>NC_058080.1:479357787-480630540 GCF_014858855.1 Bufo gargarizans
GGAACACAAAATAATTCTGTTCCAATTTTATAGTCAGGATGGAAAGTCTCTTTCCATGTACTTTATATATGCTCTGCTCTAAAAGGCGTCTAACTGCACTGAACCCCTTCTCATGTGTAATGGAGGTATAAAGACTGCACACGTCAAATGTGGCCAGAATACAGTCTTTATCCATGTACAATGGTTTAATTTCACTCAGGAAATGTCCAGTATCCCGTAGATACGATGGTGCCAATTTAGTCAGTGGTGTCAGCACCTTTTCTAGAAGAATTGCAGGGGGAGAGAGAATGGAGTCTGTTGATGCCACAATTCGGCGACCTGAAGGTTGAGTGATAGATTTGTGCACCTTTACTTTTATTGGTGTCACAACAGATGCGGACAGCACACCATGTGCTGTCCGCATAGTATGTTCCTTCCATGGCACCTGCAAAAAGATAGAAGGTGGAGAAAGTTCGGGTTATCTAAATATTCCGTTATGGAATCCGCTACCACGGACCATAAGTTATGGTCTGTGGTGGCGGAAATCCATAACGGAATTCTTAGATAACCCGAACCTTGTACGTCGAACTTAAAAAACAACTTTGCTCATTCCTAATAGAAGGTCCTATATGTGTCCGTTTTACGGACAAGGATAGGACAGTTCTACATAAGGCAGGACGTTCTGTTCCACGAAATGTGGAACACACAGTCGGTATCTGTGTTTTGCTGATCCTCAATTTGTGGACCACAAATACGGCAATGATGTGCATGAGCCATTAGTAAGTGCGTGAATGACGCCTAGCATAGACTTCTGTTTAGGTAAAATTTGTCAAAGTTCACATCGGCGCTAATGGTTTATACTGTTCTTTTCCATTAAAGAACAGAAAAATGAAAAAATAAGTCTCCGCTATATTATCCATACTGGCTCCTCAGCATAAATCATGGCCCCTGTATAGGGCTACAGTGAAATCGCTGTACTTTTCCTGCTTTGTGGTTATTTGCTTTTACATAAGCGCTCATTCAATCACACAAGGACTTTGCATCATTTTTGCCTGCATTTTATATTTATAGTTATTCATTTTTTTTAAGTGGCGCAAAACTCTAAATATGATCAAACCACTCATGTCATGTAACACTCAGTACTAAGACATGCCCCCAAAATCACACCCCCTCTAAACCCTTCATTTTCTGTTGGGAAAGGTGGAAACCTTGTGTTGCCAATCTGAATTGTACACACCCGATAATAAGGCGCTTCTACATCCACCACTGTCATCCTCAAGGACATATAGATCATATTCTGTTGCAGTGCACGCCAGGATAACATACTAGTGTTTGGGGTGTTTTTCTCACATCGTGCCCCACAATGCCACTGTAATGCTGCACAAGCCGCCAGCTCGTTATGGCCCCCTTGTGGCGTATAACAGCATTGCAGCAGAACAAGCAGCGGACATGCGCAGTACTCATGTGGAGCGGACATGCGCAGTAAGAAAACGGAAAGAAAAGGAGGATGTAGTTTTGGATACTGATAATCACTTCCTGTGTCAGCGGCTGCTTGCTTCCGGGTGGAGAGAGCCGAACTACAAGATAGAGAGTGGCAAATAAAAGCCGGGAGGAAGTAGAGGGCCAGTAGGGCTGATAGCCGGCTGCACCGGGAGTACACGCAGGACAGACCCGGTCAGTGGTGGGCAGGGGGCGCTGTTGTGGCTTTGTCACTTGTTTTCCTTCCTCTCCAGCTACTCATCGCTTGTTTCTCTATTGCCTTCAGCTGTGTGTCAGTGCTTTACGGCACCCGCAGCCGGTGGGGAATATATGTGCCTGTGGTTAGGATCCCTGGCTCTTTAGATGTGTACCATGTGTAACCCATAAGATCCCCCCCCCCCCCCCCCCAGATGGCATCCTGTATAGAGGGGAGCCATACTGTAGGGAATATGGTGACAAGGTACAGCACTCCCCCATTATAATGTAGCCTGTGACATGCACCCATGTTACTTAGGGCTGTTTCACACTTGGGTTATTGGTTTCCGGTATTGAGATCTGGCAGAGGATATCAATACCGTACAAAAAGGTTTCCGTTTAGTCCTCATGCATTCTGAACGGAAATAAATCTGTTCAGGATGTCTCCCGTTCCGTCAACATTCAATTTTCTGTATGGACGCAAAACGGATGCATCCTGATGTGTAATCAAAACTAAACCTTTTTGGTCAGGTTTTGAGATGATCTGCCGTATCTCAAAACCGGAATTAAAGGGTTTCTACCACCAGAAATACTGTTATGTAGCTGACTGATTTTAGCGATGCGTTAATGTCAGCACTACATAAGTGTTTTTTTTTTTTTTTTTATTTATTTTTTTTCCTATCTTTCTCCCTGCAGCCGTTCTGATAAAATAAGCACTTTTATAATATGCTAATGAGCCTCTAGGTGCTATGTGGGTGTAAAATCAGCATCTAGAGGCTCCGTCCACTCACCCTTTATCCCGCCCAGGTCCCCTGTTCTGCCCGCCTCGCTCCTCCTTGATTGATGTCCCTGTTCCCTGCATTGCTGATGAAATTCGTCGCCTGCGCCGTTCACTTCTGTATTTGGTGCAGGCGCAGTGAGTGAATGATGCGCTCCTGGTGCCGGATTCCTCACGGCGCCTGCGCCGACTACGTCACAGTGAGGAAGCCGGAATCAGGAGAGCGGCCTTCACTTACTGCGCCTGCCTCGAATACAGAAGTGAACGGCGCAGGCGACGAATTTCATCAGTAGATTTCGTCTGCGATGCAGGGAACAGTGACCTCAATCAAGAGGAGCAGGGCAGGCAGAACAGGGGACCTGGGCGGGATAAAGGGTGAGTAGACGGAGCCTCTAGGTGCTGATTTTACGCCCAAATAGCACCTAGAGGCTCATTAGCATAGTACAACAGTTTTTTTTTTTTTGTTTTTTTTACCAAAACGGCTGCAGGGAGAAAGGTAAAAAACATACTGTTATGTAGTGCTGACATTAGCACATCGCTAATGTCAGTCAGTTGTGCAGACCTACTACATAACAGTATTTCTGGTGGTAGAAGCCCTTTTAATATGTGTAATAATTCCAAAAGAGTAAAACTGCTTGATGGTTGAAGTTTACCCTAAACCTGATGTGAACCTCGCCTAAGGGTTCTTGATGTCCCGATGTGGGGCCGTAACGAGCACCGGTTTAGGCCTCTTCCACACGACTGTATGACCCTCTGAGACATACTGTCCATGAGCGGGCCATATGTCCCGGAGCGGCATTGATCATGTGCACGGGAGTACACGGCATCATAGATTACAATGATGCTGTGCATGTCGGGCCGCCCGCGGGACTATTGTCCCGCACTCATAAGATCATATGACTGTGGGACAATAGCCCCGCGGGTGGCTCGATGTGCATAGCATCATTGTAATGTGTTCCCGTGCGCACAGTCAATGCTGCTCCAGGACGTATGGCCCGCTCACAGACAGTAGGTCTCGGAGGCCATACGGTCATGTGCAAGAGGCCTTATAATGATGCTTCCTTAAATAGCCTTCAGGGTTTTTTGTGCAGTTTTTGAAGCCATAGCCAGGAGTGGGTTGAAAATGTGGAGACGACTCAGTACTTCCTTTATACAGGTCCTCTGTTTATAATGCATTCTGGGCTTTGGCTTCAAAAACTGCATAAAAGAACCTAAATGTAGAAACCCAGCCTTGCTTTATCCTTTACATTATTGTGGGCACCATGAGATTTGCTGCCGACCAGCAAGCATTACTAGGATCTCATGGGTGGGATGTTTAGACAGGCCAAGAATCAGCCAAATGAATGTCCATTCCTGATCGGCCTTTGTAAAAGACCCTTAGGCTCCTTTCACACGAGTGAGTTTTCCATGCGGGTGCAATGCGTAGCACCTAGGGTTGGGCAATATACCGGTGTTCACGATATACCACTGTATTAAAAAACTGCGATATCGCTGTTTCCTAATTACCGCAGTATTTTGTGACGTGATCGCTTCAAAAACTGCGGCCGGCTGCCCGCCCCTGCATCATTATCTACCAATTGCTTCCCGCAGCGGCCGACCAGGCTCCTCCTCGCTTGCTCCCATGGTGCAGTCTCCGCCCACCGACGTCTAAAGCCTTGTGGCTGCCCCCATACTACACTGTAACGTCGCCTTGTGGCTGCCCCCATAATACACTGTAAGGTCTGTGTACATGAGCGTTGTTTTTCACGCATCACTTGTGCGTTGCGTGCAAATCGCAGCATGTTCTATATTCTGTGTTTTTTACACAGGTCTGGCCCCAAAGAAGTGAATGGGGCTGTGTGAAAAGCGCATTGCATCCGGAAACAAGTACGTATGCAATGCGTTTTTCACTGATGGTTGCTAAGAGATGTTGTTTGTAAACCTTAAGTTTTTTTTATCACGCACGGAAAAAACTGAACGCAATCGCAGACAAAACTGACTGAACTTGCTTGCAAAGAGGTGCGAGTTTCACTGAAGGCATCCGGAGCCAATCCGTCACGCTTGTCTGCAAGGGGCCTTAGGCTTCTTTCACACGAGCGTGACGGATTGGGTCCGGATGCCTTCAGTGAAACTTGCACCTGCGTTTTTCACTGAAGCCCCATTCTATGGGGTCAGGGCTGCGTGAAAAACACAAGATTATAGATTATGCTGCGATTCTCGCGCAAAGCAGAACTGATGCGTGAAAGAAATGTACACAGACCCATTGAAATGAATGGGTCAGGATTCAGTGCGGGTCCTATGATTTCTCTTCACGCATTGCACCCGCGCAGAAAACTCGCTCATGTGAAAGAGGCCTTTAAAGGATTGTCCAGGTTTACAAAATGTGGCTGATTTCTTCTGGTTGTGTGTGGTGTTGCAGCTTAGGCTACTTTCACACTAGCGTTCGTCGGTCCGCTCGTGAGCTCCGTTTTGAAGGGGCTCACGAGCGGACCCGAACGCAGCCGTCCAGCCCTGATGCAGTCTGAATGGAGCGGATCCGCTCAGACTGCATCAGTCTGGCGGCGTTCAGCCTCCGCTCCGCTCGCCTCCGCGCGGACAGGCGGACAGCTGAACGCTGCTTGCAGCGTTCGGGTGTCCGCCTGGCCGTGCGGATCCGTCCAGACTTACAATGTAAGTCAATGGGGACGGATCCGTTTGAAGATGCCACAATATGGCTCAATCTTCAAGTGGATCCGTCCCCCATTGACTTTACATTGAAAGTCTGGACGGATCTGTACGAGGCTATTTTCACACTTAGCTGTTATATGCTAAAATAATGCAGACGGATCCGTTCTGAACGGAGCCTCCGTCTGCATTATTATGATCGGATCCGTTCAGAACGGATCCGATCGAACGCTAGTGTGAAAGTAGCCTTAGCCCCTTTCACTTCTGTGGAAATGAGATGCGATGCCAGACACAGTCATGGACAGGTGTAGAGCAGGGCAGCCATGTTTTTCTATTCCTGGACAAACCCCTATTAAGGGTTGTGGCCAGTGTCGCCCTTGTTATTGTAAACTGAAGCTATCAAGCATGTCACAAGTCACCTACATCCGTTTCATGGCTCTTCTAAGTCAGGTTTTAAAGGGGGACCGGTGACATGGGGGAGGACATTTTAAGGTTCAGTTTGCCAAATAGGGTTTTGTGTAATGAGATCTACTGGTTCCATCTGATTTGTCTGTTTTCAAAGTCCATATTTGAGAGGAGTAAGCAATGTGAATATGGCAAGAACTTTTAAACTTTAAAGGGAACCTGTTCAGCAGGTTTTGGTCCTCTAACCCAGTGTTTCCCAACCAGTGTGCCTCCAGCTGTTGCAAAACTACAACTCCCAGCACGCCTGGACAGCCTTTGGCTGTGCGGGCATGCTGGGAGTTGTAGTTTTGCAACAGCTGGAGGCACACTGGTTGGGAAACACTGCTCTAACCCACCAGGATGTCCTTATGTAGGTAAGATTTAGCGTTCCTAACCTGCCTATCGCAAAACTAGATTCTGCAAAATTATAGACCAACACGAAGGTGTGTTTGAAAAAAAAGAAAAAAGAAAATACATGACTGCTGAGACCAGACATTGGCAGCAGTGGTGATGTGATGTAGAATGGGATGTCATCTCTTCCTCTTCGGCAAGGAGGACTGTAGCAGAAACAGGGACTTTCAACAGATGAGCATTTCTTTTGTCGGGCGACCCCTTAAAATTAAAGAACTTTTACAGGGAGTTTTCCGGATTTTTATACCGATAACCCTCTGGATAGGTCATCAGTATCTGATCAGTGGAGGTCAAGCAGCTGGTTGAGAAGGCACCAGCGCTCGCCAGCTAGGCCAGTGGCGTCACCTTTGTGTCATGTGGCCTAGGAAAAGTTCAGCTGCGTGTCGGATACCCACATAAGTATGGCACGTATGTGCATTGCAGAGGGTACAGGAACACCAGAGAGAAATTGGTCCCACAGTGGTCCGTGAGATTGTTCATATCCTCCGGCTCATCAGTTTTCATACCAGATATAAAATAGCGCCAGACAACGGAGGCTGCAGTGTTATCTGGTGCTTTGTCTGTGAATGCCGGTCTGGAGTACAAAGTGCACACTCATATACAGCAGTCATGTCAGGCGCCTGTCATAAAACAGCTGATATGTGTGAGGAGAGCAGTCTTGGTATAAAGTCCGGCAGCAAATTTATCACGAGGCACAGGTATCTCAATAAATGTGATACATTTCCACATTTTCTCCAGTTTCTAGTGTAAATGATAGTAATATAGGGATAGAAATGGGGCTTGCGCCATAATTGTGACTTTTTTTACACCACAATAGTGACGTAAACATTTTGATACATGTCTCTTATCAGAAGATAAATGCCCCAGGTGGCAAAAAACACTTGCAGATATTCCGTTTTTTTTTTTACACAGGTATTATTCTATAACAGGCGTCAGCCACCTTCATCACTCCAGCTGATGTGAGACTATTCCCAGCATGCTCCATTGATTTGTGAGTTCTGAGCAGAGCAAGTATGCATGCTGGGAGTTGTAGTTTTACACCAGCTGGAATGCTGTAAGTTGCTTACCCCTGTTCTATAATCTGAATTTTCTTCAGCTCTTTTGTCGTTTTACCCTTGTGTCTTAAAATATACATAAATGAGTACGCCTTTTAAGTATGCTTTTTGTCTCGTTTAGGCATGTGTTTTCTCTGAACTTGTAAAAATGGGAGATGCTGCCAATCAAGTCAGAGGAAAGGGCTTAAAAGAGGAAGATGATTTTAAAAGAAGTCCAAAGAAACCATCATATCTGAGTCACGAATGCCAAGGAAAGAAATTAGGAAGGGACTCTTCAAACCCTAAAGCCATCCCAGTAGTTTACGGCAGACGTCCACGCAATGGGCCACATCAGAACTTCAGTCCTGTGATGCAGGCAGGCAACAGTCCCAAGGACCCCGTGAAACGATGGTCAGCAGAAGAACAGAGAAGTGACTGTGATAACTGGAGGGGACGTCAGCCGCCGAATGGTAACAGATCAAGGAACAACTCAACAAATGAGTCTGGGGATTCCCCCAGATGGCAGGAAATTGGGGACAGACACAATCAAATGGGAAGACGGCAGAACCACAAGGAAACTGCCCCTGGAGATTTGTCTGATCATCATGGAATTTCCGGTAGATGAATCTTAATTTGTGTGAGGGGTTACTTGTATGTTGGGAATGTTTTTCAGTTGTATGCTGTAAATGCCCTTTAATGTGGACTTTTAATGTCCGTGTACAGCAATAACTTTCCTCAAAATGGAGGAAAACTGTCTGTAAAGTACTGTTACCGGTCTGCAGTCTGTATGTGAGGACGTGTCGACTCCCTGATGTCTCATGTTTTATAGTGAATACACTAGGGTGTTTCATTTTGTAATGGAAAAAAATGAAATGTAAAATTTTTCCAGACTTTGCTTATGCCCCGAGTCTCAGTTTTGTTAAAGTAGGCAAACAATACGAACTAAACTAGACATGAAGATTAATAGGTAGTAAAAACATGTAGGCAAAACATGTGTTATATTGAACGATGCAATCCCTTCTTCTGTCAGCTTGGTGACGACTTTTCTGTGATGCTCGAGTACCCTCAACAAGAATTGTTTTTGTTGCTCGTCCCTGACCGATTCGTTAAACTCTTATCAGAGCAATTCCTCTTTCTGCGGTATGATTGACCACCTTAAGAGCGTTCAAATGGGTTCTTAGAGAATCACTGCAGTATTCTGTCACGTCGTGGATCCCAAACAATTCAAAGAACATCTTTGTTTTGTTAGTAACGAAATCGCTCAGGTCTTTTCCTTCAAAAACAAGGTTTTTACCCTCCTAATGGTTTAATTTTGTTTGCAGGTTTGGTTTCTAAATCTTTAGTCCTATTTTCCTTAACGGCCTGAGTAATACGTTCGTCCAAAAAATCCTACATTTGTTTCTGACAGATACCAAAGGTGTCTCTTAGCAACTGTGAGAGCACTTTTTTTTTACATCTGCATCTGTGTAAATGCTTAGAAGCTGTAGCATATCCAAATCATTCTCTGGAGCCCATCGACTTACAATTGCCTTGTGCAAAAAGCAAACATATGAGGCTGACAAAATGTGCAACCCGTTTCATTCCTTTCAATTCTCGTTGAGGAATATTCAACTGTTTAGTGAAGAGGACAATTTTAAGTGCATATATTGCCTTTGCCATCCACCTTGCTTGATGCAGAGCCCCTGGGATCCTCAAACTGAAGTCGTTTTAGACCAACCTCCTAGGTACAGGAGTGAGAGTAGTAATAAAAGTGGTCAATGTGTAGAACCTCTAAATACTATCAAATCTACTTGAAATATATATTGGCATATATATCTTTTACATCACTGAGACTCGGGGCGTAAGCTAAGTCGTGAAAATCACATCTTTGGGAAAAATGAAACACCTTAAAGGGTTTCTACCACCAGATTTCCACCTATTTAGCTGTCTGACACTCTGCTAGTGTCTGCTGTACCTAACCATGTTCATGTATTACCTTTTGTCTGGAGCAGTAGGAAAAAGTAGTTTTATGCAAAAGAGCCTATAGGTGCTATGGGGGCGTCTTTTCAGCACCTAGAGGCTCCGGCTACTAACTATTTCTGCCGCTCTGCGCGCTCCAGCCCGCCCCTCTCTAGATTGACAGCCTACTTCTCTCCATCTCGGCCGAATTCTCGCGCCTTCGCCGTGTGCTTCTGTATTCGGCGCAGTGACTGACGGAGCAGTCCGACAGTCCCTGCGCCGAATACAGAAGCACGCGGCACAGGCGCGAGAATTCGGCCGAGATGGAGAGAAGTAGGCTGTCAATCTAGAGGAGAGGGGCGGGCTGGAGCGCGCAGAGCGGCAGAAATAGTAGCCGGAGCCTCTAGGTGCTGAAAAGACGCCCCCATAGCACCTATAGGCTCATTTGCATATCAATAAAACTACTTTTTCCTACTGCTCCAGACAAAGGTAATACATGAACATGGTTAGGTACAGCAGACACTAGCAGAGTGTCAGACAGCTAAATAGGTGGAAATCTGGTGGTAGAAACCCTTTAATACATGTAATCCCCATGACATAATTTTAGAACAGTGCCATGTGTCATTCCTGGTATTCATCCTCAAAGTATGAATGAATTGACAATGGGTGTTAATATATTCCAGTTCTTAAAGGGATATGTCCTTACACAGTCTGAAACTGAGCACTGATAGGAAAATGCTCTACTGTGCAGGGACACACCCCAACTTTTAACAGCCTTTTCTCAATTTATACATACATTACTAGGAGGAATAATGGAAAGAACACCTTGTGAGTTGTAAGAGATGCTCCAAAATTTCATAAAGAAATTAAAGCACTGTACTTTAAGTAAACCCCTGATATGTCATTGGGACATCAAAAGTTTAGATCGGTGAGGGTTTGAGTGCTGAGACCCCCACAGATTTCTAGAATGGGGGGGGGGGGGGAGGGAGGGAGAGAGAGAGAATCGCTCACTTACTGCTTTTTCTCTCCTTGCCTCAGGACAGAAAGCGATACTGGCTCAAAATAGTGTGCGGGCCTGTCTCGTGGTGTTCGTCTCTCCTGACATTCTAGAGATCGTGGGGGTCTCGGCACTCAGATCCAACCAATCTAAACTTTTGATCTGTCCCTATGACTCATCAAAAGTTTACTGAAAGTACCATGCCACTTACTTTATTAGTTACCGGTAAGTATTTACTAAAACAAGGGTATCCCGAGAGCTGACCGATCCTTTTTAAGCAGTTCATACAAAAGTTTTTGGCCAGCACCTTTTTAACCCCACCCTAAACCTGTGCATGTCGGTGACAAAAGGTAATATACTGCCTCCAGAGCTCTCTTAAAGGGATTTATTATACAGAGAAAGTTTCCATGGTTACAACCACCCTGCGGTCCAGCAGCATGGCCGTGCTTGCACATTATAGAAAAAAAAGTACCAGCCTACGTGAGCTCCCACGGTCCCGGCCACCAGAGAGGGTGGCATTTGTTCTTAGTGTGCAAGCACAGGCACCACTGATGGATTACAGGGTAATTGTAACTATGATAACAAGCAGTGTATAATGTAATGGAAAAATCAGCAAAGTGCCTGGTATTAACTTCCTCTACATAATAAATAGATGCCGAGAGCACACATATAACATTCGGGCCATAGAAATGGATGGGTCCGCATTTGAGCCGAAAATATGTTTGTGTGCATAAGGCCTAAGTGTGTATACATATGAATGGGAGCGGTCTTAAAGGGCTGTCTCCCTTCCGCAAGTGGCATTTATCATGTAGAGAAAGTTAATACCAGGCACTTACTAATGTATTGTGATTGTCTATATTGCCTCCTTTACTGGCCTGATTCATTTTTCCATCGCCTTATACACTGCTCCTTTCCATAGTTACAACAACCCTGCAATCCATCAGTGGTGGTCGTGCTTCCACACTATAAGAAAAAATGCTACCGTCTCTGGTGGCCGGGACCCTGGGAGCTCACGTAAACTGGAATTTTTTCCTATAATGTACCCCCCCATTACACATTATATAGTCAGTCAATCCTGCCAAAATCTGGAGTTTTTTTTTTTTCAGTTCAAATAATATTTCACCTCATGCAGTCTCTCATAGTTGCCCAGATGGCGCGGAAGGTATGGCCGTTTTTTTAACGCTAAAAATGACGCTGATATGTCTGTCATTTTTAATCAGCTTCCCGCTCTCCCCGCAGCTGAAGACTCTGCAGGGACATAAGGATCATCCATGCAGAGCTAAATGTGTTGGCCACTTTCTAGCTACTGTTGATGAATACCTACATGTTGTTTAGGTTAGATAATTATAAGGCACTTACTAATGCAGCTTTAGTTGATATTTTGTGTCCTCCATGACCCTCAATCAGCAGCCATCTTATGGACAGGAACTCTATGCAGACAGCACAGAAGATTTGCTTAACAAGGGGACATACATTATGAAATATAGCAAATGGCACAGAGTATCAACATTGACTATATAAGTAAGTGCCATATAGTCATCTTATATACACACTGGTCAATACTATCCAGAAAGTGGCCAACACTGGTGGTTTCTCAGAGTTAGTCATTAATATCAGATCAAAGGGGTCGAACAATGAATAGACTCCTACCAACAGTCAGCCACCAGCGCAGGGAACTAAAAAGTGGACCGAGCTGGAAACGGACTGTGCCACCGTTCTACAGTTCAGAGGATGGGGCCTTCTGCTTCCTAATTCTATCCACTGTTTAGTCACTGGCATCGGCGCTGGAAGCAGAAGGATCTGTTCACTTTGTAGTGGCTGTGCCAGCGTACTGCATTTCACTGGTTAGAGCCTTCTGTGGGAGAGTTTTCTAGACATGTGCTGTGACCTGTGCAAAGGTCATTGTGCAGGGAGAGGCAGTAGATAAACTGTGAGCATCACCTGTTGTAAATGGTGGATCCGATTTTATCTCTTCTTATAATATTGCCTGTGATGGTAATGAAATGACTGCTTAAAATTGATCTCCACATACCAGGAAATCTTGACATGTATGGTATGGACAAAAATATTTGGGCACCTACACATTACACCAACAGGAGCGTCTATGACCTCCCATTATAAATCCAAAGGTGTTAATATTGAATTGGTCCCTTCTTTGCAGCTAAACAGCTTCCACTCTCCTTTCTATAAGATTTTGGCCTGGCTGTGAAACTTTGTCCATTCATCTATTTGAAGAGCATTTGTGAGGTTAGACACTGATTTTGGTTGAGAGGACCTGGCTCCCGCTCTCCATTCTAGTTTATCCCAAAGGTGTTTGATGGGGTTGATTGCAGGAGTCTGTGTAGGGCAGTCATGTTCTTCCACACTAGACTCGCCCAACTATGCCTTTATGGACCTTGCTGGAACAGAAAAGGGACTTCTGCAAACTGTTCCCATAAAGTTTTCCAAAATGTCTTCGTATTCTGGAAGATTTTCCTTCACCGGAATGAAGAAGCCTAGGCTGATCCCTGAAGAACAACCCCATAGCGTTATTTGTCCCAGTGCACAAAGCAGGGTCTGTAAAGGCATGGTTGGGTAAGTTTGATGTGTTAGACTTGGACTGGCCTGCACAAAGTCCTGACCTCAACCCTATCAAACACTTAGGGAATGAGCTAGAACGGAGATTGTGAGCCAGGGTTAGACCACAAAAATTCCCATAGACACATTCCAAAATCTTGTAGAAAGCCTTTCCAGACGATTGAAAGCTGTTTTAGCTGGGAAGGGGGTCAACTACATATTGCTGCTTTACTGATTCAGAAAATAGTCATAAAAGCTCCTGTAGGTGTCAATACTTTTGTCCATATAGTGTATCTTTAGGCTTAGCGGCCAGTGTGAAAGTTGCAGTATTTTAGTAAGACTGGGTTCACAAGTTTTTAGGATACAAAAACACAGCACACCACGTTCTTGTATCCTGCAGAGTCGGGTAAAAAAAGTGAATGGAACTCTACGATGAGCGGATTCCACTGTATGACATGAGTCTGAGGCATCCGTTTAATGTATTCGTTAAACGGGTGTAAAAAATGTATTGTATAGCCGAAGATATAATATGGAAAATGAAGAAAATGCTAATGGCAGATCCGCAAAACATGGATACCGGCTGTGGCCATTCCGTATTTTAAAGGGGACCTTTCACCGATCCTGACATTGTTATAATGTATGTTCCTGGCAGTGTAGGGCATATTGAGGAGATGTCCTTTTGCAGATTTTTATTTTTCTCCTCCCAGTGGGCTGCACGGTTCCCCTGCTGTGCCCCTAGTTCTTTTCCCACCCTGTATGTAAATCCATACCATCGGGTCAGGGAGGAGGAGACGGCCTTGTTTCTCAGAGGTGTCTCCTCCCTGGCTGTGGCATGCTCTGCTGCGTTTGGCCATCTCACAGCCAGGGAGGAGGAGAGGCCCCCTAAGAGAAATCATGGGTCCACACACAGCTCCAGACTTGAAAGTATAAAGGTTATGGGGGGGGGGGGGGCAGAATATGGTGATGCAAAGAGAAAATTAGTTTTTTCCAAAGTTTTTATTTACCGTAGTTTAGGTATAAGAAAAACCATACAAATGTGGTATCTTTGCAATTGTTATGACCTGGAGAAAAAAGGAAACTGGTCAGTTTTACTGCATAGGGAACACCGTAAAAGCAAAACCCGTAAAACTGGGGAATTGCGTCTTGTTTTTTGTTTTTCTAATTCCATCCCATTTGGAATTTCTTCAACAAGGCCATGTGACCGATGTTTAGTGATGTTACTGGCCTAGGTATAGGGTGCGGTGCTCAGCTGATCGGTGGGGGATCTGGGTGTTGCACCGCTGCAGATCTGCTACTGATGACCTATCCTGATCAGGGGCGGACTGGGAACTTAAAATGGCCCTGGAAAAAAACTAAGAGGCTGCCTGCTGTATAGTCAGGTCCAAAATGACAAAAGGCAGGACATCCCAATTTGATTGGAACAGCGATACTGAAGTGCAGCAGAAAATACCACAGTGCAGCACAAACTACTGTCGCTCCTGCTGTAGTATTCAACTTTATCACTGTCCTGGGTACTACTATACAGCTGAATTCAGGAAGTACCTGCGGCTGCCAGCCAGGTGCATAAGTACCTGATACTCCTAGCATTAGTTACTACAGAGAGCATGATATCATTATGTATCCTGCTGGATGGCCATGAGGAGGTATCTGCCCACCAGGAAATTTCCTTATAGGGTCTATGGCCAGTCCACTCCTCATCCTGAGGATAAGCCATAAATATCTTTTCCTGGATAACCCCTTTAATGGTGGGTGCCCTTGGAGAGTACAAAACAACAAACCCTCATATGGCTATGTGAATGGAAAAGTAAAAAATGTATGGCTCTGGGAACAACAGGAGTAACAAAAGGAGTATAAAAAGAAAAATCTTCCATGATTGAAGGGGTTAAAAGTCTGCCTATTGCCGAGGCATTAACAACGGACTCCTGGTGCAAGTGTTGATGGTGTCCTCATCTAGGGCAGGGTTTGCCAATCCCAGTTTTCAAGTATGCCCAACCATTCCTAATGATGGGAATATCACCCATGGCAGTCCCTTATGTGCTGGCTGTAGTTATCACCAGTGCCATACTGAAATGTAAGGTACAGGAGGACTGAAGTTTAGATACTGACATGTTCATGTAAACTGTGAACATGAGACGGCACCAGACATGCATGTGCTAGCGGGTGAAGCCTCCTAAGGAAACAGTTTTGTCAGTTATTGTGGCAGTTGACATTGGGCTTGAGCATCTGAATGGATATGGAGGTACGTGCATCTGGTGCTCGTTGGTTTCTTAGTTAATTGGGAACAGAAAAGCAGCAACCATCACTTGGTAAATGCCATGGTAGTGGTACAAGCTAACGGGCCCGAGGGTCTCTTTCTGCTCTTGTCCACAGAGAGTCATATAGATGTATATTTTCACATGCACACTGCTTGTGCCCACACAGGATGACTGGCTCCTGTACTGTCTGCTGGAATTTGCCATGCATCTTTTACTTAAAAAAAACTTTTATTAATGTTTCTTCCTAAAGTAGGACCTGTAAGTTATGGAGGTCTTCTGTCATATTTTTTGGGCAAACCAGTATTGCTCCTTTTATTGCCCCCATGCTGTTAAATGTTTCTTGTAATGTTGGGATACATCCCCTTGCTTACATATCACATAATCACTAGGCAACGTTGCTGTTAAAAGGGTTGTCCAGTGTTATGATATTAATGATCTGTCCGCAGGATAGATCATCAATATCAGATGGCTTAAAAAAATACAGCCCAGACAACCTCTTAAAGTAAATCACCATGTTAATAATTTGCCCTTCCCTAAAAGGCAAGGCCTCTATACTAGTTTCTTTTATAACTAGTTTATTCTTCTACAGTCTTTATTTTTAGAGTCTTGGATATATTAAATATATTTTGTCTCCACAGATTTGCAGACCCCCATAAAGCGAGAACGACAGTACTCCCGGTCAGAGAGAGATGAAGAGGACTGTCTTGGTAGCCCTGTCATAGATGAGTCCATGTTGTCCAAAAAAGAGCTGCTAGGCCTGCAGCAGGCTGAAGAGCGCTTGAAGCGGGACTCTATTTACAGGCTGAAACGGGTATGAACTGGCTGCCCCACTAGTCCTTTTCCTTCTGTGTTCTCTTGAGTTTTCTATGGATGGTGACAGAGGTCGCACTACATATTTCCCAGAAGAGTAAAAATACTCCTCTCCATTTTTGAGTACAAAAGTTGCAGTAATTCAAACACCTAATACATAGGCCTACATTTTTTATACAATATATATATATACACACTAGCAGAAGTATCCCTCATAACAGTAACCTCTACAGTACCCTGCCCCCTTAACACTGACCCCCTCCACAGTGCCCTGCCTCCTTAAAATGGGACCTCCACAGCAGCCCATCCCCTTAACTTTGACCTACACAGCAGCCTTCCCTTTTTAACAGTGAGTTTCACAGCACACCACCCTCTTGACAGTGACCTCCACAGAGGCCTGCCCCTGTAACAGTGGCCTTTACAGCAATCTGCCCCTTAACACTGACCTCCATAGCGGACCATCCCCTTAACTGTGACTTCCACAGCAACCTGCCCCTAGGGTGGCCAGAGGTCCAGTTTTAGGCCGGACAGTCCGGCTTTCAGACTCCCTCTGCTGTCTGAGCGTGAGCTGCAAGGAGAAAGTCAACCTCAATCCCACCCCTGCAGCTGACAGTTGATTTTTTTTTTACTTCATTTTTTCAATCCCTGTCAGCTGAGGAGTGGGAGAGGGCGTGGCCTAACTGGATCGGGGGCATGTCCTTTTGAACAGCTCACTCTAAGACAGCAGCACTGTGCTGTCTGAGTGTGAGCTGCAGGGAGAAAGTCGCCATCCCTCCCACCTCTGCAGCTGACGGAAGTTGATTTTTAACTTCATTTTCTCGCCCATTCCATAGGGGGACACAGACCATGGGTATAGCTTAGGCCACCACTAGGAGGAGACACTGCAAATAAGTAAAAACAGCTCCTCCTCCACTGGCTATACCCCAATGCTCCAACAGGAGGCCCTCAGTTGTAGCTTAGTGTCGGATAGGGAGGTGACACTCCTGCAGGGTTGTCCTTGTAGTTTTTCTCTTCTCCTGTTTTTTTTTTTTTTTTTTTTTTTTTGCATGCTTCTTTGGGGCTTGCCTGTAGATCAGGGTGGGTTGAGGGGGAGGAGGGATTCCTTCTTGGGGCTGTGGCTAGTTGCAGCGCATTGCTGCTGCGCCTTTTCCCGTTTTTTTGCGAAGGGTTTTTTAACCCCTTCATCCGTGGCGGTGAGCGCCATTTTCGGAGCCGGGGTCTGCCTTTTTCATATTTCCCGCGCGCGAATTTCGAGCGATCCATGACGTGACTGGGAGACAGAGCCTATCGCGTCTGCTCCGGCACTTCCGCTTTGCCTCAGCGCTTCTCCACTCCTGGCTGCTCCTCCAGCTCCTCACAGGTCACGGTAGGACTGTAGCGTTCTGCAAAACTCTTGGAGACCCTGACAATCCGTCGCCATCATGCCTAGGCCTGGGGCTCCCCAAAAATCTAAAGCGGCATCTCAGGTCCCACTGGAATCCTGTAAGGTATGCTGCCTGCCACTATCTGTTTCAGGATCATGTGACTCTTGCCTTGCCTCAGGACAGGATCATCCTCCTCCCTCTCCACCAATCCAGCCCAATCCCTCCACCGCCCCTTCGGAGCCCTCCTGGGCCTCTGCCATATCTAGGGCGGCCGCAGATTTGGCCCAAGTCCTGTGGTTACCACCGCTCCACCTCTCGGTGCCCCCCACAGAGGACGCTCTACCATAAAGAATTAGCGTACGCATCAGCATCCCTCCTCGGATGACTCTGCTTCCCCCCTCGCCTGGAGGTGTGTTCAGTCTCTTCCCCTCGCAGGGATTACAGGTCTGAAGGGGAAAGGTCCGGCTCGGACGAGGACACCGAGTCGGAACCCTCGCCTAAGCTCTCCACCATGGTGGCAGACTTGGTCACGGCGGTCCGTGACACCTTTGACATCCAGGGGGAACCATCTCCCACTAGTAGCCAAGAATTCCCCCTTTTCCATTCCAGGAAACCAGAGGCAGTCACATTCCCCATTCATGGAGAGTTCGCCAAGGTCCTTTCTAAGGTCTGGGAGCGCCCTAATCGCCGTTTTTCTGCCACAAGGCGCGTGGATACTCTTTTTATCCTTTCCCGGCAGATAACGTGCAGCACTGGTCTTCTCCTCCTAAGGTCGACCCGCCGGTGGCCAGATTGGCTAAGAACACGGCAATATCGGTCCTGGACGGGTCCTCCTTACAGGACTTCGTTGACAGGCGTCTGGACTCTTTCCAAAGCCATTTTCACTCTGGCGGGCACAGGCCTGCGGCCCGTGGTTGCAGTGCCATCATCAGGACCTCGCGTAGCAGGATACCTCTGCGGACACCTTGAACTTCGTCCTCCGGATGTCCCAGGCGACAACATTCCTCTGTGAGGCCTCATTGGACGTGAGCACTCTCTTTTTGCGCGTCTCGGCCCTCTCGGTCACGCAGCGCAGGGAGGTCTGGTTAAACGTCTGGGACACCGACGCTTCCTTCAAGCGCTCCCTCACTAACCTTCCCTTTGCGGGTTCCAGGCTCTTCGGTGCTAAGCTGGACGCGATTATCTCTGACGCTACAGGGGGCAAGAGCACACACCTGCCCCAATCTAGATCTAAGCGCGCCTTCAGAGCTCGCCCCTCTGGCTCTAGAAACCAGTCCTTTCGGCGCTTTTCCTCCTCCAGGTCTGCGACAGCCCCCTCCTCCGGCGGCTCTCAGGACTCCCGCAAAAGCCTTCCTTTAAGCCTCAGCCTTCATGGTGCCCGCGGGCACAATTCCGGGGGAGTTCTGCCCGCCCCGCGGCTCCCAAGCAGTCCTCTGCCTGAAGGGGCGCCCCCACCACCTGCAGTGGGGGGCCGTCTGCTCTCCTTTCAGCAGGTCTAGAGAGATCACGTTCAAGGCGCCTAGGCCCTGGAAATTGTAACTTCCGGTTACAAGATAGAATTCGCTTCCAGACCTCCGGAACGTTTCTTTCCTTCTCAGGTCCCGGGGGATTCGGCCGTGGCCCTTTTACAAGCTGTCTCTTCCCTTCTGGTCCGGGGAGTAGTTGCCCCAGTTCCTCTGGAGGAACAGGGTGCAGGGTTCTACTCAAATCTCTTTCTAGTGCCAAAAGAAGGAGGGATCAGTGCGTCCGGTCCTAGACCTGAAGCTATTAAACAAGTCTCTGCGGGTGCGGAGGTTCCGGATGGAATCCCTCCGCTCCGTTATTGCTTCTCTTCTTCCAGGGGAGTTCCTCGCGTTGGTGGACATCCGTGACGCCTATCTGCATGTCCCTATCTGAGAACCTCACCACAGATTCCTGCGCTTCGCCATTGGCGGCTGTCATTATCAGTTCGTCGCCCTTCCCTTTTGGCGACTAATACCCCTGCGGGTATTCACAAAGATCTTGGCGCCGCTCATGGCGCTTCTCCGCACCAGGGGCATATCTCTGTTGCCCTACCTGGACGACATACTGATAAGACAGCGTCAGGATCACTGTTTAGACTCTGCAACAGTTCGGCTGGCTGATCAACTTCCCGAAGTCCTCTCTCCAACCTTCCCAGAGGGTCACCTTCCTGGGGATCATTCTGGACACCACTGCAGCCTGAGTATTCCTTCCGGATTACAAGTTCTCACGGATACGGGAGTCGTGTCTCGGCTTCTGCATTCCCCGTGTATCTCCATCCGGGAGTGCATGCAGGTTCTGGGGCTTATGGTGTCCTCCTTCGAGGCAGTCCCCTTTGCCCAGTTTCACACTCGGCCTCTGCAACAGACGATCCTGTCCTTCTGGGACAGGACATCGAGGGGTCTGGACTCTCAGATCCGCCTACCTCCTCGGGTTCGCATGGAACTCCCGTGGTGGCTGTCCCCTCAGCATCTGACTTCGGGGATATCCTTCCTCACAATCTCCTGGACGGTCGTCACCACCGATGCCAGTCTCCTGGGTTGGGGTGGCGTTCTCCGGGTTCAGGGGGTGTGGTCAGAGGCGGAAGCCCGCCTTCCGATCAACATACTGGAACTCAGAGCAATTTTTCTCTCTCTGTCTCATTGGACCCCCGGTAAGGGTCCAGTCTGACAATGCCACAGCTGTGTGGCCTACATCAATCATCAGGGCGGAACCCGCAGCCGGACGGTGTTGCAGGAGGTGAAAAGGATCTTCCAGTGGGCGGAAGCTCACGTTCCAATATTGTCTGCAGTTTACATCCCAGGGGTCGAAAACTGGACGGCAGACTTTCTCAGCCGCAACAGGGTGCATCCGGGAGAGTGGCCTCTGCATCCGGACGTATTCGAGGACGTCTGTTCGCCGTTGGGGCCGCCCGGACGTGGACTTGATGGCGTCCAGGTTCAACAACAAGGTTCCTGGCCCGAACTCTGGATCCGGAGGTGTACGGGGTGGATGCTCTGGTGTCTTCGTGGCAAGACTTTGCACTCCTATATGTCTTCCCACCACTGCCTCTACTCCCAAAGGTTTTTCGCAGGGTCGCAGCAGAAGGAATCCCGACCATCCTCATCGCCCCCCGATTGGCCTCGCTGCGTCTGGTTCTCAGAGGTCACTCAGATGCTGGCAGATGTTCCGTGGCCTCTTCCTCTCAGGGAGCACCTGCTGTCTCATTTACAGCCACTTCGTTTAACGGCGTGGCTGTTGAGACCTCCATCTTGAAGAAGAGGGGCTTCTCAGACTCTGTTGTGAGGACCATGATAAAAGCCAGGAAACCAGCTTCCTCCCGGATACACTATCGTACCTGGAAGGCCTTTCTTGCTTTTTGCGAGAAGATAGGCGTTTTTTCACTTAGTTTCTCCATTACGGTGGTCCTCTCCTTTCTCCAGTCGGGCCTTGAGATGGGAATGTCCCTGAGCTCTCTGAAGGGCCAGGTCTCCGCTCTGGCCATTTTCTTTCAGCGGTCTCTGGCTCTGCTCGGTCCGGTGCGGACCTTCCTACAGGGGGTGGCGCATTCGGTCCCTCCGTATGTCCCTCCCCTGTCCCCCTGGGATCTGAACCTGGTTCTGTCTTCTCTCCAGGCGGCTCCCTTTGAGCTCCTGAGGGACATTTCACTGAGTCTTCTCACCTGGAAGGTGGTCTCTTTGGTGGCCATCACCTCTATCAGGAGGGTATCGGAGCTGGCCGCCCTTTTTGGTCTTCCACAAGGATAAGGTGGTACTGCGCCCAGTCCCTTCTTTTTTTGCCCAAGGTGGTCTCCACCTTCCACCTTAATGAGGACATAATTCTGCCCTCCTTTTGTCCCGCCCCCGCGAACCCTAAAGAGCGCTCTCTCCATTCTCTGGATGTTGTCCGTGCTGTGCGGGTGTACCTGTCGGTTACTGCCCCAGTTCACCGTTCGGACTCCTTTTATGGTTCCCGAGGGGCCTCGTAACGGTCTGGCGGCCTCCAAGGCCACTGTGGCTTGTGGATTCGGTCGACTATTGCCATGGCCTATCGGTCCCGGGGTAGGGTTCCCCCACTGGGGGCCTCCTGGGCTAGGCGCAATCAAGCTTCTACATCCCTGTTGGCTGAGGAGTAGGAGGGGGCGTGGCCTTACCAGATCGGAGGTGTAACTTAGTAGACCTGGGGGCAGGGATTTAGGCCCATCTTTTGAGGGTGGCCTGAATGGCCATCCTACCTGCCCCCTGAACTGTGACCTCCACAGTGCCCTGCCCCTTTAAAGCTGACCTGCAGCAGTGAAGAAAAATGGCTGGGTTGTTATGGAAACCTGGTGTAAAACTGTGTCTGTGGAGACTAAGGACCTACAAGCTTCTATTGGCTGATGAGGGTCATGTGACCATGTGTATGACAGTTGGGGGCTTGTATTGGCTAATGCAGGTCATTTTTGGGGAATATCTGAGGAACGATACGTCCTAGAGAGCTGAGACCCGGTCTAAAACCTTCCTGGACACCTGATGTACCTGTGTGCCAAATTTAGTGAAGACTGGTCCAGTCGTTTGGTTGCATATAAAGGACAGACAGCCGTCCAGACAGACACTTATTTTTATATTATAAGAGATTAACAGACACCTCAGACAGTTAACATACTGTGGCATAAAAAAAACACACACACACACACACACACACACACACACACACACACACCAAAAGTTTGGACTTCTCATTCAAAGAGTTTTATTTTCATGACTATGAAAATTGTAGATTCACACTGAAGGCATCAAAACTATGAATTAACACATGTGGAATTATATACATAACAAAAAAGTGTGAAACAGCTGAAAATATGTCATATTCTAGGTTCTTCAAAGTAGCCACCTTTTGCTTTGATTACGGCTTTGCACACTCTTGGCATTCTCTTGATGAGCTTCAAGATGTAGTCACCTGAAATGGTCTTCCAACAGTCTTGAAGGAGTTCCAGAGATGCTTAGCACTTGTTGGCCCTTTTGCCTTCACTCTGCGGTCCAGCTCACCCCAAACCATCTCGATTGGGTTCTGGTCCGGTAACTGTGGAGGCCAGGTCATCTGGCGCAGCACTCCATCACTCTCCTTCATGATCAAATAGCCCTTACACAGCCTGGAGGTGTGTTTGGTGTTATTGTCCTGTTGAAAAATAAATGATGATCCAACTAAACGCAAACTGGATGGAATAGCATGCCGCTGCAAGATGCTGTGGTAGCCATGCTGGTTCAGTATGCCTTCAATTTTGAATAAATCCCCCAACAGTGTCACCAGCAAAGCACCATCACACCTCCTTCTCCATGCTTCACGGTGGGAACCAGGCATGTAGAGTCCATCCGTTCACCTTTTCTGCGTCGCAGTGGTTGGAACCAAAGATCTCAAATTTGGACTCATCAGACCAAAGCACAGATTTCCACTGGTCTAATGTCCATTCATTGTGTTCTTTAGCCCAAACAAGTCTCTTCTGCTTGTTGCCTGTCCTTAGCAGTGGTTTCCTAACAGATATTCTACCATGAAGGCCTGATTCACACAGTCTCCTCTTAACAGTTGTTCTAGAGATGTGTCTGCTGCTAGAACTCTGTGTGGCATTGACCTGGTCTCTAATCTGAGCTGCTGTTAACCTGCGATTTCTGAGGCTGGTGACTTGGATTAACTTATCCTCCGCAGCAGAGGTGACTCTTGGTCTTCCTTTCCTGGGGCGGTCCGCATGTGAGCCAGTTTCTTTGTAGCGCTTGATAGTTTTTGTGACTGCACTTGGGGACACCTTCAAAGTTTTCCCAATTTTTCGGACTGACTGACCTTCATTTCTTAAAGTAATGATGGCCACTCGTTTTTCTTTACTTAGCTGCTTTTTTCTTGCCATAATACAAATTCTAACAGTCTATTCAGTAGGACTATCAGCTGTGTATCCACCTGACTTCTCCACAACGCAACTGATGATCCCAACCCCATTTATAAGGCAAGAAATCCCACTTTTTAAACCTGACAGGGCACACCTGTGAAGTGAAAACCATTTCAGGTGACTACCTCTTGAAGCTCATCAAGAGAATGCCAAGAGTGTGCAAAGCAGTAATCAAAGCAAAAGGTGGCTACTTTGAAGAACCTAGAATATGACATATTTTCAGTTGTTTCACACTTTTTTGTTATGTATATAATTCCACATGTGTTAATTCATAGTTTTGATGCCTTCAGTGTGAATCTACAATTTTCATAGTCATGAAAATAAAGAAAACTCTTTGAATGAGAAGGTGTATCCAAACTTTTGGTCTGTACTGTGTATATGTGTATATATCTATATAAGCAAAAAGAAGGCAGCACTCCAGATGATTGTGAAAAAGTGGACGGTTTATTCACTCAACAGCGACGTTTCAGCTCTCTCTATGGAGCCTTTTTCCAGCTGGAAAAAGGCTCCATAGAGAGAGCTGAAACGTCGCTGATATACCTGGGACCTTGGTCGCAGGTCCCCTGCTTCTCTTTTTTCTATATATATATATATATATATATATATATATATATATATATATATATATATATATATATATATATATATATATATATATATTACACACAGCACTCCAAGTAAAAGATAGTGGTGTCTTGTATGAGCTGAAATGTTGCCATCCACATGGGTGAATAAACACCACTATCTTTTACTTGGAGTGCTGTCCATTTTTCATCTTTATCAAGACTGGGTAAGCTGCTACATCCCTGGACCTAGCACCCTCCTTGTGCTTTTCCAGTGCCGCCATTATATTTTTATATATATATATGTATGTATGTATGTATGTGTGTGTGTTTTTGCTGGACTTTGCAAGATAGAAAAACGTAAATTATTATTATTATTATTATTTTTTTTTCTGTGTACATTGAATGTATAACAAAAACCCACCTTTACGTGTCTAATCAACACTTCCTCTATTTTCGTTGTTCTGCTCACCTAACGAAGCAGAACAACAGAAATAAATAGCGGTGGTGTGAGCGTGGCCTATAAGGTGGGTATTTATGCAGGGAACCATTACTAGTATAAATACGGTAACAGCAGGCAATTATAGCAAAGTGATAAAGTCCAGTCCAATATGGCGGATCTTCCCTGTACTTTACCACTTGGCTATAATAGCCTGCCGGATATTCCTTACATGCTGCTCCACATACATCACACACTGTGCCACATACATCACTGTGAGATGTATGTAGTGAAGTGTGTGATGATTACACGCTGCTGCTGTCACCTTGTTCTGCAGGTCCAGAATTGCTTTGGCAGCCTGCCCAAACTAACCAATAACAATGCTCCTTGCTGTACGGAGCTTTGTTATTGGTTATTGTAGGCACAGGCAGTGTGCAGTTCAGAGCGCCCTGCACTGATAAATTTCGGGGAAAAAAATCAAAGAAGTATTGGTACGCCTTAGACTTTTTCCAGGAAGTAAAAAGGCATAAACAAGTGTGTGTGGAACACTTGTACAGGTGTTATTGCGACCTCTGGATGGTGATGAACACTTTACAGGGTACATCAGCACATGCATTTAAACGGGTTGAATAAGTTACCTTTGAAATTATTGGTGGATACTTCTGAATTTTAGTTGTCTGATGTACGAGCGTCTGTATTTTCAGGATGTTTAATTAATATATATATATATATATATATATATATATATATATATATATATATATATATATATATATTTTAATGTGTGTGTGTGAAAAAAGTTTTGGCAGCACCGTTTTAGGTGAAAACAGATGAAGGGTGCACCGGCCCAATATGGATATAAGCCAATCCAGATAAACAAAAAAAAAATGTAAAAACGGGCAGCACTCCAAGGAATAAAAATAGAAAAAATACTTTATTCACCCATAAGGATCATGCAACGTTTCGGCTCTAAACAGGAGCCTTCCTCAAGCTTGAGGAAGGCTCCTGTTCAGAGCCGAAACTAATCTTTATGATCTTAATTATTATTTTTTTAATAACAGCAATAACAATATTTTTGGGGATTTATTTTTTTTTGAGGCAAAAACCGGTTTTGAAAAAAAAATCAATTTTCTTATCCCTGATATCAGAGAAAGAAGCCCCATCCGCCATTGGTAAGGTAGTATGTTTAGCCGAGCGGGAAACTGAGGACGACCATTTCTTAGTCAAATCCTCCGGAAATGGATAAATGGATAAGGGACATTTAGGGCGTTTTGGCAATGCAAAACACCTATCAGGAAAATTCTACTCCTTGGAAAGAGGAATCCAAATCCTGGTGGTTGGGGAAACATTTGTGCGAGCTAGGGGACCTCCTAAAAGAAAAACCCAAATTGGCCGATGAGGGTGTCGGGTCCTCAACCTGTAAAGTCTCTATTACCGCTGTAATCTGATTGTCCACCATGGAGGACAGTTTGGATGACTGACCTTCATCTGACAACCTCTCCTCGGAACCTGCCTCTTCCACGGAGGACACGTCAAAGTTGAGACTCGGAGAGGCAGAGGAAACTGGAGACGCAGACACCTTTTTGGAGGAGGATTGCCTGGCCCATTTAGCGGGATGGCCGCGATGGGAATGAGCCCCAGGATCCCCAGAGTCGTACTGGTCAGACAACTACCTTGCTGACAAACGCCCCAATATTTCCACAATAGCTTTGTTGGTATGGGAGACGTACGTCCTTTACCATCCTTGACAGGGAATGCGCCCATTCCGGCTCTACCATAGGCTGGGCAGTAGGGGTGATTGGGTCAGAGGCAGAGCCACTTGACAATGGAGCCAAGCACGCAGAGCAGAGGGGATCTGACTAACCAGATGGAAATTTTGTGCGACACGACGGACAAGCAAAATGGCGCACAGAAGTAACCGCCTGCTTTGGGGTCTGGGCTCTGACATAATGAGACCCCTGTAGTGACCGGCAGGAGGATGAGTAGGGTAGGTTAAATGCTGTAGGAAGGGGAGGCAGAGCTTACCCAGCCTGTGTTTCTCCACGCAGCTTGTCCGGAGGAGCCTTGCCAGCGTCCCGCTGTAGGTGCATTTAAACACAGGATGTGGGCGGAGGCAGAAAACAGCGCCCAGATTCGCCCCATCTGAAGGAGTGGGAGTGGAGAGAACTCATGCCCCGCCCCCAAAATGGAGTCGGCCCCCTGGATGCCGTCCCCAATGCATGGGCACCATCTGTGTGGCTGCCACAAAAGGATCCAGACCCATTCAACTTTAATGGGTCCGTGATCCGTCCACACCGCTAAAAATTTGGGAGTGACTGGGAGAGAAACCCCACTGAAGCACTCCATAGTGGTTCCATGCCTCCGTTCCACACCGACCTTTGCAGATTGCGGAACCATTCAAGTGAATGGGTTCTCATCCGTGATGCACACTGCCGGTGCCCGCATATTGTGGACCTGCTGTTTGCGGGACGCAATATGGACACGGCCGACAAACGGCTGCGTGCATGAGCCCAAAACTGCAGCTAGCACTATGATCCTGGTCTAGTTTTGAAGCTTAGATTGTCAGCTTTCAAACTACAGCCACACACTTAGGACACAGTTCATTCAAAACAGTATTGTCCTTTCCTGTCTGAATGAACTGTGTTCAGTTAGAAGGGTTAAACTAAACATAGTGGCATATAGAGCTTGTGGAGATGATCAAGTCATTACCTTTATTTTGAAAATTCATTGCTGCATCCAGCATAAAAAGCTCTTTTGTTCAAACATGCCATTGAAATGTTTGGCTCCCAGAGGATGGATCCTAGCACTTTGGTGCACCCAAGTTCCTTCCCTCTGCAGGGCAAGCCACCCTTTCCCTTGCTGCGTGATAGACCAGGTGTCTGACTAGTGCACTCGCCTCAGCCATTGGCCAGAATTTGCAAGCCCTATATGTTGGTTTACTAGGCAAAACATGCTGACAGACTCCCTTTAAAGTGTAGCTTTATGCTGCTGTCATGTTTTTATTTCCTGAATCCAATCATTTTGGAGCTGTCTGCCTCAACTAGCATACTCTGTTATGCTGGTGGCTCATGACATTGCAGCTTGCTTGTCATAGTATGGGGTCATTTATCAAACTGGTGTAAAGTAGAACAGGCCCATAGCAACCAATCAGATTCCACCTTTCATTTTCCAATGGTGGAATCTGGTTGCTATGGGCAACTAAGCCAGTTCAACTTTACACCAATTTGATAAATGACTCTATCAGTTTGTAAGGCTGAAAAGGCATAAGTCCATCTAGTTTAGCCTACTTTCCTGCAAGGTTGATTCAGATGAAGGTAAAAAAATCTCATGAGGTAGAGGTAAATGTTCTTCCTCTTAGGGGGGAAAATATCCTTCCCGACTCCAATCTGGCAATTAGAATAACTCCCTGGATCAATGACCCTTCTATATAAATCTAGTAATTATGACCTGTAATATTATACTCAAAGCGTTGAGCTGTTTTTAGTGTATTCACCATCACCACCTCCTCTGGCAGAGTTCAAAGGACTCTCTGCTCTTGTTGGGGTAGAAACCTTCGATCTAGACGAAGAGGAGGCCTCCTTGTAGCTGTGGTTCTGGGTATAAATGGATCATGGGAGAGATCTCTGCAGGTCATTTTGCCACGGTCAGCAGAGGGTTCTTCTTCAGCCTAGTAGACCATATGTAATCCTACAATTAGCCACGTTCAGTTAAGGAGGACCTGTCACCATGAAAAGCAGTGCAGTCTGCAGGCAGCATGTTATGGAGCAGGAGGAGCTGAGCAGATTCGTATATAGTTTTATGGGAAAATATTCAGCTAACTTGTAATTTACAGAAGTAAATCTGTCTTTTTTACTTGATGTACACGAGGAGGTCTTGGTAATTGATAACATCCCCTGTATAGATGTGTCCAACGATAACTGTCGGTCACCGGTAGTTGTGCAGGGGGGTGGTCTTGAGTTCAGAAAAAGGTTTAAATGCAAGTTTTACTGATTCTTTTCCCACAAATCTTTTTATCAGTCCGTTCAGCTTCTCCTGCTGTATAATCTGCTGCCTGCATTTCATGGTAAAGGGTCTTTTGAAACAATCTGCTCTTTCTGAACGTAAAGGGAACCTGTCATTAACTCTTCGCTGACCTTACTGAGGGCAGCATAAAATAGTGACAGAAATGCAGATTTCAGCGGTGTGAGACCCAGCATCATAATCATTTGCCTCGAAAAGAGTCAAATCTACCTGAGAAGAGTCATAAAAAGGTGGTGAATGGGGAGGTGGCTACGTTTCCGAAATTTGCAGAGTGCGTTCCTTTGTCCGCAATAGCGGACAGGAATAGGCTTATTCTCTTAGTGCCGGCAATGTGCGGTCCACAAAATGCGGAACGCACATTGCCGCTGTCCGTGTTTTGTGGATCCGCAAAACACACAGGGATGTGTGAATGACCGAACTGTGTCAATTACATGATTTTCCTGAATCTTTTCCCACAAAAATATATATCAATCTGCTCAGCTCCATCTGCTTTATAGATGCTACTGGCAGTTTACACTGTCTTTACGGAAAACCTTGGGGTGATGTAGACCTCCACAAGTCTGAACAAAAAAACCTAACATTTTCATTTATTTCTCGGTAACATAAGTATCATGTGATATCTATCATTATTAATATTTGTTCAGACATTACAGAATTGTCACTTTTTTTTTTTTTTTTTTTTTGGGTGTGAAATAAGTTGTGAAAATGTTGCAAGTTCTCATTTAACTTCACATATTTTTACCACAGATTTGCTGCTTTAATCCTGATAGAAAAATGCTGCTTTAGCTGAATGTAATCAAGCCTGCATGAGCATAAAGTTACTACTAATATAAATGCAAATAATTGTGTTTGCTTATTTTTTTACAAAAGCGTCCTCGAAAATATCCTACAGCTATTTATACCTGCAAGCTCTGCGATGCCCTAGTGGACTCTATACCTTCTGCACATAAACACATGAAAGAAAAGAGGCACAGGAGAATTTTAAAGGTGAGTTCTTGACTCCTGTTAGACATTTGAATGTCTGTAGCATACTTAAGATGCATGTACCCATGTCACAGCCTGTATATGCATAATATATGTAAGTATTTATGTAGGAAAAAAGAGAAGATGAATTGCTCACAACTCTGCCACCACCAACGCAGCCTCAGATACAAGCAATTGGTATCGCAATAAGCAAGGTGGTACAGGAACGTGGCTTAAATGAAGATGATGTAGCTAGGAGACTGTCCACGGTTTCATCCATGGAAGCTGTCATTGAGGAGAAACTCCCAGGTAAAGTAAATTTCATGCAGGATTTGCTATAGTGTATCTGTCACCATTTTTGAGGTTTGGAGGGAAGTGGGTTTGTACACCGACATAGACGGGGGTTCCTTACTGTAAGAGCAGTGAGACTATGGAACTCTCTGCCTGAGGAGGTGGTGATGGTGAGTACAATAAAGGAATTCAAGAGGGGCCTGGATGTATTTCTGGAGCGTAATAATATTACAGGTTATAGCTACTAGAGAGGGGTCGTTGATCCAGGGAGTTATTCTGATTGCCTGATTGGAGTCGGGAAGGAATTTGCTCCCCCTAAAATGAGGAAAATTTGGCTTCTACCTTACAGGGTTTTTCACCTCCCACTGGATTAACGTACTAGGATAATAGGCTGAACTCGATAGACATATGTTACTGTGCAGTCAATATTCGCTTGTGATATAATTTACCTGATTGTCGACAAGGGATTATATCTTACTTTGTATTTTTTTTATAACATTTTTTTGTGCTATTTTTTTTTTTTTTTTGTAACTTTCAAGTTGAAGTTAGAGAGAACCCATCACCATGAAATGCAGTGTAATCTGCAGGCAGTATGTTATAGAGCGGGAGGAGCTGAGCAGATTGATATATATTTTTATGAGAGAAGATTCAGTAAAACTTGTTATTTTATACTTTTACATCTCTGCTCTTTCTGACTTCAGTTGTACACAGGGGGGAGGTATGAGTAAATGATAGCATTCTTTGTGCAAGTGTGTGTCCAGAGATACCTGTCAATCACTGATAGCTGTTCATGGGGGTGGTTTTCAGTTAAAAAAAAATATATAAATGTAGAAATGACGAGACTAAAGGCTGGAGCTAAAGTGAGGACTTAGACCAATCAGATTCGTGTGAGGTCACATGATTGGCTAATCCGCTGAATCCTTTTAAAAATACAAGACTTACCTTTGTAAAATGGCCGTTGATGATTGTAGACAACACTGCAGCTGTCCAGATTGTTAAAGGGGTTTTCCAAGATTTAAAAAATAAAAAATAAAAATTGCAGAAGGAATGGGCAATAAAGAGAGAAAAAAGCTGTACTTACCTTTTTAAAAGTTCCACCACTCCCACACTACCTGTCCGAGTCACGTTTTATTTTTGCGACCCCCCCCCCCCCCCCCCTTACAACAAGTCAGTGGCCTCGAGTTTGTGGCAGCTGTGACATAAATGATAAACGGCAAATGACTGCTGCAGACCCAGCAGGGACCTAAGCAGTAGGTCATTTAATGGGGAAAAAAAACTTTTATTCACCCTTTTATGTACAGCCCCTACACTTCATACCAATTAAAAAATCTTGGGAAACCACTGTTATGTTACTGGAACCAAATCAGTCACACACATTTATCATATTATTCCAGAATTATTACTCCTCTAGGTATTACCCTATTTTCGCCCTATAAGACGAAGATCCAGAAGACGCACCTAGGTTTTTGAGGAGGAAAATGAGAACAAAAATATTTTGAACCACAAGGTGTGCTTTTGGCAGGTTTTGGTCTAATGGTGGTCTGTGGAAGACACTATTATAGGGGATCTGTGGATGACTCACTGTTATGGAGGGGTGGCTTTGGATGACTCACTGTTATGGGGGGGGATTCTGTGGATGACTCACTGTTATGGGTGGGTGACTAGCTGTTATTGGGGGGGGAGAATCTGTGGATGACACATATATAGCATCTTATGCTATATATGCGTCATCCACAGATCCCCCCCCCCCTCCCCCCATAAGTGTCCCTGTGTAAATAGTGAATGACCCCCATGGAATGTTGGAATGGCAGCGGGGCCTGGTGCAGTCACTGTATTCTGTTACACTGGGCCCCGCTCACTGTAGTATTCATATGTAACGTGTAGGCATGGGAGCTTTGTTAAACTATAGACATCTTCTACAGCGGTAGTGAAATCCACGTAGTACTCGCTGAAACTCCCGTAGCAGGCAGGCCGGGTGGCAGCGTAACATTACTTACTACGTCACGCGCCTGCTCCTCCCATTTTATGAATGGAGCAGGCGTTTGACGTAGTGAGTGATGTTACGCTGCTACAGAAGTTTCAAGTGAGTACTATGTGGATTTCGCTACTGCTGCATAAGATTTCTATAGTTTAACAAAGCTCCCATGCCTACACGTTACATATGAATACTACAGTGAGCGGGGCCCAGTGTAATAAAATACAGTGACTGCACCAGCCCTGCTGCCATTCCAATATCAGTTGCCGGCCCCCAGCCCCTCCTCCCTCCCTGCTGATACATCGCCGGCCGTGCTGTGCAGAATCGCAGCCGGCGATGTATCAGTGTTAAATGGCAGCATTAACCCCATAAGACGCACTGCTATTCCCCCCCCCACTTTTAGGGGGAAAAGGTGCGTCTTAAAGGGCGAAAAATATGGTAGTCTTTTAGGGTGGATTCACCCGACCTTTGTATTTTGCAATCTCCAAAACTCAGATTCGCAAAAAATACGGATGGCATCCATGTTGCATCAGTGTTGCGCACCCATTATAACCATGCCTATTCTTGTCCGCAAAAACGGACAAGAATAGGACATGTTCTTTCTTATTTGCCGGGCTGCAGAATAGACATACGGATGAAGACGGCACACTGTGTGCTGTCTGCATGTTTTGCAGACCCATTGAAATGTAGACCGATGTGGAGCAAAAATAGTTGTGTAAATGGGGCCTAACTTTATACCTGTGTGTAAGGTTCAGCATATGCTCTTCCATAGACCACTATATACCCAGTGGGCAGGTTTGTCAGTATGTACAGAGCCTGATCCATGTGCTCTTTCTTAGGGTGTTCTTTAAGACTCTATGGATCCTCTTGCAACAGAATGGGATTTAAGAATTCTGATCTGAACATAGACATTCAGTTTCCTGCAACTGTAAGTAATACAGTTTGTGCTAGTTTTTATTGTTTTTAGTTTTTCTTGTTTTAAGAAAGTTAAAAAAGTACTTTGATCATTTTTGTTAGGATGTATTGCACTGTATTTGTATACTTACTTTGCAACGTTGCCGTAGATAGAAGAAAACATTGTGGGAAAAAATCCCTAGAGATTGAGCACACTTTTGTGAATGCGCTTCACTTTGATTTTTTACTTCTAGATGAATCAACCCGACGTTCTTCTGCTAATTCAGGAAAGCCTGATTCAAAGTGGTGAGATTATATCCTCCTCTTTCACTTAATGTCCCCTTATTGTCAAAGCTTCTGTTCCTCTGGACATGTGTGTTAGAGTGCATCGATTTTTATCTAATATAATGACCGTGTAATCTTTGTGTTTGCTTTCTAGATTTATTCACTGACTTTGAAGCCGACTTCCATGCCAGGGTTCCCGTGGTGGTGTGCAGAGAAAAGAAAAGGTCTGTTCACAGATATTTGGAAATGCCTTTACACTAAGGCCACTTCCACAGTCAGTGTTTGGTCTGTGTTTCATCAGTGATTGTGTGTCAAAACCAGGTGTGTGTCCAAAACACAGAAAAGGTGTAAGTTTTTCCACCACTCCTGGTTTTGACTCCCAATCACTGATAGTCAGTGTATGATCAGTGATTTCTGTCAGAAAGTGACCTAGTGTTTTATTTTTTTTATTTTTTACTGTATTATATAGAACCTACTTCTGTCTGTTAAAGGCCACCTTGGGCTACTTTCACACTAGCGTTTTTTGCGGATCCGTCATGGATCTGCAAAAAACGCTTCCATTACAATAATACAACCGCATGCATCCGTCATGAACGGATCCGGTTGTATTATGTATTCTATAGCCATGACGGATCCGTCATGAACACCATTGACAGTCAATGGGGGACGGATCAGTTTTCTATTGTGTCAGAGAAAACGGATCCGTCCTCATTCACTTACATTGTGTGCCAGGATGGGTCCGTTTGGCTCCACTCTGTCAACGGAGGCAAACTGATGCATTATGAGCGGATCCTTTTCTGTTCAGAATGCAATAAGCAAAACAGATCCGTTTGGACCGCTTTTGAGAGCCCTGAAAGGATCTAACAAACGGAAAGCCAAAACGCTAGTGTAAAAGTAGCCTTAAAGGGGTTATCCCATCTTAGACAATGGGGGCATATTGCTACAAGGAGAACGGAGCGGAGAAAGTTGAGGAGGGCGCACTGCGCATGCGCAGTTGCCCTCTATTCCTTTCTATGGAGCCGCCGAAAATAGCCGAGCACTGAAATGAATGGGAGCGGTGGCCGCGCATGCACAGTGTGCTCCCATTCACTTCAGTGGGAGAGGCGCGGAGCTGCGCCTGGTGGTGGACGGAGCCCGGGAAACCCGGGGTCCTCCAGCCACAACTCTCCCCGACTTTGTTCTCCTTGTAGGTGCGGGTCCCTGAGGTGGGACCCGCACCTATCTGACAATGGGGGCATATCCTTGCGATATGCCCCCATTGTCTAAGATGGGATAACCCCTTTAGGTAATGGACCGCAAATAGGCCAGCACTACTCACTGTTGTTGCAGTAATTCCAATATGTGGTGGTGCCCGTAGCGTTGCATCCTGGTCCAAGGGTTCCCGTAATAGCCAAAAAATAAGTAGAATAAGCCACGGCACTGCCGTGGCTTATTCTATTTATTTTTTTGCCCTTTAGGTAATGGGCCACTGTGACCTGGCACTTCTCTCCAGTACTGATGTATGGAGTGGGCTGCCCAATTCATACTGGAGAAAGTTCTGACATAAAGTGTAAGTTTGGTCTATAGAGTTGGATTCAGACCAGCATATCCCTGTTTGACTCAAAGGGCGATGCAGTATTCATGTTGACATTCATTGCTATGGCTATAATCACTTACAGTGACACTTTCACCACACTATGGTGCTGGGACTAAGTACAGTTACACAGCACCTGACCTGTTATGAAGTCATCCACCACCTTGAAGATCACATTAACCAGAGATAAAAAATGATTTCAATTAGTTTTCAGAAACTTTGTTCTAATGTCTTACTTTAGGGCATTGTGTTTTAAGCTGGCCATACACATTAGACAGACGTTGGTTGATGGTTGAACAAGCAGTCATATGGTGGATGATCTTTTTGCAGACACGGCCATACGCATTTAAGGCCATATTGGCTGTTACAGTTGTTCACACTGCCCATACACGTTCAGTGAAACCAGGCGATGGATGAAAGACCTTTCTGGGAAGGTGCTTTAAAAAAAGAAAGATCTTTCGTCAGCAGAAAATGTAAAACATGGCTGACTTGTTTTCTAATAATCTTCTGTGATCAGTCGGTTAAAATGGTGGTTGTTAAAGGGATTTTTGCCATCTCAGACAATGGGGGCATATTGCTAGGATATGCCCCCATTGTCTGATGGGTGCAGGTTCCACCTCTGGGACCCGCAACTACAATGAGACCGGGGCAGGGAAATGAACAGAGGGCGCACTGCGCAGCTGCCCTCTATTCATTTCTATGGGGCTGCCGAAAGTCTGCCCCATAGAAATGAATGGGAGCAGGGGCCTCCCATTCACTTCTGTGGGAGCAGTGGGGAGAAGCGTTTGGTGGTGGACGGACCCCGGGAAATCCGAGGTCCTCCAGCCACAGCTGTCCCCGCACCTATCGGACAATGGGGGCATATCCTAGCGATATGCCCCCATTGTCTGAGATGGGAATACCCCTTTAAATTTCGCTTGAAGAACATTCATGTTGGTAAATGTATGTGTATGGTTGAGTAGGCTGTGAATGCCAATTGGCAAATGTAATATCTAATGTTTTCTTTCCCCTAATAGTGACCTTATATGTAAAGTGAGCGCTGGCAATGAAAATGCTTGTCTCACCACCAACCTTCTGGCTGCTTTGGGCCAAAAAGAGTCAAGGCTTGTACCTTTGGTGGTGGCTTTCCGATATTGGGCAAAGGTAAATAATCTTGCTAATCCTTCTGAGGGATTCCACCAATTTAATATATTGGAGTGTATTTCTAAAAATCTAGAGTTTATTTGCCAGGATTTGGTGCTTTAAGCATCATTCACACATCAGTGATTTCGAGCCACAACCAGGACTGGAGCCTCCACAGACATAAGGTATAAGGGAAAGAATTGCTCCTGTTCTGTGTTTTAGATCCGCACCTGTTTTTGGCTCGGAAATCACTGACCGAACACTGACGTGTGAATGAGGCACTAGAGGTTATTCAGGAACAACACTAGCACATGATTAGACTACATATAGAGTTTGTTTGTATGCTATGACCTAAGCCATTTGCTAAGTCTCATTATTATTATTGATGATGATTATTTATATACAGACGTGGACAAAATTGTTGGTACCCTTTGGTCAATGAAAGAAAAAGTCACAATGGTCACAGAAATAACTTTAATCTGACAAAAGTAATAATAAATTAAAATTCTATAAATGTTAACCAATGAAAGTCAGACATTGTTTTTCAACCATGCTTCAACAGAATTATGTAAAAAAATAAACTCATGAAACAGGCATGGACAAAAATGATGGTACCCCTAGAAAACACAGAACATAATGTGACCAAAGGGACATGTTAATTCAAGGTGTGTCCACTAATTAGCATCACAGGTGTCTACAACCTTGTAATCAGCCATTGGGCCTATATATATGGCTCCAGGTAATCACTGTGTTGTTTGGTGATATGGTGTGTACCACACTCGACATGGACCAGAGGAAGCAAAGGAAAGAGCTGTCTCAAGAGATCAGAAAGAAAATTATAGACAAGCATGTTAAAGGTAAAGGCTATAAGACCATCTCCAAGCAACTAGATGTTCCTGTGAGTACAGTTGCACATATTATTCATAAGTTTAAGATCCATGGGACTGTAGCCAACCTCCCTGGACGTGGCCGCAGGAGGAAAATTGATGACAAATCTAAGAGACGGATAATCCGAATGGTAACAAAAGAGCCTAGAAAGACTTCTAAAGAGATTCAAGGTGAACTTCATGCTCAAGGAACATCAGTGTCAGATCGCACCATCCGTCGTTGTTTGAGCCAAAGTGGACTACATGGGAGACGACCAAGGAGGACACCATTGTTGAAAACGAATCATAAAAAAGCAAGACTGGAATATGCCAAACTACATGTTGACAAGCCACAAAGCTTCTGGGAGAATGTCCTGTGGACAGATGAGACAAAAATCGAAGTTTTTGCCAAGGCACATCAGCTGTATGTTCACAGACGAAAAAATGAAGCATATCAAGAAAAGAACACTGTCCCTACTGTGAAACATGGAGGAGGCTCTGTTATGTTCTGGGGCTGCTTTGCTGCGTCTGGCACAGGGTGTCTTGAATCTGTGCAGGGTACAATGAAATCTCAAGACTATCAAGGAATTCTAGAGAGAAATGTACTAGCCAGTGTCAGAAAGCTTGGTCTCAGTCGCAGGTCATGGGTCTTGCAACAGGACAATGACCCAAAACACACCGCTAAAAACACCCAAGAATGGCTAAGAGGAAAAAATTGGACTATTCTAAAGTGGCCTTCTATGAGCCCTGACCTCAATCCTATTGAGCATCTTTGGAAGGAGCTGAAACATGCAGTCTGGAAAAGGCACCCTTCAAACCGGACACAACTGGAGCAGTTTGCTCATGAGGAGTGGGCCAAAATACCTGCTGAGAGGTGCAGATGTCTCATTGACAGTTACAGGAAGCGTTTGATTGCAGTGATTGCCTCAAAAGGTTGCGCAACAAAATATTAAGTTAGGGGTACCATCATTTTTGTCCATGCCTGTTTCATGAGTTTATTTTTTTACATAATTCTGTTGAAGCATGGTTGAAAAACAATGTCTGACTTTCATTGGTTAACATTTATAGAATTTTAATTTATTATTACTTTTGTCAGATTAAAGTTATTTCTGTGACCATTGTGACTTTTTCTTTCATTGACCAAAGGGTACCAACAATTTTGTCCACGTCTGTATATATATATATATGAAAAATGGCGGCACTGGCTATAATCTGAAAAAATTCGGGAAAGAAGGGGAATCGACTTCTTATGGACGGCACTCCAGTTAGATGAAATTAAGTGATTCCTTTATTCAACCATCCGGTGCAACGTTTTGGCTCCAAAATGAGCCTTTTTTAAGCAGAGATACAATGCAAGTGAAATGAAATATATATGTGAATCAATCAGTGTACAGGTCATGTGACCCCACCCCGCCCAGTGGGTGTGTTACAAAATGTCAGTGACAAAGTAGCAAACAGAAAAAAATAATAACAATGAAACAACAGGTGATAAGGCAAAGGACAAGATTATACATGTCCCTTATTTGCATACATCATGTAAATACAAGGACAGACCCATCGATCGGGCACAGTAGACAAATCGATGGATGCGTCCAGTGTGCATAAGGCATACAGGGGGCGGAGCAGGGAGACGATCATGTGGACATACCAAGCCGGCGAGGGGCACATTCCATGTGGCCATTCAGCGTTGCATCGGATGGTTGAATAAAGGAATCACTTAATTTCATCTAACTGGAGTGCCGTCCATTTTCTGGAGATTATATATATATATATATATATATATATATATATATATATATATATATATATATATATATATATATATATATATATATATATATAAAAATTTTATACATTGCAGTTTTACTGGGCTGTTTAGACATGCACCAAACTTTTTTTTGTAGTTTTTTTTTTTTTTTTTTTTTCTTCCTACCAGAATTTAGGTTAAGGGCTCTTTCACACTACAGTTTTTTGCGTTCCGTATACGGTCCGTATACGGAACCATTCATTTCAATGGTTCCGCAAAAAAACGGAATGTGTTCCGTATGCATTCCGTTTCCGTATTTCCGTTTTTCCGTTCCGTTGAAAAGATAGAACATGTCCTATATTTGGCCGCAAATCACAGTCCGTGGCTCCATTCAAGTCAATGGGTCCGCCAAAAAAACGGAACACATACGGAAATGCATCCGTATGTCTTCCGTATCCGTTCCGTTTTTTGCGGAACCATCTATTGAAAATGTTATGCCCAGCCCAATTTTTAATATGAAATTACTGTATACTGTATTTGCCATACGGAAAAACTGAACAACGGAACGGAACCACAACGGAAGCAAAAAACGGAACAACGGATCCGTGAAAAACGGAACGCAAAACACTGAATTCAACATACTGTAGTGTGAAAGAGGCCTAACTCGCATTAATACACGTGGACTATTGCATCAGAATGCAGATTGCAGCTTTTATATTGCGCAAAATGAGCCTACGTGGGGCTGGATTCACATGTACATTTAATAGCACTTTCAGTATAGGTAGGTTAACAGCAAATTGTTACTCAGTGGAGCCATACAGAGGAGAAGGTCCAAGGTTCCCTTGAACTTTGAACAGTCTTTAGTTGAGATGAGAAAACCCCTTTTAATATTCGAGTCGTGTCGAAAGGGCCGAACATTAACTTATAGGATACCTGCCTTGCTTCTGGTGGCATTAGAGGCAGAGCTTGTTAAGAGCTCATTTGCATCCCTTTCCTCCCAGAATTCCAGAGGAGTAAGTATGGCCTCTCCTTACGCTGATAAAGGTGCTCTCTCCTTGAGTACTTCTAAACCCCCCCCCCCCCCAAAAAAAAATTTTTAATCCAGTCTTTCTTCTATACTTTTCCATCCTTTTTGTATGCTTTCCTGGCTCTTGCTAAAAAGAACTGCATCAAAAAATGCATGTTTGAATCTAGCCTAAATGTCCCTTTACATGTGTCAGTAATCTATGCCATTAGGGTTCCTAGGATCACTTGTTCATCGGGTGATTGGATCTTTAATGCGGTACGAAGAATCCTTTGAAAAATGAATCTGTAGGGGACAAGCGATTGCAGTCCTCATTACTTGTTCCCACACAGACGGGATGATTGCTGCATAAATGCAGCTGTTGAGCCCCAAAATCTGTCAAAGCATAAACCTGTAGCTGTGTAAAAGGACTATTATAATCTCAAAGTGGTGACATATTGCTAGGACATGCAGTCACTTTGATTGCTGGTGGTGGTGAATGCCCACTGATCCTGAAAAGGAAGGCACTGTACCCCTACAACCCAGCTCCACTCAAATGAATGGGATGACTGCCAGTTACTTACAAATCCAAGTGACCAGCAATATGCAACCACCAAATGCAATGGCAATATCCCTTCAAAAGGCATATCTCCATCTTGGGCATTTATTGCCTACCCATCCTTGGAACTCCCATAGAAGTGAAAAGAGAGCTGCACATGAGCAGCCACCTCTCCATACACTGCAAGATATGTGGGTCCTAGAGGTGGGACCTGCGTCTCTGATGTTTAATATATCCAGTGGATATACAATAAAAGTCTGAGATTGGAATACTGCTTTAAGCAAATTATAGGCTGGATATCCTTCAGCCAGGTTCACACTGAGTTTAGCCCTCCACTAGGGTTTCCTGCCAGAGGTATTTTGTTTTAAGATTTCCTATATCATTGTATTTTTTTTCTCTTGTTTTCTACATTTAACAGCTATGTGGCATCGATAGGCCAGAAGAAGGTGGCTTACCACCATACGTGGCTGCTCTCTTGGTGGTTTTCTTTCTCCAGCAAAGAAAGGAGCCAGTGCTTCCTACTTACCTAGGATCATGGGTATGTTCTAGTGTCACTATTTTATTGTTGAAATCATGGAATAAACCATACAGGAGCTACTGTGACAAATGGTAAAACTCACCTATGTATAGATTAAAGTAGCAATTCCTTCCTTTTATATCTTTCATACATTTTTGAATCCACTTCTAGCTTTGGCTAGGTTTACTTGGGGTGTGCACCTCTTAATAAATATGGCATATTGCACTCTAGTCCACTTTAGTTTGACTTTTGATACAATTCTCCATTGTGTTACCTTTTTGTAATTTTGAATTCTTTTATTTAATAGATTGATGGCTTTACAATTTCTAAATTGGCCCAGTTCAGTCTTAAAGAACCCAACAATGAATATGTGTTTTGGGAATACAGTGCTGTGGCAGACAATGAGAACCAAAATAATGATCGGTGTACTGCTAAAGGAAAGGTAAGTATTGGAATATTCAGTTAAATTAAAAAGACAAAATTTCAACATGTGAACTAAGCATCTAAGATTAATTTCAGATGTGTGGAGCGTGATTTCCCACTATGGACACTCCTCTTTTGATAGTGCCGCACGGCATTATAACGATTTATAATGCTCTGTGTCTATGCCTGACCTCGGATCTACTGAATTGTACTGACCTTATACTGTCAGTACAATGCAGTGGTTCAGAGTTTGGACAGGGACGCACAGCAGTAAAAATCATTATAATGCCGGGCAGCACTGTCAAAGGAGAAGTGTCCATAGTGGGAAATCGCGCTCCCACACAGAGTGTGTTTCCCACAGTGGACATGTTCTTCTTAAACTAGCCTGCTCTGCAGGTTTTAGAAATGTGCAGCACAGGAGTGGACATGTACTGTATCTTGGTCCTATAGCAGAGAAGTCAATTTTATAGCACTTAATTTTATAAGTTCACTTTTTCATTGAAGTACCTGATCAATCAGAAAATATGATATGATAGAGGACCTGTCATAACAAAATGCAATGCAATCTGAAAGCATTATGTTACAGAGCAGTAGAAGCTTAACAGATTGATATACAATTTTGCGGGAAAAGATTCAGTAAAACCTGTAATTTATACATTATGCAAGCCTCAAACCTCCAGACATGGCAGATCCGCACAGTTGATGATACTCACCGGGTCCCTGCCGCTGGATTCGGACTGTGCGGCTCCCGTTCTGGTACTTCCGCTCCCCTCTGGACCAACATCCGTCGACTGAGGGGTCGGGGGCATTTTTTTTTTTTCTTTTTTTTTTTTTTTTTTTTTTGGTGGGATGGGGGGGCACGTGACCATCACAGCCCACAGCAGTGACCTGCCCCCCTTGCGTCACATGTGACCTCAAGGGGAGCAGGTCACCAATGTGGCTTGTGGTAGGCTGCGGCGGTCATGTGAGGACTGCCCCCCTCCTTTCCGGTTGAGGGTTGTTGATATCGGCGCAGAGAGAAGTGGAAGTACTGGAACCAAATCCAGTGGCAGGGACCCGATGAGTATCATCAACTATGTGGGTCTGCCATGTCTGGAGGTTTGATTACCTTGCATAACCCCTTTAATGGAATTGAAATCTGCTGTTGAGTATTTTCTCAGTACCTCTGTGTTACTTTCCAGGCTCCACTCTTCTTTGACACAGAAAAACAGTGTTCTGCTTCTGTTGGTCAGCTGTGGGTTGAACTGCTGAGATTTTATGCGCTGGAATTCAACATGGTTGACCTAGTTGTCAATGTTCGTGTCAAAGAGAAGCTTTTTAGGGATTTGAAGGACTGGCCTAAAAAACGAATTGCTATAGAAGGTAACCTTGCTATGCTTGTCTATCATATTTAAGTATAATTATACCTTTTACTATTCAGTACTTGGTGATGTGAGTGAGGTATTAGGGGCAAAGGAAAGGGAGTAGTTTATAAGGTATTTTGGAGCATGGTTGGTGATTTGCAAGCAGATGTCTCATAAATTTCCAACATTTACAGAATGGAGAAAGATAGTACATCTGGAAAAAATGAGGAGAAAAAAAGAAAATTAAGAACAAAAAGCATTGGGGGAAAAGTGGAGGGGATAGAAAATATATACTAGCAATGCAAAAAACATTTGTGGGGAGTCCAGGCATGAATGGTTTCCTTCTGCCCTTTCCTTGGTTTCCATATTACTTCGCCTATTGTAATAAAGAGAGATTTATGTAGCCGGGATCGCATTGTGTGTGTGTGTGTGTGTGTGTGTGTCTATATATACTTCTGGAAAATGAAATGCAGTTGAGCTAAGATTTACAAAATATAAATTACTGGTTCTGTGGCAGAGCACATTAATACTGTGTGGCATCTCCTCTTTCTGCGATACAGGATGCCACTCTGGCATGGCACTAGTCATACAGAGGCTGGATATTTTCCTGTGGTTTGTCATTCCAAACTCTTCACTTGGACCCTTGGTTCAGCCAAGGTCGTTCTTGACTGCTGTACATGGGAGATCCATCGCCCAGCTAGTCCCAGACATTCTCGATGGAGGAGAGATCTGGCAATTGAGTTGGCCAGAGGAGCTGTTAGATCCCCTACCACGGGCAGTGTGTGGGCAGGTGTTATCTTGTTGGAACACCAGGTCTCCTAACTGAGTCAAAAAAGGCAGTAGAACTGGTTCCACAATGTCCTGGACATACCGAAGGCTTGCCAATGTTCCCACCACTAATACTAGACTTGATCGGGCATGGTATCTAATGGTGTCTCACACAATGACACCTGGTGTTGGTCCTGTGTGTCTTTGCACTATGCATGATGGGAGTAGGCACTCAACAGCCGTCCTACAAACTGATGTGGCAAACAATAGTGTTCACTGACGAAAGCAGGTTCTGCCATGGTACTAATGATGGCCGCATCAGAGTTGGCAGAAGTGCTAGAGCTCCTGCTACTGTCATGCATAATGCAGAGGCACACAGGACCAACACCAGCTGTCATGGAGTGGTCCGCCATTAGCTACCATGGTCGTTCCCATTTGGCATTCATGCAGGGAACGTTGCCTTTGGTATGTCCAAGACATTGTAGAACCAGCCCTACGACCTTTCTTGACACAGGAGATGTGGCATTCCACACAATGACTAGGCTACACTGCATGCTCTTCAGGGTATCCAGCAGCTCAATTTACAAATCTCTCCGACACTGAGAATATCTAGGACTGGATGGGGCCATGAAGCACCTTGACTGAACTATGGGTCCAAGTTGAAAGAGCTTGGAATAATATACTACAGGAGGATATCCAGCACCTGTATGACTTTTTTACCATGCCAGAGTGGCATCCTGTATCAAAGCAAGGTGAAATGTGACTCTGTCTCAACATATACCCTGCTGCAGAACCCAAAATAAAGGGTGCACCAACTTGGTTGTGTGATCATAAACCAAGCATCACTAGCAGTCTATACTTCTATATCTGTCAATCTCTGCTCAGTCGCATCAAGTTTTCCAGGTGTTATAACATTTTTGTATAGGTTTCGGTTTTTCCTCTCTTGGTAAAAGAGGGTGATGGATGGATAATATGGGAAATCAGTAGTTAATAAGGCAACAATTTAGATGTTTTGTATAATTAAGGCTATTTTCACACTAGCATTTCTATTTTCCGGTATTGAAATCCGTCATAGGGTCTCAATACCGGAAAAAAGCTTCCGTTTTGTCCCCATTGTCAATGGGGACAAAATGTAACTGAACGGAATGCTCCAAAATGCATTCCTTTCCGTTTGAGGTACAATTAGTAATAAAACAATAAAAGATCAGTTACAGAAAATAAACAAGAACTGGTATACAAAAGAGTGGCAAGGCTGGAGAGTGGCAATGGAGCCCACATTTCTTGATGGTTCTGCGGGGCAATTTCTAAGACCTATCCAAAAGACAATTAAAGGGATTTGAAGTGGATATTTGTCTGTTTCAACAACTTGTGTATATCAATCACAACCTAACTTTTCATCTTTAAAATCTAGATCCTTACTCTGTAAAGAGGAATGTAGCAAGATCAATGAACAGTCAGCTAGTGTATGAGTACCTTCTTCACTGTTTAAAGGCAACCTACAAATATTTTGCTCTGCCCCAAAACAAGTCTGGAAAATGCAGCGTTAAAAAAACCAGTTCTGCTACAAATGCTAACAGAGGAAGTAAGCCCAGTGCTGTGAAATGTCCAAACTTTGTTCAGAAAATAAGTAAGCAGCTGGAAGATTTAACCATAGACCATCATGATGGTTCAGGCTATCCTGTAATTGTCCAGCCCAGTTGCAGCGAGGTTCAAAGTAACTTGGATAGCAAAGTGAAGAAAAAACTTGACTATAATATTACATACCCAGATGTTAATCTTGAGGATGCTGACTGCATAACAGAGGAGATTATTTTAGATGACTCAGAAGATTTCTTCCAGGGCTCAGAAGAACCAGAAAGCCCTCATGAAGATACTGATGATGACCACCCTTTAATGGGAAATGAGGGGCAAGGTGATTATATCACGATTGATCAAAGCTACGAGGAAGACAGTGAAAGTGGAGACGCGGCAGTGCCAGGAAATGAAGAAACCGACAGCTTGTCTGATTTTGAAGGAGGTATTGTGACTGAGGGTGAGGAGATTGGCTTAGAGAGCAGTGACCTTTATGGTGAAAAAGTTGACCTAGAGGGGGAGAGCACAGAGGGTACAGATGAACTGGAGGAAACCATCCATGACTTTGGACTGGCAGCTGTACCCAATTCAGATGATGAGGAAGAGGATGATGAAGAGTCTAGTTTGATATTGATTCATAGAGAGGCATCAGATATATTAAATGATGATGAGCTAGAGAACACTTACACTGGCTCAGTGGATGAATTGTTACCCGAAGATGGCCAAACTGTACAAGTATCTGCCAGCAGTTGTAAAGACCACGACGAGACCAATGAAGGACTTGCTGGCAGAGTGCTTCAGAAAACAGAAGATGCAAAGAAGCCTCTGCCAGTTTCTGAAGGCTCTGCCATAGAAGATGTTTGTTTGTTTTATGAATTCAGCAGATCAACATTTACGAAAGGCAAGGTATGTCTGGAAGCCATTTTATATAGCTTGGTTTGTTCACATTAACTTGATTTTCTCTAATGTTCCCTTTTTTATATGGCTTTTTATGAATTGTTTTATAGGGGTCATGAAGTTCTAGTCAGTGGTGTGTGCAGTCACTAACCGTGCAGAATCGATCAGCTGAGTTTTGAGCCCCCTTGGCAATGATCAACCTCTAGCTACCTCTCTGAGGGAGGCTTAGCAGCATGCAGGCTCTTAGACCATCTATGAACCAGTGTGCTGCTTTTCTAAGTCCTACAAGGGAGTCAAGCAAAGCTGAAGAGGCACTGTGCATAGCTGATCTATTCTGCCTCTTCATTTCACCTATTTGGGGGTGGTCTTTCTAAAATGCAATGTACCTTTTATTGAAGATCATCTCCCCTGACATGTCTGTATTTGTAACTGCTTGCAACAATACTGGAGCATCTTTTCTTTTAACTCTGTTGTGCCATTCTTTTACTATTTCTGCTTAACATTATGAATGAATTGCTAGCAGTCTACAATAAAGGTCCAACTGGTTGTTTCCAGTTGAGGACATGTCCTTGCACTGTCAGACGCTATCCAATCAATGCTGCCAATGTTGAACATGTAGAGACAATGCTCCAACTGGTAAAACCCATCTAGACCTTTTATTGCAGATTGCTGGCAATTCATTCATAAACTACTAACAGAAATATCAAAGGAATGGCACATCATGGATTCATAAGGATAAATGCCCCAGAATTGTTATTACATGGGGAATGCAAGTAGTTACTAATAAAGGTATGTGTGGAGAGGTGACAGGGTCTCTTTAAATGAAATGCCACATTTCCTCTTACTACAGACATGCCATGTGCCTAATCGGTTTGGGTACAACATAACAGTCCATTTCTACTTCTCATGCTCTTCATGCATTCAAATAGAAAGTCCTTGCGGGAACATACTTTTCAAAAACCTCTAATGGGAGCGTGAAATTATAAGACTTCCGTTTCTGTAAAATTGATGAAAAGAACTTGTGCTTCCATTTAAGCTTGCTTTCAGCCTTTAATGTTAGTTTGCATATCCATTACTTTGTGAGAGCGCTGTGTTCCAGAGAGCTGAATGGTGAATGGAGTTGTGTACCTCCAATCACCAAATCCCATTCACGGCCTTTAGAAATAGTGTGGCGTTAAACACCATTCTTATTCTGGATTAGCACTTTATCCATACGTAATTGTCGCGCGTTCCCGGAAGTCTATGTAGGGGAAAGCGCGACAAGACGCCCCAAAGAAGCTCCTGTACTTCTTGGGGCGTCGGGCGTTTTACAGCGCGATCGTACGTGCTGTTAAACGCTCAGGTGAGAACCATTCCCATAGGGAATCATTGGTTCTTGCCTGTTGAACGTTTTACAGCGCGTAGGAAAAGCGCTGTAAAACGCTCAAGTGTGAACCCAGCCTTATACCCGGCCGGCACCCGCTATAGAAATGCCTATTCTTGTCCGCAGCTGCGGACAAGAATAGGACATGTTCTATCTTTTGCGGAGCTGCGGAGCGGAAGTTCAGGGCCACGCTACGCAAATGCTGAAGCGGAGAGCACATGGTGTGCTCTCCGCTTCACGTCCAGGCCCATAGAGAATGCATGGGTCCGCACCCGTTCCGCAAAATTGCGGAACGGGTGCGGACCCTTTTGCAGACGTGTGAATGGACGCTTAGTGGCTTTCATAATTCAGGGTTCTCCTGTAACACAGTTGCTTAGTGCCATTCTCCTAAGGCACATGCTATGCATTGATGTACTTCTGCTAAGCACAATTTTAAACACAAGGCACTTTATATGTTTTGATAAAAATGCTTAGACCCACTCACCAGGTCACAGAGGCCTACTTACCTCTGACTGTTTAACTTGCCCAGTTAACACCATGTCCTGCTCTCTGGCCATCAACAGGATTCTGAAATTAAAGGTGTATAACCATAATTTCAAGGTATCCCATGTCCACAGGATAAGGGGTAACTGGTGGGGGTACTGCTGCTAGTAACCCTGCTGAAAATGAGAACAGGGGCACAAATTCTGTAGGGTCCCCCGAAATGAACATGGCCAGTCCATAGAGATGAATGAAGTGGCAGTGTGCTTGCTCGAACCTGGAGCTCTATTCATTTCAGGGGGTGTCTGTGGGATACTGATCTTGAAATTACTGGATTACCGTTTTAATGAGGAGCATTTGTAAAACTTCCAATTTTTGGGGTTTGGTTTCCATGTTTTTTGTATCTGAAGCCAAAGCCAGGAGTGGATTGAAAAAGAGGATGCAACCCCACCTTTCCATTATCTGTTCAGCGCTCCAGATGGCAACCAAAATGTCAGAGGGCAGGTGCCGGGTATGTGATACCGCTGCCTACACTTAAACTGTGTTAATTATATTAATTGGTGGCGCAGTGCGCCCAACCCCAGTATCGTAAGGTTTAATCATTGGTGGTGCAAACCCCCCAGTGTTATAACTATATTATAAGCAGTGGCCACAGGTTCTCCTCCCCTCCTCCTCATTGGTGGCAGTGGTAGTTCTGATCGGAGCCCCAGCAGTTAAGTCGCGGGGCTCTGATTGGTTACCATGGCAGCCAGGATGGTACTGAAGCCCAGGTTTTATTTATATATATATATATATATATATATATATATATATATATATATATATATATATATATATATATATATATATATAATTTTTATAATGTGGACGGTTTATTCATCCATCTAGCAGCAACGTTTCAGCTCTCTCATTGGAGCCTTTGTCCAGCTGAATAACATGTGCAAGTTGACATACATAAGTAGTGCAAATAATTATCATAATTCCAAATTGATAAAACATTAAAGTGCAAGTGCGTCAAAAATATAACAGTGTTGAGAATACAATTAATCTGTCGCCATGGTTATATCCCACATAATTGTCAACATCATATAAAATGTATATCGTGATAAGTACAGTGGAAAATCGAAAAACATACATGATTACCAATCAAGTATGGTAAAGTGTACACAGTGTATCGCAAAAACAAATCAATTAAAACACTAAAAACCTTTGAATGGATCACGGTGAACCATAGAGACCTGGTGGAATCCGTACGGACGCCAGCAGATTCCACCAGGTCTCTGGTTCACCGTGATCCATTCACATGTTATTCAGCTGGACAAAGGCTCCAATGAGAGAGCTGAAACATTGCTGCTAGATGGGTGAATAAACCGTCCACTTTTTTCATCACAATCTGGAGTGCTGCCTTTTTTCTCTTCTATATACACTTGGGACCTTGGTCACAGGCCCTCAGGAGGAGGGAATGAGGATATTTCCTCATTTCCCTGGTTTTCTTCTGGCCCTTTGTTTACATGCAATAAAAACAATCTTTGCCCCTCCCCCTGCACTGCTAAGGGAGTGGATGCAAGAGCTGCCCTGAGTGCTGGGAGACTCTGCAGCATGTTCTATGTGTAGGACTACAAGTCCCAGCTGTATAATGACACTGCTAATACACACAGGATCTCCCCCTACCTTCTTGTGCAATGCTCTCTCTAGTCCTTCAGCTCCTGTGCCCAGAATTGTCACTGCTGCAGCTAGCCAGTGTGTGCAGCTGAAGGGGTTAAGATGCCTAGGATAGAGCAGCAGTGAGGGGGGCGTGGCCAGCCCAGTGAGTCTTGTTTACAGGCCAAAGTTTATCAGAGCAGGGAGAGAAGCTGACATCACAGGTTATGTGACCCTCTGTGAAATCTGAGAAACCAGACACTGGAGATAAAGTGAGTTAATTGGAAAGCTGTTATATTTGCTTAGTTAGGAACATAGAACAAAAAAATAACTCGGACAACCCCTTTAAGACAAATTGCAACTTACCAGTTAGTGCTGGTCTTATCTTCACATTTTGTTCCGGAGACGCCGACTTGAGAGACGTGCACCACGCCATTGGAACACTGAGTGCTGACTGTTTTCTTTCAGAATTTAATATTTTTTTTAGTCTGGAGCACTGCCATTTATGATCCGTTCCTGATTTTGGCTTAAAAAAATGCATCAGAAAACATGAACCAAGTATACAAGTATACCAGTGCATTATAAAAGCAATTTCTCATAGTGTGACTATAAAAAAAAAAAAATTTTCAAGTGGTAAAACACACACATCTATGGTATCACCATGTTCGCAGCAACCTGTATAAAGCTACTTTCACATCTGTGTTTTTAATTTCGAATCTCTCAATCTCTTTTTACGTTTTGGGCCAAAGCAAGGAGTGGATCCAGCAGGAAGGAGTACAAATCTTTCCTTTATATTTCCCATCCCTTTTGAATTCATTTCTGGCTTGGCTCAAAAAGTTATATCAAAAACTGGGCTTTTTTTCCCCCAAAAAAAAGCTGTGTGAGAAGTGACAAACATTATATATATATTTTTTTTGCTATTTGCAATTCAGCTTCCCACTGTTGTATGTAACTTGTGCAAGAAAGAAGGGCATCTAAAGAAAGACTGTCCAGAAGACTTCAAAAAAATCGAACTGGAACCTTTGCCGGCTCTCACTGCTAAATTTAGACAGCTTTTGGATCAAGTTTGTGTCCAGTGTTACGGTGAGTGTTGCATGTGAATGGAAAGCACGTACCGCATGCTCTGTCTCCTTGTACACGGTCATGAATCCTTATTCAGAGACTCACGGACTCTAATAACATGTTTGCTTCCCGTTTATGTAATGGCCTGGAATGAATTTGCCTCATATTGTGTTGATCTTGAGCCACATTCAGTCACTACTTTATGTAGGCTGCGTCCAGATCTGTACGATGGTTTTTGTTATAAACAGGAACCACAGTGGCGTGCCAGATCCATCACGTGACTGAAGCAAACTGACCCGGATAGACTCAGTGGACTTATAATAGGGTTCTTTGTGATCCCATAATTGTGTTAGTAATTTTGTTGGGTAGAGTGCTGCTGCATGCTGTGCTGGCCTTCTCATCAAATATGTCAGAATCTGCGACACACGTTCCTAATGGAGCCTGTGACAAACATGTGAATATAGCCTTGCTTAGCTAGCTTCAGATTTTTCATGGTTGCTTGCCTGAAGCCAGCCCCACCTTTTCCCTAACATGATGGATTTGCCACTTGATTTCCAGCTTTGGGGCAGCGCATTTCGGGAGATTATTTTGTTAATTTATTTTCCTCATCCGTATCATTGGGGGACACAGCCTTGACCTTGGGTATAGCTATTGCCACTAGGAGGTGACACTAAGCACAAAAGTGTGAGCTTATCCCTCCAGCTATACCTTTCCTACAGGGACTAAACTAAAACAGTTTTAGCTTAGTGTCCGTAGGAGGCAGACCTTCCCTGCTTTGCAGGTCTGCTGATTATTTAGTGTTTTTTTTTTTTTTTTTTTTTTTTTTTTTTTTTTCTTTTTCTTTTTTCCATTCTTCCAGCGGGATTACAGGCAGTCCTAGCTGCCTGCACTCCCACCCAGGAGATGGGAGACCAGGGAGTCCCCATGCCCGCTGCTCCTTCCTGGTCTCCGGAAGACAAGGAGTACCAGACGTTCTGAAAGCCTCTGCATCCCGCCAGCCTTCGGGTCACCACGGCCACCCACGAAAAGTTCCCTCTGTTCCGGTGTAGCGTCCCTCCCCAAGGGGCCGCACACCGAAGGTGGTGACCTGGCTGGAACCGGGGGGGCAGAAGATGCTGGACGGGTAAGTATTCCTGACTCCAAGCCCCTCCCCCCTTCAGTTGTGCAAGGTGGCTACCTGGTCGTCTTTACACACCTTTTTCAAGTTTTACAGAGTACACACTTTTGCATCTTCTGACGCTTCTCTGGGGCATAGAGTATTGCAGACGGCAGTTCTCTGATTGGCCGGAGGGCTTCTTCGTTATGGCCCACCCCTGGGACTGCTCTGTAATGTCCCAATTTCAAGCCTGTGTGTCCCCCAATGATACGGATGAGAAAACTAGAGTTTTGTACTTACCGTAAAATCTGTTTCTCTTCTATTCATTGGGGGACACAGCTCCCACCCCTTTTCTCTGGCTGCGGGCCTCGTTGTGGTCTGCGTGATTCTGGGTTTGTACATTGGTTGGTTTTCCTATTTTTTTATTTTGCTTCTCCTACTGCTTTTGCACAAACTGTTTTAGCTTAGTCCCTGTAGGAAAGGTATAGCTGGAGGGAAGAGCTCACACTTTTGTGCTTAGTGTTGCCTCCTAGTGGCAATAGCTTTTACCCAAGGTCAAGCCTGTGTCCCCCAATGAACGGAAGAGAAACGAGTTTTACGGGAAGTACAAAAATCTAGGTTTTTTTTCATCTGCTACTCATACAAATATGTAATGGCATAAGCTACCATTATGTTTGCCCCAATACACCCCAACAGATTGCTCTAAGTCTATAGGCTTCTTTAGTTTATGTTCACCTTGCAGATTTTAAGCGGTTAGAAGACCAAATCTGCAGGTAAATCCACAACTCGCTTGTCAGTTGCGAATTTACCTGACGATTTAAACTGAATTAAGGGTAATGGAAAAATTCCACAACTGATGCATGAACAATCTGTAGGATAATGTAAGTGCTGCGGATTTGAAAGCTCTGTGTAAAAAAGAAAATCTGCGACATGTAGGTGTGGATTAGAAAATCCCATAGACTTTTATTTTGCTGTACTCTGCTGCGAATTTGCTGTGCGGAATCTGCACTGCAAATCCACAGCGTGTGAACTTATCCTTGCCCTTCTGATGTCTCGCTGAGGCCCTCTGCTGGTTAAGAAAATATTTTTTTTTTAGTTATAATCCACTCATAACAAGGTGGAATTGGTTAAATCAGAAAACCTGAGATATATTTAAGAATCTTACCTTGTTCATCACTCGTCTGTCTTGTACAGAGGATTTTCATCCTACTTCCCTGGAAGATAAAGCCCGGGAGCATATAAGACAAGATCTTGAGGACTTCATCAGACGTGAATTTAAGGGTAAATATTTTCTATCTAACATACGTTGTACAGTTGAGATCATGTACATTAGCCCCTCTAATTCCTACTACTGAGACTCAATGAGGCAAATTTATATTTAACTACCGTATTAACTTTTATTTTATTTTTTCCTCTGTCCTTGATAGGAGCCAGGCTCAGTTTGTTTGGTTCTTCAAAAAATGGCTTTGGCTTTAAACAGAGTGACTTGGATATCTGCATGACATTTGAGGGCCTTGAAACTGCAGAGGTAATTGAAATAGTTTTAGCAAAGTACAGTGGTATGCAGTTGGCACTCTATTCACATGTTTCTGTTGTGTTTTTTCCCTCCTGCCTTAGGAGCTGGACTCTATAAGGACTATTGAAGAGTTGGCGAGGCACCTTAGAAGACATCAGGGTAATCTTCAACTGCTAATTTGAATGTATACATTTTTATGCTAAGTGTGCCATAAATATGGCTTAATTTGTGCCAAAAACTGGCGTACATGCTTTTCTCCACATTTACTATGTGTTTGAGACATGTGTCTGTTTAGCAGGGGGTTCTACTCCAGGAGCGCCATGGTCTTATCTCCATTTTCCTCAGGCCCAGTATCACTGGCCTGGGCACAGCTAAGCTCTATTCAAGACCTTAGCCCCACCGCGGCCAGTGATACTAGTTGTGCCGTCACTGGGCCTGAGGGAAACAGAGAAGGCTGCTGCCTTCTCAAACAGCTGATCGGCAGGGGTCCCAGGTATAGGATCCCCACCAATCAGATGCTAATGATCTATCCAGAGGATAGATCATCCGTTAAAAAAAGTACTGCAGAACCCCTTTAATAACCACATTTTTGCCACAAAGTAAGCCAACCAGTAGTTGGTATACTGTGAGACAAAAGTATCTTAAGATGCAACCAAATTAATCACCGTGCTTTCACCAGTTTGATGAACTTTGGCACATCTTTAGACAGTCTCTAGTCTTTTTGCACTGCCCATACATGTGATTGCCCAATCCAGCCAACATAAGAGGATTCTATTTAGCTTTTTATCTTAGCTGAAGGTCTATGGGAAATATGAAATTCAGGTCACACAAGTTTTTTTGTTATTGACATGTTTTATTTTTGTTTATTAGGAGTTTTTTTTTGTTTGTTTTATTCCTTTCTAGCTTCTTTTCAAAAATGCAGCATTTTGCATTTTCCAGTAATTTTGATAACACCTTATGTATGGGGGAAAAATGCCATGAAGAAACTGCTAGTGGTAAAACGCACACGGGCAGATTTACGAATACTGTCCAAAGTTGCACTGTAAGAATACAAATCCCTGCCCTAATATTAGACAGATTTATGATTTCAGGTGCTTGGACCTTTAAAATTTGCCATATGATAAATCCTGATTCAGATTTACCAGAGAATTCTGTCCCCTGCACCAAAAATGTGCCTGTGCACCAGAATTTTGTCTGTTTTAGAACTGTAGTATTTTTGCCACTAACTGAGGAGAAAGTGGTTAAGTTGGCAATGTGAAGCGTCTAGAGCCTAATGCTTTACACTGTAAACGTGCCAGCAAATGTGCCTACTTATTAGGTGTGAATGTCCTCAAACCGATGGACCAAGTGAAATATTTCACCACAATTTAAACCATACAGCTCAATCATGTGGAATTTCTATACAATTTGCTTAAGTTATTGTAAACAATATGGATGACAGAAGCCTAGTCTAAGTTTTTTTTTTCCAAAATTTTGGTGCAATTTTTGTCTCATGGAGATGTGATTAAGCCATGCCCCCTTTTATTCAAAGTCATACCCCATTCTTATAAGCCCCCTTTCTCTTTAAGGTTTGAGGAACATTCTTCCCATTACCACAGCCAAAGTGCCAATTGTGAAGTTCTACCATGTAAGAAGTGGACTTGAAGGAGACATCAGTTTATACAATACACTGGTAAGTGCGTTCACTAAAAGGCGCTTTACAGGGCAGTATTGTTCTCCCTATTGTCTGAAATCGATAACAACGCTTGTATAAGGCTCACAGTTTTCCATTAGGTGGAAATGGGCACAAGATGGTATGCTTCAACTTGGAATCTGTCGCCACTGCACTTGGAGGTGGGGCGAGACGTATACTGCAGAATTTGCAGCTCAAAATGATTGCAGTTGCAATTGGTTATGCAGACCCCATTAAAAAAAATTTATTTATTATTTGCAAACAGCTGAAAGTCTGTAAATGTGGTGAATAAGCCTGACAAAAACAATTTATATAGCTCAACACACCTAATATAACAAGTATTTTCTCCAAATTCATCACAAAATGCTACTTTTAATAATTATTGCAGTCTCCGAATTTTTAGCCTTTATGATTAGAGTCTTTAACCAGCAGTAAATGTGATGTTAAGCCCGACGACTCCTGAAGAATATAAATCCGTTCCTTATGGGCAAAAGCCTCCTGTTCACTGATATTTTGGGTTTGTGTGCTGCAGCCGCCTTCTTCAAATCTCACCAAAGATTTTCTGTGGATTAAAGTTCTATAACTATGATGGCCACACTTTTGAATCCGAGATCTGGTGGCCTTTGAGGTATGCTTGGCTTGATTGTCCTTTTGTAAGGTCTAATGACACCAAAGCTTAAGCTTCCTCACTGAAGTCATTACTATATTTTTGTGTAAATTTATTTTTTTATTAATGCAAATAAAACAGACACATTACAAGTAAGCTACAATAAGCCCAAGAGAGAGACATACATGGAACAAAGTACATAAGTCTCAATATAATATAGCACAAGTAATATGCCATAAATCAAGATAAGGGGAAGGGGAATACAAGGAAGCATAGAAGATGTGGAGAGTATGAGGTAGGGAGGGGAGGATAAGGGTGAAGGGGTAAGTGGGGCATTGGAAAACAAGGCACGTAAACCCAATAAGGGTCATGTCTCAGAGCTAAAATTACATGCAAAAAGGAGCAATATGGCATGTGGATATATTAAAAATAAAATCACCCCGGTAATAGATTAGCATATCTATGAAAGTGAGCATTAGATGTGGAAACCCATCCACAGGCTCCACTGTTTCAGTCAAGTGTTTAATTCCCAATCGGCAAGTTCTCCAAAACGAAATATTTGATCCGCTTTATCCAGGAATTAACTGTGGAGGGGATCTCTTCATAGGAAGGAATCAGTTGTCTTGTGGCAGTTATAAGCATAGTGAGGAGATTGGTGGCCGCGGGAGTAAGGCTATGATTTGGACACCAAAGCATAATAAGTTTACGATCAGTGGTTTTCGGGAAGGTGCAGATCTGGTTCATTGAATCCTCTATTTTCTTCCAAAAGGGTGCCAAAAAGTGTTTGGTATATCTGTGTTAAGCATATGGAGAAACACAGGGGTTTTGTACCATCTAGTCAAGAGCTTGTAGGAGTTCTTTTGAATTCTGATACATCTGCTGAAGCCATGAGAATGGGCAAGAATGAAAGCCTTTTCTGGTCCAGATTAATATGTGGATGTAAATGTGCTTGTAAATTGTTAGGGATGAGCGAATCTACTTCGGATGAAACATCCAAAGTCGATTCGCATAATACTTTGTTTGAATACTGTACAGAGCGAGCTCTTCGTAGAGTATTAGACTGTATTGGCTCCGATCAGCCGAAGTTATTATGGTACTTAGCGAAGTCTCCCAAGACTTTGCATAATTTAATAAATCAATTTCTACTCTAAAAAACATTTCCCGAACTCTGGTTCGGTTACAAGGTATCACTTGGAACCGAACCCAAGTTTGGGAAATTATTTTTTTACAGTAGAAATTGATTTATGAAGTTTATTATGCAAAGTCTTGCGAGACTTCGCGAAGTACCGTAATAACTTCAGCTCATTGGAGCCAATACAGTCTGATACTGTACAGAGCTCCGCTCCGTAAAGTATTGGAACAAATTTTTATGCAAATCGACTTCGGATGTTTCATCCAAAGTCTATTCGCTCATCCCTATAAAAAAAACTAAAGGCATATTAGGGTGTGGAAATTGTAGGAAATTTATGTAGGGAGGACCATACTGACAATGTGCCTTCCATAATAGGGCATTGGAAAAATAGTATTTTGGACTAAAGAACGTAGTCCCGAAAGGATACACTTCTCTTGGGGAGATAACAGATGCTGTAGAGTTGTACATGGCAAAGGAGGATTTTGTGAGCGGAGTAATAAACCTCTACTAACATACACCGCTTTATAATAATGACCCATGTCTGGAAGGCCAAAGCCACCAAACCCCTGTACCCCAGAGAGAAGCAGAAAAGCTTGAACAGATTTAGTTAAAAAAGGAAAGGGGGAGCCATATGGGGAGAGTTTGGAGTAAGTAAAGAATATTTGGTACAATATAGGTTTTAAGGAAATTATTCCTGCCAGTCCATAAAATAAAAGGGATTTGTGTATTCTTCAGTTGAGTTTTAATGCTTTTGAGGGAGGGTAGTATAGTTGAGTGCATATAGCTCTCCAGTGTCTACAGATATCTGTGTTCCCAAGTAGTGAAGGCTTTTGGTCGCCCAGGTGAAAGTTACTAGCTCTTTTTAATGAGTGAATAATGGAGGGTGGCAGGATATGTTAAAGTATAACTGTCGTATTTTTAATTTTTTTTGGCGTATTGGATTGTGGTGATTAATATCACCTTGGTGGCCCTATTTCAACTTTTCACTGTGTATTCAATTACCCCTTAATTCCACATTTTCCACTTTTACCTGTGCTTAAAATCAGGTTGCTAGGCATGGTCCGTCTGTGTTTGGAGGACGCAGAAGCAGCAGCGTGCAAGGTCAGATTACAGACAGCCAGGGGCTATAAGTAAATGATTAAAGCCAGGTCTTCCCCAGCAGCTGATAACAGTGCCTGGGCTGTGTGCACTTCTCCCGGTCCCTGCGCTTGGCAGACGCTCCCTCACTCAGCAGAGCTGGAGAATGCAGAGCCGAAGCAGCGCAGAGCAGGGAAGGGAGATCTGCCGTCTGCTCAGTGTATAAATGAAAGCAACATGTGGTAAGAGGACCCCTTTGTGCTGCAGGAGATTAACCCTTTGGGGGGGGGCTCTGGTTACTGACCCTTTCGGGGGGCTATTGTTACTGGCTAGTGAGGGCAGACAGGATTAGCCTCAGGGTGAGGGCAGTGGTGGCCATCTTAACTGAATAGTGAGATTGCAGTTTTATGCAGACTGGTTGCTAAGGGCTGCATCTTATTAACCACCTCAGCCCCCCTAGCTTAAACCCCCTTAATGACCAGACCACTTTTTACAATTCTGGACTACACTACTTTCAGGGTTTATCGCTCGGTCATACAACTTACCACCCAAATGAATTTTACCTCCTTTTCTTCTCACTAATAGAGCTTTCATTTGGTGGTATTTCATTGCTGCTGACATTTTTACTTTTTTTTATATTAATCAAAATTTTTGCAAAAAAATGACATTTTTCACTTTCTGTTGTAAAATTTTTCAAATAAAACTACATTTCTATATAAATTTTTCTCTAAATTTATTGTTCTACATGTCTTTGATAAAAAAAAAATTTATAGCGTTTACAAACTATGGTGCAAATTTTTTTTTATTTTTTTCTTACAAAGTCTAATATTCCACTAACTTGTGACAAAAAATTAAATTTTACATGAACTCGCCATACCCCTCACGAAATACCTTGGGGTGTCTTCTTTCCAAAATGGGGTCACATGTGGGGTATTTATACTGCCCTTGCATTTTAGGGGCCCTAAAGCATGAGAAGTAGTTTGGAATCCAAATGCGTAAAAATGCCCTGTGAAATCCTAAAAGTACTCATTGGAATTTGGGCCCTTTTGCACACATAGGCTGCAAAAAAGTGTCACACATGTGGTATCGCCGTACTCGGGAGAAGTAGGGCAATGTGTTTTGGGGTGTATTTTTACATATACCCATGCTGCGTGAGAAAAATATCTCTGTAAATTGACAACTTTGTATAAATATTTTTTTAAAGTTGTCATTTACAGAGATATTTCTCACACACAGTATGGGTATATACCACATGTGTGACACTTTTTTGCAGCCTAGGTGCGCAAAGGGGCCCAAATTCCAATGAGTACTTTTAGGATTTTACAGGGCATTTTTTACGCATTTGGATTCCAAACTACTTCTCACGCTTTAGGGCCCCTAAAATGCCAGGGCAGTATAAATACCCCACATGTGACCCCATTTTGGAAAGAAGACACCCCAAGGTATTCCGTGAGGGGCATGGCGAGTTCCTAGAATTTTTTTTATTTTTTTGGCACAAGTTGAAAATAACGCTTTGTATGCGCGATTGTACGGGCATTTGCAATCGCGCATACAGAGACAAGCGAACGCCCATTGTTGCGCGTTCCCGCTGAAGTCTATGTACGGGAACGCGCGACAAGATGCCCCAAAGAAGCTCATGTACTTCTTGGGGCGTCGGGCGTTTTACAGCGCGATCGTACGCGCTGTAAAACGCTCAGGTGAGAACCATTCCCATAGGGAATCATTGGTTCTTGCCTGTTGAGCGTTTTACAGCGCGTAGGAACGCGCTGTAAAACGCTCAGATCTGAACCCAGCCTTAGGGCTTAGAGCCCTATGTATTCTTTCAATGGTGACCTGATTAGCGCTCTCTTCACCAAGGAGGGTAGCGAAGATCTTTTTAGCTACTTGAGGCAACGCATCAGGAGCATCTGTTGCAGGTAGGCCTCTACACTGAATATTGCGCCTGCGGCTCCTATTCTCCTGATCTTTAATTCTGAGGAAAGCTTAATTTAGGAGGGTTTTATGTACATTCAGCAGGTCCCTCGTTTTATCTTTTAAATGCTAGCATGGCATCTTGGTTTGTCTCTAGCATCGCCACTCTGTGACCAAGATGGCGCAGATCCTCTAGATCAGTGATGGCTAACCTTGGCACTCCAGCTGTGGTGAAACTACGACTCCCAGCATGTTCCATTTATTTCTACAGAGTTCTGAGAGCAGTCAAGCAAGGGGGGCATCTTGGGAGTTGTAGTTTTACCACAGCTGGAGTGCCAAGGTTAGCCATCACTGCTCTATATGCTGTAGTATCAGCCTCTGGATTTTCTCTTTTCCGTCAGTTGGGGAACTGACAGGCTCCTTATCTCTGCTCTCTGACATTGGCACAAAGTGAAAGTACCAGTCACACAGTTAGAAAAACAGTTAACCCTTTGTGACAGAACAGCTCAGTATTTTTAATAAAGGCCAATTAGTAATGCTTTTTCGCCAAAAATGAGTGAAATCTAATCATAGACAAAAATTGCCTTGTTGGTATAGTACGAAGTGTACACACTGCATAAAAAAAAGCTTGTAAATTGATCTGCAATTCGGATTTGAAATCTGCAGCATGCCTATTTATGCTGCAGATCGCCACCACTCATTTCACCCTTTGCAATGGAGAGGGTGAAATCCACGGCTAGAACCACATTCAATTTGCGCATTCTTTATCTGCAGCAGTCTTTTCCACTGTATTTTCAGTCATGTGGACATACCCTAAGGCAGGCATGCTCAACCTGCGGCCCTCCAGCTGTTGTAAAACTACAACTCCCACAATGCCCTGCTGTAGGCTGTTCAGGCATGCTGGGAGTTGTAGTTTTGCAATAGCTGGAGGGCCGCAGGTTGAGCATACCTGCCCTAAGGGCTCATACACACAAACATATTTTTTCCATGTCTGGACAAGGATAGGACTGTTCTATTAGGGGCCAGCCGCTCTGTTCCGCAAAATGCAGAATTCACATGGCTGATATCTGTGTTTTGCGGATCTGCAATTTGCGGACCGCAAAACAGCTAATGTGTATGAACCCTAAATGAGGTGTTTTGTGTTGAATTTGGAGAAACCACATGGTTAAGGGTACTTTTCACACTTACGGCAGAGGATTCCGGCAGGCTGTTCCGTCGCCGGAACTGCCTGCCAGATCCGTCAGAACGTGTGCAAACTGATGGAATTTGTCAGACTGATCAGGATCCTGATCCGTATGACAAATGCATTGAAATGCTGGATCCATCTCTCCGGTGTCATCCGGAAATACTGATCCGGCATTTATTAATTTTTTCAAATTTTTTGCGGTCTGAGCATGCGCAGACCGTTATGCCAGATCAGTTTTGCCGGAACACTCGGGGCCGCATCCGGCATTGATGCATTTCAATGGGGAAAAATGCTGTATCCGGCATTCCGGCAAGTGTTCAGGATTTTTGGACGGAGATAAAACCGTAGCATGCTGCGGTATTATCTGTGTCCTGAAAAGGCAAAAAGACTGAACTGATGCATCCTGAAAGGGATTGTTCTCCATTCAGAATGCATGGGGATAAAACTGATCTGTTCTTATTGAGCCCCTAGGACGGAACTCAATCCCAGAAAAGAATAGTGTGAAAGTACCCTTAGGTGTGGAGCTATTTAAATTGAGCTTGTTTGGTTGGCTCAATGCAAACTGTATACTGATGCATCCTGAATATACACAGTTGAAGTCATAAGTTTACATACACCTGAGCCATATTCATTAAAACTTTTACAATTCTGACATTTAATACTAGTACACATTCCCTCTCTTAGGTGAGTTAGGATTAGAATAGTGCTATAGACAATGATTTATTTCAGCTTTTATTTCTTTTATCACGTTCCCACATTGCTTGTTTTGCAGGCTCTTCATAACACTCGTCTTTTATCATCGTATGCTGCTATTGACCCGAGAGTCAAATATCTCTGTTACATTATGAAAGTCTTCACCAAGGTACTGGCTTTGTTTTTAAAGATTTCAATTTTACATGATCGGTTCTGTAGATGTAATCTTACACTGTCCCTCTGTTTTTCCAAAAGATGTGCGACATAGGAGATGCCTCTCGTGGTAGCCTTTCTTCATATGCATACACACTTATGGTGCTGTACTTTCTTCAACAAAGGAACCCACCTGTTATACCTGTTCTCCAAGAGGTGAGCTAGGATTGCTAGAACTTTCATTGTTCGACCTTTTAAAGGGGCCTTGAGACATAACTTACAGCTAAGCCAGTATCTCATCTGCAGGGAGCTGTTATGGGGTGATTACTCCAGAAGAGCATTGCATAGCCTGTAAGATTCCTTACCCCTACTATGTGCCCTCGACAAAAAGAAATGGTACCCTGCCCCGATACACTTTTGATGTTAACAGGCTTGCGGTGTTCTCACTGTGCATGTTCATACATTCTGCAGTTTAATCCTCTTCACGTTAACATACTACTTTTCACATCCTGTAATTGTACTAATCTTTTATGATACAGTATGAACAACACAGTTTTTTTTTTATTCCGATTTGGGTCAGTAAAAAGGAAACAGAAGCCTGACTTAACCTTTTTAGTCTCAAATCTTGGCTTAAAAATGGATCAGAAAGCACCAATCTTCAGTGCATGAATGGGACATAAGCTAATGGTTTGAAGAACAAAATTATTAACCTCCCTACATTTAGTTTATAAATAAATGGAAATGGATTCAAAAGTGTTCCCTTTGTTTTGCAGAATGTAGAAACAGAAAATAAGATTACTATGTTAAATGTATATATTTTATATATTATGCAGTATGACCTTGTATTATTTTAGAATTGTGGTGATTTTGTTTTCCATGTTTAAATAAAATAAAGTACTAATTAAAAGTTTTTTAGGCAGGTGTGGAAAATCTGCAAAGTAAGAATGCTTTCAAAAATAGTAGTGTTAAGGGTACGGCGACACTGGTCGGGCGACAGCCATCGCAGACAGGTTTGCTGGGTAGTGGTGATCCCATTCACTTCTATGGGATCACCACTACTGTCGCTGTGTAGCCATACCCTTACGCTGGGTTCACACCTGAGCGTTTTACAGCGCGTTCCTACGCGCTGTAAAACGCACAACAGGCAAGAACCAATGATTCCCTATGGGAAGGGTTCACACCTGGGCGTTTTACAGCGCGTACGATCGCGCTGTAAAACGCCCGACGCTCAAACAAGTGCTTGAGCTTTTTTTTGGGCGTTTGTCGCGCGTTCCCGCACATAGATATTCGGGAACGCGCGACAATGTGTGCACCCCTGTCTCTGTATGCGCGATTGTAAACGCCCGTACAATCGCGCATACAGAGCGCTCGTTTCAGAACGCTCAAGTCTGAACCCAGCGTAATAGTTTGGTTATCAATTAACAAAATGCAAAGTGAATGAGAGTGAAATCTAAGTCAAATCCAATATTTGGTGTGACAACAGCATCAATTCTTCTAGGTACGCTTGCACACTGTTTTTGAAGGAACTTGGCAGGAAGGATGTTCCAAACATCTTGTAGAACTAATCTCCGATCTTATGTGGATGTTGCTCAAATCCTTCTCTTTTCGTGTAATCCCAGAGAGGCTTGATGATGAGATCAGGGCTCTGGGGGAGCCATACCATCTCTTCCAGGACTCCTTGAAGTTCTTTACTCTGAAGATAGCTGTTAAAAGGGGTTGTCTGCTTTTTATTATTGATGACCTATCCTCAGGATATGTCGTCAATATCAGATCGGTGGAGGTCCGACACCCGATCAGCTGTTTAAAGAGAAGGCAGCGCTCTCCAGTCCTTTTTGACAAACAAACTGCCTTCCGTTCCAGCCATATATTTCACATTTTGACTCCTCAGTCCAGAGCACCTACTGCAATTTTTCTGAATCAGATTCCTATGTTTTCATGCATTTGGCCCTTTTTCTATGGTCCTCAACGTTGCCCATTTCATGCATTTCCTCAAGACTGAGAAATACAGGCAGATACTTATGTAGCATGCAATACCAAGGCCAATGTCAAACAACATCCAATGTCATTTATAGTTATCTTCAGTGTAAAGGAGGAGTCCTAGAAGTGACGACATGGGCCCCCACAGAGCCCTGACCTCAACATTGTTCAGTCGGTCTGGTACTACATGAAGAGACAGAAGAATCTGAGCAACTCTACATCACAAAAGGTGTGGTTAGTTCTCTAAGATGTTTGGGACAACCTCTCTGGAGTTCCTTCAAAAACTGTGTGTAACTGTACCTAGAAGAACTGATGCTGTTTTAAAGGCAAATGGTGGTCGCACCAAATATTGATTTGATTTATTTTAAATAAAATGATTCCCCCCAGAAATGCCCTTTCAAAACTTACCATTGTCCTCCGAACATTAGGCTTTTATATTTTGGATGTAATATGGAGCATATACCGATTGTCCACCTTTTCCATTTATATTACCAGATCCTTTTGACTTAACTCACAACTTGGGAGCTGGATTTAGATTTTTCTTTTGTTCATTCACTTTGCATCTTGTTAATTGATAAAATAAACTATTAACACTTCCATGTTTGCTGTATTTTTCCACACCTGCCTGACTTCTGCACAGTACTGTAAATCTTGCCGTTTTCACACTGGCTTTTAAACATCAAAATAAACTGACACTTCCTATCCTGCGAGATCACTCCTCAGTGATTATTTTGTCATCACGTGCAGGATCATAATGATAGAAATCGCCTGTTATAAAGCTGGATCCATATAAGGCTGCGTTCACATCTTCATTTCGGAGGTCTGGTGCAAATGCCAGCTGTTGGCTGGACAAAAGAAATTTGCATGCAACAGTTTCTGTCCATCTGAAACCTGGCATCTATGCCGGAAATCGGCCCAGGTCTCCGCCGGACCTCATTCCAGTCAATGGGGACTCGGCAGTGAAGTAGACAATCCAGTAGGCTGCTCTGTGCCGGAACAGCCTGCCGGACCTCCTAATGGAGATGTGAACAAAGTCTGACAAAGAATCCACAACATCGGTGATGAACACAGCTCACCTCCTCCCTTTCACAGCACAATTCTCTCTGCACATGACATTAAATGCCTAGAACACTCTCATAGAGAATTCAGTGGTTCATCCCCAGACTACTGGACCCTATGTCCATATAGCTGCTGTAAAGCAAACCTCTGTTAACAGCGCAGCAGGTTTGGCAACATGGCTGCCACTATAATCATGTATACAAAATAAAAAATAAAATTATCCAAAATCAGAAAATTAATGATTTCAATTGAAGGATATTCTAATATTCTGTTTTAATTGGTAAAAAAAACTGCTAACACGTTCTGATCTCCTAACACCGTATTGTAGCGTAATAGAACCTGAGAGCAGCATGGTCCATGTTCAGCCGCTTAGTAATGTAAACCACGTAGACAACAAACCAGATGTCGGTACATTTTTCACTTTCAATGCACAGCCTGTGGTGGTCCCCGAAGTTGCAGCGGCCTATTGTTACAAGATTTTTAACATATATAATGAATACCTAGAAAACTTTCCCATGGAAATCAATGAACACATCCAGTCTATAGGTTCCTATGGTCTATATGGCTGTTGTAATGCACATCTCTGGATGCTGTTCACAAGAGCTCAGAAAAAATATTGATGCCCCCCCCCCCATAATTTTGTCGAGAAAATTCGAACAAATTGACATTTCTTTGAAACTTTCGATTTGTGTGAATCTTTTACTGCTGCCGACAGGAATGCTTTGTACGTGAATAGCTTTTCAGTTTTTCCATCTATAAACCAGTTTACTGTGTAACTTTATTCTAGATCTACACTAATGGCTGTAAGCCTGAAATACTGGTTGATGGCTGGAATGTGTACTTCTTTTCCCAGACAGAAGAGTTGGTAAGTATATGCCCACTTTCCCAGCTCCTGCTTTGTGTAAGGAGCTTTGTTTCTAGGAGCTGCATACACGCCACACATTGTTCTACAAAATAATGCTACTTGTGTAATGGAAGTAGCTGGTCTTATACTTGGCATTGTAGTTGTTACACTGAGCTTGGAGATTAGTTTTGGCCTCATTGTCTCTCCTCCCATATGATGAGGACTACACAATGCTGGCTCATTGTGTCTGTGTGCAAGCCATCTTTAAGGACCTGTCGGCACAAAATGCAGGCAGCATGTTATAGAACAGGAGCTGAGCAGATTCATATATAGTTTTATAGGAAAAGATTTCGGCAAAACTTGTAATTTTTACATTTAAGTCTCGGCTCTTCCTTTTTATCAGTAACTGCCAGCTTTCTCTGTATACACACTTGCGCAGAGAATGCTATCAATCGCTGATAACACCTCCCCCGTGTACAGCTATCAGTGACTGACAGCTATCTATGTATACACACTTACACAGGGAATGCTGTTATTACTAAATATTTTCCCATAAAACTATATATGTCTGCTCAGCTTCTCCTGCTGTATGACATACTGCGTGCAGATTGCACTGCATTTCGTGGTGATAGATTCTCTTTAAGGCTTCTTTTACTTGAGCAATACGGATTGTCAGGATCTGTTCAGGAAATAAACTGATGATTTTGCATACACGTTGAATAAGTTGTTCTGCGATTTGTGTTGTGTTTCCATTGATTCTGTTCATATTGTATTTGGATTACATGTGTTCCCAAGCGAATGAAGAAAAACTGAAAGATGAGCTTTCATGGCTCCAGACATTATGAAATAAGTAGCAGGTTATGTAGGGCATAGTCCATGGATGCAAGATCGCTTACTATTTATTTATTTTTTTTTCTGGGCGCCGCTCCGTTCGCCCGCTGTGCCCCTGTTCACTTCTCTCGCCTGGTAGGCTAATGTTTCTCAATGGGCATCTCCTTCTCCCTGGCTGTAGCGCGGTCCAATCACAGCAGAGAGCGTCACAGCCAGGGAGAAGGGAAGTATTTTTTATTTTTTTTCTCAGTGGCTGTGATGCTCTCCGCTGTGATTGGACAGCGCTACAGCCAGAAGGAGACGCCCATTGAGAAACAGGGCAGTCTCCTCCTCCCTGTACCGATGCTACAGGCGAGAAAAGTGAACAGGGGCACAGCGGGCAAACCTGAACGCAGAGAGGATGCCTGAAAAACAATGCTCATGTGCACAGACTCATTGAAATGAATGGGTCAGGATTCAGTCTGGATGGAAACCTCGCTTGTGTGAAAGAGCCCGAAGATTACAAGTTGTGCACAGCCATAATATAGCCGTGTTTAGGGGTCTGTATTACAGAAACAATTCTTTGTTTATTTAGATATTCCGGCCAGCACAATTAATGGCACATCTTCATGCACATTGTATTTGCATTTTTTCTCTTTGAACTCCTTCACAGCCGACTAGTGTACTTTACAATATTGTACTGAGTGGTGAAAAATTAACACAAACTTTAATTATTAGGCAAAGTACTGGCCAGAATTTGGAAAAAATAAGGAATCTGTTGGTGAACTCTGGGTGGGCCTCCTTCGCTTTTACACTGAAGACTTTGATTTTAAAGAGCATGTCATCTCAATCAGAAAAAAGAGTTTGCTGACCACTTTTAAAAAGCAATGGACCTCCAAGTATATTGTCATTGAAGGTACATCCGTGTTGATATCCCGCTTAATAATCGGCTATAATATGGCAGAATCCTTTGTATTAGTGTTGCATAATTATGGACATTTATATATGTGTTCCTAAACTTGTAATGTTTCTGCCTTTCCATTATTTTACACTGTATAAATGTGTATGTAGAAATTAGCAATATAAAAAAATGACATCATTTAGAAAACGGTTGCGCTGCATACAATAGTGATGAAGCAATCATTAACTCCCCTCACCGATTGCCTGCCACTACTGTTCAACCGCGGCTCTGTTCCCTGCTCCACACATAGGAAATGCTCAGCCAGTCAGTGGCTGAAGTGGGTCGCTGATGAGGCCAGTGATTGGCTGAGTTGGCAGTCCAAGCCATTTCCTTAGTGATAGACCTGGAAGTGGAGAGGTCTGGGGACCGCAGCGGTAGAGGGTCTGAGAGGTGGGTAGTGATTGGTACTTTAACTCATTCTAAGCCCATTTTTACATAAAATGATTCCCCCCAGAAAAGCCCTTTTAAAACTTACCATTGTCCTCCGAACATTAGGCTTTTATATTTTGGATGTAATATGGGGCATATACCGATTGTCCACCTTTTCCATTTATATTACCAGATCCTTTTGACTTAACTCACAACTTGGGAGCTGGATTATCCAGGAAAAGTAAGTATTGGAAATATGTGCATATTGTACTATATTATGTATGGATTATCGACTTGATATAACTATTTTCTCTTTCTTCCATCGTAGTGACAAATTTTATAATGAAAGCTTTTATCAATGGAAGGCGCTTATTTGGCACTCCAGTGAAAGGAATCCCCAAGGAATATCCATCCAAAATGGTGACTGGAACGTGATTGTTGGAAATGTGATTTATAATTACCAGTGTTTATACCCTTCAAACACATACACATATATTTATTGTTTCAAATGCGCTTACCCTGGCCTCAGTATGTGGTGGTTACCAGGGGAGATTCTTTTCTACATTTAATATATGCATTTGTTGTTTAAATGGGTTTTCTGGTACTCTAATATTGATGGCTTAGTCTCGGGAAAAGCAGGGAGGTCAGACACCCTCACCGATCATTCATTGTGGTGAGGGTGTCTGATCATTCATTGCACAGAGCTGGTTACTGCAGCACTGCTCCCATCAAAGTAAGTGTGTAAGTTATCTTTCTGCAATCCAGGATAAAAAGGGCAAGGAATATCACACATGGAGACTGCTGAAGGTGGACGAGCATGGGTTCACTTATCCTCCAGCAGATTCTCCATGTGTCCTTCATTTTGCTTTTCAGTAGACTGAAACAGTGGCCTGTTCTACATTGAGCCAAATGACACCATATTATTATTATTATTATTATTATTATTATTATTATTAATATTTTATGCACTTATATAGCGCTACTATATTCCGCAGCGCTTTACTGACATTAGCATCAAGATGTCCCTAATGGGGCTTGTGCAGTAAGCTCGTAAGAACCCTCTAGTCGTGGCTGTGGGCAGCATGTTATTATTTAGGTAAATCTATTACTATCCCATGGGCTTGGGAGAACTTTTATAAATAAAACTGAACACAGAATTTTGAACCTATTTGGATGATAACCCATTTAACATGGATAAAAAAATGTTATCAGGAATTTTCAGTAATCTAGGACAAATAAAATAAAATAGTTATATCCCCCTTCCCCCCTTTTTTTCCAGTGCCATTCTCGGCAGGGCTGGTTTGGTTCTCCTGATGCTGTTAGTTTATAGACAGCTATAGGGAATGTCACTGCTGCAGCCAATCACTACCTCTGAGGGGCATGATTGGCTGCAGAAGAAGTATCCTAGCACTTCACTGCAAACAGTGGCAGGAGAATGGCACTAGAGAAAAGGAGGAGTATAACTTTTATTTTTTTGATTTAATAACCTGTTAGGCCATTTTACGGCTTGGCCAAGTTTTTTTTAATTGTCTAAAACAACTAAAGCTAGCTGGCTATTTTTTTTGTTCTCCTTTTTTTATAGGAATATTTCTTTGATCCAGAACTTTTGACTGAAGGAGAAGTTGCTCCAAATGACAGATGTTGCCGCATTTGTGGCAAAATTGGACACTTTATGAAAGACTGCCCTATGAGGAGAAAGTAAGTAAATCGCTTAATATTCCTGACATAAAAACAATATAACTCTCTGAACATGTATAGCCTATGTAGATGAGATATAGAAGTGTACTTCTGTGATATTGGACACTTTTGGATGATTTTTGTAAAGTCAGGGAAAAAGTAATTTACCGTATTTTTCGCCGTATAAGACGCACCGGCCTATAAGACGCACCTAGGTTTTTGAGGAGGAAAATAAGAAAAAAAATATTTTGAACCAAAAGGTGTGCTTTTGGTGGGTTTTGAACTAATTGTGGTCTGTGGATGGCACTATTACTGGGGATCTGTGGCTGACGGACACTGTTATGGGGGGATCTGTGGGTGACACTTATGGGGGATCTGGGGGTGGCTCTTATTGGGGTCTCTGTGTATGACAGTTATGGGGGGGGATCTGTGGATGACACATATATAGCATCTTATGCTATGTGTCATCCACAGATCCCCTCCATAAGTGTCCCTGCAGTGAATGACCCTCAATACAGGGCTGGGGGCCGGCATCTGGCTTTATAATGACAGCGGACCCGTGCAGTGACTATTCTACTACACGGGCCCCGCTCACTGTATAATCGTATGTCTAATTGTAAATAGTTATGTGCATAATCGCATAATGAGCGGAGTACTTACAACTACAAGCGCTCGCCGAGAGGAGGGAGGAGGGAGGAGGCAGGAGGCAGGCCGGGAGGACAGGCGCTGGCAGCGTGAGTCATACGTCATGCGCCCACGCCGCCTGCTTCATTCATAAAGTGGGCGGCGCAGGCGCGTGACGCATGACTCACAAACTGCCAGCGCCCGTCCTCCCAGCCTGCCTCCTCTCGGCGAGCGTTTGTAGTTGTAAGTACTCCGCAAAAAATTTGCGCAAAAAAAATCGCGCAAAAATTCGCGCGGAAATTCGCACGAAAATTCGCAAATCGCAAAATAAGCTGCATTCGCCGTATAAGACGCACTGCTATTTCCCCCCCACTTTTGGGGGGATAAAAGTGCGTCTTATACGGCGAAAAATACGGTATTCAGTTTGTGTTTTGAAACATATTTCCAAACATTTAAAGGGGTATTCCCATCTCAGACAGTTCCTATAGAACTCTCTTGAATGATATAGGTAGATAGTGGCTGTTCTGACTTGAGGTCTCTTTAGGCTCCATTCACACGTCTGCAACGTGTCTTGCAGAGCTGCAAATCCGAAAAACACGGAAAGTGGCAATGTACGTTCCGTATTTTGCGGACGTGTGCAATTGCGGACAAGAATAGGACATGTTCTATTTTTTTTTTTTTGCGGACCCGGATGTGCTACCCCATAGAAATGAATGGGTCCGCAAAATGCGGAACGAAATTGCGGACGTGTGAATGGAGCCTTACACAGGTCAGCATCCAGCCAAACGTTCATGACCATTGTCCCATGTACAGTCTACTGATCAGCCGTTTTTTCAGCAGCACATTACTCCATGTAAACTAGGGATGTACTGTTGACGTAATATAAAGTGTATGAGAATAGTGCTGGATTTACACCGGACAAATTGTCCGGCCGAGAATCGGAAATAGACAGTACTAATACTCGTTCCCAATAATCGGCCAGTGTAAAGGTGCCTCTGATTATCGAGTGACTTTATCGGCACATTAAATCATTGTTTTAGGGCAGCAGATTGCTGTTTACACAGCATGATCTGCTGCTCATGAGCAATGAATCTGCATGAGGACGAGCGATAAGCAGTAACCATCACTTGTCCCCATACAGTGGAGGTGATTGCAGCATGTAAATGGAGCCCTTTCCTCCATTGACAAGCAGGCAGTTATCAGGAAGGAACGCTTCTTCCCCAGTAAATGCCTGCTCATTCAGTTCATGTAAATGCATCTTAAGAGCTCGTGCACACGACCTAATGTATTTTGCAGTCCGCAAAAAATACGCATGACGTCCGTGTGTTTTTTTTTTTTCTTTTTTTGCTCCTTTTTTTAGAGTTAGGAGGCGAAATAATGAAAACCAAAGATATGTGGACAAACGGCAACAACGGAAACCTGAAGATAAGGAGTTGAATAATAGCATGGAAGGTGATGGCTTTTATATGGACGGCAAGCAGTGCACCACACCCAAAAAGCTGTATCAGGGGGCCCGAAACTCGCTTGAAGCATGCAGAGAGAGGACACCCAAACATTCTAGTGAAAAGTGGAGACGACAGGATGAACTGAGGGAAAAGCGCTGCTTCATATGTGGAAGAGAAGGCCATATCAAGAAAGAGTGTCCTCAATACAAAGGGGCAGCAGGTGAGCAGCTCTGACCTGTTGGAGGCATTTTGGAAGTGTCTTGCTGATATTATTGACCTGAATATTTTGAACTCGTTTTTCTAGAATTTTCTTTCTTTTTAATGGTAGGCAGCCCCAAGTCTGATGCACCTTTTGGATCTCCATCAGCATCCAGTCCACTGAAACACCAGGGAAGGTTTATCCAGGTAACCATTTCAAGCAAAATTAAAACCAGAAACAAGGGACAATAATGGCTTTTTCTGTGTTGTAAATGCAGTGCGGAAAGTTGTAGCAAATCCTGGCGATATGATATCACCTTATGACCACCAGCTCTACAGGTATCTTCAGTCCACCCCATTAAAGTCATTGGGGTGGGCTGCAGTTCCTGTTTTGCAGACAGATAGCCAGAGCCCCTCTGTACAGGGAAAACTTAAAAGGGTATGCAGCGCTGAATCTACACTAGAACACAATCATTCTCAAGATCAATGGGAGTCCCAGTGATCACACCCCAACAGATCATAAACTGATGACCTATCCTTATGTGGTTCTTGATTCCTTGCCTTGAAAGACTAATATTTGATCAAATTTTTTATTTTGACCATGCCTGGTTATAGCTTTACTCTACAGCATGTCTGACTAACTAAACACTAGGTGTGCGTTTACAACTCGCTAATAAGGTAAACGCTAAAAACCCAAGCTTTCTGCCCTGAATTCAACTAAATCAGGCCCCTGACAGATTGCCGGGGCTCTTCCTCTCAGTGGTGATCACAACTTAGATACTAATCCCGCCTAATGAATTGTAAGGAGGAAGGGAATGAAAAGAAACCTATATACGGAGTGTCATCACTAAATACTGCGGCCAGAGATAGCGGGGATGATAAAGTTCCAAGTTACAGGTATAACCCCCCTTCTCTGAGTCCACTAATAAAAAGAAGAGGGCAGTGGGGACAAAGGTTCAATTCTGACTAGATCCACGTGTATCACCAGCAGGATATTGGCAATATGTTTCTGACTGGTACCAGTAGTGAGCCCTCCGCCTTACGGCTCCTTCACACGATCGTATGAATGGGTCTGCATCCGTTACACGATTTTGCGAAATGGGTGCGGGCCCATTCATTTCAATGGTGACGCAAAAAGATGCGGACAGCTTACTTGTATGCTGTCTGCATCCGTTCTGTTCCACGGCCCCGCAAAAATTATAGAGAATGTCCTATTCTTGTCTGCAGTCGCGAACAAGAATAGGCATTTCTGTAATCGGCAGCCCATTCCGTTTTTCAAATTGTGGAACGCACACGGGCGACTGCTGTGTTCTGTGGTCTGCAAATTGCAGATCCGCAAAACACGTGTTGGTCTATTTGAATGGTCCCTTAATCAGAGCAAAGGCTTGACTGAGTTGCAACTTGCAAGCCCAGTTACCATGCTGCTCTGGATTTAATATGAAAATATTAACTGAGCTGACAAACCATAATCAGCCCAACTGCCGACTGCTCAAAAGGGATAATGGCTACCCTCTGACTAGATCCAAATATATTGTATCAGCAGCAAGGATAGTAGCTGGTGTCAGTAATGTGTCCTCCTCCTTGATCAAAGCAAAGGCTGGGCTGAATTGCAACTACACTGCTCTAGACTAGCATATTATCTGAGCTGACCACACTGCTCTGAATTAGAATTTTAGCTGAGCCGACATGATATAATCAGCCCGACTGCTCAATGCCTTTCCCCACTAACTTCAAGGGAGTGGTTCATCAGGAGCACACAGGCAGAGAGCTGTTGGAGAAGATTTTTCAGTGTGTAAAGGAAACCTGTCATGTGGTTATTTGATTATAATATAACTCATTATATACAATTTTATTAAGGCCCCTTTCACACGGGCGAGTATTCCGCGCGGGTTGAATGCATTGCACCCGCACTGAATCCGGACCCATTCATTTCTATGGGGCTGTTCACCTGAGCGGTGATTTTCACGCATCACTTATGCGTTGCGTGAAAATCGCAGCATGTTCTATATTCAGCGTTTTTCACATAACGCAGGCCCCATAGAAATGAATGGGGATGCGTGAAAATCGCAAGCAAGTGCGGATGCGGTGCGATTTTCACGCATGGTTTCTTGGTGACAGTCTATTCACTGTATTTTCCCTCATAACATGATTATAAGGGAAAATAATAGCATTCTGAATACATACATATACATAGTATAATAGTGCTGGAGGGGTTAAAAAAATAAAATAAAAATTAACTCACCTTCTCCTCTTGATCGCGTAGTTCCCAGTCTCTTCTTTAATGATGAGCTGTGGGCTAAAGGACCTGTGGTGATGTCAGATCACATGCTCCATCACCACGATGATGGAGCATGTGATCCGACGTCACCACAGGTCATTTAGCCCACAGCTCATCATTAAGTAAAGAAGAGACCAGGAACTACGCGATCAAGAGGAGATGGCGAGTACATTTTTTTTTTTTTAACCCCTCCAGCACTATTATACTATGCATTCTGTATTCAGAATGCTATTATTTTCCCTTTATAACCATGTTATAAGGGAAAATAATACAATCTTCAGAACATCAATCCCAAGCCCGAACTTCTGTGAAGAAGTTCGGGTTTGGGTACCAAACATGCGCGATTTTTCTCACGCGAGTGCAACGCACCCGCCTCTTATGCGGGCCAAAAATATGACGCCCGTGTGAAAGAGGCCTAACTGTTAAAAAGTACCTTAGATTTATTCACTTAGTGGTGTGACAACCGGTTAGCCTCATAATATACACGTAAAGAAGCCTTGCACCGCATGCTCTTGAGCTGATTTGAGTCCAGCGTTTTTTCTATTCAGCACTGTAGCAACTCCCCTATTCACATGATCAGACGCTCAAAATCCTGCGCATGCGTGCTGTCTGACTAGTGTAATGACTTCCATTCAAAGGTCATAAAGTAAATTGTGCATCCGTTGGAGATATACTGGCGCGGTCTATCCTCACTTCCGTAAACTAGTAGCAGCGGGAGTTATTTGACGTGACTAAACAACAACTTGAAGCTTCTGGAAGGCAAATAACTGGCGCATGTGCGTTGTATAAGAAAGAAGGCCGGGAGAGTGGCGTTACTGCACGCATGCGCGGGATTTGAAATGAGACTTCGGAGCCACAATGAAAATAAAAAAAGAGCTGTAGAGAATAAGATGGGGCGTGATTTGTGACGTCATTCGTTTATTTTAATTGGCGGGAAAATGAATAACGAGGAATGAAAAGGTACTATATTACTAATGTGAAAAAAAGGGGGAAGAATATACAATTGAAATGAGTCATTATAATAAGGGCTAGTGATAAACACATGACAGGTTCCCTTTAAAGTCTAATTCAGAGCAGTGCTCAGCTCAGAGTCCACCTTTCATTTTCACAGCTCCTTTGGAAAATGAAAGGTGAAATCTGATTAGGTAACTAAGCCAGTTTTCCTATACACCACTTTTGATTTAAAAAAAAAAAAAATCCTATAATGTGCTGACCACCACTGGTATCAGGAGGCATCATGGCCCTGCAGCACTAGTATGGCTATGAAAGAGGGCAGACTCCGCCTATAGGGGGCGTATGCAGGCACTGACGACACACCAATCGGATACAGGGGTGTGGCAAGACATCATCCTATGTTAGCAGGAGCATGCCCCCAAATTTGGCACGATCGTGCTATGTATAGGTGAGTGCAGCTAAAGGCGGATATCAATTAAACCAGTTAAAACTAGTAATGTTCAAAGGAGCCACACTCCGATATTATACCATAGTAGATATCATAAAGAGGGTATCATGGTAAATAAGTCAGCTTTTACTGGAGAGGACACATCATGGTATCAATACCTATGCTAGTCAGCATTGATGGAGGGATACAGAAAGCTGTGACCACAGCACCATGAAATATCATATTTGGTGATATATATATATATGGGTACATAATGCTGATAAGACGGTGACCAGACGCGCCATGACAAAGAATTACTGTAAGTATCATACAAGGGGGCCTCGCAGCATATAGTGATATCCACTCTAGATGGTGCAAGATAAGTAGGGATAGTCATAGTGTAATGTCGTCACAACAGAATAGGCTAATAAGTAATATATAGTGAAAATTACACCCCTGCCAACAACTACTGAAACCCAGGGCCCCGACAATCTATCCGGGGCCCCAACACTGGCTTGATACCACTATATACCTGATTTAGTTGAATTCAGGGCAGAAAGTTTTTAGTGTTTCCCAATAAATAATTTTAGGGTTTCCTTTATCAGGAAGTTCCTTTACAGTAACAGACAAGCACAGTGAACAGTCCTGCATTTACCCTTCAGAGCAAGGGTGAACGTTGTACAGTCAAAGGGACCTGTCACATTGAACATGGTGTCTGAGCTGAGCAGACTGATGTGTAGGTTTATAGGGAAAGATTCAATTGAACTTGATAGACTTGTTATTTTTTTAACCGTATTAACTATGTAACTTGGCCATTTACATTCCTGCTCATTCTGGGTTTTGAAGTCGAGGAGATGGTCCTAGCAGTGATTGGCAGCTATTTCAGTCCTAGAGGTTAGGAGTCTCATTGACTTCAAAGCCCAGAATGAGCAGGAATTTAAATGTATAAAATACAAGTTCTACTGAATCTTGTCCTTTAATATATATCGGTCTGCTTGTGTCCTGCTCTAAATCCACAGTGTATTACACTATAAGCAAAGTCAATGAGATTTTACAAAATCTCATCCACATAAATTGACCATAGCACATAAATGTATGCTGCGTACTCCCACCTGCAGTGCACAGGATGAAATCCATGACAAATACGCCTGTAACCTATGTGGATTTTGCCAAGGTTATATATGGCTGTACCCTGCAGTTACAAATTCCAGCTCATTTATATGGACCAGCACTTACAAGAGTCCCATAATTCACCCTGAAGTCTAAAACCATATTACCAAAATATGTGAAAGTGCACTCTCAGATTAAATTGCACTTTAGCCTTTATTTGCAGTTTGGTAGTAATCTGTACTGCCTGTGTTCTGAATCCAGACAATGATTCTGTGCAAAATTTCAGGTAGTACAGTCACCAGATGAAAAATGGAAACCGAAGATGTCTTTCAGTCCTCAGTCAGGTAAACTGTTTGTCAAGTATCAGTTTTTAGTGTTTTTTGTTTAGTTTTTTTGTAACGCATTAAATTGGATACAATCCTAAAATTAAAAGGTGAAAAAGAAGAGTCGTCAGTGCAGCTTTTTTCAGTCCTGAATGTTCTTACTAGAACCAAATCCAGAAAATGCTTGTAGGAACGACAGCGTGCAAAGCTTTATACAAATGCTTTGTCTGAACCCCCTTTCACACCAAAAAACATGGCTGCTGTCATCCAGGAACAGCTCCACACCTGTCCACAGGTTGTGTGTGGTACTGCTGATCTGCTTTTTTCACTTCATTGGAGCTGCAGTACCAATCTAAACCCTTTGGCAAGTGTGTTGGTGTTTCTGGAAGAAAGTGGCTATGTTTTTCTAATCCTGGACGACCCTCCTTTTTAAAGGGGTTATAAGAAATTAGATAAAACTTGTCGTCTTTCATCTTGAAACGGTGCTGCTCATGTTCATGGGCTGTTTTCTGCACTGCTGCCACAAGAGTGTTTGTTTCTGTAGAACAAAACAAAAGTGTATATTGTAAACTAACATAAGCAATATTCCGGGGCACATAGGTTCCCATTCACCTGGCGAATGTCCTTTTGGCACATGCTATGTCAGTGTGCATGGGTATACCTTTAATAGTGTGGTAGACCTCCAACAGGGTTACGGGCCTAACCTTGCTGAATGTTTCCTATTATGTTTCTCTCATCAGCAGGTAGTATGTGTCTGCTTATGATAAGGTGCCCTTACATGTTGTGGCCGAAATGCAGTAGCTGCATACAAATTACCATTATCTGCCAGGCTGCACCTCTCTGGGCCCCTTACTGATTTTACATTTTAGTTAATTTTTTTATTTTTCCCTCCCCTAGGCAGCCTTTCCACTAAATACATGACTCAGGGAAAAGCCTCTCGTAAGAAGGCACACCAGGAATTTTAAAGATGGAAGAAGCACACTGCCAGAGATGTAGCCCTAGGCCGTCCAGGAATACACCTCTCCTTTTTGTTTTTGGAACAAAGTTTACGTTGAGCAAAGCATCTTTGTACAAGAAACAGCAGCAATGAAATATTGGACATTAATAACGAACAGTTTCTTTTTTAATTTCAAAATGTAAAATTTAGAAGCCTTGTTTTAATGTAAGACTCTTACCTTGGGCACCTTTTCTTAATTTATTTTATTTTAACGTTTTAACAAAAAAAATCCAGAGAAATAGACCTTTGTATACAAAGTTGAACAATTGTTAAATTATAATTTGATGCCCCACCATTTTAATTGCAGCAGACGTATTAATCTCTATACGGGTTGCCCTTATAAAATAGATTCCTTGTTTCCTTTTCACAGAAATGAATATTTTTGAAAGGTAAATTATATTTATTGATTGTGTCAGGAGTCCTTGTATAAATTGTTTGAACCCTTTGTGATCCGCTGCTGTATTTACACACATGATTTTACTCTAATTATTGTGTCCAGCTCAATTTTGAGTCTTTTTATGTAAATACCTCATTGGATGTATTGCTACATCTAGTATTTTGTTCTTTTATTGATCCTCTTCATCATTCATGTATGTTTTCAACATCGTTCTGAGAAACAGCTCTTGATGTATTGCATGAGATTTGACTCTGAAAGCGGGTTGTTCCAGTATTTTGCTGCTAATGTCCAAAAAAAAACGAAAGAGTTATGTAGTTTACGGTCATAATAAAAAGGAGCAAAGTTCATACAACGACTTCTATTTTTATGGTACCAAGGGATATGGCATAATTTACATTCTTAAAGGTGTTGTCCGCATTATTTTAAATATTGAGGTAAACTGCCGGGGCCCTGAGAGAATAAAGCCCCTTTCACACGTCCGTTAAACATGGTCCGTGAGATACCGGACTGGCATCCTGCTGGGTGCAAGAGCGCACCGCGTCATTGGTTGCTATGACCTTGTACGCTTCGTGACACCGCTGTTGTATAGTAATACACTCGTATACATCATACGGGTGCATTGATGTACAGCAGTGGCGGCACGAAGCACACGGCGTCATAGCAACCAATGATGCCATGCGCTCCTGCACTCAGCCAGTCCGGTATCTCACGGACGCGTGAAAGGGGGCCTAATTGAAAGCACTTCTGCTCAAATTTCAGTTCCAGTGCTGCCACATTGTCCTATCGCAGTGATTAGCTGCTGCGGTGTCCTGGATGTCATCAATGCAGCCAAAACAGTAAGTCACTGGCTATCCAGGGAAGAGGATTGAGTGGTAGCTCTGGATTGGGATCGGAAAGGTGTGTGTAAATGCCTTTATTATTTTTTATTAGGGCCCAGGAAGTTTGTCTAAAAAAAAAAAAGTGGGAAATCATGTTGAAAGAAGTAATTTATTGAAAATATTTTGTCGAGATCGCTTACATTGGTGGTAGTGGTAACGCCCCTATTTTTTTAGTTTTTACTTGCTGATACCGATGTCTACATAGTATAAGATAGCAGATACTGCAGCGCTCTGTCTTTTTCAAAATATTCCCTTATTTATTTCACCAGACAATTGACGTTTCGACTGAGTCTTTTTCAAACCTTTGGAGCTTGAAAAAGAGTCCTAGTCGAAACGTCGCTTGTTTGGTGAAATAATTATGGGAATATTTTGAAAAAGACAGAGAGCTGCAGTATCTTCTATCTTATGCCATTGGGGAGCCCAGCAGGACGGGACTCAACACTGCTGGTACCGCCACTACAAGGTTCCTCTGGAGGATTACAGTGAGTAGTGCTGTCTTATCATCTTATGTTGCGGTGTCTACATAGTGACACAAGTTGTGGTGGACAGTTTTTGTCTTGGTCTGATAGCTCAGGACTATGCATTGGTCCAGTATAGGTGATACTTCTCTACTTGTCTGACAAATGGAGAAGCATCATTACACTGGATTAGTGTGCAGCCCTGAGCCGGAGCTAGCAGACAAAGACAAATGGTGCTTGTGTATCCACCTCGGCTTCATAAGATGGACACAGCTATCATTGGTGGCAAAGTATGTTTAATATATTTTAAGAGACTGATCATTTAACATGCTCTAAATGTAACTTTCAGTCTTGGAAAGTCCTGCATTGATTAATATCCTTTTAAAGAGTTACTTTGAGACTAATGGCATATCTACAGGATCGGTCATAAATATCTAATAGATGCTGAGATACTCTGGAAACCATATCGATGTGGTGAACGGGTGCACAACGGTCATGTAAATGTATTACGTAAACCACCACGGCCACCTCTTTTACCCTGTTCAACATGTAGACTAAAATATACATACATTTCTGGTCAGGAAAAGTGTCAGTGTTTATCAAGCGACATCGATTAAAGAAACCGTGCACTTAACAGTAATGGGGATTTGAGAGTGTAGTTTTACAGAGTATTATGCCAATGTGTATATGGAGCTGTTATGAGAGCAATTTTTAAGTGGAAGCTGTTTAAGCAGAAAAGGAGACAAACTCCATATTAATGGATATAGATTAAGAATGGGATGTCATAAAACCTTGATTTGGTGTCTCAATACTTTAGTCCATGTTATGTGTCTCTACCATTCTACAACCAGTTGGGTGTCTTTGCTAGAAGATTTTGTGGAGGGACTAAAACTCTATTTCTAAGCTTTGGGTGATGCTGGCTAATGAACTTTGGCCCAGATTTACTAATGTATCTTCTCCAAAAACCTGTCTTAATGGCGCAATGTGGCGCATCTAGAGTTTCTACACTTTTCTCCCAACATGCTTGAAAAGGGATGGTGCTTAACTGGAAGTGGATGGAGCTTTATGGGAGAGAAGCATGGCCTAAGATGCGCTATTTTGCAGAAATTCAAGCATAACAAAATAAGTGCTCATGCACACAAACGTATTTTATTTCCATGTCCGTTCCGTTTTTTTTGCGGACCGTATACGGAACCATTCATTTCAATGGTACTCTGTGTGCATTCTGTTTCCGTATGTCCGTATTTCAGCTCTGCAAAAAAAAATATAGAATATGTCCTAGGATAGTACTATTCTATTAGGGGCCAACTGTTCTGTTCCGCAAAATACCAAATGCACATGGACGTCATCCGTATTTTTTGTGGACCGCAAAATACATACGGTTGTGTGCATGAGGCCTAACTCAAAATAAGTCAACCAATGGTTACAGTCAATCTCCAAAAATGAAAGTGCATAAGTCCCAAAATGGAATAATGCATATTTATTATAGAAAATAGACAAATACCTTCAGCATGATTGATAGGTTTAAATATGTCGGGCTTCAGATGCTGGTTGTCTGCCTCTTTGCTTCAGGGCCTGCTTGACTGTCTCTTGGCTTTTGGGGAAGGCCTGATAGCTTTGGGGCCTGGTTGGTTGCCTACAGACTTAATGCTTTTGATCTTACGTTGGTTTCATTGAATACTGATGCCCTGTGCATGCTTGGCTATATGCCTATGCTTGTCTGGCTGAACATTTTTGCATCTATGCCGGCTTTGTTGAACGCCTGGTTGGCGGTCCACCTTTGCATCTATTCCTGCTTTGTTGAAAGTCTGGTCTGCTGAGCGCCTGTGTATCTATGCCTGGTTGGTTGAACACTTGTGCATCCATGCTGGGTCAGCTGACTGCCTTTTGTGTCTGTGCCTGTTTAGCAGGCTGGCTGTCTTTGACATATACACAGAAGAAAAAGTTCCAACATCCAGGATAAAATGTTGCCAACTTATTTTATTAAACTTCGGTTACAATCCAATTAAACAGACATGATCTCCCTCCACCGCTCTGTTAACCAGGTCTTGAGTAAGAACCTGGCTGGTTTAAAATATGTTAACCGAGCCGTGGAGGGAGATCATGTCGTCTGTTTAGGCTACTTTCACACTAGCGTTCGATCGGATCCGTTCTGAACGGATCCGCTCATATTAATGCAGATGATGTCTCCGTTCAGAACGGATCCGTCTGCATTATAACTTAGAAAAAATTTCTAAGTGTGAAAGTAGCCTGAGCGGATCCGTTCAGACTTTACATTGAAAGTCAATGGGGGACGGATCCGCTTGAAGATTGAGCCATATGGTGTCATCTTCAAGCGGATCCGTCCCCATTGACTTCCATTATAAGTCGGAACGGATCCGCTCGCCTCCGCACGGCCAGGCGGACACCCGAACGCTGCTTGCAGCGTTCAGGTGTCCGCTCACTGAGCGGAGCGGAGGCTGAGCGCTGGCAGGCGGATGCATTCTGAGCAGATACGCCTCCACTGAGAATGCATTAGGGCCAGACTGCTGCGTTCAGGGCCGCTTGTGAGCCCCTTCAAACGGAGCTCACGAGCGGACACCTGAACGCAGGTGTGAAAGTAGCCTTAATTGGATTGCAACCGATTTAATAAAGAAGTTGGCAACATTTTATCCTGATGCTGGAACTTTTTCTTCTGCATATACGACAAGGACTTCTCTGGTGTGTTCCATGCAGAGGGAATTTTATGGTGAGCTACATTTCTTTATTTGGCTGCCTTTGAGTCTGTGCCTGTTTAAGCAGGCTTGGCTGCCTTTGAGTCTATGGCTGGCTGGCTGGTTACCTCTTTGGGTCCATGCCTAAAAAATGATGGCTGCCTGGGAGCCTGGGCCTTTCTGGTTCACTGCCTTGAGCCTGTGGTAATAAAAAATAAAGGCAGTCTTTGTGGCAGGGTGACTATTTTCATGGCCTTGTGTTCCTATAGAGCTGATTGCTTCTATGTTATGCTTGCCTGGGATGACTGCTCCTCCAGCTTTGCATTGTAGCTGGCTGCTTCTGCTGCTGGGCTTATCTAGTGCAGCTGTGTTTGTTAAGCTGTTTACATTGCATGGGCCATGTCTACATGGTTGGCGGCTTCTGCAGTTCTGTCTGCCTGGTTGGCGGCTTTGGTCGCCATATCTGTGTGGCTTGCGGCTCGTGCCGCTGTGTCTTCATAACTGACGGTTCTTGCAACATTATCTGGATGACGATACCTGGCTCTGAGCAGGTGTCCGTGACTAGCTGTGCCTGAGATGCAACCATGTCTTGGTGGCGGACTATCTATATGGCTCCTGGTTGGAAGTAAGAAGATGGGCTGGTCCATTTAGTCTGGGTGGCCTATAGGAGGTATGGCTCACCAGCAAAACCCTATAAATACTTGCCGCAGATCTAGAACTTCCCAGGGAGTCTCTGGAGGGTCAGCGGTTGTCTCCTGGGGTCATTCGTGCTGTAGTTTCTGGTGGTTGGGACCCTAGGAGGTCTGAAGGGTCCAGGGGGCTCTTTGGACCTCTTGCAGCAGATCCGTGAGCTCCTCAAATTAAGCGTTGCATCATGGATGCCAGATTGCAAGATAATGTGGAGATTTTGGCATCTGAAGTTCTTCTGGTCCTCCAGTGTATCTTGGATCACTGGGCGGGGAGCGTGCCAGGTGAGCGTGCTACGCGCTCCCTGAAGTTTTAACAGTGCAGGTGGCGTGCCTTGGAAGGGCCTCTCCTGGGGAACTTTTGGTAAGGCAGGAAGAAAAAGCTTTCTCTGAATATAATCTGCACCAAAGGAATCGGTGTTCAGCAGTCATCTTCAGTTTGATCATTCTGCTTCAAGATAAGTACTTCTCTAAGATGTTTTGTTGAATCTGTTATGATTTATGTTCGCACTTGATGAGAAACCCATATAAGATTTATTTTCTAAGATTATCCTGGGTTTAAGATATAATGTTGAAATTCCTAGGTTAGCTTGTTTGTTTCCACTTTTGGGGTCTTCATAGCTTAAGATTACTTTTCAAGCACCTCCCTCCCGAGGGGTGTTTTTTATCTCTGGTATTTGATCTCTCTATGGTGCTGTCATGGGTGAAGGGAATAATGATAATTACACTTACCGGTAATTGGATTTTCCAGAACCCATGACAGCACCCCTCTAATTCCCTACCTGGTGCTTATGGTTGATGAGAATTGTTCTGTTTTTCAAGTAAAAAGGAAGAATGAGGTTATAGGATTTCTATTTTGTACGCCTCCTACTGATCTACTCTGGAATCAACACTGAGGAAGAAAGTGGGTGTTCCCTTTTTGATTGCTCTGGGGCTTCCTGTGCAATTGTGGGGGGCGGATCCATCTCTCTCTATGGTGCTGTCTTGGGTTCTGGAAAATCCAATTACCGGTAAGTGTAATTTTATCATTTTTCATAGGTTTTTATTTAAGTAATGAAACAAAATAACTATACAAGTTTTGGTATTGCCATAATCGTATTGACCCACATAATAAGTACGTCATGTCATTTTTAATGCACAGTGACCATCATAATAGCAAGGCCCAAAAAAAATTGGAATTGGTTTTCTCATTAATGGCGTTGGCGGACACAGCACCATGGGTATATGCCCAGATGCCACTAGGAGGTTGACACTAGCAAAAGAAAAGTGTTGGCTCCGCCTAGGTGGGCTATACCCTCTCCACAGCCACTAGGCTAATCAGTTTTAGTCTAGTGTCCGTAGAAGGCAGACATGACCTGCTCTTTTTTTGCAGGTCTTGCTGCTTTTTATTTTTATTCCTTTTTCTTTCTTTTGCAGGTCTCTACCTGCTGCAAGATGGGGCTCCATCGTGGATTACCACTTTAGTAGCACCCCCTGCGGTCGCGTACTCCAGTACCTTGCCGGTCACCCAGTCCCTTGCCGGTCACCCAGTCCCCATGACTGCATCCTCAGTGGTATGCCGGCATTCCCACGTGTGTTGAGTCTGCTGAAAGGGTGACCCTGCGGCACCCAAAGACGTCGGACGGTGAGTATCTTCCCCTGCATCCCTTCCCCAAGGTTAGTTCCCCCTCTCCTTCCAGAGGGATCCTGAGTTAGCTATCCACTTTAGTTGGGGGTCCTGAGGCTTTTACCCTGTGGGCGGAGCTGCCACTTAACCCTTGCTTCTACCAGAAAAGGGCATCCATCTTGCCAGGATCTCTTCTGCAGCCCCACATCCATCCCTTGGTTCTTCTGCGGCAGCACCTCCTTTGGGGACACAGCACCTGGGGTCCAGTAGGACAGCCTCTGGAGACTCCCAGCCTCTCCTCGGGGTAGCCACGTACTTTGTGCGCTCGTTGCAACATGGTTGCCATGCTGTTAGCCAGACCCTGTTTGTATGCAGTGCCTTATCCTCAATGGGCCCCTTCCCTGTCCCAGACCTTCGAGAGTCTATACTGGCTCCCCCTCTCCAGGGTAGAGGTTTTTGGTCCGCTTACCCACCCAAATGCGGCCGCCTCTGCACTCCCCAGGGTCCCCCTGTTGACTGGGTACATTCGCGCTCAGACCCAAGGTTCACTAGTCAACCTTGGGTGGCCTCCGCTGTTCTGCTCCCCTTCTGTGTTACTCCCAGACAGGTCTGAGGCTGGCCATGACTCCTCTCCTGTGGTGAGGGTACTATACATTCGTCGCCCTGGGGGACACCTCTACTTCAGACTTCCGTTCTGGGCAGAGCACGATCCTGTCTGCGACCATACAGCCTAGGGCAGTGATGGTGAACCTTTTACAGGCAAAGTGCCAAAACGGAGACCTAAAACCCAATTATTTATCGCAAAGTGCCAACACAGCAATTTAACCTGAATACCAGTATAGTAAATCCTCCACTCACTTTATCATTAGCTATAATAGCCGCATACATTCAGTGCTGTTCACAGTGCGCCCTGCGCTGATGAAGGGCAGGAAACGTCTAGGGCAGGCATCCTCAAACTGCGGCCCTCCAGCTGTTGTAGTTTTGCAACTCCCAGCATGCCTGAACGGCCTACAGCTGGGCATTGTGGGAGTTGTAGTTTTACAACAGCTGGAGGGCCGCAGTTTGAGGATGCCTGGTCTAGGGCATATTGGTACACCATGGACTTTCTCCAGGTTGCGGGTGCCCACAGAGAGGGCTCTGAGTGCCGCCTTTGGCACAGGTGCTAGAGGTGGCAATCTGTGTCCTCTGTGGGGACCCGCACCCTAAAAAAGACAATCGCGTAATGTCCATTATGCCTTAGACTCTTCCTGCCATTACTCAGTGCAGGGCGCAGTACGAACGTGCCGTGCCAGGCAGGGGGGTGGAGGGAAGTAAGGCAGGCTCTAATAGCCTACTTATAAAGTACATGGCAGATGTCCTCTGCATCCTGGTTCCTGCAGAACAGGACTAGCTCTGAGAGAATCTCCTATGGTTCCTTTTGCCTTATCAGGGGACTCATCTGCATAGATTCTGTCTCGGAGCAGAGCAGCGGGCTGTCTTCCATCATACAGCAGTATCTGGGTGGTCAGAGACAAACGTCCACTGGGGGTTGCCTCCTCCGGGCTTTCTGTGAGCTGGCGTCCCGTGATGGGGTCCCCCCTTTAGTGAATCCTTTGTGGGACCCCTCTGGTTGTACTTCCACTGTGGTACGCCAGTTTGCTGACTCTCTCCAGTGTGTATTGGTGCCCTCGCCAGGCCATTAGCACGCCGGCGTGCCTATGTGGTGCACCATGGTACAGATGTATCCATGTGGGCTGGCATTGGGCTGCTCCTTGCAGAGCTTTCTGGTTGCTAGTTTTCTATTTTTTTATTTTTTTTAACCAGGGTGACTGCACTATCGCAGGGGCTCTATTCGCAGTTCATGTTGCCACTACCCCATCCTAGGTCTAGTGTGTACCACATAGCCGTTTCTCTCCCTCATCAGGTGAGGTTTTTTTTTCTACCTTCTCCAGCCCTGTGCCCTGTTTGGCAAACTGATCTATCGGCCCTTGCACGGCTCTTTCTTGGCTTTCTGTGGGCTGGCGTCGGGCTGCTCCTTCTTCTAGGTACCATCCCCACCTGCGGTATTCATCCATCCTTCCTGGTCCCAGCATGCTCCTGGAAACCTATTTCCATCCTTCTCCAGTGGTGTACTTGTACTATCTATGGGTATTGTATCTGTCAACCATCCCAGTTACGGTATCCTGGGCATGTTGTTTTTTTTTTTTGTTTGTTTTTTTTCTTCTCTGTGGCATGCTGCATTATTTAACAACATTTGATATGCTTATATTTCCTCCACCTTGGGCTGTTGTCAGCTAATTATACTAGTTGTGTTGTTTGACATCCCTAGGGTGTACCCCATTTGTTGTTGGGGTATTCGCACTGTTGTTGCTATCTTTCGGACACGTTCACAGACGTGTAGGCTTCAATCCTGGGGGAGTACCTGGATCATCTCCAGATGCTCTACACGACAGGGGTTCGCCGCGATGCGAGCACCAGCTGCTACTGCAGTTCTCAGGTCATCAGTGGACGTCCTCTCTGACAGGGTAGTGGAAGGACTAGGTGCGGTGAGCTTTCCATTGATGACTCCCTGTATAGTGTTTAGGCCCTTGGTTTATTCCATATTCAGGCATCCTCTGTACTCCCTTATGTTTTCAGAGTAGTTGGCTACTGCCAGACACTCCTTTTACTTTGCTTTGCATTTCTTGCATACCCCGGCCAATCCCTTTCCCCCTCCGGCGGGGTTTTGCCGAGTTCGGCAGTTAGCTGGTTTCTACATGACAGTGTAGCCACTTCCGGCTTCCGCTGGCGAATCCAGCATCCTTTTCTGCTTATGGGTGTCCGCAATTCTTGACGACAGCCAGAATACAGTACGTGCCCCTTCAGGGGCAGAGTATACAGTATTAGAGTCTCCACAATTAGCATAGTTAGTGAACCCTGGCTGACATTCTTTTTCTATAGTTTCTTCCGCGGACCCCTTTCAGGGTTTGCTCTTGTTTGGGGTCCCTGCTATGATTGCCGCTGGTCCATCTAGCTTCATGTCATTTTGACAGCCAGCTATTGTTCTGTGGATGTGGTCCACTCCCGTGGGCCACTCCTTGGGTTTCTTATGAGTTATTTCACTTGGGATCCCTGCTCCTATGATCGCAGGTCCGTCTGCTGGCTGATTCCCTTCTGGGGAAGCTACTCTTTGGCATCTCTATATACTCTGTATAGGAGCCATTTCTTTGGACCCAGTTTAATTATTTTCTCTCCTGGGTACCTATAGGGTTCTTTCCTTCTTGGGTTTCTAGCCTCTCCTTCTATCCTCAGTTTCAGGTCCCAGTTCTTCTCCTCTTTACTCCAATAGCCTTCTGGTGAGTATGCCTCTACTCTTCTTTCCAGAGCTTGTGACTAGTTGCATTTTTCCTGGCCCTTCTTGTGGTCAGGGTTCCCTCTGGCCCCATATTCCCGTTTTCCTGGGGATTGATTCTCCGCTAATTTTTTTTTTTTCTGAAAGCATGCCTTCATGTGCCCTAGTCTTAGCCATTGTCATGTTTTCCCTCCTTCCCAAGGGGGTGGCTGCATTCCTGGGTGGGATAGTGTCCCATCTTCCCCTTCTCATCGGGTGTTTCTCTCCTCTCACCTGTTTCGGGTGTAAGGAGGCTTGCTCTCTTCCTATAGTGACTGTTGCGATTTCCTTCTTCAGAACATTCAGCCACTTGTGCTTCCCTGCTTCCATCCTAGCATCTGCTCCTGAGCCTTCCCTCAGTATTTGCCACGGCAGGGCATGACTTTGGTCTGTGACCATTCGGAGCGGTTTTCCTTGCCAAGCCCTTTTTTCTGGCTGGGTTCCTTGGTTTCTCGGCCTTCTGGAATTGACTTCTCTTGCTACTGGGTGTTCATCAGGGCCTTCCTTTTGCTTGCCCTCAAGGAGGTTGTTTTCCTTGGATCCGGACTTCTGTCTTTTCCCGGGTATTTTCTCCTCAGACAGGTTCCCTGCCTTGCCCTTGGGGACCATTATATCTTCTTGCTAGATCTGTTTTCTTCTAGAGCCTTCTCCTGGAGCTGTGGTGGCTGGCCTCCAGCGTTCCGGCTGTGGTGGGGCTGCTTGCTTGGCTGTCTCTGAACTCCACGGAAATTGGTGGGGCATGCTGGGGGTCACGGTTTCGCCGCAGCTGGTGTCGGGGATTGGTCATAATCATCCTTGGGCATATTTCTATATCTAGTCTGGCTAGGTCCCTGCCAACGGTCACTTTCCGGTGGTGATGTGCTCCTGTTTACCAATGGGAACAGGGGATCTTCCAGTTCCTCCCTCTGGCTCTCCAGTGGACAGTTGTTCACCTCTGTTTCTCCGCAGGACATCTGCCCTGCTTCCTCTCCTTCAGGTTTTTCTTTTTTCCCAGCCTTTGGTCGAGCTGGGTGTTTTTTCCCCTTGCCTTTTCTTCCATTTGGGCTTTGTCTCCTGGCTTCCACTGCGTATTCCTTGGGTTTTTTCCTGGTCCTGGAGCCTCTTGGCCTATTCCTTGTTTTCCTATCTTCTGTTGGGTCAAATGGTTCTCCTGTACACCCAATCGGTTGCATGGCTGTTCTTTTCCCACCCTCTGGAACTGCTTTAGGACATCCGATGGTGCTGTGTCCCCCAATGGACATTAACGAGAAAATTGGATTTTTGTACTTGCTGTAAAATCTGTTTCTCGTTCAATGCATTGGGGACACAGATCCCACCCTCTGTTTTTTTACTTTCTCTCACTGTCACCAGGCTATTCTCTTGTTCTTCCCCAGTTCAGGGCTTGTTGGTTCTTTGTTTCTATTTCTCTCTCCTACTGCTTTTGGTACAAACTGATTAGCCTAGTGGCTGTGGGGAGGGTATAGCCCACCTGGGTGGAGCCAACACTTTTTTATTTTGCTAGTGTCAGCTGGGCATATAGCCATGGTGCTGTCTCCCAATGCATTGAACAAGAAATGGATTTTACGGTAAGTACAAAAATCTAAATTTTTTTCCTTCAGTTTTACCCCCAATTTTTTTATTTTATTTTTTACTGGTTTCCAATACAAGACATGGTAAAATAAATGGTGCCATAATAAAATGCATATTGTATGGCTATGTGAATGAAAAAAAAAAAATGTTATGGCTATTGGAATGTGAAGAAAATAGGCCCAATCTTATGTCTGTATTCAGACATCACAGCCTTGGTGTGGCTTTTTGCACTAGTTTTCTGTAATCGTAGAAATTCCACACCATTTTTTGCTATGGTTTCAGAAAACCATGGCCAAACTGTATGAAGGAGACTTAAAAGGAAAGGCCCAGCAGCTTGCTTCTAAATTAGTGTAGGCCCTAAAGGGGTCCAAACATATATTAAAGATGACATGCTCAGACATACATGTAATGTGTGTTTCTAAACTTTTGAGAATGTATCTCTAGTAAAACTGAAAAAAACTACCCAACTGCCCAGTTTACAGGCATCCCTACTGCCAGTATGGCCCCCCGAGTTTCCAAAATGGTCTCAGGTGCTGCTGTGAGCAGAGTCTTTTCTAATGTAGTTTTTTATTATCAAGCAAACTGAAAATTGCATATTTCCTTTTGTCAGTTGTGTAAGAGCATCAATAAATGTGTGTTAGTGCGCCCAAAATAGAGAACAAAATGATTTTTCTAGTACTCCTAAAAATCTATGAAGTTTTTTAAGCACAATGTTAAAAGCATCTTCAAAAATGCACATGTAGCAGTAGAAAGACTTCTAAGCCTTTCGAACAAAAGGATAATCCTTCTTAGGTTTCTATGGTATACAGCTATTCAAAATCAAACCACTACCACCCCATCTGTTACAGGTAATTAACGCTAGCTATGCCAAAGAAGCTGGTATGGATCTAATTGACATTTGATTCACGTGGTAGAACAACATATAAGGTGCTATTTGGAAATAGGGATTTCATTTGCTGGGTGCTGAAAGGAGGTAGAGTCTGGTTCTGCTGTATACCACTTAGATGCCATGGTCACTATTGGTCATGGCATTTAAGGGGTTATATGGCCCAGATCGGCGTTTTTGCCGGTATAGGCTGTTAGAGCAGGAGAGTGGCTCTATTTTGAGACTTGTGCAGCACTTAGATTGGGCTGCTGTTAAAAGGCGGAGGACCCGCCTAAGGTCTCTTAGTAATCACACTGGGGGACCCCGCCGATCATGAAAATGGTGGCCCTGTGTCCCACCATTTGAATGGAGCTGCTGTCATGCTTGCGTGAAGCCACTCCATTAAACTCTACAGTGTTTGTACGCAGCTATCTCCAGCAGTCCCAAGAGTTGAATGAAGTGGCAGCACTCAAATGTCTACCACTCCATTTAAACACGGGACTCCTGTTTTTGTGATCGGCGGAGGCCCCAGCGAATGGACCTCTACCCATCAGGCAATTTTGACCTATTCTGTGGACAGGCGATATTGCATTAACCCTACACTGTATCTGTTAAGCTGCTGATTGCAGCCTTACCTTTCAGTCCAACTTAGTGTCTCTAGGGACTTTACATGTGTTGTGGTGGAGGTATACTTTGTTCCAGGCTGACCTTTATTTTTCCTGTGGTTTCTTCACTATTCAAGGTATTGATGAAAAGCAACAGTCATGGCTATCATATTCCCTTCAAATTATTCTAGACAACTGAACAAAAAAAAAAAAATCATACAGCCCAAAATTTTTATGGACATACACCCCACCCCTTTTAGAGACAATGCCCCCATTCCATACCCTTAACAGGTTGCCGACCTAGGACGAGAATGCTCGTCCTAACTGGCCGGTACTTAATGCCTTAGGATGAGCATTCTCGTCCTAGGGTTAACCGGCTGCCCCACGAGTGCTGCCACAATCAGCAGCAGGGGCCCGGCTGTATCTGTTTTCACTGATGTCGGCGGATTAACCCCCTGTATGCCACGGTCACGCTGACTGCAGCATACAGAGGGTTTGCGGCAGCCTATACATCCCCATCGGGTCCCCGTGCTGTGGTGACGGGGACCCGATGGGGATGCTATGGCAGCCCCGATGCCTTGCACAGGCATCGGGACTGCCAGCTTCGGAAGCCCAAGACATCCAGCCTCGGCTGGGTCTGCTAGGCAACTGTCAGTGTCTTACAGTGGAAGGCACTGACCGTTCAATACAGCACAATACATCTCTGTATTGTGCTGTATTGAAACAGGGATCAGACCCTGAAATGTTCAAGTCCCATAGTGGGACAAAAATTTAATAATAATATTTTTTTACTGTTAAAAACACTTAAGTTTTAATAAAAAAAAAAAGCCCCTTTCCCATAAAAAGAGACATATAAAATTGTGAAAAATAGTAAAAATAAATAATAAAAAAACACACATATTAGGTATCAGCGAGTCTGTAAAAATATCCCATGATCCACCCCGTCTGGTCAACACCGTAATAATAAATGAATAAAAACTCTGCTAAAAAAAAGGCAATTTTTGTCACCATTCATCACAAAAAGTGTAATACCAAGCGATCAAAAAGTCATATGTACCCAAAAATAATACTAATCAAACCATCATCTCATCCTGCAAAAAATGAGTCCCTACATAAGACAAAAAATAAGATATTGCTTTCAGAAAAATGAGACATAAAAACATAATCTTAAAAAAAAAATGCTTTTATTGTTTAAAACTAAACTATATAAAAAATAAAATAAAAAAACAAACACATATTGGGTATCGCCACATCGGTAACAACCTGCTGTATAAAAATATCACATGACCTAACCCATCTGGTGAACACCGTAAAAATAAAAGTGCCCAAATTTTTTTTTGTCACCATACATCACAAAAAGGGTAATACCAAACGATCAAAAAGTATGTACCCCAAAATAGTACCAATCAAACCGTCATTTCATCACACAAAAAATGAGACCCTAAGACAATCTCCCAAAAAATAAAAAAGATTTGGCTTTCTGGAAATGGAGACATAAAAACATGATTGTTTTTCTTTCAAAAATTGTGCGCTCTGCAGTGTTCCAGTACAGCAATTTACGACCACAGATGGGGTGTTTCTGTAAACTGCAGAATCAGGGTACTAAATATTGAGTTTTATTTGGTTGTTAACCCTTGATGTGTTACAGGAATTTTTTTTTTATTAAAATGGAGAATATGCCCAAAAAGTTAAATTTAAAAATGTCTCCTTTTTTCTTTAATTCTTGTGGAACACCTAAAGGGTTAAATAAAAAAGTTAGTAAAATCAGTTTTGAATAACTTGAGGGGTGTAGTTTCTACAATGGGGTAATTTATGGGTGTTTTCCACTATGTAAGCCACACAAAGTGACTTTAGAATTGAAGTGGTCCTTAAAGTGGGTTTCTGAAATTTTCTTAAAATTTCCTCCCCGGCTGTGAGCGCAGTGCTACGATGGGCCAGCGCTACAGCCTGGGAGAAGGAACACCCAGGGAGAAACGGGGCAGACTCCGCCTAGTTAGTAGAACCAATTCAGTGAAGATACTGGAGGACATAGCGGGAGAACGGTGAGGAGCCCCGGGATAATAGTAAGTGCAATGAGAGCCAGGGGCCCCGCTCTACACAGCCTGATAATTATCTTACAATGTTTGGACCGATGAAAGGTCCTCTTTAAAAATGAAATATGGCAGCTGTTACATCCCAGCCACTTTGTTTGCTTTGTTTCTATTGCTGCAGTGATTAGCTACAGCAGTCTGTATTTCTCTGCCTCTCTTCACCTTTTCCCACTCTATAGACTTCTATGGCAACTGTAATCTGATCCCAGTCAGTTGACGGTCCATTTTGGGAGACCAAGAAATATTAGCAAAGAATTCAGAGTCAGCAAATGCTTTAGTAATGGGATAGCAGGAGGGCGTAAAAGTAGGGAGGCATTTTTCTTGGATAATAAAGTATATATTACAACGTTACTTATAGTCACTATTGATTTTGGTCAAGTTTGTTAAGTGTTGTGTCCATTTAAAGGCACCCATACACCTTAGTCTAAAGTTGATTAAAATTGATGATTTCAACAAAAAAGAAAGATTGTTTTATGTGACCAATGACAGACCATCAGCTGCTGAAGTTACCCATATTTAAAGAGTAACTAAACTTTTGTATACATTTTTGTTAACCTGCAGAGAGAGAGAGAGAGAGAGAGATGGTTTTCACCTAATAAGCTGGACATTGTAGGCCACGCGCACTCCCCCTAGGCCATGCCCTCCAGAACTGCTAGTCCATGCCCCATGTTGCTGGCAAAAGAGGAGGATAATAGGAACTGGAAGACCGTCATGTGAGCTGCAGGCAGGCAGGGAGTGCTTCTTTTACCTGCCGTCATGTCCCCCATCTGTTTTTGGGGGGGGGGGGGGGGGGGGTGTGAGAGAAGGTGCTGCTGAGAATGGAGCCACTAAAAAGCAGGACATCCCAGCGTCTGTCTAGGCCAGTGATGGTGAACCTTTTAGAGACCGAGAGCCCAAACTGCAACCCAAAACCCACTTTTTTATCGCAAAGTGCCAACATGGCAATGTAACTATATGAATGAATTATATCTTCCATGTACTTCATCACTATAATAGCCGCCTAATTCAGTGCGCTGCCTGTGCTGTTCATAGTACCCCTTGCGCTGATTAATGGTAGCAAAAGTCTAAGGCATATTGGTACACCATAGACTTTTTCCAGGGTGCGGGTGCCCACAGAGAGGGCTCTGAGTGCCGCCTCTGGCACCCGTGCCATAGGTTCGCCATCACTGGTCTAGGCCCTCCACCGGACGGAGAACAGGGAACCAGAAAACTGGACGTCTGGCCACCCTAACTTCAGATTAAGGGCTGTTTCACACGAGCGGATGCCGTGCATGACAGCCAGGACCCGATGCGGACAGCAGAAGCACGGAGCAGTAACATGACTGATAATGCTCCATGCCTCTCTCTGATCTCTTTACTACGAAATCACAATGACAACTTTATCTCACTGTGATTTCGTAGTAAAGAGGTCACAGAGAAGCACGGAGCATTATCAGTCATGTTAGGCCTCTTTCACACTTGCGTTGTCCGGATCCGGTGTGTACTCCACTTGCCGGAATTACACGCCGGATCCGGAAAAACGCAAGTGTACTGAAAGCATTTTGAAGACGGATCCGTCTTCAAAATGCTTTCAGTGTTACTATGGCACCCAGGACGCTATTAAAGTCCTGGTTGCCATAGTAGGAGCGGGGGAGCGGTATACTTACAGTCCGCGCGGCTCCCGGGGCGCTCCAGAGTGACGTCAGAGCGCCCCATGCGCATGGATCATGTGATCCATGCGATCATGTCATCCATGCGCTTGGGGCGCCCTGACGTCACTCTGGAGCGCCCCGGGAGCCGCACGGACGGTAAGTATACTGCTCCCCGCTCCCCACTACACTTTACCATGGCTGCCAGGACTTTAGCGTCCCGGCAGCCATGGTAACCATTGAGAAAAAGCTAAACGTCGCATCCGGCAATGCGCCGAAACGACGTTTAGCTTAAGGCCGGATCCGGATCAATCATTCCGGATCCGGCCTTGCGGCAAGTGTTCGGGATTTTTGGCCGGAGCAAAAAGCGCAGCATGCTGCGCTATTTGCTGCGGCCAAAAAACGTTCCGTTCCGGAACGGAAGACATCCTGAAGGACGGACTGTCCATTCAGAATGCATTAGGATAATCCTGATCAGTATTCTTCCGGCATAGAGCCCCGACGACGGAACTCTATGCCGGAAGACAATAACGCAGATGTGAAAGAGCCCTTACTGCTCCGTGCTTCTGCTGTCCGCCTTGGGTCTTGGCTGTCATTCACGCAGTGGATGTCACGCACGGCATCCGCTCGTGTGAAACAGCCCTAAGGCCTCATGCACACGACCGTTGTTTTGGTCCGCATCCAAGCCGCAGTATTTGCGGCTTGGATGCGGCAGGGCCGGTTCTAGGTGAAATGGGGCCCTAGGGCGGAAAACAATAAGGGCCCCCCCCACATGGCACACAATAGAATTATATATATATATATATATATATATATATAGTAGTAGTTGTGGCCGGTGCTGGGGGCCCCTAAGGAGTCGGGGGCCCGGGGGCAATTGCCCCCCTTGACTCTATGGTAGCACCGGCCCTGGGATGCGGACCCATTCACTTCAATGGGGCCGCAAAAGATGCGGACAGCACTCTGTGTGTTTCCACATCCGTTGCTCCGTGGTCTGCGAAAAAAATATAACCTGTCCTATTATTGTCTGTTTTGCAGACAAGAATAGGCAGGGATTGACAGCTGCAGCTAATCACTGGCATGTGGCATTATGGTTCCCATTCCTGAGAGGTGATGCCAGTAATACGGCATGTGACAACTGCTGCCAATGATTGCTTGTGTACCATGACTAGTAGGACCACCAGAACGTCTGAGGAAATAGGTGTGTAGTGGATTTTGTTTCTATTTTATAACATTTTCAGCAGTCTTTATTCCCCCCCTTGGTGTGTACAGCCAGGCTTTGGCTATGGGCCCCGCTGTTGTTTTTGCTGGCACTCGGCGGCCTCCTTCTCCCAACAAGTTGTGTAACAAGGACACTTCACTCCTTCTGACTGACGATGGCCGCGCAGACTCAGTGGCTGCTTGCTGCCGGATACACAACCTTTATCCAATCAGCGCAGGGCTCAGGGGCGGAGTCTACGCGGAGCTGCTGCCTGCTGGTGTCACGGTTGCTGTTGGGAGCTGACCTCTCCGGCTCATGGGGGAGACGGTGAGAACGCCAACAACATGTCCGCCTCGCTTGTGAGGGCGACCATTAAGGCGGTCAGTAAAAGGAAGCTGCAGGCCACCCGGGCGGCTCTTACCTTGGTGAGTGTACGGAGAGAGGCGGCGGCCATGTTAGGGCTGAGCCCCTACGGCGTGACCTTATCCCTGTAAACATGTCTGTCACCGCGCGCACGTTCTAATATTATGTATTAGTGTGTATGTTGGGAGTTGTAGTTTCACGACCGCTAGCATGCCAGAGGTTGCTGTAATGTTCAGACGTGTAGTCCTGACCAGAATCTACTACTTATATAGTTATATGTGGGCACCTCCTGGCACGGCTTCCTGCCCCACTAGTTGGCATGACTTGGGCATATTTTTGTATGTCCTGACACTGTCAAGGAAATAGTCTGCCCTGTCATTGCTGTAAGTGACAGATGGCTAGCTGTGACCGCTGGGCCCCACTAGAACAACAGGGATTCAGAGTTTGATGAAGTGCTTACATTGTGCCCGGGGCTGCCCATGCCCGTCTGTAGAGCCGTATTGTGCGCCATGTATCATAGCATTATCACCAAAGCAGCGCGTGCAGTGGGACGTGCTGCTGGTACAAGGAGGGGGGTGGACTTGACCGATTGCAGTGCATTGGGCACTGGCCATTAAAGGGGTGTTCCAGTTATGTCACGTTATCTCCTATCCACAGGATTGGTGGCGGTCTTACCGCTGGGACCACCGCTGATCACGAGAACAGGGGCCCTATGACCCCTGAAATGGACGGAGCGGATCGTGGGGAAAAGCACACCGCAAGCGCCTGAGATAGCCGAGCACTATACCGTTTTTGTGATCGCTGGCGGTCCCAGCGGTATGACCCCCCATATATCTGATAATGATCCTCTATCCCAGTGGTGGCGAACCTATGGCACGGGTGCCAGAGGCGGCACTCAGAGCCCTCTCTGTGGGCACCCATACCATGGAAAAAGTCTATGGTGTACCAATATGCCTTAGACTTTTCCTGTCATTCATCAGCGCAGGACGCAGTATGGACATAACAAGCAGCGCACTGAATGTTGGCAGGATATTATAGCTAAATGATAAAGTACATGGAGGATATACTATATTGGTATTCTGGTTAAATTGCTGTGTTGGCACTTTTACGATAAATAAGTGGGTTTTAGGTGGGGCACCTGGTCCGTAAAAGGTTCACCATCACTGCTCTATCCTGTGGATAGGGGATAACTTGTTATAAGTGCAATACCTCTTTAATTTAAAAGTATCCATCAGAAATGGAAGACCGGAGAAGAACATTACATGTCTTCTCTAAAGGTGTATTCCCATCTCATGAAGTGACAGCATATTGCTAGGTCCTAGAATATATCATCACTTTATGATTATGGGGGACCGCTCTCTACCTGTGCAGGGTACTGCGACTTTTCCATTCACTTGAATGAAGCTTTGCTGCTGTGCAGAGCGGCTGAGAAGTGGCTAAAGCCCTGAGGCTCCTCCATTGTCAGGATTGTGGAGGTCCTATTGATTAGACCCCCACTGATCATAGCATATGCCTGCAGTAAGATGGGGATACCCAGTCTGCACCAGTTTTGTGCTGCCCTATATACCAAGTCCACTGTGTGCTGTCTACATCTTTTGTGGCCCTATTGAAGTGAATGGGTCCACATCCAATCCACAAAAAATATGGATCGGATGCAACCAAAAAAAGATGGCTGGTTGTATGAGCCCTATGACTGATAGTGACTTTCGGTACACACATACTATAGTATATACAATATCGGTAGGTAGGACTTCTTTCTGGCTCATTCTGCTCACTCGTTACTGGCATCACTTAAAGGGATTCTCCAGGGTTTTAATATTGATGTGTGTGCGCCTTCATACAGCTGATCCGCGGGAGTGCCAGGTGTCGCACCATAAACCACTCAAGTGTTGCTTTAGCAGTGTGTTTGGGGTCATTGTCCTGCTGAAAGGTGAACCTCCGTCCTAGCCTCAAATCACTCACAGAGAGGTACAGGTTTTGCTGAAGAATATCCCTGTATTTAGCACCATCCATATTTCCATGAACTCTGACCAGTTTCCCAGTCCCGGCTGCTGAAACATCCCCACACATGATGCTGCCACCACCATGTTTCACCATGGATGGTGTTCTTTGGGTGATGCGATGTCTGGCACAAACTGCACACATCACGTTTTCTTTGATGGCGGAAAAGTTCAATTTTAGTCTCATCAGACCAGAGCACCTTCCTCCATACGTTTTGGCAGTCTCCCACATGCCTTTTTCGCAAACTCACAATGTGCCCATTTGTTTCTAGCTGAAACTAACGGCTTTCTTCTGGCCTCTCTGCCATAAAGCCCAACTCTATGGAGCGTACGGCTTATTGTCGTCCTATCTACAGATAATCCAGTCTCTTCTGTGGAACTCTGCAGCTCCTCCAGGGTTACTTGCCCGATCCGTGAGGTTGGGGGGGGCCGTCTCTTGGCCATTTTCGTTTGTGCCATGTTCCTTCCATTTGGTTTTGATAGATTTGATGATGCTCCTGGGGATCATCAAAGATTTGGATATTTTTTTATAACCTAACCCTGACTTGTCCCTGACAACATTGTCCCTTACTTGTTTGGAGAGTTCCTTGGTCTTCATGGCAGTGTTTGGTTAGTGATGCCTCTTGCTTAGGTGTTGCAGCCTCTGGGGGCTTTCAAAAAAGGTGTGTATATGTGTAATGACAGATCATGTGATACTCAGATTGCACACAGGTGGACATCAATTCACTAATTATGTGACTTCTGAAGGTAATTGGTTGCACCAGAGCTTTTTATGGGCTTCCTTACAAAGGGGGTGAATACAATACGCACATGCCAATTTTCTGTTTTCTATTTCTAAACAATAGTTTTATTTATATATTTTTCTCATTTCACTTCACCAACTTAGGGTACTTTCACACTAGCGTTTTTCTTTTCTGGCATAGAGTTCCGTCACAGGGGCTCTATACCGGAAAAGAACTGATCAGTTTTATCCCCATGCATTCTGAATGGAGAGTAATCCGTTCAGTTTGCATCAGGATGTCTTCAGTTCAGTCGTTTTGACTGATCAGGCAAAAGAGAAAACCGTAGCATGCTACGGTTTTCTCTCCGGCGAAAAAAAACTGAAGACTTGCCTGAACGCCGGATCCGGCATTTTTTCCCATAGGAATGTATTAGCGCCGGATCCGGCATTCAGAATACCGGATCCGTCGTTCCGGCATGCGCAGATCGGTAAAAATGAGAAAAATGTACAAGACGGATCCGTCGGTCCGCATGACAAGCGGAGAGACGGATCCGTCCTTGCAATGCATTTGTGAGACGGATCTGCATCCGGATCCGTCTCACAAATGCTTTCAGTCAGCAGCAGATCGGTGGATCCGGTGGGCAGTTCCGACGACGGAACTGCCCGCCGGATCACACTGCCGCAAGTGTGAAAGTAGCCTTAGACTATTGTGTTCTGATCCATCACATAAAATTCTGAACAAAACATTGAACTTAAGGTTGTAATGTAACAAAATGAAAAAAGTCAATGGGGGTGAATACTTTTTGCAAGGCACTGTATGTGGTATCGCTGTAATCCTACTGACCAGGAGGATGAAAGTAAGGGCTCTTTCACACGAGCGGATGCCGTGCATGGAATCCGCTGCATAAACGACAGCCAAGCCCCACTCTGGACAGCAGAGATACGGAGAATTAACATGATTAATAATGCTCCATGACTGATCTTTTTACTACAAAATCACAGTGAGATAAAGTTGTCACTTGATTTTGTAGTAAAAAGATCAGAGGCACGGAGCATTATCAGTCATGTTAATGCTCCTTGTCTCGGCTGTCACGCAGCGGATTCCACGCACGGCATCCGGTCGTGTGAAAGATCCCTAACAGGTCAGTATTACTGTATAGGGAATGCAGTAAAAACAAAACCCTTAAAACAGTTGTGGAATTGCGTTCCCCCCCCCCAATTTTAACCCATTTGGAATTTTATTCCAGCTCCCCACTGCATTGTATGTAATATTAAATGGTGGAATTAGAAAGTATATAAATGTATGTAGATACGGCTATGTAAATAGAAAAATAAAAAAGTTATGGCCTCGGAAAAGGCATGGAGTGAAAATGAAAAACCCTCTGGCTCCCACAAGTTATTCTTTGACCAACACTCTGCCTCTCCAGCTTACACAGGACAGGAGGTCATTTACTTTATCCATTCCTGTAAGGCTCCTATAGAAATACATAGAGAAACTGGCTTCCTGTCCATACATAAGATGCCATGTTATTTGGAGAGTCAGTGTTGGTCACATGACACAGCTCAGGATCAGAAGGGAGGTTATAACTTACAAATACAGTCACTGGTAAGATTACCTTCACTACAGATTACATCATGTACTAAAAGGTTAGAGAATAAGAATTTCCATATCATGACCATGACTGCCACAAGGAGATTGACCCCTTACCTCTGTAGAGGCAGGAACAGAGAAAGGTTAAAACACCCCCTTCCTCCACCATACACCAGTGTTTCCTGTCCCTACAGACGCCAGGGCAGATAAATGCCTCCCTGTTCATCAGGGAGCTGAAGGAAGAAAATGTTCTTATTTTTACTTGGAACGTGGAACTCCCTGTGGGGAAGTGTTCCTCACACTTATCTAAGTGTCATCCCCCTGCTTTCCGGCGGTCCAGTACCAATGCTGAGCAGGGGAGAGACGGGAGGGCTCGATCTCGTTGATCCGGAGCCTGCTCCTGGGGTTGCGTCCTCCTACTTGCCTCTAGTGGGTTGAAGCTGGAGTGACGCACAATGCGCTTGGAGTACGTCACTTCCGGTGTGGCCAGGAAGTGACGCGAGAGGTGGGGGGGGGTGTGCAGCAGTGGCGTCCAGGTTGGAAAATGCAGATGAGCATAGCGGTATAGCTACGTGTCGGGTCCTGAGCCACACTGCCCCCAGAGAGCTTGATGCTCCAACTATGCCTCCTGTAAGTTCCCTGCAGGGATTGCTTATTATCCTGCGGGTTTTGTTTAACCACTTCAGCCCCGCTAGCTGAAACACCCTTAATGACCAGGCCACTTTTTACACTTCGGCACTACACTACTTTCACCGTTTATCGCTCGGTCATGCAACTTACCACCCAAATGAATTTTACCTCCTTTTCTTCTCACTAATGGAGCTTTCATTTGGTGGTATTTTATTGCTGCTGACATTTTTACTTTTTTTGTTATTAATCAAAATGTAACGATTTTTTTGCAAAAAAATGACATTTTTCACTTTCAGCTGTAAAATTTTGCAAAAAAAACGACATCCATATATAAATTTTGAGCCAAATTTATTGTTCTACATGTCTTTGATAAAAAAAAAATGTTTGGGCAAAAAAAAAAAATGGTTTGGGTAAAAGTTATAGCGTTTACAAACTATGGTACAAAAATGTGAATTTCCGCTTTTTGAAACAGCTCTGATTTTCTGAGCACCTGTCATGTTTCCTGAGGTTCTACAATGCCCAAACAGTAGAAAAACCCCACAAATGACCCCATTTCGGAAAGTAGACACCCTAAGGTATTCGCTGATGGGCATAGTGAGTTCATAGAACTTTTTATTTTTTGTCACAAGTTAGCGGAAAATGATGATGATTTTTTATTTTATTTTTTTTCTTACAAAGTCTCATATTCCACTAACTTGCGACAAAAAATAAAAAATTCTAGGAACTCACCATGCCCCTCACGGAATACCTTGGGGTGTCGTCTTTCCAAAATGGGGTCATTTGTGGGGTAGTTATACTGCCCTGGCAATTTAGGGGCCCATATGTGTGAGAAGTACTTTGCAATCAAAATGTGTAAAAAAAAATGGCCTGCAAAATCCGAAAGGTGCACTTTGGAATATGTGCCCCTTTGCCCACCTTGGCAGCAAAAAAGTGTCACACATCTGGTATCGCCGTACTCAGGAGAAGTTGGGGAATGTGTTTTGGGGTGCCATTTTACATATACCCATGCTGGGTGAGAGAAATATCTTGGCAAAAGACAACTTTTCCCATTTTTTTATACAAAGTTGGCATTTGACCAAGATATTTATCTCACCCAGCATGGGTATATGTAAAATGACACCCCAAAACACATTCCCCAGCTTCTCCTGAGTACGGCGATACCAGATGTGTGACACTTTTGCGCATCTAGGCTGCAAAAGTGCCCAAATTCCTTTTAGGAGGGCATTTTTAGACATTTGGATCCCAGACTTCTTCTCGCGCTTTAGGGCCCCTAAAAAGCCAGGGCAGTATAAATACCCCACATGTGACCCCACTTTGGAAAGAAGACACCCCAAGGTATCCAATGAGGGGCCTGGCAAGTTCATAGAATTTTTATTTTATTTTCGCAAAAGTTTAGCGGAAATTGATTATTTTTTTTTTTTTTTCTCACAAAGTCTCACTTTCCGCTAACTTAGGACAAAAATTTCAATCTTTCATGGACTCAATATGCCCCTCAGCAAATACCTTGGGGTGTCTTCTTTCCAAAATGGGGTCAGTTGTGGGGTGTTTGTACTGCCCTGGCATTTGAGGGTCTCCGCAATCATTACATGTATGGCCAGCATTAGGAGTTTCTGCTATTCTCCTTATATTGAGCATACAGGTAATGAGATTTTTTTTTTTCCGTTCAGCCTCTGGGCTGAAAGAAAAAAATGAAAGGCACAGATTTCTTCATTCGCATTGATCAATGTGGATGAAAAAATCTCTGCCAAAAAAAAAAAATGGAGGGGAAAGGCGTCTGCCAGGACATAGGAGCTCCGCCCTACATCCATACCCACTTAGCTCGTATGCCCTGGCAAACCAGATTTCTCCATTCGCATCAATCGATGTGGATGAATAAATCATTGCCGGGATATTTTTTATTTTATTTTTATATATATACAAAGTGTTTGCCAAAGCATAGGAACGCCGCCTCCTCCTCAGCTCGTATGCCTCGGCAAACGTATCTGTCACTGCAGAGGAGAAAATCCCGTCTTGCAGCGCCGCATACACCGACTTGCGTGTAATCTGACAGCAGCGCAATGCTTCTGTCAGAATGCACATCGGTGCTGCAGCTGGTCGATCGGTTGGTCCACCTGGAAGGTAAAAAGACAAAAAAAAAAAAATGAAAAAACCAGGCCGCAACGCAATAATTTTATTAACTTTGCAACAGAACATGTAACTTTAACTTTTTGAACTGAACATTAACGTGTTTGCTTACTGGTGTTTTTTTTTTTTTTTTTTTTACCTTTATAGAACAAACCTCTCCTTCCCCATGGGTCAATGTGCAAAGCGCAAATCGCCCAAAGATGTGGCGAAGTGCGTTATGCACTTTGTCCCATGTGAAAGGAGACGTTTGCAGCAGCAGTGAGTGAATGGGCCCTAATAGCCCTGTGTGCCTGTCCTGGTGAGATGTGATCCCTATGCTAAGTGTACCTGTGAGTGGTACTTCCGGAAACACTCTCCAAAGCATAGGGCAGGGTGGTCAGGACAGTCAGGACAGAAATAGCGGGTGTCACGCCTTATTACACTCCTGCTACAGACACGACATCTTTTTCGGGGTGACGGTTGGGTTGAGGTACCAGGAACGACATTGGGGAAATGTCGCTCGTGTAGATGGCTAACTACACTGGTGGATGGGGCCACGGAACCTCCTGGGTACAGGAGGTTCTCGATGATCTCTTCCTGAAATTTGAGGAAGGATCCAGTTCTCCCAGCCTTACTGTAGAGAACAAAACTATTGTACAGAGCCAATTGAATTAAATATACAGACACCTTCTTATACCAGCGTCTGGTTCTGCGGGAAACTAAATACGGAGACAACATCTGGTCATTGAAGTCCACCCCTCCCATGTGGAGGTTATAGTCGTGGACTGAGAGGGGCTTTTCAATGACACGGGTTGCTCGCTCAATTTGTATTGTCGTGTCTGCGTGAATGGAGGAGAGCATGTAAACGTCACGCTTGTCTCTCCATTTCACCGCGAGCAGTTCTTCGTTACACAGTGCGGCCCTCTGCCCCCTTGCAAGACGGGTGCTAACGAGCCGTTGGGGGAAGCCCGCGCGACTAGTTCGCGCGGTACCACAGGCGCCAATCCGTTCTAGAAACAAATGCCTAAAGAGGGCCACACTTGTGTAAAAATTGTCCACATAAAGATGGTACCCCTTGCCGAATAAGGGTGACACCAAGTCCCAAACTGTCTTCCCACTGCTCCCCAGGTAGTCAGGGCAACCGACCGGCTCCAGGGTCTGATCTTTTCCCTCATAGACACGAAATTTGTGGGTATAGCCTGTGGCCCTTTCACAGAGCTTATACAATTTGACCCCATACCGGGCGCGCTTGCTTGGGATGTATTGTTTGAAGCCAAGGCGCCCGGTAAAATGTATTAGGGACTCGTCTATGCAGATGTTTTGCTCTGGGGTATAAATATCTGCAAATTTCAGGTTGAAATGGTCTATGAGGGGCCGAATTTTGTGGAGCCGGTCAAAAGCAGGGTGGCCCCTGGGACGGGAGGCGGTGTTGTCACTAAAGTGCAGGAAACGCAGGATGACCTCAAATCGTGTCCTGGACATAGCAGCAGAGAACATGGGCATGTGATGAATCGGGTTCGTGGACCAATATGACCGCAATTCATGCTTTTTTGTCAGGCCCATGTTGAGGAGGAGGCCCAGAAAAGTTTTAATTTCGGAAACTTGGACTGGTTTCCACCGGAAAGGCTGGGCATAATAGCTTCCCGGGTTAGCGGTTATAAATTGTGTGGCATACCGATTTGTTTCTGCCACAACTAAGTCTAAAAGCTCCGCAGTCAAGAACAGCTCAAAAAATCCCAGGGCCGAACCGATCTGAGCTGTCTCAACCCGAACTCCAGACTGGGCGGTGAAAGGGAAAACTACAGGTGCGGCTGAAGTTGGGGACTGCCAATCAGGGTTTGCCAGCACCTCTGGGATTCTAGGGGCTCTACGGGCACGTCTTTGCGGTGGCTGCGACGGGGTCACTACTGCACGTGCCACCGTACCAGCTTCAACTGCCCTTATGGTGCTCGCTACTTCACCAGGTTGTACGGCAGTGCTGGTACTAGGTCCAGGAAGGGCTGGGCTGCTGGTGTATGCCTCACCACGTAATCCGACAGCACCAGCCCCACTCTGCTGCTCTTGAAGCGGATCCTGCGCAACCTGCGGTCTAGCGACACGGGGCCGGGTACGCCTGGTTCTATCAGGGACCTCAGCCTCCTCGTCCGAACTTTGGGTCAGAGAGCCACTGCTTTCTACAGGTTCGTATTCTGACCCGCTGGATTCATCAGATGAGGGTTCCCACTCCTCATCCGACTGGGTCAGAAGCCTGTAGGCCTCTTCAGAAGAATACCCCCTGTTAGACATGTGGGCAACTAAATTTAGGGGTATTCCCTGAGACTACCCAAGAAAAAAAAAGCAAGCCTGTCTTACAAAGGGGAGGCTAGCGAAGTACCGGAGGCCGCTGCGGTTGATAAAAAAATATCAAAACTGATTTTTTTTTTTTATCGCCGCAGTGCGTGTAAATTGAATGTGCAGCGATCAAAAAAAAATTATTTTTTTTGTCACTGCGGTGGGGCGGGTGTGGGCGAGCGATCAGGCCTGATCGGGCAAACACTGCGTTTTGGGTGGAGGGAGAACTAAAGTGACACTAGTACAATTATAGATCTGACCGTGATCAGTTTTGATCACTTCCAGATACTATAAAAGTACAAATGCTGATTAGCGATACGCTAATCAGCGAATAACGGACTGCGGTGCGGTGGGCTGGGCGCTAACCGATCCCTAAACTACCTAACCAAGGGGCCTAAACTATACTGAAACCTAACGGTCAATACCAGTGAAAAAAAAAAGTGACAGTTTGCACTGATCACTTTTTTTCTTTTCACTTGTGATTGACAGGGGCGATCAAAGGGTTAATTGGGGTTCAGGGGGGGTGATCTGGGGCTAAGTGTGTAGTGTTGGTGTACTCACTGTGAAGCCTGCTCCTCTGCTGGATCCAACCGACGAAAAGAACCAGCAGAGGAGCAGGCAGCCATATAACAGATCATATTTACAAAATTTTTTAAAAATCAGCAACCTGCCAGCCAATGATCACGGCTGGCAGGTTGCTGACAAAATACTTCTGTGCGAAGTGCCGGCGCGAACTGCGCATGCGCGGGCGCATATTCGCGTCATCTCGCGAGATGACGCGTATATGCGTGACTCTGCGCAGCGCTGCCACCTCCGGACCGCACATCTGCGTTAGGCGGTCCGTAGGTGGTTAATCACCATCCGGTTATTACGGGGCCACCCTTGTGGTGAGGGGTAATTTCCCCATCCCCTGAACAATATTGCACAGTGGTGTTGCACTGGGGTCTGTGTGTGTCGGTGTTGGACCCCCTTTTGCCTTCAGAACTGCCTTAATTCTGCGTGGCAATCGATTCAACAAGGTGCTGATAGCATTCTTTAGAAATGTTGGCCCATATTGATGGGATAGCATCTTGCAGTTAATGGAGATTTGAGGGATGCACATCCAGGGTGCGAAGCTCCTGTTCCACCACATTCCAAAGATGCTCTATTGGGTTGAGATCTGGTGACTGTGGGGGCCATTTTAGTACAGTGAACTCATTGTCATGTTCAAGAAACCAATTTGAAATGATTTCGAGCTTTGTGACATGGTGCATTATCCTGCTGGAAGTAGCCATCAGAGGATGGGTACATGGTGGTCCTGAAGGGATGGACATGGTCAGAAACAATGCTCAGGCAGCCCGTGGCATTTAAACGATGGCCAATTGGCACTAAGGGGCCTAAAGTGTGCCCAGAAAACATCCCCCACACCATTACACCAGCACCACCAGCCTGCACAGTGGTAACAAGGCATGATGGATACATGTTCTCATTCTGTTTACGCCAAATTAGGACTCTACCATTTGAATGTCTCAACAGAAATCGAGACTCGTCAGACCAGGCAACATTTTTCCAGTCTTCAACAGTGCAAATTCTTCTACCTCTTTTTCCTATTTGTAGTGGAGATGAGTGGTACCTGGTGGGGTCTTCTGCTGTTGTAGCCCATCCGCCTCAAGGTTGTGCGTGTTGTTGCTTCACAAATTCTTTGCTGCATACCTCAGTTGTAACGAGGGGTTATTTCAGTCAACATTGCTCTTCTATCAGCTTGAATCAGTCGGCCCATTCTGCTCTGACCTCTAGCATCAACAAGGCATTTTCGCCCACAGGACTGCTGCATCCAGGATGTTTTTGCCTTTTCACACCATTCTTTGTAAACCCTAGAAATGGTTGTGCGTGAAAATCCCAGTAACTGAGCAGATTGTGAAATACTCAGACCGTCTGGCACCAACAACCATGCCACGCAAAAAATTGCTTAAATCACCTTTCTTTCCCATTCTGACATTCAGTTTGGAGTTCAGGAGATTGTCTTGACCAGGACCACAACCCTACATGCATTGAGGCAACTGCCATGTGATTGGTTGACTAGATAATCGCATTAATGAGAAATAGAACAGGTGTTCCTAATAATTCTTTAGGTGAGTGTGTGTATATGTATATGTGTGTGTGTATATATATATATATATATATATATATATATATATATATATATATATATATATATATACACACACACACACACAGACACTTGTATATCTCATCCTCCTAATTTTGGTCTGTTCTCGTCTCATAGGTAGTTAAAGAGGCACAGAAGAAACAAAAATGCAAAAGGTATCTCCGGTTTAGAAAACTTACTAGATGGTTACCCTAAAAAGATCTGCAGGGATTGTTTCTTTAACATTGTCCAGGAGGAACGGGTCTCTCTAAGGGACGAGTTCCGTTCCACGATTGAGAAGGAGGTCAAGGCTACATTATCCCAGATGTCTGAGTCTGACCAAGGGACCCTTACCTCCCAAAAGGCAAAAAATAATTCCACCCTCCTCTTCTGATTCAGAATGCATGGGTGGCGATGCTTTCGGAAGGAGAGATCACTGAGGGCAGTAAAAAATTCTACTTTGCCCCTGATAATATCTCGGACCTTCTAAAAGCCGTAAGAGCCACCATGGCTCACTCACTCACTCACTCCAGGAGGACAAAAAGAGCCAGAGTATTCCAAATTAACGAAAACATTAGAGATGTGATCTTAGAAGAATGGTCAGACCCTGAGAGGGGTGTCCAGAGAATACAAGAACCAACTGTTGTTGGATCCGGCAGTGTCTAAACTATTTGACGAGATCCCGAAGATAGATGTACGAGTGGCAAAGGTCAAAAAAAAAAAACTTGTTTCCCTTCGAGGACGCATCACAATTGAGAGACCCCATGGAGAGGAAAAATCTTGGGAGGCGTCTATGTTTAATCTCAAATCTAACATCTATGTACCTTTTGGCTGAACGAGTTAGAATCCCATTTGAGGAAAAAGACCCCCAGGGAGGAAATAATAAACTCTATCCCTCTCCTTAAATCAGCAACGGCCTTTTTAGCGGATGCTTCCACTGAGTCCATTCGATTTTCTGCCAAGGATGCAGGTCTTTCTAACGCGGCACATCGTGCCCTCTGGATGAAATCCTGGTTTGGGGACAAAACTTTGAAAAATGAAGTTATGTTCTATCCCTTTTTCAGGTGAATATGTCTTAGACAAGATCCTGGCCAGTCTTAGACAAGATCCTGGAAAAGGCTTTAGATAAAAAGATGGGATTTCCAGAGTTTATCCTCTGGAAATCCCATATTTTTATCTAAAGCCTTATAGGAGGAAAATTCCTTTTCGTTCCTTTCAGGGCCAAGAGAGATCCTACAGAGGGAAAGGGACTAAATCCACCAATAAAGGGAGGGGGGGGGGGAGGGAGGAAGGAGAGAGACAGACTGAGACTGAAGATTTTTTTTATTTGCCTGGGAAAAGATAACATCAAACCCCTGGGCCCAGGAGGTAGAGCGGGCTACAAGATAAGATTCTCTTCTATCCAATCTGGGGTCAAGTAAAGCTCAGAGCGACATTTGGCAAAGTATCAAGGATCTCATAGGGCTAGGTGTCGTAATTCAGGTCCCAGTCTCAGAACAGGGCCAGGGATTTTACTCCAGTCTCTTTCCGGTAAAAAAGAAGGAAGGACCATTCCATATGATCATAAACCTGAGATTCCTCAACAAGTACATTGCCTACAGGAAATTCAGGATGGGATCCCTGATTCCCCTAATTAAAAAAGAATGCATGGAAGTGTACTGTGGACTTAAAAGACTCGTACTATCACATCCCGATCCACCACAACTCTCAAAAAATTCTAAGATTCACCATAAAAGACCAGCATGGAAACACTTGTCATTTTCAATTTCCGTCTCTGCCGTTTGGAATTTCTTCGGCCCCCAGAATATTCACAAAATTGGTGATAGAGATGGTTGCATTCTTGAGACAGACGAAGCTGAATCTGATCCCCTATCTAGACGATTTCCTACTAGTTGGAGATACGGTAGATCAATTACTAACAGATCTAGACACATTTTTATCCACTATAGAGGAGCTGGGCTGAATCGTCAATCCTCCGAAATCCTGTTTACATCTATCAACCAGAGTATGGTTCCTGGGTGTCACCCTGGACTCACAGTCACAGGCCACCTTCCTGTCCACAGACAAGATTCAGGTTTTGGGGGGGAAAATCGTAACCTTCCAGAGGAAGAGAATCTTCTCTGTGAGAGAAGCTATGAGTTTGCTGGGAACATTGACGGCCTGTATCCCATCAGTAATGTGGAGCCAGTTGCATTTCCATTCCATGCAGTCCTGGATTCTGGACATCTGGGACAAACAGAAGTCTTTTGATCGCAAGGTTCACATTCCAGGCTACGTAAAGACCTCCTTAAACTGGTGGAAGGTGAGCAGCAATCTCTCACAGGGAGTAGCCTGGAGGAAGTCATCATTGAAGGTATATTGGCAAATGATCCTTGCTAATGTATATGATATATCACTCAGGGCAAGGACCTAAAACGTAGCTTTTTATTTATAATCACAATAAAATAAAATTACAACTTGGATAAAGCATCCTAATTGGTGCGTAGAAAGCTATCAACAGGAAACAAAGGGCGGTAAAAGGCTGATAAACTGGGATACAGGGAATAACTATCCCTAAACTTTCCCTCCACAGCTGCTCAGCCCAGAGATGGACCTTAATGGTAGGTGTACTCTGCCCGTGTACCTAGGACTGAACTGTCCTTGAAAAGACTCTATTACGAGATGTATCCCAATTTCACAGGTCCCAACGCGTTTCCCCCTCTTAATGCAACAAAGGGTTCATCAGGGAACAATACCTAAATGGGTCAATACAGAAAAAGTGTGGCCTCTTAATGGACTAACAGCGCATTGATATAGGGGCAAAAACGCACAAAAAATGGACCCAGTGGTACACACATACTCCTAAGAAACAGAGTTTATGGCAAAACCATTCGGCAGAGTTGTAACCAACATATAGAAACAACATAAGTCACAGTCCCTTAGCATTCATACTATGCAACAGTGCAAGGACTAATATATGCACCATATATTCATGAAATGCTGAGTTTGAAACACAGGGGTTATAATCAAACTGATCAATGAGACCATAATCACAATTGCTTGAAAGTCATACTGTGGCACAATGCATGGACTGATATGACCTGCATCACTGCGTCCTGTGTTGTTTCCATTAGACAATCTGATAGGAAGGGCCTGTCTTGCTGATTGGACTGGGTTTCATGTTTAAGCTATGTTGAGAAGATGCTTGTTGTGACTTATATGATACCTCTTCATCTTATTGTTACAAAACTAAAATGTATTGTATATTTCTACAGACACCATCTGCTGTGAATAAAGTAAAGCAGCTGCTAAAAGACAAGCCTGACCATGTAAGTAGGACAGTGATTTCCAATATCCGATTGCTTTTATATATATATATATATATATATATATATATATATATGCAAATGAGGTTAGTAAGGAGCCCAAGGAGCTGTTACCAATGTTTCAGGAGCCCAGCCATGCCCTTTGAAGAAGCCCAGTACCGCCCGCATCCTCCAAATCTCCTCCTTAGTCCTCCGACGTCACAACACAGTTAGAGAGCTGTAATCTTGTGCATGCCAGCTAGCGCATGCACAGTTTGTTCCCTGAGGCTGATGCTAGCACAGGTGAGAAACACTATTCTGGCACTAACATGCGGCGTACTCGCGCATGCTTGAGATTACGGCGCTCTAACTGTGTGACGTCAGGGGAGCAAAGAGGAGATTCGAAGGATGCGGACTGGTGCTGGGCTCCTTCACAGTGGGTGGGGCTAGGCTCCTGAAACGTTGGTAACAGCCCCTTGGGCTCCTTACTAGCGCCTAATTTGCAATGTGTGTGTGTATGTATGTGTGTGTGTGTGTGTATGTATATGTGTGTGTGTGTGTGTGTGTATATATATATATATATATATATACACACACACACAATGTTTTTGTTTTTTTGACTGAATAAATATATAGCACTCAGAGCAATGGGAAATGTTCATTGTGGACGTGCTAGTAGCAATTTAGCAGCGCATGTCCTCAGCTCTATAGGCTAAACCTAGCTGACAGAATCCCTTTAAAGAATTTGGAATTAAAGGGACCCTGTAAAGTTGAACATGGTGTCTGAACTGAAGGCAACATGCTATAGAGCAGGAGGAGCTGAGCAGATTGATAGTTTATGGGAAAAGATTCAGTAAAACTTGGATTTTATACATTTAAATGCCTGATCTTTCTGGGTTTTGAAGTCCTCTCAGTAATTAGCAGCCTAACCTCTATGACTGTGTATACAGAGATAGCTGTCAGTCACTGATATGACCTCCTCCTTGACTTCAATCCCCAAAATGAGCATCAATATAAATGTATAAAATACATAAGATTTCCTGAATCTTTACCCATAAAACTATATATCAGTCTGCTCAGCTCCTCTTGCTCTATAACATGCTGCTGACAGATTACGTTACATTTTCATGGTGACAGGTTCCCTTTAATAGAGGGAGCTTCACAGCCTTCATCCTTTAGCAGACGAGCAGACTGTCTATGAGGAGCGTGTCTCTCTGCAGTGCGAAGCCTAAGACAAGGCCAGCAAAGTGGTGGCTGGTGGAGCTGGGTCCAGCCACCACCAAGCCTTCCTATTGGCCCATCAGAAATAGCTGAGCGGCGTGCTCGGCTATTTTTGCAATCCCCATAGAAATTAATAAGAGTGCACCGCGTTATTTTCGGCGGCCCCATAGAAATTAATGGAGGGCAGCCTTTTTGTTTTGTTGATCCAAGGCTCCTGTTAGTATGCAAATTAGGCCTAGGTGCAATGTAGGAGTCACCATTGCTCTTCTTGCACCCAAGCTGTGGTCCTTTCTGCGATCAGCTCCTTCCTCATGCATCAGGATGTCTTCTGTTCCTTTCCATGTACGGTGTTTGACCGGACAAAATACCGCAGTTTGCTGCGGTATTTTTTTCTGGCCAAAACCCCAGAACACTACTGCACTTGACGTCTAACGGATCCAGGAAGAACAGATTACCATTTGCATACGGTTTGCCAGATCCGGCAGGCAGTTCCTTTGCCGGAACTGCCTGCCGGATCCGAACAACGCTAGTGTAAAAGTACACTAATAAATATCCACTGGAAAAACCTTCCTAGCCCACAATAAGTACAGCCTTTAACACCTTTTTGGGCATCTAATATATGCCTGTACTTAAAGTGGGGAAATGCTTTATAGAAGTTAATGGCTCCAGGATCCAACTGAATGGCCATCCTGTTGGATCCTGATGTTCTTTGCCAGAAAAATGTAAGCTTCAACTGTTTCGCTAAAGCTTTATAGGTTAACTGTCATGTTTTCATAAAAAAAAAATCTATTTTAGCATATGTTACTGCTGCAGCAGCATTATGCATAAAGCAATCTTTAGTTTCTTCACATACCACTGTTTTCCTTGAGTTTTTCCCCTTAGTTACGGCTGTTTAAACATTTACAATATGAGGACCTTCTCAAGATGGCTCCTCTGCAAGTTCTCTGAGGCCAAAACTGCTTTCCCTCACTTCCCATACACACATTCTGTAGCCAGCAGCTCCCTGCCAGCCAATCAGATTGGATTACTGAGAGACACGCCTCCTCACTCTGAAGCCTAATGCAGGCATGCAGTGTGAAGGACCGCCCCTCCGTCTTCCTAGCCCTAGACAGACAAGCCCTAGTAACAGTCTTATAAGGGAGCAGTGGAAAGGGACAGAGGACACTAATGAAAGCTCTTATTATAAGGTAATTACAGATATTTTGACAATTATTGACAGACTAACTCGGGCATACATGCCTAGCTCTAATAAACTAGCAAATAAAAAAATATATGACAGTAACCCTTTAACATCTGGCGCTTCTGTCATATTTGCCAAGACAAATGGCACAGCTTGCAGCACTGGGAATGGGCTGCTCCACAGACACTGTTATAGTCAGTGTGGTTGTGCGACAGGTACAGCACTACATTGACATGTGAACACCTAAAAACTTTTGTGAAGCTAGCCTTTTTTTATATAAAGCTGCACGTACATACCTTTTGTCAGTATCTAAAGAGTCCCTCAAAAAAAAAATATTAAAGGGCTTCTGTCACCCCAGTAAAGTCTTTTTTATTATTTGGGGTACTTATAATCCCTATAATGCGATATATCAATACATAATGTTATTAATCATTTTGGTTCAGTAGATAATGCAAAAAACGGACTTTTATCATATGCAAATTACCTGTCTACCAGCAAGTAGGGCGGCTACTTGCTGGTAACAGCCGCATCCTCCTCTCATAAAGACCTCCTCGTGTTGATTGACAGGGCCAGCGAACGCGCTCGTCCTCTGCTGGCCATGTCTGCATTCAAAATCTGGCGCCTGCGCCGTACCGGTCTTCAGTCGGCGCAGGCGCACTGAGGGGAGGACGCTCGCTCGGCCGCTCCTTCCTCAGTGCGCCTGCGCTGGGTGTAGATGTGACGTCATCGGCGCAGGAGCATTAAGGATGGAGCGGCCGAGCGAGCGTCCTCCCCTCAGTGCGCCTGCGCCGACTGAAGACAGGTACGGCACAGGCGCCAGATTTTGAATGCAGACAGGGCCAGCAGAGAACGAGCGCGTTCGCTGGCCCTGTCAATCAACATGAGGAGGGGGCGTCTTTATGAGAGGAGAATGCGGCTGCTACCAGCAAGTAGCCGCCCTACTTGCTGGTAGACAGGTAATTTGCATATGGTAAAAGTCAGTTTTTTGCATTATCTACTGAACCAAAATCATTAATAACATTATGTATTGATGTATCGCAGTATAGGGATTATAAGTACCTGAAAAAAAAAAAAAAAAGACTAGACTTTTAGTGGGGTGACAGAAGCCCTTTAATTACAGCACACGCATGAAGGCTAACAGCACTTGTCTTAAAGGGAGTCTGTCACCTCCATATGGCCATATACAGTGCTTACATGGCTCTGTAGCACACCTATACAGGATTGTAACGGTACCGTTGTTCTTTTCTTTTGACTTGCACCAGCAGAAAAACTAAGTTTAATTCATATGCAAATGAGCACTCGCAAGTGCCCAGGGGAGGAGTTCAGTGTGTCGGTGCCCAGGCTGCTCTGCCTTCTTTTCACTTTACTCTTCCCCAGCCTCTGCCTTTGCCCGCCCTTCAAGTTTCTTGCCTCATCGATAGGTCCGGACTTGGAGGGCGGGCAAAGGAAGAGGCTGGGTTTCATCCCTGGTGATGCTCTGCCAGGCCTCTACTGCAACTGTCTTCAGTTCCTGCTTGTTCTTGGGGCATTTTCCCTTCAGTTTTGTCTTCAGCAAGTGAAATGCATGCTCAATCGGATTCAGGTCAGGTGATTGACTTGGCCATTGCATAACATTCCACTTATTTCCTTAAAAAAAACTCTTTGGTTGCTTTTGCAGTATGCTTTGGGTCATTGTCCATCTGCACTGTGAAGCGCCGTCCAATGAGTCCTGCTGCTTTTGTCAGCAGTCACATCAAAGAGTAAATACAAGAGAACCAGTTCCATTGGTAGCCATACATGCCCACACCATGGCACTACCACCACCATGCTTCACTGATGAGGTGGTATGCTTAAGATCATGAGCAGTTCCTTTCCTTCTCCATACTCTTCTCTTCCCATCACTCTGGTACAAGTTGATCTTGGTCTCATCTATCCATAGGATGTTGTTCCAGAACTGTGAAGGCTTTTTTAGATGTTGTTTGGCAAACTCTAATCTGGCCTTCCTGTTTTTGAGGCTCACCAATGGTTTACATCTTTTGGTGAACCCTCTGTATTCACTCTGGTGAAGTCTTCTCTTGATTGTTGACTTTGACACACATGCACCTACCTTCTTTATTTGGCAAGCTCATCCCAGGCGGGTCCAGAGAGGGGTTCACCCGGCTTTCGCTCTCTCACTGCCTCTTTCTTCGCAACTGTCCCTGCCTTTGCCCTTTCTCAGCCTCCTATCAGACCCCCCCCCCCCCCCCCAGCCTACACCAGCCTCAGATCAGACTCCCATTAGACCTCCCAGCCTCAAATTAGATCCCAATCAGACCCTGCCTAGCTTCATATCAGACCCACCCCAGCCTCAGATCAGACCCCCATCAGATCCTCCCTACCCTCAGAAGGGCCCCATCAGATTGTGCCCAGCCTCAGATCAGACCCCCTAGCCTCAGATGAGCCCCTTCAGACCCCCAGCCTCAGATCAGACCCCTAGCCACAAATCAGATTCCCCCCCCCCCCAGCCTCTGATCAGACCCCCCCCCCCCCCCAGCCTCTGATCAGACCCTCTCCATTAGCCTCAGGTCAGCCCCAAACAGACCTCAGATCAGACATTTAAAATAAATAAATAAAATTGCCTCTCCGGTATCGGACTGCACTGCCTCTTGGCAGATTCACTTACCCTCTGCACTGTACTGTGACCTGACAGCGCACAGCATCAGGTCAGAGTGCACGTCTATGTGCACTACATCCTGACACTGTATCTGTCGGGACACAGTGCGGGGCTGGAAGAAGGACAGGGAAGGGGAGTACAGACAGTGCAGTTCTCACCTTCATAAGCCTCCCACATGCTAATGACCGCTTCTATAATGGAAGCGGTCATTAGCATTTTCACAATATGTTCTGGCAGGAGGCTGGGGGCCACATGAATTGATCCCACGGGCTATATGCCGGAGGCTCCCCACCCCTGCTGTACAGGAGCACACCCACAACTGGTAACACCCATCTGGACCTTCATTGCAAACAGCTCGTAATTAATTCATAATGGCTATCAGGCGTAATAAAGATATGGCCCAACATAGCCATAAGAACAGATGCTCCAGAATTGTTAGTACATGGTGACTGCAATTAGTTACTATGACAGACATGTCAGGAGGGGTGACAGGTCCTCTTTAATCACAGTAGTTATTTAGGTGTTCTCTATTTAGGATTATCATTTTCATTATAAATTAGTGAGCTTCTCCATGAATGGCTTATTCCACAGCCCTGTCTGCATGATTGATGCACCTTCATAGCTAAGACCTGTGGTCACTGGAAGAACAGGTATAGATTTACTTCATCATGGTGTAAAAAGTTCCCAGCTCCTCAGATGCTTCTAAAACAGTTCACTCTCCAGTGGAACCTCAGTCTCACAGGAGGGAGCGATTTCTCTGCTGTTTGGATCTGACTGCCCGGGATAGATGATAGCTGTGAAGTGAAGGAAGCTGATAACAACAGATTTTTCTTTGACAGGTTGGTCTTAAAGTAGCTGTTCGTACAAGAGGCTGCAATGGCTTGTCTTATTACCTAGAATATGCAAAGTCAAAGGGGGTGTCAGACGAGGAAGTCGTTCAAGATGGTAAGTTATTACCCAGTCGCAGCTTTTTGAGTATTGTGCTTTCCTGCATTAATCTGATGGCCCTCGTACACATTAGAGCAGTGGTCCCCAACATTTTTTGCACCAAGGACCAGTTTCATGTAAGCCAATTTTTCCAGGGACCGGGTGGGGGGGGGGGGGTTCTGTGGCGGGGCTTAGGGGGTGGGCGGAGTTTATGGGGGTGCTGGTCGGCGCTGACTGATTCACGCGCACGACAAAACACAAGGTGCATATTAAGCTATATAACACTAGATAACGATTACATGTATTATTTAAATGTTGCATGGGGTTTACTTTTTGCAAAGTATCAAATGCCCATTATGTGAGGAGGTACTTGATGGGGTCAGTTGCTATTAATGTGAAGCAAATAGAAGTCTAAATTTGATAAAGCCATGTGCCTCATATTAATAGTAACACCAGCAAGTACTTCCTGACATAATGGACATTGAGCAGCATGGGGTTATTGTGTAGGCTGGTGTTTGGTACCACAGTATGATAAGGTTACTGGCTATAAATGTGAGGCACATGGAGTCTAAATTGATGAAACCACGTGCCACATATTAATAGCAACCTCGTCAAGTACCCCGCTTAACACAATGGACAACATGGGGTTAATGGCATCAGGTACATGCTGTTAATATGAGGCACATTGTTTTATCAATTTGGACCTGCATGTGCCTCACATTAATAGTAAGAAACCTCCTTATGTGTACCTCATATTAATGGTTAACCCAATGTTGCCCATTATTTGATGATGTGCTTGGGGGCCACATACTTTTAATATGAGGTACAGTCATGTGAAAAAATTAGGACACCCTTTGAAAGCATGTGGTTTTTTGTAACATTTTTAATAAAAGGTTATTTCATCTCCGTTTCAACAATACAGAGAGATTAAAGTAATCCAACTAAACAAAGAAAACTGAAGAAAAGTCTTTTCAAGATCTTCTGTAAATGTCATTCTACAAAAATGCCTATTCTAACTGAGGAAAAAGATAGGACACCCTTGCCCCTAATAGCGAGTGTTACCTCCTTTGGCTGAAATAACTGCAGTGAGACGGTTCTTGTAGCCATCTACCAGTCTTCGACATCGGTCTGAGGAAATTTTACCCCACTCCTCAATGCAGAACTTTTTCAGCTGTGAGATGTTTGAGGGGTTTCTTGCACGTACAGCCCTTTTCAAGTCACCCCACAGCATCTCAATGGGATTCAAATCTGGACTTTGACTTGGCCATTCCAGGACTCTCCATTTCTTCTTTTTCAGCCAATCTTTGGTTGATTCACTAGTATGTTTTGGGTCATTGTCATGTTGCATGGTCCAGTTCCGCTTCAGCTTTAATTTTCTAACTGATGGTCTCACATGTTCTTCAAGCACCTTCTGATACACAGTAGAATTCATCGTGGATTCTATGATGGTGAGCTGACCAGGTCCTGCTGCAGCAAAGCAGCCCCAAACCATGACACTTCCACCTCCATGCTTCACAGTTGGTATGAGGTTCTTTTCTTGGAATGCTGTGTTTGGTTTACGCCAAACATGTCCTCTGCTGTTGTGTCCAAATAATTCAATTTTGGACTCATCTGTCCAAAGAACATTATTCCAGAAGTCCTGGTCTTTGTCAACTTTATCTCTGGCAAATGTCAGTCTGGCCTCGATGTTTCTCTTGGAAAGCAAAGGTTTCCTCCTTGCACACCTCCCATGCAAGTTAAACTTGTACAGTCTCTTTCTGATTGTAGAGGCATGTACTTCTACATCAACAGTAGCCAGAGCCTGCTGTAGTTCTCGAGATGACACTTTAGGGTTTTTGGAGACCTCTTTTAGCATCTTGCGGTCTGCTCTTGGGGTGAACTTGCTGGGGCGACCAGTCCTGGGCATGTTGGCAGTTGTTTTGAAAGCCCTCCACTTGTAGACTATCTTCCGGACAGTGGAATGGCTGATTTCAAAATCTTTTGAGATCTTTTTAAATCCCTTCCCAGACTCATAGGCTGCTACAATCTTTTTTCTGAAGTCCTCTGACAGCTCTTTTGCTCTCACCATGGTGCTCACTCTCACTTCAACAGTCAGGAGCACACCAAACTAAATGTCTGAGGTTTAAATAGGGCAAGCCTCATTCAACATGCAGAGTAACGATCTACTAATTATGTGCACCTGGTGTGATATACCTGTGTGAGATCTGAGCCAATTTAAGAGGGAATACATGTGAGGGTGTCCTATCTTTTTCCTCAGTTAGAATAGGCATTTTTGTAGAATGACATTTACAGAAGATCTTGAAAAGACTTTTCTTCAGTTTTCTTTGTTTAGTTGGATTACTTTAATCTCTCTGTATTGTTGAAACGGAGATGAAATAACCTTTTATTAAAAATGTTACAAAAAACCACATGCTTTCAAAGGGTGTCCTAATTTTTTCACATGACTGTACATGGGGTACTAATGTAATAGCACCATGTACCTCAGATTAATAATAGGTGACCCCATCTGTGGGACAGTGTGTGGGTACCTGTGCTTTCCAGATCACTAATGGCTGTTGACTGGTCTGAGAACACAAGAGTCAGGAGGAGGAGGCTGCCGAGCACACTAGCTGAGACGGTGCAGCAGTAAACCCTCCCCCGTCCCGCCTCCTACTTTAATATTAGACATATTCATTGGTGGCAGTCGTGCGGGGCCTCAGAGCCCGTTCATTGTATTGGGCTCTGCAGCGGCCGCGTCATGGGAGGCAAAGGCGTAACTAGAGTTCTATGGGCCCCGGGGCAAACTTTGAATTGGGCCCTCCCCCCCCCCCCACCGGGCCCGACCCTGCCAGTCAAGCACAGGGGACTGGCATAGTGGCATAGCAGCAAATCCTTCATAGGGGCCCAGCCTCGGGAGCAAAATCATGAAATATATACAGAGCGGGCAATAAATGTAATATATACAGAGGGGGCAAAGTGTGTGTGTGTGTGTGTGTGTGTGTATATATATATATTACACACACACACCCCCACTGCGATCGTTACGCCCGTCTTTTTATAAATCCATTTTGCCCCCTCTGTATATATTACATTTGTCCCCTGTGTATATATTACATTTTTTGCCCGCTCTGTAGATATATATTTTTTTTTTTACTTTGCCCCTATATATGACATGATTTTGTCCCCCAGGCTGGGCCCCTATGAAGGATTTGCTGCCATGCCAGTCCCCTGTGTATTGCCACTGTGCCACGCTGCCAGGTGCTCCTCTGTAAGTTATGATGCCAACGGTGTGTGCACATTTACACACCTTCTCTGAGGAGACTGCTCCACTCCTGTCATCCGGCGTGCGCTGCGGGCCTGAGTGATCCGGCGAGATAACAGAAAGAAAGCAGCGCCGGATTAGTGGAGGGGCGATGGGGCGCAATGTAATTAACTGTGAGAGCGCAGTGCTGTGCTGCCGGTCAGGCACAACCTGACTGGCCATTATTAAAGTAAGATTAACAAATTTTAAATCACTTGCATGCGGGGCTGTGGAGATCGCGATCATTAGGACTTGCAAGGGGCCCGGTCGCAACTGCGACCCCTATAGTTACGCCACTGATGGGAGGGATGGATTCCCTCTCTCCGTCTCCACTAATGTTGGCAAGATGAACACGTCGGCCGCGCATGCGCCTGGCGTCTGCGCTCCTCTGCGGCCCGGCAACATATCTCCCAGGTCCTGGGCCGCGGCCCGGTGGTTGGGGACCGCTGCATTAGAGCATTGCAAGCCAAACCCGCTGTTTTGTATGAGAGCACCCAAAATCATTTTCTGGGGGAGCAAAGAATTGGCCACTTTGAATTGTAACATCTAAATCTTTGGTTCTCCAGAGATAAACCACTGCCAGGGGGGTCTGGCAATGACCTTCTCCTCTCTCTCCATTCAAAATGTATTCAGGCTTGGCCAAAGCAAGCACTTGTGTGTGTATAGGGGAGTCAGCTGCTAGCCCAATGAGCGTTTGGCCGATAGCTATTCAAGGTGTATGGGCTGATGGAAATTCTTCTCCATTTTCCGATCATCAATAGGCTAAAGACTATACCCTCGGCGTCTATAGCTTTTTAACTATATTTAAACATAGCAGATTTTAGAGAAACTCCTGGGACTGTCGCAGTATTGGGATGTATGAGAAATTTTTAATGTAGGTTTGGGGAATGAAGACAATTGTATGGAATATGCAGGCTGAGACATTGGGGGGCATTTATCAAAACTGGTATAAAGGAAAACTGTCTTAGTTGCCCATAGCAACCAATCAGATTCCACCTTTCGTCTTCCAAAGGAGCTCTGAAAAATGAAAGGTGGAATCTGATTGGTTGCTGTTGCCACTTTTAATAAATCTCCCGCATTGAGTTTAGGCCCCCATACACAGTAGTCTATTGTCAGCCAGACCCGGCAACAATCTAATGTCTGTGGGGAGCTCTACAGATGATGTTGGGGGGCAGATGCATCAGTGCCTTGGATTTCATCGCCCGGCCCGTATGGATGAAGTGATGCCCCCCCACCGGCCCATCAGGCTGCTGAGTGTACGTGAGGAGGGTGGGAGATGGGCTCCCCTCTCATAAATAGGAGTCTGCTTTGTTTTTTCGCGCTTCCATTAGCTCCTAGGAGCCTGGACCTCCAGCTGTGATATGCTGCCCTTGTGTAGCTTTAAAGCATTTGGATGAAAATGTGTTTATCTTTGTCAGTTTGAATTGCTGCATTTATTCAGCTCTTATGTTTTTTTCTTATGGCAGGAGTGAAAGTGTTCATAGAGAAGAAGGCTCAGCTAACTCTTTTAGGAACAGAAATGGACTATGTAGAAGACAAACTTTCCAGTGAGTTTGTATTTAATAACCCAAACATTAAGGGAACGTGTGGATGCGGAGAAAGCTTCAACATCTAATGCAAAGGCACTCAAGTCAAGGTCTCAGAAAATGCTTTGCATCATCGAGCATTGTACAGCACTTTGCTTTAGCTCAGTCTTTCATTTGACCCAATAAAATTTTGAATTGTTTTGTGAACTTAAAACCCATTTATATGACAGATCATTTGTTACTCGCTGCCTTTTATTTCCCCTTCCTTTTGCGCTGGCTGTATTTTTGAAGCAATTATCTCTGGTTAAATGATTTAGTGCCTCTTTACAAAAAAAAAAAAAAAATAGATAAAACTATACTGAATAAACATACACATGAGCAGTTCCAGGTCACGTTTCTTAGCAATGGTGTATTCTCGTGCTGTATCACCAGGTGGCGCCAACAAACATTTTGCTTTTGTTTTAGCTGACCATGGACCCAAACTGTCTTATGTGGGCCCTCCTGCCTATCCCCTGACAGATGTTGATCCTTTAATTCTCTGGGTGCCTGGCAGCAACTTATTCCTGTCTCTCCCCATTGACAAGACGTGTATTCTTGGCCGAGCCAAGTGTGCATGTGTATGGAGAAGTCAGGAGGTATATGGGTGCTGTAATGTACTGCTGAAGATTATCTAACTTATAGAATGTACATGAGATCTTAGGTTTTCTGGTGATGGCTGATATGTTGTGTCCCATAGTACATCCTGGGATATAAGCTTTTTCCTGCCATATTGTATCTTTTACAGGCAAATGCGTTGAGCAAAATCTACATATAGACTTATATGGTGCCGTTTGTATGCAGATAACTATTTCATACCCTGTATATCTAGCATACTTCAGTATTGCCTTTAACTTTCTTTCCATTAGGTTGTAGTCTAGGGGCTTAACAAGAGCTCCCTTTTCCTTCACCATGCCACTTTCTAAAGCACTCTCCATGTCACTAGGTTCCTCGAGCAGAAATGTCATGTTTTTTTTTGTTGTTTTCATTTTTTTTTTTTTTACACAAATATCCATAGAGTGACTGCATAGATCATGCACGTCGTGCTTGTGGCTCACCAGCTGTTCAAAACTACAACTTTCATCATGTTCGGACGTCCTACACCTATCAGGGCATGCTGGGAGTAGTGGAGTAGTAGTTTTGCAACAGCTGGGGGGGCCATGAGTTTGGCATCCCTGGTCCAGAGGTGTATAGATTTCCATGCACCCTGTGTCCGTACCGTCACTGTATGGAAGATCTCTGCTCAGGGACAGATTGCATTACTAAGCATATGCACTCTTCATGGTGATGTTACTTACTCCCCTGTGAAATGTGCTGCTGCAGTTTGGCTTTGTACTGAATTCGCTATCAAAACACATCATCTTTGATACAAGTAGTGCACAGTCTTAATCTACCTGCTCTTCTGTATTTGTCCCATTATTTATCAAGGGGGTATGTTAAAATATGCTTAGTGTGTGTATTATATAATGGCACTGATGTTCAAGGACTTCTGAAACGCACAAGTAGATTCTGTAACTTGGACAGTGATTTTTGATGTGGAACACTTTACGGCCTGGAAAAGTCAGTGTCTTGTCTTATGTATGTTTTGGTTTGAAAAATAAATCATTTGATGATCAATGTTGTTTTGTGCTTTGTTTCTTAGGACATATCACCCCTTGCAGACAATTTTGATACGTCACTTCCAATGTCTATATACAAAACTGAATGGGAGTTCAAATTTGGGAGTTATTTTTATGTTCTGATCAGTCAGAGCAGAATAAAAACATCCTGTATAAAAACAGATCCTGTGCATCAGTTAGGCCTCATCCACACGGCAGTACAAATTTTTGCGGTCCGCAAATCAAGGATACTGGAAGTGTGCATTTTGCGGAATGGAAGGTCTGACCCTCAATAGAGCAGTCCTTTCCTTGTCCGTGATAAGGACGGAGTGCTGTCCGCATCTTTCGCAGTCCCTTTGAAACGAAAGGGTCTGCATCCGAGCTGCAAAAAAATTATGAATGAGTCCTTACATACATTTGGCATCCATTTGAGTCATTTCCGTCTGAGATCCGTTTTTTAGATGAAGAAAAAAAAGTCCCGCATGCAGTACTTTTTTTCCATCTAATAAAACGGATCTCAGGCGGATGCCAAATGTGCATAAAGGCTCATGCACACGAATGTGTGTGTGCCCCGTGCCCGTATTGCGGCCTGCATACAGTAGGTCCACAATATATGGGCACCAGCCCTGTGCACTCCGTATCATGGATGTGGACCCATTGACTTGAATGGGTCCACAATCCGCAACATACGCAGCGGAGGCATGGATCAGATGCCCACGGAAGCACTACAAAGCGCTTCTGTGGGATTTCAGTTTCAAGTTTTAAAGTGGTTTTCCACTTTAAACATTTTATTATCGAAGTTATTCAACAATGTCACACGCAACTTCGCAAATATCTTGGGCTCATCGGAGCCCATACATTCTTGTACTGTACAGAGACAGATCTCCATTCAGTATAATTTCGAAGGGTTGAACGAAGTTGAAAAAGCCTCCGAAGTTCGCTTTGATCAACACTAACAACTGTCATGTGAACTCTTTCTAAGCTATTTATGTTCCATGGCAATCACAAAGCAGCATTCCAAACTAAAAGTTTTGTTGATTGGTGACCATGGGTAGTTTCTCTAAAAGGGCCAGAGTTTTTTGGCGCTGATTTTTGAGTGTTTCTGCCTCAATATCAACTCCAAAAAAACGCCTTAAAACAGCCTTCCGTTCATTTCAATGGGAAGCAGCTTTTTTTTAAATAAATTTGATTGATTATATATATATATATATATATATATATATATATAATCAATCAATCAAAAAACGGCTCCATGTGAGTCCATGTGTTTTTTGTTTGTCTTCTACATGTTTTTTTGATGCAGATCTGCATCAAAAACCTCAAGCTTTGTATTGAAATAAACACACATTGGTAAAAAAAAAAAGGTGTAAAAAAAAAAACCTTCAAAAACAATTTAAAAAAACGTGCTTTTCTTTCTGCGCTGAAAAAATAAAAACACGCAGATTCCACAGATTTTTTTTTTTTAGGTGTTTTTCAAATTTGGTCATGTGAACTGGCCCTTAGACTATTTTAACCCTTTCAGAATGCAACCTATTTTTATTTTCATAGTAATGTAAGGGCTAGGTGTTTGCGGGACAAGTTATATTTTTTAATGGCAATGTTTATTTTACTATGGCTATTGGAATACAGGTGCAACTGGAAAAAATTGCAATTCCGCCTAGATTTTTGGGGTTTTGTTTTTACGCCACTCGCTATGTGCTAAAATGGCAGGACGACTTTATTCTGTGAGTCAGTGTGATTATGGCACTACCAAATTTATATAGTTTTTATTATACATAATTATATCATACATAATGTTTTCAGTGTTATACAATACATACCAGACTTCTAAGGCCCCTTTCAAGCGGGCGAGTATTCCGCACGGATGCGATGCGTGAGTTGAGCGCATTGCACCCGCACTGAATCGGGATCCATTCATTTCTATGGGGCTGTGCACATGAGCGGTGATTTTTCACGCATCACTTGTGCGTTGCGTGAAAATCGCAGCATGCTCTATATTGTGCGTTTTCTATGCAACGCAGGCCCCATAGAAGTGAATGGGGCTGCGTGGAAATCGCAAGCATCCGCAAGCAAGTGCGGATGCAGTGCGATTTTCACACACTGTTGCTAGGAGACGATTGGGATGGAGAACTGATCATTATTTTCCCTTATAACATGGTTATAAGGGAAAATAATAGCATTCTGAATACAGAATGCATAGTACAATAGCGCTGAAGGGGTTAATAAAAAAATAATTTAACTCACCTTAATCCACTTGATCGCGCAGCCCGGCATCTCTTCTGTCTGTCTTCTGTGCTGTTTGCAGGAAAAGGACCTGTGGTGACATCACTCCAGTCATCACATGATCCATCACCGTGGTAATAGATCATGTAATGACCGGAGTGACATCACCACAGGTCCTTTTCCTGCACACAGACAGAAGAGATGCCGGGCTGCGCGATCAAGTGGATTAAGGTGAGTTAAATTATTTTTTTATTAACCCCTTCAGCGCTATTGTACTATGCATTTTGTATTCAGAATGTATTATTTTCCCCACGCCTCCACAACGGCACTTACCTGGAGGTTGGCCCACCTTCTTAGGGACAGGAAACAATTAGTGAGATCAGCTAATAAAGGGCCCCCTCCCTCTTACCTCTCCAGTTGTTACCTGTCCCTCAGAAGGTCGGGATCGCGGATCAGCAGCTCGCGCGGCCTTTTTGTAAGTATTCCCGGTTCTGCCGGAGGGCCGTCGCAGGAGGAGGGGTCGCGGGATGTTGCTTGTTCCATCCCTCCCTCCTCTCGGTGTAAATTCGGCGGACACTGGTGACCCCGGGCTCCTTTCTTCCGTGTCCTGGATCCGGACCGGCAGATTTCTGGGCAGCAGGGGGCGTTGCCTGGCCTAGAGTGACGCTCCCATGTGACTCCTCCATGCACCTTGCTGAGGTATTTTTCCTTAGTTTTCTTACTATGGCACTTAAATTGTGTTTCATAGGGGAGAGACGTCTCAAAGAAGGAACCGTCTAGCAAAAAGAAAAGTCCTATCTGCAAGAAAGCGCTTTCTAGTTCTCACAAGAAGTCCCTATGCCAAAAGTGCTGTGATAAAGTGGTTTCAGATGAATCCCCTTCACTTATTGAGAGTCTCAGAACCATTATTAAAGAGGAAGTCGGGGCTGCAGTAGAAGCAAAAATGACTACTGTTCCGCCAAAACCCTCTACATCAAGCTCTTCCATTATTGAGCAAGATTCGGACAGGGATGAAGGGGAAGTCACTGCCGACTCAGACTCATCTATCTCTGGCGACGTCTATAGAAAGCCTCTCTGTTCTATTGAGGAAACAGATTTGTTACTAAAAACCATCCGGGCTACAATTAATTTAGAGGAACCTAAGGAACCGCTTTCAGTACAGGACCAGCTGTTCGCAGGGTTGTCGGACAAGAAAAAACGTGTCTTTCCGGTCCATAGCAGTATTAAGACCTTAATCCTTAATGAATGGAAAGATCCCGAGAAACGACAGGCAGCATCAAGGGTTTTTAAAAGAAAATATCCCTTTGCGGAAGAGGATTCAGCTACCTGGGATAAGACCCCTAGGGTGGACGCACCCGTAGCAAGAATCTCTAAGAAGACAGCACTGCCCTTTGAGGATTTGGGCTTACTCAAAGACCCAATGGACAAAAAATGTGAGAGTTTACTTAAAATAACATGGGAGTCCTCTTCTGCGATTCTAAGACCCGGAATTTCGTCGACTTATACGGCCAGAACCTTGTCCTTTATGGTTAGGTCAATTGGAGGAACACCTCGAGGCAGGCACCCCAAGAGAAGATATTCTAGCCTCTATCCCCGTCTTGAAACAGGCCGCAAACTTTAGGACGGATGCTTCTGCAGACATAGTAAAATTGTCAGCCAGAACACGGCCTTGTCCAACGCCTCCCGTAGAGCCATCTGGTTGAGAACCTGGTCGGGGGATACGGCATCAAAGAATAAATTATGTGCCCTACCTTGCGAAGGGGATAGAGTGTTTGGCACCGCTCTCGATGATATATTAGAGAAAGCATCGGATAGGAAAAAAGGCTTTCCCACGGAATCAAAGTTCTTCCATCAGAGACGTTCCTTTCGGCCCCAGAGACGTAGTAGGCCTGATCAAAAGAAAAAAGAATCGGGAGCGTCCTGGCAGTCATCCAAAGGAAGAGGAAAGGGCTTCCTATTTAATCCCGAAAAGTCTTCCCGGACAGCTACTTCCCAATGACGCCAGCAGAGCGGTAGGGGGAAGGCTAATGCATTTTTATACAGCTTGGGTAAGAATTCAGGCCTCCCCTTGGGTACTGGGTGTCATAAAAGATGGCTACTGTCTGGAATTAACCAGCATACCTCCAGACCGTTACATGGAAAACTCCAGACTCAGGGGAAAAAATCAGGAAGCAATGGACCAGCAAATTTTGCTTCTCCTGGAGAAAAGAGCCATTATTCCGGTACCGGTCGGGGAACAGAAGAAAGGGTTCTACTCTCCCATATTTCTGGTAAAAAAAAAAAACGGCACCTTCAGGGCTATAATAAACAGATACGTGATTTACAAAAAATTCTAAATGGAAACAGTAAGGTCAGTGATCAATCTTTTACAAGAAAATTGCTATATGGTGACAGTAGACCTGGCAGATGCCTATTATCACATCCCAATCCAGAAGGAAGAACAGTTTTTTGGGTGTTCTGCTAAATTCACGCCTTATGATCTCTTTTCTGCCGGAACAGAAACTAAGCAATCTAATTTCCTGTATCAGGAGTTTCCGAAGACAAAGACTAGCCTCCTTCAGGGAGATAATGGCAATATTGGGTCTCATGACATCAACAATCTCATGCGTAAAGTGGGCTCAGCACCACTCAAGGCCTCTCCAAGCCTTCCTGTTAGAGAATTGGGACAAAAAGCAATCATCTCTGAACAAGAAGATAAAAATCCCATCCTATCTAAAGATGGCCTTAACCTGGTGGACGAAGCTGTCAAACTTATCCCGAGGGTTAGAGTGGAGACAGACGGACTTATTAGTCATAACCACCGACGCCAGTCAACAGGGCTGGGGGGGCCCACATGAATGGGGAAATGACACAAGGGTTCTGGGAGACAAAGCTACAACAAGCTTCATCGAACATGAGGGAGCTAAGTGCAGTCTGGGAAGCCATAATAAAAATTTCCCCTTATATCCATCTGAAAAAAGTGAAAATCCTATCGGACAATTCTACCACGGTAGCTTACCTAAACAGGCAAGGGGGAACGAGAAGCCGCTCCCTTTACCTAGTCGCAAGCAAGATTCTAGTCTGGGCCGAGAAAAACCTAAACTCTCTATCAGCAGCCCATGTAAGAGGGAGAGAAAATCAATTGGCGGACTTTCTAAGCAGGGATCGACTACTGCCGGGGGAATGGAGCCTGAACCCGCAGACCTTTGCCCAGATTTGTGCCAGATGGGGCACTCCAAAAATCAATTTATTTGCGACAAGGAGAAACAGACAAGTTGCAAGCTTCTTTTCCCTATCCCCTCTAGACCGACCCCTTGCGGTGGATGCCCTGTCATCTCCTTGGCCTCGGGATCTTTATGCATTCCCACCCTTTCCTCTAATACCCAAGGTTATTTCCAAGATTCTGGAAGAGAAGGCTCAGGTTCTCCTGATCTGAAAGAAGCATCCTAAGAGGGAAAGGGTTCTCAGTCAGTAATCTCCACACTGTTGCAGAGTAGGAAACCTGTAACGTCTAAAATCTATTTAAGGACCTGGGAAACCTTTCTGCGTTTTGGGAACAACAAGTGGAATCCCTCCTGCGAGCCAGAGGTGACCCTGATCTTAGACTTCCTTCAATCAGGGCTTGATAAAGGTCTATCTGCGATGTCTGATGAGGAAAAATTATTTCATAATTTGGATGTTAGAAGGTGCGTACTCCAGTATTTGAGTGCAACGGAAGGTTTTAGGAAGTCGAACCAGTTACTAATACAATACCTGGGACTTCACAAAGGCGAAGCAGCCAGCAAAACCTCCATCTCCAGATGGATAAAGACATGCATTACGTTAGCCTACGAAACCGAGGGGATCGTTCCACCTCCTTCACTGAAAGCCCACTCCACCAGAGCATTGTCAGCATCCTGGGCCGAAGGTGCCTCAGCTTCATTGGAAGAGATCTGTCGAGCAGCGACATGGTCCAACCCGTGTACTTTCTTTAAGCATTACAAGCTGGACGTTTCCACTAATAGAGACTTGTCCTTTGGCCGCAAAGTCTTATCTGCGGTAGTCCCACCCTAAGTTAGGTATCCTATGTTATTCCTCCAGGTAAGTGCCGTTGTGGAGGCGTGGGGAAAATACATAAATTACTCTTACCGGTAATTGGATTTTCCTTTAGCCTCCACAACGGCACGGGATTCCCACCCGAAATTGGGTCCAATACGTAGATTGTTCTACTTATGTTTTGCTTTATACTCTTGAAGACTTAGGAGTAGTTACCCCTTATTTTTTCTTGAGCACACTATGAAGTTTGGTAGTGCTTCTATTTTTGAGTGAGTTTATCTCTGTTGTTTTTTGTTTGTACCTCATTAAATTTCTCCTTATTTTCATGCCTATTCTGCGTCCTAGGTTATTAACTGGAGAGGCAAGAGGGAGGGGGCCCTTTATTTGCTGATCTCGCTAATTGTTTCCTGTCCCTAAGAAGGTGGGCCAACCTCCAGGTAAGTGCCGTTGTGGAGGCTAAAGGAACATTGTTATAAGGGAAAATAATAGCAATCTACAGAACACCGATCCCAAGCCCGAACTTCTGTGAAGAAGTTCGGGTTTGGGTACCAAACATGCCGATTTTTCTCACTCGCGCGGAAAAATCGCTCATGTTCCCGCAACGCACCCGCACCTTTTCCTGCACGCCCGTCTGAAAGAGGCCTAAGGACTCTTTCACAGAGTGCCAAGCCCCGTTCCGGACAGCAGAGACACGGAGCATTAACATGCTTGATAATGCTCTGTGCCTCTCTGTGACTTTTTTACTACAAAATCACAGTGACAACTTTATCTCACTGTGATTTTGTAGTAAAAAGATCACAGTCATGGAGCATTATTAATCATGTTAATGCTCTGTGTCTCTGCTGTCCGGATCCGGATGTGGCTTGGCTCTCTTTCACGCAGCAGATTACCCGCAGGACATCCGCTCTTGTGAAAGACCCCTAAGGGTTACATGGCATCATAAAGCAATATAATGCTATGCAACCCCGTAAGTGCTGGGAGGTCAGGACAGGAGCTGCAGCATACTCAAGCTGCGAGTCTGGAGTGTGGAACTCACTGGTCTGAAAGGAGCCTAAGGGGACTAAAAGTTACTGTGTAAAAAAAAAAAAAAAGTTATAAAAATTTTAAAAGTTCAACTCGCCTCCCTGTTTCAATTACACATATAAAAATATATATAAACAATAAAAAATAAACATACCATAATTAAACATCATTAAAATGTTAAAAAAAATTCCTACACGATGGACGCTGGAATGGAAAAAACAAAAACACGCATTTTTCTATTTTTTGGGTTACCTTGATCCCCTCAAAAAGTTAAATAACAGCGATCAAAAAGTTGTACCAATAAAAAAGTACAGGTCGTACCAATAAATAGAATGAGGCGATAAGGTAGAACTAATAAACATTTAGATGAGAGCCCTGTTAAACACAGCGGTAAGCTTAACTATTCTGAATCTCACAGTGGATTACATTTCTAAATCAATCAATACAGGTTAAAATAGTATGTTAACCCTTATCCTATTATCACCTGCCAATAGTAATTTGAAATTTATGTCTTGTGAAGTAATAAAAAGACAATCAAAAAGATAATGTGCCATCTAGGGATCCTCAGCTTGACTAATAGACTTTTTTTTGTGCCAATTGGAGGTTTTTATTTGATTGTATTCTTATTGTATTGTAGAAATGGAATATTACAATAAGCATTTAAAAAAAGAATACATACCTGAGTTTCAAATAAAGTTTGCATAATGGCTATGCTTCTTTGTACAATCATAACTGTGAAGGTGCAGTTATGTTCGGGCTTCCCTAATGTTTTTTCAGCCATAATATTTGCACAACCATTTCACTCAGAAGCAGCACTTCTGCCAACACTGTCCTGCAGTGACTTCTTTCCCTTATTTCCCACTATGTTTGTTTTCAGCTCCTGAGCTCACAAAAAAATGAGGATGGATAAGTCACACTTACACAGGAAGCACCTCTTATCTTCAGAAGCAGTGTTAAAGCAGTTGTTTTATCAGGCTCAGGAGCTCAGCTAGCTCTGACATGCACTCCACTTCCTCTCAGTTATCTTCTGAGATTCTGTTACCAGGGATTGGATCTTGCCTGACAATAGTCAGTGGTCTGCAACTTAGTTGGAAATGAGACCCCTAGTGGCCATGACTTTACAACTTTTTTCAGGTGGATGCAGGCATATTTTTTAAATTTAGGTGATTTAGAAATTTGCTAGTTACATTATTCTCTATTAAATTGTGTGACAGTACAGTGACTCTTAAGTATTTGCTAGAATAATGTTTATATGGCACTGCCTTGATCTAAACTCAATACAAAGCTACAGCAATCCTCATGGGAAAAAAATGTAAGGGTAAGGGTGCAGCCCCCCCCCCCCCCCCCCCCATTCACACACATACACGCACACTGCAGGCGATGACCACATGATTTTACTATGTTACAGTGTTGGGCACCAGTATATAACAAACGCATAGCAGAAACATACCGCCAACATGCCTGTACCATCTCCAGAACTGATTACATTTTTCATGAAAAATGCCATAGTCCTTGCCGCTTTTTTTTTTTGCATCATCAGGGTACCTTCTGTATTACTCCAGAGTAGGGCTATTACTATTCTTGCACTGATTTATTGTATTTCTCATAATTTGGATGTGATCTTCATATATGACATATATTACACCTGGATCACTAGCAGATGGAGTACGCCTGGCCATGTTCTGCATCGGAATGGAACTTACCATACCATTACATTCCCCCTTTGGTAGAAGTCGGCTAGGCCTACTTCTTTCCAGTGGTGGGGGCTGAGAGTCAAGGTCAGGTGAGAGGAGAATGGGGCAGTGAGAGGATGTAGACCACCCACTCCTCACTATATTCAGCCTTTGCGGACATCATATTTAACCCCTTAAGGACATAGGACGTACCGGTACGCCCTATTTCCCGAGTCCTTAAGGACACAGGACGTACCGGTACGTCCTGACTTAAAATCGGCATTCCGGCGCCGCGGGGTTTAATCGGAACGGGACGCCGGCTGAAATCATTCAGCCGGCATCCCGTAACAACGCAGGGGGGGGGTCATTTGACCCCCCCGTATCGGCGATCGCAGAAAACCGCAGGTCAATTCAGACCTGCGGTTTTCTGCGTTTCCGGTCCATTCGGGTGTCCTGTGACCCGATGAACCAGAAAAAGACTGCGATCGGTGGCATAATTATACACCACCAATCGCAGTCCGAGGATTTGAGGAGGCGGTGCTGGCCCTGGTGCTGAACACTGCTGTCCAGGGTGCTGATTGGTGCAGGGGAGAAAGGAGCGAGATTCACACTTCCTGCGCTCCTCTCTCCCCTCCTCTTCCTGTCCAGCACCCTGACCGTGCAGCATCGTCCAGCACCAGCTCCTGTGTCCCCCTAATCAGCATCCATCACCCTCCTGCACCCATCGCCACCCAGGTAGGTTAGGGTCAGTGAGGGAGAGGCACCGTTAGGCAGGGAAAGAAGGGAAAAGTAAGTTAGGAAAAAAAAAATTACTTTATTCCAAACTTCCATCTAACCCTAACCCAGACCCCCCCTGCCACTTGCCCCCCCCCCCCCCCCCACCAGCCCCCCTCACCACCACTTTTTTTTTCTGCGTGCGCTGACTGGCTGGCACTTTTTAGCGTCCGTCCACTGTTAGCGCATCGTCCGCCCCACCGCTGATCAGCAAGTTTTACCTTTTTTTTCCTAACACTTGCCCTTTTTTTTGCCTTTTTTAGTACGCGAACACCCGTTGCCCCCACACACACGCACATATAATAAAGTTTTCCACACACGCACACCTACACGCACACACACCCATGGCCCGCCGGATGTTCTCGGCCGAGGAGGCATACGCCCAGATTGCCTCTGACTCTGAGAGCCCCAGTGAGGATGAGGATGACCCCACATTCCTTTTATCATCAGTTTTGGCTAGACCCGGTGGCTGGACGCCGGTCAGTGCAGCCGAAATGAGGACATTTTGGGGTCTCGTGCTGCATATGGGTCTAGTCCAAAAACCCAGTGTCAGGCAATACTGGAGTGGGGACATCCTGTACCAGACCCCACTGTACAGTATGGTCATGACATGTTCCCGGTTTGAGGCTATCCGGAAATGTCTGCATTATTCCGATAATGCAGCATGTCCACCCCGAGGTGATCCTGCCTATGACCGGCTGTATAAGATACGGTCGGTCATCGATCACTTTGGGGCCACATTTCAGCAGGCCTACGTACCTGGAAGGGAGGTCGCGGTTGATGAGTCTCTTGTTGCGTTCAAGGGGAGACTCAGTTTCCGCCAATATATTCCCACAAAGCGGGCGAGGTATGGCATGAAGCTATACAAAATTTGTGAGAGTACCTCAGGGTACACTTACAAATTTTGTGTGTACGAGGGGCGAGATTCCCGTATTCAACCCCCAGAATGTCCCCCCACTCTGGGTGTTAGCGGGAAACTCGTGTGGAACCTTATGTTCCCACTGCTGGATAAGGGTTACCACTTGTACGTGGATAACTTTTATACCAGCATTCCCTTGTTCAGGTCCCTTGCCGCCAGATCCACGTTCACTTGTGGGACCGTGGGGCAAAAATCAACGGGGCCGCCCTGCCTACCCCCTCCAGGTACCTATCCCCAGGGGTGAGACCCGTGCACTTACCAGTGGAAACCTGTTGCTGGTCAGGTATAAGGACAAGAGGGATGTCCTTATGCTGTCCACAATCCACGGTAACAGCACCACCCCAGTCTCTGTGCGAGGTACCACGGCAACGGTCCTCAAGCCCGGTTGTATCGTCGACTACAATCGGTATATGGGAGGAGTTGATCTCTCTGATCAAGTCCTCACGCCATATAACGCCATGCGCAAAACCCGGGCATGGTACAAAAAAGTTGCGGTCTACTTGGTGCAGGTTGCCATGTACAACTCTTTTGTACTATCCCGAAGCGCTGGCAGCACAGGGACATTCCTCCAATTCTATGAGGCAGTCCTCAAGGACCTGATCTTTTCGGACCGGGAAAGAGCAGGCCGGAGTACCTCGGGAACTGGAGGCGCCCGGATCGTCCCTGGCCAACACTTTCCAGGTGTGGTCCCCCATACTGGAAAGAAGGGACGAACCCCAAAAAAGTGCAGAGTGTGTCACAAGAGGGGGATAAGGAAGGACACCACTACTCAATGTGACACGTGCCCCGATCATCCGGGCCTCTGCATTATCTATTGCTTCAGGGAGTATCACACTTCCATGGAGTACTAAATTTGTATAATCCCCAACAGTCCACTAGAGAACATAAAACACTATGGCTCTCAGACTTTGGAGACACAGAAACAATTTTTCTTTCCCCCAAAAATATTAGTTTTAGCACAGGCATCCTCAAACTGCGGCCCTCCAGATGTTGTAAAACTATAACTCCCAGCATGCCCAGACAACCTACAGCCATCAGCAGGGCATGGTGGGAATTGTAGTTTTACAACATCTGGAGGGCCGCAGTTTTAGGATGCCTGCTTAGTGTCTCCAAAGTCTGAGAGCCATACATATTGGGCATCGTCGCGTGCGTAAAAGTCGTCGCTATAAAAATAACCTTTGACCAAACGCCTCGGATGAACGGTGTTAAAATTTGAATCCATTTTGCCGGTAATAAAGCAAGGGTTAACAGCCAAACGAAACTAAATATTTATTGCCCCGATTCTGTAGTTTGCAGAAACACCCCATATGTGGTCGTAAATGGCTATATAGCCGCACGGCAGGGCATAGAACGAAGGGAACTCCATACGGTTTCTGGAAGGCAGATTTTGATGGACAGTTTTTTTTTTTTTTTACACCATGTCCCATTAGAAGCCCCCCCTGATGTAGCCTAGACTAGAAACTCCAAAAATGTGACCCCATCTAAGAAACTACACCCCTCAAGGTATTCAAAAGTTACTTTACAAACTATGTTAACCCTTTAGGTGTTCCACAAAACTAAATAGCGAATGTAGAAACAATTTTATAATTTAATTTTTTTGTTACATTGCCTCAAAAAGAGTAATATAGAGCAACCAAAAATCAAATTTACCCCAAAAATAGTCCCAAAACAACAACCACCTTATCCCGTAGTTTCCTAGATGGGGTCACTTTTATGGAGTTTCTACTCTAGGGGTGCATCAAGGGGCTTGAAAGGGTACATGGTGTAAATAAACCAGTCCAGCAAAATCTGCCTTCCAAAAACCATATGACGTTCCCCTTCTTCTATGTCCTGCCGTTTAGCCAAATAATAGTTTACGACCACATATGGGGTGTTTCTGCAAACTACAGAATCAGGGCAACCCATTTTGAGTGTTGTTTGACAGTTAACCCTTGTTTTACTCCTGGAAAAAATTGATTATATTGGAAAATTTTCCCAAAAATAGAAATTTCAAAATTGTTTCTCCATCTGCCATTAACTCTTGTGGAACACCTAAAGGGTTAACAAAGTTTGTAAACCCAGTTTTGAATACCTTGAGGGGTGTACTTTCTTAGATGGAGTCACTTTTTTTACATTTCTATTCTAGGGGTGCAACAGGGGGCTTCAAATGGGACATGGTATAAACAAAACCAGTCCTGCAAAATCTGCCTTCCAAAACCCATATGGTGTTCCCCTCCTTCTTTATGCTACCGTTCGGCCAAACAGTAGTTTACGACCACATATGGGGTGTTTTTGCAAACTACAGAATCAGGGCAACCCCTGATTGTTTGGCAGTTAACCCTTGTTTTACTCCTCGAAAAAATTGATTATATTGGAAAATGTTCCCAAAAATTGAAATTTCAAAATTGTTTCTCCATCTGCCATTAACTCTTGTGGAAGACCTAAAGGGTTAATAAAGTTTGAAAAAACAGTTTTGAATACCTTGAGGGGTGTAGTTTCTAGAATGGGGTCATTTTTGGGAGGTTTCTATTATCTAAGCCTCACAATATGACTTCAAACCTGAACTGGTCCATAAAAAGTGGGATTTTGAAGATTTCTGAAAAATTTCTAAATTTGCTTCTAAACTTCTAAGCCTTGTAACATCCCCAAAAAATAAAATATCATTCCCAAAATGCTACAAACATGAAGTAGACATATGGGGAATGTAAAGTCATTACAATTTTTGGGGGTATTACTATGTATTACAGAAGTAGAGAAACAGAAACTTTGAAATTTGCTAATTTTTCAAAATTTTTGGTAAAAATTGTATTTTTTTTATGCAAAACAATTAACTTTTTGGACCCAATTTTAGCAGTGTCATGAAGTACAATATGTGACGAAAAAACAATCTCAGAACGGCCTGGGTAAGTCAAAGCGTTTTAAAGTTATGAGCACTTAAAGTGACACTGGTCAGATTTGCAAAAAAATGGCCTGGTCCTTAAGGTGAAAATGAGCCTGGTCCTTAAGGGGTTAAATAGAGGGAAAACGGGCCAAGGACACCCTCATCATCAAGCCATTGGTAGGCCAGTGTCAGCTAAGAACATAAAGAAGCATCAAGTCAGCCTGCCACCATACCTTCTGAAGGGATATATGTAACTCCATTGTATCTATACCATGTCTGAACTTCCTGTCTGTCTCATAAGTATCCGTTTCCTGTATATACTCACAGTTTGTGGGAAACGAAACTTAAGGTGAGGGTGCTGGGGAAATTCTTCTATGAGCTATCTATTGTGTTACTGCAAAACTTATGTGTACTCACGCTATAGGTTGAGGTTAATGCTAACATATGATTGGATGTCAAGGATGCTCAACCTTCTCTATATCAAGCACTTGCATGTTGCTAATAAACCAGAGTGAATTTGAACAGACCCGTGTTTTGTTGTATCTGACAAGTTAATTCTCCTGGCGCCAGAAAAGACTTAATCCAAGCTGACCACTGAAGTCCGGTATCAGGGATACCTAGTGAAGAGACGAATTTCCTTACACCTTCCCCCTCTGGTGCAAGAGAATTTGCACTAAAATTTGCTGTAATCGTTTGCACCTTCAAGTTTAAGTTGTCTTAGTAAAAAAAAAAACTTTATACCGTTTCTAAGTCTGGCCTCATTCATCTTCATCAACCCTTTCACTGCATCGGAGCCCAGGAGTGATGGCCTGAGGTAGGAGCACCGTGACATAACTACTACATCAGAGCCACTACCACTCCCATCATCTACACCGGCTCACTGCACTTCATATGTGGCAGAAAAGTCTGCCAGAAAATATGCAGCAAAATGTTATCCTATGGGGTTGAAAAGTGTCAATCGCCCTGTGTTCTGCTGCGGAATAACATTCTGCAGAGTTAACTATGATGTGTTGCTGCTTTTGCAAAGCAGAATGTTGCCATTCATTTAAATGGAGGTGTAATCGGCACAGAAATTGGCATCAAAACTCACACACAAAACTGCATCCTATTCCATGTGTAAAAATTCACACTTGCATATTTTCTGCAGATTTTTTCACCATGTGTGAAGGCACCCTTAGCTGGGCAGACCTCGAGGAAATTTCAGTGTTGGAAGGTACTGTATGCATAAAGATGCTTTTACATAGGATGTTTTTGTCCACAGGTCAAAGCCACATTAAACACTGCAGTAGAACCCTATTCCACAGTTTTGTGATGTGGTTTTTGATGTGGGTTTGGCAGTGCAATAAAAAATGAGTCGTTTAAATGCACCCTGTTGTGGAACTTTTATTAGGGTGTGTATTTAATATATTGTGTATTGTCATCATGTCTCTCAGTGTCAGGGTAAACCATTGGAGTGGATATCTTCCCGTGTATGTCCTGTCACAGCTGCTGGGCGCAGGGGTCTCCGTCGGCGAATGGTCCATGTGCTTAGCGCTGGGCTGTGGGCCGGGGGAGACTGATGTGTTCAGCAGAGCAGTGTTTTGTTGGCTGATGTATGGACGCCGGCTAGGGTCCCCCCCGCAAGACGCGGATTTATTGGCTTGGCGTGGATGCATTTGTTAAGAGAACAATATATGAAAGGAACGTGCGATTGTTGTCTCTAGTGCGCCTGATCAGCCGGTGGAGATAATGACGTTGTCCTGTAAATAAACATGCATGAGGATCATAGTAACTTTATCTGGCATTGATCACTGAGCACGGCTGGATAAAATTTGCTCCAGGGGTAATGGTAGATTATTGTATACATGTGTTTGTTGGCTAGGTTATTCTAAATGATGGTGTCTTGTCTTCCTGTGTCATCACTTCCTGTTTGTCATCACTTCCTGCATCCTTGTCTTGGGCCAGCCCCTTTTACACCTTTTGTTAGTAAATAAAAGAGACATACTGAGCAGGGAGGAGAGTGCTCAGCAAGAATTCAATCAATATGGTAACACCTGTGTCTGTCTCCGACTGCGGTTAAGAGAATAGGGATTTACCTTTTTCCTTACACAAACATTGATTCGAGCTGATTATGTAACATCCCGAAGTATGTTACTAAACTCTCTTTCCCTACTACAACATGTTAAGTGTAATTTTATTGTCCATGTAATTATATTGTTATTAATGTAATTTAATGTATTTCTAGGCCTGTTTCATGTATTATGCTTTCATTTCTCTGTACACCAGCAGGTGGCAGCAATGTGTGATCAGGACCATAGCCAGTTTAGTATATCTAGGCTGGAAAAGTTCATTCCAGTTTAGCCCCCCCTCTGTGAGCAGAAGTGGGCTGGTCCCATGTCCTGTCTCATGGGGAGAAGGAAGTTTAGTTAGTGTACCAGCTACCCCCGCCTGGGCTAGGCTGTGTTAGTAGGAGCTCCCAGAACATAGGGATCCCAAGTCAGGACCCTGTCTTGGTTGAGACCAGAGAGCCTTCCCAGCCTGAGCCATCAGCCTTAGCTGGTTGACAAGAGAAGCAGCCACCTCCAGTCCTCCAGGAAGAAGCATTCCCTGTGAGCATAGCTGTGAGTACATATCCAAAGTCCAGGAGAAGCCAAATTCCTCCTCAGCTAGTCAGGCCCACACCAAGCAGAAGACAGACAGAGCAGAAGACTAATACCTGCCAGACTCTTTAGGCATATGACAAGAAGCAGAATAGATATAGATTCCTGCCATACATTGCCTATACCTGCTGGGACCCAAGACTATTGCTGTAACTTGTGTGGATTTAAAGCTGCCATTCAGTAAAGACAAGTTGAATTATATCACCAGTCTGGATCTCATTTACTGCTACCAAAGTTCCTCAGTTACTCCTATTAACAACACTTATTTTATTGCAAGTGAGCCAGAATCCAGGAGTCCAGCCTTACCCAGGTAGGAGACACCGTTGACATTACACAGAGACATTATCCCCCTCTGGCATTCCTCACTTGGTACGTGAGCTATAACATCTTAAAGGGCCCTGCTACAGTACCTGCGCAAGCTGCAATTGGCGTCACAAACTACTTATAAATACATATATACATATCCTGACCCACTGCATCATTGGCCATCACACCAGTGTCCTGTTCATTGCAATTACAACTATTAATATTTCTACAACAACCCTAAACCACTTTTTACGCGACATGTTAGGGCACATGGACATCATAGAGCGGACTACTGCTTGGGACCCTGCAAAGAGCAGCTCCTGCTCTAAAGGCCTTGCCATGGCTATGTATTACATGGTCTTCCATCCACTTGTATGGGCTCCATGTACTACATTTCAGGGGAAATGTCGTTTAGTGCTCTCATTAAGAGTTAAGAGGGGAAATGTCTGAATGACTAAAAGGAATTAGCACCATCTATTGAAGAAAAGATAATATTAAACATCTGGTAATATTTATTCATAGATGTTTTCACAGGTTTTTTTTTTAGTTAAAAAAAATACTGTGGCCAAATATAAAACACAGCAATCTCCTATGGTGTTTTTTTTTCTCTAGGGACTTTACCTTCCCTTAGCTTCTCTATATGACGTCAAACACACTAGAAATAAGGTAACTAAAACACTTAAAATGGATATGGTGCACACACTCTTTTTGTCACTGGTCAGATCCTATTCTTGTCTGTTTCTGTGGATGAGAATAGCCCCTTCGTTTGATTTGATGGATAAAAAAAAACACAATGCACATGGAAACATCTGTCTGGCTGCACAGACAAAGTTGAGTGACCAGCTTATTGTTTCTGCTGACACTGGTTCACAGTAGGGTATCAATATTTTTATATTGTAATAGTGTTGGTATTTTGGGAAGTGGCAATGTATATGATGTTTATTTTTATTGTTCATTTTTAGTTCTATTATAGGGGAAAGGAGGTATTTCAATTTTTTGGAAACATAGAACATCTGACCCTGACTCCAGATCAGTAATTTGTATGTTAATACTCATCCCATTTCTCTGCTGTGTGCCCACAAACCAGTCATGGCATGCATAGGAAGGACATCTCCTGGAGTCCTCTGCATTATGTGCGCATGCACAGGAGTCCTCGCAATGCATTCCATGGCTGGCTTGCTTGGGTATATCGGGGGAATGGGGGTGCATATCAGTATACAGATTACTGATCCGGAGTCAGTACTAGGTGTTCTATACATGTGTTACTGTACTTATTAGGGCTTGTCAGAGGTGACAGATTCCCTGCTGCATTTGACAATTGGCTATGACAGAGAAGAGACATATGACCGCTGTATTTGACAACTGGTGTACAAAAAGACGCTTATAACCGCTGCTTCTTTCTCTCCTCTTATGGAACCTAAAGAGAATTATAACTGCTCTCTCCGACATTCGACTAGGAGTGTACAGAGACTGTTTAATACTTGGTAAATATAAAAACTGGTGCTATGATTTACAACACTTAGTGTATAAAATATATAAATATGTTAAGAACAAAGCGATCAGGTCTGTTGCAACACTTGTCACCGAGCAGACTGTTGGCTTCCTCAGGCTTGACCCAGACTAACTGCAAATACCTAAATATAAACATGGTGGTACGGAAGTGAAATCATCATTGATTTGCATAATTCTTTCAACAATTAAAAGATTTATTAAAACTGATGACTAAATAATGTATAATATATATCATGTAGTAACCTATAAAGACATACCGGTATATGTAAATGGATATATATGATAAAGCTGTGAGTAAAATGTTACATACGTGTTGTTTAGTTATTTATTTAGTATTTTCAATAGTCTCATTCAGACCATCTGGTGTCATTGTTTGCAATCGAAATATCCAATAAGATTCTCAATTGAAGGGGTATTCCCATCACAATGGTTTCATATCGCACCTACACAGAGAACGGAGTGGGGAAAGGTGGCAGAGGGTGCATTGCGCATGCGCAGCCACCCTCCATTAATTGCTATGGGTGGCTGCGGCTCGGCTATTTCCATCAGTCCCATCAAAATGAATGGTAGCGTTGGCTGCACAAGCGCGGTGTGCTCCCATTCACTTGTATGGGGAGAGCGCTTGGCTGTAGCAGGAACCCCGGGTCCTCCATCCACCACTCCCCAGAGGTGGGACCCGCACCTATAAGACAATGGCTGCATATCCTAGCGATATTCCCCCATTGTCTGTGATGGGAATACTCCTTTAATTGTTGAAATCTGTTTTTACTGTTAATGGGAATCTAGTCAATAATAGTCAGTTTTAATAGTGATATATCACAGTTGTGGTTATCAAAATGTCTGGATACACTGTGATGTACGGTAACTTTCCATTTTTTATATTGCTTCTATAATTTTTTAAACATGTTCTTAGACTGGGTTGCTTGTCTTATGTATTATAACTGCCAGGGACATTCTAGTAAGTAAATGATATAAGAGGAGCTGTGTGGGTGCAAAGGGCACTTACTCTAATTTATGCTGAGTTCCAAATTATTTGTGCCCATAATCTAATAATGAGTACTCATGGAGGATTGATTGACCGACACAAGTCTCTGTTTATTCCAACAAAATGCATATAATATTATACTGTCTTGGCGAGGAGGGGGTGGAAAAGCCACCCACACACGTCTCATAAAGGTCATGACCATATTTGTTCATATATGTGTTTACAAAAACAGAAAATATAAATGTCAATTAACCGCAGACGCATTAAATTCAGAATACAGGAAATAAGTGTTACAGCTAGCAGTTTCCATCTATTAAAAATAGCAAAGGTGGGGGCTAAGTTACTTCCTGCAGAAACTGACATGCAAAAAGTCCCTGATCTATTAACTTCAAAAAGGTCATACAATGTAAAATGGCTGCTGCAGACACCAAGATGGAGTCTCATCCCTCACATCTCCCCAATTTGAGACCATGGTGAGCCCGTAGGATCCGGCCGGACGTACCCCAGATGTTTCACCTCATGGATAAAATGTACATCTACCATCAGCCATGCAAAGGTCAATTGAACCAGGGTTCCAAGCTCATCCATTGTCTCACTACGGAATTGGTAAAAAGTTACTTCTGTCTGTAGTCTTTTATTACATGGCAGAATACAATATACCACTATTACAAGCAAGATTATAACAAGCAGCGATACAAATATTCAAGATGGACCCTCCATGTTTGAGACATCTGTGGAATGTCACCACCCAGAAGTACTTCAGAACAAGCTAATCCTATTCTGCCCATTGGGATCTCTTCCAGGGGGGAAACAGTATCACAGATACTCTCAATAATCTCAATATTGTTTCTTCTTCTTTTCATAAACTTTATTGATACATATAATCATAAGTTTGATTATAATGTAAATTACTACTATAATTAGCACTACTTGTACTACTGTTTGAATAAGCTGAATACTAGAGGGGGGCAATTACTAAATAACCTTTGAACCAGTTGGCAGATTGAGAAAGAAAAAGATGCCTCCCCACCATGAGTCTTTGTCTGCACTATTTTCCTGTATTTGTCTCTCATGATTTTCATTTTTTCTATTCCAATTACCTGTAGATTACCTTGGAGATCTATATAATGGCAACAAACAGGTCCCACAACACCTGACACATACCTCCTTCCTTTGCTATCAGGTAGTCTAAAACCAAGGTGTGCTGATTGGCGACAATGATTATCTGATTCTGGACAATGTTAGAGGCGTTCATGAGTTTTAACACCTCCCATATCTGATCATCCAAATAATCAGTTGCCACCACTAGCTTGTCCCACATCTGCATTACCAAGAGGTACAGAAACAAAGTACTGAAGAACTTATTGGTGAGGCTCATCTCTACTACATGGGGTTTACCATTTGGTCTGAGTATCTCGTCCTTAGCCCTTCGATACAAAGTATGTTTTGGTACAGCGTTTATATCTACAGTACAGACCAAAAGTTTGGACACACCTTCTCATTCAAAGAGTTTTCTTTATTTTCATGACTATGAAAATTGTAGATTCACACTGAAGGCATCAAAACTATGAATTAACACGTGGAATTATATACATAACAAAAAAGTGTGAAACAACTGAAAATATGTCATATTCTAGGTTCTTCAAAGTAGCCACCTTTTGCTTTGATTACTGCTTTGCACACTCTTGGCATTCTATTGATGAGCTTCAAGAGGTAGTCACCTGAAATGGTTTTCACTTCACAGGTGTGCCCTGTCAGGTTTAGTAAGTGGGATTTCTTGCCCTATAAATGGGGTTGGGACCATCAGTTGCGTTGTGGAGAAGTCAGGTGGATACACAGCTGATAGTCCTACTGAATAGACTGTTAGAATTTGTATTATGGCACGCTGGTTCCCACCGTGAAGCATGGAGGAGGTGGTGTGATGGTGTGGGGGTGCTTTGCTGGTGACACTGTTGGGGATTTATTCAAAATTGAAGTCATACTGAACCAGCATGGCTACCACAGCATCTTGCAGCGGCATGCTATTCCATCCGGTTTGCGTTTAGTTGGACCATCATTTATTTTTCAACAGGACAATGACCCCAAACACACCTCCAGGCTGTGTAAGGGCTATTTTACCATGAAGGAGAGTGATGGGGTGCTGCGCCAGATGACCTGGCCTCCACAGTCACCGGACCTGAACCCAATCGAGATGGTTTGGGGTGAGCTGGACCGCAGAGTGAAGGCAAAAGGGCCAACAAGTGCTAAGCATCTCTGGGAACTCATTCAAGACTGTTGGAAGACCATTTCAGGTGACTACCCCAAGAGAATGCCAAGAGTGTGCAAAGCAGTAATCAAAGCAAAAGGTGGCTACTTTGAAGAACCTAGAATATGACATATTTTCAGTTGTTTCACACTTTTTTGTTATGTATATAATTCCACATGTGTTAATTCATAGTTTTGATGCCTTCAGTGCGAATCTACAATTTTCATAGTCATGAAAATAAAGAAAACTCTTTGACTGAGAAGGTGTGTCCAAACTTTTGGTCTGTACTGTATGTCAGAATGTGGTATTATAAAGGTTGCAGGAGTAAGTCGGGCAATTGTACAGAAACCAGTGACATTTCTGGGCACATTTCTAGGTATACAGTGGCGGAAATAATTATTTGACCCCTCACTGATTTTGTAAGTTTGTCCAATGACAAAGAAATGAAAAGTCTCAGAACAGTATCATTTCAATGGTAGGTTTATTGTAACAGTGGCAGATAGCACATCAAAAGGAAAATCGAAAAAATAACTTTAAATAAAAGATAGCAACTGATTTGCATTTCATTGAGTGAAATAAGTATTTGAACCCCTACCAACCATTAAGAGTTCTGGCTCCCACAGAGTGGTTAGACACTTCTACTCAATTAGTCACCCTCATTAAGGACACCTGTCTTAACTAGTCACCTGTATAAAAGACACCTGTCCACAGAATCAATCAATCAAGCAGACTCCAAACTCTCCAACATGGGAAAGACCAAAGAGCTGTCCAAGGATGTCAGAGACAAAATTGTAGACCTGCACAAGGCTGGAATGGGCTACAAAACCATTAGCAAGAAGCTGGGAGAGAAGGTGACAACTGTTGGTGCGATTGTTCGAAAATGGAAGGAGCACAAAATGACCATCAATCGACCTCGCTCTGGGGCTCCACGCAAGATCTCACCTCGTGGGGTGTCAATGGTTCTGAGAAAGGTGAAAAAGCATCCTAGAACTACACGGGAGGAGTTAGTTAATGACCTCAAATTAGCAGGGACCACAGTCACCAAGAAAACCATTGGAAACACATTACACCGCAATGGATTAAAATCCTGCAGGGCTCGCAAGGTCCCCCTGCTCAGGAAGGCACATGTGCAGGCCCGTCTGAAGTTTGCCAATGAACACCTGAATGATTCAGAGAGTGACTGGGAGAAGGTGCTGTGGTCTGATGAGACCAAAATAGAGCTCTTTGGCATTAACTTAACTCGCTGTGTCTGGAGGAAGAAAAATGCTGCCTATGACCCCCAAAACACCGTCCCCACCGTCAAGCATGGGGGTGGAAACATTTTGCTTTGGGGGTGTTTTTCTGCTAAGGGCACAGGACAACTTATTCGCATAAACGGGAAAATGGACGGAGCCATGTATCGTGAAATCCTGAGCGACAACCTCCTTCCCTCTGCCAGGAAACTGAAAATGGGTCGTGGATGGGTGTTCCAGCACGACAATGACCCAAAACATACAGCAAAGGCAACAAAGGAGTGGCTCAAGAAGAAGCACATTAAGGTCATGGAGTGGCCTAGTCAGTCTCCGGACCTTAATCCAATCGAAAACCTATGGAGGGAGCTCAAGCTCAGAGTTGCACAGAGACAGCCTCGAAACCTTAGGGATTTAGAGATGATCTGCAAAGAGGAGTGGACCAACATTCCTCCTAAAATGTGCGCAAACTTGGTCATCAATTACAAGAAACGTTTGACCTCTGTGCTTGCAAACAAGGGTTTTTCCACCAAGTATTAAGTCTTTTTTTGTTAGAGGGTTCAAATACTTATTTCACTCAATGAAATGCAAATCAGTTGCTATCTTTTATTTAAAGTTATTTTTACGATTTTCCTTTTGATGTGCTATCTGCCACTGTTACAATAAACCTACCATTGAAATGATACTGTTCTGAGACTTTTCATTTCTTTGTCATTGGACAAACTTACAAAATCAGTGAGGGGTCAAATAATTATTTCCTCCACTGTATACTTTCTGGGACTGCAACTACCATACTATTAAACAACTATCAATTTGTTATCAATTTGGCCAGCTGGACACCTTCTGCCAGTTTTTGTCCCTTTTCTGAGGAGTTAGAGGTCATTCCAGCAATTAAATCAACTAAAGTACGGTTGTTGCAGGCAAGATTCTTACCCTTTACAGGATCTATACCAACACACTGCACCAGGCTGTTTGGGTTAGAGTCATTGCAGCCGAATTTGTCATGAGGACTAAAAGACATACCTTTCGACTGTATTTGCAAACAATAACAGTGTGACCAACTTGGAAAACATAACACATTGCACCACATGTTCTCGTTACAGGGGGTAGAGCTATAATCAACTGGTGGCCCTGATCTGTTTACCATGAGCCAGGGGGGCTCAGCCCATCCTGCAACGGGTAAGGGTACCTCCTTAATCTGTATCATGCCTGTGAAAAAGATAGTAGAGTTGGCAAGTTCAGTTAGTTCAGAAAAGCTGAGGGGCACGGCGAAATAGGGCATACTGGCTGAACTCACAGGACTGTGAGTACAGATCCAACAGTCTCTCAAATTTTCAGTGTCGCTTAGCCCCTCAAACAACAATTGATGGTGCCGTATCAAAGCATTGTCCCATTCATCATTCAGAGGATGAAACACTGCTGACATGCTCAAGGTCAGAGCCACTGCCAACAGAAGGACCTTCATCCTGTGGTTCCAAGACTTTCTTGCAATGAGAAGCGTGTATCCATTTGGGTTTTCCTTTAACTTTTACAGCAGTCTCAGTCTTTAACAAAACTTGGAAGGGACCATCAAATCTTAGCTCAAATGTCTTTCTCACGTGCCTTTTTATGACAACCCAATCACCAGGCACCAGGGGGTGCGTCCCTTCCACTGAGTCTGAATCTGGAATGGAAGCAAACACTTGTTTATGATTGTGCTCCAACCTGCGGGTGAGGGCCTTCATGTAACTGACCATGCTGTCAGTCTGGAGATGCAATTGTTGAGGAAAATATAGCCCCAGTTTGGGTACAGAACCAAACAAGATTTCATATGGGGATAGGCCAGACCTTTTCCCTGGGGTGTTGCGGATGGAGTATAGGGCAAGGGGGAGGCACTCAATCCAGGGCTTCCCGGTCTCCTTCATAGCCTTCTGGATTTTTAATTTAATAGTGCCGTTTAGTCTCTCCACACGGCCACTGTACTGTGGGTGATAGACCGTGTGAAAGGCCTGAGTGACCCCCAAGGCTCCCATCACCTCCCTCATCACCGCCCCTGTGAAATGGCTTCCTCTGTCTGATAAAGATATATGGGTAGATATAGGATAAAGATATTTGTGAGATAGACAAGCTTAGATACATTATTAATAGTATATTATATTTAGATGACTGTGTTCTAGGCAGCAAATAGTAAAAACAATGGACTGCAGAGGACAGATCCTGTATATGCTCTGCAGGCTATCTCCCCTCTTGTTAGTCCGGGGTCTGGACTGTCCAGCTGTACCTATCAGGTTATGTCTGCCAACAAGCAGCCCTTGTCATTTATTGCAGCACAGAGAGGAGAGAGGGGCCAGCAGCAAATATGTCAGGTCATTAGAGGGTGACACATTCTGAACTCACCAGAAACACTGTAAACCTCAGAAGCAGGCTAGAGGAGGCCATTACATTCACAGTGCAGGGCCTCTGGTGAGAGAGAGAGGAAGGGGCGAGGCCAAGGTCTGCCTGACTGCTGTGGAGCGGGTGCTGTGGGTGCAGCAACCAGCTCATCACTACAGCATAAGGACCCTGTGGGCTACAGTGGCCGGGAGACCAGTGACCAGCGTTCCCTGCTGTGTTGTCTGTGCTCTTCTCAGGGGCGGCCACCAGTTTTTTTGCACATGTGTATGGGCAGATCAGCAGGGGGCCCCATTTAGGGATGGGGCCCCGGGCAATTGCCCTGTTTGCCCCCTCAATGCTGTCCCTGCATACAATAGAGGATGTGTCCAATGCACTTCAGAAGGAAACTACACTCAAAATTATTTCAGAAAAAATAATTGATCTGGAAATCGGTGAGGGAGGCATAATCTGAGAATGATGGGTCTACCGGAAGTGACGCTCACTAAAATGTATCTAGTTGATAGGTTGTCTGGCCTTGGAGCAGACAACCCCTATACTATGGACCTGTGTCTCTGAACGTAAAAATGTAGGCTCACCTGTCTGCGGTTCCACTGCTGTTCCATTCCCAGTGGCACCAGGAAGCAGCTGTGTCCCATGAGCACTGCCACTAATCACAGGCCTCAGTGGTCACAGGGGCTTGAATAGTACATCACTTCTGAAATTTAACATTCAAGCCTCTGTAACTGCTGCAGCCTGTGACTGGCCGCAGCAGTCACTGGACCCAGTAGCTTCCTTGTCCTGCAGGGACCAGATATGACTGGGAACACAGCAGCAGTTGAACTGCGGAAAGGTGAGTTTTGTTTTTTATGTTCAGAAGCACAGGTCCGAGCAGCCTCTCTAATGCCGAGCAGCCTCTTTAAGTGAAGAACACCATATTCCCTACCAAGAGTATAGTTCATACATCTGCTTTCTCCAAGAGACAAGGAGAATATTTTACAAAAACAAGAGGACAAAATGCTTTGGTGTATTATAGTGTGACAATGTTTTTCCAGATTGCCCGCTGAAGATACAAAAGAAAAGGCTCAGTTTTAATGAGCTAAAAAAGGAATAAGAGCAAAGTGTGTGAAATGCTCTTTGCCATACACACTTAAATTGCATGTAATTTATGAGAGGAAAACACTATTTTTGACACCTCAAAGGAAGTGACTGAGATTGTATATCTAATTGGAAGTGATTTGGTTCTATAAGATGTATATTATGTATTTTCAGGGCAACAGTGTCTTATGGCTTATGCTACATTTAGAGTCTTTGTACATTTATGCAGATAATCGGTAAAGGAAAAGAGGGAGGGGTCAGAGCAGCCAGCTGGGTCTTATTTTTTTCTCTCCATAGGTTACTAAAATACTTTAATGGAATGTCTAGAATTTAACCCTCTTACTACCTGACGTTTTTTTCGTTTTTTCGTTTTCATTGTTATGCAAGCGGGTGTGGACCCACTGCGACACTGACTGGGTATACTCCGGAGGGGCATAATTAAGCAGCTACCTGGTATTCACTAGAGCCCCTGATGGTGGGGATAGGCTTGGGCCGTAGGGTAGCTGCCAGGTGCCACTCCAGAGTAGTCCCCAAATCAGTCGCCGCTGACCAGGGGGTCAGAATGCTCAGTGCAAGCACCAAGGGGACGTACGAGGCCAAGTGAAGTCAGCAAACAAGATCCGAGACTGCAAATTTGTGCGGACTGCAAATAGGTTTGATTCTTGTGGTCGGTGTAAATCACCACAGGGTGAGATGCTCCCTCTAGAAGGTAACACCATTCTTCCAGTGCCATTTTGATGGCCAATAGCTCCCTGTCCCCAATAGAATAGGGACAGGAAAGAAAAAAAGGGGGTTAATCACCTGGCTCTCTGGGAGAGGATCAGGATACTTAACTCGCAGGGCGCCAAAGGTATGGATACGACATTATTTTTTTTAAATATAAAATATAGAATAAATATAAAATGAATATATGGAGTTGCAATTTACGGCGACCACCAAAATATATGCAATATAAAAGAAGGCTGCCAATGGGATAAAGCTAGCTAGGAAAGTATACCTAGGAAGGAATATGTAGTTTAGGGAGGAAAAAAGTTTTTATCCCATAAGGAGGCGCCACTCTTTAAATAATTGTCTGCAAAATTGCCAAATGGTTAGTAATATTTTCTTCAAAATGTTCTAAAATATTTTTGTATATAAATATTTTTTAAATATTTTACCAGAGTCACTGTGTTTGACAAACTGGAAATAGATTATTCAGTGGATTTTAAGCCAATAGCATATAAACCAAATCTGTAAAGTGAAACTTGGTTCATACTCACTTCACCCAGGAGGAGAGATGGGGGATAAACTCAATACACCCCCAAACCCTTCCTCCTGCGCCTGGCTCGCTTCTAGAATGTCAGGAAAAAACGGCAGTCCTGTAGCCCTACAAAAACTAATAGATTTAGGTTCCCAAGCAGATATTTTAGATAAGAAACCATCCCACTACAGCCCGGTTTTACTTTTTACCAAAAAATCCACAAAAATTTGACAAATCCTCCGGGGAGACCCATTATCTCCGGAATAGACTCACTTACATCTAACCTTTCCGCATATGTTGACAGATTTCTTCAGGGTTATGTTAAACAGCTCCCTTCCTACCTTCGCGATTCATCGGATTTGAGCAACTCTCTTAAGACGGTTAGCTGGAGAGATGAATACTACTGGGTCACCTTAGACGTCCCTATATAGCAATATTCGCCATGATCTAAACTCGGTACAATTTTTCCTCACGAAAGACCCGTCACTTCCCGCTACACAAAAAGAATTTTTAATGAATTCCATTGAATTTATCCTTAATCATAATTATTTTCTTTTTAATGATACATTTTATTTACAGACTAAAGGCACCGCAATGGGCACAAAATTTGCCCCCGCATACGCAAATCTTTTTGTAGGACTTTTCAAAACTCACCAGGGTCTTCTTTCCCATCCCAGAATCATATTTTACCATAGGTACATAGATGACATTATCTTGATCTGGGATGGGAAAAAAGATGAACTTCTAGAATTTATCAAAAATTTAAACCAAAATGATTGGGGACTAGAATTTAGTCTTGAATATGACCAGACTAAAGCTGTCTTTCTGGACTTGAAACTGGAAATTATTGCAAACACCATACACACAAGCACTCATTTCAAACAGGTGGATGCCAATAGCTACCTGGACTTTTCCAGTTGTCACCTTTCTAAATGGAAACGTAACATTCCATTTAGTCAGATGAAAAGGGTAAGACGAAATTGTTCAGACAAAGAAGTTCTGGAAAAACAGCTAAACGTCCTAAAAACCAAGTTCATTGAAAAAGGCTATCCTAAATGACTGATTAAATCTTCCGCAGAAAGAACACTCACTCTGGATCAAGATACAGCCCTAAAGCCAACTCCGAAAACAATAAACAGTGAAAAAAAGCCCTATCAATACAATTTGATCACAAGATACAACACCAAACATAGTGAAATCAAAATGTTTTTGAATAAACACTGGGGGATCCTTTTAAAAGACCCTATCCTCAAAGACGTATTACCAACTAACACGTCCATCATCTTTAGGAGGGCACAGACTCTGAAAAATATGCTAGCCCCGTCATGTCCCAAACTAACAACCATCAGCAAGAGTATTCCAAGCTTGAAACAAAAAGAAACCAAACAAGGGATATATAGATGCGGGATCGCTAGATGTAAATGTTGTATTATGATGAATCAGGGGATCACTGAACTCATAATTACAGCAAACGATATATGGAGATTCAGAAAAGAGATCAGCTGCAACACCAGGAATGTAGTCTACCTGTTAACCTGTCCATGCAATCTAAAATATGTAGGGAGAACCACCCAAGCAGTGAGGGACAGAATGACGGAACACCGGTCAAATATAAAGCGAGGAGTTATTACACATAGTGTATCTAGACACTTTCTGGAGAAACATAACAGTAATCCTGCTTTACTAAAATTAACCCCGTTAGAACATATCACGCATTCCTATCAATCATTGTGCAGAAAAGAAATGCACTGGATCTTTCGCTTGAACACCTTATTTCCTTATGGGCTTAATGAAACACTAGAATACACTATACTAACTACTGATAACCAAAAAACCTAAAATCGTATATCTAGTTAGGAACATGGATAGATACACCTGCACCTAGTACCATTTTTGCTTCTTGTATTTTTACATCAAATATACACCATCCAACGTCATGTGAATGGATGAATTATAAAAAGGATTGATTCATATTAATGACCGTCAAATAGGGTCCGTCTAATAGTGATATGAGAAAGATACCTCTACACATGTCCGTCCAGGAAATTGAGGGGCAGGTTCAAGCTGTCTGCCTTTAACCGAACCAGACCTTGGTCAATATCAATATTTAACTAATATCATCATTACTATCATTGTTTATCATATATATGCTTTAGACTTATCTATGTATAATGCATTATGCTTGTGTATATGGTTTTACCACTAGGATTTTTATTCTCTCCTTCTTCATATACATTAGATTCTCCCTTTCAATTTTCCATACATATACTGGATCCCTCTCATTAATGTTTTAATATTTTTGTATATATATATATTTTATATTAATATTTATATTTATATTAACACATCTAATGCCCATTCTTCTTATTGTTACATTAATATATGTAATGCCTATCTTTAGCATTAGTTTGTTTTAGCCTGTTAGTTCCCTTCCCTATTTCCCCTACCCATGCGCATAGTAACTTTTACATAAAGGAAGCAGCCTTAGTCCTGCCGCCTGCGTTCCATTAACCGGAAGTGGGTGGGGACTCGGGTGCGGCATCTCGCCGACTATCTATACAGACCTTCTCCCGTTACAAAGATTAGGTATGTCTATCCCTAACTTCTATTCTTTATGCCTTTAGCGCTAAACTTCTATTTTTCAATTTTTTTATTCTGTCGTGAGTTTATGAACATTACAAACCGGAGGTGATGTCACTTCCGGTCACGGACTTTTAGCTGGCAAAGGACAATAGAATTTATGTATGTTGAATGTGTATGATACGTTCCTATATTTACTGTTAGGTATTTCACCAGAGCCGAATAATGGCTAAGTATTGCAATGATTTTATCATCTTTGTTTGTGATTCGTGCATCATCTAGCCTGCACTTCCGGTTTGCGTTCCACGTTGGAACGCATGGGGTATACGCGAACCGGAAGTGACGCTTTACAACCTGTTTTTGGCGCCATATTCAATTTAAATAAGCTAGTTTGTCCCCAAGTGGACATGCTCCTGATGAAGGGGACTTATATATCCCCGAAACGCGTTGGGCCTCCTCCCCACCCTGACTGTTCAATAAAGGAATTGACAAGAAGTTCCAGCTACAGGACTGCCGTTTTTTCCTGACATTCTAGAAGCGAGCCAGGCGCAGGAGGAAGGGTTTGGGGGTGTATTGAGTTTATCCCCCATCTCTCCTCCTGGGTGAAGTGAGTATGAACCAAGTTTCACTTTACAGATTTGGTTTATATGCTATTGGCTTAAAATCCACTGAATAATCTATTTCCAGTTTGTCAAACACAGTGACTCTGGTAAAATATTTAAAAAATATTTATATACAAAAATATTTTAGAACATTTTGAAGAAAATATTACTAACCATTTGGCAATTTTGCAGACAATTATTTAAAGAGTGGCGCCTCCTTATGGGATAAAAACTTTTTTCCTCCCTAAACTACCCAATAGAATTGTTGCGCTCAGGAGCAGAGAAGGCCCTGGAGAAGAAACCACAGGTTACCATCTTACCGGAAGGAGCATTTTGTGAAAGCTCCGCCCCCACTCCAAGAGACGATGCATCCACCTCCAGGTTGAATTGCTTGTTAGCATCAGGGCGATGGAGAGCCGGAGCAGTAGAAAAGGCTTGCTTCAAGGCTTGAAAAGCCGATTCAGCCTCAGCTGTCCAATTCTAAGGATTTGCTCCCTTACGGGTCAAGGCAGAGATCGGACCAGTAAAGGACGAGAAGTGTGGCACGAACTGGCGATAGTAGTTGGCGAATCCCAGGAACCGCTGGATTGCTTTTAAACCTGAAGGATGAGGCCACTTTAAAATTGCTGACAGCTTCTCGGGATCCATCTGCAGGCCAGTATCGGATATTATGTATCCTAGGAATGGAAGGGAGGACTTCTCAAAGGTACACTTCTCGAACTTGGTGTACAGACGATTTTGTCTTAGTCTTTGAAGAACCAGACGAACTTGCTTTCCGATGAGTAGCCAAATCTGGAGAAAAAACAAGGATATCATCTAGATACACCACAACACAAGAATATAGCAAGTCTCTAAAGATGTCGTTCACAAGTTCTTGGAACACTGCAGGGGCATTGCTTAATCCAAAGGACATCACCAGATATTCGTAGTGACCGTCACAAGTGTTGAAGGTGGTCTTCCACTTGTCCCCTTGACGAATTTTAATCAAGTTGTAGCCCCACGTAGATCGAGTTTGGAGAAGATCTTAGCTCCTCTGATGCGATCAAACAACTCTGGGATAAGGGCAAAAGGATATTTATTCTTGACTGTGATTTTATTGAGGCCCATGTAATCGATACATGGACGGAGAGAGCCGTCTTTTTTCTTGACAAAGAAGAAGCCAGCCGGAGAGGAAGATTTCCGGATAAATCCTCTGTCAAGATTTTCTTTAATATAATCAGACATGGCTTTAGTCTTTGCAGGTGACAGAGGATAAATGTGACCATGGGGAGGTGAAGAATAAGGAACCAGGTCAATAGGACAATCATAGGGCCTGTGTGGGGGTAACGTCGGAGCCTCCTTCTTATCAAAGACGTTGGCATAGGCATGGTATGCTGCAGGCAGATTTTCAAGATTTGGTGGTACCCAGGGTAACCAAGCAGGCCGAACAGGAGAAAGACACTTTCCAAGGCAGTACTGTCCCCAACGAAGCACTTCTTCAGACTTCCAATCAAGAACAGGTTCATGGGTACAGAGCCATGGAAGCCCCAAAAGGAGAGAGTGAGAAAGACTTCGAAGAATCAGGAACGAAATCTCTTCTGTATGAAGGGCTCCCACCTGTAGACTTATAGGTTCAGTACAAAATTGTACAAACTCAGATAGAGCCCTTCTATTGACTGATGACACCATCAATGGTCTCTCCAGGCGTCGAACTGGAATACGGTATTGATCCACTATGGCTTGCTGCAGGAAGTTTCCTGCCGATCCAGAAGACCCGTCTTTGTGAACCAATTATCTCCAAACTACAAGGTTGCCGGCAGAATCAGGGGTGGAGAGGAATTATCTTCACCTAGAGCCGTCTCTTCAACGGACCCTAGGCTCAGGAGTTTTCCCGGCTTCAGGGGACAAGCATGGAGCACATGATCAGAAACACCACAATAGAAACAAAGTCCTTTGGAATGGCGGTGATGACATTCCTGTTCAGACAGCATAATCCGGTCGACCTGCATGGGTTTAGGAACTGCAGACAACATGAATGGCAGAGGGTTAGGAGCTTGCTGAAGAGAAGATGCCAGATGACAAGGCTTCCCCTCATGTGCCACTTCTCTGGTACGTTTCTGGAACCATAAGTCAATTCGAGCAGCCAGGGAGATGAGGTCATCCAGAGTGGAAGGAACATCCCGTCCGGCCAGCTCATCTTTAATTCTCCCACAGAGGCCTTACCAAAAAATGGCCACCAGTGCCTCATTATTACAGCCGAGTTCAGAGGCTAGCGTACGGAACTGGACTGCATACTGGCCCACGGATTGGTTCCTTTGACGCAACCACAGTAGGGAGGATGTGACAGAAGTGGTGCGTCCGGGCTCATCGAACACCTTGCGAAAGGTCTCTAGGAAGACCCGAAGATCCATTATGACTGGGTCGTTCCTTTCCCAGAGGGGATTAATCCAGGCCAGTGCCTCCCCTGTGAGGTGTGACATAAGAAAAGCCACTTTGGCTCGGTCCGAGTCAAATTGGTGAGGCAAAAGTTCAAAATGAAGGGTACATTGGTTTATGAACCCCTGACACTGATTGGGGTCACCATTGAAACGTGGAGTAGCTGAGGTCCAGATCTTGGTACGTAGGAAGAGGGCGGAGCAGAAGTCGCGTTAACCGGGCTAGAGAAGCTAGATGACGCTGGGTTAGCAGGTGTCAGGTCATTTAGACGCATATTCACATTGCGTAGGTAGGATAATATTTGATCCTGGCGCTCACGCTGCTGAGCCAACTCTTGGTGTGACTCGGTGGTACTTGGAGGGTTCGGATCAGTGGGGTCCATGGCCTGAGCAAACTGTTATTGCAAGCGGGTGTGGACCCACTGCACCACTGACTGGCTATACTCCAGAGGGGCGTAACTTAGCAGCTACCTGGTATTCACTAGAGTCCCTGATGGTGGGGATAGGTTTGGGCCATAGGGTAGCTGCCAGGTGCCACTCAAGAGTAGTCCCCAAGTCAGTGGCAACTGACCAGGGGGTCAGAGTGCTCGGTGCAAGCACCAAGGGGACGTACGAGGCCTGGAGGTACTGGTCAGGACAGGCGGCAATCAAGCGAAATCAGCAAACAAGATGCGAGGTCCGGAGCCAGGCAACAAACAGGCAAAGTCCATAAACAAGTCTGAGGTCAGAGGCAGGTGGCATAAAGCAAAGTCCAGGAGTACAATAGCAGGATTCGGTACACAGGAAGGCAGACAAGATAAACACCTTTGCACAGAGGCTAGACACTGCAATCCAGCCATAGGCTGCTGAGACAGAGGGCATGTGTGTGTGTTGCCTCTTAGGTGAAGAGAGACAAACACATGCAAGTCTCCAGTAGGAAGGAAACTCTGGCATGGAACATATGTAGCAGAGTTAAGCAGCCCATGTCTGTCAGCAGGATGACCGGAGGAAAAAGAGGGAGCACGAGGGTTTTGTTCCCACTGCATTTTGTTTGCGGCAAAACTGACCCATGCCCTTTATTTTATGGGTCAGTTCGATTACAAAATTACCCCATATGTATTGGTTTTATATGTCTAAATAGTGTAAAAATAAATGTAAACCTTTAAAAAAAAAAATGTTTTACATCACCATATTTTGACCTCAATAACTTTTTTTATGCTTATGTCTACTGAGCTATATAAGGGCTAATTTTGTACGGGACAATCTGTAATTTTTATTGATACCATTTTGGAGTGTGTTTGACTTTTTGATCACATTGTATTACATTTTTTAGGGTAAGAGAAGAATGAAAAAATGTCAAACCGGCTATTTTGACCCTTTTTTCCGTTACGCCATTCGCTGTATTGGAAAATGTTTATATTTTAATAGTATATTTTTTAGATATTTTTCATTTTTATATCATTTTTTGTAATGATTTTGAAGCTCTTATATGAGCCTATAAATTATGTTTTTTAATTTTGTACAATCAGGAATTTTTTTAATGAATTTATGACTATCAATTGCTCATTTCTTATGTTGGTCTGCCATCTGGTGGCCAAAATAAGAATTTCAGCATGAATACTATAAGCCTCGTCAGCAAGGCTTATAGTATTCAGAGCAACTAAACAAATAACGTATTAAGCTCCCTCTATTTGACAATATACCTTTTATTAATTATGTACAAGCCATTGTTATACTCCAGCGCACTTTCTCATTGTTTTATTTTTTATATTTCCCAATGTTTTGGGGTGTACCCTAAATTAAACAAAAAATAAATAAATAAATACCAGGGTTGGCTACCTCCTCCTCCACCGTCACGTCCACAGTCTCCTCAACTTCCTACTCCATGTGGACCTCCACCTCCTAGATTAAGATTATAATTTTCTATTTTTACGTATTTGATGTTATTTTAAGTCATTTCACTAATTGATACATTGTTGGGTGACATTCCCAAATTTTTGGCTGTGATATACCCCTGCTCTACATAGTGGACAGGGAAATACATTTCACAAATTTGTCTGTTACATTGTCGGGTGACATTAAACATTTTTTGGCTGTGATATACCCCTGCTCTACATAGTGGACAGGGAAATACATTTCACTAATTCGTCTGTTACATTGTTGGGTGACATTCACCAATTTTTGGCTGTGATATACCCCTGCTCTACATAGTGAACAGGAAAATATATTTTACTAATTTGTCTGTTACATTTTTGGGTGACATTCACAAATTTTTGGCTGTGATATACCCCTGCTATACATAGTGAACAGGGAAATATATTTCACTAATTCATCTGTTACATTGTTGGGTGACATTCACCAATATTTGGCTGTAATATACCACAGCTCTACATAGTGGACAGGGAAATAAATTTCACAAATGTGTCTGTTACATTGTTTGGTGGCAAATTCTTATCTTTTGTGCTAGAAAGTACATTTGCGGCCTACACTCCATTTAGGACAGTACGAATGGTGAGGCCAGAACAAGTGCAGGCGATAGTAGATTGGGTGGCTGACAGTTACAGCGTCCCACTACGTGTGTGTGCACACTGCTTAAAAGCACTTTTTATATTATTATGAGCACTAGGTTGTCATGTATAACTTTGCATTTGTGTATCTGCAAAATCCCTGTTGACAGGCCAATTAGGTGTAATTTATACATCCTACCACTAGATGGGGATAAAGTTCAGGTCCTATATATATACCTAGGCCAGGCCTAGTTAGTGAGTTGTGGAGATGAGAGGAGATTAGGCAGTTGAAATTGTAGTCAGAAGAGAGTCAGATCAAATTAGTGGGAGGGAAGATAGAGTGAAGACTTCGCAACACAGATTAGTGAGTGGAGCCAACTTCGCTAGGAGGTGTTTACTCAGATGTGAGGCACAAAAGAGCGTTTTCCTTCTGTAGCTAGACTATAGACTTGCATCCCTGAACAGTAGGAGAAGAGTTTGCCTCCCTGGAAAAGAAACAAGCTTTCCTAAGGAATCATCGGTGATAAGAGCCATTATTGAGGGCCACAGACACCTTTGCATGGTGGAGGATTTATAGCTTCTGGCAGCCACACCAAACTTCTGAGAGACAGTTGAGTTTTCCTGTCTAAAATATTCAGCTTGTAGGGAAAGTCAAGAAATAGGATCCAACACGTCTAAAGGACCCAGGTACACCTAACCCACTGCTCCAAAACCGAGAAACCTAGCCAGCGTAAAACAGTGGATTTGCAGAATTAACTCTGTACCATCTAGAGACTGCATATTTGTACTGCTGTAACCAAGAGACATCCAAAGTAAAGGTTGTGAGTTGCATCTTACCACTGTCTACCTCATTATTACTACCTATGGTTGTACCACCAATAACGGTACTGGCGTCACGACAAAAAACATCCAGGGACTCAGCTGCAACAAGCACCCTAAGCACCCCTAACATCAAGGGCACCTCAACCACCATCTTGGCTGATGCTTCCCTACAAAGAGCGTGCCCCGGAGGATTTCGTGCTGTCCACCTCAACACTGTGCTGCCAGGGAGGCTATCTGCTAACCGTGAGTAAACTGATGAACTGTGTGTTATATCATTTGGCCCCTCATCGGTCCACCGTGCACCTCACGTGTTGCCCCTGCGACTGGCTGGCTGCATAACTTTTTATTGGCGTCACAAACGGGATTTTAACCCTTGTGCCTGTCGCATGCGAATAAGCCCCTTTATTTGCTTGAGAGACTTTTGCTTATTGTGCGCTGTTTTGGGGTCCAGAACTGTCCAAATTGATTGCAAAATATATGGAGGTGCTATAATAGTCCCCAGCATCAAAACCGCAGTGTCAAAAGTGAGAAAATCCAACATTTGTGTGTCACTATGACTGCTTGCTGTCAGTGAATAGACTGTTACTGTTCAACCAATATGGCCGCCGGAGCTCCGTTTTGAAAAATAACTGCGCCATCACTGTGTGCAAATTGGTGACACCCCCTGCAGAGCAGGAAAACCAGTGTGCCGCCCCTTTTTGCAAAGTTGTCCGGTTCAAGCCCATCCTACCTATACTGTGTGGGTTCTGAGAGACGCTGTTTGCAACACCGCACCCCCCTCCTTGCCCTAGGAAGAGTCCTATAATTGAAATGGGTGGAAGTATGTGTGGCTTGACAATGTGCCTACCTATAAACAGTTGGGATGAAAGCGCAGACTTAGATATAGTCCCCTATGAACCTCTTTATGCACAAAAGACTGCCCCAGTATTGTGTGTCACCAAACAACCAAATCCAATAGGGGTACTGACCGATATTGTGCCGAAGGTCCAACTTGCTGAGACCGCCCCCCGTGTGGTGGATGGTGGTTGCGCCGCTCCCGTCATTAAAACAGACCTGAGAGGCGGGCCTGGAACTTTCGAGGAGCATGACGTGCGTGCGCACGCTAGAAGCAGAAGTACCGATCGCTGCAGAGCGAGAAAATACAGGAGCAGCATGGCTGAAAAATCAGAGCGCTCTGCGCCTGAAAGTGATTCCGGACGGAAACCGGTCACCGCTCTACCTTTGACCCCACAGAGATGGCTCCGGAGCTGCAGGTTCGAGTGCAGGAGTTGTAGGATCGTCACTGGAGGGAGCGCAGTGAAGACCGTGGCCCTGAGTCTGCAAAAGACAGTGCAGGTCAACATGCAGCTGCGACGCCGCGACCCCAGTCTCATAAATCAGCCGAAAGGTCCGGTCACTCTGAGAAGGTACCCACCATAGTGTGGCCCACTATGGAGCACACCGCGCTCTGGGGAAAGCTGTCTGCAGAAATAAAAGCTGCCCGGCTGACGCGCAATCATGCTTGTAAGCATTACAATGAAGGACTTACCCGTAAACTGTTGGAGGCACCGGTAAAGGATTTCCTGTTACCAGTACGTAAACTGGGCCGAGTGTTGGACTTCTGTAAGCAGAGAGGATTCGGGTTCATCCGTGACTTATCAACAGATCGTGAGTACTACGTGAACCGCCGGTCTGTAAAGAGAAAGGAACTTCCCCCTTGGCTCCATAGCCTGTATATTGGCGAGGTGGTTGAGTTCACTACCTGCAGAGGGTACACGTGGGCCCTATGCCACTGCAGTGCGTAAGCCAGGACAACCTACAGAGCCCCAGGAGCCTACTCCAGACTCTAAATCCGAGGAAGAGTCAGAAAACAAACTTCCTACCGCCCTTGCGCAGCCGCCTGATGCAAAGTACATACCACCCAGAACCAATACGCTACTGGGTTTGCAGGAACCAATATCCTTTGGCAACCCGTTATTGTCACCAAAGATCCAGACACCAAACCCAAACCCCAAAGGTTGAGGGTTAGAAGAAAATGGGTCGAGCCACAAATCCTCAATACTACTGCAGAGGACTGTGAAATGTTTTTTCAGCAGCTAGCTGTACAGCCGCCACAAAGAATCGTAGTACCACTTTATGGAGGGGAACCAGCTGGTCCCTCAATACCAAAGAAGTTGTCCTGTGACCAGGAGTGACCCTGCTGCTGGGCTGGTTTGCAAGGAGAAAAAGGAATCGCCCCCTGTCTTTGAAAAAGTCAAGCAAGACCTCAACTTGCCAGTTACCCCTCAACAGAAAGTGATGGAGGGACGTCCAGAAGGATTATCCACTGATTCCTGGGATTCTGGGAGCCTTATTCCGACAGATGTGTCTTCCTGCTCGGATCCCTACAATTAAGTAGGCCGTCTTATCATTATTATGGAGCAGGAGCTGCCATTGTTTGAGAGGACTTCTCTTCTTGTGTTGTATTGAGCCCCTCTCTAAGTTCTTTTGCAAGGACTCCATCCAGGACTCCACCTACTTTAAGAATGTTGCACTACCCTTGTGTTTTACCATGTTTACCCCCTTTTTACCCAATTTTCAGGTTTTCAAGGGACTTTATTAATGCAGCGTTCAAAGTGAAGTACCCAGAAGGACTTTTCTGTGCCTAATTGTTTTACAACAAAACCTTTGCACTTTAAAAATGTTTTATACATGCAAGATGCTGTGGTAGCTATGATGGTTCAGTATGCCTTCAATTTTGAATAAATCCCCAACAGTGTCACCAGCAAAGCACCCCCACACCATCACACCTCCTCCTCCATGCTTCACGGTGGCAACCAGGCATGTAGAGTCCATCCGTTCACTTTTCTGCGTCGCACAAAGACACGGTGGTTGTAACCAAAGATCTCAAATTTGGACTCATCAGACCAAAGCACAGATTTCCACTGGTCTAATGTCCATTCCTTGTGTTCTTTAGCCCAAACAAGTCTCTTCTGCTTGTTGCCTGTCCTTAGCAGTGGTTTCCTAGCAGATATTCTACCAAGGCCTGATTCACACAGTCTCCTCTTAACAGTTGTTCTAGAGATGTGTCTGCTGCTAGAACTCTGTGTGGCATTGACCTGGTCTCTGATCTGAGCTGCTGTTAACCTGCGATTTCTGAGGCTGGTGACTCGGATGAACTTATCCTCCGCAGCAGAGGTGACTCTTGGTCTTCCTTTCCTGGGGCGGTCCGCATGTGAGCCAGTTTCTTTGTAGCGCTTAATGGTTTTTGTGACTGCACTTGGGGACACTTTCAAAGTTTTCCCAATTTTTCAGACTGACTGACCTTCATTTCTTAAAGTAATGATGGCCACTCATTTTTCTTTACTTAGCTGCTCTTTTCTTGCCATAATACAAATTCTAACAGTCTATTCAGTAGGACTATCAGCTGTGTATCCACCTGACTTCTCCACAACGCAACTGACGGTCCCAACCCCATTTATAAGGCAAGAAATCCCACTTATTATACCTGACAGGGCACACCTGTGAAGTGAAAACCATTTCAGGTGACTACCTCTTGAAGCTCATCAAGAGAATGCCAAGAGTGTGCAAAGCAGTAATCAAAGCAAAAGGTGGCTACTTTGAAGAACCTAGAATATGACATATTTTCAGTTGTTTCCCACTTTTTTGTTATGTATATAATTCCACATATGTTAAATCATAGTTTTGATGCCTTCAGTGTAAATCTACAATTTTCATAGTCATGAAAATAAAGAAAACTCTTTGAATGAGAAGGTGTGTCCAAACTTTTTAATATAGTCTGTGTCCAGACTATATTATATTATAGTCTGCGAGTGTAAACCAATAATTATTCTGATCATGGGGTAGTCATCACAGAAATAATTCCACAAATTATACAAAAACCATAAAATGAAAACATGAAAGGACATTGGATAGTCAGAAAATATTTGAACAACAAAGAAAATCAAAGCTTTTCAGAAATATTTTAACAAACCAAGGCTTTTATGCAGCAATAAATAAGAAGACAGAAAAACATTGAACAAAAAAACTCTATAGAGAATCACTATGTGTATAACAAGAGACTGCAATGGCTTAAATCAGTCGAGATTGATAGATCTATCTATGTGCCGCATTCCGAAAAAAATCGAATATATTTTTGCAAAGAAATCGCAACACTCGAATAAAAAAATTGGAAAGTCTGAAAATCGGAAAATCCGACCAAAGAATCAGAATGTTCTATCAATAATCGAAAAATTATTAATAATCGTGTAAAATATCGATAGATCCATATATATACTATTGGTTCAATGTAATCAAAACCAACACAATATAATCGAAATAAACATCGGAGATCAGGCTTCATGCAAATATCCATAAGCAAAATTATAAAATAGTGAAAGATATAAAGAAAAAGTTGTGAATGCTTAAATATATTAGTTTATAAGATTATATCAGTATGTTAATCCACTAAACTATCAGACACGGACAAGACACCACAAATCCATAGGGAATCCTACCTGTATATAAAGTCATTTTGTCTGTAAATGCCATAAAAAGAAAAAGAAAAGAGAGAAAAGGCTATTATCATGTCATTGTATATAAAACTCAAAGTCACGGTTTAAACCCAATGTAGACAATGTCCTTAATTCATGTATCCAATAGGATTCATGTTTGTGGAGTTGAAGTTTTCGATTTCCCCCCTCGACGTGATAAAGGAATGTGTTCAATAATTTGGAACCTTAATTGACTGATATGGTAACCGACATGAATAAAGTGATGGGGTATAGGGAGTTCTGATTTATTACAGCGTATATTGGATTTATGTTTGCTGATGCGGTCTCGCACACACTGGGAAGTTTCCCCAACGTATGCGAGGCCGCACGGGCACTTAATAAGATAGATGACAAACGAGGTCGCGCATGTGAAAAAAAACTTTTATATTGTATAACTTGCCCGTATGTGGATGTGTAAAAGTATTCCCTTTCATAACATGAGCACATTGTACGCAGTTTAAGCGGGGGAAGGTACCCATTTTTGGACTGGAAAGTACAGTCTGTCTTGGCGACTTTTACTCAGGACCAATATCTGCTTTAATTAGGGTATCACGTAGATTTCTTGGACGCTTATAGCACATTTTAATAGGATTATTAAATTCCTTTATATCTGGGTAAAATTTACCTAATAACGGCCAATTTTTTTGTATAATCCGTTGAATCTTCGGTACAAATGGGTGATATGTCACCACTAATGGAAGTCTAGGTGCAGGTTGTTGTGATCGTGACGATCTCAATTCACGATTACCTTGTGTAATCAGTTTAATCTCTTTTTCTAGGAGGCCTCGTGGATAACCACGCTCTTCAAATTTGTCCGACATTTCCATCAGTCGTTGATGATTCACTATAGGGTCACTTACAATTCTCGATACCCTAGCGAACTGTGACCGAGGTAATTATGTTTTTGTATTCTTAGGATGGCAACTAGAATATAAAAGTAACGTATTACGATTCGTCGGCTTAGTATAAATATCTATTTTGAGGGAACCAGTGGAATCCTTGGTCAACGAAGTGTCAAGGAAATTAATCGTGGTTTTCTCAATATGGGCAGTAAACTGTAGATCTTTAATCACATGATTGATATACAGGTCCTTCTCAAAAAATTTGCATATTGTGATAAAGTTCATTATTTTCTGTAATGTACTGATAAACGATAGACTTTCATATATTTTAGATTCATTACACACCAACTGAAGTAGTTCAAGCCTTTTATTGTTTTAATATTGATGATTTTGGCATACAGCTCATGAAAACCCAAATTTCCTATCTCAAAAAATTAGCATATTTCATCTGACCAATAAAAGAAAAGTGTTTTTAATACAAAAAAAGTCAACCTTCAAATAATTATGTTCAGTTATGCACTCAATACTTGGTCGGGAATCCTTTTGCAGAAATGACTGCTTCAATGCGGCGTGGCATGGAGGCAATCAGCCTGTGGCACTGCTGAGGTGTTATGGAGGCCCAGGATGCTTCGATAGCGGCCTTAAGCTCATCCAGAGTGTTGGGTCTTGCGTCTCTCAACTTTCTCTTCCCAATATCCAACAGATTCTCTATGGGGTTCAGGTCAGGAGAGTTGGCAGGCCAATTGAGCACAGTGATACCATGGTCAGTAAACCATTTACCAGTGGTTTTGGCACTGTGAGCAGGTGCCAGGTCATGCTGAAAAATGAAATCTTCATCTCCATAAAGCTTTTCAGCAGATGGAAGCATGAAGTGCTCCAAAATCTCCTGATAGCTAGCTGCATTGACCCTGCCCTTGATAAAACACAGTGGACCAACACCAGCAGCTGACATGGCACCCCAGACCATCGTCTGTGGGTACTTGACACTGGACTTCAGGCATTTTGGCATTTCCCTCTCCCCAGTCTTCCTCCAGACTCTGGCACCTTGATTTCCGAATGACATGCAAAATTTGCTTTCATCCGAAAAAAGTACTTTGGACCACTGAGTAACAGTCCAGTGCTGCTTCTCTGTAGCCCAGGTCAGGCGCTTCTGCCGCTGTTTCTGGTTCAAAAGTGGCTTGACCTGGGGTATGCGGCACCTGTAGCCCATTTCCTGCACACGGCTGTGGATGTTTCTACTCCAGACTCAGTCCACTGCTTCCGCAGGTCCCCCAAGGTCTGGAATCGGTCCTTCTCCACAATCTTCCTCAGGGTCCGGTCACCTCTTCTCGTTGTGCAGCGTTTTCTGCCACACTTTTTCCTTCCCACAGACTTCCCACTGAGGTGCCTTGATACAGCACTCTGGGAACAGCCTATTCGTTCAGAAATTTCTTTCTGTGTCTTACCCTCTTGCTTGAGGGTGTCAATGATGGCCTTCTGGACAGCAGTCAGGTCGGCAGTCTTACCCATGATTGCGGTTTTGAGTAATGAACCAGGCTGGGAGTTTTTAAAAGCCTCAGGAATCTTTTGCAGGTGTTTAGAGTTAATTAGTTGATTCAGATGATTAGGTTAATAGCTCGTTTAGAGAACCTTTTCATGATATGCTAATTTTTGGGGATAGGAATTTTGGGTTTTCATGAGCTGTATGCCAGAATCATCAATATTAAAACAATAAAAGGCTTGAACTACTTCAGTTGGTGTGTAACGAATCTAAAATATATGAAAGTCTAATGTTTATCAGTACATTACAGAAAATAATGAACTTTATCACAATATGCTAATTTTTTTAGAAGGACCTGTATGTATAAAAAATGTGAAAGGATTCCCTATTGCCAGTCCAAATACAAAAAACGTTGTCAATAAATCTACGCCATGTTAATGCATGGGCTCGAAATAATGGATGTGACTATATATACTCCTCCTCAAACTGAGCCATGAAAAGATTGACATACGGGGGGCCACATTTGCCCCCATTGCCGTGCCCTTCTTATGAATATAGTAGTGATCTACAAACATAAAAAAAAAAATTGTAGGACAAACTGCAACAATCCAATGCAAAAGGCCTGTTGAGAATTGGTAAGAGTCGTGGTCACAAGTGATGTGCGTACGGCCTGTATCCCCCCATCATGAGAGATGGAGGTGTACAGGCTGTTGACATCAAGAGTGACCAAAAGTGCATCCGGGGGAATTGTGCCTAAGGAGAGAATAATCTCTAAAAAGTGTGATGTAGCCAATAAGTATGATTTTGTTTTGCGTACTAATGGGGTAAGTATTTTTTCTAAATAAATAGATAATGGTGCCAAAAGTGAGTCTGTCGATGCCACTATTGGGCGTCCTGGTGGTTGTTGGAGATTCTTATGTATTTTAGGTAACACATATATAACCGGCATTATTGGGTGATCATTGTGAAGAAATATATAGGTTAATTTATCGATTGTACCAATCCCTAAGTGGTGATCAAGATATGACTCTATTTCTTTTTGTATACCAAAGGTGGGATTATTTTATGTAAGCTCATAAGTATCGGTGTCAGCCAATTGTCTCTTCATTTCTTGTTTATAATAAGATGTATCCATGACTACTATGGCACCCCCTTTATCGTCTGGTTTAATTGTAATCGTCTTATCACTTCTAAGTGACTGTAGTGCAAGATATTCAGTGTTTGGGAGATTTGAGTGAGACGGATATCGGCCCCTCTTAAAGGAGTCGATGTTCGCCTGAACCTCATTATCCACCAAATTAATAAAGGCCTCAATCGTATGAGATAATTTGGGGGGCATAAAATTACTTTTGTTCTTAAAACCTAAGTGGGCTATGGATAAAGGATTAGACATTAAAGGTGGCTCAGACTCATCAATACAATCATCCTTAAAGTGTACTTTCAAACGTAAAGACCTGTAGAACCTATTTAGGTCCTGCATAAAAGAAAATTGTTGAAAAGATTCTCTTGGGCAAAAAGACAGTCCTTTTTGATAAGACATTATGTTCAGCTGGAGCCAGGGTCCTAGATGAAATATTAATAACAAAGTTTTTACCTGGGACCTGGTCTGAATCATGGAAGGTTCTGGCTTGTCGGGAGTGTCGTCTCCTGCATATCCTTGGGGTCGTCGTCTGGTTCTGTTGCCCAGCCGGGGAAAAAAACGATATGGTCTGCGATGTGAGGACCTGTCGCTCCCAGATGAAGAAGAAGCATAGTCCCCAAATGGTTGATAACCCTGTGATTCGGATTCTTGCCATTGCCAGCGATAAATACGGTTCAGCTGATAATCTTCAGTGTCTCGAGTAAATTTAGCCCGTTTTGTTTGCTCAATATACTTTCTATGGTCCTCCAAAATTTTCTCTGTCTTCTTCTTTATATCATTCCACTCCTGAGTGGAGGATGTGGAGACAAGCTGTGCCTCAATTGTTGTTATTACTATACACAGCATGTCAATTGTGTTCATCTGTATAATTGTTTGAGCTTGAGCACCTACTCAAGTCTGCATCTACTTTTTCGTATGATACTATCACTGCTGATGGGATTGTCTCACAGATAACTACTCCTAGTGAGTTTACATGATTATTAATAATTTTTCAATTGTTGATCGAACATTCTGATTCTTTGGTCGGATTTTCTGATTTTCTGACTTTCCGATTTTTTGATTCGAGTGTTGCGATTTCTTTACGAAAATATATTTGATTTTTTTCGAAAATATATTTGAATGTTACAAATAACCGGACTTCCGCTATTTTAATCAAGTATGCGGATATCCTGTTGATGACGTTTTTTCAACATTGCAAGATCAGGCTCAGCATAAATACCAGACATGCACAGGTCACCCAGCGCAACGCCACTTTTCTCCAGTCAGGACTGCTTGGAGGTATGTACATGATGCTGATAATTCTATGCATTGTACCTTATGGGTTTTATTTATCTATATATGTGCCTAATATTCCATTGTTTGAAACTGCTGAGATATCTTATATAGCATGACAGCTAACTGATATACTATAGGGAATGCGGCACATAGATAGATCTATCAATCTCAACTGATTTAACCCATTGCAGTCTCTTGTTATACACATAGTGATTCTCTATAGAGGTTTTTTGTTCAATATTTTTCTGTCTTCTTATTTATTGCTGCATAGAAGCCTTGGTTTGTTAAAATATTTCTGAAAAGCTTTTATTTTCTTTGTTGTTCAAATATTTTCTGATTATCCAATGTCCTTTCATGTTTTAATTTTTTGGTTTTTGTATAATTTGTGGAATTATTTCTGTGATGACTACCCCATTATCAGAATAATTATTGGTTTACACTCGCAGACTATAATATAATATAGTATAGTGTACTATGTGTATATATATATATATATATATATATATATTCACTTATAGATTTGCCTCTATATGTATGGTTGCAGTTCTTTGCTCTTTCTTCTTTGTATGTATTGATTTGATGTTATTATAATTAACAGGCCGTGAACAAGGTCCGGGAGGACCGAAACGTTGGCCTATGTAACTGACAATCACCAGTGGCATTTCAAATAAAATTATTTACTTTATTCACATCAAATTTTGAGTGCCGTGAATTACTCTACAATATTACTTTGGGGAGAACCTCCATCACTGAGCACCGAAGATAATACTATACACAGCAGAGTGCCAGCCATCAATTGTGTTCATTTACTCAGATGTCAGGCGCAGAAGAGCGTTTTCCTTCTGTAGCTAGACTATAGACTTGCATCCCTGACCAGTAGGAGAAGAGTTTGCCTCCCTGGAAAAGAAACTAGCATTCCTAGTAATTCATCGGTGATAAGAGCCATTATTGAGGGCCACAGACACCTTTGCATGGTGGAGGATTTATAGCTTCTGGCAGCCACACCAACCTTCTAAGAGACAGTTGAGTTTTCCTGTCAAAAAATATTCAGCTTGTAGGGAAAGTCAAGAAATAGGATCCAACACATCTAAAGGAACCAGGTACACCTAACCCACTGCTCCAAAACCGAGAAACCTAACCAGCCTAAAACTGCGGATTTGCAGAATTAACTCTGTACCATCTAGAGACTGCATAATTGTACTGCTGCAACCAAGAGACATCCAAAGTAAAAGTTGTGAGTTGCATCTTACCACTGTCTAACTCATTATTACTACCTATGGTTGTACCACCATTAACCGTACTGGCGTCACGACAAAAAACATCCAGGGACTCAGGTGCAACAAGCACCCTAAGCACCCCTAACATCAAGGGCACCTCAACCACCATCTTGGCTGATGCTTCCTACCACAGAGCGTGCCCTGGAGGATTTCGTGCTGTCCACCTCAACACTGTGCTGCCAGCCCAGGGAGGCTATCTGCTAACCGTGAATAAACTGATGAACTGTGTGTTATATCATTTGGCCACGCTGTGTTGCCCCTGTGACTAGCTGGCTTCACAGTGCCTCTAGTTCCTTCACATTGTCTCCCACCCAGTCCTCTGCTGAAAGATCAGCATGTACAACCCATGGCCATCTGTCTTTCAACTCACCCCGTTGTGAATCAGGCAAGCAGTCTGAGACCCAAGTCATGCAGCAGTCTCTTATGCTTTTTGATGACTCTGTTGGCAGGGTTTACGTGGGCCATCCACATAGCCCTGCCCCAGAAGTGGAAGAGATTGAGTGCACTGATGCCTAACCACTTATGTTTCAGGATGAGGTCATGTGAAGACCACCGCAGCACGTCTCTGATGATGACAAAACATAGGTGCCAACTGCTGCGGCTTTCTGCAGTCTGCAGACCGACAAGGAGGGCAGGGCTAAAGATTGGGTGGAAGATGATGTGGAGGATGATGAGGTACTAGACCCCACATGGATTTAAGGTCATGCGAGTGATGTGTGCAGTTTGGAGGAAGAGACGCTGGTTGCACAGAGGCACCGGCACAGCAAAATAGGGAGGAGGGTGCAAAAGCGTCTGTTCAATTAGTGGGTGACATGAACCCAGTTTTGTCGAGAATAAACCCCTGCTCTGCATAGGTGACAGGGACCTAAATTTCTAAAAATCACCTGTTACATTCTCAGGTGACATTTTACCATTTTTGCCATGTACAAACCCCTGCTCTGCATAAGTGACAGGGACCAAATTTTTTTAAAATCGTCTGTTCAATTGGTGGGTGACATGAACCCAGTTTTACCGTGAATAAACCCCGGCTCTGCATAGGTGACAGGGACTTAAATTTCTAAAATTCGTCTTTAATTGACGCGCACCCCCTCTTTTCATTCGATTCTTCCTCTTTAATAACTTGTCCCACATTTCCGCCTGATCACATTTCAGCCATTGACCTCCCTTGGATGTGGTATCCCTTTCTCCCGCTCCCTCTCCGGCATGGAACGCTGATTCCCAGTTACCCGTGATCACCATGGTAGGCACATAAAAGAACATTGAAAGTTGATAGAGAAGATATCCAATTGGATCGTGGACATCACGGGGACGTGTTATCTAGAGTCAACAAAGCGGCAGCAGGGCCTCTCCTGTATAACGTTTCCTAATCCAAATCACCACAGTGACATTCCCTTTAATTTTTTTATTACTGATTCCAATAACAGGGCATCTTAAGAGTCCTGTATTGTTATTTGTCCTCACTACCTCCCCGAGTCGGGAGTTGAATTGCCACACGCCCCCTCCTTTACTTGGATGCTTCTGCTTCAATAACTTGTCCCACATTCCAGCCCGATCACATTTCAGCCATTGACCTCCCTTGGATGTGGTATCCCTTTCTCACGCTCCCTCTCCGGCATGGAACCCTGATTTCCTGTTACCCATGATCACAATGGTAGGAACATAAAAGAACATTGAAAGTTGATAGAGAAGATATCCAATTGAATCGTGGACGTCACGGGGACGTGCGACATGGTGGAGCAGTACAGGGAGTGCAGAATTATTAGGCAAATTAGTATTCTGACCAACATCATTCTCTTTATGCATGTTGTCTTACTCCAAGCTGTATAGGCTCGAAAGCCTACTACCAATTAAGCATATTAGGTGATGTGCATCTCTGTAATGAGAAGGGGTGTTGTCTAATGACATCAACACCCTATATCAGGTGTGCATAATTATTAGGCAACTTCCTTTCCTTTGGCAAAATGGGTCAAAAGAAGGACTTGACAGGCTCAGAAAAGTAAAAAATAGTGAGATATCTTGCAGAGGGATGCAGCACTCTTAAAATTGCAAAGCTTCTGAAGCGTGATCATCGAACAATCAAGCGTTTCATTCAAAATAGTCAACAGGGTTGCAAGAAGCGTGTGGAAAAACCAAGGCGCAAAATAACTGCCCATGAACTGAGAAAAGTCAAGCGTGCAGCTGCCAAGATGCCACTTGCCACCAGTTTGGCCATATTTCAGAGCTGCAACATCACTGGAGTGCCCAAAAGCACAAGGTGTGCAATACTCAGAGACATGGCCAAGGTAAGAAAGGCTGAAAGACGACCACCACTGAACAAGACACACAAGCTGAAACGTCAAGACTGGGCCAAGAAATATCTCAAGACTGATTTTTCTAAGGTTTTATGGACTGATGAAATGAGAGTGAGTCTTGATGGGCCAGATGGATGGGCCCGTGGCTGGATTGGTAAAGGGCAGAGAGCTCCAGTCCGACTCAGACGCCAGCAAGGTGGAGGTGGAGTACTGGTTTGGGCTGGTATCATCAAAGATGAGCTTGTGGGGCCTTTTCGGGTTGAGGATGGAGTCAAGCTCAACTCCCAGTCCTACTGCCAGTTTCTAGAAGACACCTTCTTCAAGCAGTGGTACAGGAAGAAGTCTGCATCCTTCAAGAAAAACATGATTTTCATGCAGGACAATGCTCCATCACACGCGTCCAAGTACTCCACAGCGTGGCTGGCAAGAAAGGGTATAAAAGAAGAATCACTAATATCATGGCCTCCTTGTTCACCTGATCTGAACCCCATTGAGAACCTGTGGTCCATCATCAAATGTGCGATTTACAAGGAGGGAAAACAGTACACCTCTCTGAACAGTGTCTGGGAGGCTGTGGTTGCTGCTGCACGCAATGTTGATGGTGAACAGATCAAAACACTGACAGAATCCATGGATGGCAGGCTTTTGAGTGTCCTTGCAAAGAAAGGTGGCTATATTGGTCACTGATTTGTTTTTGTTTTGTTTTTGAATGTCAGAAATGTATATTTGTGAATGTTGAGATGTTATATTGGTTTCACTGGTAAAAATAAATAATTGAAATGGGTATATATTTGTTTTTTGTTAAGTTGCCTAATAATTATGCACAGTAATAGTCACCTGCACACACAGATATCCCCCTAAAATAGCTAAAACTAAAACCAAACTAAAAACTACTTCCAAAAATATTCAGCTTTGATATTAATGAGTTTTTTGGGTTCATTGAGAACATGGTTGTTGTTCAATAATAAAATTAATCCTCAAAAATACAACTTGCCTAATAATTCTGCACTCCCTGTATGTGTGCACACGCCTACACGTACTGACTGATGGGTCTGCCCCCTTCAACTGGGTCTTCAAATTGGGCACGTGCCCTTTACGCCTTGGAGGTGCTGGCCTGCCCTGCAGCCAGTGTATTATCTGAACTTGTGTTTAGCTCGGCAGGAGGGGGTTATCACAGACAAGTGCAGCCGCCTGTCAACAGCCAATGTGGACAAGCTCACGTTCATTAAAATGAACCAGGCAGGGATCCCACAGGACTTGTCCTTACCTTGTGCAGAATAGACATGTATACCGGCCTCACCCAGCGATTGTTGTACTCTAACACACTTTCTCTTTGTTTTATTTTTTATATTTCCCAATGTTTTGGGGCCTACCCAAATGTCAACTAAAATAAATAAATAATAAAATAAAATAAAAAACTAAAACAAAAACCAGTGTTGACTACCTCCTCCTCCTCCAATGCCACTTCCACCTACATCGCCAAATCCACCGCCTCCTCAACCTCCCACTCCATATGGACCTCCTCCTTCTAGATCAAGATTATTATTTTAGATTTTTACGTATTTTATGTTATTTTAAGTCATTTCCCTATCCAAATGCCATGCTCTTAACCACATTTTGCTGCCCTTTTAAGCCCTCCAGCCCTTTCCATGACTTTTTTAGAGCCATTTTAGTGCTCCAAAGTTTGGGTCCCCATTAACTTCAGTGGGGTTTGGGGTCAAGTTCAGGTCCCGAACTCGAACTTTTTTGTGAAGTTCGGCCAAATCCGTCGAACCCGAACATCCAGGTGTCCGCTCAACTCTACCTGTAATATTATTACACTCCAGAAATACATCCAGGCCCCTCTTGAACTCTTTTAGTGAACTCACCATCACCACCTCCTCAGTCAGAGAGTTCCATAGTCTCACTGCCCTTACCGTAAATGATCCTCTTCTATGTTTGTGTACAAACTTTCTTTCCTCCAAACGCAGAGGATGTCTCCTTGTCACAGTCACAGTCCTGGGGAAAATAGATGATGGGAGAGATCTCTGTACTGACCCCTGATATATTTATAAATAGTTATTAGATCTCCCTTGAGTCGTATTTTTTCTAAATTGAATAACCCTAATGTTGATAATCTTTCTGGGTACTGTAGTTCGCCTATTTCAGTTATTACTTTAGGTGCTCTCCTCTAAACCCTCTGCAGCTCTGCTATGTCTGCCTTGTTCACAGTCGCCCAGAACTGCACACAGTACTCCATGTGTGGTCTGACTGCTAACAATTGAAAAAATTATGGGCGAGGGCCTGCTGGTGAGCTGACCCTCAAAAACATTATATGCGAGGGCCTACAGGTGAGCTGACTCTCTAAAAGATTGTAGGCGAGGGCCTGCTGGTCAGCTGACCCTCAAAAACATTATATGTGAGGGCCTGCTGGTGAGCTGACCCTGTAAAAGATTGCAGGTGAGGCCCTGCTGGTGATCTGACTCTGTAAAACATTATGGTTGGGGGCCTGCAGGTGAACTGACCATCTAAAAGATTGTAGGTGAAGGCCTGCTGGTAAGATGACCCTCTAAAAAGATTGTAGGTGAGGGCCTGCTGGTGAGCTGATCCTCTAAAACATTATATGCGAGGGCCTGCAGGTGAGCTGACCCTCTAAAGGATTGTAGGTGAGGGCCTGCAGGTGAGCTGACCCTCTAAAAGATTGTATGTGAGAGCCTGTTGGTGAGCTGACCCTCTAAAACATTATATGCGAAGGCCTGCAGGTGAGCTGACCCTCTACAACAATAGGAGCGAGGGCAAACTAATAAGCATGTTGATATGATGGAAAAGGAGGAGGAGGAAGAGAAAAGGAAAATTGAACCATATACCCTTTTTTTGTGGTGAAAGGGGTGCATGGGAATACAATGTATTCAGTACATTATAAACAACACATTTAAAGTGCCTTTATGTTTAGCCTGTCAGCATTTTCAGTTGACAGGTGGATGCGCTTATCCGTTATTATGCCCGCAGCAGCCCTAAATACCCACTCTGACCAAATGCTGGTGGCAGGGCAGGCCAGCACCTCCAAGGCGTAGAGTGCCAGTTCATGCCACATGTCCAGCTTGGACACCCAGTAGCTGTAAGGCTCAGAGGGATCATTGAGGATGCTGACATGGTCTGCTACATACTCATTCACCATCTTCCAAACTTTTTCCCTCCTTGGACACTAGGCCGCGCATCACGGTGTCCCAGGCTTTGGAGAGTGTTGCCCTGCCTCTATTGGAACTGCTGTGTGTTCCCCTCGTCTCCCCTCCTCGGTTGCCCAAGGAAGTACAGACTCTGCCGCCAGTGTTGTCAGCTGGAAATTTTTGGAGCAATTTTTCTGCAAGGAACTTCTGGTATTGCACCATTTTGCACGTCCTCTCCACCACAGGAATGAGGATCGAGAAAGGTGAACAACCAGTAATCGGTGTTGTCTAAAATGCGTAAAACGCGTGGGCCACGGGAAAGGCACCCTAACATAAGGTCAGCCATGTGTGCCAGAGTCCCAACAGGCAAGACTTCGCTGTCTTCATCAGGAGGATGACTCTCAATCTCCTCATCTTCTTCCTCCTCTTCTGCCCATCCATGCTAAACAGATGAAATTAAACTTCCATGAGTACTACCCTCTGTAGCAGAGGCCACCGTTTCCTGCTCCTCCTCATCATCATCCAATTTGCGCTGAGAAGACGAACTGAGGGTGGCCTGGCTATCACCCTGTGTACTGTCTTCCCCCATCTCCACCACTTTCATATGCAATGCGTCAGCCTTAATTGTGAGCAGCGAGTGTTTGAGTAGACACAGAAGTGGTATGGTGACGCTGATAATAGCGTTATCGCTGCTTACCATCTGTGTTGATTCCTCAAAGTTTCTTAAAACCTCACAGAGATTAGACATTGCGAAGAGCGGAAGCTGCGAAGAGCGGAAGCTGACTGAAAATGCGGCAACCATGTTGCAGCTGGTATTCCACTACTGCCCTCTGCTGCTCATAAAGCCTGCCCTACATGTGAAACGTGAAGTTCCAGCGCGTGCTCACGTCTCACAACAGTTGGTTAGCTGGCAATTGTAAGCACTGCTACAGCGTTGACAGACCGGCGGAAGCTGTCGATGACTTGCGGAAATGGGCACACCCGCTGCGCACCTTCACCTGTAGCTCAGGCAAATTGGGGTAGGTTTTTAGAAACCATTTGCATTCAAATTCCTGGGGTAAGGACATTTGTACGCTGCGCTGGGACACGGAAATGCATGTGGTTGCTGATGGCGCTTGCGAAGGTCCAGGTGCAGGGGCGGGAGGCATCCGGGCCTGCGCCTTTGACAAGGGATTGGCGAGCACATAACACAGGGGAAGAGGAGGCAGTGGTGCGACCCGCAGACACAGATTGTGGACCCAGGCGTTCGGCCCACCTATTACGGTGCTTTGATGCCATATGGTGGATCATTTTGGTGGTGGTGAGGTGGCTACTCTTTATGCCCCTGCTCATTTTTGTATGGCACAGTTTGCAAGTTACAATTCTTTTGTCGTCCGCACTTCCCTCAAAAAAGCGCCAGACTGCGGAACACCTACGCCTTGGCAAGGGGGATTTCCGCAAGGGTGTGCTCCGGGGAACAGTTGCAGGCCTGTTTGGTGTGGCCCGCCTTCTCCCTTTTGCCACCCCACTGCCTCTTCCAGCCTGTTGCGGTGGATAGGAAAGGGAAGGGAATCAAGTGATCCATATTAGACCAGCTCATTACCATTGCATATTCTACACATATACCCACATACCGCCTCACATCTTTATCCCGTGGTGTGTTTGTAAATGTATTCATATATTTCATCTCTCAAGCCACAAGGTCATTAATCTTATGGGATGAGGGGATTATACCGGTGGCAGACAGCATCAGAACCAATGATGACCCTAAAAGGCAAGGGGGTTAGTAGGAATTAAAACCAAAACATAAAAACCCGCATAAAACCCTTTTGGGTGTGGAGACCCATATGAACCCCATGATCCTATAAATATGAGGAGAAACCAGTGGACTCGTTCAAGCCATTTGGATGCAGTGTATTTAGCTTCCAAATCCACTTGCATTCGAGTTGCGCCAATCTTTTTGTTATGTTACCGCCTCAGATATTTTTCAGGACACAATCAATTGCCCGTACTTTCAAATGCACAGGGTTGCAGTCGTGATATATTTTGAAATGTCTTGCCACTGGTTTTAAATTACCCAGTTCTTTTTCATTAATTGCTGACATTATATCTCTGACGTGCTCACGCACTCTCACCTTTAGTTCTCTTGTGGTTAAACCCACATACAGGTCCTTCTAAAAAAATTAGCATATTGTGATAAAGTTCATTATTTTCTGTAATGTACTGATAAACATTAGACTTTCATATATTTTAGATTCATTACACACAACTGAAGTAGTTCAAGCCTTTTATTGTTTTAATATTGATGATTTTGGCATACAGCTCATGAAAACCCCAAATTCCTATCTAAAAAAAATTAGCATATCATGAAAAGGTTCTCTAAACGAGCTATTAACCTAATCATCTGAATTAACTAATTAACTCTAAACACCTGCAAAAGATTCCTGAGGCTTTTAAAAACTCCCAGTCTGGTTCATTACTCAAAACCGCAATCATGGGTAAGACTGCCGACCTGACTGCTGTCCAGAAGGCCATCATTGACACCCTCAAGCAAGAGGGTAAGACACAGAAAGAAATTTCTGAACGAATAGGCTGTTCCCAGAGTGCTGTATCAAGGCACCTCAGTGGGAAGTCTGTGGGAAGGAAAAAGTGTGGCAGAAAACGCTGCACAACGAGAAGAGGTGACCGGACCCTGAGGAAGATTGTGGAGAAGGACCGATTCCAGACCTTGGGGGACCTGCGGAAGCAGTGGACTGAGTCTGGAGTAGAAACATCCAGAGCCACCGTGTACAGGCGTGTGCAGGAAATGGGCTACAGGTGCCGCATTCCCCAGGTCAAGCCACTTTTGAACCAGAAACAGCGGCAGAAGCGCATGACCTGGGCTACAGAGAAGCAGCACTGGACTGTTGCTCAGTGGTCCAAAGTACTTTTTTCGGATGAAAGCAAATTTTGCATGTCATTCGGAAATAAAGGTGCCAGAGTCTGGAGGAAGACTGGGGAGAGGGAAATGCCAAAATGCCTGAAGTCCAGTGTCAAGTACCCACAGTCAGTGATGGTCTGGGGTGCCATGTCAGCTGCTGGTGTTGGTCCACTGTGTTTTATCAAGGGCAGGGTCAATGCAGCTAGCTATCAGGAGATTTTGGAGCACTTCATGCTTCCATCTGCTGAAAAGCTTTATGGAGATGAAGATTTCATTTTTCAGCACGACCTGGCACCTGCTAACAGTGCCAAAACCACTGGTAAATGGTTTACTGACCATGGTATTACTGTGCTCAATTGGCCTGCCAACTCTCCTGACCTGAACCCCATAGAGAATCTGTGGGATATTGGGAAGAGAAAGTTGAGAGACCCAAGACCCAACACTCTGGATGAGCTTAAGGCCGCTATCGAAGCATCCTGGGCCTCAATAACACCTCAGCAGTGCCACAGGCTGATTGCCTCCATGCCACGCCGCATTGAAGCAGTCATTTCTGCAAAAGGATTCCCGACCAAGTATTGAGTGCATAACTGAACATAATTATTTGAAGGTTGACTTTTTTTGTATTAAAAACACTTTTCTTTTATTGGTCGGATGAAATATGCTAATTTTATGAGATAGGAATTTGGGGTTTTCATGAGCTGTATGCCAAAATCATCATCAATATTAAAACAATAAAAGGCTTGAACTACTTCAGTTGGTGTGTAATGAATCTAAAATATATGAAAGTCTAATGTTTATCAGTACATTACAGAAAATAATGAACTTTATCACAATATGCAATTTTTTTTAGAAGGACCTGTAGATCTTAGGGCATGAACATTTTGCGTAATACACGACTGCTGTACTTGTGCATGTGAGGCATTGTGTTAAAGGTTTTCCCATTGGTTGAATCATCAAAGGAAGTCGCTCTTCCCATGTTGGGACATGCTATAAATTTCCCACATGGGACAAAACCCCATTTAGGTTTTCCTATCCCTGGGAACAAAGGCTGACTCTGTTTAACAAATAAGCTACGTACAAGATGATCTTTCAAATTTTTGGATCATTTGGCCGTTACCATCGGATATGGCGCTATATATTTCACCAGGATAGGATCAGTCAACAGAACAGGCCACGATCTTCTCAAGATATCTTTCATCTCAATCCATCTTCCATGGTAACCTGTGATGAATCTTGTCTTATTATCATTGACCCTTTGTTCCCCCGAAAAAAGGAGATCCTGACGGGAGCATGTCCTTGCTCTCCTATATGCCTTCTTAATTGAGCGCTGACTATACCCACGACTGGTGAATCTGTTGAATGTTTTAATTCATCCGCTTGTTGTTAAAATATTACATCCGTCGAGCAAATTCTCTGAGCCCGTAAAAATTGTCTGGTCGGGATCGAATTGATCATCTGTGGGGGGTGGGATGAAGATGCATGTAAATAAGAATTCACTGCTGTTGGTTTCCTGAATATATTTGTCACTATATAACCATCAATGCCTCTTTCCTACTGAACATCCAGGAACTCAATAGAGTCCCTATCATATTTATATGTCAATTTGATGTTCTTGCAATTCTTATTCAGCATCCCAAAGAATTCTTGTAACTCCACCACACTTCCCTGCCAGATCAAAAATACATTGTCGATGTACCTCGCCCAGAAAATGGCGCGGTCCATCGACATGCATCAATCTGACAGGAAAAGGTCTCTCTCCCACAGCCCCAGGAACAAATTTGCGTAGGATGGCACACAGGGTATCCCCATCGCAGTGCCCTGGAGCTGCAGGTAGAAGGACCTTCCGAAGGATAAAAAATTATACGTCAGGACAAAAGACAAAAGGTCCAAAAGGAACCTTCTCCTATCCACATCCAGGTTTTCTTGTGTGAGAAAGAAATCAACTGCCTGCATTCCATCTTGGTGCTTGATGCTAGTATATAGTGACTCAACGTCTCAAGTCACCATAATTGCATCATCCCCAAGATGGATACCATCGATCTTCCGCAGGAAATCTGTCGTATCCTTAACCGCCTCCGGACCGCCTAACGCAGATCTGCGGTCCGGAGGCGGCAGCTCTGCGCAGAGTGGCGCATATACGCGTCATCTCGCGAGAGCCGAGACTTCCTGTGAACGCGCGCACACAGGCGCGCGCGTTCACAGGAACTGAAGGTAAGAGACAGGATCTCCAGCCTGCCAGCGGCGATCGTTCGCTGGCAGGCTGGAGATGTGATTTTTTTAACCCCTAACAGGTATATTAGACGCTGTTTTGATAACAGCGTCTAATATACCTGCTACCTGGTCCTCTGGTGGTCCCTTTTGTTTGGATCGACCACCTGAGGACACAGGTAGCTGTGTAAAGTACCACAAAACACTACACTACACTACACCCCCCCTGTAACTTATTAACCCCTTATGAACCCCTGATCACCCCATATAGACTCCCTGATCACCCCCCTGTCATTGATCACCCCCTTGTCAGGCTCCGTTCAGACGTCCGTATGATTTTTACGGATCCACGGATACATGGATCGGATCCGCAAAACACATACGGACGTCTGAATGGAGCCTTACAGGGGGGTGATCAATGACAGGCGGGTGATCACCCATATAGATTCCCTGATCACCCCCTGTCATTGATCACCCCCCTGTAAGGCTCCATTCAGATGTCCGTATAATTTTTACGGATCCACGGATACATGGATCGGATCTGCAAAACACATACGGACGTCTGAATGGAGCCTTACAGGGGGGTGATCAATGACAGGTGGGTGATCACCCATATAGATTCCCTGATCACCCCGTCATTGATCACCCCCCTGTCATTGATCACCCCCCTGTAAGGCTCCATTCAGATGTCCGTATGATTTTTACGGATCCACGGATACATGGATCGGATCCGCAAAACACATACGGACGTCTGAATGGAGCCTTACAGGGGGGTGATCAATGACAGGCGGGTGATCACCCATATAGATTCCCTGATCACCCCCTGTCATTGATCACCCCCCTGTAAGGCTCCATTCAGATGTCCGTATGATTTTTACGGATCCACGGATACATGGATCGGATCTGCAAAACACATACGGACGTCTGAATGGAGCCTTACAGGGGGGTGATCAATGACAGGCGGGTGATCACCCATATAGAGTCCCTGATCACCCCCTGTCATTGATCACCCCCCTGTAAGGCTCCATTCAGATGTCCGTATGATTTTTACGGATCCACGGATACATGGATCGGATCCGAAAAACACATACGGACGTCTGAATGGAGCCTTACAGGGGGGTGATCAATGACAGGCGGGTGATCACCCATATAGATTCCCTGATCACCCCCTGTCATTGATCACCCCCCTGTCATTGATCACCCCCCTGTAAGGCTCCATTCAGACATTTTTTTGGGCCCAAGTTAGCGGAAATTGTTTTTTTTTTTTTTTTTTCTTACTAAGTCTCATATTCCACTAACTTGTGTCAAAAAATAAAATCTCACATGAACTCACCATACCCCTCACGGAATCCAAATGCGTGACATTTTTTAGACATTTATATTCCAGACTTCTTCTCACGCTTTAGGGCCCCTAAAATGCCAGGGCAGTATAAATACCCCACATGTGACCCCATTTCGGAAAGAAGACACCCCAAGGTATTCCGTGAGGGGCATATTGAGTCCATGAAAGATTGAAATTTTTGTCCCAAGTTAGCGGAAAGGGACAGCTTGTGCTGTCCCTTTAGCTTGTGCCAAAAAAAAAAAATTCTATGAACTCGCCATGGCCCTCATTGGGGTGTCTTCTTTCCAAAATGGGGTCACATGTGGGGTATTTATACTGCCCTGGCTTTTTAGGGGCCCGAAAGCGTGAGAAGAAGTCTGGGATCCAAATGTCTAAAAATGCCCTCCTAAAAGGAATTTGGGACGCTTTGCGCATCTAGGCTGCAAAAAAGTGTCACACATCTGGTATCGCCGTACTCAGGAGAAGTTGGGGAATGTGTTTTGGGGTGTCATTTTACATATACCCATGCTGGGTGAGATAATATCTTGGTCAAATGCCAACTTTGTATAAAAAAATGGGAAAAGTTGTCTTTTGCCAAGATATTTCTCTCACCCAGCATGGGTATATGTAAAATGACACCCCAAAACACATTCCCCAACTTCTCCTGAGTACGGCGATACCAGATGTGTGACACTTTTTTGCCGCCTAGGTGGGCAAAGGGGCACACATTCCAAAGAGCAACTTTAGGATTTCACAGGTCATTTTTTACACATTTTGATTTCAAACTACTTACCACACATTAGGGCCCCTAGAATGCCAGGGCAGTATAACTACCCCACAAGTGACCCCATTTTGGAAAGAAGACACCCCAATGTATTCTGTGAGGGGCATGTCGAGTTCCTAGAATTTTTTATTTTCTGTCACAAGTTAGCGGAAAATTATGATTTTTTTTTTTCTTACAAAGTCTCATATTCCACTAACTTGTGACAAAAAAAAAAAATTCTAGGAACTCGCCATGCCCCTCACGGAATACCTTGGGGTGTCTTCTTTCCAAAATGGGGTCACTTGTGGGGTAGTTATACTGCCCTGGCAATTTAGGGGCCCTAATGTGTGCAAAGTAGTTTGAAATCAAAATCTGTAAAAAATGGCCGGTGAAATTCTAAAGGTGCTCTTTGGAATGTGGGCCCCTTTGCCCACCTAGGCTGCAAAAAAGTGTCACACATGTGGTATCGCCGTACTCAGGAGAAGTTGGGGAATGTGTTTTGGGGTGTCATTTTACATATACCCATGCTGGGTGAGATAAATATCTTGATCAAATGCCAACTTTGTATAAAAAAATTGGAAAAGTTGTCTTTTGCCAAGATATTTCTCTCACCCAGCATGGGTATATGTAAAATGACACCCCAAAACACATTCCCCAACTTCTCCTGAGTATGGCGATACCAGATGTGTGACACTTTTTTGCTGCCTAGGTGGGCAAAGGGGCACACATTCCAAAGAGCACCTTTAGGATTTCACAGGTCATTTTTTACACATTTTGACTTCAAACTACTTCTTACGCATCTGGGCCCCTAAAATGCCAGGGCAGTATAACTACCCCACAAGTGACCCCATTTTGGAAAGAAGACACCCCAAGGTATTTTGTGATGGGCATAGTGAGTTCATGGAAGTTTTTATTTTTTGTCACAAGTTAGTGGAATATGAGACTTTGTAAGAAAAAAAATAAATCATCATTTTCCGCTAACTTGTGACAAAAAATAAAAAGTTCTATGAACTCACTATGCCCATCAGCGAATATCTTAGGGTGTCTACTTTCCGAAATGGGGTCATTTGTGGGGGTTTTCTACTGTCGGGCATTGTAGAACCTCAGGAAACATGACAGGTGCTCAGAAAGTCAGAGCTGCTTCAAAAAGCGGAAATTCACATTTTTGTACCATAGTTTGTAAACGCTATAACTTTTAGCCAAACCATTTTTTTTTCCCCAAACATTTTTTTTATCAAAGACATGTAGAACAATAAATTTAGCGAAAAATGTATATATGGATGTCGGTTTTTTTGCTAAATTTTACAGCTGAAAGTGAAAAATGTCATTTTTTGGCAAAAGAATCGTTACATTTCGATTAATAACAAAAAATTTAAAAATGCCAGCAGCAATGAAATACCACCAAATGAAAGCTCTATTAGTGAGAAGAAAAGGAGGTAAAATTAATTTGGGTGGTAAGTTGCATGACCGAGCAATAAACTGTGAAAGTAGTGTAGTGCAGAAGTGTAAAAAGTGGCCTGGTCATTAAGGGGGTTTCAGCTAGCGGGGTTGAAGTGGTTAATATACGAAGGGAGACTGACTACTATGTTTTTCAATTGGGAGTCTAAATACCGTCCCACCTTCTCTGTCAAACTTCCCCTGCCTGAAATAATAGGCCTTCCCGGAGCCGTTTTAGCATTCTTGTGGATTTTTGGTAACAGGTATAGGGTAGGTACCACAGGTTCTTTTACAATCAGGGCATCATATAGGGTCTTCGATATTGTTTGATTTTCAACAGCTTTTCCTAGAATCTCACATAGGTTGCCCTCGAATGATTGTAATGGGTTAAATGTCAATTTCTTATAACATTCTCTCTCCCTCAGTTGTCTATAGGCCTCCCGTTCATAGAGGCTAAGCGGCCATACCACGATGTTGCCCCCCTTTATCAGAGGGTTTGAATACCACATCCTTTAATCTGCCAAGGTTCTTCAGACTCTGCCGTTGAGCTCTTGACAGATTATCCCTTGGGGTAAACATCGCCATGCTCTCAAATTCTTTAGAGACAAGTTTGACGAACAGATCAATTGCCGGGCATAATGATAGGGGAGGAAACTTTTTGGACTTACATTTAATGGATGCCGGGATCTCGTCCAATGTATGTGGTTCGTTCTCTCCTGCTAATTCTTCCAAAACCCGCACCGCCTGTATTTCTTCTATAGTAGAAAGTGCCCCCATAACGTCTTCATTGTGATGTCATCTTTTAAAAAGTAGTGAACGAGCAAATATATGCAGATCTTTCACTGCTGTAAAAGAATCAAAAGTGGCACAGGGTGAGAAGGTTAGACCTTTTTCCAACAGTGATATATCTGTTTGTGAAAGGATATGTTCGGATAAATTAATTATCTTCAGCTCATTATGGCTGCTGGTATCCCTTCTCTCTACAAAGGGCCTCCTTTTTCCATTTGAAACAGATCCAGGTTGTGTCTTTCTTTTCTGTATCCCGCCTGATCTAGTCATTCTTCCATCTGACTCCTGATTGTCGGAGATTGATGATAAGGATAATGTTGAAGATGTTTGATTCCAGAAGGTAGGATTACCTCTCCTCTGGTGGTGGGTATCCTTTCGTCTCCATTTATATACACGTTTTTGTTGAAAATCCTCACAATCTCTGGAGAATTTCCTTGATTTCACTTCCTGAATTTCTTTCTCCCACTTCGCAAAGCTTTTATTGAGTGTTATTTCAGAAGCAACCAATGAATCCCTGTTACAATCTTGTTTGAATGATACCTGTAATTTCTCAATCTCAGCATCCAATGAAAGTAGAGTCTGACTGTTATGCTTGACTACTAAATTCATAAATTTCTTCGCTGACTCCGTACATATTTCCTCCCAACTGGATAAGAAACTTTCACTATCAATATCAAAAGATGGTGTCATCTGGATCCGTAGGCTACGTGGTATCAGATCCATCTGCAGGTATCTCTACAAAAAGGCTTTATTCCACCATGTTTTTGTTCTTTTGTGGAACAGGTTCGTGAGAGTCGACTGCATCTCCTTCACATTCACAGGGTCTCCAAACGCAACACCCGCGCCCTTATCTTTAAAAATGCTTTCCAAGGATGTGAGCCAGGATTGCTCTCTGGTCCTATAATCCATGGTATTGGTTGCGGTTAAACAGAATTTAAATACAATATCCGATATATACCCAAACCATGGGATGATTACTTATACAAGTAATTAACTTAAGCCTATGGCATGCCACCGTAATATATAACCTATATAGAGAATGCTAGACCGCTCATACTGAATCGATGCTTTATTACAAAAATCACAAATACATTAATGGACATGATTAAAAGAAAATGGTGCAGGAGATAAAAAGCAACATCACTGGAGGAGAACCTACAGGGGATATAAGTCCATTACAGTCCATCATGATGTACAAGAATCAATAAAGTGCAAATGCAGACAATTCATTAAAGTAAGAGGACATCGGACATTTACCCATATGTGTCTCCTCCAGGATCGCGCCAACCCAACGCGCGTTTCGGCGTACCTTCGTCTGGGGGTAGCGTCATCACTGGGAGACATAGATTATATACCGCTGCCAACCAATCAGTACGTACTGCTCATTGCTCTGCTTGTCCGTCATCACTGCTGCGCCGGAAGTGACCTACGAGGTTATATGCCGGCGCCTAGGAGATCATGTGACCTCACTAGATCACATGTTCCTAACGTGATCATGTGATGAGGATGCTGACACGTAAACTGCATACACGAATGTCGCAGGTTCGTGGCCCCATCCTGGTAGAATAATGCGCATCTCGAAACCATATTGGAGCAGTCATACCAACACACTATATATGTAAACCCAAAAGAAAGAAAGATGGTCCAGCTTCACTGAAAAATACTTGAGGCTTTATTCAATCCTGTGCAGATAAAAACCAACATACAGCAATGCAGAAAATCGACTGGTTTCGGATCACTGTAGATGCGGATCCTTAGTCATGATGTGCATCAGTAGGAGGTGAGGTTAAGACTAAATAGTGAACCACCAAACACAGGTGATCACAATCAGGTACAGGACACACCTCCTGATGACATCCTTCACAGATAAAATGCATAGTAATTACAACATGCCAAAAAACATAGAAAAATAAGATAACATTTACAAATTGCAATGATAAAAAAGAAGAGGAGTAAACATATTAGTAATGTAAAATGGTATCATGACGCCTGTTCAATCCTGATGGTATCCGTGAGCCTAATTTGAAAATCCAAAAGCACTCACGATTAACAAAGTGGCCTTTAGCTCCACTGATGCTGAATCCTGTGATTCTGCCCCAGAATCATCTGTGTCATTTTCTGCTAATTATTCTGGTATTGCACGTGACACCAATCCCAACCCAAATGCTATTACAAGGCCGACAAAAAACGCTGTCCAGGGCGGGAGCATACAAGGAGGAGGTCGTTATCCGTCACGTCACAGAAAGACTTAAGTAACATTCAAGTCATAAACCTATCAGCTAAGGTCTTCTCACAATTGCAAATCAATGTACTTGCCAAGGGTCTATCCTTTTCTCCCACAGTGCACTTTGATGTATATCGCACCTTACTTGATGTCAACCGTTTTGCACGCAATCTTACTATTAAAAAACACTTTTCTGATACAGATAATGTTGGTACAGGTTCTGCAGAGGCTGATACAATCCAGTCAAATTTTTCTGTTGATCAGATGTCTTCTTTTTCCTTTCAGGAACTATCACATATTGCCTCTATGCAGACTATGCGTTTTCTCTCTGGGACTGATCCAGAGCGGCAGGTGCACAGTGATTTTGCGAACAATTTTCGCACCTATTACAGAGACTTTTATCCCATTCAGTCATGCACCCCCGCTCTCGATCAATTCCAAGACAATGTAGAACGTGATTTGGTTGAACTTGATAGGGTGCTTCAGAGCAGGGATACAAATGACAGTAAAAATAAAAACAAAAATAATCTCATGGCCAGTGAATGCAAAGCATTAAAAGAACGGAAGAGTATGTCTGATATAATTGTGAGAAAAGCTGATAAGGGGGGAGTGGTGGTCATCCTGGACAGACCCGTGTATGCCGCACAAAATGAGCTTATGCTCTCTGATTCCGCCACCTATACCAGGTTGACACAGGATCCCACCGCTCCTTTCCAAACCCTTTTGAGGAGTATCTTGGAGGAGGGACTGGATAGTGGTTATTTGGACCAAAAACAATTTGATTATATTTTTGTCTCTTATCCAGTGGTCCCCATCTTCCATTCCCTCCCCAATATACATAAAGAGGGATTCCCTCCCCCATGCGCCCTATAGTTTCGGGTATTGGGTCTTTTTCGGAAAATTTGTCATCCTGGGTGGACAGCATGTTGCAACCACTAGTGCAGTGTATTCCTGTTTTTTTGCGGGATACTGCCTTAGTCTTGCAGGCTTTTCATTCCTTCCAGTGGTTCACTGATTTTTCTTGGATTTCGGCTGATGTTGCTTCCCTGTACACGGCTATCCCCCAGGATCTTGCCATTATCTCCTTGGGTTGGTTTTTGAGTCTTTATTCTAATTTCTCATTACCCTTTAGAGATTTCCTCTGCAAAGTTGTATTATTCCTTATGCAACACAATTATTTTATGTTCAATGGGAGATTTTTTCTCCAATGCAGAGGAGTCTCTATGGGGGCCCGTTTCTCACCATCGCTTGCAAACATTTATATGGCATGGTGGGAACATCATTTTCTTTTCTCTGATTCCAACCCATGGAGTGGATCCGTCCGGTGGTACGGTCGCTACATCGATGACCTGCTCTTTGTTTGGTCGGACGATGTGGCGGCCGTACCATCATTCGGATCCTTCCTCAATGCTAACAATTGTAATTTACGTTTTTCTTAAAACTCTCATAAGACCCTAATATCCTTTTTGGATCTGTGTTTGGTGGGGGACGTGGGGGATGGCCGTGTACACAGTCGTACGCACAGAAAGGAAACGGCAGGAAATACCATCCTACATGCGGGATCCTGTCATCCTGCACACACTGTCCATAATATCCCTAGGGGCGAATATATTCGCGCTTTGCTCAATTGTTCCTCTAGTGAAACTTGCATTGAAGAAATTAATACTGTCACCACTCGTCTCCTAGCCAGGAATTATCCCAGCAGACTTTTAAACCGATCAAAGAATATGGTTTCTACCATGTCTCTGGATAATTTAATCTTTCCCAACAAAACGCCCAGGCTTGGTCATAAAGAGAAGCAAGTTACTTTTTCCACGAGTTATAGCTGTGAATATTCACAAATATGTAATATTGTCAAAAGACATCTTCATCTTCTCAAATATGACCAAGCGTGGGGTGACGTTGTAAAAAGCGGTGTTCGATGTGTTGCCCGACGTGCTGTTACTTTAGCAAATATGGTGAGCCCCTCTCTATACCAGGATAAACCTGGCTCCCAGCCTACTTGGCTGAGAAACATAGGTAATTTTAAATGTGGGCATAAAAGATGTACATGTTGCTCATATAAGAGGATGGGCTCGCATATTGTGTCTACAAGTAACCACACCACTCATACTATTCAGCAATACATCAACTGCAACACCACATATGTGGTATATTGCATAACATGCTCTCTGTGTAATTTACAGTACGTCGGGTGCACATCTAACTGTTTGAAAATTCGAATTTGCCGTCACATCTCTGATGTACCTCATGCTAAAATAAAAAATGTTTCTGCCGCTAGTCTGCATTTTGCTGCGGTCCACGATGGTAATACAGACAGCATGTCAGTACAAGGAGTGGAAAGGGTTAACAGACCAAACAGAGGCGGTGATCACAAGAAAAAGTTGCTCAATCGTGAGTACTTTTGGATTTTCAAATTAGGCTCACGGATACCATCAGGATTGAACAGGCGTCATGATACCATTTTACATTACTAATATGTTTACTCATCTTCTTTTTTGTCATTGCAATTTGTAAAGTTTATCTTATTTTTCTATGTAGGAATGAAAGTATGTGTAAATTTGTACTGCCTGGAGATCATTAGGCAGTACAAGAGGTATATACCGTAGGTATTTGTGCTATAAATGAAGATAAGAATAAAGAAGTTAGAAAGGATTATCGCACGCTTAAGATATGTGCAAAACTTTGTATAGAGTGATCTGATGTTTTTATGGAGATTTTTATATTGTTAATTTTCTTCATATAATGTTTTATGGGATATGTATGACCTTTAAAAAAAAGGGGTTGTCTTGTTTGAGCATATAAAAGGAACGCCCTTAGGAGGGTGGAGTATGCGCCCATGATGAAGCGAAAGCGAAACCTAGGTCGGGCTTTACTACGAAGATCAACATTTTCTGGTTCTTCACTATTCTGCGTTTATTTGGTATCCACAGAAACACTGGTTGGAAACCTGCGAATGTCTTGTGGATAGTCAATGTTTGCCTATATTGAAAAGGTTTTACTGGCTTCAGCCTAAGAGGAATAGCTTCTGGAAGCTTGCGGCAGCGCGGTCCTTTACTGAGATTCATTGACGCTTGATGGAAGTGCTCATTAGTATTCACCCCATAAGATGCACTGGCATTTTCCCCACATTTTTTTTGGGGGGGAGCGTGTGTTATGGGGCGAAAAATACGTTAATATACGGTATTCCATTCTCATTTTTGCATTTTTGTTTTTTCCTCCCCACATTCCAAGGGACATAACTTTTTTCATTTTCTGTGAGAAAAGTTATATATGCCTAGTTTTAGGGCCATATAGACATACATCCCAACTTTAGAAAAATACATAGAAGGGCAATTTTTTTCATACTAGGCCATGCCTCTAACTCCACTCAAAGCATGGCTATATACACCCAGTTTTCTTAATGCCCCCAGCCAACAGTAGTAATGCCCACACTGTGCCCTCTTCACAGTAATAATACCCACACGTGCCACCTTCACACCAGTTTTGCCCAGATACACCCCTTTACAGTTGTAATGCCCACATGGTGCCCACTTCACAGTAGTAATGCCCTCATGTGCCCCCTTCACAGTAGTTATGCCCAGATATGTGCCCCATTCACAGTTGCTATGCCTCACAGCAATTATGCCCATTTGTGCCCTCCTCACAGTAGTTATGCCCAGATGTTCCCCCTTACAGTAGTTAGCCCAGATATGTGCCCCCTCACAATAGTTATACCAAGATATGTGCCCCCTTCACAGGAAGTAAAAAGCAAACAAACAGTAAATTCTAACCTGGTTCCTCCGATGATCATAGCTCAGCTGCCGGAGCTCCCCAGCAGCAGGCTGTCACACATTGATCTTGCTGTGTAGGATCCGCACAGGCTGATTCCCAGCCTGCCCCACTTCTCCTACTCAGACCAGGAGTGAGATGTGTGACAGTATATCTTGCTGCTACTGGAGAGCGCCGGCAGCTGAGGTGAATGGTGAAGAGGGGATAAGATGGCTCCCTGCTTTACCATTGCAATCAGCTGAGAGCAGGACATGCCTCAGCCGCTCTGTAGCCGCGGGACAGCCACCGAAATTCAGGACTGTCCCACCGGATCCGAGACGGTTAGGAGGTATGATATAGGATAGTAGAGAGGCAGTGAGGGTGGCAGCAGTTAGTCTGGAGTGCGTCTTCACAGTTCAGTAAATAGAAGACGGGGAGCTCTGCTAATAGAAAAAATCGCCCACCTCAGAGCTATTTTTCTAAAAGAAATGAACAATTTCAGCAACTAAAGTATATAACAAAAATGATCATTATCACTGCTCCTACACATTACAGAAAAATAAAATAAAAATATGGTAGTTACAAACACAACAAATTCTAAAAAAATATGATTTAAACAACAGGTCATTTTCTGATGACACATTGTCTTTAAAAGGTTAAAAGCTTTTGCAATGCAGAGATGACAATATAATTTTAAAAAATTGCTTTCTTACTGGAAATGTGTCATCATAAAATGACCAATTATTTGAATCAATCTATAGGTGATATTTGTCATTGTAGTCCTGCCTATTATTAGGCCTAGTGGCCAGTGCAATAATTTCATAATTATATAAAAGTTTTTAAATACAGAGACATAGAAAACAAAAAAAATTATTAACGTAAAAGCGTAATTTAAAAAATAGGTCATTTTCAGGTGACATTTTCCCTTTAAGGGGTTCACCAAATTTCAGAAACAAAATATGGCCACAAGGGGGTCCCAAAATGCGATGGGCCTTCTTACTTACAGTGTCGCTGCATAAGCTCAAGAAGTTGCAAGGAGGACTATCCCTGCAATGTCCCTCAGTCTGCCCCTGCCTAAAGGTGGAACATATTAGGACTTCATCGTCTTGCTTCATTTCTGCATCTCTCTCAACCATATATGTAGAGTCTGTGAGCTATACAGATACAGGGGCAGATTGGCTGTAGACTCTACAGGGACATTTCCCGGTGATGCCCAGGGGGCCACCTGAGCCCTTCTCACAGCTGCCTGCCAGGTAAGTAATGATCAGTTGTACCTTAATGCTGGGGGCGTCAAGAGGTTATGTACCTGGCTGATATGTACCTCTACTGATTCCTGAATTCAACTGTATTGTCATACTGAGGAAACTGGAGCTGGCCACCAAAGAGGGGCAGATATTGAGGAGATATTTTGTTCCCATGTTGTGTGGCACTATGATTTTTTTTATGCTGCTGGGGCAAGTTATTGTGTTGCTTTGTGGTATTTGGCTTTTCCGGGGTGGTATTCTGTGACTCAATATGGTATTGCTGGCCCAACTACTTGTATTAGCCCTGCCTTCTGTTAATTTGGACCTGCCTACCACATGGAGCCAATTGTATTTTTTTTCCACTTCAAGTTCCTAGTCTGCCTCTTTACAGATATTATATCGGTGGACATATTTTGTGTCTATTAGGAGTTGCTTTTGTGATTATCTAGTATAGTTTAAAGGGCATCTGTCAAGCAGATTTGTAGCTATGAAACTGGCTGACCTGTTACATGTGCGCTTGGCAGCTGAAGGCATCTGTGTTGGTCCCATGTTCATATGTGCCCGCATTACTGAGAAAAGCGATGTTTTAATATAAGTAAATGAGTTTCTAGGAGCAATGAGGAGGGCGTTGCCTATTACATCTAGAGGCTGTGCTCTCTCTGAAACTGCTGCGCACTCTGCACTTTGACTGACAGGACCAGGCATTATGATGTTTTCACTGTCTGGCCCTGTCAATCAAACTTCAGAGGGTGCAGCAGTTTGCAGAGAGAGCAGAGCCTCTAGGTGAAATGGCAACACCCTCATTGTTCCTAGAGGCTCATTTGCATATATTAAAGCATCATTTTTCTGATCAATGTGGGCACAAATAAAAATGGGACCAACACAGATGCCTTCAGCCGCCAAGCGCTTATGCAACAGGTCAGTCAGTCTCATAGGTACAAATCTGCTGACAGGTGCAATTTATTTATTCAAATTTAAGTTTTATATAGTTTCTCTCTCTCTCTCTCTCTCTCTCTCTCTCTACATAAAGACATTAGGATTGTAAAACATTGTGAGGACAATCTTTAGTAAATGTAAGTGGGGTTGGAAAATGATAGGATGGAGGTGACAATGACACTTAAATAAATACATAAATAAATGACATTGGACGAAAGATAAATTGCATCAGCTCCTTCTACCAGAGGACCTAGGATTTTTCAGGGGTGTTGATAGACAGAAGATGCCTGACAACATCTGATAGAGGTGGAAAACACAAATACAATTGAATTAGGCAGCACAGTGGCTAACAGCTCGGCACTACAGCCTTATAGTGCTGGGATCCTACCAAAGGCCCACATAAAAATTACATGTTCTCTTCTACATTGGTTTCCTCTCACATTTAGAAAAACAATGCAGTAGATTCATATGTGTGTGTGTGTGTGTGTGTGTGTGTGTCTATGGAATTTGCTTGTAAAGCCTACTGGTGTGTATGTTAAAAATCAGCAAGTGTGGACTCACTTTGCCAACTAACTGGTTTGGCTTTGGGCTAATCCCAAGGGCATTATTCTGCTGCTCCCCTGGGATTTACCCTTTAACCCCTGAACAGGGATCTGGACGTCAATGCAGGGAATCGACCAGACAGCTACCTCCTGGGATATTCCCAGTACATGACCTAATGTGGTCAGGGACACTGGTGCAAGCACAAGAGACTCTAGGCACAGAAAACACACCAAAACTGCAGGTACAGTCTGCCAGTCACTGAAACAGATTATGTGTTTTTTGGCAGAACTTGACTTTAGGTAGTCCAACACTGGAACTGCAGGTATTTGGCTACACTGAACAGGAGCACTAGGAGAGCTTTCAGGTGGGGTAGTGGTGGATGTAGGAACCAAGATGGTAGCGCAGACTTACAATGAAATGTAAGGTCAGGAGGACACAGGCAGGATGGGAACACAGCAGAAACACAGGCTGGATAACGCTGTAAATAGCAAGGAAATCCCTGAAGCTTCCAAACACCTTACTGGTCACAGAGAACCTTTAAGCTCATGTATGCTCTGGCTGAAGAGGGTGCATTAAATGCACAGGGAACCTCAGCCATTCTCTGGGGAAGGATTTGCAGGTGCGCACACTGGCAGCTTACAGAGGACGCCATGGAGCAGCAGGTCAGCAGCGGCATCAACCACTGAAAAAGCTCCACGCAGTGCTGCAGAATATGTCGGTGCTTTATAAGTAAAATAAATAAGATGATTATTGACCTGGGGTCCTGAACAAGAGACCCTAGGCATGTGGCAATAGTGGCAGCTGCTAGCAAGATAACTGGGTTTGTTTCTAAAATAATTGTCAAGCCACATAGCAGATGTGGAGCGCAATTTATTGATTCCTATTGGATTATAGACAGCATAACACACTTTCCTATGTTTAACAACATAAAATCATCTCTCAGGTTGCACTTGTCTTGATGGATCGTTATCCTCCGTTCTGCAGTCTATTGATATATAAAGAATCAGAGATTTTAAAAACACCGTCCTCAAGACTAATGAGTGGTCAGACAAGCAAGCACTGCACCATTTTATATGGGTAACAAGTTATGAGTGATCATCTTTACAGCAGCGAGTAGTGGCACTTAATGGAAATCTCAAGCCTTTACATTTTACTAATGATGCTTTTTATGTCTGGCACAGAGGGTGAAGTGGACATGAAGTGTTTTTGTATTGTACCTTATTACTTCAGAGGAAGCTACTCTTACAAGAATGGGGACTAGGTAACAGAGCAAACCGCTAAATGAAACCTTTATTGTCGCTACCCACTGTTCAGTGCGCTGCTATTCAATGCTGCACAGTTCTCTTCATTCCAAGTACCCAAATTATTTTCATGTCATTATTATCTATAATGAAATCTCAGAGGCAACACACTGATGTGTAGGAGGCTCTATATTGGGTTTACTGCATCAATAGCCATTTTAAATGTCTATAGTTTCCCTTATTAATGAGATTCCTCTCCAAAAGACCTCTCAAAAAGGCCAACTCTTTCAGTAGACCATTGAATTATCCAGACCAGAGTTTCTGTGACAGATTTTCAGCTCAAACAAATGTTTTACATACTGGCCTTAGAAGACTATTTTTCAATGTAATTTTGGAGGTTTGTCTATATAGGTAGCTAATAGATTGATAGATGGATAGATAAACAGATAGCTAATGAATAGATATATATCAAACAGATAGCTAATGGATAGATAGATAGATAGATAGATAGATAGATAGATAGATATGAGGTGATAGATAATAAATAGATAAATAATGAATATATAGCTAGATAATAAACGGATAGCTAATGAAAAGATAGATGATAGAAGATAATAGATGATAGATAGATCTGATATAGATATATATGAGATAGATAATAATAATAATATTTATGTATATACTGCCTGCCTGAAAAGATGTGTTTTTAAGGCACATTTGAAGGTGGAGAAGTTGTGAACTGTGTGTGAACTGACCTAATATTCCAGGGCAGAGTATTGCAGAGAGTAGGTGCAGCTCAGAAAAAGTCTTGAAGATAGGAGTGAGATGTCCAAATTATGGAGGATATTAATCTTAGGTCACTAACAGAACGGAGAGCACAAGTAGGGTGGTAGATGGAAATGAAGGAGGAGATGTATGGAGGTGCAGCACTGTGGAGAGCTTTGTGGGTGAGGGGGAGAAGTTTGAACTGTATTCTGTGGTGGATGGGCATCCAGTGAAGTGACTGGCACAGACTAGTAGCATCAGTGTAGCGGTTGGACGGATAGATGAGCCTGGCTGCAGCATTTAGGACAGACTGAAGGGGGAGAGTTTAGTGAGAGGGAGACCGATTAGTTATGCGTTGCAGTAATCAAGACGAGAATGAATCAAGGAAACAACAATAGTTTTTGCCGTTTCCACAGTAAAAAAAGGGCGGATTCTGGCGATATTCTTGAGGTGCAGACCACAAGAGTGTGTAAGTGATCGAATATGGGAAACAAAGGAAAGATCAGAGTCAGCGGGCATGTTGCACAGGAGTTATGATAGTGCTGCAACCCGAAATTGAAATATCAAGTTTAGGGTTAGAAGATGGGGGAAAGACAAGAAGTTCAGTTTATGAGAGGTTCAGTATTAGATACAGATATTACATGATGTTAGAGACAGCTGCCAGACAATTACTGGTGTTTTGAAGTAAAGCAGGGGTGATGTCAGGGGAAGAAGTGTATAGTCGTCAGCATAGAGATGGTATCAAAAGCCAAATCTACTGATAGTCTGTCCGATGGGGGCTGTGTAGAGGGAGAGGAATAGAGGACATAATACTGAGCCCTGAGGAATGCCAACATCAAGATGAAGAGGAGAAAAAGAAGAGCCAGAGAATGATACACTAAAGGAATGGCCAGAGAGATAGGAAAAGAACCAAGAGAGAGAGATAGAGAGAGAGCAGTGTCCTTAAGGCCAATTGAGTGGAGCATGGTGAGGAGTAGTTTATGGTCTATGGTATCAAATGCTGCAGAGATATCCAGAAGAATCAGTAGAGAATTATCACCATTTATTTTGCTGTTAGGAGATAGACACTTTAGTAAGGGCAGCGTGAAGAGGGCGAAAGGCAGATTGTAAGGGGTCAAGAAGAGAGTTTGCAGAGAGATAGCTTATTAAACAAGAGTAGACAAGACGTTCAAGGAGTTTAGAGATGAATGGGAGGTTAGAAACAGGTCGGTAGTTAGCAGCACATGTCGGGTAAAGATATTTTTTTTAGCAGTGGGGTTTTTAACAGACTGTTTGAAAGAGGAGGGAAAGATACCAGAAGAGAGAGAGAGAGAGGTTAAAAATTGTAGTTAGGTGAGTAATGACAGCTGGGGAGACTGGAGGAGGTATGATGGAATAGGATCACTGTTACAAGTCGTGGGTAGAGAAGAAGAGAGAAGCCTGGATACTTCTTCCTCTGTTTTAGGGTCAAAAGAGGAGTGAGCGCATGTGGAGTAATGGAAGGGAGGAGGATTGAAATTATTTGGGGACTGGGAGATTATTTCCTGACTGATACTGCCAATCTTGTCTCCGAAGTAGGTGGCCATGCCATCAGCACAGAGGTCAGTGACAGCTTCTGGAAAAAGGGCTTAGAAGGAAATGAAAAGTGACAAAGAGTCGTTTTGAGTTACTTGAGAGATAGGAGATGGGAGAGGTGAAGTACTTTTGTTTGGCAATGTTGAGAGCTGAATTGTAAGTTCTGAGCATAAATTTATAATGGAAGAAGTCTGCTGATATTCGCAATTTTCTCCATAAGCATTCTGCACATCTGGAGCAGCGCTGGAGAAAACGTGTTCCAGATGTGTGCCAGGGTTGCCGTGTTCTGTGTTGGGAGGGTTGGATTGATATTGGAGCAACTTCATCTAAGGTGGTTTTGAGGGTATGGTTGTAATGATTGCAGCCAGGTCTGGACAGGAGAGGGAAGAGATTGGGTTAAGAGCTAATTGTAGGGTGTTAATAAGTTGATGGCAGTTAATGGTGTTTAGGTTTCTGTACGTGTGAAAAGTAGGATTGTTATCAGAAAAGTGAGAGGTCTTAATAGTAAATGAAAGAAGATTGTGGTCAGAAAGTGGGAAAGATTAGTTACTAAAGTTTGAGACTGAGCAGTGACATAAGAAGACTAGATCAAGTATAGTGCCCTGTTCATGCGTGGCAGAGGAAGGAAGTTGTGATAGGCCAAGAGAGCAGGTTAAAGAAAGAAAGAGAGGCTGATGGAGAGAGGATTATCAATAGTGATGTCCCGAATAGTTCGCCGGCAAATAGTTCCCGGCGAACATAGCTTGTTCGCGTTGGCTGCTGCGGGCGAACATATACGATGTTTGGTCCGCCCCCTATACATCATCATTGAGTAAACTTTGACCCTCTACCTCACAGTCAGCAGACATATTCCAGCCAATCAGCAGCAGACCCTCTCTCACAGACCCTCCCACCTCCTGGACAGCATCCATTTTAGATTCATTCGGAAACTGCATTCACAGAGAGAGGAGGGACAGTACTGCTGCTGCTGATTCAATAGGGAAAGCGTTAGCTAGGGCATTGTTCTGTGTCCACAGACTCACCTGCTGTAAGGACAGTGTCCTGACAGCACCCCAAAAAGCCCTTTTCAGGGCTGGTACATCAGTGTGCTTTTTTTTTTTTCATATATATATATATATATATATATATTGCAGTTGCCTGGCTGCCCATGTGTGAGAGGCTGCAGGCTCAGTCATAGACAGCACTGTGTGCACAGTGCACACCATTCATACAGGGTGTGACAGAAAATACCTTGCAGATAAAAAAAATTGTATTTAAAATTAGGGATGAGCGAACTCGAACTGTATAGTTCGGGTTCGTACCGAATTTTGGGGTGTCCGTGACACGGACCCGAACCCGGACATTTTCGTAAAAGTCCGGGTTCGGGTTCGGTGTTCGTCGCTTTCTTGGCGCTTTTGTGACGCTTTCTTGGCGCTTTTTGAAAGGCTGCAAAGCAGCCAATCAACAAGCGTCATACTACTTGCCCCAAGAGGCCGTCACAGCCATGCCTACTATTGGCATGGCTGTGATTGGCCAGAGCACCATGTGACCCAGCCTCTATTTAAGCTGGAGTCACATAGCGCCGCCCGTCACTCTGCTCTGATTAGCGCAGGGAGAGGTTGCGGATGCGACAGTAGGGCGAGATTAGGCAGATTAACTCCTCCAAAGGACTTCACTTGATTAATCGATCGATCTGCAGCTGTGCATCATTGAGCTGCTGAAATTCAAATGCTCACTCACTGTTTTTAGGCTGCCCAGACCGTTTGTCAGTCACTTTTTTCTGGGGTGATCGGCGGCCATTTTGTGTCTTGTGCGGTGCTGCGACCAAGTGCATCCAAGCTGCGACCAAGTGCATTTAACCCTCAATGGTGTGGTTGTTTTTTGGCTAAAGCCTACATCAGGGTGAAGCTGTCACACCAAGTGCATTTAACCAGCAATAGTCTGTTCATTTTTTGGCCATATACTAAATCAGGGGCAAGCTGCGCCTGTCACCAAGTGCATTTAACCCTCAATGGTGTGGTTGATTTTTGGCCATATACTACATCAGGGGCAAGCTGTGCCTGTCACCAAGTGCATTTAACCCTCAATGGTGTGGTTGTTTTTTGGCTAAAGCCTACATCAGGGTGAAGCTGTCACACCAAGTGCATTTAACCAGCAATAGTCTGTTTATTTTTTGGCCATATACTACATCAGGGGCAAGCTGCGCCCGTCACCAAGTGCATTTAACCCTCAGTAGTGTGGTTGGTCAAGCTATCACACCAAGTGCATTTAACCAGCAATAGTCTGTTCATTTTTTGGCCATATACTAAATCAGGGGCAAGCTGCGCCCGTCACCAAGTGCATTTAACCAGCAATAGTCTGTTCATTTTTTGGCCATATACTACATCAGGGGCAAGCTGCGCCCGTCACCAAGTGCTTTTAACCCTCAGTAGTGTGGTTGGTCAAGCTGTGACACCAAGTGCATTTAACCAGCAATAGTCTGTTCATTTTTTGTCCATATACTACATCAGGGGCAAGCTGCGCCCGTCACCAAGTGCATTTAACCAGCAATAGTGTAGTTATTTTTTGGCCATATCCCAGTCTAATTCTGTCACTAAATCCATACCGGTCACCCAGCGCCTAAATACTAGGCCTCAAATTTATATCCCGCTAAATCTGTCGTTACCGCTGTACTGTTGTGGCTGGGCAAGTTATTTAGTGTCCGTCAAAGCACATTTTTTGTTCAGGGTTGAAATACAATTCCCAATTTAGCAATTTCATAATTTAGTGGTTTCTGCTATATCAGAGCTATTTGAAATCTATCCCTAAAAGGGTATATAATATTCAAGGTGCACATAGGGTCATTCAGAATAACTTCACACACACGCTACTGTGCATTTCCAAGTCCAATTCTGTTAGTAAATCCATACCGGTCACCCAGCGCCTAAATACTAGGCCTCAAATTTATATCCCGCTAAATCTCTCGTTACCGCTGTCCTGTTGTGGCTGGGAAAGTTATTTAGTGTCCGTCAAAGCACATTTTTTGTTCTGGGTTGAAATACAATTCCCAATTTAGCAATTCTTATAATTTAGTGGTTTCTGCTATATCAGAGCTATTTGAAATCTATCCCTAAAAGGGTATATAATATTCAAGGTGCACATTGGGTCATTCAGAATAACTTCACACACACCCGCTACTGTGTATTTCCAAGTCTAATTCTGTCACTAAACCCATACCTGTCACCCAGCGCCTAAATACTAGGCCTCAAATTTATATCCTGCTAAATCTCTCGTTAACGCTGTCCTGTTGTGGCTGGGAAAGTTATTTAGTGTCCGTCAAAGCACATTTTTTGTTCTGGGTTGAAATACAATTCCCAATTTAGCAATTTCATAATTTAGTGGTTTCTGCTATATCAGAGCTATTTGAAATCTATCCCTAAAAGGGTATATAATATTCAAGGTGCACATTGGGTCATTCAGAATAACTTCACACACACCCGCTACTGTGTATTTCCAAGTCTAATTCTGTCACTAAACCCATACCTGTCACCCAGCGCCTAAATACTAGGCCTCAAATTTATATCCTGCTAAATCTCTCGTTACCGCTGTCCTGTTGTGGCTGGGAAAGTTATTTAGTGTCCGTCAAAGCACATTTTTTGTTCTGGGTTGAAATACAATTCCCAATTTAGCAATTTCATAATTTAGTGGTTTCTGCTATATCAGAGCTATTTGAAATCTATCCCTAAAAGGGTATATAATATTCAAGGTGCACATTGGGTCATTCAGAATAACTTCACACACACCCGCTACTGTGTATTTCCAAGTCTAATTCTGTCACTAAACCCATACCTGTCACCCAGCGCCTAAATACTAGGCCTCAAATTTATATCCTGCTAAATCTCTCGTTAACGCTGTCCTGTTGTGGCTGGGAAAGTTATTTAGTGTCCGTCAAAGCACATTTTTTGTTCTGGGTTGAAATACAATTCCCAATTTAGCAATTTCATAATTTAGTGGTTTCTGCTATATCAGAGCTATTTGAAATCTATCCCTAAAAGGGTATATAATATTCAAGGTGCACATTGGGTCATTCAGAATAACTTCACACACACCCGCTACTGTGTATTTCTAAGTCTAATTCTGTCACTAAACCCATACCTGTCACCCAGCGCCTAAATACTAGGCCTCAAATTTATATCCTGCTAAATCTCTCGTTAACGCTGTCCTGTTGTGGCTGGGAAAGTTATTTAGTGTCCGTCAAAGCACATTTTTTGTTCTGGGTTTAAATACAATTCCCAATTTAACAATTTCATAATTTAGTGGTTTCTGCTATATCAGAGCTATTTGAAATCTATCCCTAAAAGGGTATATAATATTCAAGGTGCACATTGGGTCATTCAGAATAACTTCACACACACACGCTTCTGTGCATTTCCAAGTCTAATTCTGTCACTAAATCCATACCGGTCACCCAGCGCCTAAATACTAGGCCTCAAATTTATATCCCGCTGAATTTGAATACAATACATTGGGCCAAATAATATATTTGTTGTTGTGGTGAACCATAACAATGAGAAAAACATCTAGTAAGGGACGCGGACGTGGACATGGTCGTGGACATGGTCGGACATGGTGGGTGACGTGAAGCCTCATTCTCTGCTATGACATGCAGACTGATTCTCTGCTGTCATGAAGCCAGATTGTCTGTTACGGGACCTCTCTGCTCTGCCTGTGTGCTAGGCCTAAATATATGCCAATGGACTGTTGCAGTGGTGGGTGACGTGAAGCCTCATTCTCTGCTATGACATGCAGACTGATTCTCTGCTGTCATGAAGCCAGATTGTCTGTTACGGGACCTCTCTGCTCTGCCTGTGTGCTAGGCCTAAATATATGCCAATGGACTGTTGCAGTGGTGGGTGACGTGAAGCCTCATTCTCTGCTATGACATGCAGACTGATTCTCTGCTGACATGAAGCCAGATTGTCTGTTACGGGACCTCTCTCCTCTGCCTGTGTGCTAGGCCTAAATATATGCCAATGGACTGTTGCAGTGGTGGCTGACGTGAAGCCTCATTCTCTGCTATGACATGCAGACTAATTCTCTGCTGACATGAAGCCAGATTGTCTGTTACGGGACCTCTCTCCTCTGCCTGGGTGCTGGGCCTAAATTTATGACAATGGACTGTTGCAGTGGTGGCTGACGTGAAGCCTGATTCTCTGCTATGACATGCAGACTGATTCTCTGCTGACATGAAGCCAGATCCTCTGTTACGGGACCTCTCTCCTCTGCCTGGGTGCTGGGCCTAAATTTATGACAATGGACTGTTGCAGTGGTGGCTGACGTGAAGCCTGATTCTCTGCTATGACATGCAGACTGATTCTCTGCTGACATGAAGCCAGATCCTCTGTTACGGGACCTCTCTCCTCTGCCTGGGTGCTGGGCCTAAATTTATGAAAATGGACTCTTACAGTGGTGGGTGACGTGAAGCCTGATTCTCTGCTATGACATGAAGACTGATTCTCTGCTGACATGAAGCCAGATTGTCTGTTACGGGACCTCTCTCCTCTGCCTGGGTGCCGGGGCCTAAATATCTGAGAATGGACTGTTCCAGTGGTGGGTGACGGGAAGCCAGATTCTCTGCTATGGAACCTCTCTCCAATTGATTTTGGTTAATTTTTATTTATTTAATTTTTATTTTAATTAATTTCCCTATCCACATTTGTTTGCAGGGGATTTACCTACATGTTGCTGCCTTTTGCAGCCCTCTAGCCCTTTCCTGGGCTGTTTTACAGCCGTTTTAGTGCCGAAAAGTTCGGGTCCCCATTGACTTCAATGGGGTTCGGGTTCGGGACGAAGTTCGGATCGGGTTCGGATCCCGAACCCGAACATTTCCGGGATGTTCGGCCGAACTTCTCGAACCCGAACATCCAGGTGTTCGCTCAACTCTATTTAAAATGTAACTGTGATCTAATCACATTTGCAAGCCCGTGTGTGTCAGGCCTCCACACATACTGTATTGTGTCCACTGGCTAGTGGCTAGGCCTGCACTCATACCGTTACAAGGTGTCATTCACTCAAATACCTTTCAGATAAAAAAAAATGATATTTAAAATGTAACTGTGATCTAATCACATTTGCAAGCCTGTGTGTGTCAGGCCCCCACACATACTGTATTGTGGCCACTGGCTAGTGGCTGGCTAGGCCTGCACTTATACCGTTACAGGGTGTCATTCATCCAAATACCTTTCAGAAAAAAAAAAATCTATTTTAAATGTAACTGTGATCTAATCACATTTGCAAGTCCGTGTGTGTCAGGCCCACACAGACTGTACTGTGCCCACTGCCCACCACTTATATAGAGTGGCACAGTACCTTGCACGCATAGTAACACTTATCTAATAACAAAAGACAGGCAGAGGCAGGCCACGGTGCAGGGGCCGTCGTGTTCGTGGTGCTGTGATTTCCACTGGCCCTGGAATAATGCCCAGTGTTCAGAGGCCACATACCCTGAACCCAAAAAATTCTGAGAAAATTGTTGACTGGCTTACACAGGACACCCAATCTTCAACAGCTTCCGCTAAGAACCTTGACGCACCATCCTCCTCCAGCTCAGCTTTGGTCACCACTCTCCCGCCCGCCGCCACCACCACCACTGCCACCACAGCCACCACAGCCGCTTCACTTGATCCATCAGAGGAGTTATTTACACATCAGTTGGATGAAATTAGTGATGCGCAACCATTATTGCCAGGGGATGTAGATAACAGGGATATGTCTCAGTCAGGCAGCATTACACACATGGACGTACAGTGTGATGATGATGTTGTACCCGCTGCTGCTTCCTTTGCTGAGGTGTCAGATACAAGTGAAGTGTTGATGATGACGATGTGTCCGTGGATGCCACGTGGGTGCCTGCTCGAAGAGAAGAAGAAGAGGGGGAAAGTTCAGAAGGGGAGACAGAGAGAAGGAGGAGACGAGTTGGAAGCAGGGGGAGGTCGTCGCAAGGAGCTAGTGGCACTGTCAGACAGCATGTATTGGCACCCGGGGTCAGCCAGACAGCACGCCAATCAACGCATGCTGTTGCCACCACCAGAATGCCGTCATTGCAAAGCTCAGCAGTGTGGCATTTTTGTGTGTGTCTGCCTCTGACAACAGCGATGCCATTTGCAACCTGTGCCAAAAGAAACTGAGTCGTGGGAAATCCAACACCCACCTAGGTACAACTGCTTTGCGAAGGCACATGATCGCACATCACAAACGCCTATGGGATCAACACATGATGACTAGTAGAAGCAGCACACAAGCTCAAAGCCACCATCCTCCTCCTGGTCCAGCATCTTCAGCCACGTCAACCACTGCTGTCCTCCTTGCCCCCTCTCAACGCGCCCCCCCCCCACTCCACCTCTCACCTTGAGCAGTTCCATCTCATCTGCCCACAGTCAGGTGTCTGTAAAGGAAATGTTTGAGCGTAAGAAGCCAATGTGACAGAGTCACCCCCTTGCCCGGCGTCTGACAGCTGGCTTGACGGAACTCTTAGCCCGCCAGCTTTTACCATACCAGCTGGTGGAGTTTGAGGCCTTCAAAAAATTTGTCGCTATTGGGACACCACAGTGGAAGGTACCCGGATGAAATTTTTTTTCTAATAAGGCAATCCCAAACCTCTACTCGGTGATTGAAAAGGAAGTCATGGCATCTCTGGCATACAGTGTTGGGGCAAGGGTCCATCTGACCACTGATACCTGGTCTGCAAAGCACGGTCAGGGCAGGTATATCACCTACACTGCGCATTGGGTCAACCTGCTGATGGCTGCCAAGCATGGAATGCGTGGCTCTGCAGTGGAGTTGGTGACACCGCCACGACTTGCAGGTAGGCCTACTGCTACCTCCTCTACTCCTCCTACTCCATCCTCTTCCATAACCTCCTCGGCTGAGTCCTCTCCCGCTGCGGCGTCTGGCTGCACATCATCTGAACCCCCCCAGCTCCCCAGGGGCTATTCCACATCCCGGATACGACAGTGTCACGCTGTCTTGGGGTTGACTTGCCAGAAAGCAGAGAGCCACACCGGACCAGCACTCCTGTCCGCCCTGAATGCACAGGTGGATCAGTTGCTGACCCCGCACCAACTGGAGACCGGCAAAGTGGTGTGTGACAATGGAAGCAATTTGTTGGCGGCATTGAATTTGGGCAAGTTGCCATATGTGCCGTGCATGGCACATGTGTTGAATCTCATCGTACAACGCTTTGTGTCTAAGTACCCAGGCTTACAGGACGTCCTCAAACAGGCTAGGAAGGTGTGTGGCCATTTCAGGCGTTCCTACACGGCCATGGCGCACTTTTCAGACATTCAGCGCCTAAACAACATGCCAGTGACGCGCTTGATTTGCGACAGCCCGACACGTTGGAATTCAACACTCCTAATGTTCGACCGCCTGCTCCAACAAGAAAAAGCCGTCAACGAGTATTTGTATGACCGGGGTGCTAGGACAGCCTCTGCGGAGCTGGGAATTTTTTTGCCACGTTACTGGACGCTCATGCGCAATGCCTGTAGGCTCATGCGTCCTTTTGAGGAGGTGACAAACCTAGTCAGTCGCACCGAAGGCACCATCAGCGACCTCATCCCATTTGTTTTCTTCCTGGAGCGTGCCCTGCAAAGAGTGCTGGATCAGGCTGTAGATAAGCGTGAAGAGGAAGAGGAAGAGTTGTGGTCACCATCACCACCAGAAACAGCCTTGTCATTATCGTTTGCCGGACCTGCGGCAACGCTGCAAGAGGAGTATGAGGAAGAGGAGTCAGAGGAGGAATGTGGCTTTGAGGAGGAGGAAGACCAACCACAGCAGGCATCCCAGGGTGCTCGTTGTTGTCACCTATCTGGGACCCGTGGTCTTGTACGTGGCTGGGGGGAAGAACAGACCATCAATGACATCAGTGAGGAGGAGGAACGGGAAATGAGTAGCTCGGCATCCAACCTTGTGCAAATGGGGTCTTTCATGCTGTCATGTCTGTTGAAGGACCCTCGTATAAAAAGGATGAAGGAGAACGACCTGTACTGGGTGGCCACGCTACTAGACCCCCGGTATAAGCAGAAAGTGGCAGAAATGTTACCAAATTACCGGAAGTCAGAAAGGATGCAGCAGTTCAAAACCAAACTAAAACATATGCTTTACACAGCTTATAAGGGGGATGTCACAGCACAACGGGAATCTAACTGGGGAAGAGGTCAAAGTAATCCTCCTCCTACCACGGCGGCAAGGACAGGACGCTTTATAGATGTGTTGTTGATGGAGGACATGCAGAGCTTTTTCAGTCCTACACATCGCCACAGCCCTTCGGGATCCAGCCTTAGAGAACGACTCAACCGACAGGTGGCAGACTACCTCGCCTTAACTGCAGATATCGACACTCTGAGGAGCGATGAACCCCTTGACTACTGGGTGTGCAGGCTTGACCTGTGGCCTGAGCTATCCCAGTTTGCGATAGAACTTCTAGCCTTCCCCGCTTCAAGTGTCCTGTCAGAAAGGACCTTCAGTGCAGCAGGAGGCATTGTCACTGACAAAAGAAGTCGCCTCGGTCAAAAAAGTGTTGATTACCTCACCTTCATTAAGATGAATGAGGCATGGATCCTGAAGGAACTGACAGTAGGGGATATGTTTACCTAACAAAAGGCCTGACATGCATTGGCCTCAAAATGGTCCCCACGCTGCTGTATTTAATGTCTGCATACCGGATGACTTTCGTGAATTCTCCGCCACCAACTAGGGTTCAAACCGCAATGTTTTAGTCACCTTTCTGCCTTAAAAACATACATTTTTCCAGCCGCTGCTACAACATCGGCTGCAACAATAACATTGTTTTTCAGGCATGTGTACATGCCTAATTTTTCTGGCCTCTGGTGCTGCACTGTGGCTGCAAAAACAAAAAAAAAGGCACATACAAGTGTCAATTCCCCTTTTGTGATCGTTACCTTGTTGTGGTGAAGGGGCTTGCGTATCACAATGAAGCGATCATCACCTCTATGAGTGTGTTGGCAATGTTGCCACACCCCAGATGATAAGGCCGTTGCTTCATTATGATCAGACCAAAAGTGATCGGGACGGCTGGATGTTTTTTCATAGAAAAAAATGCAATTTTTTATTTATCTTTTTTTAAGTGTTATGGGTGGGTTTTTAATACATAAAATAAAAAAAATCATAATAAAGTCTCTTAATAGTTTATTAGAAATAATGCAGACAATTAAAAAAATCCCCAACAACACCACTCATATAGGGTGTCACAGCACATTGCTCCGTGCACGCGCAGTGCCCCAACTTGGGAGTAAGAGGACCGACCAAGCTGCTTTTTCCATCTCCCGGTGTATCAGAGTTTGGTCTGTCACTGTGAAGGCAGTCGAAGATACCCGGCCTAAATTTTTTTTCACAAAAGGCAATCCCACCTTGATATGGGACGTAACAGGGATTAAACTGATGAGAATAGTACTATAGAAAATAGCACTCATATCGGGTGTGACAGTAAATTGCACGGCACAGACGCAGTGACCGTGGCGTGGATTCAAACAAAGGGGAGGGAGCCAGCATTTTTTTAACCATCTCCTCGTTCGAAAAATCTATTTAATAAATGGACCCCAGATTGGGGATGTAACAGGGATTAAACTGATGAGAAGAGAGAACTACAGGAAATACCACTCATATCGGGTGGGACAGTAAATTGCACGGTGCAGACGCAGTGACCGTGGCGTGGATTCAAACAAAGGGGAGGGAGCCAGCAATTTTTTAACCATCTCCTCGTTCGAAAAATCTATTTAATAAATGGACCCCAGATTGGGGATGTAACAGGAATTTAACTGATGAGAAGAGAGAACTACAGGAAATACCACTCATATCGGGTGGGACAGTAAATTGCACGGCGCAGACGCAGTGACCGTGGCGTGGATTCAAACAAGGGGGGGGAGGGAGCCAGCGTTTTTTTAACCATCTCCCCATTCGAAAAATCAATTCAATTCACCTTTCCGGGACCCTTGCTGTTGTACGTGACTGGGTGGAGGAAGAAACCTTCAATGACATCAACGGGACATGGCTAGCTTGGTATCCAACCTTGTGCAAATGGGAAGTTTGCGGTTGGGCAAATGGACTGTTTGCGGTTGTTTGCGGTGCGTTAAAAGAGGAATTTGGTCTGTCAATGTCTGTGAAGCGGGCGTAACCCTTACACTACCTGATCGATACAACATCATACCTGATCGTATACACACACTGAATGTTTTAAACCACGTTGTTCAAAAAAAAAAAATGGATTGTTAGGTGATTTATGCCCTTTATGGATTAAAATCCAACTCTGCGTCAACTATGTAATTTTCCATGGGAGTTTTGCCATGGATCCCCCTCTGGCATGCCACAGTCCAGGTGTTAGTCACCTTGAAACAACTTTTCCATTACTATTGTGGCCAGAAAGAGTCCCTGTGGGTTTTAAAATTCGCCTGCCTATAGAAGTCAATGGCGGTTCGCACATTCGCGAACATTTGTAGAAATTCACGTTCGCCATTCGCGAACGGAAAATTTTATGCTCGCGACATCTCTAATCATCAATGGATATATTAAAATCACCCATAATAAGAGTTGGTGATTCAGAAGATAGGAAGTGAGGAATCCAAGCAGCAAAGTGATCCAGGAATTGGTGGGGGAGCCTGGGGGACGATAGACAACTGCAACTCTCAAGGGGAATGGATAGAAGAGTCTGATGGTGTGAACTTTAAAAGAGAGGAATCTGAGAAAGAGACAGCAACTGGTTGACAGATTTATATTGGTGTTTTTTATGCTGCACCATGGAGGAAGATAGTTTATGGTGATGCATGAGGGTATAATAGATAAATAGAGGGTATAGATAGATAGCTAACTAACTACCGGTAATGAATTAATTGATAGATAATAAACAGATAGCTAATGAAAAGATAGATAGATATTGAGTTTGTTTTTCAACCACACCCATTGTAAACAGGTGAATAAAATCAAGCACACAGCCATGCTATCTCCACAGACAAATAACAGTAGACATGTGGTTCTTACTGAAGAGGTCAGTGACTTTTACCCCTTCTACCCCGGGCCAGTTATCAGCTTCCTGCACAGATCTGTTTTTTCAAATCTGACATGTGTCACTTTATGTGGTAATACATTTTGAAATGGTTTTACTTATCCAAAAGTTTCAAACATTGTTTTTTCATGACATGTTGTACTTCATGTTAGTAGTAAATTTGGGTCTATATGTTTTAATTTTATTTAAAAAATGCAACATTTACTGAAAATTTGAAAAAAATCTCTATTTTATAAATGTACAATTCTCAGCTTTTTAGACAGATAGCGAGACCTCATAAAATAGTTCTAAATTAACATTTCCCATATGTATACTTTATGTTTGCATCATAATGTAATTGTCATTTTATTTTTTAAGGCTTAGAATTTTTAAAGCAATTGTTAAAGTTTTCAAGAAAATTTCAAAAAATTTAAATTTTCAAAGGATGTCACTTTAAGGGGTTTACATAATTGAAACCAACCATAAATTAACCCATTTTACAAACTCCACCCTCAAATTATTTTACAAGAAAAATTTGCTTTAGGCCCACATAGAAAAAAAATCCACCCCTCATTTTTAAGCCATTTTCTCCTGAGTACAGCAACACCCAATATGTGGTAGTAAAGCACTGTATGGCTGCACTACATGACTCAGAAGGAAAGGAGCAACATATGTATCTAGTAGGAGGATGTATGTTAAAAAAAAACTTGAAAAATTGAGGTTCCCAGACAGTAGAAACCCCTAAAAAGTGACCCCATTTTGGAAACTGCATCCCTGTAGGAACATTTTAAGGGGTGGAAAGGGCACTTTTGACCAAACAGGTGTCTGACAGAATTTAGAAACACTTGTCAAAGAATTTAGAAGCACAGTGAAAATGAAAACATTACACATTTAAAAGAAAATATCACTAGGTGCAAATTTTTCATTTTCACAAGGGGTAACAGGTAAAAATGCAGCCCACTTTCTACTGATTATGTTGGCACACCATGTGTGATCATATCCTGATGTATGGGCAAACAGGAGGGCTCAGGAGGCAAACTGCAAAACGCCGTTTAAACCCATAAATAGCACCCGCGGCATGTAAGCATTTATAGAGGGAGTGGACTTCTTCTGTCTCCCATCGGCGGTGCAGACAGGCCAGGGCCCATTGAAGTCTCCAGGCCTGCCTCTGACATGTAGCAGCAGGCTGCGATTCTCTGGCACAACCTGCTGGTGAATTTCAGTGTAGCACTGACATAAAAATACATTGCACTACAGGAATAGTGCAAAGTACTATTCTTGTGCTGCCCTGATAATAGGTAATCAAAAGATCATCTATTATCAGGGCAGCACAGTCAATTAGGTGAGGTGAAGTGATTGCCACAGGCAGCGTGACCCAGAGTCAAGTAGGGGGTGGCGTCAGGGCCCTGGGAAATGAAAGCTTCCATTGTGGAAGCAGTCATCTCTCTATATTCAACTGTATCGCCATCTTCAGGACAGCGATACAGTTGAATGCTGTGGCGGGGCACGGAAATGATGTCTCCCTGCCCCGATGTCCCCTCTGATAGGCTTCAGGCTTTGCACATCTAGAGGCTGAAATGTTTGCCCATTCTTCTTTGCAAAATAGCCCAAGCTCAGTCAGATTGGATGGAGAGCGCCTGTGAACAGCAATTTTCAAGTCTTGCCACAGATTCTCAATAGGATTTAGGTCTGGACTTTGACCATTCTAACACATGAATATGCTTTGATCTAAACAATTCCATTGTAGCTCTGGCTGTGTATTTAGGATCATTGTTCTGCTGGAAGGTAAACTTCCCCAGTCTCAAGTTTTTGCAGCTCTACTAGGTTTTCCTCCAGGATTTCCCTGTATTTAGCTCCATCCATCTTCTCATTAATTCTGAACAGCTTCCCTGTCCATGATGGAAAAAACATCCCCAGAGCATGAGGCTGCCACCACCATGTTTCACAGTGGGAATGGTGTGTTCCGGGTGATGTGCATTGTTAGTTTTCTAGCCATTGTTAGCATTTTGGCCAAAAAGTTAAACTTTGGTCTTATCTGACCAGAGGACCTTTTTCCACATATTGCTGTATCCCCTACATGACTTGTGGCTTGCTTTCAAAAATGGCTTTCTTCTTGCCACTCTTCCATAAAGGCCAGATTTGTGGAGTACACAACTAATAGTTGTCCTGTGGACAGATTCTCACACCTGAGCTGTGGATTTCTGTAGCTCCTTCAGAGTGATCATAGGCCTCTTGGCTGCTTCTTTAATTAGTGCTATCCTTGCCTGGGCTGTCGAGTTTAGGTGGATGGCCATTTCTTGGTAGGTTTGCAGTTGTACACATACTCCTTCCATTTTCCAGTGATAGATTGAACTGTGCTTTGTGAGATGTTCAGAGCTTGCCTGGGATATATATTTTTTTTATAACCTATCACCTTTACACTTCTCCAGAACTTTATCCCTGACCTGTCTAGTGGGTTCCTTGTTTTTCATGATGGTTTGATCTCTAATGTTCAGTAACAAATCTGAGGCCTTCACAGAACAGCTGTAGTTATACTGAGAATACATTACACACAGATTGACGCAATTTACTATTTAGGTGACTTCTGAAGGCAATTGGTCACACTAGATTTTACTTAGGGGTATCAGAGTATAGGGAGCTGAATACAAATGCACGCCACACTTTTCAGATTTTTATCTTTTAAAAAAATTTAAAACCATGTATAATTTTCTTTTCACCTCACACATACGCTACTTTGTGTTGGTCTATTGCATAAAATTCCAATGAAATACATTTAAGTTTGCAGGTGTTATTATTTTTATATTTGGCATCATGCTGTTGGACCATTATAGGGGGAGAAGGGGAGCACTGTGGGGATATTTTTTCTACTGGCGGCACTAAATAGGAGCATTATGTACTGGCACACATAAGGTAGAATATTAATGTGCTGGCACACATTATGGGGTGGCACTATGAGGACATTGGCTCTACTGGGCCACTAAGAGGGGGTATTTTACGTACTGGCACACACCATAAGGGGGCATTTTTTGCACTGGCCTACATTATAAGGGCACATGCACATGACCCTTGGTGGAATATCCTGATCTCTATAGAACACATTATAAGGATAATTATTACTACTGGGGGGCATTATGGTGGGTGTTTTTTCTAAGCTTGAGCGAATCGAGCTTCTGATCATACAGGGAGTGCAGAATTATTAGGCAAATGAGTATTTTGACCACATCATCCTCTTTATGCATGTTGTCTTACTCCAAGCTGTATAGGCTCGAAAGCCTACTACCAATTAAGCATATTAGGTGATGTGCATCTCTGTAATGAGAAGGGGTGTGGTCTAATGACATCAACACCCTATATCAGGTGTGCATAATTATTAGGCAACTTCCTTTCCTTTGGCAAAATGGGTCAAAAGAAGGACTTGACAGGCTCAGAAAAGTCAAAAATAGTGAGATATCTTGCAGAGGGATGCAGCACTCTTAAAATTGCAAAGCTTCTGAAGCGTGATCATCGAACAATCAAGCGTTTCATTCAAAATAGTCAACAGGGTCGCAAGAAGCGTGTGGAAAAACCAAGGCGCAAAATAACTGCCCATGAACTGAGAAAAGTCAAGCGTGCAGCTGCCAAGATGCCACTTGCCACCAGTTTGGCCATATTTCAGAGCTGCAACATCACTGGAGTGCCCAAAAGCACAAGGTGTGCAATACTCAGAGACATGGCCAAGGTAAGAAAGGCTGAAAGACGACCACCACTGAACAAGACACACAAGCTGAAACGTCAAGACTGGGCCAAGAAATATCTCAAGACTGATTTTTCAAAGGTTTTATGGACTGATGAAATGAGAGTGAGTCTTGATGGGCCAGATGGATGGGCCCGTGGCTGGATTGGTAAAGGGCAGAGAGCTCCAGTCCGACTCAGACGCCAGCAAGGTGGAGGTGGAGTACTGGTTTGGGCTGGTATCATCAAAGATGAGCTTGTGGGGCCTTTTCGGGTTGAGGATGGAGTCAAGCTCAACTCCCAGTCCTACTGCCAGTTTCTGGAAGACACCTTCTTCAAGCAGTGGTACAGGAAGAAGTCTGCATCCTTCAAGAAAAACATGATTTTCATGCAGGACAATGCTCCATCACACGCTTCCAAGTACTCCACAGCGTGGCTGGCAAGAAAGTGTATAAAAGAAGAAAATCTAATGACATGGCCTCCTTGTTCACCTGATCTGAACCCCATTGAGAACCTGTGGTCCATCATCAAATGTGAGATTTACAAGGAGGGAATACAGTACACCTCTCTGAACAGTGTCTGGAAGGCTGTGGTTGCTGCTGCACGCAATGTTGATGGTGAACAGATCAAAACACTGACAGAATCCATAGATGGCAGGCTTTTGAGTGTCCTTGCAAAGAAAGGTGGCTATATTGGTCACTGATTTGTTTTGTTTTTGAATGTCAGAAATGTATATTTGTGAATGTTGAGGTGTTATATTGGTTTCACTGGTAAAAATAAATAATTGAAATGGGTATATATTTGTTTTTTTGTTAAGTTGCCTAATAATTATGCACAGTAATAGTCACCTGCACACACAGATATCCCCCTAAAATAGCTAAAACTAAAAACAAACTAAAAACTACTTCCAAAAATATTCAGCTTTGATATTAATGAGTTTTTTGGGTTCATTGAGAACATGGTTGTTGTTCAATAATAAAATTAATCCTCAAAAATACAACTTGCCTAATAATTCTGCACTCCCTGTAGATCCGAAGTCGATTCAGTAAATAACTTTGTAATGCTGTTTCCGTACTGCATTTACAATGTATTTGCTCTGTGTAGATAGACTTTGGCTCATCCAAAGTAGCCCAAGACTTTGGTAAATGTATTTGGTATTCCTATCTGCGGATTTGAAAATATTTTAAAATAGGAATCTGAAGTCGGCTTTTGTACTGGCGGGTACCTCAGTTCCAAAGGCGACTTCGGATTCCTATTTTAAACTGTTTTTAAATCCACAGATAGGAATACCAAAGTCATTTACAGAAGTCTTGTGCAACTTTGGATGAGACAAAGGATATTTACCATACGGCATATCTAAAATTGTGGGCATGGCGTCCGTTTTAAGCAAAGAAAATTGTCTAAATGTAAGACAGCTTGGAAGCTGTCTTACATTTAGAACTGGCGCTGGATGTGCCAAAGTTATAGAGAGGCTGGCGTGTCTTCATAACTCTGGCAGAACCACTGCCAGCTGTGGGCTATGTGTCCCAAAGTTTTCCTACACTGAGCAAATGCATTCTAAACCTTGTATGGAAACAGCATTACAAACTACATTTTTTAACAAATCGACTTCTGATCTATGATCAGAAGCTCAACTTGCTCAACCCTTGTTATTACTACAGGGGGACTATGGGGAACATAATTACTGGTATAAGCACAATGGGTACATTATTATTGTTGGGGGCCACTGTTAAAACTAAGGGCACTCTGGCAGAGAATTATTACTCAGATCAGCTTAGCACAATTATATTTGGGGGACACTATGTTTACAGCACTATTAGTGTCAGGAACAGTACTTACTGGGTGCAGTTATTTTTGGGGGTACTGTGTGCCAATAATTGTTGAAGGGAGCAGTTACTGAATGCTACTAGTACTAGTATTTTCAGGGGCACTGCAGCATAGTATAGTATTGTGTAGTGTGGAGTGCAGTGGGCGCGCAGTATTTGGGGTGGCAGGATTTCATGTTCAGAAGGTGGGAGGATGATAGAAAAGTAGCAAACTAAGATGTTTGTTAAACTCTGAAGAGACAAGAGATTGATGCTGTTTCCAGGTCCTTTAATGTTTCTGATGTTGAGGACGATCCATAATACATAATTGATCCTTCCAGATGCATTTCAGTAGCACCTGTCAAACTGTCTGAAGTACCCATGGGTAAGATTTTTCGTTCCTGAAGCCCAACGTATTAAAGTCCTTCAATGGGGACATGCCTCCTAGACTGCTGGTCATCCTGGAGTTCGTCATTACTGGTTGTCCTTTCTGAACAAAGATATTTAAGACTTTGTCTCTTCTTGTACCCTATGCACCCAAAATAAGTCTTCTAAGTTAAAACCAGACAGTCTTCTTCTTCCTCTGCGTGTACCTGAAGTCCCTTGGCAACATATTGGAATGGGCTTTATCACTGATTTTCCACCCTCTAAAGGTTGCACAGTCATCTGGATGGTAGTTGACTGTTTCTCTAAAATGGCGCATTTTGTATCTCTACCTGATCTACCTTCTTCTCCCCATCTGTCTGAACAGTTCCTGATCCATATCTTCACATTACATGGAATTCCTCTCCACGTCGTTTCTGATAAGGGTGTACAATTCACTTCTAATTTTTGGAGAGCATTATGCAAACTACTGAATGTCACTTTAGATTTTTCTTCAGCTTATCATTCTCAATCTAATGGTCAAGTGAAGAGAGTCAATCAAATCCTCACTGGATTCTTGCAGCACTTCACTAATGCTTATCAAGATGACTGGGTTGACCTGCTGCCGTGAGCTAAATATTCACACACATCATATCTGTGATTCTACAGGTAAATGTCTATTTTTTGCAGTCTATGGTCTCCACCCTCTTCCAGTGTCTTCTTCCTGGTTGGATACTAGGAGCTCTCTTCAAAAACCCATGGGTCAGATGAAGAGAAACGTGGATAAGAGACACAGGACTCCTCCTCAGTTCTCACCTGGGTACAAGGTACAGCTCTCCTCTAAGAACATTAGTCTCAAACTTCCATCTTAAAAGTTGGCTCCTCACTTCCTGGGTCCTTTTCCTGTAGGAGAAGATTAACCCTGCGTGCTACAAACTGAAACTTAATTGATAAGGAGTGTACACAGACGTTACAAAATGGGTTCATGTACTGTACCCATTAGTTTCACCGCTTCCGCTTTTGTTTACCCCCCAGGAGGAAAGCGCCAAACTCTTTCAATAAAGAATAATAACATGATGTGTAGCCGATCAGGATAGTCAGTAGATATAATCAACAGGCCAATTTTGTTACTGCAGAGTAATGTAGGTTATAATAGTTGTCGACCTTCTTATGTCAAAGATAAGTTTCCCATAGCTGATAATAAAAAGCATAAAAAATAGAAAAGAAAAAATAAATAAATAAATAAAATTAGTAACTCACATCACTGGGGGGTGGCCAATAGGATACACTCAAGACACCTGCAGAGCCTGATACCCCCCCCCCCTAGCCAGAATTGCCCGTAAGATGGTAGATATTGATGGCAGCACAATAAGTGGTGGCTTCAGATTGGGGGTTGGTATAAGAATCCCCCTTCTTCAAGAGCAATAAAACAATTTTAAAAAAAAAGTGCAAGACCGACATAAACAGACACAGCTACCTTGTCTCTTTAAATAGTGATACTTTCCCGCCCAAGTTATAATGTATGGGTAGAAATGAGGTCTTGCGTTCCACCTTGGGGACATTCTAGAATACTAAACTTATGAATTGGTGGCAGTGGGGGAATGTCCTGGGTATCGGCGTTACTATTTCGGGGGTCTAATGTAAGAAATAGTAGGCCTCCAGGTCGTGACCCGCAGTGAAATGCATATACGTTTCACGATGGATCGAATGGGCGGAAGCTGAAGTACAAGGTGGAACGCAGTATGCGATCCATGCTTCTCCTCAGTAAGATAGTTTGAACGCATATGAGTTCCATCAGATGATTAGTATGGGCGAATATGAGGTTTATGGACTAAAACCTCACTTATCTCAATTTGGGGTGGAAGAGTAATCCTTATGAGTGGGAAATAGGTGTTTATTTGGGGGAAAAGGAAATGGGGAAAGTGTGTATGTATGTATAAATATAGAAGGTCATTGCATAGGGCATCTAATAAAAGTATAAAATAGTTGGCCACTATGAGGGACATTTGAATTTACTGTTGAACTGAATATGTAAATTACAATCTTATAATATATAATATAACATAATAATTCATGTTTTGGTGGGGGCTAAATGGGGGTATACCAAGAAAACAGAGCTCCTGTGTGAAGTTACATGTAAAAATAAATTAATGAAAATATGCATACAAATATATATAAAAATATAACATATATATATAAAAATATATAAGAATACATACAGTCAGGTCCATAAATATTGGGACATCAACACAATTCTAACATTTTTGGCTTTATACACTACCACAATGGATTTGAAATGAAACGAACAAGATGTGTTTTAACAGCAGACTGTCAGCTTTAATTGAGGGTATTTACATCCAAATCAGGTGAACGGTGTAGGAATTACAACAGTTTGCATATGTGCCTCCCACTTGTTAAGGGACCAAAAGTAATGGGACAGAATAATAATTATAAATCAAACTTTAATTTTTTAATACTTGGTTGCAAATCCTTTGCATTCAATTACAGCCTGAAGTCTGGAACGCATAGATATCACCAGATGCTGGGTTTTATCTCTGGTGATGCTCTTTCAGGCCTCTACTACAACTGTCTTCAGTTCCTGCTTGTTTTTGGGGCATCTTCCCTTCAGTTTTGTCTTCAGCAAGTGAAATGCATGCTCAAATCGGATTCAGGTCAGGTGATTGACATAACATTCCACTTCTTTCCCTTAAAAAACTCTTTGGTTGCTTTTGCAGTATGCTTTGGGTCATTGTCCATCTGCACAGTGAAGCGCCGTCCAATGAGTTCTGAAGCATTTGGCTAAATATGAGCAGATAATATTGCCCTAAACACTTCAGAATTCATCATGCTGCTTTTATCAGCATTCACATCATCAATAAATACAAGCAAACCAGTTCCATTGGCAGCCATACATGCCCACGCCATGACACTACCACCACCATGCTTCACTGATGAGGTGGTATGCTTAGGATCATGAACAGTTCATTTTCTTCTCTATACCATAGGATGTTGTTCGAGAACTGTGAAGGCTTTTTTAGATGTCGCTTGGCAAACTCTAATCTGGCCTTTCTGTTTTTGAGGCCCCCCAATGGTTTACATCTTGTGGTAAACCCTCTGTATTCACTCTGATGAAGTCTTCTCTTGATTGATGACTTTGACACACATACACCTACCTCCTGGAGAGTGTTCTTGATCTGGCCAACTGTTGTGAAGGGTGTTTTCTTTACCAGGGAAAGAATTCTTCGGTCATCCACCACAGTTGCTTTTCATGGTCTTCCAGGTTGCGTTCCTTCTTTTTAAGAATGTTCCAAACAACTGTTTTGGCCACGCCTAATGTTTTTGCTATCTCTCTGATGGATTTGTTTTGTTGTTTTTTAGCCTAATGATGGCTTGCTTCACTGATAGTGACAGCTCTTTGGATCTCATCTTGAGAGTTGACAGCAACAGATTTGAAATGCAAATAGCACACTTGAAAAGAACTCTGGACCTTTTATCTGCTCATTGTAATTGGGATAATGAGGGAATAACACACACCTGGCCATGGAACAGCTGAGAAGCCAATTGTCCCATTACTTTTGGCTCCTTAACAAGTGGGAGGCACATATACAAACTGTTGTAATTCCTACACCGTTCACCTGATTTGAATGTAAATACCCTCAAATTAAAAGGCTTCTGTCAACCCCCTAAAATAATTTTTCATTTTTGGGAAACTTAAAATCCTTATACTGCAATATATAGTGCTCATACCCTTTTTTCGTTCAGTAGTTTCTTCAAAACCGCACTTTTATAATATGTAAATTACCTCTCTACCAGCAAGTAGGGCGGCTACTTGCTGGGAGCAGACGCATCCTCCTTTCAAATAAACGCCCCCTCCCCCTGTTGATTGACAGGGCCAGCGAGTGCTCTCGTCCTCTGGCTGGCCCTGTCTGTGTTCTAAATCTCGCACCTGCGCTGTACCGGTCTCCAGTCGGCGCAGGCTCACTGAGAGGAGGACGCTCGCTCGGCCGCAGTTAAAGGGAGTCTGTCACCTCCATATGGCAATATACAGTGCTTACATGGCTCTGTAGCACACCTATACAGGATTGTAACGGTACCGTTGTTTTTTTCTTTAGACTTACACCAGCAGGAAAAACTGAGTTTAATTCATATGCAAATGAGCACCCGCAAGTGCCCAGGGGAGGAGTTCAGTGTGTAAGTGCCCAGGCTGCTCTGCCTTCTTTTCACTTTACTCCTCCCCAGTCTCTTCCTTTGTCCGCCCTCCAAGTCTCTTGCCTCACCGATAGGTCCGGACTTGGAGGGCGGGCAAAGGAAGAGGCTGGGGAGGAGTAAAGTGAAAAGAAGGCAGAGCAGCCTGGGCACCTACACACTGAACGCAGCCCCTGGGCACTTGCGAGTGCTCATTTGCATATGAATTAAACTTAGTTTTTCCTGCTGGTGCAAGTCTAAAGAAAAGAACAAAGGTACCGTTACAATCCTGTATAGGTGTGCTACAGAGCCATGTAAGCACTGTATATGGCCATATGGAGGTGACACTCCCTTTAAAGCACATCTTGTTCGTTTCATTTAAAATCCATTGTGGTGGTGTATAGAGCCAAACATTTTGCAATTTTGTCGATGTCCCAATATTTATGAACCTGACTGTATATAAAAATGTGAAAGAGTGCATCTATACAGTATAAATATATAAGTAAATAAGTATATAAATATGAGTATATAAATAAGTGTATAAATATATAAATATCTCACGAAATGGATATCCAGAAATAGGCACAACTATAAATTAATAAATACATCCTAGACTCATAATATCTTGAAATCATCAATGATTTTGTCAATAGTTTACGTATTCTAGTGATTAATTTAATCCGAAAGGTATGAGAGTATTAAGTTGGTATATCCAGAACATCTCTTTTCTACAGAGTTGCTGGAAAGAGGAAGGGACATTTTCAAGAGGGGTCAGCTGTAAGAGGTCGGTAGACACTGCAAAATGATGTGATGCGCTGTGGGTGACCACTTTTCTTATGTTAGATCGATGTTCATTCATTCGTTCTTAGAGTGTCTGTGCGGTACAGCCCACATACTAGAGATTACAGGGGCATTGTAGTAAATATATCACGTTGGTAGAACTGCAGTTCTGATGTTGTAGGTCGATGGGATTTTTTTATGTGTGCTATTTGAATTTCCTCAATAGCGTGGTTAATCATCTTACAGCATTTGCATCTCTTTGCTCCACATTTATAGGAGCCCTTTTTACATATTTTTCTGTGTGGGGGGGGGGGGGGGGGGGGCGGTGTCTCGTTTTGGGTTTTGTTGAGGTAGTTTTGGGCATGAAGGGGAAAATATATTTTTTAAGGTTTTGGCCCGAAAGAAGGTCAATTTGGGTTGTTTGGGGACTCTTTTCCTAAAATAGGGTCTTTTTGTAGAATGGACCAATGTTTTGTTAAAATTTATTTTATGTTTAGAGTTATATCGTGTGATAAGGCTAAGAGAGGGTGGGTGTAAGTTGTCAATATGACAGATTTTTCCTTTCAAGCTGTCTTTTTGGTTTTCTCTTAGGATTCTATTCTTGGATTCTTTGGTCAGTTGTGGGGGGGTAACCTTTTTGGTGAATCTTGTGCTTAGGATATCTATTTGTTTTTTCATATCAGCATCTTCTGAGCAGTTCTTTCTAATCCTCCGCAAGGGATATTGGTTTTCCACTTGTGATGGTGACAACTCTTAAAGTCCAGAAAAACTATTAGCTAGTGTTGAGTGAGCATGCTTGGCCAAACTGCTGTTTGGCTCGAGCATAGCTATGCTCGGCACATGACAGTACTAAGGTAACATAGTACATAACATAAGGCCGAAAAAAAGACATTTGTCCATCCAGTTTGGCCTGTTATCCTACAAGTTGATCCAGAGGAAGGCAAAAAAAAAACAAACTGTGAAGTAGAAGCCAATTTTCCCCACTTTAGGGGAATAAAAAATTCCTTCCCGACTCCAATCAGGCAATCAGACTAACTCCCTGGATCAACGACCCCTCTCTAGTAGCTATAGCCTGATATATTATTACGCTCCAGAAATACATCCAGGCCCCTCTTGAATTCCTTTATTGTACTCACCATCACCACCTCCTCAGGCAGAGAGTTCCATAGTCTCACTGCTCTTACTGTAAAGAATCCTTTTCTATGTTTGTGTGCAAACCTTCTTTCCTCCAGACGCAGAGGATGTCCCCTCATCAGTCACAGTCCTTGGGATAAATAGATGATGGGATAGATCTCTGTACTGACCCCTGATATACAAACCGGATTCCAAAAAAGTTGGGACACTATACAAATTGTGAATAAAAACTGAATGCAATGATGTGGAGGTGCCAACTTCTAATATTTTATTCAGAATAGAACATAAATCACAGAACAAAAGTTTAAACTGAGAAAATGTACCATTTTAAGGGGAAAATATGTTGAATCAGAATTTCATGGTGTCAACAAATCCCCAAAAAGTTGGGACAAGGCCATTTTCACCACTGTGTGGCATCTCCCCTTCTTCTTACAACACTCAACAGACGTCTGGGGACCGAGGAGACCAGTTTCTCAAGTTTAGAAATAGGAATGCTCTCCCATTCTTGTCTAATACAGGCATCTAACTGTTCCATCGTCTTGGGCCTTCTTTGTTGCACCTTCCTCTTTATGATGCGCCAAATGTTCTCTATAGGTGAAAGATCTGCACTGCAGACTGGCCATTTCAGTACCCTTCTCCTACGCAGCCATGATGTTGTGATTGATGCAGAATGTGGTCTGGCATTATCTTGTTGAAAAATGCAGGGTCTTCCCTGAAAGAGATGACGTCTGGATGGGAGCATATGTTGTTCTAGAACCTGAATATATTTTTCTGCATTGATGGTGCCTTTCCAGACATGCAAGCTGCCCATGCCACACGCACTCATGCAACCCCATACCATCAGAGATGCAGGCTTCTGAACTGAGCATTGATAACAACTTGGGTTGTCCTTGTCCTCTTTGGTCCGGATGACATGGCATCCCAGATTTCCAAAAAGAACTTTGAATCGTGACTCGTCTGACCACAGAACAGCCTTCCATTTTGCCACACTCCATTTTAAATGATCCCTGGCCCAGTGAAAACGCCTGAGCTTGTGGTTCTTGCTTAGAAATGGCTTCTTCTTTGCACTGTAGAGTTTCAGCTGGCAACGGCGGATGGCACGGTGGATTGTGTTCACTGACAATGGTTTCTGGAAGTATTCCTGAGCCCATTCTGTGATTTCCTTTACAGTAGTATTCCTGTTTGTGGTGCAGTGTCGTTTAAGGGCCCGGAGATCACGGCCATCCAGTATGGTTTTACGGCCTTGGAAATATTGGCCCTGGAAATATTGCCATTTAGGCTTGTGGACACTGAGGCCTTCCACAGCCTGATGTCAGCTGCCGTCCCTTGTTACGCAGTCCCCAGCAGCCACTATTTTTCACGGTGTGCCATGCCCGTCTCACACCAACATGTCTTCCGTTACATCACCCGTACCCCAACGCAGTTACTGGGAAGGTCCACTTAACCATAGACACATGGACAAGTGCATTCAGTCAGGGATGCTACATTTCCCTGACTGCACACTGGGTGAATGTTGTGGAGGCCGGGAGCGAGTCGTACCCTGGGATGACACCGGTGCTACCAACGCCAAGTACTGCGGGCTGTAATCGACCGTTCAGCACACAACTACATTCAGACGATATCCTCCTTTCAGATTGACAGGCAGTTACTGCAAGCACCAATTTCCCGAACTGCAAGCATGTAAATACTCCATACTCCCAAAGGGAAAACACATGAAGGCTGTAAAGAGCCGAACAGGAAAAACCCTATGAACAGTTTACACTCCTGGCAGTCGCACTGTAACAGCATAGATTCCTATTCCCCCCCCCAAGAACGAGACAACACTTCACTTGAGGGTTAAGCAGAAAAACTCTGTCCTGGGGCATACCGCCTCTTTTATTTTCCCTTGTCAGTCCCGAGGAATACCCCCTGGACCTATACATTAACCAATCAACATTTTACAACACATACAATGCAAGTACAGCAGCCAATCGGACACAATGGGACAATAGGTACACACCCAGCATATTCCTCCCCTCTGTCTAGGAGAAAATTGAGTCAATTTCTGTATCTACATTGGTAATGTGAACAGTGCTGGAAGGGGTGTTGTCCCACTTCAGGTACCTCAGATGGGTGAGACAGATAAAATCTAGAGAGTGGCAGTAGTCTCAGCAAAGCATAGTTTGCTAAGACATTTTTGTATACATTTTCTGGGCTGGGTTTTAATTGGACTGGTGGCTAGGCTTGGTAGATGGAGTTGCCAGTCCACACCCTTCCAGTACGGGTTTTCCTTTCTACCTGAGGTGATCGCAGGTGAGGCCTGCTGTAATCAGGCTGGCATAAAGCGCCTCAGAGGAGGTCAGTCTGAGGAGGGAGAGCGAGACTGTTTTATGAAGCAGAAGCTCTGTGTGTGGTCTCAGTCAGGAGGACTGAGGGGCCACAAGGCTTTGAATAACCTGAGCTTTGGAGGACTTAGCGACACCTAGAGAACGAGGGTTGCACGCCCAGTGCCTGGAGGACTACTGGGCCACACTCCCCCAAAAGATACTGGAGTTGCCACAGCCGCAGGCCGCATATGTTTTCCATGTGTGAACTGAGCTCTATGAGTGCGGTAGGGACGTATTTTGTTTAGGTAGTGCCTAGACGGGCAGGAGTTTATTTGTGTTTTAAGTGTTGGCGGTGCGGGAACCTCACCCCACCCAGTGATGTATAACTGGGCTATGCTTTATAAGAAGACTGTCAAAATAAATGCACAGTTTGGACATGAAAATCCATTGTCTGGTGAGATATCTGTGAGTGTGACCCCCTGAAAAGAGACGATCCCTTACACTACTCAATTATCTCTTAAGCTGAAAAGTTACACTTCTTATAAATTGTTACAACTTTGTGAGTTTACATCGTACATACATATAACTTATATCAATTTAACCAGTATAACTTGGGGACAAACCTATCCAAAATTTACTTGAATAGGTTCAGGGGTTTAAAAGTTAGTAAAAGTCTTTTTTTTATCACTTGCAAGCATGGCTTTTCCTGCCCAAACCAGTATCTTAACCCCTTAGGGACGCATGACGTACCGGTACGGCATGTTTCCCGAGTCCTTAAGGACCCATGACATACCGATACGTCATGAGTTTAAAATGAGATTGCGGCGCTGCGGGGGTCAATCCGAACAGGATGCCGGCTGAAATCATTCAGCCGGCATCCTGTCACAACACCGGGGGGGGGGGAGTCATGTGACCCCCCCGGATCGGCGATCGCAACAAACCGCAGGTCAATTCAGACCTGCGGTTTGCTGCGCTTTCTGCCGATTCTGAGGGACTGCGGAGATCAAACTTTAAAATGCCCCAAATAAAGTTTATTTCACCCCCCCCCCCCTCACCACTGAATGATTTTATGGCGGCGGGAGGTGCAGGGGGGCCCGCCTACTCTTGAATAATCATTGGTGGCCAGTGGTATACCAGAGTGTCAGCACATCATATGTACCCTAAACTAGTACCAACAAAACTTCCACCCTACCCCGTAGTTTCTAAAATGGGGTCACTATTTTGGAGTTTCTACTCTAGGGGTGCATCAGGGGGGCTTCAAATGGGACATGGTGTGAAAAAAAACAGTCCAGCAAAATCTGCCTTCCAAAAACCGTATGGCATTCCTTTCCTTCTGCGCCCTGCCGTGTGCCCATACAGCAGTTTATAACCACATATGGGGTGTTTCTGTAAACTACAGAATCAGGGCCATAAATATTGAGTTTTGTTTGGCTGTTAACCCTTGCTTTGTAACTGGAAAAAAAAAAATTAAAATGGAAAATCTGCCAAAAAAGTGAAATTTTTAAATTGTATCTCTATTTTCCATTAAATCTTGTGCAACACCTAAAGGGTTAACAAAGTTTGTAAAATCAGTTTTGAATACCTTGAGGGGTGTAGTTTCTTAGATGGGGTCACTTTTATGGAGTTTCTACTCTAGGGGTGCATCAGGGGGACTTCAAATAGGACATGGTGTAAATAAACCAGTCCAGCAAAATCTGCCTTATAAAAACCAAACAGCGCACCTTTCGCTCTACGCCCCGCTGTGTGGCAGTACAGTAGTTTACGGCCACATATGGGGTGTCTCTGTAAACGGCAGAGTCAGGGCAATAAAGATACAGTCTTGTTTGGTTGTTAACCCTTGCTTTGTTAGTGGAAAAAATGGGTTAAAATGGAAAATTAGGCAAAAAAATGAAATTCTCAAATTTCATCCCCATTTGCCAAAAACTCTTGTGCAACACCTAAAGGGTTAACGAAGTTTGTAAAATCAGTTTTGAATACCTTGAGGGGTGTGGTTTATAGAATGGGGTCATTTTTGGGTGGTTTCTATTATGTAAGCCTCGAAAAAGTGACTTCAGACCTGTAGTGGTCCCTAAAAATTTGGTTTTTGTAAATTTTTGAAAAATTTCAAGATTTGCTTCTAAGCCTTGTAACATCCCCAAAAAATTAAATATCATTCCCAAAATAATTCAAACATGAAGTAATGTGGGGAATGTAAAGTCATCATCATTTTTGGGGGTGTTACTTTGTATTACAGGAGTAGAGAAACTGAAACTTTGAAATTGTAAATTTTTTTAAAATTTTTGGTAAATTAGGTATTTTTTATGCAAAAATTTTTTGGGGGGACTGGTAAATTAGGTATTTTGGGTGCAAAAAAAATTTTTTGGGGGGACTTCCTTTTACCAGTGTCATGAAGTACAATATGTGACAAAAAAACTATCTCAGAATGGCCTGGATAAGTCAAAGCATTTTAAAGTTATCAGCACTTAGAGTGACACTGGTCAGATTTGCAAAAAATGGCCAAGTCCATAAGTAATAGGGCTGAGTCCTTAAGGGGTTAAAGGGCCATAATCCAGGGGCAGGAGGCGGGCAAACAGCCCCCTCCAAAACACCGTGGCGAAGTGGCTTTTGCCTCATATCTTCCCATTCGGGGGGAGACTAACCAGGTAGCTGACCTTCTGTCGGTCAGTGCCTGTGTTAGTCGAGTCACCCACCCACAGTAAATTGCAATCAACAAGGCAGCCCCCCCACAATAATATACAATCCGCAGTGCAGTCCCCCCCAACACTTGGTTACTGCACCCGGGCAATTTTGTAGCTTGTTTCGGTCCCATGGCTTCACCATGGCTGTGTTGGGCACTGGTCTCTTGGTTTTGTGGGTCGCTGAGTGAGCAGAGACCGGCGGTACTCTGCCCTGGTGCCAGCATTTCAGCTGGGGGGACCTGCAGATAGACAAGCCGGGGACAAGGGGACAAAGGAGGGCAGAGGCCAACTGTGCTCTGCCCCGTTGCCAGCTCTTCCACTGGAGCAATCAGTGTATAGTCCTGCAGGTGACAAAGGGAAAGTTAGGGCAGAGGCCAGCGGTGCTCTGCCCAGATGCCAGCTCTTCTGCTAGGAGGGGGTCAAAGGAAGCTAACTGCTCCTCTACTGACCTCAGTACCTCGGTATGGGTACTGTGGAGGGTAGGGATCGCTTACCTCCTCCTCCTGGTACTCACACTGCCGCTGGAGATCTGGGCCGACTGCCCAGCATCGCTGTAGGGCCGGTAGAAAGACTTCGGTCCCATCTCCCCCTGACTACTGGGAGTCCTCCCAGGACCAGTCTATGAGGTCCGCGACCTCCGGTACTTCTGGTTCCTGTTGGGGGAGAGGACCGACTGTCTCTTCTCCCATGAATACACACTGGAGCTGGGGAGAAAGGACGGCACCTTCCACTCCCTGTAACTCACACTGCCGCTGGGGAGCAAGGATGGCACCTTCCGCTCCCTGTAACTCACACTGCTGCTGGGGAGCAAGGACGGCACCTTCCGCTCCCTGTAACTCACACTGCCGCTGGGGAGCAAGGATGGTACCTTCCGCTTCCTGGGACTCACTTGGCTGCTGGGGAGAGAGACCAACTATCTCTGCTCCCTGCAGGACACACTGCTGCTGGGGAGGATGGACAGCACCTTCAGCTCCCTGTGGCTCACTTGGCTGCTGTGGAGAGGGACCAACTGTCTCCTCTCCTAAAGGTACACACTGCCACTGGATCGGTTGTCTCTGCTCGCAATACAATACTCGGCTGTTGGGGAGGATGGATGGCACCTTCATCTCCCTGTAACTCACACTGCCTCTGGGGAGCAAGGACCGCACCTTCAGCTCCCAGGAACTTGCTCGGCCGCTGGGGTATCTCCCCCCTTTCTACCGCTGCCATGGCCTGCAGGTACTCTCTGATCCTCCATTTTCTGTACGAGGTTTTCCGCGGAGTTGGGTCCCAAGAGAGACAGCAACCCATTGACCTCTCTATCAAACTCCTGAGTGTAGCAGGGCTCCATGCTTGCTCTTCTGATTTTGGTTCCTTTGTAGAAAGGGGCGCTGTACGGGTACTAGCGTTGCCCTCAATTTGTAATCCAGGAACTGGTGTTGCCTTGTAGCTGTCCTTCTGGGCCGTGAGAATGATCCCACCGCTGCCACCAATTGTAACGGACCGTTCAGCACACAACTCCGTTCAGATGATATCCTCCTTTCAGATTGACAGGCAGTTACTGCAAGCACCAATTTCCCGAACTGCAAGCACGTGAATACTCCATACTCCCAAAGGGAAAACACATGAAGGCTGTATGCAGCCAACAGGAAAAACCCTATGAACAGTTTACACTCCTGGCAGTCGCACTGTAACAACATATACTCCTATTCCCCCCGCCCCTTCCCAGGAACGAGACGACTCGCCACACGGGCCCTGCGTCGATCAGGATTTCCTCCAGCACCTACATTAGTGGCTCCAACCCCCACTTCTCCTACTCCGCATCCACCTCTACTTCCAGCTCAGAATTATCCCTGTGCAGCACCAGTCAGTCATAAGTCGGTAGCTGCAAGCAGTGTAGCACTGCAGTGGGGAAGCAACAACAGGCCGTGCTGAAGCTTATATGCTTAGGGGACAACAGCACACCGCCGCAGAGCTGTGGCAGGGGAAAAGAGACCAGACTGAGCTGTGGCTCTCGCCACTCAACCTAGAACCAGGCATGGTTGTGTCTGATAATGGCTGTAACTTGGTGGCTTTGGAGCTCGGCTTGCTCAGACTCTTTCAAAGCCTAGCCCACATGTTAAACCTTGTGGTTCAGTGGTTTCTCAAAACCTTCCCCAATTTTCCTGAGCTACTGGTGAAGGTGCGCTGCGTATGTGCACATTTCCACAAGTCACCGACAGCTTCAGGTGGTCTGTCAACGCTGCCGCAGCGCCTAACATTTGCCAGCTCACCGGCTGTTGTGCGACATGAACACGCGCTGGAACTTGACCTTCCACATGTTGGCCAGGCTTTGTGAGCAGCAGAGGGCAGTAGTGGAATACCAGCTACAACATGGTCCTCGCCTTTCCAGTCAGCTTCCACTATTCACAAATGAGGAGTGGGCATGGATGTCTGACCTCTGTGATGTTTTAAGAAACTTTGAGGAATCAAAACACATGGTGAGCGGCGATAACACTATTATCAGCGTAACCATCCCATTTCTGTGTCTACTCAAACGCTCGCTTCTCACAATTAAGGATGATGCCTTGCATGTGGAAGAGGTGGAAATGGGGTTAAGATATTACACAGGGTGATAGCCAAACCACCCTCAGTTCGTCTTCTCAGCGCGAATTGGACGATGAAGAGGAGGAAAAGGAGATGGTTGCCCCCCGCTACAGAGGGTAGTACCCATGAAAGTTTAATTCCATCTGTTCTGCGTGGGTGGGCAGAAGAGGAGGAAGAGGATGAGGAGATTGAGAGGGATCCTCCTGATGATGACAGCAAAGTCTTGCCTGTTGGCACTCTGGCACACATGGCTGACTTCATGTTAGGCTGCTTTTCCCACGATTCGCCAGTCATACGTGTTTTAGACAACACGGATTACTGGTTGTTCGTCCTTCTCAACCCCCGCTACAAATAGAACTTCTCATCTCTCATTCCTCTGGTCGAGAGGACGAGCAAAATGGCGCAATATCAGAAGATCCTTGTTGAAAAATTGCTTCAAAACTTTCCATCTGACAACGCTGGCGGCAGAGTCTGTAGTTCCTTGGCCAACCAAGGAGGGGAGACAAGAGGAACACACAGCAGTTCCAACAGAGGCAGGGCAGCACTCTCCAAAGCCTGGGACAGTTTTATGACACCCCGCCAGCACCCTCACCCTGATGCATGGCCTAGTGTCACAAGTAGGGATACATTTTGGAAGATGGTGAATGAGTACATAGCAGACCGTGTCAGCGTCCTCAATGATCCCTCAGTGCCTTACATCTACTAGATGTCCAAGCTGGACATGTGACACAAACTGGCGCTCTACACCTTGGAGGTGCTGGCCTGCCCTGCCGCCAGTGGTTTTTTATGAGTGGGTATTTAGTGCTGCTGGTAGCATTATAACAGATAAGCTTATCCGCCTGTCATCTGAAAATGCTGACAGGTCTACTCTTATAAAAAATGAGGCCTGGATTGACCATGAGTTCTCGACTCCACCAGAGGAAAGTGGCTTAACATAAAGGCACTTTAAATGTGTTGTTTATAAGGCACTAAAAACAGTTGTTTATAAGGCACTAAAAACAGGCACAAAATATACTGTATTCCCATGCACCCCTTCCACCACAAACAACGGTATATGGATGAATCTTCATTTTCTCATCCTCCTCCTCCTCTAACATCATATGAACATGATAAATCCTAACATATAATGCCCTTGCATATATGCCCTTCACTAATATTGTTTTGCAGGGACAGCTCACATGCAGGCCCTCACATATAATTTTATAGAGGGTCAGCTCAGCTGCAGGCCCTTGCATACAATTTTTTTAGAGGGTCAGCTCACCAGCAGGCCTTCGCCTACAATCTTTTACTGGGTCAACTCACCAGCAGGCCCGCACATAAAATCTTTTACAGGGTCAGCTCACCAGTAGACCTGCACCTCAAATTTTTTACAGGGTCAGCTCATCTTCAGGCCCTTGCATATAATTTTTTAGAGGGTCAGCTCACCAGTAGGCCTTCACCTAAAATCTTTTACTGGGTCAGCTCACCAGCAGGCCCGCACCTCAAAGCATCAAAGCGAGCATCAAAGTGTTCGGGTGTTCGGTCCGAACACATCCTGATATTCAACTCATGTTGTCCAAGTTGTACGCCACTTTAACAGACTGAGAAAAAAAATGGACAATACCCCGCCCCCACAAAAAAAAAAATCAGTTTTAGAGGAAAAATTGTTAGGAAACATTATTTCCTGTAGATTCAATTGTATATACAGTGTAAGTGCTGCCAAAAATTACAGGGAAGAAGATATATATCATATAAAAGAAGGCCTCATTCACATGGTGCTACAATTGTTCAGGTACTGGGACTCCTACACTCGTAAAGCCTATGCACTAAGTGAAAGGGCTGCCAAAAATTACAAGGAACCAGCACTCCAAAACACCCTTTATTACACATAAAGGAGGGCATCGTACACACCCCTTAAAAATTATCATTGATGGCCTGCTGGTGACCATCAAAAGCATTAGGAGCAAGGGCCTTCTGATCTGGCCACCTAAGAAGTTAATTGACCCGGTCAGCACAGGCTACCAAGAAAGAATGACCAATTTCTAATCGTAATGTTCCTTTGGATTCCAGAGAACGTCACATAGCAGAGTTAGCGCAGGGAATGGCAGTCCGCATTTGTTCCATCTTTGCATTATGGAACTGTACCACAATTTTAAGCTGCTATCTGACTATCTTGGAATTCTATTGTCCACCCCAAAGAAAGATCTAGGGAAAGTGGCACATACAATTAAAAAAAGGAATAAAATTGAAATTCTTCCAGGCCCCAAATGAAAAAGGATCTAATACCGTATTTTTCGCCGTATAAGACGCACTTTCCCCCCCCCAAAAGTGGGGGGAAAATAGCAGTGCGTCTTATATGGCGAATGTAGCTGATTTTGCCTTGTTTTCAATGATACACTCGCCGCGATGCCGTGCGGCGGGTGTATCAGCTGTGAGGGAGGAGGGGCATTTATAATGACAGTGGGGCCCATGCAGTGACTATTCTACTACACGGGCCCCGCTTACTGTATAATCATATCCCTAATAGTTAATTGTTGTATGCATGTAAAAGCATAATGAGCGTTAATGAGCGCTGTGTATTACTTACAATTAGAAGCGCTCGCCGTTCGGAGCAGAGAGGAGGGAGGAGGCAGGCTGGGAGGACGGGCGCTGGCAACGTGAGTCATACGTCACGCGCCTGCGCCGCCCACTTTATGAATGAAGCAGGCGGCGTGGGCGCATGACGTATGACTCACGTTGCCAGCGCCCGTCCTCCCGGCCTGCCTCCTCCCTCCTCCCTCCTCTCTGCTCTCTGCTCCGCGCTTATTAACGCTCATTATGCTTTTACATGCATACAACAATTAACTATTAGGGATATGATTATACAATAAGCGGGGCCCGTGTAGTAGAATACAGTCACTGCACGGGCCCCGCTGTCATTATTAAAGCAGATGCGACCCCCACCCCCATTATAAAAGCAGATGCGACCCCCACACTTATGGAGGGGATCTGTGGATGACACATAGCATAAGATGCTATATATGTGTCATCCACAGATCCCCCCCATAACTGTCATACACAGATCCTCATCCTCATAACAGTGCCATCCAGAGAGGATCCCCCATAAGTGTCACCCACAGATCCCCCTTAACAGTCCGTCACCCACAGATCCCCCATAACAGTGCGTCACTCACAGAGCCCCCATAACAGTGCGTCACTCACAGATCCCCCATAACAGTGCATCACTCACAGATCCCCCATAACAGTGCGTCACCCACAGATCCCCCATAACAGTGCGTCATCCACAGATCCCCCATAACAGTGCGTCACTCACAGATCCCCCATAACAGTGTGTCATCCACAGATCCTCCATAAAAGTGCGTCACCCACAGACCACAATTAGTTCAAAAACCACCAAAAGCACACCTTTTGGTTCAAAATATTTTTTTTCTTATTTTCCTCCTCAAAAACCTAGGTGCGTCTTATGGGCCGGTGCGTCTTATAGGGCGAAAAATACGGTATCTCCTGAAAAGGCATCTGCAAAGGAGAGAGGAGAAAATGGAGTCAAGCCTGACATATTTTTTTTTTAAAACATTGAAATATTTACCTCTGTGCCACTATATAAAAACCAGAATACTGTAAAAAAAAACATGCGTGAAAGATTCACCACTGAAGGAAACCAAATTATGTTTCTTCCAAGTCTGTAACATAGAAAATAATATACCATATCAGCTGACCCCCCAAAAAATTGTAGGTGAGGGCCTGCTCTTACTCCCTCCCTGAAGAGGGACACGAGGATATCTTATGCACTGATCCCCAAACTCATAAGCCTCCAAAGTCAGAAGAAGATGACGGGGGGAATGGCAATTAGTGTTTCACTTGGTGGATGATGGGGATGAGACACAGTTGTCAATAAGTAGGGTCTTGTTAGGTCAACACAAGTCAGGAGGATGACCAGAGTTAGGAAGTGGATTGTAATGACCGGCAACACGCACAGGGAGGAAAACAGGGAAAGCCCTGCCCAAGGGAGAGGGAAAGGTGGTGACCCCTAACTCACCTTGCAGCTGGCACCTGCCTGCCCTGACGTCCCTAGACGGGTTCCTCACCCGTGCGGCGATCACGTGCCTAAACCCTGGCTTTCCCTGAAATGAGCCCTAGATAATGAACGGGCCGGTGGGATCGCTAGTCCTCACGACTGCACTAAGAGGGAAACACCAGGGAGAGGACAGACAAACACAAACACCCAGGTGGACGGCAACAATTGTCCACAAAAGGTCCAACAGGGATCCGGAAGGTAGCGTTCTAAGGCAACACTCAGAGAACGCAGCAACACAGCTCCAGTGGGTCAGAATAGATGTCCAGGCAGGAAGCTCTATATCTGGCAACCAGAGAAGTGTGAGAGGGGAATATAAGGAGGATTGGGAGTGCTGGATAAGGAACAGCTGAGAGAAGGAGCTACGGATCCCTGAGTGAGCCAAAAGGGTTTGTAAAGCAAACCCAGAAAGCTACAATAAGGAAACTTCCCTATCTGACATAGAGCGTGCAGCCAACTGCTGCGACCTCCTGACCCCGGGTACAACGGAGTCAGGCGTGGCTCTTGACACCCTCGTGACAGTACCCCCCTCTCTACGAGGGGCCTCCGGACACTCAGGACCAGGTCTCTCAGGATGAGAGGCATGAAAAATCCGGACTAGCCTGTCGGCGTTTACCTCAGACGCAAGAACCCACATTCTTTCCTCGGGACCGTAACCTCTCCAGTGCACCAGATATTGGAGAGAGCGGCGGACCCGACGAGAATTAACAATTTTGGATATCTGAAATTCCAAACTACCATCCACGACAACAGGAGGGGGTGGCAGCGGTGACGGTTCTAGAGGTGGAACATATTTTTTGAGTAACGACTTATGAAAGACATTATGGATTTTAAAAGTCTGAGGTAACTCCAGGCGAAAAGCCACGGGGTTGATGATGGCTACAATCTTGTAAGGACCAATAAACCTAGGACCCAGTTTCCAAAAGGGAACCTTCAACTTGATATTCCTAGTAGACAACCACACATAGTCATTCACTCCTAGGTCCGGACCTGGCGACCGTCTCTTATCAGCCATGCATTTGTATTTACCTCCCATATTTTTCAAGTTAGCTTGCACCTTCTGCCATACTGATGAAAGAGATGACGAAAACCGTTCCTCTTCGGGAACCCCAGAAGACCCCCCCTCTTTGAAAGTACAGAATTGGGGATGAAAACCATATGCACCAAGAAAAGGTGACTTGCCAGTGGATTCCTGACGGCGATTATTTATGGCAAACTCAGCTAACGGTAAATATGACGACCACAACTCTTGGTTTTCAGACACAAAACATCTTAGATATGTCTCCAGGTTTTGGTTGGTACGCTCAGTCTGTCCATTCGACTGAGGATGGAAAGCTGAGGAAAAGGACAAGTGAACCCCCAAACGGGAACAAAAAGCTTTCCAAAACTTAGAAATAAACTGGGTTCCCCGATCCGAAACAACATCGGAGGGGACCCCGTGAAGCTTCACGATCTCACTGACGAATACCTGAGCAAGAGTTTTAGCATTAGGTAGTGCGGGTAACGCAATAAAGTGTGCCATTTTGCTAAACCTGTCCACTACTACCAAAATCACTGTTTTACCCGCAGACAAAGGTAAGTCAGTGATAAAATCCATAGACAGATGTGTCCATGGTCTATTGGGAATGACGAGATAGTGCATCAGCCTTGGTATTCTTTACCCCAGGACGATAGGTAATCACAAAGTTAAACCTGGTAAAAAATAGCGACCACCTAGCCTGTCTAGGGGTGAGACGCTTAGCTGATTCGAGGTACAGCAGATTTTTGTGGTCCGTAAACACAGTGACGGGGTGGCCTGCCCCCTCTAAAAAGTGACGCCACTCCTCAAACGCAAGTTTAATAGCTAACAGTTCCCTATTGCCAATATCGTAGTTCTGTTCTGCTGCAGATAGTTTTTTAGAAAAGAAAGCACAAGGATGCCATTTGCCAGGAGACGGACCCTGAGACAGCACAGCCCCCACTCCCACCTCTGATGCATCGACTTCAACAATAAAAGGCTGAGAGACATCAGGTTGGACTAGTACAGGTGCTGAGGTAAACCTCTCTTTTAGAGAGGAAAAAGCAACTTTAGCGGCGTCAGACCATTTAGAAAAATCAGTCCCCTTCCTAGTCATGTCAGTAAGGGGTTTTACGATCACCGAATAATTTTTAATGAATTTCCTATAGAAATTCGCGAAGCCCAAGAACCGTTGTAGTGCTTTGAGGTTCTCAGGAAGATCCCAATCCAAAATTGCCTGGACCTTCCTGTCATGGTCTTACCTCCTTGCTGTTCTCCTTTGTTTGACATGTGCTGGCGGCCATCTTGGTTTCTGGGTTTCTTGTAGCCTCCCACCCTGCGGCTCCTCCTTCCCACTGGGAGGAGCTGGATGCCTAGCTCATATATATAGGAGGTCTGTGGCTTCAGTTCCCTGCTTGGTCCTCCTGTGCTCACATGCTTCTAAGACTGCTGCTGCTTCTGGTTCCTGATCCTGGCTTCGTCTGACTACCCTGCTGATTCCTGATCCTGGCTTCGTCTGACTACCCTGTTGGTTCCTGATCCTGGCTTCATCTGACTACCCTTCTGGTTCCTGATCTCTGGTTTCGCAAGACCCTGCTTCGGTTTAGCCATCCGTTTGGACTTTTGCCTTACAGCTTTATTTTCAATAAAGCCTTCTTATTTCCACTCATCTCTTGTTGTACGTCTGGTTCATGGTTCCATGACATTAGGACCAAGCCATGAATTCTGACGGTACAGGGCCATCCTCGCTACCTACGCTGGTTGCCAGACTTGATCAGCAGGATCACCTGTTGGGTCGGTTCGCTGTGGCGTTGCAAACCCTGCTTGAACGCACGGCTCATTTAGCTTCCGTTGCCGATGGGTCGGTTGTCGCTCCTGGGCCCGCTCCTACTGCCGCTCCGGTTGTTGCGCCAGAGTCTACCCCGACACCTGTTGCTTCGCCTGCGGTGTTTCGGGGTATGACCGGTTCTGCCCCCCTTCCACAGCGCTTTGGGGGAGAGCCAACTCAGTGCCGAGGTTTCCTTAACCAGGTGGGCATTTACTTTGAGTTGCTGCCACATGCCTTTCCTACTGAGAGATCAAAGGTGGGCTTCTTGATCTCGCTGCTCTCAGACAAGGCCTTGGCCTGGGTCAGCCCTTTATGGGAGAACAACAATCCGGTGGTTGCCGAGTTTTCCGGTTTTGTTGCTTCTCTTCGGAAGGTATTCGATGTGCCGGCTCGTGCTGCCTCTGCTGCGAAGCTCCTTATGTCCATCAGACAGGGTTCACGATCCGTAGCTGAATACGCCATTGAGTTTCGTACCCTGGCAGCAGAGGTGGGCTGGAATAATGAGGCTCTGGTCGCTGCTTTCTCTCATGGTCTCTCGGATGCCTTGAAGGATGAGGTTGCAGCTAAGGACCTACCTGTGGAGCTCGAGTCTCTTATTTCTTTCCTGATTTTGATTGACACCAGACTCAGGGAGAGACCTTCCTTTCAGGAGAGCCTGCGGAGGCCTTCTAACAGATTGGCGCCTACGTTTGCTGTCCCACCCGTGCCTCCCTCTCCTCCCACGCCTCCTGGGGATGACTTGTCTGGGGGTGAACCCATGCAGCTGGGGTTTGCTCGCCTGTCCGAGGGGGAGAGGGTACTCCGGAGACGCAAGGGCCGATGCATGTACTGTGGTCTCGGTGGGCATTTTCGGTTGGCATGCCCGAACCGTCCGGGAAACGCTCGCACCGGAGATCCTGTCGGGGGCAGATCTTGGGTGGAGTCTCCTCGTCCCCGGTTTCCCGTGTTGACAAACCACTGATTACTGTTGTCCTCTCCTGGGTCGGGGGCTCGGTGACGACCCAGGCGTTGGTGGACTCTGGTGCTGGTGGTTTGTTCATTGATAGTGTGTTCGCTGCCGCCAATTCCATTCCTCTGCAGCCTCGAGGTTCCCCACTGGCTCTTGAGGCGATAGACGGCAGACCCCTTCTGCCGCCACACGTGACTCATGAGACCCTTCCAGTGGGGATGGCCATTGGTGCCGTTCACAGAGAGTCGGTCTGTCTCCAGGTTATTTCGTCTCCACACTACTCGGTGGTCTTGGGGTACCCCTGGCTCCAGAAGCATAATCCGACTTTCGATTGGAGATCGGCCGAGATCCTCTCGTGGTCACCGCAGTGTGGGGCTAGTTGCATCCATGGGCCTGTCAAGTTGCTGTGTACTTCCTCGGACTCTCTGTTGCCTCCTGAATACGAGGAGTACCGAGATGTATTCGATAAGGTGCGTGCGGTTGCCCTACCTCCGCACCGCCCATACGATTGTGCCATAGAGTTACAATCTGGTGCCGTTCCTCCTCGTGGCAAAGTCTATCCACTGTCGGTAGCGGAGAATGAGGCCATGGAGGAGTACGTGAGGAAGGCGCTTTCACGCGGACACATTCGCAAATCCTCGTCCCCGGCAGGGGCTGGATTTTTCTTTGTGAAAAAGAAGGGCGGTGAGTTGAGGCCTTGCATCGATTACAGGGGTCTCAATCGCATCACGATCAAGAACGCTTACCCGATACCCTTGATTTCCGAGCTGTTCGATCGCCTCAAAGGGGCCACGGTCTTTACCAAACTCGACCTGAGGGCGGCATATAACCTGGTAAGGATCAAGGCGGGCGATGAGTGGAAGACCGCGTTTAACACCAGGACCGGTCATTATGAATCCTTGGTTATGCCCTTTGGGTTGTGCAATGCGCCCGCAGTCTTCCAGGAATTCATCAACGATGTTTTCCGTGACCTGTTGCAGCAGTGTGTGGTGGTCTATTTGGATGACATCTTGGTATATTCTGAATCCATGGAGGCCCACATTCTGGATGTCAGACGAGTGTTGCAACGGTTACGAGAGAACAAGCTGTTCGGTAAGCTTGAGAAATGCGAATTTCACCGATCCCAGGTAACCTTCTTAGGTTACATCATTTCCGCTGAGGGGTTCTCCATGGATCCTGAGAAGGTTTTGGCTGTCTTACAGTGGCCCCAGCCCAGTGGTCTTCGTGCCCTGCAGCGCTTTTTGGGCTTCGCCAATTATTATCGGAAGTTCATCAGGGACTTTTCCATGCTAGCCAAGCCTCTCACGGATCTGACCAGGAAGGGCAGTAATCCCCAGGTCTGGCCGCCCGAGGCCATCCGAGCTTTTGAGGCTCTAAAGTCCGCCTTTGTGTCGGCTCCGATTCTGTCGCATCCCAACCCTGGGTTGCCGTTTGTCCTCGAGGTGGACGCGTCTGAGACGGGAGTAGGCGCCCTCCTGTCTCAGCGTAGAACACCAGAGGGTCCTCTGCTTCCTTGTGGGTTTTACTCCCGGAAACTGTCTTCCGCGGAGTGCAACTATCAGATTGGTGACAGGGAGTTATTGGCCATCATGCAGGCCCTTAAAGAATGGAGGCACTTGCTCAAGGGCTCGGTGGTTCCGGTTCTCATCCTGACGGACCACAAGAATCTGACCTACCTCTCTGAGGCCAAGAGATTGACACCACGTCAGGCCAGATGGGCTCTGTTCTTGTCACGTTTTAATTACGTGGTCTCCTACCTACCCGGTTCCAAGAACATCAGAGCGGATGCCTTATCACGGCAGTACTCTGAGCTGTCCGGGGAGGAGTCGATTCCGACTTCGGTCATACCTCCGAATCAGATCCTGGCCGCTATTTGCACCAGCCTGACCTCTCCCCTGGGTGAGCAGATTTTGGCGGCTCAATCTGGTGCTCCCTCTGGGAGACCCAACGGCAGGTGTTTTGTGCCTGAGGAGTTGCGCACTCGGTTGTTGCGAACCTACCATAACTCCAAGGCCGCGGGGCATCCTGGAAAGAATCAGCTGTCCTGGGCTGTTTCACGTCTGTTCTGGTGGCCTTCTCTACGTTCCGACATCGCCGCATATGTAGCGGCATGCTCCGTTTGTGCCCAGAGTAAGTCCCCTCGGCACCTTCCGTTGGGCCTTTTGCAACCCATAGCCACCGGGGAGCGTCCATGGTCACACCTGGGGATGGATTTCATTGTGGACCTCCCTGCATCCCGAGGCCATACGGTCATTCTCATGATAGTGGATCGGTTTTCCAAAATGTGCCACTGTGTACCTCTCAAGAAGTTACCCTCTGCACAAGAGTTGGCCTCGATTTTTGCCAGGGAGGTCTTCCGGTTGCACGGTTTGCCCAAGGAGATTGTGTCGGATCGGGGGAGTCAGTTTGTGTCCAGGTTCTGGCGCGCCTTTTGCTCCCAGTTGGGGATTCATCTCTCTTTCTCATCGGCCTACCACCCTCAGTCCAATGGGGCCGCAGAACGATCCAATCAGGCCTTGGAGCAATTCCTTCGTTGCTATGTCTCCGATCACCAAGACAATTGGGTTGACCTCCTGCCTTGGGCTGAGTTTGCCAGGAACACGGCGGTGAACTCTTCCTCTGGGACGTCTCCCTTCATGGCCAATTATGGGTTCCAACCTGCCGTGTTACCGGAGGTATTCTCTCCCCAGGATATTCCGGCTGTGGAGGATCACCTTTCCGTCCTACGTGCTTCTTGGGTACAGATCCAGAGGTCCCTTGAGGTCTCTGCGCAGCGCCAGAGACTCCAGGCTGATCGCAGACGAGCGCCCGCTCCTTCCTACCAGGTCGGAGACCGCGTATGGTTGTCCACCCGCAACCTCAACCTTCGAGTGCCCACTCCCAAGCTGGCGCCTCGCTTTGTTGGTCCCTTCCGAGTGCTTCGCAGGGTAAACCCGGTAGCCTATGCCCTTGCGCTTCCTCCTGGCATGCGGATCTCCAACGTGTTTCATGTCTCCCTCTTGAAGCCACTGGTGTGTAATCGTTTCACTTCCTCGATTCCTCGGCCTCGTCCGGTCCAAGTGGGCAATCGTGAGGAGTATGAGGTGAGCAATATCCTGGACTCACGCCTGGTCCACGGCCGGGTGCAGTTTTTGGTCCATTGGCGTGGTTATGGTCCTGGGTTCCCTCCGCAGATGTCCATGCTCCTGCCTTGCTCCGAGCCTTCCACGCACGCTTCCCTCAGAAACCGTTCCTTACTCCGCGGAGGAGGGGCCCTTGAGGGGGAGGTACTGTCATGGTCTTACCTCCTTGCTGTTCTCCTTTGTTTGACATGTGCTGGCGGCCATCTTGGTTTCTGGGTTTCTTGTAGCCTCCCACCCTGCGGCTCCTCCTTCCCACTGGGAGGAGCTGGATGCCTAGCTCATATATATAGGAGGTCTGTGGCTTCAGTTCCCTGCTTGGTCCTCCTGTGCTCACATGCTTCTAAGACTGCTGCTGCTTCTGGTTCCTGATCCTGGCTTCGTCTGACTACCCTGCTGATTCCTGATCCTGGCTTCGTCTGACTACCCTGTTGGTTCCTGATCCTGGCTTCATCTGACTACCCTTCTGGTTCCTGATCTCTGGTTTCGCAAGACCCTGCTTCGGTTTAGCCATCCGTTTGGACTTTTGCCTTACAGCTTTATTTTCAATAAAGCCTTCTTATTTCCACTCATCTCTTGTTGTTCGTCTGGTTCATGGTTCCATGACACTTCCTAGGATCCATACGGAAACCTGACGCAGATAAATAATAACCTAGGAATTGTATCTCCTGAACGGCAAAAACACATTTTTCAATTTTAGCATATAATTCATTCGTCCGTAGGACCTGTAGTACTTGTCTGACATGCTCCTCATGTGTTTTCAGATCAGACGAATAAATTAAGATATCATCTAGGTATATTACCACAAACCTGCCGATTAGATGACTAAAAATGTCATTAACGAAATGTTGAAAGACGGCAGGAGCATTGGTCAGGCCGAAAGGCATAACTAGATTTTCATAATGCCCCTCAGGGGTGTTAAAAGCTGTTTTCCACTCATCCCCCTCTTTAATACGAATCAGATTGTAGGCCCCCCTAAGATCGAGTTTGGAGAACCACCTAGCACCCGCAATCTGGTTAAACAGGTCAGGAATGAGAGGAAGAGGGTATGGGTCTTGGATGGTTATCCGATTTAATTCACGAAAATCTAGGCAAGGACGCAGGCCCCCATCTTTCTTTTTAACAAAGAAAAACCCTGCAGCCACGGGTGAAGAAGAGGGTCTGATGTGTCCCTTAGCCAAACTCTCGGAGATATAATCCTTCATGGCTTGTCTCTCTGGACCTGAAAGATTATATAACCTGGTCTTGGGTAATTTTGCGCCGGGAATAAGGTTAACCGGGCAATCATAAGGACGATGAGGTGGTAACTTCTGACAACCCTTTTCAGAAAAAACGTCCTCAAAGTCCGAAACAAATGTAGGTAGGGTAGTTATGGAGGCGACTAAGCAATTGCTATTTAAGCAATTTTCTCTGCACGGCTCACTCCACTCCAATATCTCCCTGGCCTGCCAATCCACCACTGGATTGTGCGCTACCAACCAGGGAAGGCCCAGCACCACCGGAGTGGGAAGCCCCTCCAGAACATAACATGAAAGCATCTCGTTATGGTGGTTCCCTACCCGAAGGTGTAAATTATGAACGATGTGGGTGAGGTTTCTCTGAGACAGAGGAGCAGAATCTATAGCAAATATGGGAATAGGTCTCTGTAACGTACAGAGAGACAAACCCATAGTGCGGGCAAAATGGGCATCTATCAAATTTACCCCTGCTCCACTGTCTAGAAAGAAAGAAACAGTCTCTGTCTTATCACCAAAAACAATAACCGCTGGCAACACAAATTGCGATGTACGTATGGAGGAAACGTATACCCCCCGGCTGACATCCTCCACACAGCCTGGGGTTAGTAGTTTTCCGACGGTTTTTTTGTTTCTGAGGAAAGAAGGACAGGCGTTAATGAAATGACCCCTCTCCCCACAAAAAAAAAACAACCCCCACGCCTACGGCGAACCTCAGGAGGGCGGACCCGACGAGTAGTTCCTCCTAGCTGCATAGGCTCGTCTAAGTCCGTATAGACTAACTGCTGCTTGGGAGGGGTTACCAATGGCTCCGGTTTTTTCAACCTGTCCCTAAGGCGTCTATCTATACGGATAGAAAGGGACATAACTGCATCAAGGGAAAAGGGGGTCTCATACAATGCAAGCGCATCCTTAACCCTTTCGGATAACCCAGAGCAGAACTGACTCCTGAGAGCCGGGTCGTTCCATTGGGTATCCGTAGCCCACCTACGGAAGTCAGAGCAATACTCCTCTACCGGCCGCTCTCCTTGTAGGAGTCTCCGTAATTTTGATTCAGCCAGTGCGACTCGGTCAGGGTCGTCATATATGAGACCCAAGGCCCCGAAAAACTCATCCACTGACCGAAGAGCCTGGGAATCAGTATGTAAAGAGAACGCCCAGGACTGCGGGTCCCCCTGCAGCAGGGAAATAACAACACCGACCCGCTGTTCTTCATTACCAGAGGAGTAAGGACGCAGTTTAAAGTATAGTTTACAGGCCTCACGGAACGTCAAAAACTTGTCCCTTCCCCCAGAAAATCTGTCAGGGAGAGGGACCTTGGGTTCCGCAACAACCTGGTTACCAGTAGCAACCGCTGGGCTTGCGGTCTGTTGTAATTGCTGCTGTTGCTGGAGGACCGACGCCTTCAATCCTGCCACCTCCAAAGACAGGCCATGAAATTGTTCGGACAGAGCAGCAATTGGATCCATACTGGATTCTAAGTAGGTAAACATTTTTTTTTTTTTTTTTTTTTTTTTTACCTACACAAAAATAAGGGCCAGATATAATGTAATGACCGGCAACACGCACAGGGAGGAAAACAGGGAAAGCCCTGCCCAAGGGAGAGGGAAAGGTGGTGACCCCTAACTCACCTTGCAGCTGGCACCTGCCTGCCCTGACGTCCCTAGACGGGTTCCTCACCCGTGCGGCGATCACGTGCCTAAACCCTGGCTTTCCCTGAAATGAGCCCTAGATAATGAACGGGCCGGTGGGATCGCTAGTCCTCACGACTGCACTAAGAGGGAAACACCAGGGAGAGGACAGACAAACACAGACAAACACAAACACCCAGGTGGACGGCAACAATTGTCCACAAAAGGTCCAACAGGGATCCGGAGGGTAGCGTTCTAAGGCAACACTCAGAGAACGCAGCAACACAGCTCCAGTGGGTCAGAATAGATGTCCAGGCAGGAAGCTCTATATCTGGCAACCAGAGAAGTGTGAGAGGGGAATATAAGGAGGATTGGGAGTGCTGGATAAGGAACAGCTGAGGAGGAGAAGCTACGGATCCCTGAGTGAGCCAAAAGGGTTTGTAAAGCAAACCCAGAAAGCTACAATAAGGAAACTTCCCTATCTGACATAGAGCGTGCAGCCAACCGCTGCGACCTCCTGACCCCGGGTACAACGGAGTCAGGCGTGGCTCTTGACACCCTCGTGACATGGATTTGGAGATGGGGGACGATGACATCACTGACCCAACCTGGGAAGGTGGAAAGCCAAGTGAGGACAGCAGGACAGAGGGGAAGGGATCCACAGCATCGCAACAGGCTGGAAGAGGCTGTGTGGTGGCAAAAGGGAGAAGGCGGGCCACAATAAACAAGCCTGCAACTGTTCCCCCTTGTGCAAATCTCCCTTGACAAGGGGTAGGTGTTCTGCAGTCTGGGGCTTTATTGAGGAAGGTGGGGACGATAAAACAATAGGAATTTGCTAACTATAACTGTGCTTTACCTAAATAAGAACTCAACATTTCATAAATAACAATAACATTGTAATTTCAGCAAACCGCTATATGTCCCTGCCTGCTGTCGGCTCTCCCTAACGCTGAATGATCCGAGCGCGGGACGTCAGCTCCTATATAAACTAGTACCACGTGTTCTGGCCAGCCAACCAGTGTAAGGCTTATAGCTAACATGGCTATGGCATTACACTGGAGGGAATTACTTACCTGAACGCTGATTGGATGCTTCAGGAGGTGCCAAACGTGCAGGGCAGAGACTCGAGCAATACAACGAGCACACGTGGTATTCGGCCGAGTACAGCCACGAGCCGAGCATAGCAATGCTCGAGCCGAACCAGTACTCGGCCGAGCATGCTCGCTCATCACTATTGACAATCAAAGATTTACATGTCTGCATAAAAGATACCATCAACACCCAATGATTGTTCGTTAGTCGGCTATTTCAACAATACAATGATATAGTGGTAGATATTTGTGTTACAGAGGCACTCTGCACATTGTATAAATGATTACAGTAGGGTTATATCCAGTAACTTAGGGCTGTATTACACTGGCTGAAGGTCTGCCAGATCATTGCTAACTGATGTTGAGCGAGCATGCTTAGCCGAACACTAGTTCGGCTCGAGCATCGCTATGCTTGGCACATAGAGGATACTCGCTGCAGTCCCTGCTCTGACTCCCTATGTCCATATATGGAGTCAGTGCTTGGGGAAACCCCAGTGTATTCAAATCTAGTTTAGCCTGTATTTCAGAAAAGCTTCTGCCAGGATTCTAACTCACAACCTTTTGCATTAGAGGCAAGGCACTTAACCACTCAGTTATAACAGCTGCATAGCCAATTACTTAAAAAAAAGAAAAATTATAATAATATTTCCACTTCCACTGTACTGTACTTCTACTTAGACCTATATAGTCGAAGATATATATATATATATATATATATATATATATATATTTAGATATAAAAAGTCTACACACCCCTGTTAAAATGTCAGGTTTCTGTGATGTAAAAAAATGAGACAAAGATAAATCATTTCAGAACTTTTTCCACCTTTTTTTTCCACCTAATTTGACCTATAAACTGTACAGCTCAATTGAAAAACAAACTAAAATCTTTTAGGTAGAAGGAAGAAAAAATATAAAAATAAAATAATATGGTTGCATAAGTGTGCACACCCTTAAACTAATACTTTGTTGAAGCACCTTTTGATTTTATTACATCACTTAGTCTTTTCGGGTATGAGCCTATCAGCATGGCACATTTTGACTTGGCAAGTTTTGCCCACTCTTCTTGGCAAAAACACTCCAAATCTGTCAGATTGCGAGGTCATCTCCTGTGCACAGCCCTCTCCAGATCACCCCACAGATTTTCAATCAGATTCAGGTCTGGGCTCTGGCTGATGTGTTTTTGCTAAATGTAGCCTGGCTTGGATGTTTTTCTTCGTAAGAAAAGGCTTTCGTCTTGCCCCTCTACCCCATAACCCAGACATATGAAGAATACGGGAGATTGTTGTCACATGTACCACACAGCCAGTACTTGCCAGATATTCCTGCAGCTCCTTTAATGTTGCTGAAGGCCTCTTGGTAGCCTCCCAGACCAGTTTTCTTCTTGTCTTTTCATCAATTTTGGAGGGACGTCCAGTTCTTGGTAATGTCACTGTTGTGCCATATTTTCTCCACTTGATGATGACTGTCTTTACTGTGTTCCATGGTATAGCTAATGCCTTGGAAATTCTTTTGTACCCTTCTCCTGACTGATACCTTTTAACAATGAGATCCCTCTGATGCTTTGGAAGCTCTCTGTGGACCGTGGCTTTTGCTGTGGGATGCGACTAAGAAAATTTCAGGAAAGACTAACTAGAGCAGCTGAACCTTTTTTGGGGTTAATCAGAGGCACTTTAAATTATGGCAGGTGTATGCTGACTCCTATTTAACACGATTTTCAATGTGATTGCTTAATTCTGAACACCACTACATCCCCAGTTATAAGAGGTGTGCACACTTATGCAACAACATTATTTTAGTTTTGTTTGTTTTCTTCCCTCTACCTAAAAGATTTAAATTTTTGTTTTTCAATTGAGTTCTACTGTTTATAGGTTACATTAAAGGTGGAAAAAGTTCTGAAATGATTTATCTTTGTCTCATTTTTTTTACAGCCCAGAAACCTGACATTTTACAGGGGTGTGTAGATTTTTTATATCCACTGTATAATCATACTTCTGATATATATGAATGCATAATATGTGGGAAACTACTACTGATGTTTTAGCCATAATATATTTGCATATATTATATATTCTAAATATATAATAATATGCATAAATACAGCCCTTACAGTTAACACATGTTCGTTATTCCCATCTTTTCAATCTGTAAATCTGACTATAATGACAACCTCTTCCAGCCATGACTCATGTCTGCAGAGTTTGCAACAGAGTCATCTTTGGGTCCTCAGTTTTCCAGCATCTACCCTATCTTTCTCCAACCTACACATACTCCCTATCCTGCTGATATCCAAATTCTGTGTCTGTAGCTGTTCTATTTGCCATACCACTGTAACTACTGTATGACACAATGTCCCCAAAAATGTACTTTATAAATATCATTATAACTATAAATACCCCCAAAAAATAATGCCCCAAATACAATAATGCTAGATACACAGTGCACAATAAAGTGCCCCTGATGATTATAGTGCACCACATAATAAAAGTGCCAGATTTTGTATCCCACTGAGTCCCCACAAGGTAGTAATCATGCTCCTGAATGCCCCCTTAAAAAGTAATAATGCTTTAAGCACACTTAAATTGTAATAATGCCATGAAGTAAATATGCCCAGAAGTGCCCCATTAATAAATATTTATGCCCTAACGTGCCATATTACTATGTAATTATGCCCTGAGGTTCCCCCTAATTAGAGTTGAGCGAACACCTGGATGTTCGAGAAGTTCGGTCGAACTTCCCGGAAATGTTCGGGTTCGGGATCCGAACCCGACCCGAACTGCGTCCCGAACCCGAACCCCATTAAAGTCAAACCCAAACTTTTTGGCACTAAAAAGGCTGTAAAACAGCCCAGGAAAGGGCTAGAGGGCTGCAAAAGGCAGCAACATGTAGGTAAATCCCCTGCAAACAAATGTGGATAGGGAAATGAATTAAAATAAAAAATAAAATAAATAAAAATTAACCAATATCAATTGGAGGGAGGTCCCATAGCAGAGAATCTGGCTTCACGTCACCCACCACTGTAACAGTCCATTGTCATATATTTAGGCCCCGGCACCCAGGCAGAGGAGAGAGGTCCCATAACAGAGAATCTGGCTTCATGTCAGCAGAGAATCAGTCTTCTTGTCATAGCATAGAAATCATGCTTCACGTCAGCCAACACTGGAACAGTCCATTGTCAGATATTTAGGCCCAGTCACCCAGGCAGAGGAGAGAGGTCCCGTAACAGAGAATCTGGCTTCATGTCAGCAGAGAATCAGTCTTCATGTCATAGCAGAGAATCATGCTTCACGTCACCCAACACTGGAACATTCCATTGTCAGATATTTAGGCCCAGGCACCCAGGCAGAGGAGAGAGGTCCCGTAACAGAGAATCTGGCTTCATGTCAGCAGAGAATCAGTTTTCATGTCATAGCAGAGAATCATGCTTCACGTCACCCAACACTGGAACAGTCCATTGTCATATTATTAGGCCCAGGCACCCAGGCAGAGGAGAGAGGTCCAGTAACAGAGAATCTGGCTTCATGTCAGCAGAGAATCAGTCTTCATGTCATAGCAGAGAATCATGCTTCACGTCACCCAACACTGGAACAGTCCATTGTCAGATATTTAGGCCCAGGCACCCAGGCAGAGGAGAGAGGTCCCGTAACAGAGAATCTGGCTTCATGTCAGCAGAGAATCAGTCTTCATGTCATAGCAGAGAATCATGCTTCACGTCACCCAACACTGGAACAGTCCATTGTCAGATATTTAGGCCCAGGCACCCAGGCAGAGGAGAGAGGTCCCGTAACAGAGAATCTGGCTTCATGTCAGCAGAGAATCAGTCTTCATATCATAGCAGAGAATCATGCTTCACGTCACCCAACACTGGAACAGTCCATTGTCAGATATTTAGACCCAGGCAGAGGAGAGAGGTCCCGTAACAGAGAATCTGGCTTCATGTCAGCAGAGAATCAGTCTTCATATCATAGCAGAGAATCATGCTTCACGTCACCCAACACTGGAACAGCCCATTGTCATATATTTAGGCCCAGGCACCCAGGCAGAGGAAAGAGGTCCCGTAACAGAGAATCTGGCTTTATGTCACCAGAGAATCAGTCTTCATATCATAGCAGAGAATCATGCTTCACGTCACCCCCCCCCCCCCCCCCACTGTAACAGTCCATTGTCATAAATTTAGGCCCCAGCACCCAGGCAGAGGAGAGAGGTCCCGTAACAGAGAATCTGGCTTCATGTCAGCAGAGAATCAGTCTTCATGTCATAGCAGAGAATCAGGCTTCACGTCACCCACCACTGTAACAGTCCATTGTCGTAAATTTAGGCCCGACACCCAGGCAGAGGAGAGAGGTTCCGTAACAGAGAATCTGGCTTTATGTCAGCAGAGAATCAGCCTTCATGTCATAGCAGAGAATCATGCTTCACGTCACCCAACACTGGAACAGTCCATTGGCATATATTTAGGCCCCGGAACCCAGACAGAGGAGAGGTTCATTCAACTTTGGGTTGCCCCGCAATATAATGGTAAAATGAAAATAAAAATAGGATTGAATGAGGAAGTGCCCTGGAGTACAATAATATATGGTTAAGGGGAGGTAGTTAATGTCTAATCTGCACAAGGGATGGACAGGTCCTGTGGGATCTATGCCTGGTTCATTTTTATGAACGTCAGCTTGTCCACATTGGCTGTAGACAGGCAGCTGCGTTTGTCTGTAATGACGCCCCCTGCCGTGCTGAATACACGTTCAGACAAAACGCTGGCCGCCGGGCAGGCCAGCACCTCCAAGGCGTAAAAGGCTAGCTCTGGCCACATGGACAATTTAGAGACCCAGAAGTTGAATGGGGCCGAACCATCAGTCAGTACGTGGAGGGGTGTGCACACATACTGTTCCACCATGTTAGTGAAATGTTGCCTCCTGCTAACACGTTGCGTATCAGGTTGTGGTGCAGTTAGCTGTGGCGTGTTGACAAAACTTTTCCACATCTCTGCCATGCTCACCCTGCCCTCAGAGGAGCTGGCTGTGACACAGCTGCCTTGGCGACCTTTTGCTCCTCCTCTGCCTTGGCCTTGGGCTTCCACTTGTTCCCCTTTGACATTTGGGAATGCTCTCAGTAGCGCGTTTACCAACGTGCGCTTGTACTTGCGCATCTTCCTATCACGCTCCAGTGCAGGAAGTAAGGTGGGCACATTGTCTTTGTACCGTGGATCCAGAAGGGTGGCAACCCAGTAGTCCGCGCACGTTAAAATGTGGGCAACTCTGCTGTCGTTGCGCAGGCACTGCAGCATGTAGTCGCTCATGTGTGCCAGGCTGCCCAGAGGTAAGGACAAGCTGTCCTCTGTGGGAGGCATATTGTCATCGTCCTGCGTTTCCCCCCAGCCACGCACCAGTGTTAGATCCGAGCTGCATTGGGTGCCACCCCGCTGTGACCATGCTTCATCCACATCCACCTTCACCTCCTCCTCATCCTCGTCCTCTTCGTCCTCCAGTAGTGGGCCCTGGCTGGCCACATTTGTACCTGGCCTCTGCTGTTGCAAAAAACCTCCCTCTGAGTCACTTCGAAGAGACTGGCCTGAAAGTGCTAAAAATGATCCCTCTTCCTCCTCCTCCTCCTGGGCCACCTCCTCTTCCATCATCGCCCTAAGTGTTTTCTCAAGGAGACATAGAAGTGGTATTGTAATGCTAATAATGGCGTCATCGCCACTGGCCATGTTGGTGGAGTACTCGATACAGCGCAACAGGGCACACAGGTCTCGCATGGAGGCCCAGTCATTGGTGGTGAAGTGGTGCTGTTCCGCAGTGCGACTGACCCGTGCGTGCTGCAGCTGAAACTCCACTATGGCCTGCTGCTGCTCGCACAGTCTGTCCAGCATGTGCAAGGTGGAGTTCCACCTGGTGGGCACGTCGCATATGAGGTGGTAAGCGGGAAGGCCGAAGTTACGCTGTAGCGCAGACAGGCGAGCAGCAGCAGGATGTGAACGCCGGAAGCGCGAACAGACACTTTATGCAGCAGCTCTGACATGTCGGGGTAGTTGTGAATGAACTTCTGCACCACCAAATTCAGCACATGCGCCAGGCAAGGGATGTGCGTCAAACCGGCTAGTCCTAGAGCTGCAACGAGATTTCGCCCATTATCGCACACCACCAGGCCGGGCTTGAGGCTCACCGGCAGCAACCACTCGTCGGTCTGTTGTTCTATACCCCGCCACAACTCCTGTGCGGTGTGGGGCCTGTCCCCCAAACATATGAGTTTCAGAATGGCCTGCTGACATTTACCCCGGGCTGTGCTGAAGTTGGTAGTGAAGGTGTGTGGCCAACTGGATGAGCAGGTGGAAGAAGAGGAGGAGGAAGCTGAGTAGGAGGAGGTGGCAACAGGAGGCAAAGAATGTTGCCCTGCGATCCTTGGCGGCAGAAGGACGTGTGCCAAACAGCTCTCCGCCTGGGGCCCAGCCGCCACTACATTTACCAAGTGTGCAGTTAGGGAGAGATAGTGTCCCTGGCCGTGCTTACTGGTCCACGTATCTGTGATTAGGTGGACCTTGCCACAGATGGCGTTGCGCAGTGCACACTTGATTTTATCGGATACTTGGTTGTGCAGGGAAGGCACGGCTCTCTTGGAGAAGTAGTGCCGGCTGGGAACAACATACTGTGGGACAGCAAGCGACATGAGCTGTTTGAAGCTGTCTGTGTCAACCAGCCTAAATGACAGCATTTCATAGGCCAGTAGTTTAGAAATGCTGGCATTCAGGGCCAGGGATCGAGGATGGCTAGGTGGGAATTTACGCTTTCTCTGAAATGTTTGTGAGATGGAGAGCTGAACACTGCCGTGTGACATGGTTGAGATAGTTGGTGACGGAGGTGGTGGTGTTGGTGGTACATCCCCTGTTTGCTGGGCGGCAGGTGCCAACGTTCCTCCAGAGGCGGAGGAAGAGGCCGAGGCGGCAGCAGCAGAAGAGGTAGCAGGGGGAGCCTGAGTGACTTCCTTGTTTTTAAGGTGTTTACTCCACTGCAGTTCATGCTTTGCATGCAGGTGCTGGTCATGCAGGTTGTGCTAAGGTTCAGAACGTTAATGCCTCGCTTCAGGCTCTGATGGCACAGCGTGCAAACCACTCGGGTCTTGTTGTCAGCACATTGTTTGAAGAAGTGCCATGCCAGGGAACTCCTTGAAGCTGCCTTTGGGGTGCTAGGTCCCATATGGCGGCGGTCAGTAGCAGGCAGAGTCTCTTGGCGGCGGGTGTTATGCTTTTGCCCACTGCTCCCTCTTTTACTACGCTGTTGGCTCGGTCTCACCACTGCCTCTTCCTCCGAACTCTGAAAGTCAGTGGCACGACCTTCATTCCATGTGGGGTCTAGGACCTCATCGTCCCCTGCATCGTCTTCCACCCAGTCTTGATCCCTGACCTCCTGTTCAGTCTGCACACTGCAGAAAGACGCAGCAGTTGGCACCTGTGTTTCATCATCATCAGAGACGTGCTGAGGCCTTACCATCCTTAGAACGGCATTGGGCCCCACCAAATATCGCTGTAAATACTGGCGGCTACTGGGACCTGAGGTAGTTGGTACACTAGGACGTGTGGCTGTGGCAGAACGGCCACGTCCTCTCCCAGCACCAGAGGGTCCACTAACACCACCACGACCATGTCCGCGTCCCTTACTAGATGTTTTGCTCATTGTTACCGTTCACCACAATAAGAAAAATATTATTTGACCCAATGTATTGAATTCAAATTCAGGCCTTTTTTTACAGACACCTAACACTATCTGGCTATCTATTTAGGTACCGTATTACACTAATAAAGGCACAGCAGTAACAACAGATTTAGCTGAATATAAATTTGAGGCCTAGTATTTAGGCACTGGATGATAGGTATACGTTTACGGACAGAATCAGACTTGGAAATGCACGGTAGCGTGTGAAGTTATTGTGGATGACCCTATCAGCACCTTGAATCTAATATACTCTTTAATGGATAGATTTAAAGTAGGTCTGATACAGCAGAAAACACTCATTTAGGAAATTGCTAAATTGGGAATTGTATTTCATCCCAGAATAAAAACTGTGCTTTGACGGACACTAAATAACTTGACCAGCCACAGCAATAAACACAGATTTAGATGAATGTAAATTTGAGGCCTAGTATTTAGGCGCTGGGTGAAAGGTATATGTTTACAGACAGAATTAGACTTGGAAATGCACAGTAGCGTGTGTGTGAAGTTATTGAGAATGACCCTATCTGCACCTTGAATCTTATATACCCTTTTAATGAATAGATTTAAAGTAGCCCTGATACAGCAGAAACCACTAATTTAGGAAATTGCTAAGTTGGGAATTGTATTTTAACCCTGAACAAAAATATATCCTTTGCCAGACAGCAGACAGTATTACATTTGGCTGGCCACAGCTGAAACACCAGATTTAGGGTACTGCTATTTTGGCAATTGTATTTCACCCCTCAATAAAATAGCAAGCACAGCCAAGCCCCTGATGTAGGATATAGCCAAAAAATAACCACACTATTGATGGTTAAATGCACTTGGTGACAGCTTGCCCCTGATGTGGGATATAGCCAAAAAATAACCACACTATTGATGGTTAAATGCACTTGGTGACAGCTTGCCCCTGATGTAGGATATAGCAAAAAAATAACCACACTATTGATGGTTAAATGCACTTGGTGACAGCTTGCCCCTGATGTAGGATATAGCCAAAAAATAACCACACTATTGATGGTTAAATGCACTTGGTGACAGCTTGCCCCTGATGTGGGATATAGCCAAAAAATAACCACACTATTGATGGTTAAATGTACTTGGTGACAGCTTGCCCCTGATGTAGGATATAGCCCAAAAATAACCACACTTTTCAGGGTTAAATGCACTTGGTGACAGCTTGCCCCTGATGTGGGATATAGCCAAAAAATAACTACACTATTGATGGTTAAATGCACTTGGTGACAGCTTGACCCTGATGTAGGATATAGCCAAAAAACAACCACACTTTTGAGGGTTAAATGCACTTGGTGACAGCTTGCCCCATATGTAGGATATAGCCAAAAAACAACCACACTATTGAGGGTTAAATGCACTTGGTGACAGCTTGACCCTGATGTAGGATATAGCCAAAAAATAACTACACTATTGATGGTTAAATGCACTTGGTGACAGCTTGCCCCATATGTAGGATATAGCCAAAAAACAACCACACTATTGAGGGTTAAATGCACTTGGTGACAGCTTGCCCCATATGTAGGATATAGCAAAAAAATAACCACACTATTGATGGTTAAATGCACTTAGTAACAGCTTGACCCTTATGTAGGATATAGCCAAAAAATAACCACACTATTGATGGTTAAATGCACTTGGTGACAGCTTGCCCCTGATGTGGGATATAGCCAAAAATAACCACACTATTAATGGTTAAATGCATTTGGCAAGAACTTGCCCCTGATGTGGGATATAGCCAAAAAATAACCACACTATTGATGGTTAAATGCACTTGGTGACAGCTTGACCCTGATGTAGGATATAGCCAAAAAATAACCACACTATTGATGGTTAAATGCACTTGGTCACAGCTTGACCCTGATGTAGGATATAGCCAAAAAATAACCACACTATTGATGGTTAAATGTACTTGGTGGCAGCTTGTGCTGGCGCACCACAAGACACAAAATGGCCGCCGATCACCCCAGAAAAAAGTGAATGAAAAACGCTCTGGGCAGCCTAAAAACAGTGAGCAATTGAATAGCAGCAGTTCATTGATCCACAGCTGCAGATCGATCACTGAATGAAGTCTTTTGGAGGAGTTAATCACTGCCTAATCTCGCCCTAATGTTGCAGCTGCAACCTCTCCCTACACTGATCAGAGCAGAGTGACGCGCGGCGCTACGTGACTCCAGCTTAAATAGAGGCTGGGTCACATGCTGCACTGGCCAATCACAGCCATGCCAATAGTAGGCATGGCTGTGACGGCCTCTTGGGGTAAGTAGTATGACGCTTGTTGATTGGCTGCTTTGCAGCCTTTCAAAAAGCGCCAAGAAAGCGACGAACACCGAACCCGGACTTTTACTAAAATGTTCGGGTTCGGGTCCGTGTCACGGACACCCCAAAATTCGGTACGAACCCGAACTATACAGTTCGGGTTCGCTCATCCCTACCCCTAATAAGTAATTGTGCCCTGAAGCTCACCATTAGTAAGTCATTATGCCCTGAAGTGCCCCGTTAACAAGTAATTATGCCCTGAACTGCCCCCTAATAAATAATGATGCCCTGAAGTGCACCCTTAATAAGTAATTATGCTCTGAAGTGCCCCTGAATAGTAATTATGCCCTGAATTGCCCCATATTAAGTAAATATGCCCTGAAGTGCCCACATTTCAGCCTGTATGCCACATAAAAAAACACTTAATCACCTCACCACAATCCCCTATTGAGCACTGTGACTGTGTCCTACACATGGCAGCACAATGCATGGTGGCATAAGTTCCATTTAACCTTAAATACATTTTCTATTTATTAAGATTAGTAATAAAAACATAACAATTAATTAAGGCATAACATGTAACGTTTATTTGTTAGTGGTTTAAACATGGCCACGATGCTTATCATGTTACCTATATAATTGACTTTAATAAATTTACACAAAACATTTTACCATTACCATTCAACATAATCAATAACTAATATGTCCTCTCAAATTACTGAGTGGTTTACCCCACACGCCATACAGCAAAGTTATATGGCAAAACCTAAGCATCTTAGTCCTTTTTCAATTGTGTTCTAAAGACCAACGTTGAAAATATTTAAATTCATGACTGTGAAGGCCTTTAACAAAACCTTCAAGTTCAAAATGTCTATAAGAAAAGCCACTAACTGACTTCAAATATTTTCTGATTTTTCCATTTTGAATTATTTCTAAAAAATACTATAATTGCTATAACTGGAAACATCTTTTATAACAATAGCACGCAGATTTTAAAATCCCTTATCAATTCATGTGTCTTTACTCATCTTTTCATATCATATCCTTAAACCCTTTCCAAAATATTCTAGTCTGAATTAAATCCTAAATTCATTAAATAAATTTATGTAAATGCCCTCTTTTCAGCCCAATATATGAACAAGTGCCCAATAATCCAGATAATTGGACTTGAACCTGAGAAAGATAAAATAGCACTATACCATTAAGAGATCCGTATGCAAATGTTATATCTATTTGAATTACACCCAGGGTTGCAGCTAGCCTTTCTGCTGCCTGAGGCGAAAATTGAAAAAGCACCCCCCCATACCAAAATCTCAACTTAACCCCTTCCCTCCTAACATTATATCACTGCAGAACATACAGGGAAATACAGCACACATACTTCTTACATCCAGTGATGTCTCCTTTGATGTAGACGTTCTCTTTCCTTATCTTCTCCTTTCAGACCAGACCACCAATTTCTAGACATTTCTCATCTCTGCAGTTTGACAAAAAAATGTTTTCTTAGTTTACTACTTTTTTGTCATCCTCCCATCTTCTGCACAAATCATCCTACCACCCCTATACTCTGCTCCCCAATATTATACTGCAGAAACAGATAAACCCTCTAGATAATACTAGTACCATGCAGATAATGCCCCCTTCAATAATTACTGCCATGCAGTGTCCTAAAATAACTGCACCCAGCAAATAGTGCCCCTGACACTCCTCAGAAATAATTGTGGTAAGCTGATACTGTGCCTGGGTGCCCCCATCGTAATAGTGCTCCCCAAAGTCCCACCAATGGTAATAATTCTCTGCTAGAGCACACATGGCAGTAACAGTGCTCCTAACATGCACCCAACATGTCCCCACTGTGCCCCAGAAGTAATAATGCTCCCATAGTTCCCATACTAGTAATCATGTTCCCCATAGACCTCCAGTAGTAATAAAGCCCATCATAATGCCCCCTAGTAGCAATAATTCTCCTTATAATGTGACAGTACAAAAATGCCCCCTTATACTGTGTGCCAGTGCAAAAATACCCCCTTATAATGCCCCCAGTTGAGCTAATGTCCCCATAGTGCTCCCATTTTTTTTAACCCCTCCAGCGCTATTTTACTATGCATTTTGTATTCAGAATGCTATTATTTTTCCTTATAACCATGTTATAAGGGGAAATAATAATGATAGGGTCCTCATCCCGATCGTCACCTAGCAACCGTGCGTGAAAATCGCACCGCATCCGCAATTTTCACGCAACTCCATTCATTTCTATGGAGCCTGCTTTACGTGAAAAACGCACAAAGAGGAGCATGCTGCGATTTTCACGCAACGCACAAGTGATGCGTGAAAATCACCGCTCGTGTGCACAGCTCCATAGAAATGAATTGGTCCGGATTCAGTGCGGGTGCAATGCATTCAACTCACGCATTGCACCCGTGCGGAATACTCGCCCGTGTGAAAGGGGCCTAAGTCCTGCAAGTTGAGAGGTGGGCTGACTTATTTTTCCAGCATATGCCACAGACGGTCGATCTGATTGAGTAATTTCGCTTTGAACTCTTTGTCATGTTCTTCACTATTTCTGAACACTTTTTGCAGGGTGGCAGGGTGTACTACCCTTCTGAAAGAGACCATTTCCATTAGGAGGGGGTAATTGGTCTGCAACTATGTTTAGGCAGGCGGTATGTGTCACAGTGAGACATGAATGCCAGGAGTAGACTATTGGCTAGAGCAGGCATGCTTAACCTATGGCCCTCCAGCTGTTGCAAAACTACAACTCTCAGCATGCCCGAACAGCCTACAGCTATCCGCCTACAGCCCCATACACAGCAAGCTGCAATGCATCTTTCTATCATACCAGCAGTAACTTTTTCAGGAATTTGTGCCACTGTAGCTCTTCTTTGGGATCAGACCATATGGACTAGCCTTCATCACAAGCATCAGTGATTCTTGTGTGCCAGTGATACAGACACTGATTTACTGGTTGTCCTTCTTTACACCACTTTTGGGAGGTATCAACCCCTACATACTGAGAAGCACTCCAAAAGATCTCACATTTGGCAGATGATCTGACCAAATTATCCCAAAGTTAAAGTCCTTGCCCATTTCTTTCCTGCTTCTAACATTTCAACTTCAAGAACCAACTGTTGACTTGCTGCCTAATATACGCACCCCTTCGCAGATGCCATTCTCATCCATAATGAATGTTATTCACTGGTTATATTATCAGAGTATAGGGCTGATGTGGGACATACATCTATAGATACAGGCCAGAGGGACCACACAGCAGTTTCATTGTGAAGTAATCTGTAGGGACAGTGTGCTACTGGGTGGGACTATACAGTACATGTAAATCTGTCTTATAGCTATGCCATTTTTAATATATTTTTGTGTTCCTGATCCTTTAAGACCCTAGCAAAGCCCTTCTGTTTTTGTCATTCATATTTTATTGAGAAGAAAAAAAGTAATTGGCAAGGTGAACATTGCAAGATATTTATTGGAAGGATCCCAGATTCTCGGGATGGAGAAGATTTTTCCTTGGTTATACTAAGCTCCATTACTGTTTGTATTAAAGTGGTGTAGAGCCAGGCATTAGGACCCAGAGGAAGCCTTCTACTGCTCTTTTCTGTCCTTTTCTCACTGATTCACAGCATCTATGATTATACGCTGTGCAGCAATAAGCAGCAAATATGCAAGGAAACTTGAGAGATGGATGTTCACCATGAGTACCTTCATTTAGGAGCTGTACGTCTTCAGTCTGGGAAGAGAAAGCATAGTACCAAGGTTGACCAGACTTTGCTGGGAAGACATAACTATGTAATCACTTGAAGAACAGCACTTCTCTGCTATAGTGACGACGAATAATAATTACGAATCTTCACAACTGATATTTTCAGTGGATGTCAGTGTAACTACAGTATTGTTTCCAAACTTTTGTAACCATGAAAGGAGCTACAGAAACCCCACTCCATCTTAGCTGTATGTCTACTGCAGGAGAACATTTATCAATGCACTCATGCTTTAATGACTCTGTGGAGAGTCCCCAAAATGACTCTATTGCTCAATCTAATAGAACATTGTATGACCTAGAACAGACACCCCCTTTCCTGGTCGACGCCTGGTTGGTCCCTCTTTTTTTTGCTCTCATCATGCTGGTGGGACTTGTTGGCAACTCACTGGTCATTTATGTTATCACCAAGCACAAACAGATGAGGACTGTGACTAACTTCTACATTGGTAAGTTGGAAATGTTTAATATACTATGGTTGATTTCCTGAAATAGGTTGGTGGGTAATTTATAATATGGTTCGGACTGTTAGAAAACCTGACCACGTGCATCAGAAAACCTGACCACGTGGCCATACCCTTAGGGCTTTTTCAGATGAGCATGTCCGTTTTGGAAATAACGCTCCTTGTAAGAGAAGGATCATGCAGTCTGGAAATTTCTGCAATAATGCATATGTAAGTTCACCCTTACTGTGACCTGTCATAAGAAGTGTGGTTTAAGGGACATCTGTGACCAAAGCCCATGATGCTGCCAGCTATATGAATGTTGTTGATTGAATGGCACAGTGTGACACAAGCCCTTAGGGTAATGCTAATACCCAGTACTAGCCCCATGAACTCCAGTTTGAGGGTCTGTATATAGTGGGTTCTTTTAGCAACCACTAGTTACATTTTTAGTGGCTTTTTGCAGATCTTCATTTTTAAAGAGTCTGTCCAAGTTATATAAAAACTTGGGCATCCCCTGTAACTGGCTTAAAATAACAAATTAATGTTTTCACCTGCTTCCTATGATGTGCTCCAGTCCTCAATTACTGGCCCCCGCAGAGACATCACCTGCACGGCTGAGGTCAGTATTTGGCTGCAGCTGTGACTTGTGCACGCAAGGTAATGTCACCATTGTAGCCAAGAAAATGGCAGTAGCAGGGAGACTGGAGTACAGCGCTCAAAGAAACAGAGGTCATTTGTTATATTGGGCCGTTTGCTGGGGTTGCCCAATTTTTTTTTTTATATAACTCGGACAACCCCTTTTAATGCATTGTCTCTCCATTCATGCCATGTTTTTTTCATACATTAAAGGGATTCTGTCGCCAGGTTTGGGGCTATAGAGCTGCGGACATGCACAGCTAGATCGCCGCTAGCATGTGTCCTATAGGGCTGTGTGGTTTTAATGTCTTTGAAAAAGGATTTTATAGATGTGTAAATGAGTGTTGAATGTGTCCAAGGGGCTGTACGAATCTTACTTGTGCCCAGCTGTGCCCAGCCACGCCCGCCTGTGAAGGAGCCCAGCACCGCCTATGTCTCCTCCATTCATCAACGATAGATAGCCGTAATCTCGCGATGCGCGAGCTCGTGCATGCGCAGTTCTTTCACTGAGGCTGATGCCAGCACAGGAAAGGAACACTATACCGGCACTGCGCATGCGTGAGCTCGCACATCGCGAGATTACGGCTTTCTATCGTTAATGAAAGGAGGAGACATAGGCGGTGCTGGGCTCCTTCACAGGCGGTCGTGGCTGGGCACCGCTGGGCACAAGTAAGATTCGTACAGCCTCTTGGACACATTCAACACTCATTTACATATCTATCAAATCCTTTTTTAAAGACATTAAAGCCACACAGCCCTATAGGACACATATATTGCGAACATGATAGCGGCGATCTAGCCGTGCATGTCCGCAGCTCTATAGCCCCAAACCGGGTGACAGAATCCCTTTAAGCAGTATACACCTAGAACTCCCAAAAAGGCATCCAGATATACTTCACTGTACTCATAGACTTCTATGGACCATATGTCTCGCATACATTTGGCAGGTTTCTGTCTGCATACTTTCTTGACTGTATTGAAAATGTTGCTATGCTACTGCAGGCAGCATGTCATAAAGCAGTAGAAGCGGAGAAGATTAAAGGAGTTATCCAACCCCTATAATTCTGATCCCCGCGCGGCCGCCGCTGCATCTCGGCCACGGGGTGACACTAAGGAGGCTCGTCCCAGTCGCAGCATGTGGATTGGCTGCCCCTTTCCCTGTCGCCGGATGTTTTGATTCGCATGACGGGGGGATGCAGCGGATGCCGGCGAGCGGGGTATGTACAAACTATATGAGGTGCCCGGGCTTTGGGGAAGAAGGGAGGGTCATTATAGGGGTTGGATAACTCCATTAATATATAATTTTGTAGGAAAAGATTCAGTAAAACTTGTATATCTGTAAAGAATAAATCAAGGCAACTGGACGTACTGTAGATTTCTTGAAAACGTTTCACTCGTTCTTCCAACGAGCTTTCTCAATTCTGAGTGACTGTACAAGAATTCTGGGAATAAATATGTAACTGAATCAACATCTGGTAATTATACCCAGCATTGGGTTAAAGGTGTTGATTCCATTATCCTAATTGGAGTCAGTAGGTGATAAAGACTTCCCAGAAAAAGGTGTCAAGACAGTGTTGTATGTGGCAGACAATAGATGTCTAACCCCCCCCCCCCACACACACACCTCTATTCAATCTTGGCAAGAAATCTACAGTACGTTCAGTTGCATTGATTTATTCTTTACAGATATATACCATGACCTGGATAAATGAGAACCTTCACAGACAGTAAAACTTTATACATTTAGATTGCTGCTCTTTCTGACTTCATTGTACATGGGGGCTGTCTTATCAGTGATTGATAGCATTCTCTGTGTAAATGTGGATACAAAGAATGCTAGCAAATACTGATAACATCTCTCTTATGAACACTAAAATCAGAAATAACAGATTTAAAACACATCTGTCAGCAGACTTGTACCTATGAAACTGGCTGCTGCATGTGCGCTTGGCAGCTGAAGGCATCTGTGTTGGTCCCATGTGCCCGGATTGCTGAGCAAAATGAAGTTTTAATATTTGCAAATAAGCCTCTAGGAGCAAATCAGACATTGCCATTACACCTAGAGGCTCTGCACTATGAACAGCGCTGCCTGTGCTGTTCATAGTGCTGTTCTGCCTGTGCTGATGAATGGCAGGAAAAGTCTAAGGCATATTGGTACACCATTCCAGGGTGCGGGTGTCCACAGAGAGGGCTCTGAGTGCCACCTCTGGCACCCATGACATAGGTTTACCACCACTGACCTAGAGGTTCTCTTTCTCTGCAGCTACTGAACCCTCTTCACTTTGATATAGAGGGCCAGGCGTGATCACATTCACATTGCCTGGGACTGTCAATCAAAATGAAGAGGTTGCAGAAGTTGCAGAGAAAGAGAACCTCTAGTCTAGGTCATTATATGAAGGTAATGTGCCTGGTCATAAGATCCTTCATCTGCAGCCATTTTATGGACAGGACCTCCCTGTCGACAGCACAAAGGACTTGGCAAACAAGTAGGCATATCTTATGAATTATATAATATATATATATATATATATATATATATACACACACACACACCCTCAGTAAACTCTGTATGGATTAAAATATGTCTAATAAGCAGTGGAGACTATATTCAAGGTTGCTCCAGGCTTTCACCTAGATACAGGTCAGTCCTGATGGACTTCACTAACTTTAATGGAGTTTGTCTGGATTCTGGTATTTATGACAAGACAACCCTATGGGTCTCATTTATTAAGATCAGCGTTTTAGATGCCGGTCTTAATAAGCCCCTGTGCTGGCAGTGGATCGCTGAAGTTATGTAGAGGCGCCGGCATATCTACGGCCGATTCGAAATGTAAGGCAGCTTCCTTGTTGTCTTATATTTAGATAATTTTCTACACCTAAACCAGACAAATAAAAAAAATGAATGAGACTGGCCTGCCGTCCCTTCCCCGTCCATGCCCCCTTTTTTAGACCTGGCATGAGCGGAGAAGAAGGCGCAGATTCTGCCGCAACATGGCGTGCGACAGAATCTGCACCAGATAGATGCCACAAAAGTGGCGTATATCTTTTCATGAATGACCCCTTATGTTTATTTCCATTGAAAAACCTTATTCCATAAACCTTATTATATTATATAAATCTTATATTACATGGTCATTTAAAGGGCCAGTTCTGTCAGAAAGGGGTATTTATTAAGTGATTCATAGAAAAACTATTTTTGGGCTGTTCTTTTTAATTTTGGCAGTACTATACCATGGAAAATTAAATCCGAAATATTGCCCTTCTGTAGTAGAAAATCCAAATGTTAAGACCTATTATATAAATAGGTAATCCATTGCCAGTCTACTGCTGCTGTGAGGGACTCAAAAGAAGAAAAAGAGTAGCAGCACAATGAATCTATAGTATAAGTCTGTACAGTGGTGGTGCCCATGGTGGGTACCTGTTAGGGATGAGTGAATGGACTTTGGATGAAACATCCAAAGTTGATTTGCATAAACTGTTTCAATACTGTACGGAGCGAGCGCGCCGTACAGTATTAGAATGTATTGGCTCGTCGATTCACTCATCCCGAGTACCCCCAAATCTTAAAAATAGATCAAATAAAATTGCAGCACTCCCAGGTCCTCAATCCATGCTAGTTGCTGAATAAACATCATTGTAAATATAAAAATCATTGTAATCTATGATGCTGTGTGCTTCCGTGTGCACGATCAATGCTGCTCCGGGACATATGGCCTGCTCAAGGACCATATATCTTGGAGGGCATACGGTCGTGTGTAAGGGCCCTAAGAGAGTGAAAGGAATGTGTCATCAGAAAATGACCTATTTTTTAAATCATGTTTTTAAGTTAAACATTTTAAAAGCACGGGCAAGATGGCAGCCTTTACAATCATGTTCAGGAAATATAATTAAAAAAATCTGCAATAAAAAAATAAAAACAGATTAGAAAAAAGAATGTATTGCTATCTGGTTTTAATTGGCCCAAAAAAAAATTGTGTGACATATTCCCTGCTAAAAGTCCAGTTAAAGACTCTGACCAGAAAGTATAATACATGAAGTAATGTAAAAAAATTATTTCCAGCATTTCATCCACCCTTATTTTTCGGAAAAAACAAACAAACAAAAAAACATATACTACTCACATATATACTAATATGTCTCAGTTCGGGGCCTCTGCTCTCCTCAGAGGTCCCTTCATCCTTATGCACATTTCATCCATTCCTTCCTCCCAAAATACCTAACTTCACCATACCAAGGAAATTGCTTCTCAATTTACTAAGTTTTATTGTCAATCTAAATACTTAGGAATCATTGTCAGAGAGGGAATCGCGACTGACTGATATCCGGTCATTTTTGGAGTCCTTACATCTCCCTTCTCTCTCCCCAACTGATTCCGCATCGCTATTAGAGCCAATCTCCATGGACCTGCAAAGAATTACTCAATCCAATCAGTGCTGCCATTGTCAGACTGTGCAGGAACACCCCTCCAACTGGTTACCACCCCTCTGTACCCTTACTGAAGGCTAATAGCAATTGATTCATAACTTCTAGTGAAAATAATAAAGGAATGGCACAACATAGAGCCATAAGAATTGATGCTCCAGAATTATCACATGGGGAATGCATGAAGTTATTAAAACAGACAGGAGCGGTGAAAGGTCCTCTTTAAGCTGTGGGCCAAGATTGGCCCTACGCTTGCAAGTTTTCCTCCCCTCCCTGACACATAAAGATGTGCCTTCCAGAGAGGGTAAATACAATGCTAATAGGGTGCTAAATGCTATCCATTTTGCTAGGCACTTCAAGATCGCTATGGTTCTTCTCGGCTGCCAAGAAGACCTTTAACAGGATAGATTGGACCTTCATGAAAGAGACTTTACTCAGATTTGGTCTTCTCTCACCTTTCATTATCGCTATATTCTCATTATATGCTTCCCCATATGCCAGGGTTAAGGTCAATAGCTTGTTGTCATCAGTATTCAATATTGCTAATGGTACGCGGCAAGGCTGCCCTCTTTCCATTAGCCTCTTTGTCCTGTGTATGGAGACTTTTATACAAGCTACTAGATAACACCCTCACAAACGCGGATTGCATTCCCCATCAGGGATACACATAGCAGCATACGTGGTTAATTTGCTTTTATTTGTCACCAACCCTAGTCAGGCCTTCCCTCATGTTTTATCTCTGTTTCAGGGCTTTGGGCGGTTATCTAACGTCAAAATAAACCTTGGAAGAGTTGAGCAACCGACTCCTCTCTCCCCTGAAGCAGCGGGGAAGTATAGGTCTCCTGGACCTTAAATTGGATTTCACAGCTATACAATTAAAACGCTGGCTGGACCTTAACAAGTACTGGGGTAACTCTGTCTGCTCTGTTGAAGAGAGATGGACTGGACGACTCCTTCACTCCTCTTATGTGAACTATTCTGCGACCACAAGCTGTGACCGAAATCCCCAATATTATGACCAGAGGCCTTCCACAGGCTTGGTATGGGGTCAGTAATCATCCCTCTATTGCACCATTCCCCTCCTCTTAGACTCCAGCACAATATCTGCCATATCTATCTGAGGACTCGGCATTTCCGTCACATGCTAGACATCATTGGACCAGATGCATTCATGCCCTTTTTCATCTTTGCTTTATGATAGGAAGATCCCATCATTTTCCCTGCTGTCAAACCGACACCTCTGCATATCTTACAATATTCCCACTTTTATCAAGTTTGTCATAAGTTCCTTACTTTTAACCCCACTATTTGAGAACTTACAGAATTTGAGATGTCAAACTCTTCTCTGCCCAACCCATACTGAAAGTGATGTCAAAATTCTATAGACTATTACTAATTCCCTCTTCTCCTTCTGTATACCCATTTATAGCGGAATGGGAGGAAGAATTGAATACTTCTTTCTCTGATACAGAGGTTCAACAGATCTTGTCTAGATCACATGGCTTTTCCAGGTGCATTTGCATACAGGAAAACTAAAAAAAAGACATTGTCCAGGTGGTATAGGACTCTGACATACAGTGGCGGAAATAATTATTTGACCCCTCACTGATTTTGTAAGTTTGTCCAATGACAAAGAAATGAAAAGTCTCAGAACAGTATCATTTCAATGGTAGGTTTATTGTAACAGTGGCAGATAGCACATCAAAAGGAAAATCGAAAAAATAACTTTAAATAAAAGATAGCAACTGATTTGCATTTCATTGAGTGAAATAAGTATTTGAACCCCTACCAACCATTAAGAGTTCTGGCTCCCACAGAGTGGTTAGACACTTCTACTCAATTAGTCACCCTCATTAAGGACACCTGTCTTAACTAGTCACCTGTATAAAAGACACCTGTCCACAGAATCAATCAATCAAGCAGACTCCAAACTCTCCAACATGGGAAAGACCAAAGAGCTGTCCAAGGATGTCAGAGACAAAATTGTAGACCTGCACAAGGCTGGAATGGGCTACAAAACCATTAGCAAGAAGCTGGGAGAGAAGGTGACAACTGTTGGTGCGATTGTTCGAAAATGGAAGGAGCACAAAATGACCATCAATCGACCTCGCTCTGGGGCTCCACGCAAGATCTCACCTCGTGGGGTGTCAATGGTTCTGAGAAAGGTGAAAAAGCATCCTAGAACTACACGGGAGGAGTTAGTTAATGACCTCAAATTAGCAGGGACCACAGTCACCAAGAAAACCATTGGAAACACATTACACCGCAATGGATTAAAATCCTGCAGGGCTCGCAAGGTCCCCCTGCTCAGGAAGGCACATGTGCAGGCCCGTCTGAAGTTTGCCAATGAACACCTGAATGATTCAGAGAGTGACTGGGAGAAGGTGCTGTGGTCTGATGAGACCAAAATAGAGCTCTTTGGCATTAACTTAACTCGCTGTGTCTGGAGGAAGAAAAATGCTGCCTATGACCCCCAAAACACCGTCCCCACCGTCAAGCATGGGGGTGGAAACATTTTGCTTTGGGGGTGTTTTTCTGCTAAGGGCACAGGACAACTTATTCGCATAAACGGGAAAATGGACGGAGCCATGTATCGTGAAATCCTGAGCGACAACCTCCTTCCCTCTGCCAGGAAACTGAAAATGGGTCGTGGATGGGTGTTCCAGCACGACAATGACCCAAAACATACAGCAAAGGCAACAAAGGAGTGGCTCAAGAAGAAGCACATTAAGGTCATGGAGTGGCCTAGTCAGTCTCCGGACCTTAATCCAATCGAAAACCTATGGAGGGAGCTCAAGCTCAGAGTTGCACAGAGACAGCCTCGAAACCTTAGGGATTTAGAGATGATCTGCAAAGAGGAGTGGACCAACATTCCTCCTAAAATGTGCGCAAACTTGGTCATCAATTACAAGAAACGTTTGACCTCTGTGCTTGCAAACAAGGGTTTTTCCACCAAGTATTAAGTCTTTTTTTGTTAGAGGGTTCAAATACTTATTTCACTCAATGAAATGCAAATCAGTTGCTATCTTTTATTTAAAGTTATTTTTTCGATTTTCCTTTTGATGTGCTATCTGCCACTGTTACAATAAACCTACCATTGAAATGATACTGTTCTGAGACTTTTCATTTCTTTGTCATTGGACAAACTTACAAAATCAGTGAGGGGTCAAATAATTATTTCCTCCACTGTACTTATACTTGAGGAGTGTGGTGGATAGGGGCCTCTGTTGGAGATCCAATGCTGCCCTGGGGACAGGGGCGTAGCTAACGGCTCATGGGCCTTGGTGCAAGAGTTTAGCTTAGGCCCCCCATTCCCTCAGTGCGTTGTGTGTCTTTTTATGTGGCACAAGGGTCTTTGGGCCCCCTCAGGCTCCTGGGCCCGGTAGCGACTGCTACCTCTGCACCCCCTATAGCTACGCCCATACCTGGGCACTATATCACATATATGGTGGTTTTGCGCTAAAATCCAACCTCTTTGGGACAAAATAGAAGATGTAATTAACTTGGTGTGTCCCGAAACTCTATTACTAACTCCAAATCTGGTTCTGCTTTGGCAAGATTCCCCTTCATTCTGCCCACATAAAACAGCATTAGCTAGTTTTCTTATTTTAGAAGCTAAACTGTTAATACCATTACACTGGCTGCACCTTCTTCCCCTTCACATCGGCATTGGTTGGACAGGCTTGACCAACTCTTCAGACTTGAGGAACTCACGTTTTGGATAGAACGTAGACATGAGTGCTTTTTGCGAACCTGGCTGCCCTGGCAAAACTACTGTACACACTAATGTTATTTCTGCTACAGCCTCTTCTCACAGAATACTTGATGACATCTATTCTAACTTATTTTGATTAAATTTACTTCCTTTATCTTGGGTTACACCTTTTCATAACTAGATGTTTTTTGGGGATCCCCATGACGGCATCCTCTGTGAGGCCGATGTATGGTTTGCGATTGTACTGGTACTGTAACAGCGGCTGCTGTGCGCCACTGTTTCCCTGCTTACCGCAGCGGTCCAGGGCGCCGTGTTCAACCGCAATCTGCTGCCAGTGTTTACTTTCAGCCCTGGCCACAGCATGCTTGCTGCTTGTTTCCTGCAGCATTTCCTTAAGTGCCGGCACGCGTCACCTACTGTGCTTTATGGGTTGGATCATGTGACCTCGCCGACCAATCCTAGCCCTCCTGCACATATATAAATGGCTCAGCCCCCTTCCCAGATGCCTCAGTGTCAAGGTCCTTGTGTCCTGTTAAGGTGCCTGATATGTGCCTGTGTTCCTGATGTGTACTTGTATTCCTGGACTCTGCTACCTGTTCGATCCCTGCCTGCTTGCCTTGACTCCTGTTGCCAAGCCGGATTGCATGACTTCTACCTGTGCCGCCTGCCCTGACTTGTTGCCTGTCTGTCTTCGCCTCTGCCTCATCTTTCGGTCCTGCACTGTTACTCCTGGTAATGGCTCAGCCTGCTGACAATGGCTGTACCCCTGGTACCTTGCTCAGGTATTTCCTGGTCCGCCTGGATCAGCTGCCTCGTGTGCCAATCCTCCTCAAAAGGTGGCGACCTGGTATTCCCCTTGGTAAAGGCTATCCCCACCATCAGGGGTACTGGAAAGATCGAGGGGTTCACTTAGAGAACGCTCTTAGAGGAGGTAGGACACATGGCACAGTGGGTTCACACCCGCTGGTTCATGACAGGTACTCATGTGAACATGCATAGCATGCTGATTCATTTTTCTTAGGTGCTCCTGTTCCTGTAACGAATATATGATTTTGTATGTCCATTTCATTTTCTTATGATATTACTATCAGATGGTCATTTCATCACCCTAATAGACTACCTTTTTCACTGGGAATGGGGAAAATTTTCAGTTGGGCATCGGTATTGTCGTCTGCGTGTGGCTCGTTGTGTATTTTCTATGTTTTTTTTTCAATAAAAATAGATTTATGAAAACAAAATAGCAGAGAGAAAAGTTCTGCATGCATGACTTTTTTTCTCCACTAAAAAGCTTTCTTCCGAACGGAAACCTAACGGTTCCAATTATAGTCAATAGGATCTGTTAGGCTTCATTCCTGTCATTTGTGTGCCGACTCCGGCACTTCCATTATTTTCATTTCATCCTACAACGGAGCAGAAGAACAGAAATAATAATGGTGATGTGAATGTGGCCTTAGTGGGTGCTGTATACTATTAAATTCACTTGTAGTGGCTGATGCAAGGGCCCAGAGCTTCCCTGGACGGCTTAGGGTATTTCTAAGGCTACTTTCACACTAGCGTTCGGGCGGATCCGTTCTGAACGGATCCGCCCATAATAATGCAGACGGAGGCTCCGTTCAGAACGGATCCGTCTGCATTATATTAGCTAAAAAAAGCTAAGTGTGAAAATAGCCTGGGACGGATCCGTCCAGACTTTCAATGTAAAGTCAATGGGGGACGGATCCGCTTGAAGATTGAGCCACATTGTGGCATCTTCAAACGGATCCGTCCCCATTGACTTACATTGTAAGTCTGGACGGATCCGCACGCCTCCGCGCGGCCAGGCGGACACCCGAACGCAGCAAGCAGCGTTCAGCTGGCCGCCGGTCCGTGCGGAGGCGAGCGGAGCGGAGGCTGAACGCCGCCAGACTGATGCAGTCTGAGCGGATCCGCCTCCATTCAGACTGCATCAGGGCTGGACGGCTGCGTTCGGGTCCGCTCGTGAGCTCCTTCAAACGGAGCTCACGAACGGAAACCCGAACGCTAGTGTGAAAGCAGCCTAACTTGCGGCAGAGGATTCCAGCAGGCAGTTCCGTCACTTTGCCTAATTGCGGCCATGCTGGCGCTCCCTGAAATTTTGCGCCCAGGGCAAAGCCCCCCCTCACTCTACGCCACTGCATGAGATCTTCTGATCGCTTCTTCCATAGACTACAATGAATCACCATGACAGTCTATGGTAGATTCATTATGTAACTTAAACAGTAACTAAACTTTTGATGTTATCCCTAACCCCCTAAAAAATATTTTTCTAATATAGTTTATTTATAAATTTTCAATTTTTACTGTTCTTTTTCATCCCTAAAGCACACCATTCACTGATGCGCTAAAACTCAGTTCTCCATACAACGCTGAGCTGTCAGCGGTGTACAGAGAACTCATTTTATGAATGGGCAGTAGCAGCGCTGTGATTACGGGCAGGAGCGCATATTGCTGCTCCTGCCCGTGCTCCCTGGACTAATACTAACTGCTGCCAAAGTACATATACTTGCAATATCCTCACCTGTCTCGCACTCTGTTGTGACCAAAAAGGGTCCTTGCGGAGCTGCGGGACAGGTTACACGTGTCTCCATTGATACACCGGCTTCGACCGCTTTGCGAACCAACATTAGCTGAGCAAAGCGGGCTCCTGCTTCCAGGAGTGGTGCAAGGATTTTTGCTGCCCTAGGCAAAAGCCAATTTTACCGCCCCCTTGACTACGCCCATTGACTATGCCCTTTGTCCCGCCCCTTTTTTGTTGGCCACCTATTTAATGATTGTTGCATGCAACATTTTACTTGACAAGCTAATTTGAGATATTCGAAAGCAGTCCTGCTACAATCTACCCCAATCAGCCTTTCGACCAAATAATAAAAATAGTAAAATAGAACATTTAATTAACCACTTAGCGCTACGCTAACGCCGAAAGGCGTCATCTCTGCGGCGCTCCCAGGCTACGCTAACGCCAATAGGCGTCATCTCGCGTGAGCCGAGATTTCCTGTGAACGCGCGCACGCAGACGCGCACGTTCACAGGAACGGGAGGTAAGCGAGTGGATCTCCAGCCTGCCAGCGGCGATCGCTCGCTGGCAGGCTGGAGATGTGATTTTTTTAACCCCTAACAGGCATATTAGACGCTGTTTTGATAACAGCGTCTAATATACCTGCTACCTGGTCCTCTGGTGGTCCCTTTTGTTAGGATCGACCACCAGAGGACTCAGGCAGCTCACTAATGTAGCACCAAACACCACTACACTACACTACACCCCCCCTGTCACTTATTAACCCTTTATAAACCACTGATCAGCCCATATAGACTCCCTGATTACCCCCCTGTCATTGATCACCCCCCTGTCATTGATCACCCCCCTGTAAGGCTCCATTCAGAGGTCCGTATGATTTTTACGGATCCACGGATACATGGATCGGATCCGCAAAACGCATACGGACGTCTGAATGGAGCCTTACAGGGGGGTGATCAATGACAAGGGGGTGATCACGCATATAGACTTCCTGATCACTTCCCTGTCATTGATCACCCCCCTGTAAGGCTCCATTCAGACGTCCGTATGATTTTTACGGATCCACTGATACATGGATCGGATCCGCAAAACACATGCGGACGTCTGAATGGAGCCTTACAGGGGGGTGATCAATTACAGAGGAGTGATCACCCATATAGACTCCCTGATCACCTCCGTCATTGATCACCCCCCTGTAAGGCTCCATTCAGACGTCCGTATGATTTTTACGGATCCACGGATACATGGATCGGATCCGCAAAACACATACGGACGTCTGAATGGAGCCTTACAGGGGGGTGATCAATGACAGAGGGGTGATCACCCATATAGACTTCCTGATCACCCCCTGTCATTGATCACCCCCCTGTCATTGATCACCCCCCTGTAAGGCTCCATTCAGACATCCGTATGATTTTTACGGATCCACGGATACATGGATCGGATCCGCAAAACACATACGGACGTCTGAATGGAGCCTTACAGGGGGGTGATCAGTGACAGGGGGGTGATCACCCCATATACACTCCCTGATCACCCCCTGTCATTGATCACCCCCCTGTAAGGCTCCATTCAGACGTCCGTATGATTTTTTACGGATCCACGGATACATGGATCGGATCCGCAAAACACATGCGGACGTCTGAATGGAGCCTTACTGGGGGGTGATCAATGACGCAGGTGATCAGGGAGTCTATATGGGTGATCACCCCTCTGTCATTGATCCCCCCCCTGTAAGGCTCTATTCAGACGTCCGCATGTGTTTTGCGGATCCGATCCATGTATCCGTGGATCCGTAAAAAATCATACGGACGTCTGAATGGAGCCTTACAGGGGCGTGATCAATGACGAAGGTGATCAGGGAGTCTATATGGGTGATCACCCCTCTGTCATTGATCACCCCCCTGTAAGGCTCCATTCAGACGTCCGCATGTGTTTTGCGGATCCGATCCATGTATCCGTGGATCCGTAAAAAATCATACGGACGTCTGAATGGAGCCTTACAGGGGGGTGATCAATGACGAAGGTGATCAGGGAGTCTATATGGGTGATCACCCCTCTGTCATTGATCACCCCCCTGTAAGGCTCCATTCAGACGTCCGCATGTGTTTTGCGGATCCGATCCATGTATCCGTGGATCCGTAAAAAATCATACGGATGTCTGAATGGAGCCTTACAGGGGGGTGATCAATGACAGGGGTGTGATCAATGACAGGGGGGTGATCACCCCATATAGATTCCCTGATCACCCCCCCTGTCATTGATCACCCCCTGTAAGGCTCCATGTAGACATTTTTTTGGGCACAAGTTAGCGGAAATTTTTTGTTTGTTTTTGTTTTTTCTTACAAAGTCTCATATTCCACTAACTTGTGTCAAAAAATAAAATCTCACATGAACTCACCATACCCCTCACGGAATCCAAATGCGTAAATTTTTTTAGACATTTATATTCCAGACTTCTTCTGACGCTGTAGGGCCCCTAAAATGCCAGGGCAGTATAAGTACCCCACATGTGGCCCCATTTTGGAAAGAAGACACCCCAAGGTATTCCATGAGGGGCATATTGAGTCCATGAAAGATTGAAATTTTTGTCCCAAGTTAGCAGAAAGGGAGACTTTGTGAGAAAATACAAAAAAAATCAATTTCCGCTAACTTGTGCCAAAAAAAAAAATTCTAGGAACTCGCCATGCCCCTCACAGAATACCTTAGGGTGTCTTCTTTCCAAAATGGGGTCACATGTGGGGTATTTATACTGCCCTGGCATGTTAGGGGCCCGAAAGCGTGAGAAGAAGTCTGGGATCCAAATGTCTAAAAATGCCCTCATAAAAGGAATTTGGGCCGCTTTGCGCATCTAGGCTGCAAAAAAGTGACACACATCTGGTATCGCCGTACTCAGGAGAAGTTGGGGAATGTGTTTTGGGGTGTCATTTTACATATACCCATGCTGGGTGAGATAAATATCTTGGTCAAATGCCAACTTTGTATAAAAAAATGGGAAAAGTTGTCTTTTGCCGAGATATTTCTCTCACCCAGCATGGGTATATGTAAAATGACACCCCAAAACACATTCCCCAACTTCTCCTGAGTACGGCGATACCAGATGTGTGTCACTTTTTTGCCGCCTAGGTGGGCAAAGGGGCACACATTCCAAAGAGCACCTTTCAGATTTCACAGGTCCTTTTTTACACATTTTGATTTCAAACTACTTACCACACATTAGGGCCCCTAGAATGCCAGGGCAGTATAACTACCCCACAAGTGACCCCATTTTGGAAAGAAGACACCCCAAGGTATTCCGTGAGGGGCATGGCGAGTTCCTAGAATTTTTTATTTTTTGTCACAAGTTAGCGGAAATTGATGATTTTTTTATTTTATTTTTTCCCTTACAAAGTCTCATATTCCACTAACTTGTGACAAAAAATAAAAAATTCCAGGAACTCGCCATGCCCCTCACGGAATACCTTGGGGTGTCTTCTTTCCAAAATGGGGTCACTTGTGGGGTAGTTATACTGCCCTGGCAATTTAGAGGCCCTAATGTGTGCGAAGTAGTTTGAAATCAAAATCTGTAAAAAATGGCCGGTGAAATCCTAAAGGTGTTCTTTGGAATGTGGGCCCCTTTGCCCACCTAGGCTGCAATAAAGTGTCACACATCTGGTATCGCCGTACTCAGGAGAAGTTGGGCAATGTGTTTTGGGGTGTCATTTTACATATACCCATGCTGGGTGATATAAATATCTTGGTCAAATGCCAACTCTGTATAAAAAAATGGGAAAAGTTGTCTTTTGCCAAGATATTTCTCTCACCCAGCATGGGTATATGTAAAATGACACCCCAAAACACATTCCCCAACTTCTCCTGAGTACGGCGATACCAGATGTGTGTCACTTTTTTGCCGCCTAGGTGGGCAAAGGGGCACACATTCCAAAGAGCACCTTTCGGATTTCACAGGCCATTTTTTACACATTTTGATTTCAAACTACTAACCACACAATAGCGAACAAGTAGGTATTAACAGCCAGTGGGCCATAGAAAATGCCCCAAAACCGCCCAAAAAACGCACCTGTGGGCTGACCCCAACATAAGGAGTTGTCTTCAGGTGTCATTCCAAGGCAGATTATACTATGTTTATTATAGTAGGGGATAGCATTGAAAATAGGCTAGGAGGCACCTAGGGGGATTAGCCACTTGATAATTTCTTAAAAACAAGTGTTTTATTAGGTATAAAACAAATAAATACATGGTCACAAGTGAGTATGTATTTATTTGTTTTATTCGTAATAAAACACTAATTTTCAAGAAATTATCAAGTGGCTAATCCCCCTAGGTGCCTCCTTGCCTATTTTAAGTTTAGCAAGGGTGGGTTCACACTAGCGTTAGGGATTCCGTTATGGCTTTCCGTTATAACATAGTTATTACGGAAAATAACGGAATGCCCAGACAGAATGCAAAATGGAAGCCTTTAAAAGGCATTCTGTTTGCTTTCCGTCCTAATAGAAGTCTATGGGAAAGCATAACGAATCTGTCTGGGTCCCGTTGTGCAAGACAGAAAACAAAGTCCTGTCGATAGGAGTTTTTTCTGCATAACGGAAACCAGACGGATCCATTATGCTGTCCCACAGACTTCTATTAGGACGGAAAGCTAACGAAATGCCTTTTAAAGGCTTCCGTTTTGCATTCTGTCTGGGCATTCCGTTATTTTCATTATCATTATATGTCATAATACGAGTCTATGGGCAGAAGAACGTTTCCATCCTTCAGTCTTATGGATTCCGTTATTTTCCGCTATAACCATGTCATAACGGAAAGCCATAACGGAATTCCTAACGCTAGTGTGAACCCACCCTTAATCTTTCAACATTATGTCTTAAACATTCTCCCTTGGAAGTGAGTGAACCAGTCTACAGCTTCTGTGGGCTATGTAGCTGCCGTAAAGCAAATCTGACTTGCTAATACACAGCAGCAGCTTAGCCAAGATGGCTGCCCCATAATCATATACAGAAAATAGAATTAAAATATCTGCAATCGAAAAACCAAACAATATTATTTAGTAAATAAAATCCCTTTGTGTTTGTCTTTGTTACCTTGTTACCTGTAGGTGGATTTTATTATAATGTATAATGGTATAGTTGTTGCGACCGGGTGGATTAAGATGACTCATGAGACAAATTTAATACCATTATTTACCATTATGGCGTTCTTTTAGTTATATGGGTTGTATGTTTTAACATTGACTTGTACTTTTTCCCTCTGCAAAATGAATCATTGTACTTATGAGAAATGTCTATGTGGGTTTTGGGTTTTGATGCAAAAAATATATTGGAAATGCATTTGGATAATGCATTAAAGTGCTTGTCTTCTATTTCATCCACCATGATGGCTACAGATGAGATTGGCCTCCTTGACCTCTGTAGGGGCAGGAATACACAGAAGAGGGTTTAAAAGCCCCCACCCACTCTCTCCCTTCAGTCTTTCCTGTCCCTACGGGGGCATTACACAGAGAGGCCTCCCAATAGGCAGGTGAAGAGTTTTAGTTTTATAATTTTGTTCTTTTTTTATTTTATTTTTTTATTATTTTCCTTTAAATATAACTGGAGGTTGGTTTACCAATCTTCTCCTCTGCCCTCCCGCAGCTGCTGCTAAAGCTGGGCAGAGGAAATTAGGGTGATTTCGGGAGCCTGTTATCGGGAGCCTGTTCTCACCCCTTGCTGCATGGTCTCCCTTCCCTCCGGTGAGGAAGCAGACCTGTGAGAGAGGGATGCCGCACGCTGACCGGGGGGCGGAGCCAAGTTCTAGCTCTGGGATTCCCGGCAAAATCCAGAGGGTGCTTCGGGACATGTGTGATGACATCAGATGCTGCTCTATGTGAAAAAGAGCAGGCGATTCTGACAATGCTATCTCTACTGACTCCAGCAGCAAGTCAGCTCCAGAGGCTCCTGGGACCCGCACGGACAGCGTAGACCCACCTTCGACTGCTCCTTCCGTGAGTTCCCCCGTGGGGAATCTGCAAATGTCTTCTTTTTTACTTTTATGATACCTTCTGATACCTGGTTGCTCTTCTCTTTTTAGGGAGTGAAAGAAACTAAAATTAAATCTAAATATATTAAATGTGCCACTTGTGCTAAGAAACTCCCAGAAAGTTACAAAAAGAAACTATGCAAATCTTACGTTAGTGATCTCTTAAAGGAAGAGCAACCATCTATCCTTATGGAAGTAAAGTCCATGATTCAGGATTAAATTAAATCCTCCCTGCCATAACGGCCTTCATTAAATCCAGGGATGCAGGTACCAACATGCATACTGAGCCCACTCTATACCTCTCCTGGTGCCAAATGGCTTCCAATAAATACAATTTGAGCAGGCTACAGCTTTATACTTGCTATAATTAAAATCAGCCTATGGGGCAGACAGGCTGGTCAGGGGTGCAAGACCAACAGGAGTCAGCCTTTATGCGACAAAAAATTGTAAAAAGCTAAGTGGACCCAGCATGCATGTGGAACCTGCGCTGCCTGAATTTTATGGTGGCCATTATGGAACAGAACAGGTGGGATTTAGTGTTAGGTTCCCATCTTATAGAGATCGCCTTGACGTTTGGCAGACAGACCCAAATAATTTTTTACAAAATGTATTTGCGAAGAATCTCAAATTTGCTAAATAAGCGTAGCTTTAGCATCGGAATGTTTTCTATAATTATGACATTATTGTACTTTCTTTGTGTTTGCAGAGTGCTGCTGCATTTTCCTTTTTTCCTAGACAGAAAGATAGGAAAGTGAGATGTAAATTGGTGTAAGAAAAAGATAAATCTATGAAAGGGCATCTCATCTGGCTGAATGACCCAGAGATACAGATTGTGACAGACGCTAGCAGTGTGGGTTGGGGAGCAAATGTAGCTTCCTCAACCTGGCAGGGAAGGTGGTCAGAAAAGATAAAAAACAGATCCTCCCAGACCAAGTTGCGAGTGGTCTGGGAGACTTTAAAGGTGACTCAAGGTCTTCTAGGCAAAAAACATGTGGCCGCCTATTTAAAACATCAGGGGGGTATAAGGTTCCCAAGTTTGAGATCTCTAGCGGGAAAAAAAAAAACTCTGGGCAGAAAAAAATGTCCTATCCATTACAGTGGTTCATCTCAGGGGATCAGAAAATTTAGAGGCAGATTTCTTGAGCAAAAAAACCCTAGACCCAGGGGAATGGTCTTTAAATCCAACAATCTTTCAAGAAATATCTGCCAAATGGGGCTTACCGCAAGTAGACCTGTATGCCTCAAAAAGAAATGCAAAATTCAAGAGTTTTTGCTCCTTAGATCCCAGAGAAAGGCCATGGGCAGTAGACGCTTTTTCCATAAAATGGACATCGGATCTAGCATACGCCTTCCCTCCTTGGGCTCTAATCCCTCATGTTCTACAGAAAATTCTAACAGACCCAATGATATTAATAGCCCCCTACTGGCCCAAAAGAAGATGGTTCTCCATTCTAAAGAAAATAGCCCTGGAGGATTCTTGGTTAATACCTTTTCAGAAGGACATTCTATCTCAGGGCCCAATTCTTCATCAAAATCTAAGCCTTTTTAACTGTCAGCCTGGATCCTGAGAGCGAAGTCTTAAAAGGTTTCTGTCACCTGAAAAATAAGTATTAAGCTGGCTGACATTAGCGATGTGCTAATGTCAGCTGAACATAACTATATTAGTGCCATCTCACTGCATAAATCCTTTATTGAGATAAAACAACTTTTATAATATGGTAGCCTCTAGGACAGTGATGGCTAACCTTGGCACTCTAGCTGTGGTAAAACTACAACTCCCAAGATGCCCCCCTTGCTTGGCTGCTCTCAGAACTCTGTAGAAATATATGGAGCATGCTGGGAGTTGTAGTTACAGCTGGAGTGCCAAGGTTAGCCATCACTGCTCTAGGAGCAGGGGGGAGTTTCACCTGCTCCTAGAGGCTCCGTTTGCCCACCTCTTTTCACGTCCTGTCTTCTCTTGACAGGTCCAGGCAGCGCTGCTCTCATCCCGACGGCCGTGTCTGCAGTGTAAATCTCGCGCCATTCAGTATTCGGCGGAGGCGCAGTGAGGGAAGGATGCAGACACGGCCGGCGGGAGGAGAGCAGCGCTGCCTGGACCTGTGCAGGTGCTCCTAGAGGTTAATTAGCATAATATAACGTTTGTTTTCTCATTTTTGTCTCAATAAAGGATTTAGGCAGTGAGATGGCACTAATACAGTTATGTTCAGCTGACATTAACACATCGCTAACACCAGCCAGCTAAATACCCATTTTTCAGGTGACAGAAACCCTTTATGGAGTAAGGGGTTCTCGGACAAAGTTATATGTACATTAAAGGCCAGTAGAAAGGTTACTTCTAGAGATGAGCGAATCGAACTTGATGAAGTGGATTCGATCCAAATGTCATAAAAAATTCGATTTGCACCAAATCCGAATTTCCTCACGCTTCGTGATGACGAATCACATTTTTTCCTAAAATGGCTTCTGTGTAAGGACATGGAGCAAGGAACTCTGGGAAGACAGGATCACCCATAATGCTATGCATGCAGCCAATCAGCAGCCAGCCAGCCATGTGATGTCACATCCCTATAAATAGCCTCAACCATCTTGGATTCTGCCATTTGCCAGTGTACTTAGTGCAGGGAGAGACAGCAGGCGCTAGGGACAGCGCTAGGAAAAACTTAATTGTGCCAAAAAAACAATTTGCAAGTGCAGGGAAAGATTATTCAAGGTGTAGGGAAAGGATAGGGAGGAATCATTCCACAGTATCTATGCTGAGCAAGATTCAGTAGGGGAGGTTAGAGCCTGGGTAATAGCAACAGTCCTATTACACCTTGCTGCACTGACTGGAGACTCAAATTGCCATTATAGCCGTATATATATTATTAGCCGTTGTGTGGTGAAGTGAGAAAATTACAGAATTTTTGGGGTGCTTTAATTTCCTTTTTAGTTATTTATTTGATCTAACAGTATGTCAGACAGAGAAGTGCCAGGCCCTGCACAGGGGAGTGACAGAGGTCTAAATGTTTCTGCCGCAGGCAGAGGTTGCAGCAGAGTAAGAGGCCTGAGCTCCCAATGTCAGCTAGCGGTCATGTCTTGACCAGCAACCCAGCTGTTCTTGAATGGTTGACTCGATCTTCGACATCGTCGCAAGTCACATCAGACACCCCAGCCAAGAGTCGGTGGGTTCGTCAGACACTACCCTTAGTTGGCATGACCCGGGAGCAGGCCCTGTGCCCTCACCTGTCCTCAACCTGCCTCTGTCTTTTCTGTTCCCTCAGCCAGAGATGTATTGTATGCTGTGGGCTCATCTCCACTATACAGAGAGGACGAACTACTTGATGACAGTCATCACCTACTGGCAAGCCAAGATCTGGAGGAGACATCCGCTGCTTCCTCCACTAGGCGGGCAAGTAGTGATGAGGAGAGTGGCGTGGGAGCTGGTGTTGCGAGCGGTGAGGCTCTTGATCCAGAGACGGTTGAATAGGACATTAATGACGTGCAGACAGTACTCGATGATGATGATGTAGCTGATCGCATTTGGAAGCCGGGTGATGAAGGGGCTTCATCATCGGGAGGAGAGGGTGGCAGCTTGCCCGTGGGGCAGCGGCGGAGCTAGCAAGTCACTAGCGTGGCCAGGGGTCAGCCAAGTGAGAGCAGTGGGAGGTTGGTATCCAAACGTGCCCGGGGTAGACCACCCACTTCGCAGGAGCCTACCTGACCAGGAAGTATCAGTGCATGGTTTCACAGAGGCAGCGGCGGTAGCAGTCAGTCAGTGCGTAGTGTTGGGGGTAAAATCACCTAATCGACAGTGTGGCAGTTTTTTGTTAAGCCGCCAGAGGAGGTGAGCATAGCCATATGTAGAATCTGTGGGCAGAAGGTGAAGCATGGCCAGGGTGCCAATGTTGGCCCCACAGCCCTGCGTCAACGTATGCAGCATCACCATAAAGTGCCTTGGGATAATTGTGGCTCCGATGTAGTGATCCAGCCTGCTGCAGCACTGCATCACCCAGGGGCATGCAGATGATTTCAGGCAGTCAAGGCTCCACCACCTCAGCCGAATAGAGCTGTCTGTCCGTCCCATCATCTACCTGATGCTCCTGCTCCTCATCCTCCTACTACTCGTCACTCATTCCGCCAGCAATCAATCACCGAAGCGATTGCCAAGAGACCACAGTATGTGTGCACTCATCCAAGGGCGCAGAAGCTGAACGTGCCCCTGGCCAAGTTGCTGGTGCTGCAGTCCCTCCTTTTCCAAGTGGTGGACTCTGCATGGCTTGTGGTGAACTGATGGCTTGTGCCAAGCCGAGGTGGAGAGTCCCAAGCCATCATTTATTTGCCAAAAAGGCAGTACCAGCTCTGCACACACATGCAGAACAGAAGGTGGGCCAGTCCTTGAGCCTGTTGATGTCTGCAAAAGCGCACGGCAGTGCCGACATGTGGAGCTGTAACTACGGTCAGGGACAATACATGTCCTTTACAGCCCACTGGGTAAATGTGGTTCCTGCATACAGGTGTGCAACTTGGCCAGGTGATGCCGCTTCCGCCTCCATGTTCTCACTCCATTGGTCCTGTGACAATGTCCGCCTCTGCCTCCTCATCCTCCACCGTGTCCTCAGCCTCCACTGCAGGGACAATTCACAGTGCCCTTCCAGCATACCACATGTGCAGGGCATGGCAGTGTCACGCTGTTATGCACCTTGTTTGCCTGGGTGAACGGAGTCACAAAAGGGAGGAACTGCTCTGTGTCCTTCATCAAGAAATTGAATCCTGGCTTTCTCCTCGACAACTGAAAATCGGAACCATGGTGACTGACAACGGGAAAAACATGGCGTCGACGCTGCGTCAAGGAGGGCTGACCCATGCGTACTGCAGGGCACACGTGTTCAATCTGGTTGTCAAGGGGTTCCTGAAGTCTTTCACCCATCTGCAAGACATCCTAAAAATGGCTCGTACACCGCAAAGCACACCCTCCTTGAGCTGCAGCGGCAGAATGTCATCCCCCAACATAGGCTGATATGTGACGTTTCCACCCATTGGAATTCCACCCTCCATATGTTGGACCAACTGTATGAACAGAGAAAAGCCATTAACAATTTATTGATGATCCCAGCAGACAGGAGTACTCCCATGTGTAACTTCAATGTCAGCCAGTGGGAGCTCTTGCGTTACACCTGCCGTTTGCTCAGGCCCTTTGAGGAGGCCACATTATTTGTCAGTCACCAGGACTACAGGATGAACAATGTCATTCCACTGTTTCATGTCCTGGAACAGATGCTGGTAAATCTGGCTGGTCAGGGGACTGCAGACGTGGCACCTACATCTCACAGCCACATGAGCCCTGTGGGGGCTGAACTAGAGAAGGAGGAGAACATTGGAGCACAAGCAATGTGGTGGTTTTTCTACACAGGTGACAGGAGAGGAGTAGCAGGAGCAGCCAGAAGAGCAAGAGGGAGATGAGGAAGACGAGGCAGAGGACCCAGACACACTGTGGCGGATGGAGGCAGGGAGTCCCTCTGAGTCGCTTGCGCAAATGGCCCAATGCATGCTCACTTGCTTGCGTAGTGACAGCTGAATTGTCACCATTCGATAGAGGGATGACTTCTGGCTCTCCACTTTGTTGGACCCTCGCTACCCGTCCAAAATGGGGGCCTTTTTTACACCCACTGAGAGGGAGGACAAACTGAACTACTATAGAGACATCCTATGTAGTCAGTTGGCCGCTGTCTTTCTGTGCCATCCTCCATCTTCTCGCAGGTCTGAGCGGGGGGTGCCCTCTGCACTCACATTCCACTGCCATGGCTGCTGGGGAGGGGTGGGGTGGCAGGGGCAGTACCAGCTCTATCAGCAGCAGCCTGAGTCTAGAGTTGCTGATGAGCAGCTTTCTTTACCCGCATAGTAAAGAAACTACTCACCAGCAGCAGCATCTAGACCTGGAGCAGAACCTGAACCAGCAGGTGGTGGCAGAACCTGAACCTGCCAGCTGTCATTGAAGATCCGCTGGACTACACTATGTCACCTTGCCACTCTGTGGTCTCCTCATGCTGCTGCCACCTCCACACTATGTCACCTTGCCACTCTATGGTCTCCTCATGCTGCTGCCACCTCCACACTATATCACCTTGCCACTCTATGGTCTTCTGAAGCTGCTGCCACCTCCACACTTTGTCACCTTGGCACTCTGTGGTCTCCTGATGCTGGTGCCACCCACACACTAGGTCACCTTGCCACTCTGTGGTCTCCTGATGCTGCTACCACCTCCACACTATGTCATTTTGCCACTCTATGGTCTCCTCATGCTGATGCCACCTCCACACTATGTCACCTTGCCACTCGGTGGCATCCTCATGCTTGCCGCCTCCACACTATGTCACCTTTCCACTCTGTGGTCTCCACATGCTTCTGCCACTTTCACACTATGTCACCTTGCCACTATGTAGCCTCCTGATGCTGCCGCCACCTTCAAACTGTCATTTTGCCACTCGATGGCCTCCTCCTGATGCTGTTGCTGCCGCTACCTACATACTGTCATTGTGGCCTGCTGATGCTGCTGCTGCAACCTCCACACCATCATTGTGCCACTCTCTGGCCTCCTCATGCTGCTTCCACCTCACCACTATGTCATAGGGCCACTTTGTGGACTCCTCATGCTGTTCCCACCCTCCCCACTTCATGACTGGGCCACTATTTTGTCTTTTGGCCTGGCTGACATCATCATTTATTTGACCCTTCTTATGATCTAGAAGAAAAAAAATCACAGCTAAGACAATTGCCCGTCAGAGGGAAGGTAGCAGTGAGTGGTATATATTTGAGCAATCTGGTTCACAGAGTACCACCCAAATCTAAAACTTAGCCTTTAATACATTCATCAAAATAACCCCACAAAACAAATAAACAAGTACAAAAAACAAATAATGATAGATACGATAGGGACACGGTAGTCCTAAATCCTCGAAGATACTGGAGGTGACTGTTCTTTAAGTAGGGTAATAGCAATCAATTAGAGACCTTTCCCTGGTTCTCATGCAGTAAGCCGGATTGGACTAATGCACACTGGCGCAATAATATGCACTGACTAGGTCAGGTGTAGGTAATAGTTAATAGTTTTTGTTCGTGACGCCAATTGCAGGGTGCGCAGGCTATAGTCTCAGGGCCCTTTAAGGTGTTGCAACTCACGTACCAGGTGAGGAATGCCAGAGGGGGATAATGTCTCTGTGTAGTAGGTATAGTAGTGTCAACGGTGTCTCCTACCTTGGTACGGCTGGACTCCAGGATCCTGGATCACTTGCAATAATCGAGTGTTGCTAGTAGTAGTAATTGAGGAACTTGGTAGTAATGAATGAGATCCAGACTTGTGATATAATTTAGCTTCTCCTGGACTCTGGATATGTACTCACAGCTTCGCTCACAGGGAATGCTTCTTCCTGGAGGCTGGAGATGGCTGCTTGCTTATCAACCAGCTGAAGATGATGGCTCAGGCTGGGAATGTTCTCTGGTCTCAACTGAGACAAGATCCTGATTTGGGATCCCTATTTTCTAGGACCTCCAACTAACACAACCTTCCCCTAGCTGGGGTGGCTGGTACACTCACTAACTTCCTTCTCCTCCCCATGAGACAGGACATGGGACTGGCCCACTTCTGCTCACAGAGGGGGGAGACTAAACTGGAATGATATATTCCAGTCTAGCAATACTAAACTGGCTAAGGTCCTGCTACATACTGCTGCCACCTGCTGGTGCACATAGAAATTACAGCATGATACATGAAACAGGCCTAGAAAATACATATAATGACAATAATGACAATATAATTACACTTAACATATGGTAGCGGGGAGAGAGAGTTTGGTAACATACTTTGGGATGTTACACTCACCCTATGTTCTATATATCCCTGCCTAAAGAACGGAATGGAACCTCCTGTATGCCATAGGATGGCCTTGAAGACAGGTGACACAGGCACAACCTTGATAGTATGCCCAATGTGTATATTCAGTGGACTATTCTAGATACATAAAATAATAAATACTGAATACATAATATTGTTCCAATCACTTCTGAGATGTACAAATATGCAATAGAAAATATAACAATAATCCAGTGGATGCCAAGTTCATTGTTCACCAGTTTAGGTTCTATATCGCAGGCACCTAAGCCATAAAGGTTAACAACACCTAGCTTTAGGCCACATAATTCCAACGCGTTTCGCCCAAAGTAATTATTTGGGCTCATCAGGGGACACTCAACACAGTGTCCCAATAGGCATCATACATCGGTCAAGATTTGTCAGCTCACAGATGGCAGTATATTAATGATAGAAAGTAGTTCACAGCCAGCGATTATTGAGGTGAAAAATAATGATAATAATAAGCCATATGTCTAGTGTGACTCATGGACCCACAGCTACCCCTACATATCCATATTAACGCATGAGGTGCAAAAATGCTCAAGACAGCATGGTGCGTATAAGGTATTGCACCAATGACATATAAGCAGTACTTGTGTGCCCAGAGACAAACACCCAGAGAAGTCACATGGGGTAACTGGTGAGTATGGTTACTGCACTGTTGGTGTCACCGGGCCACATCTCCAATAGTCGTACATCTAAAACGTTATACTCTACGTGTTTCATCGGTGGCAAATCATCAGGAGTACATGGAATGCGCTGGTAGGTTAGGTAGCTAGTATGTGCAGCTGCCACACTGGAGGTGTATAACAGCCTTCTGGTGCTGGAATGGCCGTGGTCTGTTAGAAGGAAGGTAAAATGAGACGGATAACGGAACCTGTCTGTGTAGCAGCTGTAAGGCCTGTATTGGGGGTTATTGTTCTCACAGATCAGAGGAAGGGCAAAATAATCTGTGACGTCAACATAAACTTACTGCTGACACCCTCTCCACTCTGTCGGGGGCTCTACTTGTATAAGCGTTTAATAGAACAGGTTCTGTAGACATCTATGTGGAATAAGCAGATGACGGTGTAAAAGGAGTACACTTCTTCTTGGCGCTAACATTGACCTGTAAGGCTGAGTTCATACTTGAGTTATTTGGATAATTTTGGCCCAGTGACTGCCCAAATAAGTGAAGTGTGCATTGATTCTAAGAGCAACGCTTGTCATCTGCATGTCATACTGACTCACAGTATTATTTCACTACCACAGTAGACTCCCTATGCATGTTACTGCAAGGCACAGTGTTCTGCACCACTATAAAGGCTCTCTGCAGCCAGGAAATAGCAGTTTTTAACGTGATTCACCGCAAATAAATTCAGCTTGAATCAAATTTTTGCCGAACCGGCCGAATCAATTTTTTTTTAAAATTCGCTTATCTCTAGTTAATTTAGCTATCTACCAAAAAATCTGGAAGAAGTACTGTAGTTGGTTGGGGGAAGACTCTCCAAATATGTCCTCCGCATGTATTCAAAAGATTTTAGATTTTCTTCAGAAAGGGCTAGACCTAGGTCTTAGGCCAAGTACCCTAAAGGTCCAGATCTCTGCCCTAGTTGCATTCTATGATTCAAATGTAGCTGATCATAGATGGGTTAGAAGGTTCATAAGAGCAGCATCCAGACTTAGACCATCATTAAATCCTAAGGTTCCTCAATGGGATTTAAATTTAGTCTTAAATCGGTTGACAAGAGCACCTTTTGCTCCCATTTCAGACATTTCCATTAAGCACCTCTCCTTTAAGACTGCTTTCTTAATAGCCATAACATCAGCTAGACGCCTGGGAGAAATCCAGGCCCTTTCATGCAGAGAACCTTATCTTTCAGTTTTTCCAACAGGATAGTTCTAAAATTGGACCATGGGGTCCTTCCTAAGGTGGTTTCAAACTTCCATAGGGACCAGGAAATTGTCTTACCATCCTTCTGTAGTGACCCAAAAAGCCCTACAGAAGAACAATGTCATCTTTTAGACGTGAGGGAGGCTATTATCCAGTACCTGGCGGCCACTATAGCTTTTAGGAAAGATGACAATCTATTGATTTAGTTTGCGGGATGCAATAAGGGGAAGAAGCTTTCCAAAGTATCCATAGGTCGCTGGATAAAATCCACTATATCATGTTGTTATTCCCTAGTGAGTCTCACTGGTCCTACTAGAATAAAAACCCACTCCCCCAGAGCTATGGCTTCTTCATGGGCAAAGAAAGCTGGTGTATCTCTTGATCAGATATGTAAGGATGCTACATGGTCTAGTATCAATACATTCATAAAACGTCTAAATATCTCTGTTTCTACAGATCTGGCCTTTGGCCAGAAAGTTCTGCAAGCAGTAGCCCCCCAACTGTGTAATCTGTTAGCTCTCTTCTGTAGCCGTCTGGTGGATGAAATGGAACACCATAATTAGACTTACCGGTAGGGTTGCACGAACCCAAACTGTTAAGTTCGGGTTCGTACCGAACTTTAGGATTTTTGGACCCCGGACCCAGACCCGAACCCTGAACATTTCAGTAAAAGTTCGGGTTCGGTGTTCGGCACTTTTTTGGCTCTTTTTGAAAGGCTGCAGAGCAGCCAATCAACAAGCGTTTAACTCTGTTCCCTTAGAAGCCATCACAGCCATGCCTACTAATGGCATGGCTGTGATTGGCCAGTGTAGCATGTGACTCAGCCTCTATATAAGCTGGAGTCACGTTGTGCTGCACGTCACTTTGCTGTGCTTAGTGTAGGGAGAGGATGCTGCTGGTGATTTCAGGGAGAGAATAGGAGAGAATCTTTGTTCAAAATGTGACTCTAACTCAGCGATCTACATACATTGTGTTGTGTGGGTGCAGGGCACAATTTTTTCACCCTGCCCTGAGCCCAGTGACGGGAAAAAAAAAACTTTTATAGGTCAACTAGGTGGGCGGCGGCGGCGGCAGCCATTTTATGCAAGCTCAGTGCACCAGCACTACATCTGAGCTTTTGGGACATTGAAATCCAAGCTTTAAAAACAGCACAAATAATCTGTTGCAATTTACAACATCTGGTGCATTTGCAGGCTTAGTCAGTTTGCAATTTAAGCTAGAAATACAGCCATAATTTTCTGGGTTTTTAAAAACACACTTTTTTGCAAAAAAAACCCCTATTTTACAGATCTGCAAGTGTTAAATTCAAGTTTAATATATATACAGCTTTCATATTCTGTTAAAAAACACATTTTTGGCAATATACAACATCTCGATTAGTCAGTGTGCAATTTAAGCTAGAAATACAGACATAGTTTTTTTGGTTTTTAAAGACACACTTTTTTGTCCAAAAAAATTATTTTCCAGATCTGCAAGTGTTAAATTCAAGTTTAATATATACAGCTTTCATATTCTGTTACCAAAAAAACACTTTTTTGGCAATCTACAACATCTCGATTAGTCAGTGTGCAATTTAAGCTAGAAATACAGACATACCGGTATTTTTCTTGGTTTTTAAAAACACACTTTTTTGCCCAAATCTATAATTTTTCTGGCCTTGCAGCATCAGCACATGTGAAATTCAAGGGTTATATACTGCTGTCATATTTCGTTATTAAACAAACACGAGGTTGGGGAAAAAAAAGTTTTTTTTGCAGCCATTGCTGTATATGTCATTGTGAGATAAAGCCTTTACATAGTGTGGTTCTATTCACTAATTTGAAATAAAGCCATTTTTGGCACAATTCTTTAATAGCGGTCTAGTGTGGGTCAGGGCGTGTGAGATACACCCTTTATATACAGGTTTTCTATTCAGTTATTTGAAATACAGCCAATTTGTGGAAAAATCTTTCATTGCGGCCTAGTGTGGGTCAGGGCGTGTGTTAGATACACCCTGTATAAAAAGGGGTTTGATTCTTTTCTTAATTATCCTTTTATTGATTATCCTTTTTTGTGCAAAATACTAAAATTTTATGGCCTTGCAGCATCAAGATGTTTAAAATTTTAGAGTTATATACTGCTATCAAATTCAGTTATTAAACACCGTTTGGGCAAAAAAAAATTAGTTGGCAGCCTTTGCTGCAGATGTCATTGTGAGATACATCCTTTATATATTTGGGTTATATTCAGGTATTTGGAATCAGCCATTTTGGGCAGAAATCTTTAATTGCGGCCTAGTGTGGGTTAGGGCGTGTGAGATACACCCTTTAAATACGGGGTTTTATACAGGTATTTGAAATACAGCCATCTTGGGCAAACAAATTTAATTGAGGCCTAGTCTGGTTCAGGGCATGTGAGATACACACTTTAAATACAGGGGTTCTATTCAGGTATTTGAAATACAGCCATTTTGGGCAAACAAAATTAAAGAAGGCCTAGCCTGGTTCAGGGCATGTGAGATACACCCTTTAAATACAGGGGTTTACCGTATTTTTTGCCCTATAAGACGCACCGGCCCATAAGACGCACCTAGGTTTTTGGGGAGGAAAATAAGAAAAAAAATATTTTTAACCAAAAGGTGTGCTGTGTGTTTGGTGGGTTTGGAACTAATGGTGGTCTGTGGATGGCACTATTACGGGGGATCTGTGGATGACTGACACTGTTATGGGGGGATCTGTGGATGACGGACACTGTTATGGGGGGATCTGTGGATGACGGACACTGTTATGGGGGGATCTGTGGATGACGGACACTGTTATGGGGGGATCTGTGGATGACGGACACTGTTATGGGGGGGAACTGTGGATGACAGACACTGTTATGGGGGGATCTGTGGATGACAGACACTGTTATGGGGGGGATCTGTGGATGACAGACACTGTTATAGGGGGCATCTGTGGATGACGGACACTGTTATGGGGTCGATCTGTGGATGACGGACACTATTATGGGGGGATCTGTGACGGACACTGTTATGGGGGGATCTGTGGCTTGCATTGTTACAGGGGGATCTGTGGCTGGCACTGTTACAGGGGGGGATCTGTGGCTGGCACTGTTACAGGGGGGGATCTGTGGATGGCACTGTTACAGGGGGGATCTGTGGATGGCACTGTTACAGGGGGGATCTGTGGATGGCACTGTTATGGGCTGGGGGGATCTGTGGATGGCACTGTTAGAGGGGGGATCTGTGGGTGGCACTGTTAGAGGGGGGATCTGTGGGTGGCACTGTTATATATGTGCCATCCCCAGACCCCCAGCCCATAACAGTGCCATCCACAGACCCCCCAGCCCATAACAGTGCCATCCACAGACCCCCCAGCCCATAACTGTGCCATCCACAGATCCCCCCCCCCCCCGCCGCCGCCGTTGCTCCAGTATACAAATATAAGATGTCATATTCAATTAATACTGTAGTTATTAAACATGCCCCCTCACTCCTATTACTACCTTACATCCTAATCGCTTCTGTAGAATTCAGGCAGGCAGGCCGGGTGGCCGGCGCATCTCTCACTGACGTCACTTGGCGGCGCCGCCTGCTTCATTCATAAAGTAGGTGGCACAGGCACGTGACACGAGTTACTCTGTCGCCCGCCCGGCCTGCCTGCCTGAATTCTACAGAAGCGATTAGGATGTAAGGTAGTAATAGGAGTGAGGGGGCATGTTTAATAACTATTAATTAAATATGACATCTTATATTAGTATACCGGAGCGGCGGGGCGGGGCTATACTACACTGACTGCACCGCCACCGCTATTGCCAGCCCCCAGATCCTCCTCCCAGTCCCTCCCCGAGTCCCCGCTCGTTCCTACATCGCAGCTTGCGATGTAAAACTGCAAGCATTCGCCCTATAAGATGCAGGGGCATTTCTCCCCCATTTTGGGGGAAGAAAAAGTGCGTCTTATGGGGCGAAAAATGCGGTAATTCTTGCAGCATCAAGATGTTTGAAATTCCAGGGTTATATACTGCTGTGATATTCAGTTATTAAACAAACACCCGTTTGGGAAAAAAAAATATTGTTGGCAGCCTTTGCTGCATATGTCATTGTGAGATACAGCCTTTACATGTGGTTTTATTCACTTATTTTAAATAAAGCCATTGTGGGCACAATTCTTTAATAGCGGCCTAGTGTGGGTCAGGGCGTGTGAGATACACCCTTTAAATACAGGGGTTCTATGCAGGTATTTGAAATACAGCCGTTTTGGGCAGAAATCTTTAATTGCGGCCTAGTGTGGGTCAGGACGTGTGAGATACACCCTGTATATACAGGGCTTATATTCTTCTATTAATAAAACACCCTTTTTTGGGCAAAAAACTCAATTGTTGCGCCCTTGCAGCATTAAGACGTTTTAAATTCCAGGGTTATATACTGCTTTCATATTCAGTTATTAAACTAACACCCGTTTGGGCCCCAAAAAAAATATTTGGCAGCCTTTGCTACAGATGTCATTGTGAGATACACCCTTTTAATACAGGGCTTCTATTCAGGTATTTGAAATACAGCTAATTTTGGCAAACAAATTTAATTGAGGCCTAGTCTGGCTCAGGGCGTGTGAGATAAACCCTCTACATACTGTCGTTCTATTCTACTATTAATTAAACACCCATTTAGGGCAAGATCCTAAATTCGAGAAATATGAGGAGAGCGTCAAATAAGGGACGTGGCCCAGGTCGTGGTGCTGCTGGTGGAGCTCCTGTTGCAGGGAGAGGACGTGGTCGATCTGTGCCAGCTACACGCACAAGGGAAACACCTTCCTCAGGTGCGAGTAGGCGACAGAACCTGCAGCGGTATTTGGTCAGGCCTAATGCGGCTCTACGAATGATGAGGCCTGAACAACTACAGGCAATAGTAGATTGGGTTGCTGCCAGTGGCTCCAGTTCCTTCACATTGTCTCCCACCCAGTCTCATGCTGAAAGACCACAGTTGGCACCTGCAGCCCATGTCCATCAGTCTTTCACCTCACCCTCTTGCAAATCAGCCAAGCAGTCTGAGCCCCAAGTCATGCAGCAGTCTCTTCTGCTTTTTGATGACTCTGCTAGCAGGGTTTCCCAGGGCCATCCACATAGCCCTGCCCCAGAAGTGGAAGAGATTGAGTGCACTGATGCCCAACCACTTATGTTTCAAGATGAGTACATGGGAGGACCATCACAGCATATCTCGGATGATGATGAAACACAGGTGCCAATTGCTGGGGCTTTTGAAAGTGTGCAGACCGACAAGGAGGGCAGGGGTGAAGACTGGGTGGAAGATGATGTGGAGGATGATGAGGTCCTCGACCCCACATGGATCCAAGATCATGTGAGTGACCTATGAAGTTCGGAGGAAGAGGCGGTGGTCGCACAGGGCCACCAGCACAGCAGAAGAGGGAGCAGGGTGCAAAAGCGGAGCGGCCGTCCTCTAGACAGGGCGCCTGCTACTGCCCACCGCAGCAAGGGACCGAGCACACCAAAGCCAGCTCCAAGGAGGTCCCTGGCGTGGAGGTTCTTCAGACAATGTGCTGACGACAAGACACGAGTGGTTTGCACACTGTGCAATCAGAGTCTGAAGCGACGCATAAACATTCTTAACCTGAGCACAACCTGCATGACCAGACATCTAAGTGCAAAGCACGAGCTGTAGTGGAGTAGACACCTTAAAAACCAAGAAAGGTCTCTGGCTCCTCCTGCTTCCTCTTCTGCTGCAGTCTCGGCCTCTTCATCCACCTCTGGAGTGACAGTGCCACCTGCCACCCTCCAAACAGAGGATCTTCTAGCAACACCACCACCTGGGTCACCAAGCATCTCCACAATGTCCCAAGGAAGCGTTCAGCTCTCCATCTCCCAAACGCTGGAGAGGAAGAGGAAGTACCCCCCCTACCCACCCACGATCCCTATCCCTGAATGCCAGCATTTCTAATTACTGGCCTTTGAAATGCTGTCATTCCGTCTGGTGGAGACTGATAATTTAAAGGCCTTATGGCGGTGGCTGTCCCACAGTACGTCGTGCCCAGCCGCCACTACTTTTCCAGGCGAGCCATTCCTTCCTTGCACAACCAAGTAGGGGACAAAATCAGGTGTGCACCGCACAATGCCATCTGTGGCAAGGTGCACCTGACTACGGATACGTGGACCAGTAAGCACGGTCAGGGACGTTATATCTCCATAACAGCACACTGGGTAAATGCAGTGGCGGCTGGGCCTGAGGCGGATAACAGTTTGGCGCATGTCCTTCCACCACTGAGGATTGCAGGGCGCTTCAGTTTTCCTCCTGTTGCTTCCTCCTCCTACTCTGCTTCCTCATCCTCTACCAGCTCCTCATCCGGTCAGCGTAACAAATTCACCACCAACTTCAGCACAGCCAGGGGTAAACGACAGCAGGCAGTTTTAAAACATATCTGTTTGGGGGACAAACCCCACACCGCGCAGGAGCTGTGGACAGGCCTTGAACAACAGACCGATGAGTGGTTGGTGCCAGTGAGCCTCAAGCTTTTCGTTGCCTCTGGGCAGCCTAGAACACATGAGCGATTACATGCTGCAGTGTCTCCGCAATGCCTGGCAAAGGAACAAATGCGGTGAAAAGGGGCATTGGTCACTTCATGCAGGATAGAACAGGGGCGCTGACCTGGTACAGCATATCAGGAATAACCAGGATAGTCCATAATAATGAAAATTGTAACAATAACATAAGTTCCTGGAGGATCAAAATGAGTCCGTACCCGGGTCTTGTAGACAGTTAAACAGGGGTTTCCCGGGAGGAGCTACTCTGGTCCACAATATAGTCTCCGAATCTCACAGGTGGGTGCCCCTTAGTAGGCCGCGTGGAACTTCTTACTGGCAGAGGCTCTTCCTGCTGTCACCACCAGATCTTTGAGTTCTGTTAGACGTTCTTCAGTACCTTCTGCATGATCTTCTTTTGTTTTGCTTTCATTTTGACATCTCTCCTCCCTCTCCCAGCTGTCATCTATTAGCAGTGATTGCCTCCCTATATATCTCCTCCAGATACTGCCTTACCTTGCGGTTTATACAACTTCCTGGAGTGTGCTGATGCTAGAAGCTGTTACTGCTGCATCCACAAGATAAGTCTGTTTCTTTATTTTTGTTTTCCTGTGGGCTTGATCCTAGGTGACCCTGACTCCCTCCGTATTAAGTGTAGGGAGCCGGTGGTCGTGTCCCCTCACTATTATAGGGTGTTCAGGTGTCATACAGTCGAGGAACGAGGGTATGCAATTTTCTACCATTGAGATTTTTGCATAGGCTGAGCAGTAAGGGAGAGAGCTAGGGCTGTTACAGGGCTTACCCTTTTGTTCCTTAGTTTTGGATCAAGTCAGTCGGATCTTCATTGGTGTCTTCTAGTTTTCTGTAACACCATCCGTGACATCTGCCTTGGTTCAGGGGGGCTAGAGGAAGCTACAGGCTCTGGAGCCGTTTCAAGTACACCCTGGGACCGGTCATTCTGGGGTTGAGGACTAGCAGGAACTGGAGCCGGTACCACCAAGTTCAACCAGGGTGTGAGGAACCAATGAAGTGGCTCCTTGTCATGTAACAAGTTTTCAACAGCCTGCATAGGATCAACAGGTTGGGCTTACAACTCGGGCTCAGGAGACTCTGGCTCAATGTCCCCTGCTGCAGTTTCTTCTTCTATGCAGGGTTTTAAACTATTTCTGTGTACAATTTGGGAGCCTTTACCTTCCCTGGAAATTTGATAAATATGGGCCTCAGCATTAGGAATAGCAGTTATGACGTAGGGAGTCCTTTCCCACTTACTGTCCAGTTTACTGGTTCGGTGGTTATTCTTCAGCCACACCACGTCTCCTATAGCTAGAGGTTCTGCATGAGCAGCCAGGTCATAGTCTCTCTGCTGCTGCTCTCGGGCACTTTCCATGTGCTCCTGAACAATCTCCTTGGCATTAAGGAGACGTCTTTGATGCTCCACCACCCAATCAGTTTTCGGTAGTGGGTTGATGACATCAGGCACTTGCACGTCCAGGGAGTGGTCGGCAGGCAGCCTCCCCTGACGGCCGAACATCAAATACAAGGGTGTGTACCTGGTGGAACAGTGAATTGTATTGTTATATGTATACATAAGTTGTGGCAGCAGAGTAGGCCAATTACCCCTTGTCTCAGGGGGTACTGCTCTCAACATTTCAATGAGAGTTTGATTCATTCATCTTTTCACAGAGTCCATTACCTTGTGGATGATAGGCTGTGGACCGGACCTTCTGGCAATTATGTAGCAGGCACATCTCCTGGAACAACTGTGATTTAAACGCAGACCCCTGGTCGGGGAAGATTTTCTCTGGGCAGCCTTAGGGCAGGAGGAAATGCTTCAGCCGCAGTCTTGGCTGTCAGGTCCTTCACAGGCACTGCTACAACAAACTTAGTGAAGTGATCAATAATGGTTATGGCATAAGTATAACCTGAGCGACTTGGCTCCAACTTCACATGATCAATGGCAACAAGCTCCAGGGGAGTTTTACTCACTATAGGATGTAGAGGCGCTCTCTGGTCATGGCGTTCACTTCTCCCGACAGCACAGGCAGCGCATTCCCGGCACCATCTCTCAACATCTTCTCTCATCCCAATCCATTAGAACCTTTTGCGAATGGTGGCCTCAGTTTTCTGTACGCCGAAGTGTTCGGACTGGTTATGATACATCTCTAACACCAGACTGGCATCTCAACATGGTATGAGGATCTGGTACACCCTATCGCAGGACACTGGATCCAGGCTCCTTCTTAGCAACAGGCCTTTTTGAAGGAAGAGTTGGTGGCAATGTCTCCACAGTTTCAATAGTTCTGGGTCTACACTCTTCCTGCGGACTCTTTCAGGGGTTCTTCCACTAGTAAGGAAGTCGAGCAGTTCACCGAGGACTCTACTTTCTGACTGGAGCTTAATCCACCTTTCTTTTTCGCCCCTGGACTCAGGATTATTCGGTGAAGAGGGATTAGCAGCTGAGTTATTTTCCGTGTGAACATTATCTTGTTGAGCAAATTTGTTGTAAAACGCCGGTATTTCTACTTCCCAGGCATCCTTTGGTTCATCTGGTTCTTCTGTAGTGGGAAGCCGAGACAGGGCATCAGCATTATCATTTGAGCGGCCTGCCCTGTATTTCACAGTGAAGTCATAATTGGCAAGGCGGGAGGCCCATTTTTTCTCCAGGGCCCCTAATTTGGCTGTATTCAGATGCGCCAGGGGATTGTTGTCAGTGAAGGAGACAAATGGAGTGGCAGCAAGGTAGTCCTTGAATTTTTCCGTCACAGCCCACACTAAAGCAAGGAATTCCAGCTTGAAGGAACTATAATTCTGATCGTTTTTCTCAGCTCCCCTCAGAGATCTGCTGGCGTAGGCAATTACCCTCTCTTTGTTGTCTTGCACCTGAGCCAACACGGCTCCCAGGCCTCTCTTACTGGCATCCATATAGAGGTGGAACGGCTTCTGATCATCTGGGTAACCGAGGACAGGGGGTTCGGTCCGCTTCTTTTTCAGGAGCTGAAAGGCATTCTCCTGTTCCTCATTCCATTCAACAGGGATAGGATTCTTTGGATTTTTTTGGGATGCCCCCTCAGGAGTTCCTGGATCGGATCCGCAATCTGCACAAAATGCGGGATGAAGCGTCTATAATATCCTGCAAAACTAAGGAAACCTCTCAACTCCTTCACGGTGGTAGGAGTAGGCCAATTGCGGACAGCAGCAAGTTTATCAGGATCAGGCTGGACTCCTTCTGCGCTAACAACATGTCCCAGGTACTTTACCGCTGGTTTCAGCAGATGGCACTTTGACGGCTTGACATTAAGGCCATATTTACTGAGGACTTGAAACACTTCAGCCAGATGCTTTAAATGATCCTCATATGTCTTGGAGTAAATAATGTCATCCAAGTATAGCAATACAGTTTCAAAGTTCTTATGGCCTAAACAACGCTCCATCAACCGCTGAAACGTCCCTGGAGCATTACACAGTCCGAAAGGCATGTAGTTGAATTCAAACAGGCCCATAGGCGTAGTGAAAGCAGTCTTGTCCCGGTCTTCCGGGGCCATAAGTACCTGCCAGTATCCACTGGTTAAGTCCAAAGTTGAGAAGTAGGCTGATGACCCCAGGCCAGTCAAAGACTCTTCAATGCGTGGCAACGGATAAGCGTCTTTGTGGGTAATTTGATAGATTTTTCTATAGTCCACACAGAACCTAATGCTGCCATCTTTTTTACGAACAAGAACTAGGGGCGCAGCCCAGGGACTATGACTGTCCCGGATTATATTAGAGTTCTTCATTTCCTGTATGATCTCTTTTACAGACTGGTAGTGTCATGCCCTGCTCTGACTATGTGCGGAGGTCTGCCAGATTAGCAGCACGTGTTTAGTTTTTTGTTTCGGAGTCGTGCTAGATCCGCCTCCCTTCAGGTGCACTGGGTGGGGTCGTTGGTTTAAATTACTCTCACTCCCAGTGTTCTGTCTGGCTTTGGAAGCATGGAAGGAAGAATTGGCTGTTCCTGCTCAGATAAGATAAGTTGGTTTCTGATTTCTTGTTGTTTGCTGTCTAGGCTGTTTGAGTTACGTCTGTCCCCTCCAGGTCCTGAGGAAACAGGCTGCCCCTATTCCCCTTTCACCATCTCAGGGATTCTAGGGTATTTTCAGCCCAGGCACCAGGACACATTATTCCCACCTTAAAGGTCTGAATGTGGGCATAGCAGTATAGGGAGAGCTGTTAGGGATTTGCTAGGAGGTGACCTTATCCGCAGACCTTATCTGTATCTCTCCTTGATAGGAGGATAAGAGCCAGTGGGTATAGTGTGTTTGATTACACAGACCTCTCCATAGTCCGTGGAATGCTTGCTAAAGGCCTTGTGGTGCTCTTTAACCAGATTCAGGACTCCCTCTATTTGATCCTTCGGGGTGGATTCGTTCCCCACATGAAGTTCCTCCCACCAGGATACTGAAGAGGTGCTGGTAGGGGCGCTGCTGCTCTGTGCGGTTTGAGACGTCTCCGTGGCAGGCAGACGAATAACATCCTGGAAGGATACCTGGAAAAGCTGAGCAACAGAGAGAGTAACAGGGTGATCACTGAAATTAATCAAACGGACAGGCACTTTACCTTGAGATACAGTCACCAGGCTCTTGGCTGCTCGCACGAAGGGATGATTCTCAATTTGGATAGGCTCCCCCAGAGCTTGATAGTCTTGGCCCTGGATCCCTAGTACAGCACGGCACCACAGAATGATCTGGGAATTCAGTGGCAGAATCACCGGCCGGTTATCCTGGATCCGGGCAGTACAGATTTCTCATTTTCTATTTGCAAATTTTTGCTGAGCACACAGCACACTGATAGTCTTTTGAATGACTCTTTTAGAGGCAGGTGAAGCTGAAGATATGGATTGGTTCAGTGCCTTAAGCACCTCAGAGTAAAATTTTTTAAAGACATTAGTCCCTAAGATCACAGGGTGTCCCCCTTTATCTCCAACTTGCACCACAATCACACCTTGCTGTGGTAAGGTGGCTTCTCCCACCTGAAGCGTAGGTTCCCAGTACCCATGGACTTTCACCAGCTTGCCATTGCTAGCAATCATATCTACCCAGGATTCCGGTGGCTGGGTGAGGAGACTTGGATCCGAGAATTTGTCAAAAGTGGGTTGTTGGATGGTGGGGACCTGAGACCCAGTATCCAGCAGGGCTTCAAAAGGGATCCTGTTGATGCATATGTAAATTTTTGGACAAGATCCTACGTATCTGGGCATCCAATTTGGATCCTTTGTACCTACTGTTCTACCTCCCGAGGGGCGGTCCTCGGCCTCGGGGGTGGCCCGTTTAACTGCCAACACATTGACTCAGTATGGCCATATTTTTTACAATAGGTGCAGACAGGCTGCTTGCGATTCTTAGACCGGTAACTCGGTCGACCATCAGGTTCTTTGGGGTATACCTCTTTATATGCAGGCGGGAGGAGCCTTTGAGGTAGGGGGCTTTCGTCTTCCAATAACAATGGTCTTTCCCACTCCTCTATTTTCCTGCACACCTTTTCTAGGCTCTTAGTGAGATGGTTAACTTGCTCCATTAACACCGCCACCACATCTGTTACTGGAGCCTAGGTGGCTTGACTGGCTCCGGACGGTCTCACATTAATAGTTTTTGGCTGGCAGGCCTGAGGTTCAACGAAGGTCGCCGGCCCTGTGAGCGGATTTTGACCCAGGATACTGATGGCCAGCTCTTTAAAGTCCAAAAACGGGGGGCTGAGCCTAACCGCTGAACTAGACGGAGCTGTGAGTGAAAGCTCTCTCCTCCATATACCCCACTTCAAAGGTTCTGCACGTTGCAACCTGCTTAAGGATGGGTAAATTCAGCAGACCTAGGGATGATTCCGATACCCCCAAGGGGAAGAAAAACCAAACGGACCTGGACAGATTCGTTCACTAAAGGTCTACTTGGTCTCCTGCACGCCTGACCAAAATGGCGCCCAAGCGCACAGAGCAGGTATCAGACGGAGAAGCAGAGGAAAAGCTGGACTATGCAGACTCACCAGCAGATGACAAGCCGATGGAGGAAGTGGGGCACATCACAAAATCCTTTCTAAAGGAATCAATGGCACAGGCGCTTGCACCCCTGCTACAAGAGGTGAGAGATCTGCACCATGACATGCGGGCCATAGGATCCAGGGTTGTCCAAGAACAGATAGTAGCCCACAGTGCAGCCCTCTCTGCCGTCTCCAGAGATCAAGTAGCCTCTTTAAACAATGCCTTTCTCATGATTGAGGACCAAGAAAATAGAAGTAGGAGAAAAAATTTACGCATAAAAGTCTTACCTGAGACTGTTGCTCCGGGGGACCTTGAGAGCGCCGCGCTGGCCATGTTTGCGGACCTGCTGGGGGAAGAGCGGGCGACAACCATCATTATTGAGAGGATCCATCGCTCTCTGCGCCCCACACCTAAAGTGGTAGACCCCCCTAGAGATGTCATTTGTGGTCTCCTAAGCTACAGAGACACAGCCGCAATACTCCAGGCTGCCAGAAAAAAGACCTCACTGTGCTATGAAGAGTCGCCTGTATCTCTATGCCAGGACATAGCAGCCTCAACGCTAGCCAAGCGCAGGATACTAAAGCCACTCACAGACCACCTGAGGAATCAGAAAATAAAATTCCCCTTTGGGATAACGTTCGCCAGGAATGGCCAAAGATACACAATCAGGTCTCCCCAGGACTTACGTTCTACCTGGAAAATCCTGGAGATAGCCCCGTTGGAGTTGGACTCCTGGTTACCAGTGGATATTCCGTCTTCCCGTCTACCGCAACTACCGACCTCAGAATCCTGGTCTACAGTCTCCAGAAGGAGATCTTCCGACAGCAGGAAATCGTCGGGTTGAAGAGATTCTATCAAGGCCGGCGGCCAAGTGATACCTCTGAAACACCAGATCTAGCTGTCCTTTTTTCCTTAGGTTACATAAACCAGTGGCGCTCCTGTTATAATTATGTTTTGCTACCATTGTAGCTATTCCACTATGTTATATTCATGTAACATGCACTATACCTACTATGCTGGTCCTAGCCTTATCTGCTAGGCCAAGATCTGCAAGCCCTCAGAAGTGGGGTAGTGGAGGCTTCGGGTTAGGATGAAACTCCACCTGCACCGTTCCTCCCCCACCCTACAGCTGGGGCTCATGCCCTCAAAGAAGACTTTCCTAATATACCAACTGTTAGTTATTGTTAACGGTTTAAGTTGCCTTTGTCCCCACTTTCATAACTCGGTTGTCAGCTCTGTTCTCAGCCCAGATGCCCACTGGATGAGCGGAAGTATTGCCCAATACAGGTTGTTGTCTAGGGTCACTTGCACCTTTATGCCCAATCAACATACCAGTGCAGAAACATCCAGCTCGCCAGCCCACCCTATACAACGGTATTTTCATCCCGTGTATGAGTTACACCCCATAGAGGGATTTGGCTTATATATGCTTGGAGCCTCATAACAGGCTCGATCACCCTTCCTCACATACTCAATACATACCTCCTCAGGTTTTTACCCTACCTACTTGACCACTTGCAAAAGTTGCACACCCTCTGGTATTTGGTATTATGTAGTACAAGGCATGACAAACATGCCTTCAACTTCTTTATACATATACGTGTATTCAGTCCACGTGTCATTAATAATATCCTCAGCCTCTCGCCACCCTTCTCTCAGAGTGGGATTGGTGATCGTGTGCTCATCAATGTGCCTAGCACTTGTACTTATCTGAAGTTACCAAACCTCCTTAGGTTCTTATATGCATTCTATATACTTAGACCACTTTGTACTCATAACCGGTCGGCCCCCACAGTAACCTTCACCTCGCAGGAAGTTGAGAATGTCTGTAATTATAGCAATTATGACTGCACTTGTGTTTATACGGTATTAGTCCATGTACCCAGCGTGTCAGATATATACTATGTACCCAACATTCCTATTTATTATGTACTTAGCTTTTATGTCTTCTCACCTGTATTCAGCTCAATGGCGACTCCTGGGGAACCTACAGTTATGAATAGACCATTCTTCTCCCATATGTCTGTCAAGCACTGGCCTGGTCCTAATGAGCCTGGGATTGGTATGTACCATGCCCATGTGGCGTACTGTCAGCTTTCTACCCTTACTCCCACCATTAATATTGAATGGCGGAATTAAAAGTCACCACCTTCAATGTTAGAGGATTTAACTCACCCCAGAGGAGCTCTCAGGTTTTCACTCTCCTAAAAAAAACTAGGTAGCGACATATGCTTCCTGAAAGAAACACACCTTAAAAAAGGGAGAATTCCGCTTATCTCAAAATCAGTTTCCTAGATGGTTCCACTGCACATATACCTCAGCCTCAAGAGGTGTGAGCATAGGATTAGGAAAAAATGGTTACGCACGACCGTTCTAAAATTCCAAGATTTTGCTGAGGGGCTACAGATTATTGGAGGTGACATTAATATCTCCCTAAACCCAGAATTGGGCACATCTACTGGTAGGTCGCACACATCACGAAAAACTTTGGGAGGTATCAGTGGTTTACTAAAAGTCATTCCAAAGAAACAAGTCATTCCAAAGACTAGACTACATCTTTCTGTCAAACTCTCATATTAACATGCTAACACATTCACACACAGACTCTATCACAGTTTCCGATTATGCCCCTGTGACATCCACACTTACGTTTTCTAACCTCCCCATTAGGACATGGTCGTGGTGTCTGAACGAAACCCTATTAGATAGAGACTCACACGTCTCCGATCTGTCTATCAAACTGTCACACTACTTCCGTATCAACACCACACGTGACACATCCCAGACCCGTATCTGGGATGCCCATAAGGCTTTCATTAGAGGAGAACTCATCGCATTAGAGTAAAGTTAAAAAAGACAGACAAAAGACACTTAACTCTCTACTAAGCCAAATAGCAACCATGGAATCTATCCAGAAACAATCCAAACTAGTCCAAGTTCAAGACAAGCTCAACGCCCTGAGAAGACAACTAAGGGAGTTATTAAATATTAAGTGTGCAAGGGCATACCAATATGCTAAATTTAAACAATACTTACACGGGGACAAAGGTAGAAAACTCATGTCGCACCAAATTAAACAGAGAAGAGACGCCCAATTTATCCCTTCCATTAGCTCCGCAGGCAGCAGTTGTGTGTCCAATACTTCTAACATAGCAGCTGAATTCTGCTCCTTTTATGAACAATTATATAACCTTGAGATCTCTTCTGGGATTACCCCAGGAGACCTATCAAAGGCTGAGAGAGTACACCAGATAGACAGCTTCCTCGCAACTTTGAACCTGCCAGTACTGACCAAGGATGACTGTTCGAACCTCACTAAACCTTTCTCTGAAGAGGAAGTAAAAAAAGTGGTCATGGGCATGCCCTTAGGTAAAGCGCCGGGCCCGGATGGCCTGCCAATCGGATATTATAAGAAATTCCTCCCAACCCTCCTACCCCAACTAACAAATTGGTGTCAGGCACTGGCAAAGGGTGACTCTCTTCCCAAGCAAGCATTAGAAGCCACAATTACAATTATCCACAAAGAAGGAAAAGATGCAAGAGAATGTGGTAACTACAGACCTATCTCACTGCTGAACCTAGACATAAAGATTTGGGCCAAACTATTGGCTTCTAGATTAAACTCCCTGATGCCAAAGATTATCAACAGAGAACAGGCAGGGTTTGTTCTGGGCAGGGAGGGGCACTTCCAAACCTGTAGACTCTTAAACGCGATCACGTGGTCAAAGCTCAAAACCCAGCCTATAGTACTGTTGAGTACAGATGCCGAGAAGGCCTTCAATCGGGTCGACTGGTTATACATGCAGTGTACCCTCCTCAGGTTTGGAATCCCCTCAATGTTCATACAGGCTATAATGTCTCTATATAGCTCCCCTAGCGCCACGGTATGAGTTAATGGCACACTATCGAACCCCTTTCCTATCTCCAACGGTACCCGACAGGGGTGTCCCTTGTCCCCATCATTATTTATAATGATCATGGAGACCCTGTTGCAGGCGTTCCGCGACAACCCACTCATCAAGGGCTTAACAATAGGGTCTGTGGAACACAAATGTGCGGCATTTGCAGACGATTTAATGCTCTTAATAACTAATCCGAAGCAGGCTTTCCCATTAATTCTAGAATCATTCTCTGCCTTTGGAAAATTATCCAACTTCAGAATAAACTATTGTAAGTCAGTGGCAATGGGAGTGTCGGTACCCGCCTCTTTGCTGAGAACGCTTAAAGAGACTTACCCATTTTAGTGGAACGACACCTACATTTCGTACCTGGGAGTTGAACTGACTAGTGACCCCTCTAATCTATATAATGTTAACTATATATCACTGTTAAAAAAAATACAAATCCAGCTGAGGTCCTTGACACTTCCGTGGGTATCATGATTGGGTCGTAAAAATGTTTTACAGGCATATATAGTCCCAATGTTCCTATATCTGCTACAGATGGTACCAATCAATGTTCTGCTCTTCTTCTTCAGACGGGTGAGACAAATGTTCTCACTTTTCCTATGGAAAGGTAAAAAACCTAGGATAGCCTGTGACAGACTAACTAATACTCGTATACAAGGAGGATTCGGCCTCCCTGATTTAGCTTTGTATTATAGAGCTATTCAACTAAAGAGATAGCGGCTGCTTTGCATACAGACATACAGACCTTTGGGGGCAGACATTGAGATTGCAATGCTAACCAAAAAACAATTGGCTAGTCTCTGGGGACTCGATCTCCCAGATGACTCTCTGCCAGGAATTTCAGTAAGTCTTTATAAGACAATTAAACAGCTTAAAGTTCATATGTTGCTATTCTCAACACCCCCTCATCTCCTCCCAGCCACAGCCATCCCTTTCCTCTCGAACAGGGACATGCTATTGATTCCACAATTTTGGAATTTGCTCAAGAATACTTCGTTGTCATCCCTTTTTCTTAAACTAAAGACAGAAGGAGACCTAGCCTCCTTTTGCTCTACGATTGTGAGTGAGGAAAACTTCCTAGCATATAATGAACTAAAAAACACCTGTACCGACCTATTAGCTAAGTATGATAAACCCAATGCTCCCACTTGGTTTGAACAGCTTGCATCTCATGATAAACTGCTGAAACAGACCATCTCACTGTTGTACAAATGGTTATTGTCCAAGAGACCCATGGGAACCCCGACTTTTATAAACACTTGGGAGTCTGACTTAGATTGCTCTTTCACCCCTGCGGAATTAACCCTGATCTACTAAATTTCCCATGTTTTCTCTAAATGTATTAAAATACAGGAACATTCCTTCAAAACTATGACCCGATGGTATAACAATCCAGTTAAGCTGTTCAAAATGGGCTCCTGATAACCGATGTTGGCAATGTAGTGTGGGAAAAGGTACCTTAGGACATATACTATGGCTCTGCCCGATCATCCGTCCATTTTGGGAGCTAGTCGAGCGTCAGATAAATATAATATGTAATACATCTATCCAGTTATAGCCTGCTACAGTGGTGCTTTGGCTGCCATCGAGCACCATACACACACATACCCAGCATACATATGGCTGACTATCTTGTGATGTTAAAAGAAACAACTGAGATCCTTCTTGTCCCTTTACATTTTCCATGATCCTCTTCCCCCTTCTATTTGATGGTGGATATGCTTTGCCTCTTGATCAGAGCTAGAAGTTACCCATTTGTAACCTTTGTCATGATGCTATGTGGTTAGAATCATTATGTGTAATACCAGCATTGCTGACTCGTGGTGCGATGTCCTCAGTATCAAATCCACTATTTTTTTTGACTTTACAATGTAAAAACCAAAAACTGTCTGATTTAACAGTGATTGTCAAATACTTTGCTTTCTCAATAAAAAGAGATTTGTCCGAGAAGTCCAAAAATGCACAATTGGGGTGTTGGCCCGACAGCATCCTCAGCTGGCCTTTAAATGCTCAGTGTTTACACCCGCAATGAACTGCTCTCTCAGAATCCGGTCTTGGTCCTCAGCCTCCCGGGGGTCCACCTGGACCACAGCCCTTAAAGTCTCTTGCAGGGACAAAGCAAAATCACGGAGTGACTCACCAGGCTGTTGCTTCCTGCTGAAAAATCACATCTTAACTTCTGACACCGTCCTGCCCTCAAACGTGGTGCCGAGGCGATCAAAGATCTGTTCCAGGCTACTCTTTTTGGAACTGGGCCCTGACATAACTTCCCTGTGGGCGGCCCCTTCTAACTGTGCTAAGAGGATCTCCATTTGTTGCTCAGCGGAGATGGGATAGAGCCGGAATAAGGCCAGGATCTGGTTTCTAAAGTCTTTAACCTCTTAAGGACACATGACGTACCGGTACGTCATGATGTCCTGGTACTTAAGGACACATGACGTACCGGTACGTCATGAATGGTTCCGATCACCGCCGCTCGGCGGGCGGTGATCGGAACCCGGTGCCTGCTCAATTCATTGAGCAGGCACCTGGGGCAAATGCGCCGGGGGGTCCTGTGACCCCCCCATGTCGGCGATCGCAGAAAACCGCAGGTCAATTCAGACCTGCGGTTTTCTGCGTTTCCGGGTTATTCGGGTCTCTGAAGACCCGATAACCCGGAACAGGATGGTGATGGTGGTGTGATTTCACTCCACCAATCACCATCCAGCGATCCTGAGTGGTGATGGTGACATCACCACTCAGGATCGCTTCTGATTGGTCAGTGGGCGGTCCGGCGGCAGATTCAAAAGAGGCAGGCGCTCCTCTCCTCCTCCTTTTGTGTTCCGGAGCCGGAGGAGAGAGGAGCTGCCTGCACGTGTCTGCTGCCGCTGCCTGCACCCGATCTGTGCCCCCAGGACCCGATCTCTGCCACCAGCACCCCCCATCAGGTACATAGGGACAGCTAGGGAAAGTTTGGGTTAGGCAGGGAAAAAAAGGGAAAGTTAGTTTTTTTCACTTTTCATTGCATCACCCTAGTTAGGGTGTCTGGGGTCCACAGCACAGCTGTGTGACCCTAGACCCCCCAGGGGTGCTGCCACTTGCCCCCCCCCTGCCCCCCCTCCCCCCCCACTTTTTTGGGGTGCAGGATTTTTTTTTTTTTGTGTACGCTGACTGTGGCCGGCACTCTTAGTGTCCGGCCACTGTTAGCGCATCGCACACCCCACCGCTGATCAACTTCGGACGGTTGATCAGCGGTTTTGAATTTTTTTTTCCACATTTTTTTGGCCTTTTTTTTAGTCAGTTTATTTTTTTATTTTTTTAGTTTTAGGGTGAGTTCGTGAACACCCGTGCCCCCACACACACGCACACAAAATAAAGAGTTACACACACGCACATATACACGCAGACACACACTCCCCTATGGCCCGCCGGACGTTCTCGGCCGAGGAGGCATACGCCCAGCTTGCCTCCGAATCCGAGAGTCCCAGTGAGGATGAGGATGACCCCACATTCCTGTTGTCATCCGCATCCTCCTCATCATCTAGCGATGATGATGAGCCCCCAAGGCGGCGGAGACGCCGCCAGGCGGAGCAAGGGGACCGCCATGTTAGGGACCCTGTGGCCCAGCCTAGTACGAGCAGCTCTGGGGCTCGTACTGGTTTCCCGGCCCACCAGTTAAATCCACCGGAGCACCCTGCCGGTGAATTTGTCTGGTGTAGCCCAGAGCGATACGAGCCCGTGATTCCTGATTTTGTAGGCCAATCAGGAATCCAGATTTCCACAGTGGGCTACACTGAATATGACTTTTTTCGTCATTTTTTCAGTGACCCACTGGTAAATCTGATGGTGGAGCAGACGAATCTGTACGCCCAACAGTTCGTCGCTCAACACCCGGGCTCCTTTTTGGCCAGGCCCGGTGGCTGGACGCCGGTCAGTGCAGCCGAAATGAGGACATTTTGGGGCCTCGTGCTGCATATGGGCCTGGTCAAGAAACCCAGTGTCAGGCTGTACTGGAGTGGGGACGTCCTATACCAGACCCCACTTTACAGTACAGCCATGACACACTCCCGGTTTGAGGCCATTCGGAAATGTCTGCATTATTCCGATAATGCAGCATGTCCCCCCCGAGGTGATCCTGCCCATGACCGTCTGTACAAGATACGGCCGGTCATCGATCACTTTTGGGCCAAATTCATGGAGGCCTATGTACCTGGAAGAGAGGTCGCGGTTGATGAGTCTCTCATTGCGTTCAAGGGGAGACTCATTTTCCGCCAGTATGTGCCCACCAAGCGAGCGAGGTATGGCGTGAAGCTATACAAAATTTGTGAGAGTACCTCAGGGTACACTTACAAATTTCGTATATACGAGGGGCGAGATTCCCGGATTCAACCCCCAGAATGTCCCCCCACTCTGGGTGTTACCGGGAAACTTGTGTGGGACCTTATGTTCCCACTGCTGGATAAGGGTTACCACCTTTACGTGGATAACTTTTATACCAGTATCCCCTTGTTCCAGTCCCTTGCCGCCAGATCCACGTTCGCTTGTGGGACCGTGCGGAAAAATCAACGCGGCCTCCCTGCCCTCCCCCTCCAGGTACCTATCCCCAGGGGTGAGACCCGTGCCCTTACCACTGGAAACCTGTTGCTGGTCAGGTATAAGGACAAGAGGGATGTCCTTATGCTGTCCACAATTCATGGTAACGGCATCACCCCTGTCTCTGTGCGAGGTACCGCGGCAACGGTCCTCAAGCCCGATTGTATAGTCGCCTACAATCGGTATATGGGAGGAGTTGATCTCTCTGATCAAGTCCTCAAGCCATATAACGCCATGCGCAAAACCCGGGCATGGTACAAAAAAGTTGCGGTCTACTTGGTGCAGGTTGCCATGTACAACTCTTTTGTACTATCCCGAAGCGCTGGCAGCACAGGGACATTCCTCCAGTTCTATGAGGCAGTCCTCAAGGCCCTGATGTTTTCGGACCGGGAAAGAGCAGGCCGGAGTACCTCGGGAACTGTAGGTGCCCGGATCGTCCCTGGCCAACACTTTCCAGGTGTGGTCCCCCATACTGGAAAGAAGGGACGAACCCAAAAAAGGTGCAGAGTGTGTCACAGGAGGGGGATACGGAAGGACACCACAACTCAATGTGACACGTGCCCCGATCATCCGGGCCTCTGCATTATTGGTTGCTTCAGGGAGTATCACACTTCCATGGAGTACTAAATTTATATCCCAATTTAGGACTGACATGGGATAAAAAAAAAAAGGGTTCTCAGACTTGAGACACCCAAAAAAACTATAATTTATTAAAAGTAGACATATTAGGTATCGCCGCGTCGGTAATAATCTCCTCTATAAAAATACCCCATGATCCAACCCCCCCAGATTAACACGGTCCAAAAAAAAAAAAAAAAGTGCAAAAAAAGATTTTTTTTTGTCACCAAACATAACAAAAAATTTAATAGCAAGCGATCAAAAAGTCATATAGCCCCCAAAATAGTGCCAGAAAAACCGTCCGCTCGTCTCGCAAAAAATGAGCCCCCACATAAGATAATCAGATAAAAAATAAATAAAAAAAATGACACCTAGACTTTAGAGATACCAAAAAAATGTTTGGGTATCAAAAAGGATAATATAGTCAAAAACCTAAATAATTATAAAAAAAAGTAGACTTATTAGGTATCGCCGCGTCCGTAAGAATCTCCTCTATAAAAATATCCCATGACCCAACCCCCCAGATTAACACGGTTAAAAAAAAAAAATGAAAACGGTGCCAAAAACTCCATTTTTGGCACTTTTTCATTTCAATCCGTTTTTTTCGGTAACAAAACAAGGGTTAACAACCAAACAAAAGTTAATATTTATTACCCTGATACTGCAGTTTACAGAAATGACATATTTGTGGTCGTAAACTGCTGTATCAGTAAAAGGGAGGCCGCAAAAGGAAAGGACCGACATGGTTTCTGGAAGGCCGATTTTGATGGCCTTTTTTATTGACACCATGTCCCTTTTGAAGCCCCCCTGATGCCCCCCTAGAGTAAAAACTCCCTAAAAGTGACCCCATCTAAGAAACTACACCCCTCAAGGTATTCAAAACTGATTATACAAACTTTATTAACCCTTTAGGTGTTCCTCAACAGTTAATGGCAAATGGAGATGAAATTTCAGAATCTCAATTTTTGGTAACCTTGCCTCACAAAAATGTAATATAGAGCAACCAAAAATCATATGTACCCTAAAAATAGTCCCCCAAATAATGCCACCTTATCCCATAGTTTCCAAAATGGGGTCACTTTTAGGGAGTTTCTACTCCAGGGGTGCATCAGGGGGGTTGAAACAGGACACGGTGTAAATAAACCGGTCCATAAAAATCAGCCCTCCAAAAACCAAACGGCGCACCTTTCCCTCTACGCCCCGCTGTGTGGCCGTACAGTAGTTTACGGCCACATATTGGGTGTTTCTGTAAACGGCAGAGTCAGGGCAATAAAGATACAGTCTTGTTTGGCTGTTAACCCTTGCTTTGTTAGTGGAAAAAATGGGTTAAAATGGAAAATTAGACAAAAAAATCTAATTCTCAAATTTCATCCCCATTTGTCAATAACTCTTGCGCAACACCTAAAGGGTTAACGACGTATATAAAATCAGTTTTGAATACCTTGAGGGGTGTACTTTCTTAGATGGGGTCACTTTTAGGGAGTTTCTACTCCAGGGGTGCATCAGGGGGGTTGAAACAGGACACGGTGTAAATAAACCGGTCCATAAAAATCAGCCCTCCAAAAACCAAACGGCGCACCTTTCACTCTATGCCCCGCTGTGTGGCCGTACAGTAGTTTACGGCCACATATTGGGTGTTTCTGTAAACGGCAGAGTCAGGGCAATAAAGATACAGTCTTGTTTGGCTGTTAACCCTTGCTTTGTTAGTGGAAAAAATGGGTTAAAATGGAAAATTAGACAAAAAAATGAAATTCTCAAATTTCTTCCCCATTTGCCAATAACTCTTGTGCAACACCTAAAGGGTTAACGACGTATGTAAAATCAGTTTTGAATACCTTGAGGGGTGTAGTTTCTTAGATGGGGTCATTTTTGGGAGGTTTCTATTATCTAAGCCTCACAATATGACTTCAAACCTGAACTGGTCCATAAAAAGTGGGATTTTGAAGATTTCTGAAAAATTTCAAAATTTGTTTCTAAACTTCTAAGCCTTGTAACATCCCCAAAAAATAAAATATCATTCCCAAAATGCTACAAACATGAAGTAGACATATGGGGAATGTAAAGTCATCACAATTTTTGGGGGTATTACTATGTATTACAGAAGTAGAGAAACTGAAACTTTGAAATTTGCTAATTTTTGCAATTTTGGGGTAAATTAGGTATTATTTTGTGCAAAAAAAATTATTTTTTTGACTTCATTTTACCACTGTCATGAAGTACAATATGTGACAAAAAAACAATCTCAGAACGGCCTGGATAAGTCAAAGCGTTTTAAAGTTATGTGCACTTAAAGTGACACTGGTCAGATTTGCAAAAAATGGCCTGGTCCTTAAGGTGAAATAAGGCTGTGTCCCTATGGGGTTAAATTTGTGGGCTTCCCCGGAATATCGCGGGAACCAGGGGGCCCCGAAATAATATGGCATGGTCAGTGGCATCAGGCTAGATGCTGCCACAGCGGTGGGCACCCTGTTATCAGCTGCGTGCTTTTCAGAAGGTTCATCGGGGGCCACCCGCTCCGCTTCATGGCATGGGCTCTGGAGGAAAGTTCTGTAGGCAGACACATGCTGGACTTTGCTCACTCAAGTGTTGCTAAGGGTGACCACGGAGTGGGTATGACCCTTTAAGGAGCGGCGGAGCAGGCCAAATATGAATTGGATGTACTTCCCCCCGGATTACTTTTCACAGTTCTTGGCCCAACAATTTTCAAATAAACAGATAGGGCAGTTATCAATTTATAGGCTATAATGGCACACAGTTCAGATTCCACAATGGCGGAGGAATATTCGCATCCTGTTCGTGATGCCAAAATATGCAGTACGCAGCCCTGCAGGGTGAGTGATGGTAAGGTCACAGGGGTAGTTACTAACCGAGGGTGTTTTTGGTACTCACAGTTTTTATATACCCTGGGCAGGCGTACAGCAGTGATGGAGAGGCTGGCACACGGATCCTCTGGGGCACTCTCTATGTATAGAAACAAAGCCGGGTGGTAGGTGAGGTGCCCTGGATGTTGGAGGTTTAATGTGCCGGTGGCAAGATCCCTTCAAGTTTGTGACGCCAGTACCGGTAACGGTGGCACACCGATTTATTGTAGTAATAATTGAGGAACACAAGTTGCAGTGAACCAGAACTTCCTTTTACTGAACAGTTCAACTATTTACAGTCTTTAGTTAGTTCCACATGTAAAAGGTTGTAACAGACAGGCTTTATATAAAGCGGCAGGCAAAGTCCTTGCAAGATACTCAGAGGGAATAACACTTACAGATCAGGCTGTATTTTCCTCAGTTCCTGTCTGGCTTTCTCCAAGGCCTGTATGCCCTATTGCTGGCTTTATCCTTGGGTAGGGAAACCTTCCTCTGGTATATGTCTCCTTGCTGTAGAATATCCTTCTGCCCTTCAGCTCCCTGTTTGGCTGGAAAGAAACTTGGCTCTGCACTGTACTTTTAACGGAACTTGGTTTCTCAGGAGGCAAACTCTTCCCCTGGATGCAACTTCTGAGCTTCTTTTGCTCAGTAAACTCAGGCAGGCTAGACTGCACTAACTAGCCTCCTGGACTATACTGCACTCCCTCTTTCCTGTCTGGGCCTAACTATATATACTAGGGGTTCCCAAGCTCCTTCTACTGTCTAGGAGGAGGAACTACCCCTAACAGGTCTGATACAGGAGATAACAGGAAAAACACATAATATAAAATATAAAAAACATCATATAAAATACAATGACCATGTTCCACAGGAGGTGGAGAATAACGTGGCCATATTGACCCTTGTGTAGTGCCCACATTTGCCTAGTGGGACACTACAATATTAATGTATTACATTGGAAATATTCCAATGGACATGTCCAGACATGTCTGGACGCACTCGGGCTGATGTCAGCAGTGAGTCTATAAGGCAAGCTGGACAGATTTTGATAAAGGGAGGCTACTTTCACACTTGCGTTTGGGGTTCTGCTTGTGAGTTCCCCGAACTCACAAAACTCACATTTTGATTGCAAGGTACTTCTCACACATTTGGGCCCCTAAATTGCCAGGGCAGTATAACTACGCCACAAGTGACCCCATTTTGGAAAGAAGACACCCTAAGGTATTCCGTGAGGGGCACTGCGAGTTCCTCGAATTTTTTTTTTTGTCACAAGTTAGCGGAAAATGATGATGTTTTTTTTTTTTTTTTTTTTTTTTCTTACAAAGTCTCATATTCCACTAACTTGCGACAAAAAATAAAAAATTCTAGGAACTCACCATGCCCCTCACAGAACACCTTGGGGTGTCTTCTTTCCAAAATGGGGTCACTTGTGGGGTAGTTATACTGCCCTGGCAATTTAGGGGCCCATATGTGTGAGAAGTACTTTGCAATCAAAATGTGTAAAAAATGGCCTGCAAAATCCGAAAGGTGCACTTTGGAATATGTGCCCCTTTGCCCACCTTGGCCGCAAAAAAGTGTGACACATCTGGTATCGCCGTACTCAGGAGAAGTTGGGGAATGTGTTTTGGGGTGCCATTTTACATATACCCATGCTGGGTGAGAGAAATATCTTGGCAAACGACAACTTTTCCCATTTTTTTATACAAAGTTGGCATTCGACCAAGATATTTTTCTCACCCAGCATGGGTATATGTAAAATGACACCCCAAAACACATTCCCCAACTTCTTCTGAGTACGGCGATACCAGATGTGTCACACTTTTTTGCAGCCTAGATGCGCAAAGGGGCCCAAATTCCTTTTAGGAGGGCATTTTTAGACATTTGGATCCCAGACTTCTTCTCACGCTTTAGGGCCTCTAAAAAGCCAGGGCAGTATAAATACCCCACATGTGACCCCACTTTGGAAAGAAGACACCCCAAGGTATCCAATGAGGGGCCTGGCAAGTTCATAGAATTTTTTTTTTTTTCGCATAAGTTAGCGGAAATTGATTTTTTTTTGTTTTTTCTCACAAAGTCTCACTTTCCGCTAACTTAGGACAAAAATTTCAATCTTTCATGGACTCAATATGCCCCTCAGCAAATACCTTGGGGTGTCTTCTTTCCAAAATGGGGTCAGTTGTGGGGTGTTTGTACTGCCCTGGCATTTGAGGGTCTCCGCAATCATTACATGTATGGCCAGCATTAGGAGTTTCTGCTATTCTCCTTATATTGAGCATACAGGTAATGAGATTTTTTTTTCCGTTCAGCCTCTGGGCTGAAAGAAAAAAATGAACGGCACAGATTTCTTCATTCGCATCGATCAATGTGGATGAAAAAATCTCTGCCAAAAAAAAAAAATGGAGGGGAAAGGCGTCTGCCAGGACATAGGAGCTCCGCCCTACATCCATACCCACTTAGCTCGTATGCCCTGGCAAACCAGATTTCTCCATTCGCATCAATCGATGTGGATGAATAAATCATTGCCGGGATATTTTTTTATATATATATATATATATATACAAAGTGCTTGCCAAAGCATAGGAACGCGGCCTCTTCCTCAGCTCGTATGCCTCGGCAAACGTATCTGTCACTGCAGAGGAGAAAATCCCGTCTTGCAGCGCCGCATACACCGACTTGCGTGTAATCTGACAGCAGCGCAATGCTTCTGTCAGAATGCACATCGGTGCTGCAGCTAGTAGATCGGTTGGTCCACCTGGAAGGTAAAAAGACAAAAAAAAAAAAAAAAGAAAAAACCAGGCCACAACGCAATAATTTTATTAACTTTGGAACAGAACATGTAACTTTAACTTTTGGAACTAAACATTAACCTGTTTGCTTACCTGTTGTGGAGGTTATAGTCGTGGACTGAGAGGGGCTTTTCAATGACACGGGTTGCTCGCTCAATTTGTATTGTCGTGTCTGCGTGAATGGAGGAGAGCATGTAAACGTCACGCTTGTCTCTCCATTTCACCGCGAGCAGTTCTTCGTTACACAGTGCGGCCCTCTGCCCCCTTGCAAGACGGGTGCTAACGAGCCGTTGGGGGAAGCCCGCGCGACTAGTTCGCGCGGTACCACAGGCGCCAATCCGTTCTAGAAACAAATGCCTAAAGAGGGCCACACTTGTGTAGAAATTGTCCACATAAAGATGGTACCCCTTGCCGAATAAGGGTGACACCAAGTCCCAAACTGTCTTCCCACTGCTCCCCAGGTAGTCAGGGCAACCGACCGGCTCCAGGGTCTGATCTTTTCCCTCATAGACACGAAATTTGTGGGTATAGCCTGTGGCCCTTTCACAGAGCTTATACAATTTGACCCCATACCGGGCGCGCTTGCTTGGGATGTATTGTTCGAAGCCAAGGCGCCCGGTAAAATGTATTAGGGACTCGTCTATGCAGATGTTTTGCTCAGGGGTATACAAATCTGCAAATTTCTGGTTGAAATGGTCTATGAGGGGCCGAATTTTGTGGAGCCGGTCAAAAGCAGGGTGGCCCCTTGGACGGGAGGCGGTGTTGTCGCTAAAGTGCAGGAAACGCAGGATGACCTCAAATCGTGTCCTGGACATAGCAGCAGAGAACATGGGCATGTGATGAATCGGGTTCGTGGACCAATATGACCTCAATTCATGCTTTTTTGTCAGGCCCATGTTGAGGAGGAGGCCCAGAAAAGTTTTAAATTCGGAAACTTGGACTGGTTTCCACCGGAAAGGCTGGGCATAAAAGCTTTCCGGGTTAGCGGTGATAAATTGTGTGGCATACCTGTTTGTCTCTGCCACGACTAAGTCTAAAAGCTCCGCAGTCAAGAACAGCTCAAAAAATCCCAGGGCCGAATCGATCTGAGCTGTCTCAACCCGAACTCCAGACTGGGCGGTGAAAGGGAAAACTACGGGTGCGGCTGAAGTTGGGGACTGCCAATCAGGGTTTGCCAGCACCTCTGGGATTCTAGGGGCTCTACGGGCACGTCTTTGCGGTGGCTGCGACGGGGTCACTACTGCACGTGCCACCGTACCAGCTTCAACTGCCCTTCTGGTGCTCGCTACTTCACCAGGTTGTACGGCAGTGCTGGTACTAGGTCCAGGAAGGGCTGGGCTGCTGGTGTATGCCTCACCACGTAATCCGACAGCACCAGCCCCACTCTGCTGCTCTTGAAGCGGATCCTGCGCAACCTGCGGTCTAGCGACACGGGGCCGGGTACGCCTGGTGCTATCAGGGACCTCAGCCTCCTCGTCCGAACTTTGGGTCAGAGAGCCACTGCTTTCTACAGGTTCGTATTCTGACCCGCTGGATTCATCAGATGAGGGTTCCCACTCCTCATCCGACTGGGTCAGAAGCCTGTAGGCCTCTTCAGAAGAATACCCCCTGTTAGACATGTGGGCAACTAAATTTCGGGGTATTCCCTGAGACTACCCAAGAAAAAAAAAGCAAGCCTGTCTTACAAATGGGAGGCTAGCAAAGTACCGGAGGCTGCTGCGGTTGATAAAAAATATCAAAACTGATTTTTTTTATCGCCGCAGTGCGTGTAAAGTGAATGTGCAGTGATCAAAAAAAAATAATTTTTTTGTCACTGCGGTGGGGCGGGCGTGGGCAAACGCACGTGTGGGCGACCGATCAGGCCTGATCGGGCAAACACTGCGTTTTGGGTGGAGGGCGAACTAAAGTGACACTAGTACTATTATAGATCTGACCGTGATCAGTTTTGATCACTTTCAGATACTATAAAAGTACAAATGCTGATTAGCGATACGCTAATCAGCGAATAACGGACTGCGGTGCGGTGGGCTGGGCGCTAACTGATCGCTAACTACCTAACCAAGGGACCTAAACTATACCTAAAACCTAACGGTCAATAACAGTGAAAAAAAAAAGTGACAGTTTGCACTGATCACTTTTTTCCTTTCACTAGTGATTGACAGGGGGGGATAAAAGGGGTGATCAAAGGGTTAATTGGGGTGATCTGGGGGCTAAATGTGGTGTGGTGGGTACTCACAGTAATGATGTGCTCCTCTGCTCCTCTGCTGGAACCAACCGACCAAAAGAAGGAGCAGAGGAGCACAGCAGCCATATAACCCCATCATATTTACTAATATGTGGGGTTATATGGCTGCTGATTGGTTTTTTTAAAAATCAGCAGCCTGCCAGCCAATGATCGTGGCCGGCAGGCTGCTGACGAAATACTCTTCTGCGAAATGCCGGCCCGCGATGCGCATGCGCGGGCCGGCTGTGACGTAATCTTGCGTCTCGCGAGAGGACGCGCCGATGCGTCCAGGAGGAACTAAACAACCACCTCCCGGACGCATCGGTGCGTACAGCGGTCGGGAGGTGGTTAATATACCATCGTATCTGAGTTTTCTCCAATCCGATGGTATATTTTAACTTGAAGCGTCCCCATCACCATGGGAACGCATCTATGTTAGAATATACCATCGGATTTGAGTTAGATCGTGAAAACTCAGATCCGACAGTATATTCTAACACAGAGGCGTTCCCATGGTGATGGAGACGCTTCAAGTTAGAATATACTAAGAACTGTGTACATGACTGCCCCCTGCTGCCTGGCAGCACCCGATCTCTTACAGGGGGCTGTGATCAGCACAATTAACCCCTCAGGTGCCGCACCTGAGGGGTTAATTGTGCGTATCATAGCCCCCTGTAAGAGATCAGGTGCTGCCAGGCAGCAGGGGCCCCCTCCCTCCCCAGTTTTAAATTCATTGGTGGCCAGTGTGGCCCCCCTCCCTCCCCAGTATTAAATTCATTGGTGGCCAGTGCGGCCCCCCCCCCTCCCTCACAGTATTAAATTCATTGGTGGCCAGTGCGGCCCTCCCCCTCTCTCCCCAGTATTAAATCCATTGGTGGCCAGTGCGGCCCCTCCCTCCCTCCCTCCCCAGTATTAAAGTCATTGGTGGCCAGTGTGGCCCCCCTCCCTCCCTCCCCAGTATTAAATTCATTGGTGGCCAGTGCAGCCCCCCTCCCCAGTATTAAATTCATTGGTGGCCAGTGCGGTTCCCCTCCCTCCCCAGTATTAAATTCATTGGTGGCCAGTGCGGCCCCCCCTCCCCTGTATTAAATTCATTGGTGGCCAGTGTGGCCCCCTCCTTCCCTCCCTAGTATTAAATTCATTGGTGGCCAGTGCGGCCCCCTCCCTCCCTCCCCAGTATTAAATTCATTGGTGGCCAGTGCAGCCCCCCCTCCCCAGTATTAAATTCATTGGTGGCCAGTGCGGCCCCCCTCCCTCCCCAGTATTAAATTAATTGGTGGCCAGTGCGGCCCCCCCCTCCCCAGTATTAAATCAATTGGTGGCCAGTGCGGCCCCCTCCCTCCCTCCCCAGTATTAAATTCATTGGTGGCCAGTGCAGCCCCCCTCCCCAGTATAAAATTCATTGGTGACCAGTGCGGCCCCCCCTCCCCTGTATTAAATTCATTGGTGGCCTCTCCCCCCCTAATTAAAATCACCCCCCTCCCCCATCATTGGTGGCAGCGGAGAGTTCCAATCGGAGTCCCAGTTTAATTGCTGGGGCTCCGATCGGTTACCATGGCAGCCAAGACGCTACTGCAGTCCTGGCTGCCATGGTTACTTAGCAATTTTAAAAGCATTATACTTACCTGCGCTGTCTGTGGCCGGCCGGGCGCTCCTCCTACTGGTAAGTGACAGGTCTGTGCTATAAGCAATAAGCCACACAGACCTTTCACTTATCAGTAACAGGAGCGACCGGCCGGCCGCACTGGCCAATAATGAATTTAATACAGTGGAGTGAGGGAGGGGGGTCGCACTGGCCACCAATGAATTTAATACAGGGGAGGGAGGGAGGGAGGGCCGCACTGGCCACCAATGAATTTAATACTGGGGAGGGAGGGAGGGGGGCCGCACTGGCCACCAACGAATTTAAAACTGGGGAGGGAGGGGGGTCTGGCCCCTGCTGCCTGGCAGCACCTGATCTCTTACAGGGGGCTATGATACGCACAATTAACCCCTCAGGTGCGGCATCTTAGGGGTTAATTGTGCTGATCACAGTCCCCTGTAAGAGATCGGGTGCTGCCAGGCAGCAGGGGGCAGTCATGTACACAGTTCTTAGTATATTCTAACTTGAAGCGTCCCCATCACCATGGGAATGCCTCTGTGTTAGAATATACTGTCGGATCTGAGATCTGAAAAAGCTGTTATGCAGACGGATCCGTTCTGAACGGATGCAAGTGTTTGCATTATTGGTGCGGATCCGTCTGTGCAGATACCAGACGGATCCGCACCGAACGCAAGTGTGAAAGTAGCCTGATCTACATGGGTGCACGTCATTTCCGGCTGTCATTCATGCCGGTATTTGGCAGGCACGATAGGCGCTCATTCAAAGCGCAAATTAGATACACTTTGCTTCCTTCCTCCTCCCTCTCTCCCTCCCCTCCCATTGACCAGCTGTATGGAGGGTTGCCGCCTCCACGCCCCACTCTGCCGCCATGACACAGGTGATTTTGATTGTTATCAGTTACCATTATGTGTATATATATGAACCTATGTGCTATTCAGAAACAGGCACCCCTGAGGAAGCCAGCAGATCCTGGCGATACGCGTTGGGCTTGTTTCCTGACCACCACACATACCCCCACCATGTCATTCTAAATGATAAGTATTATAGCTCTCCAATATTTTTATTGTTGATGTATTACATGCACTTTAATCTTCTGTTTACTTGTACTTGTGGGGGAATGTTCATGGTTTTGTGGTGAGTCAGGGGGGCATGTGCATATGATTAGTTCACATGGCCCAGATCTATTGTATACAATGTTTTTAATCTATTTTTTGTTGTGTCTGTTGTTCTAAATACATTTTTAGATGTGCGGCTATTATCTCAGTATTCTTGTTTCTCCTTTAAATTACATAGTGTATTCTATACCGTGTGCCGGCACTCTTGTTTTAATTCTGATGTGCCCCCGTTCTCTGAATTACACTGATCTGTTATAGTGCTATCAGTTTTGAAACTTAAGATGGATGCAGACAATTTCTACTACATAAGTGGCAAATACACTACTAATTGGAGATCAAGATAAAAGCTGGGCACCTCATGTCTGTTGCACTGTGTGTCACTCTGGGCTAACGCAGTGGTTGAATGGTAAAAGGAAAGGAATGGCTTTTGCAGTGCCTATGGTTTGGCGTGAGCAGAAAAATCAACATTCAGACTGTTACTTTTGCATGACTAAAATCGCTGGATATTCAAAGAGAAACAAGTCAAAAATTGTGTATCCTGACTGTGAGTCTGCTCTTAAACCAGTACCACATGATGTAGAGAATCCAGTGCCTGCCCCTCCCCCAGAAGGAACGGCAATTGAAACAGACGGTTCTGATCCTGATGAAGAAGTAGATGTTGATTGTCACAATGTATTTTTCTGATCCAGAACAACTGGAGGGTCAGCCGCACTTGCTGAGCCAATCAGATTTAGATGATCTAGTAAGAGAGCTGTCATTATCTAAAGAAAAGTCAGAACTGCTAGCTTCTAGACTTCAGGAATGGAATTTGCTACAACGAGGCACCACAACTTCACATTTTCATCATTGACACACCGAGTTAGCTGCATACTATGCAATGGAAAGCCATGTTTGTTTCTGTACTGATGAAAATGGTCTTATGATGGAATTAGATGGTACATATGTTCCCGATGAATGTAGGCTATTCATAGACTCTAGCAAAACAAGTTTGAAAGCTGTCTTGTTGCACAATGGTGATGAGAAACCATCTGTTCCATTGGCTCATGCGGTTGGAATTAAAGAGACCCATGCTTCTATGGAGTTAATTTTGAAAATGATCAAATACTCAGAACATAAATGGAAAATCTGTGCTGACCTGAAAGTGGTAGCACTGCTGCTTGGCCTACAGTTAGGGTACACAAAGCATATATGTTTCTTGTGCCTATGGAACAGACGTGATGCAACAATCATTACAAAATGAGACAGTGGCCTCTCAGAGTCGAGCACACAGTTGGTCAGTACAATATACAGCACAAATCACTGGTCGATCCACTTTAAGTTTATCTTGAACCACTTCACATTAAACTTGGTTTAATGAAAAAAATTGGAATTGCACTTGATCATGATGGAAATGGTTTCCAGTATTTGAAGAAGTTTAGCACACTGAAAACTGATGCTAAAATAAAGGGCGGAATTTTTATTGGCCCCGAAATCAACAAACTAATGCATGATGACACATTCAGAACAAAACTCAACCCTCTGGAACTTGCAGCTTGTGATGCATTTGTGCTAATAGTGTAGAGCTTCCTTGGGAACAGACGAGCTGCAAACTATGGTGAATTAGTAGACAACATGCTTACAGCATATGAACAACTTGGCTGCCGAATTTCATTGAAAGTGCATTTCTTATATTCCCATCTTGACTTTTTCCCACCCAATTTGGGACATGTAAGTGACAAACATGGAGAGCAGTTCCATAAAGATATTTCTACAATGGAGAACAGGTATCAAGGCCGCTGGAATCCCAACATGATGGGGGACTACTGCTGGTTTTTGCAATAGGAAAATATGACCGTTTACAAATGCAAAAGCAGATGCCTGAAGCACTTTTAACAGTACTGTTATTCCATTACATTTTTATACGCTGTTTACTACGCAGGTAGTTGTTGGAGTAAAACTCATTCTGTTCAAAATTATTCAATGCTTTCCAAGCGCTTAATTCATTTAGGCATACTTATGCATAGCAAAATGTGACGTGTTACAACTAGCCTGACTTTGGATTTGTAATCCGCACACTCGATTTCCTATAGAACAAATGGTTTTTGCCCAGTAGTAGATGAAAAGCTTTTTTGTGTTGCGTGGTGTTATGGGTTCACGCTGCTGCCACATTTGATACAGTATCTAACAACAACATGTATGGATACATCACGCTACAACATAGCCGGCACTTTGTATTCAGGGAAGCCTTTTGATCATTTCTCCCTGCCCGTACCCTACCCACCCGCATCCCCTTCTGCCAGCACATACAGTACACAGGACAGATCCCAGACCATAGAAATAAAGTACGCACAAAGAGAGAGGCAAAGAAACATCGGAAGAAGAGCATGGACATTGTTCCAGCTGGAATGGACGTGGAGGAATTTCTAATGTCCCTTCATTATGATGAATAATGTGAATAGGGCACATCAGTGTTAGAGCTATTATCATGTTGTATGTAAAGATGTAGAAAGAGGTGTGGAAATAATAGGCTTGAGAGCTTACAGTACGTTCTAATTAATTAATTTTATATTAAAGCACTTGCTGCGTTGCTGCTGTAAATACATTATTGAATACTTGGAAAGGGTATGTAATTATGTCACTTCGGACCTACTCACCCAATACAGTTGTAAATGTGAGCTATTTTTTGTTGCTTTTGCCGGCTTTTAAGCCGCTTTCTCTTATATGGCATTGCAGTTCTTTTTTTATAAAATCTTCTTATTAAAAAGAAGTCTGTTAATAAAAAAATAAAATAAAAAAATATCTTATCCAGACTGGCAAGAATGGCAGAGAAAGATGGCAGATATGGGAGCTTCTGTCTGCCGATAACCCAGATACACTTTCTGAAACCTTAATAATCCTGAAGCAGTGATGGAGAAGGGGGCAGTGATTTATATGGAGTGCTGAGGGGCAACTTCACTATGAAGTGCTGCTCAGCAGACTCCCTCCTTGAAAAGGGGAAATATTAACCCTTTCAGCCTCTTCCTTCCATATATACAGCGCTCAGTCCCATGTTCCTAGTGGTATATAGAGGGTTCAGTCCCCTGTTTCCAGCTGTTGCGTGAGTCAGGTGCAGGAAAGCTGAATTTGTCCGATGTAGCGGCACTGAATTTGTCAGATGGCAAGGCACTTGGTGTCTCAGCTGTAGAATACCTGAATTTGTTACAGTAGCTGTCGCAGAGCTGAGTTGGTCAGCGATAGAATAGCAGATTTTGTAAGATGTAGCGAAGCTGAAAAATTATGAGGCATTTCTATAATGGGCCTCCTGTTCCGTTCCGCAAATTGTGGAAGGCACGCGGGTGGCATCTGGGTTTTTTAGATCCGCAATTTGCGGACCGCAAAAAAACGGCATGGCTGTGTGCATGAGCCCTAACTGTTGACGTTTTCATCATTGTGTAATAAGTAGGACTTCTGATGTAGCAGTGGACTGTAATTTGCAGTCTTGCTGCATTATCTATATATGTCTATGTATTATCTATTAGATTGTGAAGATTTTGTATAAAAGAGAATTTTCTCTATTTATAAAGTGCCCCCTGATGAGCCAGGAATTTAATAATGGCGAAAAGCGCTTGGACAATTACAGTGAATATAAAAAGTCTACACACCCCTGTTAAAATGTCAGGTTTCTGTGATGTAAAAAAATGAGACAAAGATAAAATATTTTCCCACCTTTATTGTTACCTATAAACTGTACAACTCAATTGAAAAACAAACTGAAATCTTTTAGGTAGAGGGAAGAATAAATATAAAAATAAAATAATATGGTTGCATAGCTGTGCACACCCATAAACTAATACTTTGGTGCAGCACCTTTTGATTTTTTTACAGCAGTCTTTTTGGGTATGAGTATCAGCATGACACATTTTGACTTGGCAAGATTTGCCCACTCTTCTTTGCAAAAACACTCCAAATCTGTCAGATTGCGAGGGCATCTCCTGTGCACAGCCCTCTTCAGATCACCCCACAGATTTTCAATCGGTTTCAGGTGTGGGCTCTGGCTGGGCCATTCCAAAACTTTAATCTTCTTCTGGTGAAGCCAATCCTTTGCTGATTTGGATGTATGCTTTGGGTCGTTGTCAAGCTGAAAGATGAAGTTCCTCTTCATGTTCAGCTTTCTAGCAGAAGCCTGAAGGTTTTGTGCCAATATTGACTGGTATTTGGAACTGTTCATAATTCCGTCTAGCTTAACTAAGGCTCCAGTTCCAGCTGAAGAAAAACAGCCCCTTGGCATGATGCTGCCACCACCATGCTCCACTGTGGGTATGGTGTTCTTTTGGTGATGTGCAGGGTTGTTTTTGCACCAAACATATCTTTTGGAATTATGGCAAAAAAGTTCAACCTTCGTTTCATCAGACCATAACACCTTTTCCCACATGTCTTTGGGAGACTTCAGATGTGTTTTTGCAAAATGTAGCCTGGCTTGGATGTTTTTCTTCGAAAGAAAGGGCTTTCATCTTGCCACTCTACCCCAAGAATACGGGAGATTGTTGTCACATGTACCACAGAGCCGGTACTTGCTAGATATTCCTGAAGCTCCTTTAATGTTGCTGTAGGCATCTTGGTAGCCTCCCAGACCAGTTTTCTTCTCGTCTTTTCATAAATTTTGGAGGGACGTCGAGTTCTTAGTAATGTCACTGTTGTGCCATATTTTCTCCACTTGATGATGACTGTCTTCTAATGCCTTGGAAATTCTTTTGTACCTGTCTGCTGACTGATACCTTTTAACAATGAGATCCCTCTGATGCTTTGAAAGCTCTCTGTGGACCATGGCTTTTGCTGTGGGATGCAACAAAGAAAATTTCAGGAAAGACCAACTACAGCAGCTGAACTTTATTTTTGGTTAATCAGAGGCACTTTAAATGATGGCAGGTGTATGCTGACACCAATTTAACATGATTTTGAATGTGATTGCTTAATTCTGAACACAGCTACATCCCCAGTTATAAGAGGGTATGCACACTTATGCAACTACATTATTTTAGTTTTTTTTGTTTTCTTCACTCCGCCTAAAAGATTTCAGTTTGTTTTTCAATTGAGTGGTACAGTTTATAGGTCACATTAAAGGTGGAAAAAGTAGACTTTTTATATCCATTGTATATCTTTGTTATAGGGATAATCTTTTCCTTGAGAAGGACTGAATAAGTCTACTAAAATATACATCACAATTACTTTATTAATCTGAGACATACAGTATATATATAGTAATAACAATAACGACATCTGCACAATTCTGTGAGTGAATACCTCACAATATATGTCAGCTTGACTCTCCTATGTGCTCCAGATTATCCTGCCCCCTTCTCCACCACTGCTTCAGCTGGAGTCCCGCTCAGCTCAGCTCAGTATGGGCAGAGGAAGGTTTTTTGTCCGTGAAATGACCTGTTCTGTCTATTATGTCTACTGCTTTAATTTTATTAATTATTAATTTAATTAATAAACTTAATATTAAAGTCAAAATAAATATAAAAAAATTAGATACACACATTTTTGGTTTAAAAAATAAGTTTATATTTACCCATTTTAACCACCTCAGTTCCCCTAGCTTAAACCCCCTTAATGACCAGACCACTTTTTACAATAAAACTACATTTCTATATAAATTTTTCTCTAAATTTATTGTTCTACATGTCTTTGATAAAAAAATGCAATAAGTGTATATTTATTGGTTTGCGCAAAAGTTATAGCGATTACAAACTATGGTACAAAAATGTGAATTTCCGCATTTTGAAGCAGCTCTGACTTTCTGAGCACGTGTCATGTTTCCTGAGGTTCTACAATGCCCAGACAGTAGAAACACCCCACAAATGACCCCATTTCGGAAAGTAGACACCATAAGGTATTCGCTGATGGGCAAAGTGAGTTTATAGAAGTTTTTATTTTTTGTCACAAGTTAGCGGAAAATGATGATTTTTTTTTTTTCTTACAAAGTCTCATATTCCACTAACTTGTGACAAAAATATTAAAACTTCCATGAACTCACTATGCCCATCACGAAATATCTTGGGGTGTCTTCTTTCCAAAATGGGGTCACTTGTGGGGTATTTATACTGCCCTGGCATTTTAGGGGCCCTAATGCGTGCAAAGTAGTTTGAAATCCAAACTACTTCTTTTTTGTCACAAGTTAGTGGAATATGAGACTTTGTAAGAAAAAAACCAAAAACATTTTCCGCTAACTTGTGACAAAAAATAAAAACTTCTATGAACTCACTATGCCCATCAGCGAATACCTTAGGGTGTCTTCTTTCCAAAATGGGGTCATTTGTGGGGTGTTTGCACTGCCCTGGCATTTGAGGGTCTCCGCAATCATCACATGTATGGCCAGCATTAGGAGTTTCTGCTATTCTCCTTATATTCAGCATACGGGTAATGAGACTTTTTTTTTCCGTTCAGCCTCTGGGCTGAAAGAAAAACTCAACGGCACAGATTTCTTCATTCGCATCGATCAATGTGGATGAAAAAATCTCTGCCAAAAATAAAAAAGGAGGGGAAAGGCATCTGCCAGGACATAGGAGCTCTGCCCAACATCCAAACCCACTCAGCCCGTATGCCCTGGCAAACCCGATTTCTCCATTCACATCGATGTGGATGAATAAATCATTGCCGGGTTTTTTGTTTTTTGTTGTTGTTTTTTTATATACAAAGTCAAAGCATATGAACACCGCCCCTCAGCTCATATGCCTTGGCAAACGTATCTTTTTTACTGCAGAGGAGAAATCTCGTCTTGCAGCGCCGCATACACCGAATTTTATGTAATCTGACAGCAGTGCAATGCTTCTGTCAGAATGCACATCAGTGCTGCAGCTGGTTCATCGGTTGGTCCACCTAGAAGGTAAAAAAAAATGAAAAAACCAGGCTGCAACGCAATAAATTTATTAACATGAACTTTATAATAACATTTGAACAGAACATTAACTTTTATAAACTTTATTGAACTTTTGGAACAGAACATTAACTTTTTTGCTTACCGGTGATTTTTTTTTGTTTTGCTTTTTTTACCTTTTTATAGGACAAACCTCTCCTTCCCCATGGGACAATGTGCAAAGCGCAAATCGCCCAGAGATGTGGCGAAGTACATTATGCACTTTGTCCCAGGTGAAAGGAGAGGTTTGCAGCAGCTCTGTGTGAAAGGGCCCTAAGAGCCCTGTGTGCCTGTCCTGTGTGATGCAATCCCTATGCTAATAGTGTACCTGTGTGTGGTACTTCCGGAAACACTCCCCTAAGCATAGGGCAGGGTGGTCAGGGCAGTCAGGGCAGTCAGGACAGAAATAGCGGGTGTCACGCCTTATTCCACTCCTGCTACAGACATGACATCTTTTTCGGGGTGGTGCTTGGGTTGAGGTACCAGCAACGACATGTCGCTCGTGTAGACGGCTCACTACACTGGTGGATTGGGCCACGGAACCTCCTGGATACAGGAGGTTCTCGATGATCTCTTCCTGAAATTTGAGGAAGGATCCTGTTCTCCTAGCCTTACTGTAGAGAACAAAACTATTATACAGTGCCAATTGAATTAAATATACAGACACCTTCTTATACCAGCGTCTGGTGCGGCGGAACACTAAATAAGGAGCCAACATCTGGTCATTGAAGTCCACCCCTCCCATGAGCAAATTATAGTCATGGACCGAGAGGGGCTTTTCAATGACACTGGTTGCTCGTTCAATTTGTATTGTCGTGTCTGCGTGAATGGAGGAGAGCATGTAAACGTCATGCTTGTCTCTCCATTTCACCGCGAGCAGTTCTTCGTTACACAAGGCAGCCCTCTCCCCCCTTGCAAGACGGGTGGTAACGAGCCGTTGGGGGAAGCCCCAGCGACTAGGTCGCGCGGTGCCACAGCAGCCAATCTGTTCTAAAAACAAATGCCTGAAGAGGGGCACACTTGTGTAAAAATTGTCCACATTAAAATGGTACCCCTTGCCAAATAAGGGTGACACCAAGTCCCAGACTGTCTTCCCACTGCTCCCCAGGTAGTCGGGGCAACTGACCGGCTCCAGGGTCTGATTTTTACCCCCATAGACACAAAATTTGTGCATATAGCCTGTGCGCCTTTCACAGAGCTTATCCAATTTGACCCCATACCAGGCGCACTTGCTTGGGACTTATTGTTTGAAGCCAAGGCGCCCGGTAAAATGTATAAGGGACTCGTCTATGCAGATGTTTTGCTCAGGGGTATACAAATCTTCAAATTTGTTGTTAAGGTGGTCTATGAGGGGCTGAATTTTGTGGAGCCGGTCAAAAGCTGGGTGATCTCTGGGACGAGAGGTGCTGTTGTCGCTAAAGTGCAGGAAACGCAGGATGTCTCAAATCGTGTCCTGGACATGGCAGCAGAGAACATGGGCATGTGATGAATTGGGTTCATGGACCAATATGACCGCAATTCATGCTTTTTTGTTAGGCCCATGTTGAGGAGAAGGCCCAGAAAAGTTTTAATTTTGGAAACTTGGACGGGTTTCCACCGGAAAGACTGGGCATAAAAGCTTCCCGGGTTGGCAGCTATAAATTGAGTGGCATACCGATTTGTTTCTGCCACGACTAAGTCCAGTGCCGATCCGATCTGAGCTGTCTCAACCCGAACTCCAGACTGGGCGGTGAAAGGGGGAACTACTGGTACGGCTGAAGTTGGGGGCTGCCAATCAGGGTTTGCCAGCACCTCAGGGACTCTAGGGGCTCTATGGGCCTGTCTGTGCGGTGGATGCGACAGGGGAACTACTGCACGTGCCACCGTACCAGCTTCAACTGCCCTTCTGGTGCTCGCCACTTCACCATGTTGCACGGCAGTGCTGGTACTAGGTCCAGGATGGGCTGCGCTGGTGTATGCCTCACCACGTAATCCGACAGCGCCAGCCCCACTGTGCTGAAGCGGATCCTGCGCAACCTGCGGTCTAGCAACACAGGGCCGGGTACGCCTGGTGGTATAAGGGACCTCAACCTCATCGTCCAAACTTTGGGTCAGACTGCCACTGCTTTCTATAGGTTCGTATTCTGACCTGCTGGATTAATCAGATGAGGGATCCCATTCCTCATCTGACTGGGTCAGAAGCCTGTAGGCCTCTTCAGAAGAATACTCCTTATTTGCCATTTGGTCAACTACATTTAGGGGGTATTCCCTGAGACTACCCAAGAAAAAAAGCAAGCCTGTCTTACAAATGGGAGGCTAGCGAAGTACAGGAAGCCGCTGCGATTGATAAAAAATATCAAAACTGATTTATTTTTTTTATCGCCGCAGCGCTTGTAAAGTGATATGTCACTGCGGCGGGGTGGGCTGGGTGAACGCACGTGTGGGGAGACCGATCAGGCCTGATCGGGCAAACACTGCGTTTTGGGTGGAGGGCGAGCTAAGGTGACACTAATACTATTATAGATTTGATGGGCGAGTTTTCCGTGCGGGTCCGATCCTTCCGTTGAACGTATTGCACCCGCACTGAAACCTGACCCATTCATTTCTATGGGGCTGTGCACATGAGCGGTGATTTTCACGCATCACTTGTGCGTTGAGTGAAAATCGCAGCATGCTCTATATTGTGCAATTTACACGCGACGCAGGCCCTATAGAAGTGAATGGGGTGCGTGAAAATCGCATAGCATCCACAAGCAAGTGCGGATGCGGTGCGATTTTCACACACGGTTGCTAGGAGACGTTTGGGATGGAGACCCGATCATTATTATTTTCCCTTATAACATGGTTATAAGGGAAAATAATAGCATTCTGAATACAGAATGCATAGTAAAACAGCGCTGGAGGGGTTAAAAATAAAAAATAAAAAATTTAACTCACCTTAGTCCACTTGATCGCGATCATGTGATCATGTGACGTACCATGTGATGATCAGAGTGACGTCATCAAAGGTCCTTTACCTGTATTTAATGCTCACCAAAGGTCCTATTCAACAAAGGAGACAGAAGGAGATGCTGGGCTTCGCGATCAAGTGGACTAAGGTGAGTTAAATTATTTTTTATTTTTTTTAACCCCTCCAGCGCTGTTTTACTATGCATTCTGTAATCAGAATGCTATTATTTTCCCTTATAACCATGTTATAAGGGAAAATAATACAATCTACAGAACACTGATCCCAAACCCGAACTTCTGTGAAGAAGTTCGGGTTGGGGTACCCAACATGCACAATTTTTTTCATGCGAGTGCAAAACGCAATACAATGTTTTGCACTGGCGCAGAAAAATCGCGGGTGTTCCCGCAAGGCACCCGCCTCCTATCCGGGCCAAAAATAAGACGACCGTGTGAAAGAGGCCTTACAGATACTATAAAAGTACCAATGCTGATTAGCGATACGCTAATCAGCGAATCAGACTGCGGTGCGGTGGGCTGGGCGCTAACCGACACTAACAAAGGGGCCTAAACTACCTAACAAAGGTGCCTAAACTATCCTAAAAACTAACCGTCAATACTAGTGAAAAAAAAAAAAAGTGACAGTTTACACTGATCACTTTTTTCCCTTTCACTAGTGATTGACAGGGGTGATCAAGGGGTTAATTGGGTTGATGGGGGTGATCTGGGGCTAAGTGTGTGGTGTATTGTGTACTTACAGTGATCTGTGCTCCTCTGCTGGGACCAACCGACGAAAAGGACCAGCAGAGGAGCACAGAAGTCATTTAACACCCTATATTTATAAATATAAAGTGTTAAATAGCCTTTGATTTGTTTTTTTGAAAATCACCAGCCTGCCAGCGATGATCATTGGCTGGCAGGCTGGTGACTAAATACTCCTTGAACTTTTTCCGGCCCGCAATGCGCATGCGCGGGCAGGCTGTGTGCATAATCTCGCGAGATGACGCACGGACGTGTCGACGAGGAATGAATCGACTGCCTCCGGACCGCGATCCTACGTTAGGCGGTCCGGAGGCGGTTAAATATATAAAAAATTATATATATATACTGTATATTTTTTTAATTTTTGTGTGTCAGTATATATATATATACATATATATACACATATATATATATAACACAGAAAAAACTGCGGCACTCCTTGAAGTAGAAAAATGTGCAATTTATTCACACATGTCAGCAGAGACAACGTTTCGGTTCTCTCCCAGAACCTTTTTCAAGTCACTTTCACTTGACTTGAAAAAGGTTCTGGGAGAGAACCGAAACGTTGTCTCTGCTGACATGTGTGAATAAATTGCACATTTTTCTACTTCAAGGAGTGCCGCAGTTTTTTCTGTGTTATATTGCTGGTCCTGGATCGAGGGATCACTGCGGGCACCGCTACAGCTTCAGCTGCATATTAAGGAGTGCTGCCTGACCTTTTGTTATGCACATATATATATATATATATATATATATATACACAATGAAACACTATGGCAGCACTGGATAAAAAAAGATGGCGGGTGCTAGGTCCAAGGGTATAGCTGCTTACCCAATATTATAAACAGGAAACCGGACAGCACTCCAGATAAAAAAAAATTGTGGTTTATTCACCCATGTGGTGTGGGCAACGTTTCAGCTCATACAAAGAGCCTTTTTCAAGCAATGAACACAAGTGCAACATGGAGTATATATAGCCCAACCCCTACATACAATTATCAATAAAACAATTACATCAATCAACATGTTGTGCATAAAAAAGATTGTTAAATCTGTATTAAAATATCCAATATACATATACAGTGCATATGGTCCGTGTGGGGACCTACCCATATACATTTTTTCGCAGAATTAAACTAAAGGTCTGGTTTAACAACAAGGTACGGATTGCGACACCCCAGGCTAGCGAGTTCTCCCTGGGACGTCTCGATCTGTCCTTGAAAAGCAATTTTTCTCCGTGTGTTAACGAACCTACTATTGATGCATACATTATGGCTGTGAGGTCTGAAATAGCTGCTTACAAATCTAGGTGTGGCAATAGTGCATTCAAACATCCGAACCTATCTAGGTTGGAGGTTGAGGCACTAGACCAATTGAGTAATGACCCCCTTTTGACAGTGAAACCCGCTGACAAAGGGGATGCAGTAGTTATCATGGATACTATCAAATATGTAGCAGAGGTCAAACGTCAACTTGACGATGCGGAGGTGTACTCTGTTCTTCAAGCTGATCCCAAGTTTGATTTCGCAAGGCTTATCAAGCAGTGTTTGACGGACGCAGTCATGGCGGGCATTATTGACGATGATTTGTGCAAATTTCTCACAGTTGACCATCCGGTCATACCTGTCATATATATACTTCCTAAAGTGCATAAATCTTTGATTGACCCTCCTGGCCGCCCGATTGTGTCCAGTTCCGACTCTGTCTTTAGCAGTATTGCGGTTTTTCTAGACAAAGTTTTGCGCAACTTTGCAATTGGAGCTGAGTCGTATATACAGGATACGACTGACTTCCTAGGCAAGTTGGAAATGATTGATTTTACTGATATACAGAGTATATGTCTTGCATCGTTCGATGTGACATCTTTTTATACTTCCATTGACCACGATTTGGGCATTTTGGCCATCAAACGTATGCTAGATACATGTTCCCTCACCGCACCTGCAAATGCATTTATTATTGATTCATTGGAAATCATTTTGAGATATAACTACTTCCTCTTCCAGTATGTGTTCTATAAACAAAAAAGAGGTGTGGCTATGGGGTCGAACGTAGCACCGACCTATGCCAATATTTTTATGAGGTGTTTTGAGGAGGATGTCGTCTATCTATCCCACCACCGCAGCCATGTGCTGCAGTGGTGGAGATACATTGACAACATCTTTCTCATATGGACAGGCAGTGTAATTCAATTGTCTGAGTTCCATGCATTTTTGAATAGTGTGAACAAAGATTTACAGTTCACTCTGGTATACTCAGAAACTGAGATTCTGGATGCCACAGTTAGATATAGCGAAGGGAAGTTACACACACAGTTGTTTACCAAACCCACAGACAAGAACACCCTCCTATGTTTTTGACAGTGGACATCCACGCAATATGGTAAAACATTTGCCCTTTTCCCAATTTCTCAAAAGGATTGTCTCCGAACCAGAAATGTTAGACTATTCCCTGAACACTATGGCCAAGAAATTCTTGAAAAGGGGATACCCCCCTCAGTTACTTGATTCCCATATTGATAAGATCCACACCATCAATAGGAGTAGCACCTTGAAGAGAAGGGAAACTAATAGGTCTCAGACCAGGATTCCCTTTATCTCCAAGTATACTGAATAAAGTGAGGATATAAATGGTATCATCACGCGGCATTGGGGTATCCTGGGGGGGTTGTCTCAGTAGAGTGCCTGAATTTAGATCACCTCCACTTTTCTCATATTGTAGATCGAGAAATCTACGTGACCAGCTAGTGAAAGCAGATATTGGTCCCAAATCTAGACTGACACAAACTACCTTGACTACACAGGGCAAGGGGAGCTTCCCCTGCCAATGTTGTATCAATTGTAGAATGATATACAAGGGTAGATCTTTTCTACACCCAACGACAGGGGTCACGTATCCCATACACTTTTATCTCACATGCAACTCCAATTTTGTTATTTATGTCTTAACCTGCCCATGTAGGTTGTTGTATGTGGGAGAAACATCTACTGATTTGAACACGTGTCTTAACAACCAACGCTATACGATTCGTAAAAAACTACAAGATTTACTGATTCCGAAACATTTCTCTTATTTTAAACACTCTGAGAATGATCTTAAATGCTGGATTATAGATCATATTCCCATGCCTAGGCGTGGGGGCAATAGTGTATTGATGTTGAAAAAGAAGGAGCTATATTGGATATATACTTTGGATTGTTTAAAACCTAATGGGTTTAATATGGATTATAATCCGGGATTGTATTCATAGGGAAGTGGTTTGCCCTACAATGTTTCTGCATATGTACTTTGCCCGTGATCCTGTGTGTATATAGTGGACTATGAACACAAACAAGCCATATTAAAGACTTATGTTCTTTTTTATATTTTCACAGATGTGATGGATCCTGGGAAATGAGGAACAAGCGTGCCCTGCAGAGGAACACTGCGTCCACATGCTTATGTCATTATATGTTATCTATATTATCAATGTTTTATTCTGTTCCAGGTTGTGTCAAATATAAAACTTTATTTTATAAAATATCAGCTCTGGGTCATCAGGAGATCCTTGACAGGGGTTATAGATAAGAGGTGATTTGCGGGCTTTGTGGTGACAGACGTAGCGTTTCGCGTCATGTTTGTCGACACTTTATGCCCACTAGGGTACAGGGTCTGTACCTTTGATGAGGAGCAGCCTCCCCACATATATATATATATCCTCCAAGATACCCTGTATATATGACTCTGGGAGAGCTGCCAGATTTCGTGATGGCGCTGCCCGCATTAAGCATGAATGGGCTTGCGCACACGGTTGTAGATTTCTTACCCATTGTAAAATGGCCGCGTGAGTGGCTTATAGTTAGATCGCATGCTCCACAAACGGCGCTCCGTGACCTCACGTTGCATGTGTTTGACGCAACCTGGCACCGACGCAGTAGCATCTTTCGAATGCCTGTTTTGGCGATAGCCTGCATGTGGGACTCAGGTATACCTGCAGGGTATGTTATTGTTTTTCAGATTCTCATGTATCGCATCACTCCTCCCACTGTTACATCATATCATGATGCACACATGTATTATCACGATCGGCGTGACTATCACATACGTGACACAGAGGGAGGGAAAGAGGAAGGCCCTGCCCAAGTGAGAGGGAAGGTGGTGACCCCTGACTCACCTTGCGGCTGGCACCTGGCTGCCCTGACGTCCCTAGACGGGTTCCTCACCCGAACGCCGATCACGTGCCTAAAACCCTGGCTTTCCCTAAGATGAGCCCTAGATAGTGAACAGGGCGGTGGGAACACTAGTCCGCACCACTAGCTCTAAAGGAAAACACAAAGGGGAGGACAGACAATACAGACTCAACATATAATCCCAGGTGGGCGACAACAGGAGACAACAAAAAGCCCAACAGGGATCCGGAGGGTAGCACTCTGGAACAACAACCAGGATTCACAGCTCCAGTGGGTCAGTATAGAAGTCCAGGCAGGAAGCTCTATAACTGGCAACTAGAGAAGTGTGAGAGGAGAATATAAGGAGGTTGGGAGTGGCAGACAAGAAACAGCTGAGGAGGAGAAGCTACGGATCCCTGAGTGAGACAAAAAGGATTGCAAGGCAAACACAGAAAACAATCACTAAGAAACAACGTGATCTTTAGACATAGAGCGCGCAGCCACCCGCTGCGACTTCCTGAGCCCGGGTATAACGGAGTCAGACGTGGCTCTTGACACCCTCGTGACATGTATTCAATTTATTGCACTTTGCACTTTTTCTTGTATTTTACAAAATCGTTATTATGTATGCACTTTTGTTGTATATGGGTAGGTCCACACACGGACCATATGCACTGTATATGTATATTGGATATTTTAATACAGATTTAACAATCTTTTTTATGCACAACATGTTGATTGATGTAATTGTTTTATTGATAATTGTATGTAGGGGTTGGGCTATATATACTCCATGTTGCACTTGTGTTCATTGCTTGAAAAAGGCTCTTTGTATGAGCTGAAACGTTGCCCACAACACATGGGTGAATAAACCACAATTATTTTTTATCTGGAGTGCTGTCCGGTTTCCTGTCTATATATATATATATATATATATATATATATATATTTACTCACCTAAAGAATTATTAGGAACACCTGTTCTATTTCTCATTATTGCGATTATCTAGTCAACCAATCACATGGCAGTTGCTTCAATGCATGTAGGGTTGTGGTCCTGGTCAAGACAATCTCCTGAACTCCAAACTGAATGTCAGAATGGGAAAGAAAGGTGGGCTACAACAGAAGAAGACCTAACCGGGTACCACTCATCTCCACTACAAATAGGAAAAAGAGGCTACAATTTGCACGAGCTCACCAAAAATGGACTGTGGAAGACTGGAAAAATGTTGTCTGGTCTGATGAGTCTCAATTTTTGTTGAGACATTCAAATGGTAGAGTCCGAATTTGGCATAAACAGAATGAGAACATGTATCCATCATGCCTTGTTACCACTGTGCAGGCTGGTGGTGGTGGTGTAATGGTGTGGGGGATGTTTTCTGGGCACACTTTAGGCCCCTTAGTGCCAATTGGCCATCGTTTAAATGCCACGGGCTACCTGAGCATTGTTTCTGACCATGTCCATCCCTTCATGACCACCATGTACCCATCTTCTGATGGCTACTTCCAGCAGGATAATGCACCATGTCACAAAGCTTGAATCATTTCAAATTGGTTTCTTGAACATGACAATGAGTTCACGCTACTAAAATGGCCCCCACAGTCACCAGATCTCAACCCAATAGAGCATCTTTGGGATGTGGTGGAATGGGAGCTTCATGCCCTGGATGTGCATCCCTCAAATCTCCATCAACTGCAAGATGCTATCCTATCAATATGGTCCAACATTTCTAAAGAATGCTATCAGCACCTTGTTGAATCAATGCCACGTAGAATTAAGGCAGTTCTGAAGGCAAAAAGGGGTCCAACACCGTATTAGTATGGTGTTCCTAATAATTCTTTAGGTGAGTGTATATATATATATATATATATATATATATACAGTACAGACCAAAAGTTTGGACACACCTTCTCATTCAAAGAGTTTTCTTTATTTTCATGACTATGAAAATTGTAGATTCACACTGAAGGCATCAAAACTATGAATTAACACATGTGGAATTATATACATAACAAAAAAGTGTGAAACAACTGAAAATATGTCATATTCTAGGTTCTTCAAAGTAGCCACCTTTTGCTTTGATTACTGCTTTGCACACTCTTGGCATTCTCTTGATGAGCTTCAAGAGGTAGTCACCTGAAATGGTTTTCACTTCACAGGTGTGCCCTGTCGAGTTTAAATGGGGTTGGGACCATCAGTTGCGTTGTGGAGAAGTCAGGTGGATACACAGCTGATAGTCCTACTGAATAGACTGTTAGAATTTGTATTATGGCAAGAAAAAAGCAGCTAAGTAAAGAAAAACAAGTGGCCATCATTACTTTAAGAAATGAAGGTCAGTCAGTCCGAAAAATAAAATTGGGAAAACTTTGAAAGTGTCCCCAACTGCAGTCACAAAAACCATCAAGCGCTACAAAGAAACTGGCTCACATGTGGACCGCCCCAGGAAAAGAAGACCAAGAGTCACCTCTGCTGCAGAGGATAAGTTCATCCGAGTCACCAGCCTCAGAAATCGCAGGTTAAAAGCAGCTCAGATTAGAGACCAGGTCAATGCCACACAGAGTTCTAGCAGCAGACACATCTCTAGAACAAGATCAAATATCAAAAGAAAAGATGGGCACTCTAATATCCGGAACCAAGCGGTAGTATAATCACACTATTTATTCAAGATAAAATCACACTATTTAATCAGGATAAAATCAATGGCATGGGTATCATATATCTAAAATAGGTCTATAGACACTATGAGATAAAATAAATTACACTAGGTTAGTGACTAATATAGACACTGGGGGTAGTCACTTGATTATTGCAGGTTAGATAGCGTTGGTATTGGACAGGTGTTCCAATCCAACCTATCTGCAAGTATGAGCGAGCTCCTATTGCAATAGTTGAATGAATAGAGATAGCACTCAGTGGGCACCTTCTGAGATAGTATAAAGTCTCCAAGTGTCAGGGTGTAGTTCAGGGTGTCATCTCTAGAACAACTGTTAAGAGGAGACTGTGTGAATCAGGCCTTCATTGTAGAATATCTACTAGGAAACCACTGCTAAGGATAGGCAACAAGCAGAAGAGACTTGTTTGGGCTAAAGAACACAAGGAATGGACATTAGACCAGTGGAAATCTGTGCTTTGCTCTGATGAGTCCAAATTTGAGATCTTTGGTTCCAACCACTATGTCTTTGTGCGACGCAGAAAAGGTGAACAGATGGACTCTACATGCCTGGTTCCCACCGTGAAGCATGGAGGAGGAGATGTGATGGTGTGGGGGTGCTTTGCTGGTGACACTGTTGGGGATTTATTCAAAATTGAAGGCATACTGAACCAGCATGGCTACCACAGCATCTTGCAGCGGCATGCTATTCCATCCGGTTTGCATTTAGTTGGACCATCATTTTTTTTTCAACAGGACAATGACCCCAAACACACCTCCAGGCTGTGTAAGGGCTATTTGACCATGAAGGAGAGTGATGGGGTGCTGCGCCAGATGACCTGGCCTCCACAGTCACCGGACCTGAACCCAATCGAGATGGTTTGGGGTGAGCTGGACCGCAGAGTGAAGGCAAAAGGGCCAACAAGTGCTAAGCATCTCTGGGAACTCCTTCAAGACTGTTGGAAGACCATTTCAGGTGACTACCTCAAGAGAATGCCAATAGTGTGCAAAGCAGTAATCAAAGCAAAAGGTGGCTACTTTGAAGAACCTAGAATATGACATATTTTCAGTTGTTTCACACTTTTTTGTTATGTATATAATTCCACATGTGTTAATTCATAGTTTTGATGCCTTCAGTGTGAATCTACAATTTTCACAGTCATGAAAATAAAGAAAACTCTTTGAATTAGAAGGTGTGTCCAGACTTTTGGTCTGTACTGTACACTACGTGCAGAATTATTAGGCAAATGAGTATTTTGACCACATCCTCTTTATGCATGTTGTCTTACTCCAAGCTGTATAGGCTCGAAAGGCTACTACCAATTAAGCATATTAGGTGATGTGCATCTCTGTAATGAGAAGGGGTGTGGTCTAATGACATCAACACCCTATATCAGGTGTGCATAATTATTAGGCAACTTCCTTTCCTTTGGCAAAATGGGTCAAAAGAAGGACTTGACAGGCTCAGAAAAGTCAAAAATAGTGAGATATCTTGCAGAGGGATGCAACACTCTTAAAATTGCAAAGCTTCTGAAGCGTGATCATCGAACAATCAAGCGTTTCATTCAAAATAGTCAACAGGGTCGCAAGAAGCGTGTGGAAAAACCAAGGCGCAAAATAACTGCCCATGAACTGAGAAAAGTCAAGCAACATCACTGGAGTGCCCAAAAGCACAAGGTGTGCAATACTCAGAGACATGGCCAAGGTAAGAAAGGCTGAAAGACGACCACCACTGAACAAGACACACAAGCTGAAACGTCAAGACTGGGCCAAGAAATATCTCAAGACTGATTTTTCTAAGGTTTTATGGACTGATGAAATGAGAGTGAGTCTTGATGGGCCAGATGGCTGGATTGGTAAAGGGCAGAGAGCTCCAGTCCGACTCAGACGCCAGCAAGGTGGAGGTGGAGTACTGGTTTGGGCTGGTATCATCAAAGATGAGCTTGTGGGGCCTTTTTGGGTTGAGGATGGAGTCAAGCTCAACTCCCAGTCCTACTACCAGTTTTTGGAAGACACCTTCTTCAAGCAGTGGTACAGGAAGAAGTCTGCAAGGTAAGAAAAACATGATTTTCATGCAGGACAATGCTCCATCACACGCGTCCAAGTACTCCACAACGTGGCTGGCAAGAAAGGGTATAAAAGAAGAAAATCTAATGACATGGCCTCCTTGTTCACCTGATCTGAACCCCATTGAGAACCTGTGGTCCATCATCAAATGTGAGATTTACAAGGAGGGAAAACAGTACACCTCTCTGAACAGTGTCTGGGAGGCTGTGGTTGCTGCTGCACGCAATGTTGATGGTGAACAGATCAAAACACTGACAGAATCCATGGATGGCAGGCTTTTGAGTGTCCTTGCAAAGAAAGGTGGCTTTATTGGTCACTGATTTGTTTTTGTTTTGTTTTTGAATTTCAGAAATGTATATTTGTGAATGTTGAGATGTTATATTGGTTTCACTGGTAAAAATAAATAATTGAAATGGGTATATATTTGTTTTTTGTTAAGTTGCCTAATAATTATGTACAGTAATAGTCACCTGCACACACAGATATCCCCCTAAAATAGCTAAAACTAAAAACAAACTAAAAACTACTTCCAAAAATATTCAGCTTTGATATTAATGAGTTTTTTGGGTTCATTGAGAACATGGTTGTTGTTCAATAATAAAATTAATCCTCAAAAATACAACTTGCCTAATAATTCTGCACTCCCTGTATATGTGACGAATACCACACCTCGTGCCCGCTTGACATTGCCTACAGCGAGCTCATGAGATGCTGTATGGTCACAGGTACACCTCCTGTTCACACTGGCACAGAGAGGCAACAAGCTGAGAGAGCCTTTTCACTGCCGCAGTGAAAACAGTGCTGTCTCAGCCTGGGTATCTGCCACTAGCTTCTCGTTTGATATAAGCCAGGTCCTCTAACGGGATTATATAGGGTGAGAAACCAACTGTGGGGTGAGAAACCGGAAGTGGGGATTCATGATCGAGATACAAGACAGAACAAGATTAAATTATATATTTAATCGCCGTAAGGGCACACTAGATATAACACAATATACACAGAGAATATATACAGTGGTCTGAGGTTACAGATACAGGTTATATGGGTACAACAGGGTTAAGCAGAGTGAAAGTCACATAAAGGCCTGACCTCGTAAATAAAAGTAGGGCTCTCATGGAAAAAATTCTACATATTTTATAAAGTTCTCAGCTTTACAGTATATTGCAAGATTATGCCTTTACTGAATAATTTAGGATAGTAACATAGTAACATAGTACATAAGGCCGAAAAAAGACATTTGTCCATCCAGTTCGGCCTGTCATCCTGCAAGTTGATCCAGAGGAAGGCAAAAAAACCCTGTGAGGTAGAAGCCAATTTTCCTCACTTTAGGGCAGGCATGTCCAATCTGCGGCCCCCCAGCTGTTGCAAAACTACAACTCCCAGCATGCCCTAATAGCTGTAAGCTATCCAGGCATGCTGGGAGTTGTAGTTTTGCAACAGCTGGAGGGCCGCAGTTTGGACATGCCTGCTTTAGGGGAATAAAAATTCCTTCCCGACTCCAATCAGGCAATTAGAATAAATCCTTGGATCAACGATCTCTCTCTAGTAGCTATAGCCTGTAATATTATTACGCTCCAGAAATACATCCAGGCCCCTCTTGAATTCCTTTATTGTACTCACCATCACCACCTCCTCAGGCAGAGAGTTCCATAGTCTCACTGCTCTTACCGTAAAGAATCCTCTTCTATGTTTGTGTACAAACCTTCTTTCCTCCAGACGCAGAGGATGTCCCCTCGTCACAGTCACCGTCCTGGGGATAAACAGATGATGGGATAGATCTCTGTACTGTCCCCTGATATATTTATACATAGTAATTAGATCTCCTCTCAGTCATCTTTTTTCTAAAGTGAATAACCCTAATTTTGATAATCTTTCAGGGTACTGTAGTTGCCCCATTCCAGTTATTACTTTAGTTGCCCTCCTCTGGACCCTCTCCAGCTCTGCTATGTCTGCTTTGTTCACTGGAGCCCAGAACTGTACACAGTACTCCATGTGTGGTCTGACTAATGATTTGTAAAGTGGTAGGACTATGTTCTCATCACGGGCATCTATGCCCCTTTTGATGCAACCCATTATCTTATTGGCCTTGGCAGCAGCTGCCTGACACTGGTTTTTGCAGCTTAGTTTGCTGTTTATTAAAATTCCTAGATCTTTTTCCATGTCAGTGTTACTGAGTGTTTTACCATTTAATAAGTACGGGTGACTTGCATTATTCCTTCCCATGTGCATAACTTTACATTTGTCAGTGTTAAACCTCATCTGCCACTTATCTGCCCAAGCCTCCAGTCTATCCAGATCGCTCTGTAGTAGTATACTGTCCTCTTCAGTGTTAATTACATTACACAGTTTGGTGTCATCTGCGAAAATTGATATTTTACTATGTAAGCCTTCTACAAGATCATTAATAAATATATTGAAGAGAATAGGGCCCAATACTGACCCCTGAGGTACTCCACTAGTCACAGTGACCCAATCTGAGTATTTACCATTAATAACCACCCTCTGTTTTCTATCATTGAGCCAGTTACTTACCCACTTACAGACGTTTTCTCCCAGTCCGAGCATTCTCATTTTATATACTAACCTTTTATGTGGTACAGTGTCAAATGCTTTGGAGAAGTCCAGATACACGACATCCATTGATTCGCCGCTGTCAAGTCTAGAACTTACCTCCTCATAGAAACTGATTAAATTAGTTTGGCATGATCGATCCCTCACGAAGCCATGCTGATATGGCGTTATTTGCTTATTTCCGTTAAGATGCTCTAACATAGCATCTCTCAGAAAACCTTCAAACAGTTTACCCACAACATATGTTAAACTTACCGGCCTATAGTTTCCAGGCTCTGTTTTTGGACCCTTTTTGAATATTGGCACCACATTTGCCATACGCCAATCCTGTGGGACATTCCCTGTCAATATAGAATCTGCAAATATCAGAAATAAGGGTCTGGCTATGACATTACTTAATTCCCTTAGGATACGGGGGTGTATGCCATCCGGTCCTGGCAATTTGTCTATTTTAATCTTTTTAAGTCGCTGTTGCACTTCTTCCTGGGTCAGACAGGACACTTTTAATGGGGAATTTATTTCAACATTCGGCATGTCATCCTCAGTGAATACATTGGAGAAAAAAATATTTAACAGCTTTGCTTTCTCCTCGTTGCTCTCTGCGACTCCCCCCTCATTACTCTTTAACGGGCCGACACCTTCAGATTTATACTTTTTAACAGTTAGTTTTACTCTCTTTGGCAATTAATCTCTCAGTCTCTAGTTTAGCCGCTTTTATTTGTTTTTTACATGTTCTATTTTTTTCCTTATAGTTTTTCAGTGCATGTGGTATATTTGTTCCTCCCTGTAGAAACGCTCTTTTGAATGATAATTGGAAGGTTATTACTTTGTGGTCACTATTTCCCAGGTGTCCCCCAACCTGCACGTCTGTTGTTCTGTCAGGCCTATTGGTTAATACTAAGTCCAGTATGGCCGTCCCTCTAGTCGGGTCCTGAACCAGTTGGGAGAGGTAATTAATTGTCTTTGGTTAATGCCAAGAACCTGTTTCCTTTATGAGATATACAAGTTTCAGTTTCCCAGTCTATATCTGGGTAGTTGAAGTCCCCCATAATAACCACCTCATTATGATTTGCCGCCTTGTCTATCTCGTTTAGTAGTAGATTTTCTGTGGACTCTGGTATATTAGGTGGTTTATAGTAAACTCCTATTAGTAATTTATTATTGTTTTTAGCGCCATGTATCTCTACCCACAGTGACTCCACATGTTCATGTCCCTCACTTATATCTTCACGGAGTGTGGGCTTTAGACCAGACTTTACATAAAGGCAGACCCCTCCCCCTCTCCGGTTTTGACGATGCTTTCTAAACAGACTGTAACCCTGTACATTAACTGCCCAGTCATAGCTATTATCCAGCCATGTCTCAGTTATTCCCACTATGTCATAGTCCTCCTCACACATCACTAATTCCAGTTCACCAGTTTTATTAGTCAGGCTTCTGGCATTAGTATGCATACATTTGAGAGGGTTATGTATATTTTTTATTCTACACCTTTCCTTCTGAACTGTTCTAGTCCCTCCTTCTATTCCTCCCCCAGTCTCACTACCTTGCCCCCGGTCTCTATCTGCACTATCTTCCCATTCTATAACATAATTACCATCCCCCAGTCCCTAGTTTAAACACTCCTCCAACCTTCTAGCCATCTTCTTCCCCAACACAGCTGCCCCTTCCCCATTGAGGTGCAGCCCGTCCCTACGATAGAGCCTGTCGCCGATAAAGAAGTCGGCCCAGTTCTCCAGGAACCCAAACCCCTCCTTCCTACACCAGTTCTTGAGCCACTTGTTAATTTCCCTAATCTCCCGCTGCCTCTTTTGTGTGGCCCGTGGTACAGGTAGTATTTCGGAAAATACTACCTTTGAGGTCCTTGCCCTCAGCTTTTGACCTAAATCCCTGAAATCATTTTTAAGGACTCTCCACCTACCCCTAACTTTGTCATTGGTTCCGATATGGACCATGACCGCTGGATCTTCTCCAGCCCCTCCCAGTAATCTGTCAACCCGATCCGCGATGTGTCGAACTCTAGCGCCAGGAAGACAGCACACTGTTCGGCGATCACGGTCTTTGTGACAGATTTCCCTATCTGTTCCCCTAATAATTGAGTCTCCCACTACCAGCACCTGTCTGGCCTGCCCTGCTCTCCTGGTCCCCTGCTTACCGGAGCTGGCATTCCCCTGACTGGCAGAGGAAGTGTCTGGCTGCGGCAGTGCCATCCCTGGACTGACATCCCCCTCATCTGCCAAACGTGCAAACTTGTTGGGGTGTGTCAGATCAGGGCTAGCCTCCCGGGCGCTCTTCCCTCTACCCCGCTTTCTAACTGTTACCCAGCTAGCTACCTCACTTTCCTCAGCCTCCTCTCTGTCACCCTCCCCCTCATCTACCCCAAAGAGTGCTTGCTCGGTGAGAAGCAAACTCTTTTGCAAATTGTCAATGCCTCTCAGTGTTGCAACTTGCCCATTTAGAGACTCGATTAGCGATTCCAAACGGGTAATTTGCTCACATCTTGAACAAAGATATGCACCCTTAAACTCCTGTTCCAGGACTGCATACATCATGCAAGATGTGCACTGGACTGCGTTGTCAACTGTGCAACACATACTAAATGGGGATTACACCAGCAAAGCAAAAAATACTATATAATGTAGTACTAAGAAACTGGCTAATTACAGTCCCCCACTGAAGTCCCTGAATCTAAAGTCACTTAATCTTAAGTCACACACTTACGCAACCACACTTGATCAACCACGCGTCGCGGTCAAACTCGCGTTATATATCTCCTTATATAAATAAATATAGATGCAGCTCACTACACCAGCCTGGTTTGTTTCCCCTCTGGATTCAAAGAGGTTTCAGAAGTGTAAGGTTATCGGCAGACAGAAGCTCCCATATCTGCCATCTTTCTCTTTGCCATTCTTGCCAGTCTGGATAAGATATGTTTTTTTTGGGTTGCTTTTTTTCATTAGCAGACTTCTTTTTAATAAGAAGATTTTATAAAAAAAAAAAGAACTGCAATGCCATATAAGAGAAAGCAGCTTAAAGGCAACCTGTCACCGAGATTTTGTGCGTAGGGCTGCTAGATGGCCGCTAGAACATCCACAATACCCAGTCCCCATAGCTCTGTGTGCTTTTATTGTGTAAAAATAACGATTTTATACATATGCAATTTAACCTGAGATTAGTCCTGTACGTGACTCATCTCAGGGACAGGACTCATCTCAGGTTAATTTGCATATGTATCAAATAGTTTTTTTTACACATAAAAAGCACACAGAGCTATGGGGACTGGGTATTGCGGATGTGCTAGTGGCCATCTAGCAGCCCACGTCCTCAGCTCTATACCCAAAATCCAGGTGACAGGTTCCCTTTAAAAGCCGGAAAAAGGAACAAAATAGCTCACATTTGCAACTGTATTGGGTGAGTAGGTCCAAAGTGACATAATTACATACCTTTTCCAAGTATTCAATAATGTATTTACAGCAGCAACGCAGCAAGTGCTTTAATATTTAATTAGAACGTACTGTAAGCTCTCAAGCCTATTATTTCCACACCTCTTTCTACATCTTTACATACAACATGATAATAGCTCTAACACTGATGTGCCCTATTTACATTTTCATCATAATGAAGGGACATTAGAAATTCCTCCACGTCCATTCCAGCTGGAACAATGTCCATGCTATTCTTCCGATGTTTCTTTGCCTCTCTCTTTGTGCGTACTTTATTTCTATGGTGTGGGATCTGTCCTGTGTACTGTATGTGCTGGCAGAAGGGGATGCGGGTGGGTAGGGTTCGAGCAGGGAGAAATGATCAAAAGGCTTCCCTGAATACAAAGTGCCGGCTATGTTGCAGCGTGATGTATCTATACATGTTGTTGTTAGATACTGTATCAACTGTGGCAGCAGCGTGAACCCATAATATTAATGTTCATCCGAGCACATCGCTACCCAGTTGGTGTTGGAATTTCCGGTTCCTTTCCTATACATACACATATTTTCAGCCCACTACCTCTATATACACACATACTGAACAGCCAGCCACCACCATATATGTATATTAACCAAGTGTGTGGGCAGTCACCCATATTGCAAGCCATACCCATATATACATGTATACTATATTAACCAGTCACATATATATATATATATATATATATATATGTATATATATATATACATATATATATATATACAGTGGGATGCGAAAGTTTGGGCAACCTTGTTAATCGTCATCATTTTCCTGTATAAATCGTTGGTTGTTAAGATAAAAAATGTCAGTTAAATATATCATATAGGAGACACACACAGTGATATTTGAGAAGTGAAATGAAGTTTATTGGATTTACAGAAAGTGTGCTATAATTGTTTAAACACAATTAGGCAGGTGCATAAATTTGGGCACCACAAAAAAGAAATGAAATCAATATTTAGTAGATCCTCCTTATGCAGAAATTACAGCCGCTAAATGCTTCCTGTAGGTTCCAATGAGAGTCTGAATTCTGGTTGAAGGTATTTTGGACCATTCCTTTTTACAAAACATCTTTAGTTCATTCAGGTTTGATGGCTTCCGAGCTCTCTTTAAGTCACACCACAGATTTTCAATTATATTCAGGTCTGGGGACTGAGATGGCCATTCCAGAATGTTGTACTTGTTCCTCTGCATAAATGCCTTAGTGGATTTTGAGCAGTGTTTAGGGTCGTTGTCTTGTTGAAAGATCTAGCCCCGACGCAGCTTCAGCTTTGTCACTGATTCCTGGACATTGGTCTCCAGAATCTGCTGATACTGAGTGGAATCCATCCGTCCCTCAACTTTGACAAGATTCCCAGTCCCTGCACTGGCCACACATGCTGTGTTCTTTTTCCTCCATGCATAACTCCCCTTGTTATGGCCAAATAACTCAATTTTAGTTTCATCAGTCCACAGCACCTTATTCCAAAATGAAGCTGGCTTGTCCAAATGTGCTTTAGCCCACCTCAAGCGGCACTTTTTGTGCTGTGGGCGGAGAAAAGGCTTCCTCTGCATCACTCTCGCATACAGCATCTCCTTGTGTAAAGTGCGCCGAATGGTTGAACAATGCACAGTGACTCCATCTGCAAGATGATGTTGTAGGACTTTGGTGCTGGTCTGTGGGTTGACTCTGACTGTTCTCACCATTCGTCGTTTCTGTCTATCTGAGATTTTTCTTGGTCTGCCACTTCGAGCCTTAACTTGAACTGAGCCTGTGGTCTTCCATTTCCTCAATATGTTCCTAACTGTGGAAACAGACAGCTGAAATCTCTGAGACAGCTTTCTGTATCCTTCCCCTAAACCATGATGGTGAACAATCTTTGTCTTCAGGTCATTTGAGAGTTGTTTTGAGACCCTCATGTTGCCCCCATGGGAAACTTACAATTGACCCCCTTAAATACTCTTTCTCATAATTGGATTCACCTGTGTATTTAGGTGAGGGATCACTGAGCTTGCCGAGCTAATTTGAGTTCCAATAATTAGTTCTAAAGGTTTTGGAATCAATAACATGACAACAGTGCCCAAATTTATGCACCTGCCTAATTTTGTTTAAATAATTATAGCACACTTTCTGTAAATACAATAAACTTCATTTCACTTCTCAAATATCACTGTGTGTGTATCCTATATGATATATTTAACTGACATTTTTTTTATCATAACAACCAACGATTTATACAGGAAAATCATGACGATTAACAAGGTTGCCCAAACTTTCGCATCCCACTGTATACAGTACAGACCAAAAGTTTGGACACACCTTCTCATTCAAAGAGTTTTCTTTATTTTCATGACTATGAAAATTGTAGATTCACACTGAAGGCATCAAAACTATGAATTAACACATATGAAATTATATACATAACAAAAAAGTGTAAACAACTGAAAATATGTCATATTCTAGGTTCTTCAAAGTAGCCACCTTTTGCTTTGATTACTGCTTTGCACACTCTTGGCATTCTCTTGATGAGCTTCAAGAGGTAGTCACCTGAAATGGTTTTTAATTCACAGGTGTGCCCTGTCAGGTTTAATAAGTGGGATTTCTTGCCTTATAAATTGGGTTAGGATCATCAGTTGCGCTGTGGAGCAGTCAGGTGGATACACAGCTGATAGTCCTACTGAATAGACTGTTAGAATTTGTATTATGGCAAGAAAAAAGCAGCTAAGTAAAGAAAAACGAGTGGCCATCATTACTTTAAGAAATGAAGGTCAGTCAGTCCGAAAATTTTTGAAAACTTTGAAAGTGTCCCCAACTGCAGTCACAAAAACTATCAAGCGCTAGAAAGAAACTGGCTCACATGCGGACCGCCCCAGGAAAGGAAGACCAAGAGTCACCTCTGCTGTGGAGGATAAGTTCATCCGAGTCACCAGCCTCAGAAATCTCAGGTTAACATCAGCTCAGATTAGAGACCAGGTCAATGCCACACAGAGTTCTAGCAGCAGACACATCTCTAGAACAACTGTTAAGAGGAGACTATGTGAATCAGGCCTTAATGGTAGAATATCTGCTAGGAAACCACTGCTAAGGACAGGCAACAAGAAGAAGAGACTTGTTTGGGCTAAAGAACACAAGGAATGGACATTAGACCAGTGGAAATCTGTGCTTTGGTCTGATGAGTCCAAATTTGAGATCTTTGGTTCCAACCACCGTGTCTTTGTGCGACGCAGAAAAGGTGAACAGATGGACTCTACATGCCTGGTTCCCACCGTGAAGCATGGAGGAGGAGGTGTGATGGTGCTTTGCTGGTGACACTGTTGGGGATTTATTCAAAATTGAAGGCATACTGAACCAGCATGGCTACCACAGCATCTTGCAGCGGCATGCTATTCCATCCTGTTTGCGTTTAGTTGGACCATCATTTATTTTTCAACAGGACAATGACCCCAAACACACCTCCAGGCTGTGTAAGGGCTATTTGACCATGAAGGAGAGTGATGGGGTGCTGCGCCAGATCACCTGGCCTCCACAGTCACTGGACCTGAACCCAATCGAGATGTTTTGGGGTGAGCTGGACCGCAGAGTGAAGGCAAAGGGCCAACAAGTGCTAATCATCTCTGGGAACTCCTTCAAGACTGTTGGAAGACCATTTCAGGTGACTACCTCTTGAAGCTCATCAAGAGAATGCCAAGAGTGTGCAAAGCAGTAATCAAAGCAAAAGGTGGCTACTTTGAAGAACCTAGAATATTACATATTTTCAGTTGTTTCACATTTTTTTGTTATGTATATAATTCCACATGTGTTAATTCATAGTTTTGATGCCTTCAGTGTGAATCTACAATTTTCATAGTCATGAAAATAAAGAAAACTCTTTGAATGAGAAGGTGTGTCCAAACTTTTGGTCTGTACAAAGTGACAAGCACCTGTGGTTATTTACTCCGGGCCGGACTAATCGTCTCCATGTGTTGATGACAAGCCGGGTCATGGGGCATTTTAGTAAAATATAAAATATATCATATATAAAATAAAAAATGCAAGGAATATTTTAACCTTCGTTCGATAGATTCCGTCATTAATTATTTCTTGTACTTCCGACTTGTTTTTTCCCCCACTGCAGCTCAAATTCCTCAGGCACGTGGCCATATGATACTGTAACTCTGTATTGTAGGGCTTTGAGATATGGAGCCTATAGGGGCCCATACTGTAGGTGTGCCTATGATTTGATAATGAAGAAAATTGTGAAACATATTGCGTGCGGGAGCATGATTTACCAATGCGGACACTGTGGATGACTATGATACTATGATACAATATAATAATACAGTGTCTGCACACAGCAATACTGTTTTTTCCATTTTTTTTTTTTTATTATTATTTTCTCAGCGTGGTTTAAATAACATGTTATCTATAGTGTTATCTTTATTGTATAGGTTGCAGCAAACACAGTGTGATATCCTTACCATGGCCAATGACTACAGGGCTGTGGCATCCAGAAGATAAGCGGCTGGCATTAGTATTAACCCTGATAATGGGTGTTACAGCGGGAGCTCGGCTTCAGTCAGTGCCAGGAAAAATACAAGGCAAAAGAGAGCAATTAGAATGAGGCAGCTATAGATTGTGTGCCTGTGCTATACAGGTCAGCGGTGTGACAACCCCTAGCCGTGCACTGAGTATAGTGGGAGTGCACGCTGCACCGCTTAGTTGGAAAATATGTGCAATAGTAATTTTTTTCAGAATTTACAAAAAGCAAGTTCATAAATATTACATGCAGCACAGGAGCTTCATCTGTGTGCAGAGCACTTAGCAGCAGTAAAATCTGTATTTGTTAGGAACATTTTGGCTTTTGGGAAGCTGGCAACTTTTTTTTGTGGTGGAAAAAATTGTTCTGTTCTGATTCTGTTCGGTGTTCCTTCATGTAGAATAACGCCAGACCCTGCTTCTGCTATACGCTGCCCAGACATCTCTACCATCAATCCAGTTATATGAGCTGCAGCTCAGGAAACCTTTAACAATGTAAAAAATAATCAGGACTATAGAATTAGATGAGAAAACAATAAACCTTCAAATATGGGATGTGGCAGGACAGGAGAGGCTCCGAACTATCACATCCAGTTAATACAGAGGAGCGCACATTACTACACACACATAACATCCAGTTACTCCAGATACTGATACTACTGATTCATTACAATATGTACTTTAGCATAACACTGCCATCTACTGGCCTTGTTGTGTATTGCTGTAGTGAAGGAGGAGAAGTTGCGATTCGTTAGTCACGCTATGCGAAAACACTGTTCACTGGCACTGCTACACCTGTAGTAATATATACAGGCAAATGCCTTTTTAGAAATCTGCCTCCCTTATAAGTGCACAGCTTCACTTCTCATCTGTATGCGCAACAAACATAAGAATGTGGTGGATTTCTAAGACACATAAACATCATATTAAGCAGCACTACATACCCCACCATAAGGAAAGGTCCAATTGCATCAGGTACCAATAATTAGACGTGGTGCTCGCAGGTCGAGATCCAGGCTAGGGTCCCTTGGTATAACAAAAATTTAAAAAATCTGCAGCACTCTTCCATTTTGCAAAATAATCCGGTGTATTTATTTAGCTAAGCAGCATACAATTGCAACCTTTTTTTCTTATAATTGTCTTTATCAAGCCAAGGATTTCTAAGTAACAGGGTTACCCATCTAAAAATATTTTTGTCTCCAATTTCCTGTGAACATTTTATTAACAGTTTGAATAAAACCATATATACTCATTATTTCATCCTTAATTTTGCACTCAACATGCTTACTACACCACTAGATGCATGCTGTAAGGGATCTAGTTTTTAAAATGGGGTCATTTATAAGGGTTTTCTCTCATTTTGCAGCTCAGTTTATTATCTGAAATGTCCCAGGTGCTGCTTTATGTTTGGGCCCTGTCGTGTGTGTCAAGACATAAGATTAAGGCCACAATGGGGATATTTCTAAAGACAGGAGAAATGGGGTGATATGTTTTGGGGGTGTACTTCTTCATTTTCATGTGCTCTGTAGAAAAAAATCTGTCTTAAAATTGACACTTGTGTGTAAATTTTTTTTTTTTTCCTGCTTAGCATTAATTTCTGCAGAAAAGTAGGGGGTGTAAAAGATCACTAAACCCCTAGATGAATACCATAGGGGGTCATTTATGGGGGTTTCTATCATTTTAGCCGCTCAACTGATTTTTACATTTATGTTAAAATGGTAAGTCTCCTAAATAAAAATAAAAGTTTTTTGTAAGTGCAGCCCAAATAAAGTAAAGATGTGGAACTATATTTCTGATAAAAATAGGAAAATATGCAATTTTTTTTACATTTTCATAGATTTTAAAGTTTTTTTACGAAGATTTTATCGGTAAAATTTTACCACCTATGGTAAGTAAAGTACAATATGTGACAAGAAAATAATGTCAGAATTACTTTCATGGGCAAAACCTTTACGAAGTTATTCTCTGCTAAAGTGACATATGTCAGATTTCAAAAATCTGTCTTGGTCATTAAGGCCCAAACAGGCTTGGTCACTAAGGGGTTAATATCAGTAAAGGTCTAACTTGTGACTCCCCCATTATTCAGCTGAGTGAATGTGCTGAGTCCCTTTAAATAAGCACTCCATTTTTTTTTTTTTACATATATTATGCCATCTATGCATTTATGCTAATATCACGTCATCTATGCATTTATTTCCAGGTCCTGTATAATGTGCATACCTATTTCTATGCAACTGTTTATGTTCAGGTGTAATGTGTCAGGTTCACCAGCAGGTGGCAGCAGTGGTGCTGTGACTCGCATCTCAGTCCATATATATCTTAATCAGAGACAACTGGTAAAGAGTTCAGAAAATGGCATCTATTGATGGCCACTACAGATTTTAGAGCAGAGGGACAGCTTTTGGGACAGTGTATTGTGCTGCTCTGCGATATATGGTTTTGCTGGGATGGTATATTGCACTATGGTATTGCTAACTCTGTCTACTTTTGTTGCTCCTCTACAACATGGGGCCACTTTCAGTTTTGTTTTTTTCCACGGCCACTTTAAGTTCTCAGTTTGCTCCTGAGGATTGCCGACCGTTTTCCCCACCTTCTTTTAAAATGCTTTAACTGGACTCCCTGGACTGCCATTCTGTAGACCACTGGCCACCGTTTTAGCACAGGTGGATGGCTGACTCCAGAGGCTTGAAGAGCAGGGTAACGTGGGAGGATCAGGGTAACATGAAGAAGAGCTATTATTTTATGCAAGGCTGCACTATAAAAGGTGAGGGGGTACACCATAAAGGATAGGGGGTCACTATAAAAGGGGAGGAGGCACTAAAAAAGAAGAGAGGGCACTATAAAAGAAGCAGGACATTATAAAAGGTAAGAGGGCACTATAAACAAAAGAGGCACTATAAAAGTTGAGGGGGCACTATACAGTAAATAAAGAGAAGGCACAGTAACATATGAGGGGGCACAGTTGCATGTGAGGGGCACTATTACCTATGATAGGGAAATGATATATACTAGGCAGCACAAAGATTGGTATTTTAATAATGTTGGGACACAGAGGGTTATTATTAAAGTGTTAGTTCGGATGTATTATATTGATGACCTATCTTCAGGATAGGTCATCAATATCAGATCGGAAGAGTTCTGACTCCTGGTACCTCCTCCTATCAGCTGTTCATTGTATAGAGCAGGGATGCTCAACCTGCGGCCCTCCAGCGGTTGTAAAACTACAACTCCCATCATGCCCTGCTGTAAGCTGATAGGTGTAGGCTGTCCAGGCATGCTGGGAGTTGTAGTTTTGCAACAGCTGGAGGGCCGCAGGTTGGGCATCCCTGGTATAGCGGCTGTGCTTGGTATTGAAGCTCAGTCCCATTCACATGAATGGGACTGAGCTGCACGTAGGCTATGTGATCCATGAACATGAGATCTCAGCCTAGAAAGAGGCTGTGGCCCTCTCTTCAAACAATTGTATGGGGGTGCCAGAAATCAGAAAAAAATGGGGATAGCAGCAGGATTAGAAGTTTGTATAGTTTGATGAAAGATAGGGAAGATGCCAGGGGCGGATTAAGTGCATGTGAGGCCTGGGGCTGTCTACCCTACACAGGCCCCTCTCTCCATTTTAGTAGAATTTTTATTTTGTATGAAGATGCGGTGCTTCGTGAGCTCCAAAGTCTCTTCCTAGGCCATATGACATCATATTCATCGTTTACGTGGTCTAGGTGCAGCTCATCTGAGTGATTGGGGCTGAGCTGCAATACCAAGCTCAGTGCTATCAAATGGACAGAGCTGTGCTTGGTAAGGAGCAAAGAGGTTGCGGCGCTCACTGGAACATCGCTGTCTCCTCAAACAGCTGATTGTCGGGGGTGTCAGGAGTCAGACCCCCACCAATCTCCTAACTCTTTGTGTATAGATGTCATAGATGTTACCTGCAGTTATATGTAACATCCCACATAACACGGTGAATTATTGTGTTATGTGGGGTGTTACATAGGACTGCAGGGAACATCTACTACATTATCTGCACACAGAAAATTAGCACTGTTATCTGGGCTTTTACATAGGGCTGTAGGTGACATCTACAAATTAAAATCTTAGCCTGCTCTGCATATAGCAGAATATAGCACCACATCCCTGTTGCTTCCAGTGACATCTCCTGTCATGTAGATCTTCTCTTTCCTCTTCTCCTCCGTTTGACCCAGACCACCATGACAAGTTCTTTCAGCCGCATCTCATCTCTGCAGAGTTTGTTACACAGACACGTTACATTTCTCATAATTGGGGTCATTTATCAAACTGGTGTAAAGTAGAACTGGCTTAGTTGCCCACAGAAACCAATCAGATTCCACCTTTCATTTTCCAAAGAAGCTGTTAGAAAATGGAAGGTGGAATCTGATTGGTTGCTATGGGCTACTAGTCTACTTAACCAGTTCTACTTTACACCAGTTAAATTATCCCAAAGGTCCCTGTCTACAGCAATTATGATGTCCTCTAGAGTGCCCCCAGTAATAATAACACCCTATATTGTACTCCAGGTAATAATGCCTGTATAGTGTCCCCAAAAATAATGTCCCCTAATAGAAACGCCCCCACATTGCCACCCACACTGCCCCCATGTAGTAATTTCCCCCACACTGCCCCATATAGTAATTTCCCCCACATTGCCCCCATGTTTTAATTTCCCCCACACTGCCCCATATAGTAATTTCTCTCACACTACCCCATATAGTAATTTCCCCCACACTTCCCCAGATAATAGTAATTTCCCCCACACTTCCCCAGATAGTAATTTCCCCCACACTTCCCCAGATAGTAATTTCCCCCACACTTCCCCAGATAGTAATTTCCCCCACACTTCCCTAGATAGTAATTTCCCCCACACTTCCCCAGATAGTAATTTCCCCCACACTTCCCTAGATAGTAATTTCCCCCACACTTCCCCAGATAGTAATTTCCCCCACACTTCCCCAGATAGTAATTTCCCCCACACTTCCCCAGATAGTAATTTTCCCCACACTGCCCCATATAGTAATTGCATTCCCATGAAGTAATTTGCCCCCACACTTCACCCCCTAAAGTATTTTGCCCCCACACTGCACCCCCTAAAGTAATTTGGCCCCACACTGTCCACCATGAAAAATTTGCCGCCACACTGCACCCCCTGAAGTGATTTGCCCCCACACTGCCCCCATGAAGTAATTTGCCCCAATAAATAATCTGCCCCCACACTGCCCCACATGAAGTGATTTGCCCCATTTAATAATCTGCCCCCCTGAACTGATTTGCTATCACACTGCCCCATGTCCTCCTCTGCTCCCCCCCCCCCCCCCTAAAGTTGGCATACACAGAAAAAAATAAAATCAAAGCTAATACTTACCTGTGTCCAGCATGGTATGGTAGGCGCGCATTCTTCATTGTCCTGCGTTCCTCCCGGGACAGGCGCGTGATGACGTCATGGTGGTGATCTGCGGCGGGGCAGGGAACTATTCGCTCCTGTGCCCTGCCGCTACCGACCCGAACGAACCTATTATAATCTGCCACTGGCAGATGCAGTAAAGACTAACAGACAAGGTTGTCTGTTTTGTAAACTCTGCAGAGACAAGTTGTTGGTCAAATGGCAAATACTGGAAAAGCTATCAACTCCAGCAAGATAAATGAACTGTAAAACACTGGATTTCATTGTATTGTAATAACTTATATGATCTGCAAAATGCCTAGTATTACCACTCCATGGTCATTGTATGGTGGTAATACTGGTCTTAGTCATGACAACCTATAACACTATGTGCACACCCAGATCACCAAAGAAAAAGCGACCATATGTAAGCAAAAAATATATACTTTATTAGAACAACACAATAGTGATGAGCGAGCATGCTCGGCCGAATACCTGTTTGGCTTGAGCATTGCTATGCTCGGCACATGGCGGTACTTGGCCGAGTACCATATGTGCTACACTAAAAGTGCGAGATACTTGGCAAATCGTTTTTGCAGGGAACAACATTAAAAGACAGAAACATGCAATGCGACAATAAACTGCAACATAGAGTACAAAATTGCATAATAATAAGTGCTACACTATAAGTGCGAGATACTTGGCAAATCGTTTTGTACTCTATATTGCAGTTTATTGTCGCATTGCATGTTTCTGTCTTTTAATGTTGTTCCCTGCCATAGCAATGTGCTACTGCGGTTTGGTATGTGCTGACTGACCCCCTTTTTTGGCTTTTCTTTGCAGTTTGTACTGGAGGTGTGGCTGCCTCCTCAGTCATGTACTCCTGACCATCCTGTCTGCTCTATAGGCTGATTTTAATTAGTGTTAGTACATAGTCAGGCCTGCTCCCCCTCACTCACTGAAGCCATGGCACCAGGAGTGAGATAGTTTGTGGACTCTCACTGCAATCCTTGGTAGCCGTTTGGCGCCGGTGTTGTTGTGGATTGGGCCTGCTGTGTAACCTGCACTCCCTGAAGTGTATGGTAGCCGTCATGGCACCTAACAGGTAGTATTTAATGCAGAAACGTGGAACCTACACTCCCTGAAGTGTATGGTAGCCGTCATGGCACCTAACAGGTAGAATTTAGCGTAGGAACCCGTCTAACAGAGATCGCCTTGACGCTCGGCAGACGGGCTCAAATAATTTTGTACAAAACGATTTGCCAAGTATCTCGCACTTATAGTGTAGTACTTGTTATTATTATGCAATTTTGTACTCTATATTGCAGTTTATTGTCGCATTGCATGTTTCTGTCTTTTAATGTTGTTCCCTGCCATAGCAATGTGCTCCTACGGTTTGGTATGTGCTGACTGACCCCCTTTTTTGGCTTTTTTTTCGAGTACCATATGTGCTCAAGCGGCATGCTCGAGTCTCCTACCCGCAAATTTTGCGGCTGCTAAGCAGCTAAAAAACATGCAGGTAAGTACTGTCATCACTGTAATGCCAGTAGCCATGTTGGCTGCTGGCATTACAGTGATTGGCTGTCCGGAACGCGTCATCGGGTGCTATATAGCACCCGATGACACGGGTTCTGCTCATTTCAAGTCAGGGAGAGCTGCGATTAGGAAGGGACAGATAGTGTAGGGAGATTGTGATCGCAATATATTCCAGTGAATAACGTTTCAAAGACCCAAAAGTCATTTTCAAGACTATCGTGTGTGGTGGCAGCAATTTAATTGTGCAAAGTTGTAAAAAAAAAATTTATACTTTGCAAAATAGCGATTATTTTGATATATATGAGGTGTCTGACTTGTGACATCTGTGCAGCAATACCTTCTGTGTGTCAGGGCCAGAGAGGAAGAATATTAGTGAAACGCATAATCCACATTTTTGCTGTCAACGGTGTAATCCGTGAATTGTGTGATCTGCGCTTCAATACCTTGTGTTGTTGTCAGTCCCAGATATAGGGAAAAAATTATAATACAGAAAGCACAATTTTTTTTCCCCATAATCTATCCACATTTTTGCTGTCAACGGTGTAATCCGTGAATTGTGTGATCTGCGCTTCAATACCTTGTGTGGTTGTCAGGCCCAGATATAGTGAAAAATATGAATATAAATTACATCACCACAGATTCCAATAATCTGGGCCTAAAATAGTGTCCATATTCTGTGGCTTTTTGTGACATATACACTACACCATCCGAAAACAGTTTCTTTAGGGCAAACTCCAAAAATCTGGGCCTAATATAGTGTCCATATTCTGTGTGTTTCTGTGACATTTACTGTCCTGCATCCGAAAACTCTTTCTTTAGGGCAAATTCCAATAATCAGGGCCCAATATAGTGTCTATATTCAGTGTGTTTCTGTGACATATACTGTTCTGCATCCGAAAACTCTTTCTTTAGGGCCAATTCCAATAATTTGGGCCTAATATAGTGTCCATATTCTGTGTGTTTCTGTGACATATACTGTCCTGCATCCGAAAACTCTTTCTTTAGGGCAAATTCCAGTAATCAAGGCCTAATATATGTCATGCCCTGCTCGGGCTACGTGCGGATGTCTGCCAGATTAGCAGCACGTGTCTAGTCTTTTGTTTTATTTTGGAGTCGAGCTATATCCGCCTCCCTTCAGGTGCACTGGGCGGGGTCATTGGTTTAAATTACACACACTCCCAGTGTTCCGTGCGGGTTATAGCTTCTGTCTGGCTCTGTTGAGTCAGTTTTGTCAGGGGTTATCTGAGAGATTGAAAGATGCCCTTGCTTTTCATGAGTACCCAGATACTTTGGAGAATGCAATGTATTTGGCAGTACGGTTAGATAGACGTATTAGAGAGAGGTGTAAGGCTCCCTCCGGGCAAGGGATCCCTTCTGTAAGTGGTTTCGTCTCACCTGCTCCCCAGGGTGATATGATATGTAACTCTGCGGTAGGGGAGGAACCCGTGCAGCTGGGTCAGGTATCTTTCCGTTCTGGTAGTAGAGACTTTAGGAGATTGCATAAACTATGTTACTACTGTGGGAAAAGTGGTCATTTTATTTTTGCTTTTCCTTTTGTTAAACCGCATGTTGATGAGAAAGAGAAAAGAAAAAACCTCCTGACTCTTGGTAGCGTGAATGGAGTAGTAGAGCAAGCAGGTATGCAAGCTTCCTGTAATACTCATTTTCTCCTTCCAGCTATGGTGGCGCTAGTATTCATTGACTGTGGTGCTGGGGTAAACCTTATTGATTCTCTTTTTCTTCAAAGTCTGGGGCTAAGTACTTGCACTTTAGAAAGAGAGATTCCGGTTTTTGCAATTGATTCTTCCCCTCTTTATCAAAGGAGTCTCACTCATATTGCTCATGGTATTCAGTTAAGGGTGGGTGATTCACATGTTGAGATTATGTCTTGTTTTGTCATAAAGGACTTGCCCGCTCCTATAGTCTTAGGGTTACCGTGGTTGACAAAACATAACCTAATCATAGATTGGCAAGCAAGACAGATCATTGGTTGGGGTGAATTTTGTTTGGATAATTGTCTTGGCACATCTATCTCTGGTGTGTCTACTACGGCTCTACCTCAGTACCTCTCAGAGTTTGCGAATGTCTTTTCGGAGGGTGGGGCTCAGGAATTGCCTCCTCATCGTGACTATGATTGTCCAGTTAATCTCATCCCAGGGGCTAAGTTGCCAAAGTCTCGGCTTTACAATCTTTCTCAACCTGAAAGAGAGGTCATGCGGAAATATATTGCCGAAAGTTTGGCAAAAGGTCATATTAGGCCATCTAAGTCTCCGGTGGCAGTAGGCTTTTTCTTTGTAAAGAAAAATGATGGATTGCTGAGACCTAGTTTGGATTTCCGGGAATTGAACCGTATTACGGTCCGTGATCCGTATCCCCTTCCTTTGATCTCCGATCTTTTTGATCAGATTGTTGGGGCCAAGTTGTTCTCCAAGTTGGATTTAAGAGGGGCCTACAATCTGATCAGAATCAAGGAGGGGGATGAGTGGAAAATGGCCTTCAATACGCACGAGGGTCATTTAGAGAATTTGGTTATGCCTTTTGGATTTTCGTCAATGATATTTTCCATCATTTTGTTGGGAGGTTCGTTGTAGTTTACTTGGATGACATTTTAATTTACTCTCCTGATCTGAAGACCCATCAGGATCACGTGAAACAGGTATTGACGATCCTTCGGGAGAATAAATTATTTGCGAAATTGGAGAAATGTGTGTTTTCTGTGCAGGAGCTGCCGTTTCTGGGATATCTGCTTTCTGACTCTGGTTTTCATATGGACCCCGAAAAGGTCTGGGCGGTTCTGGAATGGGACTGACCAGAGAATCAGAAAGCTTTGATGCGGTTTTTGGGATTTACTAATTATTATAGAAAATTTATTTTGAACTATTCTACCATTGTAAGACCTCTGACCGATATGACTAAGAAGGGCGGCGACGTCTCTGTCTGGTCGGAAGAGGCATTGCAGGCCTTTGCGACTATTAAGGAATGTTTTGCGTCTGCTCCCATTCTGGTACAGCCCGATGTGTCTCATTCATTTGTGGTGGAGGTTGATGCATCAGAAGTGGGGTTTGCTGTTGCAGGGTTCATCTCCTGGCAAATGGGTTCCATGTGCTTTTTTTTTCCTAAGAAGCTCTCGGTCGCCGAGAGGAATTATGATGTGGGAGATAGAGAATTGCTGGCCATCAAATTGGCCTTTGAGGAATGGCGTCACTGGTTGGAGGGGGCGTCACACCCCGTTACAGTATATACGGATCATAAGAATTTGGCTTGCCTGCAATCTGCCAAGCATCTGAACCCTAGACAGGCCAGATGGTCACTGTTTTTTACCAGATTCAATTTTGTGGTTACTTTTCTCCCCGGGGGTCAAAAACGTCAAGGCAGATGCGTTGTCTCACAGTTTTCCTGGGGGATGTGATTCAGAGGATCCTGCTCCGATTTTGGCTGATGGGGTGGTGGTCTCCGCTCTGTACCCCGAATTGGAGATGGAGGTGTTGGGAGCCCAAGAGGGGGCTCCTGATTCTTGTCCCCCAGGGAGGTTGTTTGTTCCTGATGGACTGCGATATAAGGTATTCAAGGAACATCATGATACTGTCCTTGCTGGACATCCTGGTGGTAAGTCCCCCTTTGATCTTGTGTCCCGGAGGTTCTAGTTCCTCGGGTTACGTAAGAGCGTTGAGGATTACGTGGCAGCTTGTGAAACCTGTACACGGTCAAAGGTTGCTCATACTCGACCTACTGGTTCACTTCTTCCTTTGTCCATTCCGTCTCGTCCTTGGGCGCACTTGTCTATGGACTTTATTACGGATCTGTCGAGTTCCTCTGGGAAAACAGTAATTTTGGTGGTCGTTGACCGTTTTCGTCAAATGGCTCACTTTATACCTTTAGCTAGTCTGCCCAATGCCAAGACTCTTGCTTGGGTTTTTGTTGATAATATCGTGAAATTGCATTGCATTCCCTCTGAAGTGGTTTCTGATAGGGGCACGCAATTTGTCTCCAGGTTTTGGAGGGCGTTCTGCTCTCGGCTTGGTATTCAACTTTTGTTCTCTTCGGCTTTTCATCCGCAATCGAATGGGCAGACAGAGCGTACTAATCAAAACCTGGAGACCTACTTGAGGTGCTTTGTGGCTGAGAATCAGGAGGACTGGTCCTCATTCTTGTCCCTAGCAGAGTTTGCTTTGAATAACCGTAGGCAGGAGTCCACGGGTAAGTCACCATTTTTTGGCGCATACGGTTTTTATCCTCAGTTTGGTACCTTTTCTGGGACTAGTTCCTCTGGGATTTTCTTCTGCCTTGTCTTCTATCTGGCGGAGGATCCAAGTGAATTTGGAGAAGATAGGTGAGAGGTATAAGCGAATGGCTGACAAGAGACTTGTGACTGGTCCGGACCTGTGTGTGGGCGATCTGGTGTGGTTGTCCACTAAAAATATTAAACTGAGAGTGCCATCTTGGAAACTGGGTCCAAGATTTATTGGACCGTACAAAATATCTGCGGTCGTCAATCCAGTGGTGTTTCGGCTGGATCTTCCGCAGACTTGGAGGATCCATGATGTGTTCCACAGGGCTTTACTGAAAAAATATGTGGAACCATCACCATTGCCTCCTCCTCCTGTTCTGGTTGATGGAAATTTGGAGCTAGAGATCTCCAGGGTTCTTGACTCTAGAGTTCTTCGGGGTTCCCTTCAGTACCTGGTACACTGGAAGGCATACGGCTCTGAGGAAAGTATGTGGGTTCCGGCGTTGGATGTCAGTGCCAGCCGACTGGTGAGGGCTTTTCACAGATCCCACCCAGATAAGGTTGGTCCGGGGTGTCCGGAGGTCACCTGTAGAAGGGGGGGTACTGTCATGCCCTGCTCGGGCTATGTGAGGAGGTCTGCCAGATTAGCAGCACGTGTCTAGTCTTTTGTTTTGTTTTGGAGTTGAGTTAGATCTGCCTCCCTTCAGGTGCACTGGGTGGGGTCATTGGTTTAAATTACACCCACTCCCAGTGTTCCGTGCGGGTTATAGCTTCTGTCTGGCTCTGTGGAAGCAAGGAAGGAAGGATTGGCTTTTCCTGCTCAGAAAAGGTAAGTTGGTTGTTGTTTTCTTGTTGTTTGCTGTCTAGGCTATTAGAGAGACGCCTGTCCCCTCCAGGTTCTGAGGGAGCAGGCTGGCTCTATTCCCCTTCACCATCTTAGGGATTTTAGGGTATTTGCAGCCCAGGCACGAGGACACGTTATTCCCATCTTAAGGGTCTGAACGTGGGCATAGCAGTATAGGGAGAGCTGGTAGGGAAGTGTCAGGAGGTGACCCTGACCCCCAGCTTTTTGCCTAGATACTTGTTTGTTTATTTTTCTGTGTATCTGATATCCTATCTGCTATGACAATATAGTGTCCATATTCTGTGTGTTTCTGTGACATATACTGTCCTGCATCAGAAAACTTGGTCTTTAGCATACTGTAAAAAAATCTGTGCCACATCTAGTGACAAAACCATTAATATGAAGAAGGCAAGCACTAAGGGATGAGGAAGTGGGCGTGATGCTGATGGTGCACGCAGAGGCTGTGGCCCTGGGCGAAATGAAACTGTGCCTGCGGTCAGTGCACCAGAAAAAAATAAACACCGTACCCAGCTTCATGTCCAACTTAGCTGGGAGGCGCAGGACAACACTGTCCAAGTCGGACCAGTGTGAACAGTTGGTCGGTTGGATTGCTGAAGATAATTCTTCCAGTCGGTTAAGCACCACCCTCTCTTCCACCAAGCCCGGTCTCTGTAGCCAAGAGTCTGGTCAACCAAATGAGTGATCCTACACTCAGATATTCCGAGGATCTCTTTCCAGACCCACTATTACATTTGGCCCTCGCACCCAGCACGCTTCAAGACGGAGCTGAGATAATGTTCCCTGATTCCCAACCTCTTGAGCCTTAACAATCTCAAGAAGATGACGGTGGTGAACGGCAATCATTCGTTCATAAGGTGGATGATGATGAGACACAGTTACCAATCACTGAGGTTGTGGTTAGTCAGGAGGATGAGCAGAGTGAGGAAGTGGAAGAGGAGGTCACTGACCCAACATGGGAAGGTGAAAAGCAGAGCGAGGACAGCAGTACAGAGTGGGAGGGATCCACAGCACCGCAACAGGCTAGAAGAGGCAGTGGGGTTGCAAAAGGGAGAAGTCAGCCCACACCAAACAGGCCCGCAACCGTTACATTGAGCACCCCCATGCGTAAATCTACCTTGCCTACGTCCATCAGGGTCTCCTCCAGCAGCTGTGTTACTGGTTCCAACCCCCACTTCTCCTCCTCCTCCACTTCCACCTCCAGCAGCAGTCAGCCATCAGTCGCTAGCTGGAAGCAGTGTAGCACTGCTGTGGGTAAGTGTCAACAGGTTGTGATGAAGTTGATCTGTTTAGGGGACAAACAGCACACCGCCACAGAGCTGTGGCAGAGTACAAGGGACCAAACCGAGCTCTCGCCACTCAACTTATAACCAGGCATGGTTGTGTCTGACAATGGCCATAACTTGGTGGCAGCTTTGGAGCTCGGCAAGCTGACACACATCCCATGCCTAGCCCACGTCTTAAACTTAGTAGTTTACCATTTTATCAAAACCTACCCCAATTTGCCAGACCTACTAGTGAAGGTGCGCCGTGTGTGTGCCCATTTCCGCAAGTTGTCCACAGCTTCAGCCAGTCTGTCAACGCTGCAGCAGCGCTTGCGGCTTCCAGCTCACCGAATGTTGTGCACCATGAGCACGCGCTGGAACTCTATGCTCCACATGTTGGCCAGGTTTTGTGAGCAGCAGAGGGCAGTTGTGGAATACCAGCTGCAACATGGTCGTCGGCTTTCGAGTCAACTGCCACTATTCACAAGCGAGGAGTGGGCATTGATGGCAGACCTCTGTGAGGTTTTAAAAAACTTTGATGAATCCACACAGATGGTTAGTGGCGATAATGCTATTATCAGCGTAACCATCCCACTGCTGTGTCTATTCAAAGGACGACGCTCTGAATGTGGCAGACGAGCAAATGGGGTAGGGCATTACACAGGGTAATAGCCAGACCACCCACAGTTCGTCTTCTCAGGGCGAATTGGACCATGAAGAGGAGGAGGAGGAGCTGGAGACAGTTGCCTCTGCTACAAAGTTTAGTAACCATGGAACTTTAATTCCATCTGTTCAGCGTGGATGAGGAGAATGAGGAGATGGAGAGTCATCCTGATGTTGACATCGACGTCTAGCACACATGGCTGACTTCATGTTAGGCTGCCTTTCTTGCGACCCTCGCGTTATATGCATTTTAGATAACACAAATTATTGGATGTTCACTCTTTTTGACCCCCCGCTACAAAGAGAACTTCTCATCCCTCATTCCTGTGGTGGGGAGGACGAGTAAATCTGTGCAATACCAGAAGGTACTTGTTGAGGGATTGCTCCAAAACTATCCATCTGACAACGCTGGCTGCAGAGTCCGTACTTCCTTAGACAACCAAGGAAGGGAGACAAGGAGAACACACAGGAGTTCCAACAAAGGCAGGGCAACAATCTCCAAGCAATGGGACACTTTTATGACACCCCGCCAGCAACCTCACCCTGAAGCACGGCCTAGTGGTACAAGGAGGGAAAGGTTTTGGAAGATTTTGAAGAAATACATAGCAGACTGTGTCAGCATCCTAAATGATCCCTCAGTGCCTTACAACTACTGGATGTCCAAGCTGGACACGTGACATGAACTTGCGCTCTATGCGTTGGAGGTGTTGGCCTGACCTGCCACCAGCGTTTTGTCTGAGCGTGTATTTAGTGCTACTGGTGGCATTATAACAGATAAGCTTTTCCGCTTGTCCATTGGCAGTGATGACAGGTTGACTTAGACAAAAATGAACAAGGCCTGAATTGCCCCTGACTTCTCAACTCCAACAGAGGAGAGCTGAGCTGATGATGAACATAAAGGCAATTTCAATCTATCATTTATAATGTACTCAATCTACTGTAGTGTATTCCCATGCACCTTTTCCACCACAAAAAAAAAAAGAGTATATGGTTGAATCTTGTTTTCCCCTCCTCCTCATTGTCCTCATCCAGATTGCATATATTTCCTCCACTCTAATTTTTTTTAAAAGGGTCTGCTCAACTGCAGGCCCTACCATATAATGTTTTAGAGGGTCAGCTCAGCAGCAGGCCCTCACCCCAATTGTTTTAAAGGGTCAGCTCAGCAGCAGGCCCTCACCACTAATGTTTTAGAGGGTCATTTTAAGCAGCAGGCCATCGCATATAATGTTTTAGAGCGTCAGCTCACCAGCAGGCACTCGCATATAATGTTTTAGAGCATCAGCTCACCAGTAGGCCCTCGCCCCTAATGTTTTAGAGGGTCAGCTCAGCAGCAGGCCCTCGCCACTAATGTTTTAAAGGGTCAGTTCAGCAGCAGGCCCTCGCATATAATGTTTTACAGGGTCAGCTCACCAGCAGACCCTCGTCCCTAATGATTTAGAGGGTCAGCTCAGCAGCAGGCCCTCCCCCTAATGTTTTACAGGATCAGCTCACCAGCAGGCCCTCGCCCACTAATGATTTTGAGCAGTGATGGCTAACCTTGGCACTCCAGCTGTGGTAAAACTACAACTCCCAGCATGCTCCATTTATTTCTACAGAATTCTGAGAGCAGCCAAGCAAGGGGGGCATCTTGGGAGTTGTAGTTTTACCACAGCTGGAGTGCCAAGGTTAGCCATCACTGATTTAGAGGGTCAGCTCAGCAGCAGGCGCTAGCATATAATGTTTTAGAGCGTCAGCTAACCAGCAGGTACTCACATATAATGTTTTAGAGCGTCAGCTCATCAGCAGGGACTCACATATAATTTTTAGAGAGTCATCTCACCAGCAGACCCTTGCCCCTAATGTTTCAAAGGTCAGCTCAACTGCAGGCCCTTGCATATAATGTTTTACAGGGTCAGCTCACCAGCAGGCCCTCGCCCCTAATGTTTTAAAGGGTCAGCTAAGCAGCAGGCCCTCGCCCCTAATGTTTTAAAGGGTCAGCTAAGCAGCAGGCCCTCGCTCCTAATGTTTTAGATGGTCAGCTCAGCAGCAGGCCCTCACCGCTAATGTTTTAGAGCAGGCATCCTCAAACTGCGGCCCTCCAGATGTTGCAAAACTACAACTCCCAGCATGCCCGAACAGCCTACAGTTATCAGTCTACAGCAGGGCATTGTGGGAGTTGTAGTTTTACAACAGCTAGAGGGCCGCAGTTTGAGGATGCCTGTTTTAGAGGGACAGCTCAGCAGCAGGCCCTCGCATATAATGTTTTACAGGGTCAGCTCACCAGCAGGCCCTCGCCCCCAATATTTTAGAGGGTCAGCTCAGCAGCAGGCCCTCACCATTAATGTTTTAGAGGGTCAGCTCACCAGCAGGCCCTCACATATAATGTTTTAGAGCTTCAGTTCACCAGCAGGCACTCGCATATAATGTTTTAGAGCGTCAGCTCATCAGCAGGCACTAGCATTTAATGTTTTAGAGCGTCAGCTCATCAGCAGGCACTCACATATAATGTTTTAGAGCATCAGCTCACCAGCAGACCCTTGTCTCTAATGTTTTAAAGGGTCAGCTTAACTGCAGGCCCTCGCATATAATGTTTTACAGGGTCAGCTCACCAGCAGGCCCTCGCCCCTAATGTTTTAGATGGTCAGCTTAGAAGCAGGCCCTCACCCCTAATATTTTAGGGGGACAGCTCAGCAGCAGGCCCTCACCCCTAATGTTTTAGAGGATCAGCTCAGCAGCAAGCCCTTGCATATAATGTTTTACAGGGTTAGCTCACCAGCAGGCCCTGGCCCCTAATTTTTTAGAGCGTCAGCTCAACACCAGGCACTCGCATATAATGTTTTAGAGCCCCAGCTAATCAACAGGCACTCGCATATATTGTTTTAGAGCTTCAGTTCACCAGCAGGCCCTCGCCCCTAATGTTTTAGAGGGTCAGCTCAGCAGCAGGCCCTCGCCCCTAATGTTTTAGAGGGTCAGCCCAGCAGCAGGCCATCACATATAATATTTTACAGGGTTAGCTCACCAGCAAGCCGTCGCCCCTAATGTTTTAGAGGGTCAGCTCAGCAGCAGGCCCTCACATATAATGTTTTAGAGCTTCAGTTCACCAGCAGGCACTCGCATATAATGTTTTAGAGCGTCAGCTCATCAGCAGGCACTCACATATAATGTTTTAGAGCATCAGCTTACCAGCAGACCCTTGTCCCTAATGTTTTAAAGGGTCAGCTTAACTGCAGGCCCTCGCAAATAATGTTTTACAGGGTCAGCTCACCAGCTGTCACAACCAGACAGCTGAGAAGCTCTGACAGAGGCCTTTCAGAACCTCCCCCTTGAGTTTCTTTGTTGTGGTATTCAGTTCCTCATCTCGTTAGCCTCTCTCAGCTGTCATGTGTTGGACTAATTGCTTCCCTTTAAATTCCTCCCCAGAATGCTTTTCTGGGTGGCTTATACTTCTTCCTGGAGTGTGTGTGCATGCTGATCTTGTTCTCCTGTCTGCTACAAAGTTAAGGTTTGAACATTTATCTGTTATTTTCTGTTTGCTGGATCCCAGGTGACCCTGACTCCCTCCGTATCTTGTGTAGGGAGCCGGTGGTCGTGTCCCCTCACTATTGTAGGGTGCTCAGGGGTTATATAGTCAAGGTACGTGGATATGCAAACTTCCACCATTCGGATCTTTGCATAGGCTGAGCAGCCAGGGAAAGTGCCAGGTCTTCTGCAGGGGTCTCCCTTTGGTTCCTTAGCTCTTGGATCCAGCGAGTCATTTATGCATGTTGCTTTGCCTTGTTTCCTGTACACCGTCCGTGACATTATAAGCCGCCCGAACCGTCTCAAGCATGGATCCGGTTTCACTTTTGGCTGAACGCTTCCAGGGTCTTTCATTGGAGGTAGCTGATCTCCGTAAGACTTTTTCTCAGCTTCAAGTGACCGGTTCAGCTTGCGTTCATGGAGTTTGTTCTGAGCCTAAGATCTCGCTCCCGGATACGTTTTCCGGGGGTAGTGAGAATTTTGTGCGTTTTAGAGAGGCTTGCAAACTACATTTTCGCCTTCTTCCCCATTCCTCTGGTGATGAGGAACGGAGGGTGGGGATCATTATATCGCTGCTCAGGGGGTAACGCTCAGTCCTGGGCCTTTTCGCTGCCGGAGGGGGCACGGCCCCTCCGTTCAGTGGATGAATTCTTTTTAGCCCTGGGTCAGATATATGATGATCCGGATCGTATTGCTCTGGCGGAGTCTAGACTACGTCTATTATGCCAGGGTAAACAATCCGCAGAAATATACTGCTCAGAATTTCGGAGATGGGCAGCTGATACTGGTTGGAATGATGCTGCACTCCGAAGTCAATTTTGCCATGGTCTTTCAGAGGGATTGAAAGATGCATTTGCCTTTCATGAAAGGCCTATTTCTTTGGACTCTGCTATGTCTCAGGCCGTTCGTATTGACAGGCGTCTTAGAGAGAGAGGAGAGATCTCTCCTTCCTGTCATACTCGGTCCCAGGACTGTGCAGCGGTCCCATTCTGTGCGCAGGGGTCTCAGTCGCTGTCAGCCCCTTCTGAGCAGGAGCCCATGCAGCTGGGGTTGATTGCTTCTGACAATAGAAGATTCAGCCCGCATGGGAGGGTTTGTTTTTGTTGTGGAGGTATTAATCATTTGGCAAATATTTGTCCCTCTAGGAGATTCAGGCAGTTCTCTGGGAATAATAAAGAAACAAAGAGGAAAAAATCTTTTAAAAATGTTCCGTCTGTTACTATTGGCAGGGTTGAGGCGGAAATTTAAGGTTTTCCGTTTGCTTGTAGTTCCCGTTTTGTCCTGCCTGCTAGGGTGGCGCTAGAGAGCAAGAGTATTTTTTGTGAGATTTTTGTGGATAGTGGAGCAGCGGTCAATCTCATTGATAGTCAATTCGCAATAGCTCATGGTTTCCAGGTGTGCACTTTGGGAAAGGATATTCAGTTTTTTGCGATTGATTCCGCTCCACTTTCTCAGAAATCATTAAAGGGCATAGTTCACAATATCCGTTTAATTGTGAGTGATGCTCATGTTGAGGATGTGTCATGTTTCGTCCTTAGCGGTTTGCCTACCCCTCTAGTGTTGGGGCTACCCTGGCTCACTAAACATAACCCCACCATTGATTGGCAAGCGAGGCAAATAAATGGTTGGAGTGACTTTTGCAGAGAGAATTGCCTCTTGACATCTGTTTCTGAGGTTGCTACTAAGACTGTAACATCTTTTCTCTCTGAATTTTCGGATGTCTTCTCTGAGAGTGGAGTTCAGGATTTGCCCCCGCACAGGGAGTACGATTGCCCTATTAATCTCATCCCAGACGCCAAGCTGCCTAAATCTCGTTTATACAATCTTTCCCAACCTGAGAGGATCGCTATGCGTGCTTATATCTCTGAGAGTCTAAGAAAAAGGACCCATACAACCCTCGAAGTCACCTGTTGCCACTGGTTTTTTCTTTGTTAAGAAAAAAGATGGTTCTTTAAGACCTTGTCTGGATTTCAGGGAGCTGAACAGTATCACAATTCGTGACCCTTATCCGCTTCCTCTGATCCCGGACCTGTTTAACCAGGTTGTTGGGGCTAAAGTCTTTTCCAAATTAGATCTAAGAGGGGCATACAACCTGGTCAGGGTCAGAGAAGGGGACGAATGGAAGACGGCCTTCAATACACCTGAGGGCCATTTTGAAAATTTGGTTATGCCTTTTGGTTTGATGAATGCCCCAGCCGTTTTTCAGCATTTCGTGAACAGCATTTTTTATCATTTGATGGGAAAATTTGTATTGGTGTATTTGGATGACATTTTGATTTTTTCTCCCGATTTCAAAACTCATAAGGAACATTTACGTCAGGTCTTGCTCATCCTGCAGGAGAATAAATTATATGCGAAACTGGAAAAATGTGTGTTTGCGGTTCCAGAAATTCAATTTCTGGGGTTTCTTCTCTCTGGTTCTGGTTTTCGCATGGACCCCGAGAAGGTCCGCGCTGTGCTTGAGTGGGAGCTTCCTGAAAATCAGAAGGCGCTGATGCGTTTTTTGGGCTTTGCCAATTATTACAGGAAGTTAATTTTGAATTATTCTTCTATTGTTAAACCACTCACTGATATGACCAGAAAGGGGGTAGATTTTTCTTCTTGGTCAGTAGAGGCGCGTAAGGCTTTTTCTGATATCAAGGAGAGTTTTGCTTCCGCTCCCATCTTGGTGCAACCTGATGTTTCTTTACCCTTCATAGTTGAGGTTGATGCTTCTGAGGTGGGTGTGGGGGCGGTCTTGTCTCAGGGTTCCTCTCCTGCCAATTGGCGACCGTGTGCCTTTTTCTCAAGAAAACTCTCCTCCGCAGAGAGAAATTACGATGTGGGAGATAGGGAATTGTTGGCCATCAAGTTGGCTTTTGAGGAATGGCGCCATTGGCTAGAGGGAGCCAGACACCCTATTACCGTATTTACTGACCATAAAAATCTAGCCTACTTGGAGTCAGCCAAGCGTCTGAACCCGAGACAGACCAGATGGTCTTTGTTCTTTTCTAGGTTTAATTTTGTTGTCACGTTCCGCCCTGGAGTTAAGAATGTGAAGGCAGATGCCCTGTCACGTTGTTTTCCGGGAGGCGGGAATTTTGAAGACCCGGGTCCCATTTTGGCTGAAGGTGTGGTGGTCTCTGCTCTTTTTCCTGAATTGGAGGCAGAGGTGCAGGCAGCCCAGTCAGAGGCTCCTGATCTTTGTCCTCCTGGGAGGTTGTTTGTGCCTCTCGCTTTAAGACACAAGATTTTTAAAGAACACCACGATACGGTCCTTGCTGGGCACCCGGGGGTAAGAGCCACACTGGATCTCATCGCTCGGAGATTCTGGTGGCCTGCGCTTCGTAAGTCGGTTGAGGGTTTTGTGGCAGCCTGCGAGACTTGCGCTCGTGCCAAAGTCCCTCATTCACGGCCATCAGGTCCTCTCCTTCCCTTACCCATTCCTTCCTGTCCTTGGACACATCTGTCCATGGACTTCATAACGGACCTGCCTCGTTCCTCGGGGAAGACTGTGATTCTGGTGGTGGTGGACCGTTTTAGCAAAATGGTGCATTTCATCCCTTTTCCTGGTTTGCCCAATGCTAAGACGCTGGCGCAGGCATTTATTGATCACATTGTCAAATTGCACGGTATTCCTTCAGACATAGTCTCTGATAGGGGCACGCAGTTTGTTTCCAGATTCTGGAAGGCTTTCTGTTCTCGCTTGGGGGTTCGGTTGTCATTCTCTTCTGCTTTCCACCCGCAGTCGAATGGCCAGACAGAGCGCGTCAATCAGAATCTGGAGACATATCTGCGCATGTTTTGTGGCGGAGAATCAAGAGGATTGGTGTTCTTTTTTGTCCCTTGCTGAGTTTGCTTTAAATAACCGTCGTCAGGAGTCCTCTGATAAGTCACCATTTTTTGGTGCATATGGGTTTCATCCGCAGTTTGGGACTTTCTCGGGAGAGGGGTCTTCTGGTTTACCTGATGAGGACAGATTCTCCTCGTCTTTGTCATCTATTTGGCAAAAGATTCAAGATAATCTAAAGAGCATGAGTGAGAGATATAAGCGTGTGGCAGATAAGAGACGTGTGCTTGGTCCGGACCTGAATGTTGGTGATCTGGTGTGGTTGTCTACCAAGAATATCAAATGGAAGTTGGGTCCTAGGTTTATTGGGCCTTACAAAATCCTGTCTGTCATCAATCCTGTTGCATACCGTCTTGATCTTCCTCAGACTTGGAAGATCCATAATGTTTTTCATAAGTCCTTATTGAAACCTTATGTTCAACCCATTGTACCCTCGCCTTTGCCTCCTCCTCCGATTATGGTTGATTTCAATCTTGAATTTGAGGTCTCTAGGATTGTGGATTCTCGTCTTGTCCGCGGTTCTCTTCAGTACCTTGTTCATTGGGAGGGGTATGGTCCTGAGGAGAGGATGTGGGTCACAGTGACGGACATTAAGGCCTCTCGTCTCATCAGGGCTTTCCATAGGTCCCATCCTGAGAAGGTGGGTTCTGAGTGTCCGGAGTCCACTCGTAGAGGGAGGGGTACTGTCACAACCAGACAGCTGAGAAGCTCTGACAGAGGCCTTTCAGAACCTCCCCCTTGAGTTTCTTTGTTGTGGTATTCAGTTCCTCATCTCGTTAGCCTCTCTCAGCTGTCATGTGTTGGACTAATTGCTTCCCTTTAAATTCCTCCCCAGAATGCTTTTCTGGGCGGCTTATACTTCTTCCTGGAGTGTGTGTGCATGCTGATCTTGTTCTCCTGTCTGCTACAAAGTTAAGGTTTGAACATTTATCTGTTATTTTCTGTTTGCTGGATCCCAGGTGACCCTGACTCCCTCCGTATCTTGTGTAGGAAGCCGGTGGTCGTGTCCCCTCACTATTGTAGGGTGCTCAGGGGTTATATAGTCAAGGTACGTGGATATGCAAACTTCCACCATTCGGATCTTTGCATAGGCTGAGCAGCCAGGGAAAGTGCCAGGTCTTCTGCAGGGGTCTCCCTTTGGTTCCTTAGCTCTTGGATCCAGTGAGTCATTTATGCATGTTGCTTTGCCTTGTTTCCTGTACACCGTCCGTGACACCAGCAGGCCCTCACCCCTAATGTTTTAGAGGGTCAGCTAAGCAGCAGGCCCTCGCCCCTAATGATTTAGAGGGTCAGCTCAGCAGCAGGCCCTCCTGCCTAATGTTTTAGATGGTCAGCTTAGAAGCAGGCCCTCACCCCTAATATTTTAGGGGGACAGCTCAGCAGCAGGCCCTCACCCCTAATGTTTTAGAGGGTCAGTTCAGCAGCAGGCCCTTGCATATAATGTTTTACAGAGTCAACTCACAAGCAGGCCCTTGCCCCTATTGATTTAGAGGGTCAGCTCAGCAGCAGGCCCTCGCCACTAATGTTTTAGAGGGTCAGCTCAACTGCAGGCTCTTGCAGGCACCTAATGTTTTAGAAGGTCAGCTAAGCAGCAGGCCCTCACCTCTAATGTTTTAGAGGGACAGCTCAGCAGCAGGCCCTCACATATAATATTTTACAGGGTCAGCTCACCAGCAGGCCCTGGCCCCTAATATTTTAGAGGGTCAGCTCAGCAGCAGGCCCTTGCATATAATGTTTTAGAGCCCCAGCTAATCAGCAGGCACTAACATATATTGTTTTAGAGCTTCAGCTCACCAGCAGGCCCTCGCCCCTAATGTTTTAGAGGGTCAGCTCAGCAGCAGGCCCTTGCCCCTAATGTTTTAGAGGGTCAGTTCAGCAGCAGGCACTCGCGTATAATGTTTTACATGGTCAGCTCACCAGCAGGCCCTCCCCCTATAGATTTAGAGGGTCAGCTCAGCAGCAGGCCCTCGCCACTAATGTTTTAGAGGGTCAGCTCAGCAGCAGACCCTCCCCTTGCCACTAATGTTTTAGAGGGTCATCTCAGCAGCAGGCCCTCGCATATAATGTTTTACAGGGTCAATTCTTCAGCAGGCACTCGCATATAATGTTTTAGAGCGTCAGCTCAGCAGCATGTCCTCACCCCTAATGTTTTAGAGGGACAGCTCAGCAGCAGGCCCTCGCCCCTAATGTTTTAGAGGGTCAGCTCACGAGCAGGTCCTCACCCCTAATGTTTTAGAGGGACAGCTCAGCAGCAGGCCCTCATCACTAATGTTTTAGAGGGACAGCTCAGCAGCAGGCCCTCACCCCTAATGTTTTAGATGGTCAGCTCAGCAGCAGGTCCTCACCCCTAATGTTTTAGAGGGACAGCTCAGCAGCAGGCCCTCACCACTAATGTTTTAGAGGGACAGCTCAGCAGCAGGCCCTCACCACTAATGTTTTAGAGGGACAGCTCAGCAGCAGGCCCTTGCTCCTAATGTTTTAGAGGGTCAGCTCATCAGCAGGCCCTCGCCCCTATAGTTTTAGAGGGTCAGCTCATCATCAGGCCCTCGCCCCTAATGTTTTAGAGGGTCAGCTAAGCAGCAGGCCCTCACCCCTAATGTTTTAGAGGGTCAGCTCACCAGCAGGTCCTCACCCCTAATGTTTTAGAGGGACAGCTCAGCAGCAGGCCCTCATCACTAATGTTTTAGAGGGACAGCTCAGCAGCAGGCCCTCACCCCTAATGTTTTAGATGGTCAGCTCAGCAGCAGGTCCTCACCCCTAATGTTTTAGAGGGACAGCTCAGCAGCAGGCCCTCACCACTAATGTTTTAGAGGGACAGCTCAGCAGCAGGCCCTCACCACTAATGTTTTAGAGGGACAGCTCAGCAGCAGGCCCTCACCACTAATGTTTTAGAGGGACAGCTCAGCAGCAGGCCCTTGCTCCTAATGTTTTAGAGGGTCAGCTCATCAGCAGGCCCTCGCATATAATGTTTTAGAGCGTCAGCTCACCAGCAGGCACTCGCATATAATGTTTTTGAGCATCAGCTCACCAGCAGACCCTTGCCCCTAATGTTTTAAAGGGTCAGCTCTATTGCAGGCCCTCACATATAATGTTTTACAGGGTCAGCTCACCAGCAGGCCCTGGCCCCTAATGTTTTAGAAGGTCAGCTCAGCAGCAGGCCCTTGCATATAATGTTTTAGAGGGTCAGCTCACCAGCAGGCCCTTGCATATAATGTTTTAGAGGGTCAGCTCACCAGCAGGCACTAGTATATAATGTTTTAGAGCATCAGCTCAGCAGCAGGTCCTCGTCCCTAATGTTTTAGATGGTCAGCTCAGCAGCAGGCCCTCACCCGAAATGTTTAAAATGGTCAGCCCAGCAGCAGGCCCTCGCATATAATGTTTTACATGGTCAGCTCACCAGCAGGCCCTCGCCACTAATGATTTAGAGGGTCAACTCAGCAGCAGGCCCTCGCATATAATATTTTAGAGAGTCAGCTCACCAGCAGGCACCCGCATATAATGTTTTAGAGCATCAGCTCACCAGCAGACCCTTGCCCCTAATGTTTTAAAGGGTCAGCTCAACTGCAGGCTCTTGCAGGCCCCTAATGTTTTAGAAGGTCAGCTAAGCAGCAGACCCTCACCTCTAATGTTTTAGAGGGACAGCTCAGCAGCAGGCCCTCACATATAATATTTTACAGGGTCAGCTCACCAGCAGGCCCTGGCCCCTAATGTTTTAGGGGGTCAGCTCAGCAGCAGGCCCTTGCATATAATGTTTTAGAGCGTCAGCTCAAAACCAGGCACTCGCATATAATGTTTTACAGGGTCAGCTCACCAGCAGGCCCTGGCCCCTAATGTTTTAGGGGGTCAGCTCAGCAGCAGGCCCTTGCATATAATGTTTTAGAGCGTCAGCTCAAAACCAGGCACTCGCATATAATGTTTTAGAGCCCCAGCTAATAAGCAGGCACTAACATATATTGTTTTAGAGCTTCAGCTCACCAGCAGGCCCTCGCCCCTAATGTTTTAGAGGGTCAGCTCAGCAGCAGGCCCTCGCCCCTAATGTTTTAGAGGGTCAGTTCAACAGCAGGCACTCGCGTATAATGTTTTACAGGGTCAGCTCACCAGCAGGCCCTCCCCCTATAGATTTAGAGGGACAGCTCAGCAGCAGGCCCTCGCCACTAATGTTTTAGAGGGTCAGCTCAGCAGCAGGCCCTCCCCTTGCCACTAATGTTTTAGAGGGTCATCTCAGCAGCAGGCCCTCGCATATAATGTTTTACAGGGTCAATTCTTCAGCAGGCACTCGCATATAATGTTTTAGAGCGTCAGCTCAGCAGCATGTCCTCACCCCTAATGTTTTAGAGGGACAGCTCAGCAGCAGGCCCTCACTACTAATGTTTTAGAGGGACAGCTCAGCAGCAGGCCCTTGCCCCTAATGTTTTAGAGGGTCAGCTCAGCAGCATATCCTCACCCCTAATGTTTTAGAGGGACAGCTCAGCAGCAGGCCCTCGCTCCTAATGTTTTAGAGAATCAGTTCAGCAGCAGGCCCTCGCATATAATGTTTTACAGGGTCAGCTCACCAGCAGGCCCTCGCCCCTATTGATTTAGATGGTCAGTTCAGCAGCAGGCCCTCGCATATAATGTTTTACAGGGTCAGCTCACCAGCAGTCTCTCGCCCCTATTGATTTAGAGGGTCAGCTCAGCAGCAGTCCCTCGCTACTAATGTTTTACAGGGTCAGCTCAGCAGCAGGCCCTCGCCACTAATGTTTTAGAGGGTCATCTCAGCAGCAGGCCCTCGCCCCTAATGTTTTAGATGGTTAGTTTAGCAGCAGGCACTCGCATATAATGTTTTAGAGCGTCAGCTCACCATCAGGCATTCACATATAATGTTTTAGAGCATCAACTGATCAGCAGGCACTCACATATAATATTTTAGATGGTCAGCAGCAGGCCCTCACCCGAAATGTTTTAGAGGGACAGCTCAGCAGCAGGCCCTCACATATACAGGTCCTTCTCAAAAAATTAGCATATTGTGATAAAGTTCATTATTTTCTGTAATGTACTGATAAACATTAGACTTTCATATATTTTAGATTCATTACACACCAACTGAAGTAGTTCAAGCCTTTTATTGTTTTAATATTGATGATTTTGGCATACAGCTCATGAAAACCCAAAATTCCTATCTCAAAAAATTAGCATATCATAAAAAGGTTCTCTAAACGAGCTATTAACCTAATCATCCGAATCAACTAATTAACTCTAAACACCTGCAAAAGATTCCTGAGGCTTTTAAAAACTCCCAGCCTGGTTCATTACTCAAAACCCCAATCATGGGTAAGACTGCCGACCTGACTGCTGTCCAGAAGGCCATCATTGACACCCTCAAGCAAGAGGGTAAGACACAGAAATAAATTTCTGAACGAATAGGCTGTTCCCAGAGTGCTGTATCAAGGCACCTCAGTGGGAAGTCTGTGGGAAGGAAAAAGTGTGTCAGAAAACGCTGCACAACGAGAAGAGGTGACCGGACCCTGAGGAAGATTGTGGAGAAGGACCGATTCCAGACCTTGGGGGACCTGCGGAAGCAGTGGACTGAGTCTGGAGTAGAAACATCCAGAGCCACCGTGTACAGGCGTGTGCAGGAAATGGGCTACAGGTGCCGCATTCCCCAGGTCAAGCCACTTTTGAACCAGAAACAGCGGCAGAAGCGCCTGACCTGGGCTACAGAGAAGCAGCACTGGACTGTTGCATGTCATTCGGAAATCAAGGTGCCAGAGTCTGGAGGAAGACTAGGGAGAGGGAAATGCCAAAATGTCTGAAGTCCAGTGTCAAGTACCCACAGTCAGTGATGGTCTGGGGTGCCATGTCAGCTGCTGGTGTTGGTCCACTGTGTTTTATCAAGGGCAGGGTCAATGCAGCTAGCTATCAGGAGATTTTGGAGCACTTCATGCTTCCATCTGCTGAAAAGCTTTATGGAGATGAAGATTTCATTTTTCAGCACGACCTGGAACCTGCTCACAGTGCCAAAAACACTGGTAAATGGTTTACTGACCATGGTATTACTGTGCTCAATTGGCCTGCCAACTCTCCTGACCTGAACCCCATAGAGAATCTGTGGGATATTGGGAAGAGAAAGTTGAGAGACGCAAGACCCAACACTCTGGATGAGCTTAAGGCCGCTATCGAAGCATCCTGGGCCTCCATAAGACCTCAGCAGTGCCACAGGCTGATTGCCTCCATGCCACGCCGCATTGAAGCAGTCATTTCTGCAAAAGGATTCCCGACCAAGTATTGAGTGCATAACTGAACATAATTATTTGAAGGTTGACTTTTTTTGTATTAAAAACACTTTTCTTTTATTGGTCGGATGAAATATGCTAATTTTTGGAGATAGGAAATTTGGGTTGTCATGAGCTGTATGCCAAAATCATCAATATTAAAACAATAAAAGGCTTGAACTACTTCAATTGGTGTGTAATGAATCTAAAATATATGAAAGTCTAATGTTTATCAGTACATTACAGAAAATAATGAACTTTATCACAATATGCTAATTTTTTTAGAAGGACCTGTAATGTTTTACATTGTCGTGTGAAATTCCCAAATTTTTGGCTGTAATATACCCCTGCTATACCTAGTAGACAGGGAAATACATTTCACTAATGTGTCTGTTACATTATCGGGTGAAATTCACCAATTTTTGGCTGTGATATACCCCTGCTCTACCTAGTGGACAGGGAAATACACTTAACTAATTTGTCTGTTACATTGTTGGGTGAAAATCACCAATTTTTGGCTGTGATATACCCCTGCTCTACCTAGTGGACAGGGAAATACATTTAACTAGTTTGTTTGTTACATTGTCGGGTGAAATTCACCAATTTTGGGCTGTGATTTACCCCTGCTCTACCTAGTGGACAGGGAAATACATTTCACTAATTTGTCTGTTACATTGTTGGGTAATATTCCCAAATTTTTGGCTGTGATATACCCCTGCTATACCTAGTAGACAGGGAAATACATTTCACTAATGTGTCTGTTACATTATCGGGTGAAATTCACCAATTTTTGGCTGTGATATACCCCTGCTCTACCTAGTGGACAGGGAAATACATTTCACTAATGTGTCTGTTAAATTGTCGGGTGAAATTCACCAATTTTGGGCTGTGATTTACCCCTGCTCTACCTAGTAGACAGGGAAATACATTTAACAAATTTTTCTGTTATATTGTCGAGTGAAATTCACCAATTTTTGGCTGATATACCCCTGCTCTACCTAGTGGACAGGGAAACACATTTAACTAAATTTGTCTGTTACATTGTCAGGTGACATTCACCAATTTTGGCTGTGATATACCCCTGCTCTATCTAGTAGCTGTCTACTAGATATAAATATACATAAAATAAATTTCCCTAATTTGTCTGTACTTATACCTAGTAGACAGGGGAATACATTTAACTAATTTGTCTGTTACATTGTCGGGTGAAATTCACCAGTTTCTGGCTGCTCTACCTAGTGGACAGAGAAATACATTTCACTAATTTGTCTGTTACATTGTCGGGTGAAATTCACCAATTTTGGGCTGTGAAATACTCCTGCTCTACCTAGTGGACAGGGAAATACATTTCACTAATTTGTCTATTACATTGTCGGGTGATATTCCAAAATGTTTGGCTGTGATTAACCCCTGCTCTACATAGTGGAAAGAGAAATACATTTCACTAATTCGTCTGTTACATTGTTGGGTGAAATTCTCAAATTTTTGGCTGTGATTTTCTTATTGACAGATTACTGGGAGGGGCTGAAAGACCCAGCTGTCATGGTCCATATCGGACCAATGAAAAAGTTAGAGGAAGTACCTCAGGGATCAGTATTGGGCCCTATTCTCTTCAATACATGGAGTACTGTGTACAGTTCTGGGCTCCTGTGAACAAGGCAGACATAGCAGAGCTGGAGAGGGTTCTGTCACGGCCACGGTTATGGTCGTGACTCCTTGGGAGCCGCATACAGTTGCCCGCGGTTGTGGTTGTTGTGTCAACCGCAGCTGAGGCATAATGTATTTGGCCTCAGTGCGGTTGCCGCGGACAACAGCTATGTGTGCGGTTCCCGGGGAGTTGTGTGCGTGTGTGGATGCACTTTGTTTGTATGTCTGGTGTGCACTTGTTGTTGTTTGGTGCGCACGTACATCTTCCTTTCACTGTGGCTGCCCGTGGCAGCGTCTGGTATGTTGTACATGTGGTGGCAGTGTCCTGGCCTTCGGGCTGTCTTTCTGGACAGCTGCCACCCATGTTGTTGCCAGCGGCAACAGCCACAGTGTGATCTGTTGGACACTTCCCCTGTCTGTGACTTTCCCTTCTGTGGTGCTGGAAGGGTTAACTCCCTTCCCAGTGTGTGAGTGATGTCTGACTGTGGGTGTGGCTTCTTGGCCTATAAAGCCTGAGTGTTTTGCATGGTTCAGTAGGTTGCTTCAGCCCTGCTAGCTGGAGCAGCCTCCTGTGTATTTGACCTGCCTGTGAGAGCCACCCCTGTGGTCATAAAATTATTGTTCTTGTTGATGTCTTTATGTTGGTGAGGTTGTATGTTCTTCTGTTGGGAGCTTTCTATGTTTTGGTGCAGCTAATGGTTCTGGATTCCTGTCTCTTGAGGGATCCAGTCAGCAAGGCTGTGGCAGGTTGGTAGAACTACCTAGTTCGCCTGCCATTTCCATTAGTCTGCTAGTGTTCCCCTTTTCCCAACAGCTTGGCCATTGAGGCTCCTGCTCCTCCGTGCCAAGGAGGAGTAGGTTGTCTTACCCAGCTCCTAGCTCAGGGATCTGCGGAGGGTAAGATAGGGCTCCGAGGTTCCTGCGCATGGGTCCTCCTACCTTAAAGGTCGGCCCATGCTGGTTAGGAGTTAGGGTCAGGTTAGGGATGCGTGAGGAGGTGACCTGCTCCCTATCCTGTGCTCATGGCCGAGTAGCCACTTCAACACCTGGCATCGCACGGCTGAGGGTTTTCCCCATCCTCAGCCCCGTGACAGGTTCAGAGCAACTAGTAATAACTGGAATGGGGCAACTACAGTACCCTGAAATATTATCAACATTAGGGTTATTCACGTTGTACACAAACATAGACAATGATTCTTTACAGTAAGAGCAGTGAGACTATGGACTCTCTGCATGAGGAGGTGGTGATGGTGAGTACAATAAAATAATTCAAGAGGGGCTTGGATGAATTACTGTAGTGTAATAATATTACAGGCTATAGCTACTAGAGAGGAGTTGTTGATCCAGGGAGATATTCTGATTGCCTTATTGGAGTCGGGAAGGAATTTTTCCCCCCTTAAGTGGGGAAAGTTGACTTGTACCTCAGTTTGTTTTTTTGCCTTCCTCTGGATCAACTTGCAGGATAACAGGCCAAACTGGATGGACAAATGTCTTTTTTTGGCCTTATATTCTATGTTACTATATATCCCTGCTCTACATAAGGCGCCGCTGACATCACCAAAAGAGAAGACGTCATCGGTGCAGGCACACTGAGGGAGTGCTGAGGAGGCGAGCCTCCTTGTCTCAGAGCGCCTGCGCCGAATCAAGACAGGCGCACGATTTTTGAAATGCAGACAGGGCCAGCTGGAGGAGGAGATCGCGGCTGGCCCTGTCAATCAACAGGAGGAGGGGGCAGTTTTTTTGCGGCTGCTACCAGCAAGTAGACGCCCTACTTGATGGTAGACAGGTAATTAGCATATTATAAAAGTATGTTTTTTGCCTTATCTACAGAACGAAAATGATTAATAACATAATGTATGGGGATTATAAGTACCCCCCCCCCCCCCAAAAAAAAATGAGTTTAGTGGGGTGACAGAAGCCCTTTAAGGTCCCCATTGACTTCAATGGGGTTCGGGGTCAAGTTTGGGTCCCGAACTCAAACTTATTTGTTAATTTGTCCGGACCCGTCGAACCCGAACATCCAGGTGTCCGCTCAACTCTACCCCTGAGCAAAGGGTACCTGAGATTGTGACTTTGGGGTTTTCATAAGCTGTAACCCATATCCAAATTATAACAAATAAAGGCTTGACGGTATTAGTTTCACCTTTTAAGTTGCATTACTGAAATAAATGAACTTTGCCCAATATTCAAATTTTTCACCTGTATGTGTGTTTTGTATAGTGGTATCATTTGTAATACAGGTTTTTGCATGGTGTGTTTCTTCAATAACCATATGAACAAGTGACATCCAACAGGTGTCACTCTCCATATGTTGGTTAGATCAATTCAGTACAAGAAAGTGGACTTAAAAGCTCACTTTTTCTGGTATGCATCAGCAGTGCCAGGAAATCTTCATTCACGTCGGTACTTTATATTGTGTTAAACCAAAACGCAGGGAACATTATGCAGACCATTCAATCTCTTTTAAAACGAGAATATGTATTGCATATACAAAATAAAAATGTTAAATGCTGCAACCTCAAGGCGCAGCTGGGCACATGCAGCCAAGCAGTGCCCACCTGAAGTAACCAACGGCCACATAATTTTGCAATAAAATGATGCCACAGGCAGCCGTGGCTTGGCTGCATACGCCCAACCGCACTGTTGGATCATACCCTAAGATTTGGAGTTGTAGTAATCATTATTGTAAATTTATCATTTCTCTTCACAGCAAATCTTGCCACGACAGATATAACTTTCCTGGTATGTTGTGTCCCTTTTACTGCAACACTTTATCCGCTCCCCAGCTGGATCTTTGGAGACATCATGTGCAAAGGAGTGAACTATTTACAACAGGTAAGTGGGCTCCATACAGGCTACTGATTTCAGTTTTTTTTTGTTTTTGACAAACAATTATACAATGAAAATTGTGCGCCCTTGTAATATATTCTGGGCTTCTTTTTTTAAAACTGTTCTAACAAAACATTTAAAGGGAAATCCAGGAGTTTAATATTGATGGCCTGTCTTCAGGATAGGTCACCAATATCTGATCAATGGCGGTCCAACACCCTGTTCCCCTGCCAATCTGCTGAGTAGCTCTGATGATGGAATATGTGCCAGAACTACACATCTATGTCCATTTTGTAGTAGATGGAGCTGGTGACCACAGCGCTGCTCCCATTAAAGTGTTCCCTACCAGTGATGGCCAGTTCGCATTGTTCGCCCTCGAACATATGCGGGCTGCCATCTTTTTTCACAAGATCGGTAAAGCACTGGTAAGCCCTTACCTGCGCCTGTGTGCGAGCCGGTCTGAAATCAAATGCGGTCACCAGGAGCAGGCAGTTCCGAGAACAGCCCGATGAAGGCCCCCGGTGGCTGTTCTCGGAACTGCCAGCTCCCGTTAACCGCACTTTATTTCAGACCAGCTCGCGCACAGGCACAGGTAAGGGCTTACCTGTGCCTCGCCGGACTTGTGAAAAAAGATGGCAGCCCGCATATGTTCACGGGCGAACAATGCGAACTGGCCATCACTGTTCCCTACACAATGGATGGAGCTGAGTAGTGCATATGCTAGCTTCCAGTGCTAGAGCTACTCTGAAACAGCTTATAGGTGGAGATGCAGGGTGTCGGACATCCACCAATAAGATATTGATGACCTATCCTGAGGAAATGCCATGAATAGTAAAATTCTGGAATACCCCTTTAAAGATCTTTCATATAGGGTGGTCAAAAATGCACACGGCTTAGAGTGAATTGGATCAATTATAAAAAAAAGTGTTTTTTGGCTATGCATTTTTGAAGGTTAGACAATACAGTTTTGTGCAACCAAAAACCACATTGCAAAAACTGCACCAATTGGCAACAAATTTTGTGTGGCTTTGCCATGATTTTTTTTTAAACTGTGCACTACTGTTTCAGTCCTTCACCCTTTTAACATATTTTCATGATGTCAGAGAACATTGATATAGAGGCTGAAAACCCATCCCTATCATGTCATGCAGGCTTCTTACAAGAGATTAGACGTAAGGTTTCTTTCACACCAGCATTTTAGTTTACCGGTATTGAGTTCTGTCATAGGGGCTCAATACCGGGAAAAAACGCTTCAATGTTGTCCCCATTCATTGTCAATGAGGACAAAACGGAACTGAACAGAACGGAGTGCTCCAAAATGCATTCTGTTCCGTTTAGTTGCGTTTCCAGACCGGAGAGCAAACCGCAACATGTTGTATTTTACTTTCCGTCCTGGGATGCAGAGCAAGATGCATCCGGCATTACCCCCAATACAAGTCAATGGGGATGGATCCATTTTCTCTGCCACTATAGAAAACAGATCCGTCCCCCTATTGACTTTCAATGGAGTTATTGACGGATCCGTCTTGGCAATGTTAAAGATATGTTAAAGATAATACAAACGGACGGTTGTGTTATCAGTAACTGAAGCATTTTTGCTGGTGTGAAAGTAGCCTTGGTCTATAGAAAAGAATGTGTTTATTCTATATATTTATTTATTTTTGTAACTGTTTAGCTGTTTATTAATATTTAGCACTGGTGCCTTGCAGCGCTGGGGACCTAGGTTCGAATCCGACAAAGGACAACATCTGCATGGAGTTTGTATGTTCTCCCTGTGTCTGTGTGGGTTTCCTACGGATACTTTAGTTTCCTCCCACACTCCAAAGACATACTGATAGGGAACTTTGATTGTGAGCCCCATTGGGGCCCAAATTATTTTTTTATAGAAATCTGTCAGGAGGATCAACCCTAGTAAACCAGGTATAATTTCTGGTAGGACTGAATCTGCTGATATAAAATACCTTTCTTCCCCTAATGGGTTATTGTATTTAGGAGAAATTATTGTCTGGTCCTAGCCACTCCGTGGACCTTAGATCCTCTGCTTCCCGGGATACTCCCCCTCATTTTTATGGTGTTTGACCTGTTATTCTGTGGGGCTGTGCAATTACGGACTTACAAAATTTATGTTTTGATATATTTTACTACTTTTAAAAAATTAAAAAAGCTTTGTGTTGTTCTGTTGCTATTAGGCTTGATCAAATCGACCTTCGAATCAATGCGTTCAAATACTTAAATTTTAATGCTGTATCCATACAACATTAAAATGTATTGGCTCCGTGGAGCCAAAGTTCATTTTATCCCAAAGGGGCTGGTTCCTCAGTAGCAAAGCCCAGTTTGGATTGCTATTTAAAATTGTTTTCAATACATAGATATGCATACAGTTGGAATTAACCGAAGTCTTGCATGGATTCGGACGAGAAGAACTTTGGCTCAACAAAGCCCATACATTTTGATCCTCTACTGATACAGCATTAAAAGTGAAGTATTTGAATGAATCAACTTCGGATCTATGATCTGATGGTCGATTCACTCAAGCCTAGTTGCCATGTTCTGACACCCATAACTTTTTTATTTTTCTGTCAACTGAGCTGTATGAAGAGTTTTTGCAGGGAATGCTATAGTTTTTATTGATTTCATTTTGGGATACATGGGACCTTTTGATAATTTTTTATTCAATTTTAGTTAGGAGATGAGGTGACCAAAAATGACTGGGGCCTTCAGTATACTCTCGATTACCATGACAACCCTGAAATTGTCTATTCGGGGTGCCAATTGGAGGACAGAAGTTACTATTGACAAAAGCATCTGAAGTGTTAATTGTCAAAATCAGTGTTATTTCCAATCAGGGTGTCAGCTGTATATTAAAGAGCAGGTTGTCAGCAGTATATTACAACAGATACCCACAAGTGATAGTGTGGACCCAGCTCCTGAGCCCGTGATATTGCTGTTACATACTATTACGGCACTGAGCGTTAATTTTTTTGTGGCTTTTAGGCTCTTTTGCTGCATGTGAAAAAAAAAAAGAAATGCTACAAAGTATTTGTGAAGGAGTGCCTATTATACCGTTATCTCACTGTGCTGCTATACTGTATTAGCAGTAGCACCAGTGATACAGAAACACAATGGGGGTCATTTATCAAGAATAGCTTTTTCTACTTCATGATTTTCCCCTGCACTGCCAGAGGATACACTGAATTTTTTACAAGGTGTATGTCTCATCATAATTTACAAGTCACTGAATAAAGTGTCCTTACGCTGGGTTCAGACCTGAGCGTTCGCGATGGAGCGCTCTGTATGCGCGATTGTACGGGCGTTTGCAATCGTGCATACAGAGACAAGCGAACGCCCATTGTCGCGCGTTCCCCCTGAAGTCTATGTACGGGAACGCGCGACAAGACGCCCCAAAGAAGCTCATGTACTTCTTGGGGCGTCGGGCGTTTTACAGCATGATCGTACGCGCTGTAAAACGCTCAGGTGAGAACCATTCCCATAGGGAAGCATTGGTTCTTGCCTGTTGAGCGTTTTACAGCGCGTAGGAACGCGCTGTAAAACGCTCAGGTCTGAACCCAGCCTTAATGGCTACCAGGTGCACCAGAATGTTACCAAAGATAAAAGAAAAATGGCACATTCCATACATATAAAGACACATCACTGAATAAACTGGCCTTAATGGGAGGAAATGCTCAGAACCCCAAATATTGTAACGTATTTATAACAGGGGGAGAAAAACCTCCACATGCCATCCGCTGCTAACGGCAATCCTCAGCAAAAAATGCATACAAGGGAGAATGCCGGCAGTGGACCACATGTGCCACACAAAAATCCTACACAAGATGGAATAATGTGTGGATGAAAATATGAGAATAAATAAATAAATCACTGCAAAATATGCAATTGAAAACATAAGGCTAAACCCTCACGCTAGATGTTAAAATGAGACTTTAGCCAATATATTCAGGTCAAGAACATATCGGAGCCTGTACACACCATCAAGGTATTTCAGTTGGCGCGGGACCTACTGCTAAACCTACCTCTAGTGTATGAACACTGTCTTACAGGTGCTAAGGTCCGACTCACAGCCAAGATACCACAAACCTCCAAGGTAAGCTCCCAAATACAATGGGAGGAGGCTGTGAGCCCCACCTATAACAGGCTAGTGTGACACAGGCTTCATCTGCAGGATTAGGGCGATGACACATGATTATATTTATAACTAGAGATGAGCAAAGCAGCATTTTGGTGTCTGTCCCCAAAGCGGAATGGTGAATGAACGGAGGCAAACTGATGCAAACTTATGCATTCTGAGCGGATCCTTTTCTATTCAGAATGCATTAGAATGCAAGTGTAAGCTGTAGCACATTATGGAACATGACAGACAAGGCAGGAGATGTGAGACAACTGAACGCTACAATACACCATGACTGTGATGCAGGAAATTACATCAGGTCAGGTTTGGGCAATTGCTAATTTAACTTTGCAGCAGTTTTTAAGTAAAAGATGCACAATTGAACAGTCCAATGTAATTATTACACATATAAATACATCAGTCAGGGCATTTATGATTTTTCTATGTTAATCGGGTTGCTAACTGCCTCCTACACATTAAGAAAAAATTGAGAACTGTAGCTTTAGATATTCATGTTCGGCGCAAGCAGAGACTCATTGAATGACTAGCAGGCCAGTGATACAAACTAGTACACTACACTGTTCTCTGGGAATTAAGAAAATGAAAATACTTAAATATTACTTTATTATAAATATATTCTTAAATACCTTTCATTAGTTATAAAGGCTCGTTTTGTCTGGGGAGCAATCATTAGGAGAAACAAAATGGCCGCTGTCCCATTAGCTGAATCTCTGGGGAATTTAGTTAATAATGAAGTACATCGAGGATGGACAGAACAGACTGTGGTAATGTGTTGTCACAGTAATGGAGACTGTAAACAAGTTCTGCTGTGCTGCTCATTAGCCACACCTCACCCTCCTCTCATGTCTCCTCATCATCTCCATTCCCACAGAGATTCACCTGTATTCAGGATCATATTTCCTGACAAGCAGAGAGGAGGATGAGGCAGCCCTATGGATCATTGTGGCGAAGTACCTTGTCCTCCTGTGTGATTAGGACAGGTTTTGTGTGTACTGATAGGACAGCAGACATTTTATTTCTCCTAATGATTGCTCCCTGGACAAAACAAGCCATTCTAAGTAATGAAAGGTATTTGTAACTATATTTATTATAAATTAATACTTAAGTATCTTCATTTTTTTTATTCCTGGAGAACCCCTTTAAAATACATCTAACTACTCTACGTATTATCTTCCCTAACACTATCCCTGTTTGACCCTAAACTAGCTGTATTGTGTGTCTAAAGATAAAGCTTTCTTTATCTTGTTCTGTCACATCAATGTAAGATGGAGAAACAGTCCCCACTGTTGATGTGTATATTGACTTATTCGGGCTGTCATTGTGCTCTTTGACCACTAGAGGCCGCTGTTTCCCCACGCAGCTAAGCTACTGATGGAATTTGAATATGCATAGAGAGGTTTGGTGATCTAACTGGACAAGAAGCAGGAGATAGAGTTCGGCAGACATCTTTTCAGGGACACAGGAGCTGGAAGACCGAATCCAGTGGCATCCAGGCGTCAGTGTGAGCTGGAGTGGCCGGAATCACTGTTGAAAGTGACAGATTGCTGTTGGTTATCCAGATATCGTCCAGAGAAAAGAAGATTGGTTTCCGGAAAGCTGTAAGAGCTGTGAAACGGAGCTACACACCCTGCATGGTGTCATGGTTGCTGGAAAGACTTGTTTGATTTAAATTTTTATACATACTTTTCCAGCTCACCTGTTCGGTCTTTAATACTCCCGACTTCTGATGCCTTGGGTGAGTCCTATGTACGGCAGTGCAAAAAATGACGAAACGGCTTCAGAATAGAATGAAATGAAGGTCCTCTTAAAACTTCTCCTTTATTATAATATATATAACAGCAGACACATCCACATCATATGCAGTGATCGTTAACGCGTTAACGATCACTGCATATGATGTGGATGTGTCTGCTGTTATATATATTATAATAAAGGAGAAGTTTTAAGAGGACCTTCATTCTATTCTGAAGCCGCTTCTTCATTTTTTGCATTGTCTGATTTAAGTCACCATTGAATGAATAGCAGACCTGGGTCAGTAAGAGCGTGCATGCACCAAGTACAGATTGGCGCCTAAAGACGACAGTAAGCTTGTAGTTAGTTAATTAGGGGGTCCTGTCTTGCATCAGGCTATATGACAGTATTGTTCACAAATTCAATTCACCCAGTTGTTTCACTCAAGAATATTATAGAGCTTTATATCTGTGATAAGGTTGTAAGCTGCTGAGTTACACTGCAGACGAGATCATATCCAGCATCAAACATAATTGTTCCCGTTTGCTAGGGTAATAATAGGTACGGGAGGCACTGTTAGTTGTGCTCGCAATTAGGTAAATTGTCGCAAGTGTTTTCCCAGCCTACAGGCTGAGGGGATGTAACTTTAGTCTATGTTCACTGCATTTAGAACTGTATGTATGTTTTTTGTATTACAATCGATCTAGGAGGCATTGGGAGGACCGGATCCCTATTCCTATAACTCACTGACTATCTCTGTGGACTAAAGAAAACATGGGATGTATCTGTGGACCCATCGTGCTATATGGCGATTCACGCAGAATATATCTGCAATGAACTTCACATAGGCCCCAATATGGGCGTGATCGCAGTCATATGCTGGTCCCTTGAGCATATTGGCAGGTTTCCTGTCTAACAGTTGATGGTCTCTTTTTGTTATCAAGTAATGGAGCCTTGGTATTGATATCGCGCACTACCTAGATATTAATGATGTAGTTGCGGATGCCACATTATCGACATTGGGACCCAACACCCATATCCTATCACCCCCTGATGAACACGTGAACGGGGGAAAACGCGTCGGGGTTTATATTACTCCAGTTATAGAGTGGATTATACTTTCATTCATAGGTCCTTTGATAAACATCATGACCGTGAGAGTGAACATTATCCACCACTAAGCCCTTAAATTTAGGGTTGGGTGCTGTGTTTATCTTGATTTTTTTGTTTTGTGTATTGTGTGGTAAGCATCTTTTTTCAAGAATATTATCAATATAATTGTAATATACCCCTTAGGGTCATCTGAGGGCAAAAACAGCCTAGGCTCGAGGACAGGGAGTCCCCACCATTAGGGGCCAACCCTGGGCTGAGGAGAAGAATAGGGAAATATTAGGGACAGATTTCCTTTTCCCTTATGATATATACTGTATACCTAGGTGTCTACCTTCCGTGTCTATTGTTTGGATCTTCATTGATCAATGTCTGTCCTAGCTTTTTGGGATACAGTTTCCCATTTTTAATTGAATACAATAAAGTATATGAGATTTTAGGGTATATGTTGCTGGAAGGTGGTATTTTGATAGAATTACCCAGGTAGATCTTGGTATCTGCCAATCAGCTGGATTTGTTCTTTTTGTGTGTGATATCCTGTTTAATACCACTATTCAGTAAAGTTTCTGTTTTTATAAAAGCTGGTGTTGGTGTTGCTTTACTCGTTCGTGACTTCGCTGTATCCTGGGGAGCCCACCCCGTTACACGGTCTTACAATGTACAAGTTAAGAATACACATGACTTCCCTGGCCCCACCTTGGTTATGGGATACCCCTTCTACATCTTCACTGCCCTGCTATGTTGTCTTATCTCTAAAATGGTGGAAGTCATTTTGAGCCACTCACCTAAATTGATTGACATACACTTTGGATTTGTTGGGAATAGAGATGAGCGAAGTTTTGAAAAATTTGATTTGGCAACTTCCTCAAAGTTAGCCCAAAAATTTGATTCGGAGGCTGATTCATTTTAATAGTGCTGCAAAAGATGTGGACAGCACATCGAGTGCTGTCCATATCTGTACTTCCGTTCTGTGGCCCTGCAAAAAAGATATACATATCCTATAGAATAGTCATTTCTATCATAAGGCAGGACGTTCTGATCCGCAAAATGCAGAACGCACACGGCCAGTATCTGTGTTTTGCGGGTCCAGAATTTGCAGACCACAAAACAGATATGGTTGTCTGAATGAGCCCTTAGGGTATGGCCACATGAAGCGGGCGAGTTGCAAAGAAGAACCGTGTGGTCAATTAGCTGACAGCTGCCTTTCATTTAATTTTGAAGACCACACTGTATAGTCCTTAGCCGCGTGGCACCTTTAAACAGAGGTTGTTGCTGGTATGGAGTTTAGCTGGCTATGTGGGGGACAATATATACATTATTGCTGTTCCTGCCTGCAATCTCCTGCAGGTTATTTGATAGTAAACACTGAATATTAATCAGCTCTGGCATACCCACTTCTTCACCCCCAGCGCTCTCCTGCCCTACAGATAGGAGCCCTTCTCTTGCCATCATTTCCTCCTTTTCTACATTATCTAATATCAATGAGAATATGTAATCAGGAACATCCAGCAACTCCTCTCTTTGCAGGGCAAAATTTAACAAATTCCCTTATCTGATTCCAAGCCAATGTAAAATACTGTATTTTTCGCTTTATAAGAAACTCCTGATGATAAGACCTATGCTTTAGAGGAGGAAAATAAGAAAATATATATTTTTCATAAGACCTCACATCAAATATGCATATCAGACCTCAGATCAAACCCCCAAGTCAGACCTCAGATCAGGCCCCCATATAAAATTCTCAGATCAGACCCCCACATCAGATCCTCAGATCGGACCCCCACATCAGATCCTCAGATCAGACCTTGTTAACAGATCCTCAAATCAGACCTCCATATAAGATCTCAGATCATGTCACGGAAGGTGTACAGAAAACTAGAAGACACAAAATGAAGATCCGACTGACTGGATCCAAAACTAAGGAACCAAAGGGAGAGCCCTGCAACAGACCTGGCTCTCTCCCTAACTGCTCAGCCTATGCAAAAATCTCAATGGTAGATGATCGCATATCCTCGTTCCTCGACTGTATAACACCTGAACACCCTATAATAGTGAGGGGACACGACCACCGGCTCCCTACACTTGATACAGAGGGAGTCAGGGTCACCTGGGATCCAGCAAACAGGAAAACACAAATGAATGAACAAAACATATCTGTAGAAGACTCAGTAGTAGCATCCAGCATGCACACACTCCAGGAAGTTGTATAAACCGCAAAGTGATGCAGTATGGGAAGGGATTTAAAGGGATGCAATCAGTGCAACTACATGACAGCTGAGAGAGGCTAACGAGATGAGAAAACGAAAGCAAAACAAAAGGAACCTCAAGGTTCTGAAGAACGTCTGTCAGAGCTTCTCAGATGTCTGTTGGTGACAGTAACCCTCCTTCTACGAGTGGACTCCGGACACTCAGAGCCCACCTTCTCAGGATGGGACCTATGGAAAGCCTTGATGAGACGAGTGGCCTTAATGTCTGTCACTGGGACCCACATCCTCTCCTCAGGACCATAACCCTCCCAATGAACGAGGTACTGGAGAGAACCGTGGACAACACGAGAATCCACAATCCTAGAGACCTGAAATTCAAGATTACCATCAACCACAATCGGAGGAGGAAGCAAAGACGAGGGTACAATGGGTTGGACATAAGGTTTTAATAAGGACTTATGAAAAACATTATGGATCTTCCAAGTCTGAGGAAGATCAAGACGGTAGGCAACAGGATTGATGACGGACAAGATTTTGTAAGGCCCAATAAACTTAGGACCCAACTTCCAGGAGGGAACCTTCAATTTGATATTCTTAGTAGACAACCACACCAGATCACCAACATTCAGGTCCGGACCAGGCACACGTCTCTAATCCGCCACACGCTTATATCTCTCACTCATGCTCTTTAGATTATCCTGAATCTTTTGCCAAATAGATGACAAAGACAAGGAGAATCTGTTCTAAACCAGAAGACCCCTCTCCAGATAATGTCCCAAAATGCAGATGAAACCCATATGCACCAAAAAATGGTGACTTATCAGAGGACTCCTGACGACGGTTATTTAAAGCAAACTCAGCAAGGGACAAAAAAGAACACCAATCCTCCTGATTCTCCGCCACAAAACAGCGCAGATATGTCTCCAGATTCTGATTGACGCGCTCTGTCTGGCCATTCGACTGCGGGTGGAAAGCAGAAGAGAATGACAACCGAACCCCCAAGCGAGAACAGAAAGCCTTCCAGAATCTGGAAAACAAAAACTGTGTGCCCCTATCAGAGACTATGTCTGAAGGAATACCATGCAATTTGACAATGTGATCAATAAATGCCTGCGCCAGCGTCTTAGCATTGGGCAAGCCAGGAAAAGGAATGAAATGCACCATTTTGCTAAAACGGTCCACCACCACCAGAATCACAGTCTTCCCCGAGGAACGAGGCAGGTCCGTAATGAAGTCCATGGACAGATGTGTCCAAGGACGGGAAGGTATGGGTAACGGAAGGAGAGGACCTAATGGCCGTGAATGAGGGACTTTGGCACGAGCGCAGGTCTCGCAGGCTGCCACAAAACCCTCAACCAACTTACGAAGCCCCGGCCACCAGAATCTCTGTGCGATGAGATCCACTGTGGCTCTTGCCCCCGGGTGCCCAGCAAGGACAGTATCGTGGTGCTCCTTAAAAATCTTGTGTCTTAAAGCGAGAGGCACAAACAACCTCCCAAGAGGACAAAGATCAGGAGCCTCTGACTGGGCTACCTGAACCTCTGCCTCCAATTCAGGATAAAGAGCAGAGACCACCACACCTTCAGCCAAAATGGGACCCGGGTCTTCAAAATTCCCACCTCCCGGAAAACAACGTGACAGGGCATCCGCCTTCACATTCTTAACCCCAGGGCGGAACGTGACAACAAAATTAAATCTTGAAAAGAACAAAGACCATCTGGCCTGTCTCGGGTTCAGGCGCTTGGCTGACTCCAAGTAGGCCAGATTCTTATGGTCAGTAAACACGGTAATAGGGTGTCTGGCTCCCTCTAGCCAATGGCGCCATTCCTCAAAAGCTAACTTGATGGCCAACAACTCCCTATCTCCCACATCGTAATTTATCTCTGCGGAGAAGAGTTTCTTCGAGAAAAAGGCACACGGTCGCCATTTGGCAGGAGAGGGACCCTGAGAAAAGACCGCATCCACACCCACCTCAGAAGCATCAACCTCAACTATGAAGGGTAGAGAAATATCAGGTTGTACCAAGATGGGAGCGGAAGCAAAACTCTCCTTGATATTAGAAAAGGCCTTACGCGCCTCTACCGACCAGGAGGAAAAATCTACCCCCTTTCTAGTCATATCAGTGAGTGGTTTAACAATAGAGGAATAATTCAAAATAAACTTCCTGTAATAATTGGCAAAACCCAAAAAACGCATCAGCGCCTTGTGATTCTCAGGAAGCTCCCACTCAAGCACAGCGCGGACCTTCTCAGGGTCCATACGAAAACCAGAATCAGAGAGAAAAAAACCCAGAAATTGAATTTCAGGAACCGCAAACACACATTTTTCCAGTTTAGCGTACAATTTATTCTCCCGCAGGATGAGCAAGACCTGACGTAAGTGCTCCTTATGAGTTTTGAAATCAGGAGAAAAAATCAAAATGTCCTCTAGATAAACTAATACAAATTTCCCCATTAAATGATAAAAAATGCTGCTCATAAAATGCTGAAAGACGGCTGGAACATTCATCAAACCAAAAGGCATAACCAAATTCTCAAAATGGCCCTCAGGGGTATTGAAGGCCGTCTTCCATTCGTCTCCTTCTCTGACCCTGACCAGGTTGTATGCCCTCTTAAATCCAACTTGGAAAAAACTTTAGCCCCAACAATCTGGTTAAACAGGTCCGGGATCAGAGGAAGCGGATAAGGGTCACGAATTGTGATACTGTTCAGCTCCCTGAAATCCAGACATGGTCTTAAAGAACCATCTTTTTTCTTAACAAAGAAAAAACCAGCGGCAACAGGTGACTTCGAGGGTCGTATGTGTCCCTTTCTCAGACTCTCAGAGATATAAGCACGCATAGCGACCCTTTCAGGTTGGGAGAGATTGTATAAACGAGATTTAGGCAGCTTGGCGGCTGGGGTGAGATTAATAGGGCAATCGTACTCCCTTTGAGGGGGGCAAGTCCTGAACACCACTCTCAGAAAACACATCCGAAAATTCAGAGAGAAAAGATGGTACAGTCTTAGTAGAAACCTCAGAAACAGATGTCGTGAGGCAATTCTCTCTGCAAAAGTGACTCCAACCATTTATTTGCCTCGCTTGCCAATCAATGGTGGGGTTATGTTTAGTGAGCCAGGGTAGCCCCAACACTAGAGGAGTAGGCAACCCGCTTAGGACGAAACATGACACATCCTCAACATGAGTATCACTCACAATCAAACGGATATTGTGAACTATGCCCTTTAACGATTTCTGAGAAAGTGGAACGGAACCAATAGCAAAAACAGGTATATCCTTTCCCAAAGTGCATACCTGGAAACCATGAGTTATAGCAAATTGATTATCAATGAGATTGACAGCTGCTCCACTATCTACAAAAATCTCACAAAAAATGTTCTTGCTCTCTAGCGCCACCCTGGCAGGTAGGACAAAACGGGAACTACAAGCAAACGAAAAACCTTCAATTTCCGCATCAACTTTGCCAATAGTAACAGATGGAACATTTTTAGAGGATTTTTTTCTTTTTGTTTCTTTATTACTCTCAAAAAACTGCCTGAATCTCCTAGCGGGACAAACATTTGCCAAATGATTTATACCTCTACAACAGAAACAAACCTTCCTATGAGAGCTGAATCCTCTATTGTCAGAGGCAAGCAAACCCAGCTGCATGGGCCCCTGCTCAGAAGGGATTGAGAGCGACTGAGACCCCTGTGCACTGAATGAGACTGCCACACTGTCCTTGGACTGAGTATGACAGGAAGGAGTGATCTCTCCTCTCTCTCTAAGAGTCCAAGGAGGTAGGTCTCTCATGAAAGGCAAATGCATCTTTCAATCCCTCTGAAAGACCATGGCAAAATTGACTTCGGAGTGCAGCATCATTCCAACCAGTATCAGCTGCCCATCTCCGAAATTCTGAACAGTATATCTCTGTGGACTGTTTACCCTGGCATAAAAGACGTAGTCTAGACTCAGCCAAAGCAATACGATCCGGGTCATCATATAGCTGACCCAGGGCTAAAAAAAAATCATCCACTGAACAGAGGGGCCGTGCCCCCACCGGCAGCGAAAAGGCCCAGGACTGAGCGTTATCCCTGAGCAGCGAGATGATGATCCCCACCCTCTTCTCCTTATCACCAGAGGAATGGGGAAGTAGGTGAAAATGGAGTTTGCAAGACTCTCTAAAACGAACAAAATTCTCACTACCCCTGGAGATCGGAACCGGGAGCGAGATCTTAGGCTCATAACAAACTCCATGAACGCAAGCTGAACCGGTCACCTGAAACTGAGAAACAGTTTTACGGAGATCTTCTACCTCCAATGAAAGACCCTGCATGTGTTCAGTCAAAAGTGAAACCGGATCCATGCTTGAGACGGTTTTGGCGGTTTATAATGTCATGGAAGGTGTACAGAAAACTAGAAGACACAAAATGAAGATCCGACTGACTGAATCCAAAACTAAGGAACCAAAGGGAGAGCCCTGCAACAGACCTGGCTCTCTCCCTAACTGCTCAGCCTATGCAAAAATCTCAATGGTAGATGATCGCATATCCTCGTTCCTCGACTGTATAACACCTAAACACCCTATAATAGTGAGGGGACACGACCACCGGCTCCCTACACTTGATATGAAGGGAGTCAGGGTCACCTGGGATCCAGCAAACAGGAAAACACAAATGAATAAACAAAACTTATCTGTAGAAGACTCAGTAGTAGCATCCAGAATGCACACACTCCAGGAAGTTGTATAAACCGCAAAGTGATGCAGTATGGGAAGGGATTTAAAGGGATGCAATCAGTGCAACTACATGACAGCTGAGAGAGGCTAACGAGATGAGAAAACGAAAGCAAAACAAAATGAACGTCAAGGAGAAGGTTCTGAAGAACGTCTGTCAGAGCTTCTCAGATGTCTGGTGGTGACAGATCAGGCCCAAATATCAAATCTCTACATCAGTCCTCCTTATCAGATCCTCAAATCAGATCTCCATATCAGATCTTCAGATCAGACCTCCATATCAGATCCACAGATTAGACTCGCATATCAGACCATAAGACCCCCATATCAGACCACCATCAGATCTCAGATCAGACCCCCATCAGAGCTAAAATAAATGCGTTAACTTACCTCTCCTACTCTGCCGCTACTCTTCAGATCTGGCGGTCTCTCCTGCAGTCACTCTCCCTGGTCTTCTCCAGGCTTGCGCTGCAATATGACCTGACTACGTACAGCATGCACTATATGTTGATGCTGTACGCAGTCAGGACAGTGTAGCATGGCGCCTGGAGGAAGATTAGGGAGAGGTGAGTATAGCAAGGGCTAGCAGTGCTACACTCACTGCTCCCTGCACCTCCTGCATACTAGTGAGTGCTTCTATTGAAGCACTCACAGTATTTGCTTATAAGGCATACTGTCTATTAACCTGCACTTTTGGGGGAACCAAAATATGTCTTATAATGTGAAAAATAAGGTAATTTCAGAAGATCTGCTTTCACAGCTACATGTTACAATTAAAAAGGTTGCTTTTAATCCATTAATTGTAGATAAACCATATGGTACAACTAATGATGCCCAGCTCATGGTATTTGTAAGACTCAATGAGGAAAAACAAGTTTTTTTAGTTTTTTTTTGTGAGGATCTACTTGACATGGCTGCCCTTCATGCTCATCCAAGAGGTAAAGATATCTATGGAGCACTAACACAAACGCTGAAGGAAAGTGACATCGGTGGATATTCTAAGTGGATATGCCAAACCGCTTGAATGATTTTATGGTAAACTACAAGGTGAAATCCAACTATGTTTGACCTGGTGGATGTAGAAAGGGCTTTTCAGATAAAATTTAAATTTTTCATACTGATCTAGAGATATCCCAAAGCTTGATGAACATATCCACAAAGCAAAAACCAAAGAACATGATTTTGATAAGCGTGAGTGTTTCATGCAGAATCTGACAATTCTAAAAGCCCTTTCCAAGATTTTGCTATTGGCAAAGTATCCATATCTGGGTTTGTGGTTTGTCACATGGTGCAGTAGGACTTGTGTGCTGAACCCCTGCTGTTTCACCATTAAATCATAAATTGCTGTGATACATACAATCTCTCTTCTGCTGTAGGCTCCAGGAAGAGGAGGCTCAACACCCTCTTTTCATATTTGCCAGCTGAAATGAGAGCTGAATCCAACATGGCAACCTCTAAGGTGGGAGCTGAATCCAACATGGCACCATCAAACGCCTACCATCCACTTCTCCCTCTCACAGAGCTGAGCAGATTCCAAATCCAGATTGCTTTGTGGGAGGGTTCTGATGATGATGGGAGTGATGACAGGGAATGCAAAAAAAGTACCAAATGGTAATTCCCACCAAAATTATTTGGAGCTATAATGGTAGCATATAAGCGTGGCTTGGATGCTTCTGGAAAAGTAAATGCAGCTGAACAAGAAAAGAAGTGGCCACAGCCGGTCAGGACCTGGGCAGAAGAGCCTGAAAGCCTGTGCGAAAGCATGGGGGAAGGGGGGGGGGGGGCAGCAGCATCGGTGGAGCTGTCTAAAAGATCTTCTTTTCACAGGTTAGTAGCAACTCTGGACTAGGTGAAAGGGCCGGTGAACCCCTTTAAAAATGGAGGTTCTTCCCCCGACTACTGAATTGCTCCCATACCTTTCCATTTATTATCCCCCAGATATTCCACAAAATGCATGTCAGAAACCTGAAAGTTTGTCTGAAAGGGATTCCTTCTTGTTTCAGACACAAGATTTTAAACAGACACAAGGAGAAAGGGGAAGGGGGCCTGACATGCCAGACTTTGACATTGGCTATGCTGGACCTGATCCACATTTCCTTAACTAGATTTTGGGTTGGTCTGGAGAATACTTTGCTGCTCGCTTGCCTCTCTGATTTGGTTTCCGTTGGTTCTTTGTCCATCAGATTTAAAAGGGTTGTCTCACTTCAGCAAATTACATTTATCATGTGGAGAAAGTTAATACAATTCACTTACTAATTTAATGTGATTGTTAGTGTTAAGCGAATCAAAGTTAACGAAGTAGACTTTGATCCAAATTTCAGGAAATTTTAGTCATGAACCGGAATTTCATGTTAGTTAATCAATTTTTTCTGAAATGGCAGTAAAAATAAAAAAACACACTCACATCATCCATTTGCTCGCGGAGAAGTGGTCGTGGCCATCTTGATTGAAGAAAATGTGGCAAATCTCACATGCGCTGACGTGTGCTGTCACCATGTCACCATGCTGGCTGGGCGCAGGTATGTTGTAAGTGATATCACTGCGCCTGGCCAGCGTGATGAAATCAACAAGCCCAAAATTTGGCACATTTCATCAATCAAGATGGCCACGACGGCCTCTCTGTGAGCAAATATATGAGGTGAGTATGTTTTTTTGTTTTTACCCAAATTAACCCCTGAAAGACCTCAATGTTACTGTCAGATGTAGCAATCAGCGTTGAATGTGGCATTTGAGGGGATCCATGACAAGGGGCAGGCAATAATGGCTGTGAGCAAAGGTAGAAATGAATAAACACCTATAAATGTACAACACAGCTGTGTTCACATGTAAAAAATACCAAATCTTTATTATTATATACAAAACATAATGATAAAAAACATATATATGGCAATGAAGACACAGGAATGACACTGGACTGCTGGTAATGTAGCAATATAGTAAATGCAGTAAATCCCATCTACCCCTGGCAAGTGCCAAATAGGTATCAAGTCAATAGGTAATAATAAAGTGCAAAGTGCATAAAAATGGAGATAAACGTGGGAAAAATAACTGCTCAATAAATACAGACCAGTAAATCCTGACCCTGACGCGCGTTTCGCTGTTGCTTCTTCAGGGGATAAACATGGTTTCAGGGTAGGTGTATGTAATGATAAGAAGAAGCAATATAGACAATTACAATACATTAGTAAGTGTCTTGTATTAACTTCCTCTACGTGACAAATGCCATTTGCTGAAGTGAGATAACCCCTTTAAGGCTTTCCTCTCTATAAGGCCTCATTCAGACGACTGTATGTGTTTTGCGGATCCGCAAATATGCTGATCCGTTCTTCCGTGAAAAAACTGACATTTTTGCGGATAACATACGGAAGCACTCCCGTATGATCCGCATTTTTGCGGAACCATAGATTTGAATGGGGCTACGGAACGTTTAATGCGGACAACTATAGGACATGTGAGTTTATTTTTGCGGATCCGCGGAATGGAACTATGGATGCGGACAGCACACGGTGTGCTGTCCGCATCTTTTCAGAGCCCATAGAAATGAATGGATCCGCATACCATCCGCAAAAATGCGGAACGGATGCGGATCCATTCATACGGTCGTGTGAATGGGCCCTAAACTGTTATCCTAAAAGCATGAATTGTTGCTAGGTTTAGATTCAAGTTATCCTCTCATCCCAGCCTCTTTCTGCCCATATTCCCCAACACAGAATTTCTAACCTGTTATTCTAGGTGCTCATCCTCAGTTATGTCATGTGAAGAAAGATGGAGGCCTGAAAAGATTAGATTTTATCATGGGAGGTTGGTAATCTACCTTTACACTTAATTTTTATATTATACTGACAGCTGAGAGGAGCCGAGATCGAATATGGTTATTCACCATATGTTGCGGACTGGGAAAGAGAACATGGCCATTCTTTTGAGGATTTTGAATGGACAGATGCTTTTTATCTTGCTCACAGAAGTTTGGTCTCCAGGACACCAGTTTTAAGATTCTAATTTGTTGGTATAGGACTCCTGCTGTCCTTGACAGTATATATCCTAATGTTTCGTATCTCTCTTAGAGTTGCCAATCAGAGGTGGGCATGATGCTTCACATATGGTGGGAGTGTCCTCCTACACATCTCAGATAGGATAAGAAAATTTCATTGTATGACAAATTGTGTTCTACTAACATCACCAATAGTCCCGAATCAGTGTTACTTTCTACGGAAGCAGGGCCTTCTTCCTTCTAAAGTGACACAAGAGCCTCCTTTATGAAGAGGCTGTTGTGCCACTTTATAATGTGTTTGGCTGTTCCATGGAGGTCTCTGGATACCGACAGGGGCAATTGGGATGTCTTCCATGCATGATATTATGTTTATGAATGGCCTGATAGCCTCGGAGCACAATACCAATAACACTTTTGTTAATGTATGTGCTCCTTGGATTCAGATTAGGAATTCTCCTGGTTTTGCATCGTGTTGAATATGTTCTTCAGAGATTTCTTACAAGACATGACCTTTCAAAAATACAGAAACTTGCCTTGGTTGATGATTGAGATAATAATAGGTCTCCATCCAGAGCACTAATAAAAAGAAAATGTTATTAAAGATTGCTCATCCGGTACATGCACCTGCTAGAAGGAGCACAGTATTGATCTCACCAGCTTATCTAAGTGGAACAATTTGGATTCATATAAATTATGTTTCAGGGTGTTCTTGATCTAAAATCTCATGTCAATTAAAACTGATTAAACGTATGCTGCTTCCATTAAATGACATTCATGGAAAAAATATATGTTCCATAAAGTGTTAATAACTAAATCATGTCCAGGAGATCACCTGTAGCCTTTTCTGTCTAAATCCTTTAAAAGAAGATGTTTTCTGCTGCAGAAGGGACATATGTACTGTATGTGAATGGACCTTAGATTACAAATTGCCGATCCAATGGGGAGATTTTATTAAAGGGGTTGTCCAAGTTATTTTGTTTTTGTTCTTTGTATGTTTATAACAAATCAAATGTAAGGGGTTTACAATTCACTTACTTCATCTACAGTGGCTCCTTTCTCAGATTTCACTGAGAGTCATATGACCCGTGATGTCAGCCTCTCCCTGCTCTGATGAGGTTTCGTGCACAAGCCTGAGAGAGCAGGTCCGTGTACATTGCCTAAACCCTTTTATTGGCAAATATGTGAAATTTTTTGCTATTCCCACTACGCATGGCATTTTCTTTACAGAGGGTCTGTCACCAGGTTTAACCCTATTAAACCTGAAATATGCCTGATAGGGCTCATTATGCTGATTAAAACAATACCTTCTTTTGTCTGCATGATAAATAGCTGCAGAGAAATCTAAGTTATTATTTATATGCAAATGAGCAATTGGCTCGCCCCAGGAGGCAGGGCTGAATTCTATGAGCACTGAATTGTAACACCCCCTGTGCTCTACACGCTCCCCCTTCCCTTGATTGACAGGGCTAGACAGAAAACTGAGGGAAGAGCTGTGTCCTAGCATGTAAATATCATAACAATATGTACTATAGCTTCACTACACTGAGGTCTGCTCAGAAAGCTAATCTACATATTACAGCTTTATTCACAGGCACAATATATGATAAGAAAGATATCAGTAATGTGTGTTATCTTATAAGCATGGGAAAAACTTACATATTATGTGGTAATTCTATAGCTTGGTGGTTAAGTTATTGTTTTTCATTTTTATTTTTATTTTTTAATTTGTTTATACATTTTCATAGCATGTTAAACATACAGAATTATTCATATCACATTCCTTTTTGGACATTTTCAGATGTCTTGTCATAAAAAAAAGAAAAGTTAAAGTACAACTTATGATGATTATCCTCACATTTGTTTACAAACATTTTCCTAGAACGAATCCCCAAAACATTTCCCCCCTCCCTCATTTCCCTTCCTCTCAGCATGCGTCAGATATTGCAACTATCACCTATCTCCCTGATATGCACGCTAACCTCGTAATAGTTTACAACAAGCTGTACCCCATCTATCTCCTCTACTCAAATCCAGCCTCCCCAATGAGTTTTAGATTTGCCCTTTGAGATACCATTCTGTATCTGTGAATGGTTTTACAGTTTTCTGAATCTCCTCTTCTGACATGAAAGCTTCCATAAAGGGCTGCCACTTTCTGAAGAAGGGCATAGTCATCTTAGTTGTTTGTTCTAGTTTGTTCTAGCTTTAAGTATTGTTTTAGTTGCAGGATTACTTCCATCACTGTGGGGCCATTTGCTCAGCAGGCATCTTTTAGATGCTAGTAATTTTAGGTGTGCGAGCTTGAGTTTAGACTTTTCCGTATCTATTGTCCCTGCCTGTAATAAAATTTGCCCTGGGTCGTGTTTTATTTTGAGACTAAGCTCATCTTCCATATGCACTTCTAATTCTTCCCAAAACTTCTGCACTTGGGGACATGACCACAGACCATGGACCATATCTGTGGGTTTTTTTTTTATTACACTTAGGCCTCATGCACATGACCGTTGTGTGCATCCGCGGCCGTTGTTCCGTTGTCCATTTTTTTCCGCGGACCCATTGACCTCCGCGTCCGTGATCCGTGTTTCCAGTCCGTGAAAAAAATATGACCTGTCCTATTTTTTTCACAGACAACGGTTCACGGACCTATTCAAGTCAATGGGTCCGTGAAAAATCACGGATGCACACAAGATTGTCATCCGCGTTCGTGATCCGTGTCCGTTTTTTCCTATCATTTCAAAGGCAAACTTGACTTAGATTTTTTTTTTCATTTTTTATGTCCGTGGATCCTCCAAAAATCAAGGAAGACCCACGGAAGAAAAAACGGACACGGATCACGGAACAACAGAAACCGTTTTTGCAGACCATGTGCATGAGGCCTTAGGACAAGCTCTCAGCTTATCAGTCTGTTTGTTCCTGGTATAGAACCCATATATTGCTCGGTGAGCGATGCAGAACTGGGTTTCTCTCCATACCTCGCTGACCGTGGAGCTGCACACCATCTCCCACCCCCTTAGTATATCTTTTGGTGTCTTTATTTTTGGGATATCTTTTTCCCATTTTTTAAATAAACTATGCACCTGCTTCTCAGACTTGTGTCTTTTGATGTCTTTATATATATCTGACAGGTTGGGTACTGTGCCTGTACTACCCATCAGGGAGTCAAATGCATTATGTGTATATTCTTGAGAGTAGTCTGCTAATCTTCCCCACTAGTCCATGGTATGTCAGAAACGAGGGCTTACTAATGCCTTTATTTTGTTTAAACTCTGCTTATGAATAATATCTCCCTTCAGCTTGGTTCCAAAAATTCCTTTATTTGTTTGGGGCCCTTCTATATGGAGGTGTTTGGTATGCCAGACTGAATGAGCGTCAATGGGTTTAGATATTTTGAAAATTGTCAGGAGAGTCCTAGTTTTTTCCTAACTTCTTTCCAAGTTGCATAAGTGTCTCTAAAACAAAGGCTCAGTCTAGGTTTGATTGGCACCTCTGAAAATCTCATGTGTAGTAAAGTGGTCAGGTTCCAAGGACCCAACATCTCTTGCTCTAGTTCATCGTTTGAGTACCTGCTTTTTCCTTTTATCCAATCAATACAGTGGAGCATCAAACTGGTCAGGTTGTATGCGCGTATATCCGGGAAATTGAGTCCCCCATTCTGCCTGTCCACCTGTAGAGTCTGTAGGCTTATTCTCGGTTGCTTTGAAGCCCAGATAAAATCTCTGAAAGCTGATTCCACAATTTAAATTTCCGAGTGTTTTATTAATAAAGGTATAGTCTGCATTAAATATAATATTTTAGGGACACTCATCATTTTGAGCAAGTGACATCTCCCTATCAATGACAGAGGAAGTTTTGTCCATTTGCTCAGTTCCCCTGTTATCTTTTTTATTAATGGGGGATAATTAAGTGTGTGAATCGTACTCTGGGTTTTCCCGACTAATATTCCTAAGTATTTAATATACTCTTTTGCAATGATTACCGGGCTATTCTTGGGATTTTTTAGTTTTTTGCAGTCCTTTTTTTGTTTTTGCGTATGGGGCATTATGTCAAGGAGTTCACATTTTTGTTTGTTTATTTTCATCCCAGATACCTTACCAAAATGTTCCAATTGTTGAAGAATCCCCTCTACTTGTGCCTCATGATTCTCTAAAAAAAAAGAGGATATCATCCACAAAAAGAGCGTGTTTTACTTCCCTCTTTCCTATTTTTATGCCTTTTATGTCTTTGTTCTTTTCTATTGCTCTCGATAATGGTTCCAAGGCTATGTTAAATAATAGGGGCGATAATGGGCAGCCTTGTCTCCTTCCCTTCTGTAGTTGAATGCATGGTGAGAGAAATCCTTGGGTGAATATCCTAGCTTGTGGATTGGCATATAACGTTTTAATAAAATTTCTGAACTGGCCACAAATCCCTATGTGGTCTAGCACTTTCTCCATCCAGTCCAATTTGACATTGTCAAATTCTTTTTCCGCATCTATACTTAATATTCCTGGCCGCGAGTGAACTGTGGGGTTTACCTGAACCATGTCTAACACTGACAATACCTTGCGTATGTTTGAGACTGCCGCCCTAACCTGTATAAAGCCCGCCTGGTGAGTGGAAATTAATTGTGGAAGGATCTTAGCCAGTCTGTCTGCCAATATCTTTGATATTATCTTTAAGTCCACATTAATAAGTGATATGGGCCTATAAGATGACGGTGATACTGGGTCTTTTCCAGGTTTCGGCAATACTTTAATATACGCCATATTTGCCTGCGAGGGTATGCCTTTACCAGACATATATTCATTATACAAGGTTACCAAAATTAGGACTACCGACTCGCTCATGATTTTGTAGAACTCGCCCGCAAACCCATCCGGGCCTGGCGCTTTGCCATTCGATAGTTTTTTTTATACACTCCATTACTTCTTCCATCGTTACAGGCGCATTTAGCATTACTAATTCCTCCTGGTTTATTTTCGGGAGGGGCGCTGAATTCAACCACCCTTCTGCCTGGGTGTTCGCTTCGGGAGTGTCAGTATATAATTGGACATAGAATTCTTGTAGTATTTTGTTTATCTGTTGTGGATTATTATGAGTCACCCCTTTTGCATCCTTTAGGGCCAGTATTGGAGGGTTGGAGGTGTGTCCCTTTGCTAGTCTCGCCAATAATTTCCCTGCCCTATTCCCGTGTCTGTAGTAAAGCGCTTCCACTTTTGTAAGACTGTTTACCTCTTTCTGGTATAGCCAATCGTCATAGTCCCTCTTTGCACTCTCCCAGGCCTTTCTATTTAGTATTGCGGGATCACTTTTATATTTAGTGTATGCTAGTTCTAACTTTTGGCTAAGGTCTTGGAATTTCGATAGGCTACTCTTTTTTTGATGTGACTCGTGTGAAAATATTTTACCTCGAACCACTGCCTTCCCCGCATCCCAGAGAAGTTGAATATCTGTCGTGGCCTCGTTATCATCTTTATATTCCTGCCACCAATGTTTGAGTTTGTCACAGAATGTGTCACTTTTGGTCAGATATGCAGGAAATCTCCATATACGATCTGTACCTCTCGGGACAGTGTCTCTTAAGGTTATCATGACCGGTGAGTGGTCTGATATCACCATTTCACCTATTTTTGCGGTTATTACCCTGGTTGTGTAGTGGCTAGACATGCATACATAGTCAATTCTTGACCATGACTTGTGTGAGTGGGAGTAATACGTACCCCCTATCCTCAGGGTGTAGCAAGCACCATACATCTTGCATGTCTAGCATACGCAACATGGGGGCCAACACTTTGTCAGAACATCTCGGAGTTGGGCTATGCGGCTGAGTGGTCCTCCAGTCTGTGGTTATATTTTTTATGGTGTTTAAATCTCCTGCCAAGATTTTAATTGGTGTGGCGTCTGTAAGGATAGTTTGGGTCAGGTTTTGGAAAAAGCACTTATTTGATATATTAGGGCCATACACATTGTATAAGCTTATCGACTCATTATGTTTTCTTATTCCCAATCTATGCCACCTGCCTTCCTTGTCTGCCTCTTGATGGCAAACCTTTAATGAGAGGTTTTTCTTTATCAGGGTAAGTACCCCTGCCTTGCGTCCTACCGCTGGTGCTCCAAATACTTCTCCTACCCATAGCTTTTTCATTCTGTAAAAATCATCCACTAGGAGGTGTGTCTCTTGCAACATTGCTATGTCCGCCCCCAAACGCTGCAGTTGCCTGAGGATCATCATGCGCTTGTGGGGCGAGCGTAGCCCTTTTACGTTCCAAGAGATTACTCTCATATAACTGGTGCTTTATATTGCTTTTCTAGCTTAGAGATGTTCATAGGTCCTGGCCATAGCATGCTGAGGGAATTAAATCTTGCATAACTGTACCCCAACTTAATATACTTAACTAACATCAACACATAACATGGGCTGACTATAACTGTCCGCGATAACAACCACATTACAATCCCTAAACAACCGTCTGAAATACTTAATTGGTAGTTGTATACAAAAACAATGTCACAGAGGCCAACTATCTAAAGCATAACTTTTATTCTTATACCATAAGATCAAAGGGTCCCTCACTTGGGGACTAAATACAAATACAACACAGACGAACAAAAAACTGTAAGACGCCAACAAGGATCAGGTAGAGATGTCCTGATATTGACAACGGGTACTGAGCAACCATACAGGGTCCCTGGTGTATCCCTAGGATATCCCTGGTCTTGTTCTCTGCCCAGAGATGCCCCCAGATGGTAGAGGCACTCTGTCCCCGTGCCTAGACTATGTCCTTGAAAGGCCCTTACCGCACAGATTGGCCCATATGGATGCCCGGGTCATTCAATGCTATGAATAGATACACTAGATAAATTCTGTAGATAAAAAAACTTTTGGTCTCAACGTGTTTCCCCTATTGATAACAGGTTCATCAGGAGACAATGAAGATAATCAGGTGGGCCACACTCAATGCTTAATGGTCACACACCACGGTTTAACTGACATAAACCAAAATCAAAACAATGAAATAATAATTGGAGCACCTCCAGAATCGCATATAGCTACCACACGTTCCACACCAATGGTGTACTATAATGAATCACAGCCAGTTCAGTTAGAGATGATAATTTAGATTAGATCAGTACTTATCTTTTGCTGTATAGATCCTCAGCAGCGGCCTGCGGACTGGGGTGCTCCAGGGAGCCAAAAATTTTTAGTGCCCCTGGAGCACCCCAGTCCGCAGGCCGCTGCTGAGGATCTATACAGTAAAAGATAAGTACTGATCTAATCTAAATTATCGTCTCTATCTGAACTGGCTGTGATTCATTATAGTACACCATTGGTGTGGAACGTGTGGTAGCTATATGCGATTCTGAAGGTGCTCCGGTTATTATTTCATTGTTTTGATTTTGGTTTATGTCAGTTAAACCGTGGTGTGTGACCATTAAGCATTGAGTGTGACCCACCTGATTATCTTTATTGTCTCCTGATGAACCTGTTATCAATAGGGGAAACGCGTTGAGACTAAAAGTTTTTTTATCTACAGAATTTATCTAGTGTATCTATTCATAGCATTGAATGACCCGGGCATCCATATAGGCCAATCTGTGCGGTAAGGGCCTTTCAAGGACAGATAGTCTAGGCACGGGGACAGAGTGCCTCTACCATCTGGGGGCATCTCTGGGCAGAGAACAAGACCAGGGATATCCTAGGGATACACCAGGGACCCTGTATGGTTGCCCAGTACCCGTTGTCAATACTAGGACATCTCTACCTGATCCTTGTTGGCGTCTTACGTTTTTTTGTTTGTTTGTGTTGTATTTGTATTTAGTCCCCAAGTGAGGGACCCTTTGATATTATGGTATAAGAATAAAAGTTATGTTTTAGTTAGTTGGCCTCTGTGACATTTACATTACAATCCCCACATAGGTAGTAACCCAACTCCTCTCTATGGTTGCTGCCTCTTGCTTCGTGACTCCTCTTCTTCCCACCATACATCGGCCTTTACCTACTCCCCTCACCTCCCCTCTTGAGCTATTCAGGTATGCCCCCTTTTATTCTTTGACCAACTACAATCCCTTGTCATCTCTTATATAATGATATAATGACCAATGCCTTGGCGGCTGGCATTGTTCTCTTTTCTTCTACTTATAAGCAACTGTGTTAAATTCTTAGCTATCCCCTTGAGCCATCCTATATCAGGCTTATTGTCCACCAATGCCACCGCCAAGGCATTTAGTCACATCCCCTGATCAAAACTTGGGACATACCAGACCCCCCCCCCCCCCACGGTATTTAATCATGAGATCACATTATCCCCCCATATTCCCGTGAAAGTTTCAGCAGATTATACAAGTCTCACACGTTTGTTAATCTTCCTCGTCGTCCTTGCATAACTTGCATAGATGTAGATATAGTTCTTCTCCATGGCATGTCATGTCGCTTGGCTTCTAGGAGCTTTGCAAAGTTCATTAGACTGTGAGGAGGGAGCAGTTGTCGACGAGAATATTGATGCTGTTTTCTTGCGCATCCGTTAAGATAGTGGCAGTGATTTTGCACTTATTTCTTCCTGTTTAATATGGTGGCTGCTTCCCTTGGCGTGAGAAAAGTCTCTACGGTGCCATCTTTCAGGGAGACCTGGAGAGTTGCTGGATAGAGTAGGGTAAATCTCGTTCCTCTGTTGTATAGCTCAGAACATATGGATGAAAATGCCCCTCTGCGCTTTAGAACTTCTGCAGAGAAGTCATTGAATATAAGGACTTTATAACCTCTGATCTTGATATCTGCATCGAGTGCCATGTATGCTCTCAAAAAAACAGCTTTTTCTACAAAGTTGAGAAACTTTGCATTAACTTGTCTGGGTCTGTGGTGCAGAGCTTGAGCCTCACTTTCATGACGCTTTGGGGCTCTGGCTGATCTGAGGTCAGGGCCCACTCTGTGAGCTCTTTCAACCGTGCATTCCTTTTGTAGATTCAGAGCTGCTGGTAGTTCCTCTTCACATATTCGCACTAAGTCCCGCTGCGGTATATCCTCTGGGAGGCCTACTATACGCAGGTTGCTTCTCCTCGATCTGTTCTCCAAATCATCTATTTTCTCCCCCAGCCTCCTAATCTCTCTTTCTGCAGATCTTAAATCCGCACCTGATGCTTTTACCTCCGTTGCTATGTCTGTATGTCTGGCCTCTAACATATCCAGGCGCTGAGTGTTGCATGTAACCTCTGCCTGTAAATGTTGGAGCGACTGTGTCACCGTAGAGGCCAGTGAACTCTGCAGGTCAGGTAATATGTGCGCCGCTACCTCCAACGCCAAGCGTCGGTAATAAATCTGATGCAAGCCCATTTCACCTCCTTCTCCTGCTATGGGCTGTGAGAGCTCCATCCCAGTGGCCATCACTGACCTGCTACTCAGAACCTCCGGCGCTTTCTCCACGTGCGTCAGCGCCTTATCTGGGGCTCTCGCTTTCTTTTTGCTCCCCATGCTGACCAGGAAGCGGTCCATATGCCTCTGGGCGTGCTTTACTATCACCTGATGTATTTATGGGGCTTGCGGTTCCTTTTGCGGGGGTGCCGTCTGCTTTTGTCGAGGAGGTGAAGCAGAGCTCTTTTTGCCTGCTGCCGCACATGGTGGCGCCGGAACCGGAAGTCGTAATTGGTTTTCAATGTAGAAATTGCAGATTTGAAACTTCCAGAATTTGTTTCTTCCACATTTATCCCACAAGAAAAGTGTATGTCCTTATAATATTGAGAATAGGGTAGCCAGACGTCCGGTTTTAGGCCGTCCGGCTTTCTTGGGTGAAGCCAGTGGCCACCCTAATTGAGAATAATGTTTTTTTTTTAAAGCTAATAAATATTACTGGTTTCTTTATAATCATATATTCTGTCTGTGAATAAACCAGTAATAGGTTTTAGAAAAAAAACAACAACACTATTCTCAATACAGTAAGTCATTATTATATATTATTTATTATAGTATAGCCTTTTAAAATGGTTTTAAATAAGAGAGAAAAAACAACAGAAAGAAAACTTATATCTCTCCTGGAACTTGAACCTAGGATTCTTACATGCATGGTAGACCACAACACCACTAAGCTATAGCATTACCACACAGATATATCACTTTTGATGAATGATGAATCTAATTGAAGACATATAAGTTGATTTTAGTGATGAGCGGAATAGGCAATATTCATTTTAGCGATATTCTGCTAATTTATGGCCTAATATTCTCCATAAAATCGCAAATTCTAGAATTTGCAATCTCCAGTCATTATTTTCTTGATTGTCAAAATTGGCACAATACAGGCATGGCTTACTTTTGCTACATTTGTCAAGCTGCTAAAAGTTTCCTGAGACTGGGGAAAATGGTTGGCTCCAATATATTCGCAATTGCGCAAATCAGCACTAATGATGCGCATATTTTGGCGCAATACTTCACGTTTTATCAGGTCTGAGTAGATATTACTCATTGGTGCACTAAGTATTGTTGTGACATCACAGCACTATGTCTGTAGCATGTATGTATTGTAGGAAGGAACAAGGGGTCGTCATTGATGGGCGGTATGTGTCACCGAGGTTCCTGGCCTCGGTTAGGTAAGAGAGTTTTTTTTCCCTGAAATGTCATTATTGCAGTCTGACACTTCAGCTGGTTAGTATGGCTGTAAAGCTGATCCGGGACGACTCTTACTGGGAGTAGTCAAAGTGCTGGTGGATGGCTACTCACCACGTTCCAGGCCGGGTCTTGTAAGGCTTATAAAAAGCAGTCAGCACTGTCAGGTGGTGTGGATTATCCTCCATCTCACAGTGAAGCTGTGGAGTCTCTGTGTTTTGGGATCTGAAGATGTGTGCCGTGCAAAAGGGCTAAGAGCCGCATGCTGGAAAACAGGCCCCTAAAGCCTGCTGGGGACCGCTGATGCAAAACAAGGTGAATGTTTTTGTTCTGTGGACTTTCCATGGTGTGAACGAACACCAAGACTGCAAACTGTCATTTTGTTTTGCTTCTGTGTGAATAAACACTGAACTGTTTAAGTTAAAGACTTTGTGATTGCCTCTATACTGTGTCCGCTAACCTGCCTACCAGAGCGAATGCCCACAGTATGGACAGCAGATAAACAGTAATTCCTACCACACTACCTAACACCCTGGAACCTATGAGCTACACTATATCATTATCTAACCTACACTGACTATTTCCCACTAACGATCTGTATTATATACCGTATATGAGCTAACTAACTATCTAATGTAATTAACCCCTTAAGGACTTAGGACGTACCGGTACGTCATGTTTGCCGAGTCCTTAAGGACCCAGGCGTACCGGTACGTCCTAAGTTTAAAATTACATTGCGGCGCAGCGGGGGTTAATCTGTGCATGATGTCCGCTGAAATCATTCAGCGGGCATTCTGTCACAACACCGGGGGGGGGGGCTTACCTTATCCGGCGGGCGGCGGTGCCATCGGGTCCCCATGCGGCTGTAGGGGGGACCCGATGGCATGGAATGCAGCGCGATGCCTTCCTTAGGCATCTGTGCTTCCTTCCGGTGACGAGCCTGTGAGATCCAGCCCCCTGGATCTCACAGGCCGGAAGCTGTATGAGTAATACACACTGTATTACTCATACAGCCAATGCATTCCAATACAGAAGTATTGGAATGCATTGTAATTAGGGATTAGACCCCCAAAAGTTGAAGTGGGACAAAAAAATAAAGTGAAAAAAGTTGAAAAAATAAAGTCCCCCCCAATATTTTTTTTAAAGTTTCAAGTAAAAATAAACAAAAAAGTAATTTTCCCCAAATGAAGTTTAAAAAATTGGTAAAAAATAGGAAAAAAATGTATCGCCACGTCCGTTTCGACCGGCTCTATAAACATATCACATGACCTAACCCCTCATATGAACACCGTAAAAAAATTAAAAATTAAAACTGTGCTAAATAAACCATTTTTTTGTCACTTTACATCACAAAAATTACAACAGCAAGCGATAAAAAATGTGTTTGCCCACCAATATAGTGCCAATCTAACCGTCACCTAATCCCGCAAAAAATTAGCCCCTACAATCGCCCAAAAAATAAAAAAAACTATGGCTCAGAATATGGAAACACTAAAACATTGTGTAAAACTTACATAAATAAAAAAAGTATACATATTAGGTATCGCCGCGTCAGTATCGACTGGCTCTATAAAAATATAACATGCCATAACCCCTCAGATGAACACCGTTAAAAATAAAAAATAAAAACTGTGCTAAAAAAAAACATTTTTTGTCACCTTACATCACAAAAAGTGTAATAGCAAGCGTTCAAAAAGTCATATGCAGCCCAAAATAGTGCCAATCAAACCGTCATCTCATCCCGCAAAAAATGAGACCCTACCCAAGATAATCGCCCCCAAACTGAAAAAAACTATAGCTCTCAGAATATGGAGATACCAAAACATGATTTTTTTTTGTTTCAAAATTATATTATTGTGTAAAACTTACATAAATACGGTTCAATCAGTATTTTATTGAAGCATATAAGTAAGTGATATAATAAGCACATCCAAATACCCATACAAGGGAATACATAATGGCCAACACTGGCCTCACAGGTAGTTCAAAAGCAGTACAATCCAGAAACATCCAGATATAACACGGTTGGTGATTGACAAGCCATTAAAAAACTACCAGAATTAAGAGTGAGAGATACTAGGGTAACAGTCTCCAATTACCTTACACTCAAATACAAGGAACAAAAACGAACATGACAAGACTCGACAAACCAAGACATGACACAAACACAAGGAAGGGGAAGAAAGGATAGAAGATGGGTCAGCCCCACTGTGTATAACATTTTTATAAACCACTGTTCTGAATGGTACCAGTTGACAATCAGCTAGGAAATGATGTGGAAGCGCGGAACTGGCTCCATGGATCCCAAACCACCCAGAAGGCCGAAGTCGATTCATTGTCTGAAGCACTCAGTTCCTCCATATGTACTAAGGCATCCAAAGCGTTAGACCAGGTCACTCTCAACAGACTCTCAGTAGACCTCCATTGGCGGGGGATTATCTGTCTCATGGCTAAAATAAAGAGACGCAACGCACCTTTCTTAGTCTGAGAAATCCTCCCTGAGAACATAGACAAGAGAGCTATCGCTGGTGAGGGCACCACAGTAGCTTTATATAAGTGGTTGTACAAAATGAAAACATCCCGCCTCAGGGGGGCCACACCGGGACAATCCCACCAGATATGTGCCATTGTGCCTTTCGCAACAAGACACCTCCAACACACATCAGATACCTGTAAGTAAAACTGGTGTAATCGTACTGGGGTCCTATACCATCTAGTTAAGATTTTATAACTAAGCTCCTGTAAATTACAGGATATAGTTACCTTATGAGTAAAGAGAAGAGATCTAGACCATTGGTCAGCTGAGAAGGTGGATCCCAGTTCCGATTCCCAGTCAGACATGAATTTAGGCTTAGCTCCGTGAGTGCCCGCGGAGGGGTCCCCTTTCTCCCCTGAGTTCAACATGGCATACAATAGAGATATGGCATGGTCAGGAGCTGAGCTCGCTGTACACATCTTCTCAAATTCAGTCAAGGTGAGGCCTGTCTGCAATCCAGGTATCAGGGAATTAATGAAGCTCCGTAACTGGAAGTAGAGGAACCAACGACCAGGGCAAGCAGGTATGATATGGGAAAGGTCTTCCAGGGGAAGCACTCCAGACTGTTTATAAACGTCCATCAGTTTAATTGGATGCCTGCTGTGGCATCCCAGGGCTGAAAGCTGATTCAAACCTACAGGGAGGTCTGAGTGGCCCGAGATTACCGTGAGGGGCCCAGGGGGATTCTAGCTAGAGTGGGAAGAAGCATCAAGGATTGCAAGTCCGGTAATGCCTTTAAGGAGGTAAGAGAAAGCCAAAAAATACCGGTGGCCAAATGCGGAGCCATTTCATGCTCGATCTCCACCCAAATTTTTGTAGAGCGGTTATGACACAGGTCAAGAACACAGTTCATAACATTTGCTCTAAAATACGAGACGAAATTCGGCAATCCCGTACCTCCTGAGGCCTTGGAACGGGATAGCAGCCTATAACTAAGTCTAGCTCTGGGCGCCTTCCACACAAAGACCGACACCATTCTCCTGAGCCTGGCAAAATAAGTAAAGGGGATTTTACACGGGATTGCTTGGAACAGATAAAGAAGGCATGGTAGGATGTCCATTTTCACCGCATTGATCCGCCCAAACCAGGATATCAGGAGTGGGGTCCATTTATGAAAACTAGCTTCAATGGATTTGAGAAGAGGTAAATAATTAAGCCTGAACACATGCGTCAGGTTCGCGGGAATGTACACTCCCAAATATTTAATGTGTTGAGAGGTCCATCGAAAGGAGAAAGAACCCCTAAGAGAATCTGCTTCTCTGTGGGGAATGCTAACATTTAATATCTCAGATTTTTGCACATTGACTTTAAAGTATAAAATATATACAAGCAGGTCATCTGCGAACAAGGACAATTTGTGTTCCGTATCACCTAATCTGAGGCCCGAGATAGAAGGATTTGCACGGAGAGCATTCGCCAGGGATTCCATTACAAGGGTGTATAAGAAAGGTGACAGGGGACACCCCTGACGCGTGCCGTTCCGGATCTCAAAAGGGGCAGACAGCAGCCCATTAACACGAACACAGGCCGAGGGGGAGGAATAAAGAGCTAATATCCTATGAATCATTCTATCCCCTAGGCCTATATGACACAGAGTCTCCTTTAAAAACCACCAGTTCACCCTGTCGAATGCCTTCTCTGCGTCTACAGTGAGAAGGCACAATGGGATTTTAAGTTGTTGTGATCTCGCTATTAGCCCCAAAGTTTTAAGTGTATTATCGCGAGCTTCCCGTCCCGGGACAAATCCCACTTGCTCCTTGTGGATACAACCTGGGATGAGGGGGTGTAACCGCAAGGCCAAAAGTTTGGCATACATCTTGAGATCCACATTGAGCAAGGAGATAGGCCTGTAATTGGAGCAAGATGCAGGGTCCCTCCCCGGTTTGGGAATTACCGTGATGTGTGCTTGTAAGGCTTGACGTGTAAACGAGCAATCCGGCGAAATGGAATTAAAGGTTTCAACCAGTAAGGGAGTAAGGTCCTCACTAAGGATTTTATAAAACCGAGAGGTCATCCCATCAGGGCCCGGGGACTTCCCATTTTTAAGATTTTTGATCACCACTCCCAACTCCGAGGGTGTAAAATCATCCTCTAACGCGGTCGCATCAGCGCCAGGGATAGGAGTTGGGCCAAATTGGGTTAGATAGCTGCGAGCCTCATCACCATGCGAGGATCCCCTCAAGTCATCAGGTTCTGGGAGGTTATATAAGGAGGCATAGTAGGACCGGAATTCTGCGGTTATGTCTACAGGGTTATATACAGAGCCCCCCGCTCGTGTATTAATCGATGGGACATGTGTCAGGGTCGTTCGGGGGTGTAAGGCCCTAGCTAGCCAACTGCCACATTTATCGCCATACTCAAAAAACCCGCGTCTAATTTTGTCCCTAAAGCACAGGGATTTTTGGTCTAGGATCTTCAGGATTTGTTGTTGTATAGAGGAGATATCTGATTTTAGAGCATCAGAGGGGGAGGTTTTGTTCAAAGTTTCTTTTGTGGTAAGAGCAGACAAAAGGGATTTCAACTTGTGGGAGCGTTCCTTTTTCAGTCTGGTACCATGAGAAATAAACACCCCCCGCAGCACGCATTTGAGGGCTTCCCATTTGATTGGGGGGGGCGGTCAAATCCGTTTGATGAACACTAATAAAATCCGATATGGCTTTCCGAATGTCCGCCAAACAAGTTATGTCTGAGAGCAAGTTATCATTCAATCTCCACGAGAAAGGACGGGGGCATGAGGGTTGGAGCGAGATAAGGCCAACCACAGGAGCATGGTCAGACCACAGGCGAGTATCTATCGAGCACCGAGGCCCACAGTCCAGGAGCTGCTGGGAGATAAAGATGTGGTCAAGTCTACCATAGCTATTGTGTATTGGGGAATGAAAGCTATAATCCCTGACACCTGGATGCAGAATACGCCACAGATCTACCAAGCGAAGTGCCATAAGATCGGATTTGAATCTGCGGAGAGAACTCGGGGAGATCGAGGACCTACCAGATGAGGAGTCCAGCAACGGGTCCATCACTAGGTTGAAATCACCTCAGAGGATGATCGGGGAGCCGTCAGCAAATTTGGACAATCTTTTCAAGATCCTGGATCCGTATGCAATCTGCCCCTGGTTCGGAAAATAAACATTAGCCACAGTTAGAACAGAACGATCTACCGAGAGCTTAATGAACAGAAACCTGCCTTTCGAGTCAATCTCAGAGGATATGACCGTGTGACCAAATGATTTGTGAAACCCTATGGACACACCTCCCGACCTACTAGTAGGGTTAGGACCATGGAACCAGTTCTGGTAATAACGGTTAGTGTATTTGGGAACGGCACCTGTCTTAAAGTGAGTTTCCTGAATCATAGCAATCATAACTCTCTTTTTGTGAAGACCATATAGAATCTGACTGCGCTTCTCGGGTTTATTAAAACCCCGAACATTAAAAGTGCAAAACGATACAGGTGCCATTTTGAGAATACTTAGCGAGAGGGAGGCGCAATCTCCTAGATCCATTCAGAGATAACAAGAACGCAGTAGGTGCACATCCAGAGACACAGAAGGGAGGGGAGACAAAAAGACAAACATTCAAACACAGAATAGTGCAAATAAAAGACATAGAAGCCTTTCAGAAGAACCAAAAAAGTCGGTTCAACAGGTACTAAACGACGACCGAGGTCGCTCGCGACGGTGTGTGCCGCAGTCCCTAAGTGGGGTAGGGAGAAGGCAATGACCGAGCCGTCTGCCAACTGGACTCCAGCTTACAATAGAGTAAAAATAACATGACAGAAAACAACAGGACAAGCACGTGGGCAGATCTAGTTGACCCACTCACATGACAACACTATGCATATATAGTTATAACAGCGCAGAACAACAACAATGAGCAGGAGGGTTAAGGTCCCTCTAAGTATATATGCAGAATTGGAAGGATATCGCCGACAGTCAATCGTCAGGATCAGGCGCACGTCTAGAGGCCCTCCGCTGTTTAGGAGAGGTCGTCTGCCATCTTTCCTTCCTTGGAACAACGACTGGTTGTCTTGGGCTTGGCCAATCCGGCAGCTCCAGGCGAGGGAGATCAAAGGCTGCGCGTAGGCCCGCGAGGTCCTCTATGGACTTGAATACCGCAGATTTCCCCTCTTTAGAAGCGGACAACTGGAATGGGTAACCCCACCTGTAGGGTATGTCCTTGGCTTTAAGTGCCGCCAGAAGCGGTTTCAGAGCTTTGCATAGCTGTAAAGTACGTCTGGCCAGGTCCTGCAATATGATGATTTCTTTGTCAGCATGCATGGTCTTCCCAGCAGTTCTGGCTGCTTTAAGGATGGCCTCTTTATCTTTATAAAAGTGTATACGGCAAATAACGTCTCTAGGCCGATTAGGATCACTCACTTTAGGACCTAGGGCTCTATGAATGCGGTCAATTTCAAGGGATTGTCCCGGATCTCTGGACAGCAGTGTGTTAAAAAAGGATACAGCCCATTTCTCCAGATCTTGTGGCGAAACATCCTCAGGGAAGCCTCTAATGCACAGGTTATTACTCCTATTTCTATTTTCAATGTCGTCCAGATGAGTGAGAATGTCCTGGATCTGGGTAGAGTGCGTCTGGATGACTTGCTGGTGGGAGTCAAGGACTACTAGCATTTGATCCTGCATGGACTCTGCCTCTTCCACCCTCTGGCCCACCTGTTTGAGATCGTGCTGCAAGGCCTCAATGTCTCTTTTGTGAGAGGTTTCTAGCCTTGTAAATAAGGCATCTATTTCATGCCTGGTGGGGAGGGATTTGAGGTGCACCTTCCAGTCCCAATCTTCATCATCCCCCTGCGGAGTCATGGGGGCCCCTGAACCGGACAACGTGGCCTGGGAGCAGCGGCTCCTGGGAGAATTGCCCTGCGGTGTTGCCGAGGCCAGCCCTGCAAACGAGGGGGACGAGGACGCCGACGAGCCGGTGCTGACTGCAGCAGCATAAGAGGCCGGAGAGCTGGTGAGCGTACCTCTCAATTGCGCCGGTGAATCTGGGGCCTGTGTGTCGGGCTCCTTGTGGCCTGCAGGGGATGCCGCTCTACGCTGCCGCGCCGCCATTTTAGGAGAGTCAGCTCTCTCTTGGTAAGCGTCTGGCTGGCTGGAGGAGGCAAAGAAGCGGGAGATCGCTCCCGTTTTGCGGCGGATCGGTGCAGGAGTCGACGAGGTTCTTCCTCTGCGCCCTTTTATGAAGTCAGCGTGAACGAGGGTGTCCTGTAGTAGCGGTGAAGCTGGAGTCTGTCAGGAGCCGAAGCAAAGCACGTCTCACTCCGCCATTGGCTAGCTCCGCCCCGTAAAACTTACATAAATAAAAAAAATATATATAAATATTAGGTATCTCCACATCCGTATCGACCGCCTCTATAAAAATATCACATGACCTAACCCCTCAGATGAACACCGTAAAAAATGTTAAAAAAAACTGTGCTAAATAAACAATTTTTTGTCACCTTACATCACAAAAAGTGTAATAGCAAGCGATCAAAAAGTCATATGCCCCCCAAAATAGTGCCAATAAAACCGCCATCTCATCCTGCAAAAATCATACCCTACCCAAGGTAATCACCCAAAAACTTAAAAAAACTATGGCTCTCAGACTATGGAAACACTAAAACATGATTTATTTATTTTTTTAAAAGAAATCATTGTGTAAAACTTACATAAATAAAATATAGTATACATATTGGGTATCTCTGCATAGGTATCTCTGCACCTGGTCTATAAGGTCTATAAAAATATCAGAATACAGCGTGTAAGTAGGATGCACAGAGATGTTGATCCCCCAAGGAAGGGTGCTCACAGTCCCACAGTGTCACCCCACTGTCAATGGGATATAAAAGAGATAATTAAATAAAAGGACTGGGCACACCTAGGATATTGGATCGATCACTTTAATTGATATGGTTAAAATATTGAACACTAGATTAAAGATAAAACAAGTGAATCAGTGTCAGCGGGGACACCGAATCACCAGTAATGACAAGTACACAATATCAAAAACCTAAATAGGATAAAAACTGACGTAAAAAATTATAGCAGCATATTAGACAAATATATAAATATAGCAGCAGAGTTCATTAAATGGAATGGATCAAATTTGTCGTATTACTAGCAGCACTAGTGTATCCACATGTAAGGGATGGCTCAATACCTCGTGGGGCACACAGTTAAAATTTAAAACCCCAAAATGTTCCGTGAAGGAGAGGGCTAGTTCTGGTGTGGTTTTTAGGGTTGCGATTTACCCAAACCAGAATGTTCCAAATGACCTCAAAGTTGGATGTTAGTGTTGGGTCATTTGGTCGGACTTTTACAAGACAATATATGATTGTAATTGTGGGCAGCAGAGACACATTGTATTACTGGCCTGGCGGCGTCCCGCTTGCGGTCAGTATTAGAGCTGGAAATGATGTTGCCAGCTTTTTAAATGGTAACGATCTTACCGGTATTGGAGATCTCTGGTCTCCGGTATTGGCAGTTTCTTCCATCCAGGGGGAGCTTGCTCAGGTCCCTTCCTTCAATCGAGGGGGTAGCGTGTCCACAGCGTTCTATGTTCACTCCACGTGAGATCGCTTGTTTGAATATGGACTCCGTCTGTTTCTCACCTCTCGAGCAAAGTTCCCAATTGGCTTCCGCACTGTTCGTTAGTATAGTTGATGTGGTGCACTCACATATGTTCGGGGGTCTGACCAGACTCGTTTCGGGGTTGGGGTATCCCCTTCCATTTAAAAAGCCGGCAACATAATTTCAAGCTCTAATACTAACCGCAAGCGGGACGCCGCCAGGCCAATAATACAATAAGTCTCTGCCGCCCACAATTACAATCATATATTGTCTTGTAAAAGTCCGACCAAAAGACCCAACACTAACATCCAACTTTGAGGTCATTTGGAACATTCTGGTTTGGGTAAATCGCAACCCTAAAAACTGCACCAGAACTAGCCCTCTCCTTCACGGAACATTTTGGGGTTTTAAATTTGAACTGTGTGCCCCACGAGGTATTGAGCCATCCCTTACATGTGGATACACTAGTGCTGCTAGTAATACGACAAATTTAATCCATTCCATTTTATGAACTCTGCTGCTATATTTATATATTTGTCTAATATGCTGCTATAATTTTTTACGTCAGTTATAACACCTTTTTATCCTATTCAGGTTTTTGATATTGTGTATTTGTCATTACTGGTGATTCGGTGTCCCCGCTGACACTGATTCACTTGTTTTATCGTTAATCTAGTGTTCAATATTTTAACCATATCAATTAAAGTGATCGATCCAATATCCTAGGTGTGCCCAGTCCTTTTATTTAATTATCTGTTCTATAAAAATATCACATGATCTAACCTGTCAGATGAATGTTGTAAACAAAAAATACAAACGGTGCCAAACTCCTATTTCTTGTTACCTTGCCTCACAAAAAGTTTAATATAGAGCAACCAAAAATCATATGTACCCTAAACTAGTACCAACAATACTGCCACCCTATCCCGTACTTTCTAAAATGGGGTCACTTTTTTGGAGTTTCTACTCCAGGGGCGCATCAGGGGGGCTTCAATTGGGACATGGTGTCAAAAAAGAACAGTCCAGCAAAATCTGCCTTCCAATAACCGTATGGCATTCTTTTTCTTCTGCGCCCTGCCGTATGCCCGTACAGCAGTTTACGACCACATATGGGGTGTTTCTGTAAACTACAGACTCAGAGCCATAAATATTGAGTTTGGTTTGGCTGTTAACCCTTGCTTTGTAACTGGAAAAATGGATAAAAATTGAAAATTTACCAAACAATTGAAATTCTGAAATTTTTTCTCCATTTGCCAATAACTCTTGTGGAACACCTAAAGGGTTAACGTCATTTGTAAAATCTGTTTTGAATACCTTGAGGGGGGTAGTTTCTTAGATGGGGTCACTTTTATGGAGTTTCTACTCTAGGGGTGCATTAGGGGGGCTTCAAATGGGACATGGTGCAAAAAAAAAACAGTCCAGCAAAACCTGCCTTCTAAAAACCATATGGCATTCCTTTCCTTCTGCGCCCTGCCGTGTGCCTGTACAGTGGTTTACGACCACATATGGGGTGTTTCTGTAATCTACAGAATCAGGGCCATAAATATTGAGTTTGGTTTGGCTGTTAACTCTTGCTTTGTAACTGGAAAAAAATTATTAAAATGGAAAATCTGCCAAAAAAGTGAAATTTTGAAATTGTATCTCTATTTTCCATTAATTCTTGTGGAACACCTAAAGCATTAACAAAGTTTGCAAAATCAGTTTTGAATACCTTGAGGTGGTTTCTATAATGTAAGCCTCGCAAAGTGACTTTAGACCTGAACTGGTCCCTAAAAATTGGGTTTTTGAAAATTTCTGAAAAATTTCAAGATTTGCTTCTAAACTTCTAAGCCTTGTAACATCCCCAAAAAATAAAATATAATTTCCAAAATGATCCAAACATGAAGTAGACATATGAGGAATGTAAAGTAATAACTATTTTTGGAGGTATTACTATGTATTATAGAAGTAGAGAAATTGAAACTTGGAAATTATCAATTTTCTTACAAATTTTTGGTAAATTTTGTATTTTTTTTAAAATAAAAAATATATTTTTTTACTTCATTTTACCAGTGTCATGAAGTACAATATGTGACGAAAAAACTATCTCAGAATGGCCTGGATAAGTCAAAGTGTTTTAAAGTTATCAGCACTTATAGTGACACAAGTCAGATTTGCAAACCCCTTAAGAGTCCTTAAGGGGTTAAATAAGGATCCAGATGACTTAGCAAAGCACAGAGCACAGTAATGACACTGCTCTCTCTCTCTCTCACACAACTGCAAAAAAATGCTGAAAATGGCTGCTGGGGAAATTCTTATATGGTAAAGGGCTAGCCAACATATTGGTTGCTAGGAATGTTGCTAAGCTCTGACAAAGATATTGCAGCCTTCTCATTGGCCCACAAGCAAGGAGGGAGGTTACTGAAGAAAAAAAAAAACTAGAATATTCGCGATTACAAATATAGCACTATATTCTAGATTTTCGCGAATTCTCGAAGTGCCGATATTCACGATAAAAATTTTCGATTAGAATATTTGCGCTCAACACTAGTTGATTTCACTATCCATCACATATAGGTTGCATGCTATAGCAAGGATAGGTTCCCATCTGCAGTAAGTTCTCCATTTTCCTGGAGCAGATAAAAAAAATGGAAGCACCAGATCCATGATATGCCAGACACCATTGACTAAAATGGGCTTCATTGGCTTTCTCTTATAGTGTCTTTCATTTTGTCAGACAAAATAGTACAGCATGTCAACATTTTTAATGGAACCTCTGCCACAGATGTAAACGTAACCCACGAATTGTAGGAAGATGCTAAGCCAAGACATGTTTTGACTCATTTGCAAGTTGATAAAGTTATATTAAAGGGTTTTTTCTGAATTAACCAAAACAAGGGAAATACCATAAAATAATAAAAGAAGTATTACTTACCTATTAGCTCCCAGAGTGGGACACTCTTACTCATCTATCACGATTAAGCCATGAGCACTTTATGTACCAGATGGAATCTGAGTACTTAGTGTTACACTTCTATGAGTGATGTTGGATAAAATTGTACTGCATTTGTGCTGTGAAGTGTATTGGAGCGGAGCTGAGTGAGGCTTTGCAGCGGACAACTGATGTGCTACATACATGAATGCGTCAGTTGCGCGGAGGGGATGCAATAGGTAATACATCTTTTATTATTTTATGGCATTTACCATTATTACCCTGTTTTTGGTTAATCCCTAACAAACTTTTTAAATAATCATTTCCTTAAATTTTCCTATTTTCTGTAAATAATGTATATACCTTTTCTTTTATCAAGGTTACAGCCCAGGCAACCTGTATAACCCTTACAGCAATGAGTGTTGACCGCTGCTATGTGACAGTATACCCACTGCAATCTTTGCGTCATCGCACACCTCGCTTAGCCATGGCTGTCAGTCTGGGCATTTGGATAGGTAAGACTAATGCCTTTTGCACATGACCATATGACTGCTTTATTTTGCAAAGAGCTTTAAAAGGGCTTTTAAAGAGTTTAGAGTTCAATGAGGTATCTACTTTATATTCACATGCCTCTGATTTTATACACTGTCTAAAATCAACAGTAAAAAATTGTGCCATGCTCCAGCTGACTTTTTACTTACAAAGCTACAGTTGTGTTCAAAATAATAGCAGTGTGTTTAAAAAAGTGACTAAAGCTCAAAATCCTTCTAATAGCTTTTATTTCCATACACACAAATACATTGGGAACACTACACATTCTATTCGAAATCAAAACGTGAAAAAAAAAATATAAAATTTGTATTGTTCCTCTAAAAAAAAAATAAGAATAATGAATATTAGACTGTTCAAAAAAATAAGTGTTTGTATTCTTCTTTACAATCTCAAACATTCACTATATAAACTGAAAAACGTTTGAAGATTTTGTTTTCCTTTGAATCACTACATTTAGTTGTATAACCACTGTTTTTGAGAACTGCTGTAAATCTGTGTTGCATGGAGTCAACCAACATCTGGCCCCTGTGAACAGGTATTCCAGCCCAGGATGATTGGACTACATTCCACACTTCTTCTCTATTTATTGGTTTTGCCTCATACTGCATTTTTGATGTCACCCCACAAGTTTTCTATTGGATTAAGATCTGGGGATTGGGCTGGCCACTCCATAACGTCAATCTTGTTGGTCTGGAACTAAGATGTTGCACGTTTACTGGTGTGTTTGGGGTCGTTGTCTTGTTGGAACACCCATTTCAAGGGCATTTCCTTTTTTAGCACAAGGCCACATGACCTCTTCAAGTATTCTGATGTATTCAGACTGATCCATGATACCTGGCATGCGATAAATAGGCCCAACACCGTAGTATGATAAACATCCTCATATCATGATGCTTGCTCCACCATGCTTCACTGTCTTCACAGTGTACTGTGGGTTGAATTCTGTGTTTTTGGGGAGTCATCTGACAAACTGTCTCTGGCCACTTGACCCAAAAAGAACAATCTTACTTTCATCAGTCCTCAAAATGTCTATTTAGGCCAGTCAATGTGCTCTTTGGCAAATTGTAACCTCTTCAGCACAGTGGGACTTTGCGGGGGCTTCTTGCAGATAGCTTGGCTTCATATAGGCGTCTTCTAGATGTAACAGTACTCACAGGTAACTTTAGACCTTCTTTGATCTTCCTGGAGCTGATTGTTGGCTGAGTCCTTGCCATTTTGCCTTTCCTTCTATCCACTTGAATGGTAGTTTTTCGCTTTCTTCCACGTCTTTCAGGTTTTGGTTGCCATTTTAAAACATTTGCGATCATTTTAGCTGAGCAGCCTATTTTGCCTTTCCTTCTATCCACTTGAATGGTAGTCTTTCGCTTTCTTCCACGTCTTTCAGGTTTTGGTTGCCATTTTAAAACATTTGCGATCATTTTAGCTGAGCAGCCTATCATTTTCTGCACTTCTTTATATGTTTTCCCCTCTGCAATCAACTTTTTAATCAAGGTACGCTGTTCTTCTGAACAATGTCTGGAACGACCCATTTTCCTCAGAATTTCAGAGAAAAATGTACTGTAACCAGCATGTACAACATTTGCTGCCTTCCTTCCTTAAATAAGGGCAATAATTGCCACCTGTTTTTCAAAGAATGAATGACCTCACTCATTGAACTCCACACTGCTATTATTTTTAACACTATATTACACAGACTCAGCAGCATGCATGTCATGACTGTTGGGTCTGTTGGATTTCTATTACTCTACTACACCTGCTAGTAAATTATTTGCCATGTAGAAATATAATTTCTACCAAAAACAGCGATGGATCAGGTTAGTGATGTCTGACTGCTGATATTTTGAACACAACTGTACATACAGAGTCTGATGGAGTGCTATTGCTTTCCTCCCAAGGAACAGGGTTTTCCTCAAGAATATGCTAGTGTGGTGGGGCCATACCTCTTCCTCCAGTATCCACAGTAGGCATACCTTGGGAAAAAAAGGGATCGGGCTGGGGACCATAGTGGATAAAGCATTAACAACTTTCTACCAGAAAGATTTAATGTAGCTACATTCCCACATCATATGCCAGCAATCAGCGTTTGTCTCTGCACACCTTTGACACCTAGTGTGTGGTACTCTACCCATCTTATACAATCTGGTAGGGGTCAAGTAACATCTATGTAGAATGAATAGTTGTATTATTAATAGAGGGTGAAACCTTTAAGGGAGGCTCCAATGCCTTCTGCCAGTCTTCTGCAGTTAAATGAGAGATTAATTCCCTCCATTTAGTTTCAACCGTCAAAGGGTGTAAAGCCATTTGGTTACTCAATAGGTGGGTATATAGAACTGATATAATTCCCCTGGGTCCTTGTGTATTAGGTATCCCTATCTGTGGATACGTCCATATGGCTCGTCTACTATCCTGAAACTGTGCGTGGAGAGCGTGGCGCACTTGTAGATATCTAAAAAATATTAAAAAATGTTCCTGCAGTTGTACAAAAGAACATAAGACCCCATTGTCATATACATTTTTCAAGGTAAGTATTCCATATTCTGTCCATATTTTCGCCCCTTCATAATTCTGCAAGTGAGGAAACATTGGGTTATCCCATAGTAAAATCTTTGTAGTGCTGGAGTTTTGCTGCACTCCATACCTGATGTGCTAGCCTACTATGCAAGGGGAGGGCACATCTTAGGAATAAGTACCGTATTTTTCGCCCTATAAGACGCATCGGCCCATAAGACGCACCTAGGTTTTTGGGGAGGAAAATAAGAAAAAAAATATTTTTTACCAAATGGTGTGCTGTGTGTTTGGTGGGTTTGGAACTAATGGTGGTCTGTGGATGGCACTATTACTGGGGATCTGTGGATGACTGACACTGTTATGGGGGGATCTGTGGATGACTGACACTGTTATGGGGGGATCTGTGGATGACTGACACTGTTATGGGGGGGATCTGTGGATGACGGACACTGTTATGGGGGGGATCTGTGGATGACAGACACTGTTATGGGGGGATCTGTGGATGACGGACACTGTTATGGGGGGGATCTGTGGATGACGGACACTGTTATGGGGGATCTGGGGATGACGGACACTGTTATGGGGGGATCTGTGGATGACGGACACTGTTATGGGGGGATTTGTGGATGACGGACACTGTTATGGGGGGATCTGTGGATGACGGACACTGTTATGGGGGGCATCTGTGGCTTGCACTGTTATGGGGGATCTGTGGCTGGCACTGTTACAGGGGGGGATCTGTGGATGGCACTGTTATCGGCTGGGGGGATCTGTGGGTGGCACTGTTATATATGTGCCATCCACAGACCCCCCAGCCCATAACAGTGCCATCCACAGACCCCCCCAGCCCATAACTGTGCCATCCACAGATCGCCCCCTACACCCCCCCCCCCCACCGCTGCCGCCGCCACCAGTATACAAATATAAGATGTTATATTCAATTAATGGTTATTAAACATGCCCCCTCAGTCCTATTACTACCTTACATCCTAATCGCTTCTGTAGAATTCAGGCAGGCCGGCCAGGCGGCCGGCGCGTCTCTCACTGACGTCACTTGCCTGCGCCGCCTGCTTCATTCATAAAGTAGGCGGCGCAGGCACGTGACAAGAGTTACGCTGCCGCCCGCCCGGCCTGCCAGAATTCTACAGATGCGATTAGGATGTAAGGTAGTAATAGGACTGAGGGGGCATGTTTAATAACCATTACATGCATATGACATCTTATTTTAGTATACCGGAGCGGCAGGGCGGGGCTATACTACACTGACTGCACCGCCCCGCCGCTATTGCCAGCCCCCAGATCCTCCTCCCAGTCCCTCCCCGAGTCCCCGCTCGCTCCTACATCGCAGCTTGCGATGTAAAACGGCAAGCGTTCGCCCCATAAGACGCAGGGGCATTTCTCCCCCGTTTTGGGGAAGAAAAAGTGCGTCTTATGGGGCGAAAAATACGGTAGATACTCTCCAGTATTGGCCACAATGTAGATAGTTGTAAATAATGTTGTAAATAGTATTCTGCATTTGGTAACGCAGTCGATGATACCCAAGGTGCTAGGTATCTCATCTGACCAGCCAGGAAGTATAAATAAAAATCAGACAAAGCTGCTCCTCCCTGCTGTTTGGGTCTTTGCAGGGTATGTAAAGCAAGTTTACGCCTGGCTGTCCCGCATAGAAAGGCAGTCACCAAGGAGTGTAAGCGGTCAAAGAAACTGTGCGGTATAGGCATAATAACAGTCAGACATCACTAAACTGATCAATCTCTGTTTTTGGTAGAAATAATATTTCTACATGGCAAATAATTTACTAGCAGGTGTAGTAGAGTAATAGAAATCCAACAGACCCACAGTCATTACATGCATGCTGCTGATTCTCTGTTATTCAATCACTTATTGAAAGGGGCATGTTCAAAATAATAGCAGTGTGGAGTTAAATGAGTGAGGTCATTCATTATTTGAAAAACAAGTGGCAATTATTGCCCTTATTTAAGGAAGGAAGGCAGCAAATGTTGTACATACTGGTTACTAATCTATAGATACAGGACCTGACCTGGGCAAGGTTAATTAACAACTTTATTTACAAATGCCTAAGTAGGCAATAGAACCTATCTTGGCCCGGGTACAAGTTAATACTTCACTTTTATTATAATATTTATTAAAATACGTCGCTGAATGTGGACGTGAATCACAACTTGATTGGTTACAGACAAAGAAACAAATATGCTACTAAGGTGTTAAAAACACAGTCTCCAATCCACTGTTAGGGATGATGATTTAGTCAGTTGGAGGGGATGTGCACAGTCACTCACTCCAACGGCTAAAGAGGCAAACTCTTGCCGTGCCACGTCTGCAGCTATTGTTGCCAACTTGGCTAGTTATCAACTATATCTGATTCTTAACTACTGTCATAAGATGGTGGGAGAACTTGATGCATCAAACCCACTGTAAAGCTTAGAATGCTGTTTAACAGCTAACTAGTGAGAGACTTGATGCATCAACCCACTGTAAAGCTTAAGATGCTGTTTAACAGCTAACTATTAATGCACACGTTGACAACTCCTGTATATGCCAACTGCTTGTTGCATCAGGGAGGTACCAGTGATCCAGCTGGACTACTGTTTGACTCCTAACAGTGGAAACACGACCGCTAATTAAAACCTAAAACTGCCCCCCGACATGTTTCACCAGTATCTCTGGCTTCTTCAGGGGTAACGGGCAGCAAAGTATTGGAGACTGTGTTTTTAACACCTTAGTAGCATATTTGTTTCTTTGTCTGTAACCAATCAAGTTGTGATTCACGTCCACATTCAGCGACGTATTTTAATAAATATTATAATAAAAGTGAAGTATTAACTTGTACCCGGGCCAAGATAGGTTCTACTTAAACATGCTGGTTACAGTGCATTTCTCTCTGAAATTCTGAGGAAAATGGGTCGTTCCAGACATTGTTCAGAAGTACAGCATACCTTGATTAAAAAGTAGATTTTAGAGGGGAAAACATATAAAGAAGTGCAAAAATTGATAGGCTGCTCAGCTAAAATGATTGAAAATGCTTTAAAATGGCAACCAAAACCTGAAAGACGTTAGAGAAAGCGAAAAAATACCATTCAAATGGATAGAAGAATAGCCAAAATGGCAAGGACTCAGCCAACAATCAGCTCCAGGAAGATCAAAGAAGGTCTAAAGTTACCTGTGAGTACTGTTACAATTAGAAGACACCTATGTGAAGCCAAGCTATCTGCAAGAAGCCCCCGCAAAGTCCCACTGTTGAAAAAAAGACATATGCTGAAGAGGTTACAATTTGCCAAGGAGCACATTGACTGGCCTAAAGAGACATTTTGTGGATTGATGAAAGTGAGATTGTTCTTTTTGGGTCTAGTGGCCGGAGACAGTTTGTCAGATGACCCCCAAACACTGAATTCAACCCACAGTACACTGTGAAGACAGTGAAGCATGGTGGAGCAAGCATCATGATATGAGGATGTTTATCATACTACGGTGTTGGGCCTATTTATCGCATGCCAGGTATCATGGATCAGTTTGAATATATCAGAATACTTGAAGAGGTCATGCTGCCTTATGCTGAAGAGGAAATGCCCTTGAAATGGGTGTTCCGACAAGATAACCCCAAACACACCAGTAAACGTGCAACATCTTAGTTCCAGACCAGCAAGATTGACTTTATGGAGTGGCCAGCCCAATCCCCGGATCTTCCCAATCCCCGGATCTTAATCCAATAGAAAACTTGTGGGGTGACATAAAAAATGCAGTTTCTGAGGCAAAACCAAGAAATAGAGAACTGTGGAATCCAATCATCCTGGGCTGGAATACCTGTTCACAGGTGCCAGATGTTGGTTGACTCCATGCAGCACAGATGTACAGCAGTTCTCAGAAACAGTGGTTATACAACTAAATGTAAGTATAGTGATTCAAAGGAAAGCAAAATCTTCAAACATTTTTTAGTTTATATAGTGAATGAGTTTGTGAAAAAAAAAAACGCAAACATTGCTATTTTTTGGGGACAGTCTAATCACTTTTCTTCAATTTTTTTTGAGGAACAACACAAATTTGATATATTTTTGTTCATGTTTTGATTTGGAATAGAATGTGTAGTGTTCCCAATGCATTTGTGTGTATGGAAATAAAAGCTATTAGAAGGATTTTGAGCTTTATTCACATTTTTAAACACACTGCTATGATTTTGAACAGAACTGTACATGCGTGTTCCAATAAGAAGAGACCCTTGGGCAACAAGATCATTTTAATAAGGTTTGGTCTATCCATTATAGATAAGGGAATGGTTTTCCAGGACCTGAACTTGTCAATGAAAAATGATTCAATAGGAGCAATGTTTTTAGTAAAGAATATACAGTAAGTGGGTCTTTGGTGATGACAATCCCTAGGTACTTAAAGTAATCCACTACAGGAAGATTGTGGTATACTGATGTCCAATCAGTTGTCCAAAGTGGCATGAGGGCTGATTTAGACCAGTTTATGCCGAGACCTGAAAAGTGACCAAAGCGGTCAATAAGGTCTATTGCCCTTGGTAAGGAAGACTACACATCATCCATAAACAGTATCAAGTCGTTAGCATATAAACCTATCCTATGCTCTCTCTCTCCCATAGATATCCCCCTAAACACAGTATTCTGTCGGATTCTAAGAGCGAGTTGTTCTATAGCTATTGCAAACAGGAGGGGTGAGAGGGGGCATCCCTGCCGAGTGCCTCTACTTAGATTTAACAATGCAGAGTGTGTACCATTGACTAATATGTTAGCTTTGGGATTTTTGTATATTATAGAGATCCATGTGATAAAGACTCGACCAAACCCGAAGAGTTGCAGTACCTCTAGTAGGTATGGCCATTCCACTGAGTCAAATGCTTTGGCCGTGTCTAAGGAGGCCAGGGCCCATTTTGTATGTCCTCCCACTGCCCCTGGATCTTTGCCAGGCTTCAACAGCACCACTATCGAAGCATCATGCAAAGATTCTGGGAGGCACTCTTGTTGCTGTGCTGCCAGATACATTTTATGTAGTTGTGGTCCCAAAACGTCAATGTACTTGGAGTACACTTCTAGCAGGATGCCATCTGGACCAGGTGACTCCCCCGGGGTTAATTAATTTATAGCAATCTGAATTTCCTCTAGTGTTATCTCTCCATATAGAAGCTCTCTGTCCTGGTTACTCAGCTGTGGGTAATTTACTTCCTGAAGATAGTTATCTGTCACGGCAGACAGGACATCAGATACACAGAAAAATAAACAAACAAGTATCTAGGCAAGAAGCTGGGGATAAGGGTCAACTCTACCGGCTCTCCCTATACTGCTATGCCCACGTTCAGACCCTTAACCTCTTAAGGACATAGGGCGTACAGGTACGCCCTTGTGCCCTGGTACTTAAGGACACAGGGCGTACATGTACGCCCTGTGCATTTTCGATCACCGCCGCACGGCGGGCGGTGATCGGAACCCCGTGCCTGCTCAAATCATTGAGCAGGCACTTGGAGCAAATGCGCCGGGGGGTCCAGTGACCCCCCCATGTATGCGATCGCAGAAAACCGCAGGTAAATTTTTGGGGTGCATTTTTATCTTTTCGTGTACGCTGACTGTGGCCGGCACTTAGTGTCCGGCCACTGTTAGCGCATCGCACACCCCACCGCTGATCAACTTCGGACGGTTGATCAGCGGTTTTGAATTTTTTTCCCCACATTTTTTGCCCTTTTTTTAGTTAGTTTATTTTTTTTTTTTCTGTTAGTTTTAGGGTGAGTTCGTGAACACCCGTGCCCACACACACACGCACACAAAATAAAGAGTTACACACACGCACATATACACGCAGACACACACTCCCCTATGGCCCGCCGGACGTTCTCGGCCGAGGAGGCATACGCCCAGATTGCCTCTGACTCCGAGAGTCCCAGTGAGGATGAGGAGGACCCCACATTCCTGTTGTCATCCGCATCCTCCTCATCATCTAGCGATGATGATGAGCCCCCAAGGCGGCGGAGACGCCGCCAGGCGGAGCAAGGGGACCACCATGTTAGGGACCCTGTGGCCCACACTAGTACGAGCAGCTCTGGGGCTCGTACTGGTTTCCCGGCCCACCAGTTAAATCCACCGGAGCCCCCTGCCGGTGAACTTGTCTGGTGTAGCCCAGAGCGATACGAGCCTGTGATTCCTGATTTTGTAGGCCAATCAGGAATCCAGATTTCCACAGTGGGCTACACTGAATATGACTTTTTTTGTCATTTTTTCAGTGACCCACTGGTAAATCTGATGGTGATGGGCTGTACGCCCAACAGTTCGTCGCTCAACACCCGGGCTCCTTTTTGGCCAGGCCCGGTGGCTGGACGCCGGTCAGTGCAGCCGAAATGAGGACATTTTGGGGCCTCGTGCTGCATATGGGCCTGGTCAAAAAACCCAGTGTCAGGCTGTACTGGAGTGGGGACGTCCTATACCAGGCCCCACTTTACAGTACAGCCATGACACTCTCCCGGTTTGAGGCCATCCGGAAATGTCTGCATTATTCCGATAATGCAGCATGTCCCCCCCGAGGTGATCCTGCCAATGACCGTCTGTACAAGATACGGCCGGTCATCGATCACTTTGGGGCCAAATTCATGGAGGCCTATGTACCTGGAAGAGAGGTCGCGGTTGATGAGTCTCTCATTGCGTTCAAGGGGAGACTCATTTTCCGCCAGTATGTGCCCTCCAAGCGGGCGAGGTATGGCGTGAAGCTATACAAAATTTGTGAGAGTACCTCAGGGTACACTTACAAATTTTGTGTATACGAGGGGCGAGATTCCCGGATTCAACCCCCAGAATGTCCCCCCACTCTGGGTGTTACCGGGAAACTTGTGTGGGACCTTATGTACCCACTGCTGGATAAGGGTTACCACCTTTACGTGGATAACTTTTATACCAGTATCCCCTTGTTCCAATCCCTTGCCGCCAGATCCACGTCCGCTTGTGGGACCGTGCGGAAAAATCAACGCGGCCTCCCTGCCCACCCCCTCCAGGTACCTATCCCCAGGGGTGAGACCCGTGCCCTTACCACTGGAAACCTGTTGCTGGTCAGGTATAAGGACAAGAGGGATGTCCTTATGCTGTCCACAATTCATGGTAACGGCATCACCCCTGTCCCTGTGCGAGGTACCGCGGCAACGGTCCTCAAGCCCGATTGTATCGTCGCTTACAATCGGTATATGGGAGGAGTTGATCTCTCTGATCAAGTCCTCAAGCCATATAACGCCATGCGCAAAACCCGGGCATGGTACAAAAAAGTTGCGGTCTACTTGGTGCAGGTTGCCATGTACAACTCTTTTGTACTATCCCGAAGCGCTGGCAGCACAGGGACATTCCTCCAGTTCTATGAGGCAGTCCTCAAGGCCCTGATGTTTTCGGACCGGGAAAGAGCAGGCCGGAGTACCTCGGGAACTGTAGGTGCCCGGATCGTCCCTGGCCAACACTTTCCAGGTGTGGTCCCCCATACTGGAAAGAAGGGACGAACCCAAAAAAAGTGCAGAGTGTGTCGCAGGAGGGGGATACGGAAGGACACGACTACTCAGTGCGACACTTGCCCCGATCATCCGGGCCTCTGCATTGACGGTTGCTTCAGGGAGTATCACACTTCCATGGAGTACTAAATTTATATCCCAATTTAGCACTGACATCGGATAAAAAAAAACTGGTTCTCAGACTTGAGACACCCAAAAAAAACTAAAATAATTTATTAAAAGTAGACATATTAGGTATCGCCACGTCGGTAATAATCTCCTCTATAAAACTACCCCATGACCTAACCCCCCAGATTAACACGGTCAAGGAAAAAAAAAAAAAAAGGAGTCCCCACATGAGATAATTGGATAAAAAAAAAAGATTTGTATCAAAAAAGATAATATAGTCAAAAACCTAAATAATTGTAAAAAAAAAAGTAGACTTATTAGGTATTGCCGCGTCCGTAAGAATCTCCTCTATAAAAATATCCCATTACCTAACCCCCCAAATTAACACAGTTAAAAAAAAAAAAAAAAAACTGTGCCAAAACCGCTATTTTTGGCACTTTTCCATTTCAATCCGTTTTTTCCGGTAACAAAAGAAGGGTTAACAACCAAACAAAACTTAATATTTATTACCCTGATACTGCAGTTTACAGAAACACCACAGTTGTGGTCGTAAACTGCTGTATCAGTAAGGGAGGCCGCAAAAGGAAAGGACCGACATGGTTTCTGGAAGGCCGATTTTGATGGCCTTTTTTATTGACACCATGTCCCTTTTGAAGCCCCCCTGATGCACCCTAGAGTAAAAACTCCCCACAACTGACCCCATCTAAGAAACTACACCCCTCAAGGTATTCAAAACTGATTATACAAACTTCATTAACCCTTTAGGTGTTCCTCAACAGTTAATGGCAAATGGAGATGAAATTTCAGAATTTCAATTTTTGGTAACCTTGCGTCACAAAAATGTAATATAGAGCAACCAAAAATCATATTTACCCTAAAAATAGTCCCCAAAAAAATGCCACCTTATCCCGTAGTTTCCAAAATGGGGTCACTTTTTAGGGAGTTTCTACTCCAGGGGTGCATCAGGGGGCTTCAAATGGGACATGGTGTAAATAAACTAGTCCATAAAAATCAGCCCTCCAAAAACCAAACGGCGCACCTTTCCCTCTACGCCCCGCTGTGTGGCCGTACAGTAGTTTATGGCCACATATTGGGTGTTTCTGTAAACGGCAGAGTCAGGGCAATAAAGATACAGTCTTGTTTGGCTGTTAACCCTTGATTTGTTAGTGGAAAAAATGGGTTAAAATGGAAAATTAGACAAAAAAATGAAATTTGAAAATTTCATCCCCATTTGCCAATAACTCTTGCGCAACACCTAAAGGGTTAACGACGTATGTAAAATCAGTTTTGAATACCTTGCGGGGTGTAGTTTCTTAGATGGGGTCACTTTTAGGGAGTTTCTACTCTAGGGGTGCATCAGGGGTCTTCAAATGGGACATGGTGTAAATAAACCAGTCCATAAAAATCAGCCCTCCAAAAACCAAACAGCGCACCTTTCCCTCTACGCCCCGCTGTGTGGCCGTACAGTAGTTTACGGCCACATATTGGGTGTTTCTGTAAACGGCAGAGTCAGGGCAATAAAGATACAGTCTTGTTTGGCTGTTAACCCTTGATTTGTTAGTGGAAAAAATGGGTTAAAATGGAAAATTAGACAAAAAAATGAAATTTGCAAATTTCATCCCCATTTGCCAATAACTCTTGCGCAACACCTAAAGGGTTAACGACGTATGTAAAATCAGTTTTGAATACCTTGAGGGGTGTAGTTTCTTAGATGGGGTCACTTTTAGGGAGTTTCTACTCTAGGGGTGCATCAGGGGTCTTCAAATGGGACATGGTGTAAATAAACCAGTCCATAAAAATCAGCCCTCCAAAAACCAAACGGCGCACCTTTCACTCTATGCCCCGCTGTGTGGCCGTACAGTAGTTTACGGCCACATATTGGGTGTTTCTGTAAATGGCAGAGTCAGGGCAATAAACATACAGTCTTGTTTGGCTGTTAACCCTTGATTTGTTAGTGGAAAAAATGGGTTAAAATAAAAAATTTGACAAAAAAATGAAATTTGCAAATTTCATCCCCATTTGCCAATAACTCTTGTGCAACACCTAAAGGGTTAACAACGTATGTAAAATCAGTTTTGAATACCTTGAGGGGTGTAGTTTCTTAGATGGGGTCATTTTTGGGTGGTTTCTATTATGTAAGCCTCGCAAAGTGACTTCAGACCTGAACTGGTCCCTAAAAATGTAGTTTTTGTAAATTGCTGAAAAATTTCAAGATTTGCTTCTAAACTTCTAAGCCTTATAACATCCCCAAAAAATAAAATATCATTCCCAAAACAATTCAAACATAAAGTAGACATATGGGGAATGTAAAGTCATCACAATTTTTGGGGGTATTACTATGTATTACAGAAGTAGAGAAACTGAAACTTTGAAATTTGCTAATTTTTCCAAAAATTTGTTAAATTAGGTATTTTTGGGTGCAAAAAAAATATTTTTTTTACTTCATTTCACCAGTGTCATGAAGTACAATATGTGACGAAAAAACAATCTCAGAACGGCCTGGATAAGTCAAAGCGTTTTAAAGTTATCAGCACTTAAAGTGACACTGGTCAGATTTGCAAAAAATGGCCTGGTCCTAAGGTGTAAAAAGGCTGTGTCCTTAAGGGGTTAAGGTGGGAATAACGTGTCCTCGTGACTGGGCTGCAAATACCCTAAAATCCCTAAGATGGTGAAGGGGAATAGAGCCAGCCTGCTCCCTCAGAACCTGGAGGGGACAGGCGTCTCTCTAACAGCCTAGACAGCAAACAACAAGAAAACAATAACCAACTTATCTTGTCTGAGCAGGAAAAGCCAATCCTTCTTTCCTTACTTCCATAGAGCCAGACAGTAGCTATAACCTGCATTAAAACCAACAACCCCAGCCAGTGCAGCTGAAGGGAGGCAGATCTAGCTCGACTCCAAAACAAAACAAAAGACTAGACACGTGCTGCTACTCTGGCAGACCTCCGCACGTAGCCCGAGCAGGGCATGACAGTACCCCCCCCCCCTCCCCTCTACGGGTGACCTCCGGACACCCCGGACCAACCTTATCCGGGTGGGATCTGTGAAAAGCCCTCACCAGTCTGCTGGCACTGACATCCAGTGACATCCAGCGCCGGAACCCACATCCTTTCCTCAGGGCCGTATCCCCTCCAGTGTACAAGGTACTGAAGGGAACCCCGAAGAACTCTAGAGTCAAGAACCCTGGAGATCTCGAACTATAAATTTACATCAACCAGAACAGGAGGAGGAGGCAATGGCGATGGTTCCACCGGTTTCACATATTTTTTCAGTAAAGACCTGTGAAACACATCATGGATCCTCCAAGTCTGCGGAAGATCCAGCCGAAACGCTACTGGATTGATGACCGCAGATATTTTGTACGGTCCAATAAATTTTGGACCCAGTTTCCAAGATGGCCCTCTCAGTTTAATATTTTTAATGGACAACCACACCAGATCACCCACACACAGGTCCGGACCAGTCACACGTCTCTTGTCAGCCATTCGCTCATACCTCTCACCCATCTTCTCCAAATTCACTTGGATCCTCTGCCAGATAGAAGACAAGGCAGAAGAAAATCTCTCCTCCTCTGGCATTCCATAGGAACCAGTACCAGAAAAGGTACCAAACTGAGGATGAAAACCGTATGCGCCAAAAAATGGCGACTTACCCGTGGACTCCTGCCTACGGTTATTCAAAGCAAACTCTGCTAGGGACAAGAATGAGGACCAGTCCTCCTGATTCTCAGCCACAAAGCACCTCAAGTAGGTCTCCAGGTTTTGATTAGTACGCTCTGTCTGCCCATTCGAAAAGCCGAAGAGAATGAAAGTTGAATACCAAGCCGAGAGCAGAACGCCCTCCAAAACCTGGAGACAAACTGAGTGCCCCTATCAGAAACCACATCCGAAGGAATGCCATGCAATTTCACTATATTATCAACAAAAATCTGCGCAAGAGTCTTGGCATTGGGCAGTCTAGCTAACGATATAAAGTGAGCCATTTTACTAAAGCGGTCAACAACTACCAAAATTACAGTTTTCCCGGAGGAACTCAACAGATCCGTAATGAAGTCCATAGACAAGTGCGTCCACGGACGAGACGGAATAGACAAAGGAAGAAGTGAACCAGCAGGTCAAGTATGAGCAAACTTTGACCGTGCACAGGTTTCACAAGCTGCCACGTAATCCTCAATGCTCTTACGTAAGCCAGGGCCATCAGAACCTCTGGGACACAAGGTCAAAGGTGGACTTACCACCAGGATGTCCAGCAAGGACAGTATCGTGATGTTCCTTGAATACCTTCTATCGCAGTCCTTCAGGAACAAACAACCTCCCTGGGGGACAAGAACCAGGAGCCACCTCCTGGGCTCCCAACACTTCCATCTCCAATTCGGGGTACAGAGCGGAGACCACCACCCCATCAGCCAAAATCGGAGCAGGATCCTCTGAATCACATCCCCCAGAAAAACTGCGAAACAAAGCATCTGCTTTGATGTTTTTAACCCCCGGGCGAAAAGTAACCACAAAATTGATCCTGGTAAAAAACAGTGACTGTCTGGCCTGTCTAGGGTTCAGACGCTTGGCAGATTGCAGGTAAGCCAAATTCTTATTATCCGTATATACTGTAACGGGGTGAGACGCCCCCTCCAACCAGTGACGCCATTCCTCAAAGGCCAATTTAATGGCCAGCAATTCTCTATCTAATACATCATAGTTCCTCTCGGCGACCGAGAGCTACTTGGAAAAAAAAGCACACGGAACCCATTTGCCAGGAGATGAACCCTGTGACAGCACTGCTCCAACCCCCACTTCTGATGCATCAACCTCCACCACAAATGGCTGAGACACGTCGGGCTGCACCAGAATGGGAGCAGACGCAAAACATTCCTTAATAGTCAAAAAGGCCTGCAATGCCTCATCCGACCAGCCAGAGACGTCGGCACCCTTCTTAGTCATATCGGTCAGAGGTCTTACAATGGTAGAATAGTTCAAAATAAATTTTCTATAATAATTAGTAAACCCCCAAAACCGCATCAAAGCTTTCTGATTCTCTGGTCGGTCCCATTCCAGAACCGCCCGGACCTTTTCGGGGTCCATAGGAAAACCAGAGTCAGAAAGCAAATATCCCAGAAACGAAAGCTCCTGCACCGAAAACACACATTTCTCTAGTTTGACATATAAGTTATTCTCCCGAAGGATCGTCAAAACCTGTCTCACGCGATCCTGATGGGTCTTCAGATCAGGAGAGTAAATTAAAATGTCATCCAAGTAAACTACTACGAACCTCCCCACAAAATGATGGAAAATGTCATTGACGAATCGCTGAAATACCGCTGGCGCGTTCGTCAACCCAAAAGGCATAACCAGATTCTCGAAATGACCCTCGTGAGTGTTGAAGGCCATTTTCCACTCATCCCCTTCCTTGATTCTGATCAGATTGTAGGCCCCTCTCAAATCCAACTTGGAGAACACCTTGGCTCCAACAATCTGATCAAAAAGGTCGGAGATCAAAGGAAGGGGATATGGATCACGGACCATGATACAGTTCAATTCCTGGAAATCCAGACAAGGTCTCAGCAATCCATCCTTTTTCTTTACAAAGAAAAAACCTACTGCCACCGGAGACTTAGATTGCCTAATATGACTTTTTGCCAAACTCTCGGCAATATACTTCCGCATTATCTCTCTTTCGGGTTGAAAAAGATTGTAAGCCGAGACTTTGGCAACTTAGCTCCTGGAATGAGATTCACTGGACAATCATAGTCACGATGAGGGGGCAATTCCTGAGCCCCACCCTCCGAAAAGACATCTGCAAAATCTGAGAGATACTGAGGTAGAGCTGTAGTAGACATACCAGAGATAGATGTGCCAAGACAATTATCCGAACAAAATTCACTCCAACCAATGATCTGTCTTGCTTGCCAATCTATAATTGGGTTATGTTTTGTCAACCACGGTAACCCTTAGACTATATAGGCGCGGGCAAGTCCTTCATGACAAAACAAGACATAATCTCAACATGTGAATCACCCACCCTTAACTGAATACCATGAGCAATATGAGTGAGACTCCTTTGAGAAAGAGGGGAAGAATCAATTGCAAAAACCGGATCTCTCTTTCTAACACGCAAGTACTTAGCCCCAGACTTTGAAGAAAAAGAGAATCAATAAGGTTTACCCCAGTACCACAGTCAATGAATACTTCAACAAAAAAAATACCACCATAGCTGGAAGGAGAAAATGAGTATTACAGGGAGCTTGCATAGCTGCTTGCTCCACCACTCCATTCACGCTACCAAGAGTCAGGAAGTTTTTTCTTTCTCTTTCTCATCAACATGCGGTTTAACAAAAGGAAAAGCAAAAATAAAATGACCACTTTTCCCACAGTAGTAACATAGTTTATGCAATCTCCTAAAGTCTCTACTACCAGAACGGAAAGATACCTGACCTGATCCCAGAGTTACATGTCATATCACCCTGGGGAGCAGGTGAGACGAAACCGAAGGGATCCCTTGCGCGGAGGGAGCCTTACACCTCTCTCTAATACGTCTATCTAACCGTACTGCCAAAGACATTGCATTCTCCAAAGTATCTTGGTACTCATGTAAAGCAAGGGCATCTTTCAATCTCTCAGATAACCCCTGACAAAACTGACTACGTAACGCGGGGTCATTCCACCCTGACTCGGTAGCCCATCTCCTAAATTCAACACAGTAAGTCTCTGCAGTATGTTCACCCTGTGATAAATTACGCAATTTAGATTCCGTCATCGAGACCCGATCTGGGTCATCATAAATTAATCCCAATTCTTTCAAAAATTCCTCTACCGAGCGGAGGGCCAGAGAACCGGGCGGCAGAGAAAAGGCCCAGGATTGCGCGTCCCCTCTAAGCAGAGAAATTATTATACCAACCCTCTGACTTTCATCACCTGATGAAAATGGACGCAGCCGAAAATATAACTTGCATGACTCTTTAAAGTGGATAAAGTCATCCACACCCCCTGAAAACCGATCAGGAAGAGCAATCTTAGGTTCAAGGTTGGACTGACTCCCACCAGCGGAGCCATGAAGCAGACAATTCTGACAAAGTGCAACAGCATTGAGGAGGTCAGATACCTCCCAAGTTAATTCCTGCATACGATCAACCAACGAATTAACTGATCCATCTCAAGGCTGCTGCGAAATGGCAGTCTAGGTTATGGCGGGTTATAATGTCACGGCGGACAGGACATCAGATACAGAGAAAAATAAACAAACAAGTATCTAGGCAAGAAGCTGGGGATAAGGGTCACCTCCTGACACGTCCCTACCAGCTCTCCCTATACTACTATGCCCACGTTCAGACCCTTAAGGTGGGAATAACGTGTCCTCGTGCCTGGGCTGCAAATAACCTAAAATCCCTAAGATGGTGAAGGGGAATAGAGCCAGCCTGCTCCCTCAGAACCTGGAGGGGACAGGCGTCTCTCTAACAGCCTAGACATCAAATAACAAGAAAACAATAACCAACTTATCTTTTCTGAGCAGGAAAAGCCAATCCTTTCTTCCTTACTTCCACAGAGCCAGACAGAAGCTATAACCCGCACGGAACACTGGGAGTGGGTGTAGATAAAACCAACAACCCCACCCAGTGCACCTGAAGGGAGGCGGATCTAGCTCGACTCCAAAACAAAACAAAAGACTAGACTAGTATTTTGCGCCCTAGATCTATACAGGTCTTGGTAAAATTCTTAGAATCTAGTCACTATTCCCTCAGCTAACTTAAACCAAGGTACCCCCTGTTAGTTTGTATGCACAACACTGATGGGGTTGCTGTGTTGCTGCGTACCACATGGGCCAGTATTTTACCTGCCTGGTTACCCACTTCAAATGTTTGTTGTTTAAGCAAAATCAGCTTACAGTCACTTTCTAAGGTGTATCATGTATTCCCTCCCCCTCTGCATCCACTCCCTTCTGTGGTCCTCAGTGGGGTTAAAAGTGTTTCAGCTCTCTGTTTCTTTACATTGGCGACTCAGTTCCTCCTCCTTATGTTGTGTATCTTTTTTAATATAGGATATGGAGGATTTAAAGCAGCCACGTATATAAGCTTTCAATGTATCCAATAGCAACAGGTCATCCGTTAAATTATCATGCGCTTCCAGGAACATATTGAGTTGGTCTGGTATTCGATCGTTAGTTGTCATAAGGGTCATCCAGAAGGGGTGGATGCGAAGCTTAGCCACAGATCTCGTGGTATCAGGCAGTATCAACCTCGCCACTACGGGTGCATGACCCGACACCCTCTGTGGACCATATTGAACATCCACAAGGTCTAGATATGTGGAGGTTGTGCCGAATATATAATATATCCTTGACAATGATCCCCGTGACGGGGTAAAACAAGAGTATATTTCTTGCCTTGGATGTCGTTCCCTCCATAAATCTACCCAACCCATCTCAGTGAATATTCTTGACAACGCAGTACGAGAAGACTGCTGGCTAGTCCCATCTGCCTCAGCATGAAATCTGTCTAGATGGCTGTCCGATACCATGTTGAAGTCTCCAATGCATATCATTCTAGCGTCAGGGTATTGCGCTGCAAATCCAGCTGCTGCTTGTAGGATAGAGACATTGACGGGTGGGGAGTTATATATATTTAACACTATGTATGGGATGCAGTTGATGTATGCAAAGACAAAAATACACTCACCTAAAGAATTATTAGGAACACCTGTTCTATTTCTCATTAATGCGATTATCTAGTCAACCAATCACATGGCAGTTGCTTCAATGCATGTAGGGTTATGGTCCTGATCAAGACAATCTCCTGAACTCCAAACTGAATGTCAGAATTGGAAAGAAAGGTGATTTAAGCAATTTTGAGCATGGCATGGTTGTTGGTGCCAGACGAGCCGGTCTGAGTATTTCACAATCTGCTCAGTTAGTGGGATTTTCACGCACAACCATTTCTAGGGTTTACAAAGAATGGTGTGAAAAGGGAAAAACATCCAGTATGCGGCAGTCCTGTGGGCGAAAATGCCTTGTTGATGCTAGAGGTCAGTGGAGAATAGGCCGACTGATTCAAGAAGAGCAACGTTGACTGAAATAACCACTCGTTACAACCGCGGTATGCAGGAAAGCATTTGTGAAGCCACAACACGCACAACCTTGAGGCGGATAAGCTACAACAGCAGAAAACCCCACCGGGTACCACTCATCTCCACTACAAATAGGAAAAAGAGGCTACAATTTGCACAAGCTCACCAAAATTGAACTGTTGAAGACTGGAAAAATGTTGCCTGGTCTGATGAGTCTCGATTTCTGTTGAGACATTCAAATGGTAGAGTCCGAATTTATCATAAACAGAATGAGAACATGTATCCATCATGCCTTGTTACCACTGTGCAGGCTGGTGGTGGTGGTGTAATGGTGTGGGGGATGTTTTCTGGGCACACTTTAGGCCCCTTAGTGCCAATTGGCCATTGTTAAAAATGCCACGGGCTACCTGAGCATTGTTTCTGACCATGTCCATCCCTTAATGACCACCATGTACCTATCCTCTGATGGCTACTTCCAGCAGGATAATGCACCATGTCACAAAGCTCGAATCATTTCAAATTGGTTTCTTGAACATGACAATGAATTCACTGTACTAAAATGGCCCCCACAGTCACCAGATCTCAACCCAAAAGAGCATCTTTGGGATGTGGTGGAAAGGGAGCTTCGTGCCCTGGATGTGCATCCCTCTAATCTCCATCAACTGCAAGATGCTATACTATCAATATGGGTCAACATTTCTAAAGAATGCTATCAGCACCTTGTTGAATCAATGCCACGTAGAATTAAGGCAGTTCTGAAGGCAAAAGGGGGTCCAACACCGTATTAGTATGGTGTTCCTAATAATTCTTTGGGTGAGTGTATATTTCCCATCAGGTCCACTATTGTCTTCTGTGTTTCCCAGCGAATGGTGCGGTGTATCAACAAGGATACCCCTTTTGAGTATGAATTCCTGTACGCATGATATGCCCATTGTACCCATGGTTTCCTAAGCCTCCCTGCTGTGTCTGATGTTAAATGTGTCTCCTGTAAACCAAGAATATGGGGATTATATTTACGGATATGAGAGAAGACTGCTATCCTTTTTCTGGCGCCTCCCAATCCTCACATTCACATTCCTGGACATCACTTCTAAGGTGGCCATGGATGTGTCATTGTTCCAACTGCAGGATATCCAGTATCTGAAGAGCATGGTCGACCTAACAGGTAACCTATATTTTCTGTGACTTATGCCTTTGTGCCATACCTTAACAAAAATAAATAACATAGAACAAAACGTAAATAACCAAAACCGTAAAAACTGTATAAAAGATGTAGAAACCATCTTTGTGGCTACACGTAGGGGACCTGCATAGTGTAATATGATGGAATATCTATGCAGGTATCTGACCGGTTTCCCTTAACTTAGTCATGGAGCTATAAACAATAACCAGTGCGGTGGACATCATTAACATACCCTTGGTTAGTCAGGGGGTACCCAACAGCTTCTCAGTACAACTAGGATTGTAACAATTGGGTAAAGTTATAAGCAAATTCGATACCGATAGTCCAAGGTGTAGCCTGTAAAAAATATCATCTCTGTCCAATAAAGAGATTTCCCTGTAGGAGGACAAGGAGAAAGAACTCAGGGAACCACAATACCCTTTAAGTGGGTGGTGAGTGTCTTGGCCGTTTGGTCACCCAGTCCTCCGCTTCCTGGGGGTCTGTGAAGAAGACCATTTTCCCGCCATCCACCACGCGCAAACGAGCAGGGTACACCATGGAATTTTGCAGGTTAAAATCCCTTAAGCGTCTCTTTACAGATACAAAGGTGGCACACTTCTTCTGACGTTTCGCTGAGAAATCGTGAAAGAGCGATATGGTCACATTTTCAAATGATATAGCGTGTTTATTCCTCGCTTGGCTGAGGATAAGGTCTCGGTCCTTCCAGCTCAGTAAGCAGGCCAAGATTGGTCTTGAAGGAGATTCCGGTGGTGGTGGTCGGGCAGGGACTCGGTGAGCCCTCTGTACAGCATAGGCCATAGAAAAGGCTTCTTCAGGAAATGTGGATTTAAACCACTTCTCCAGGAATGTTGCCGGATTCTGACATTGTTCCTCCGAGCCCCATTTCTAGGTCATCATATTTTTGTCTCCACAGATCCACTGAGCTCTCCATGGCTTGCATCCTTGCTGTCAGGGGATGGATAAGATCCTCTAAGGCTGAAACCCGGTCTTCAGTATGGCGGACCCTATCTCTTAGTTGTTGTACATCGTGGCGGCATAGTAGTCCCAAGTCCACTTTCACCTCCTCGATCTTGCCTGTAAGCGAGGTCTGGCAGGATGTGATGGCAGATATTAGCTGATCATAAGCTGCCTTTAAGGTGAACTCAGCTTCTTTGGCAGTTTCTGTTGTAGACTGCTGTATTGCTTGCCCACGCCTTGCTAGGACTCATGGTTTGTCTATGTGGCTTCCTTCTTTTCTTATGCACTGACCAAGCTATGATGGCTACAGGATATGTGCCAGGATGGTGAAGGATGTAAGTCAGGAGCCGGAGCAGTTCTCAGACACGTCTGCTCATGCCGGCAGTTGCCCCCCCCCCCCCCCATCTTTTCATATTTAACCACTTCAACCCCCCTAGCTAAAACACCCTTAATGACCAGGCCACTTTTTACACTTCTGCACTACACTACTTTCACCGTTTATTGCTCGATCATGCAACTTACCATCCAAATGAATTTTACCTCCTTTTCTTCTCACTAATAGGGCTTTCATTTGGTGGTATTTCATTGCTGCTGACATTTTTACTTTTTTTGTTATTAATCGAAATTTAACGATTTTTTTGCAAAAAAATGACATTTTTCACTTTCAGTTGTAAAATTTTGCAAAAAAAAAAGATATCCATATATAAATTTTTCGCTAAATTTATTGTTCTACATGTCTTTGGGTGAGAGAAATATCTTGGCAAAAGACAACTTTTCCCATTTTTTTTATACAAAGTTGGCATTTGACCAAGATATTTACCTCACCCAGCATGGGTATATGTAAAATGACACCCCAAAACACATTCCCCAACTTCTCCTGAGTACGGCGTTACCACATGTGTGACACTTTTTTGCAGCCAAGGTGGGCAAAGGGGCACACATTCCAAAGAGCACCTTTTGGATTTCAAAGGCCATTTTTTACACATTTTGATTGCAAACTACTTTTCACACATATGGGCCCCTAAAATGCCAGGGCAGTATAACTACACCACAAGTGACCCCATTTTGGAAGGAAGACACCCCAAGGTATTCCGTGAGGGGCATGGCGAGTTCCTAGAATTTTTTTTTTTTGTCACAAGTTAGCGGAAAATGATGATTTTTATTTTTTTTCCCTTACAAAGTCTCATATTCCACTAGCTTGCGACAAAAAAAATAAAATTCTAGGAACTCGCCATGCCCCTCACGGAATACCTTGGGGTGTCTTCTTTCCAAAATGGGGTCACTTGTGGGGTAGTTATACTGCCCTGGCATTTTAGGGGCCTATATGTGTGAGAAGTAGTTTGCAATTAAAATCTGTAAAAAATGACCGGTGAAATCTGAAAGGTGCACTTTGGAATGTGTGCCCCTTTGCCCACCTAGGCTGCAAAACAGTGTCACACATCTGGTATCGCCGTACTCAGGAGAAGTTGGGGAATGTGTTTTGGGGTGTCATTTTACATATACCCATGCTGGGTGAGAGAAATATCTTGGCAAAAGACAACTTTTCCCATTTTTTTTATACAAAGTTGGCATTTGACCAAGATATTTACCTCACCCAGCATGGGTATATGTAAAATGACACCCCAAAACACATTCCCCAACTTCTCCTGAGTACGGCGATACCAGATGTGTGACACTGTTTTGCAGCCTAGGTGGGCAAAGGGGCACACATTCCAAAGTGCACCTTTCAGATTTCACCGGTCATTTTTTACAGATTTTAATTGCAAACTACTACTGGGCCCCTAGGAGGACAAGGAGAAAGAACTCAGGGAACCACAATACCCTTTAAGTGGGTAGTGAGTGTCTTGGCCGTTTGGTCACCCAGTCCTCCGCTTCCTGGGGGTCTGTGAAGAAGACCATTTTCCCGCCATCCACCACGCGCAAACGAGCAGGGTACACCATGGAATTTTGCAGGTTAAAATCCCTTAAGCGTCTCTTTACAGATACAAAGGTGGCACACTTCTTCTGAAGTTTCGCTGAGAAATCGTGAAAGAGCGATATGGTCACATTTTCAAATGATATAGCGTGTTTATTCCTCGCTTGGCTGAGGATAAGGTCTCGGTCCTTCCAGCTCAGTAAGCAGGCCAAGATTGGTCTTGAAGGAGATTCCGGTGGTGGTGGTCGGGCAGGGACTCGGTGAGCCCTCTGTACAGCATAGGCCATAGAAAAGGCTGCTTCAGGAAATGTGGATTTAAACCACTTCTCCAGGAATGTTGCCGGATTCTGACATTGTTCCTCCGAGCCCCATTTCTAGGTCATCATATTTTTGTCTCCACAGATCCACTGAGCTCTCCATGGCTTGCATCCTTGCTGTCAGGGGATGGATAAGATCCTCTAAGGCTGAAACCCGGTCTTCAGTATGGCGGACCCTATCTCTTAGTTGTTGTACATCGTGGCGGCATAGTAGTCCCAAGTCCACTTTCACCTCCTCGATCTTGCCTGTAAGCGAGGTCTGGCAGGATGTGATGGCAGATATTAGCTGATCATAAGCTGCCTTTAAGGTGAACTCAGCTTCTTTGGCAGTTTCTGTTGTAGACTGCTGTATTGCTTGCCCACGCCTTGCTAGGACTCATGGTTTGTCTCTGTGGCTTCCTTCTTTTCTTATGCACTGACCAAGCTATGATGGCTACAGGATATGTGCCAGGATGGTGAAGGATGTAAGTCAGGAGCCGGAGCAGTTCTCAGACACGTCTGCTCATGCTGGCAGTTGCCCCCCCCCCCCCCCCCCCCCCCCCATCTTTTCATATTTAACCACTTCAACCCCCCTAGCTAAAACACCCTTAATGACCAGGCCACTTTTTACACTTCTGCACTACACTACTTTCACCGTTTATTGCTCGATCATGCAACTTACCACCCAAATGAATTTTACCTCCTTTTCTTCTCACTATCAGGGCTTTCATTTGGTGGTATTTCATTGCTGCTGACATTTTTACTTTTTTTGTTATTAATCGAAATTTAACGATTTTTTTGCAAAAAATTGACATTTTTCACTTTCAGTTGTAAAATTTTGCAAAAAAGATATCCATATATAAATTTTTCGCTAAATTTATTGTTCTGCATGTCTTTGGGTGAGAGAAATATCTTGGCAAAAGACAACTTTTCCCATTTTTTTTATACAAAGTTGGCATTTGACCAAGATATTTACCTCACCCAGCATGAGTATATGTAAAATGACACCCCAAAACACATTCCCCAACTTCTCCTGAGTACGGCGTTACCACATGTGTGACACTTTTTTGCAGCCAAGGTGGGCAAAGGGGCACACATTCCAAAGAGCACCTTTTGGATTTCAAAGGCCATTTTTTACACATTTTGATTGCAAACTACTTTTCACACATATGGGCCCCTAAAATGCCAGGGCAGTATAACTACACCACAAGTGACCCCATTTTGGAAGGAAGATACCCCAAGGTATTCCGTGAGGGGCATGGCGAGTTCCTAGAATTTTTTTTTTTTGTCACAAGTTAGCGGAAAATGATGATTTTTATTTTTTTTCCCTTACAAAGTCTCATATTCCACTAGCTTGCGACAAAAAAAATAAAATTCTAGGAACTCGCCATGCCCCTCACGGAATACCTTGGGGTGTCTTCTTTCCAAAATGGGGTCACTTGTGGGGTAGTTATACTGCCCTGGCATTTTAGGGGCCTATATGTGTGAGAAGTAGTTTGCAATTAAAATCTGTAAAAAATGACCGGTGAAATCTGAAAGGTGCACTTTGGAATGTGTGCCCCTTTGCCCACCAAGGCTGCAAAACAGTGTCACACATCTGGTATCGCCTACTCAGGAGAAGTTGGGGAATGTGTTTTGGGGTGTCATTTTACATATACCCATGCTGGGTGAGAGAAATATCTTGGCAAAAGACAACTTTTCCCATTTTTTTTATACAAAGTTGGCATTTGACCAAGATATTTATCTCACCCAGCATGGGTATATGTAAAATGACACCCCAAAACACATTCCCCAACTTCTCCTGAGTACGGCGATACCACATGTGTGACACTTTTTTGCAGCCAAGGTGGGCAAAGGGGCACACATTCCAAAGAGCACCTTTCGGATTTCACAGGCCATTTTTTACACATTTTGATTGCAAACTACTTCTCACGCATATGGGCCCCTAAAATGCCAGGGCAGTATAACTACCCCACAAGTGACCCCATTTTGGAAAGAAGACACCCCAAGGTATTCCGTGAGGGGCATGGCGAGTTCCGAGAATTTTTTTTTTTTGTCACAAGTTAGCGGAAAATGATGATTTTTATTTTTTTTCCCTTACAAAGTCTCATATTCCACTAGCTTGCGACAAAAAAAATTAAATTCTAGGAACTCGCCATGCCCCTCACGGAATACCTTGGGGTGTCTTCTTTCCAAAATGGGGTCACTTGTGGGGTAGTTATACTGCCCTGGCATTTTAGGGGCCTATATGTGTGAGAAGTAGTTTGCAATTAAAATCTGTAAAAAATGACCGGTGAAATCTGAAAGGTGCACTTTGGAATGTGTGCCCCTTTGCCCACCTAGGCTGCAAAACAGTGTCACACATCTGGTATCGCCTACTCAGGAGAAGTTGGGGAATGTGTTTTGGGGTGTCATTTTACATATACCCATGCTGGGTGAGAGAAATATCTTGGCAAAAGACAACTTTTCCCATTTTTTTTATACAAAGTTGGCATTTGACCAAGATATTTATCTCACCCAGCATGGGTATATGTAAAATGACACCCCAAAACACATTCCCCAACTTCTCCTGAGTACGGCGATACCACATGTGTGACACTTTTTTGCAGCCAAGGTGGGCAAAGGGGCACACATTCCAAAGAGCACCTTTCGGATTTCACAGGCCATTTTTTACACATTTTGATTGCAAACTACTTCTCACGCATATGGGCCCCTAAAATGCCAGGGCAGTATAACTACCCCACAAGTGACCCCATTTTGGAAAGAAGACACCCCAAGGTATTCCGTGAGGGGCATGGCGAGTTCCGAGAATTTTTTATTTTTTGTCACAAGTTAGCGGAAAATTATGATTTTTTATTTTTTTTCCTTACAAAGTCTCATATTCCACTAACTTGTGACAAAAAAATAAAAAATTCTAGGAACTCGCCATGCCCCTTACGGAATACCTTGGGGTGTCTTCTTTCCAAAATGGGGTCACTTGTGGGGTAGTTATACTGCCCTGGCATTTTAGGGGCCCATATGCGTGAGAAGTAGTTTGCAATCAAAATCTGTAAAAAAATGACCTGTGAAATCCGAAAGGTGCTCTTTGGAATGTGTGCCCCTTTGCCCACCTAGGCTGCAATAAAGTGTCACACATCTGGTATCGCCGTACTCAGGAGAAGTTGGGGAATGTGTGCTAAAGACAACGTTTACAATTTTTTTATACAAAGTTGTCATTTGACCAAGATATTTATCTCACCCAGCATGGGTATATGCAAAATGACACCCCAAAACACATTCCCCAACTTCTCCTGAGTACGGCGATACCACATTTGTGACACTTTTTTACAGCCTAGATGCGCAAAGGTGCCCAAATTCCTTTTAGGAGGGCATTGTTAGACATTTGGATCCCAGACTTCTTCTCACGCTTTAGGGCCCCTAAAAAGCCAGGGCAGTATAAATACCCCACATGTGACCCCACTTTGGAAAGAAGACACCCCAAGGTATTCAATGAGGAGCCTGGCGAGTTCATAGAATTTATTTTTTTTTGGCATAAGTTAGCGGAAATTGATATATTTTTTTTTTTTTCTCACAAAGTCTCACTTTCCGCTAACTTTCTCTGGGCTGAAAGAAAAAAATGAACGGCACAGATTTCTTCATTCGCATCGATCAATGTGGATGAAAAAATCTCTGCCCAAAAAAAAAAGGAGGGGAAAGGCGTCTGCCAGGACATAGGAGCTCCGCCCAACATCCAAACCCACTTAGCTCGCATGCCCTGGCAAACCAGATTTCTCCATTCACATCAATCGATGTGGATGAATAAATCATTGCCGGGATTTTTTTTTTTTATATACAAAGTGTTTGCTAAAGCATAGGAACACCGCCTCCTCCTCAGCTCATATGCCTCGGCAAACGTATCTTTTACTGCAGAGGAGAAATCTCGTCTTGCAGCACCGCATACACTGACTTGTGTGTAATCTGACAGCAGCGCAATGCTTCTGTCAGAATGCACATCAGTGCTGCAGCTAGTCGATCGGTTGGTCCACCTGGAAGGTAAAAAAGAAAAACCAGGCCGCAACGCAATAATTTTATTAACTTTTGAACAGAACATATAAACTTTAACTTTTTGAACTGAACATTAACCTTTTTGCTTACTGGTGATTTTTGTTTTGTTTTGGTTTTTTACCTTTATAGGACAAACCTCTCCTTCCCCATGGGACAATGTGCAAAGCGCAAATCGCCCAAAGATGTGGCGAAGTGCGTTATGCACTTTGTCCCAGGTGAAAGGAGAGGTTTGCAGCAGCTCTGTGTGAATGGGCCCTAATGGCCCTGTGTGCCTGTCCTGGTGAGATGTGATCCCTATGCTAGGTGTACCTGTGTGTGGTACTTCCGGAAACACTCCCCTAAGCATAGGGCAGGGTGGTCAGGGCAGTCAGGACAGAAATAGCGGGTGTCACGCCTTATTCCTGTCAAGGAACCATGAACCAGACGTACAACAAGAGATACGTGGAAATAAGAAGGCTTTATTGCAAATCAAGCTGTAAGCAAAAGTCCAAACGGATGGCTAAACCGGAGCAGGGTCTTGCGAAGCCAGAGGTCAGGAACCAGAAGGGTAGTCAGACGAAGCCAGGATCAGGAACCAGAAGGGTAGTCAGACGAAGCCAGGATCAGGAACCAGCGGGGTAGTCAGACGAGGCCAGGATCAGGAACCAGAAGCAGCAGCAGTCTTAGAAGCATGTGCACACAGGAGGACCAAGCAAGGAACTGAAGCCACAGACCTCCTATATATATGAGCTAGGCATCCAGCTCCTCCCAGTGGGAAGGAGAAGCCGCAGGGTGGGAGGCTACAAGAAACCCAGAAACCAAGATGGCCGCCAGCACATGTCAAACGAAGGAGACAGCAAGAAGGTAAGACCATGACAGTACCTCCCCCTCAAGGGCCCCTCCTCCGCGGAGTAAGGAACGGTTTCTGAGGGAAGCGTGCGTGGAAGGCTCGGAGCAAGGCAGGAGCATGGACATCTGCGGAGGGAACCCAGGAACGCTCCTCTGGACCATAACCACGCCAATGGACCAAAAACTGCAACCGACCGCGGACCAGGCGTGAGTCCAGGATATTGCTCACCTCATACTCCTCACGATTGCCCACTTGGACCGGACGAGGCCGAGGAACCGAGGAAGTGAAACGATTACACACCAATGGCTTCAACAGGGAGACATGAAACACGTTGGAGATCCGCATGCCAGGAGGAAGCGCAAGGGCATAGGCTACCGGGTTTACCCTGCGAAGCACTCGGAAGGGACCAACAAAGCGAGGCGCCAGCTTGGGAGTGGGCACTCGAAGGTTGAGGTTGCGGGTGGACAACCATACACGGTCTCCGACCTGGTAGGAAGGAGCGGGCGCTCGTCTGCGATCAGCCTGGAGTCTCTGGCGCTGCACAGAGACCTCAAGGGACCTCTGGATCTGTACCCAAGAAGCACGTAGGACGGAAAGGTGATCCTCCACAGCCGGAATATCCTGGGGAGAGAATACCTCCGGTAACACGGCAGGTTGGAACCCATAATTGGCCATGAAGGGAGACGTCCCAGAGGAAGAGTTCACCGCCGTGTTCCTGGCAAACTCAGCCCAAGGCAGGAGGTCAACCCAATTGTCTTGGTGATCGGAGACATAGCAACGAAGGAATTGCTCCAAGGCCTGATTGGATCGTTCTGCGGCCCCATTGGACTGAGGGTGGTAGGCCGAGGAGAAAGAGAGATGAATCCCCAACTGGGAGCAAAAGGCGCGCCAGAACCTGGACACAAACTGACTCCCCCGATCCGACACAATCTCCTTGGGCAAACCGTGCAACCGGAAGACCTCCCTGGCGAAAATCGTGGCCAACTCTTGTGCAGAGGGTAACTTCTTGAGAGGAACACAGTGGCACATTTTGGAAAACCGATCCACAATTATGAGAATGACCGTATGGCCTCGGGATGCAGGGAGGTCCACAATGAAATCCATCCCCAGGTGTGACCATGGGCGCTCCCCGGTGGCTATGGGTTGCAAAAGGCCCAACGGAAGGTGCCGAGGGGACTTACTCTGGGCACAAACGGAGCATGCCGCTACATATGCGGCGATGTCGGAACGTAGAGAAGGCCACCAGAACAGACGTGAAACAGCCCAGGACAGCTGATTCTTTCCAGGATGCCCCGCGGCCTTGGAGTTATGGTAGGTTCGCAACAACCGAGTGCGCAACTCCTCAGGCACAAAACATCTGCCGTTGGGTCTCCCAGAGGGAGCACCAGATTGAGCCGCCAAAATCTGCTCACCCAGGGGAGAGGTCAGGCTGGTGCGAATGGCGGCCAGGATCTGATTCGGAGGTATGACCGAAGTCGGAATCGACTCCTCCCCGGACAGCTCGGAGTACTGCCGTGATAAGGCATCCGCTCTGATGTTCTTGGAACCGGGTAGGTAGGAGACCACGTAATTAAAACGTGACAAGAACAGAGCCCATCTGGCCTGACGTGGTGTCAATCTCTTGGCCTCAGAAAGGTAGGTCAGATTCTTGTGGTCCGTCAGGATGAGAACCGGAACCACCGAACCCTCGAGCAAGTGCCTCCATTCTTTAAGGGCCTGCACGATGGCCAATAACTCCCTGTCACCAATCTGATAGTTGCACTCCGCGGAAGACAGTTTCCGGGAGTAAAACCCACAAGGAAGCAGAGGACCCTCTGGTGTTCTACGCTGAGACAGAAGGGCGCCTACTCCCGTCTCAGACGCGTCCACCTCGAGGACAAAGGGCAACCCAGGGTTGGGATGCGACAGAATCGGAGCCGACACAAAGGCGGACTTTAGAGCCTCAAAAGCTCGGATGGCCTCGAGCGGCCAGACCTGGAAATTACTGCCCTTCCTGGTCAGATCCGTGAGAGGCTTGGCTAGCATAGAAAAGTCCCTGATGAACTTCCGATAATAATTGGCGAAGCCCAAAAAGCGCTGCAGGGCACGAAGACCACTGGGCTGGGGCCACTGTAAGACAGCCGAAACCTTCTCAGGATCCATGGAGAACCCCTCAGCGGAAATGATGTAACCTAAGAAGGTTACCTGGGATCGGTGAAATTCGCATTTCTCAAGCTTACCGAACAGCCTGTTCTCTCGTAACCGTTGCAACACTCGTCTGACATCCATAATGTGGGCCTCCATGGATTCAGAATATACCAAGATGCCATCCAAATAGACCACCACACACTGCTGCAACAGGTCACGGAAAACATCGTTGATGAATTCCTGGAAGACTGCGGCGCATTGCACAACCCAAAGGGCATAACCAAGGATTCATAATGACCGGTCCTGGTGTTAAACGCGGTCTTCCACTCATCGCCCGCCTTGATCCTTACCAGGTTATATGCCGCCCTCAGGTCGAGTTTGGTAAAGACCGTGGCCCCTTTGAGGCGATCGAACAGCTCGGAAATCAACGGTATCGGGTAAGCGTTCTTGATCGTGATGCGATTGAGACCCCTGTAATCGATGCAAGGCCTCAACTCACCACCCTTCTTTTTCACAAAGAAAAATCCAGCCCCTGCCGGGGACGAGGATTTGCGGATGTGTCCGCGTGAAAGCGCCTCCCTCACGTACTCCTCCATGGCCTCATTCCCCGCTACCGACAGTGGATAGACCTTGCCACGAGGAGGAACGGCACCAGATTGTAACTCTATGGCACAATCGTATGGGCGTTGCGGAGGTAGGGCAACCGCGCGCACCTTATCGAATACATCCCGGTACTCTTCGTATTCAGGAGGCAACAGAGAGTCCGAGGAAGTACACAGCAACTTGACAGGCCCAAGGATGCAACTAGCCCCACACTGCGGTGACCACGAGAGGATCTCGGCCGATCTCCAATCGAAAGTCGGATTATGCTTCTGGAGCCAGGGGTACCCCAAGACCACCGAGTAGTGTGGAGACGAAATAACCTGGAGACAGACCGACTCTCTGTGAACGGCACCAATGGCTATCCCCACTGGAAGGGTCTCATGAGTCACGTGTGGCGGCAGAAGGGGTCTGCCGTCTATCGCCTCAAGAGCCAGTGAGGAACCTCGAGGCTGCAGAGGAATGGAATTGGCGGCAGCGAACACACTATCAATGAACAAACCACCAGCACCAGAGTCCACCAACGCCTGGGTCGTCACCGAGCCCCCGACCCAGGAGAGGACAACAGTGATCAGTGGTTTGTCAACACGGGAAACCGGGGACGAGGAGACTCCACCCAAGATCTGCCCCCGACAGGATCTCAGGTGCGTTTCCCGGACGGTTCGGACATGCCAACCGAAAATGCCCACCGAGACCACAGTACATGCATCGGCCCTCGCGTCTCCGGAGTACCCTCTCCCCCTCGGACAGGCGAGCAAACCCCAGCTGCATGGGTTCACCCCCAGACAAGTCATCCCCAGGAGGCATGGGAGGAGAGGGAGGCACGGGTGGGACAGCAAACGTAGGCGCCAATCTGTTAGAAGACCTCCGCAGGCTCTCCTTAAAGGAAGGTCTCTCCCTGAGTCTGGTGTCAATCAAAATCAGGAAAGAAATAAGAGACTCGAGCTCCACTGGTAGGTCCTTAGCTGCAACCTCATCCTTCAAGGCATCCGAGAGACCATGAGAGAAAGCAGCGACCAGAGCCTCATTATTCCAGCCCACCTCTGCTGCCAGGGTATGAAACTCAATGGCGTATTCAGCTACGGATCGTGAACCCTGTCTGATGGACATAAGGAGCTTCGCAGCAGAGGCAGCACGAGCCGGCACATCGAATACCTTCCGAAGAGAAGCAACAAAACCGGAAAACTCGGCAACCACCGGATTGTTGTTCTCCCATAAAGGGCTGGCCCAGGCCAAGGCCTTGTCCGAGAGCAGCGAGATCAAGAAGCCCACCTTTGATCTCTCAGTAGGAAAGGCATGTGGCAGCAACTCGAAATAAATGCCCACCTGGTTAAGGAAACCTCGGCACTGAGTTGGCTCTCCCCCAAAGCGCTGTGGAAGGGGGGCAGAACCGGTCATACCCCGAGACACCGCAGGCGCAGCAACAGGTGTCGGGGTAGACTCTGGCGCAACAACCGGAGCGGCAGTAGGAGCGGGCCCAGGAGCGACAACCGACCCATCGGCAACGGAAGCGAAATGAGCCGTGCGTTCAAGCAGGGTTTGCAACGCCACAGCGAACCGACCCAACAGGTGATCCTGCTGATCAAGTCTGGCAACCAGCGTAGGTAGCGAGGATGGCCCTGTACCGTCAGAATTCATGGCTTGGTCCTAATGTCAAGGAACCATGAACCAGACGTACAACAAGAGATACGTGGAAATAAGAAGGCTTTATTGCAAATCAAGCTGTAAGCAAAAGTCCAAACGGATGGCTAAACCGGAGCAGGGTCTTGCGAAGCCAGAGGTCAGGAACCAGAAGGGTAGTCAGACGAAGCCAGGATCAGGAACCAGAAGGGTAGTCAGACGAAGCCAGGATCAGGAACCAGCGGGGTAGTCAGACGAGGCCAGGATCAGGAACCAGAAGCAGCAGCAGTCTTAGAAGCATGTGCACACAGGAGGACCAAGCAAGGAACTGAAGCCACAGACCTCCTATATATATGAGCTAGGCATCCAGCTCCTCCCAGTGGGAAGGAGAAGCCGCAGGGTGGGAGGCTACAAGAAACCCAGAAACCAAGATGGCCGCCAGCACATGTCAAACGAAGGAGACAGCAAGAAGGTAAGACCATGACAATTCCACTCCTGCTACAGACACAACATCTTTTTCGGGGTGACGGTTGGGTTGAGGTACCGGCAACGACATTGGGGAAATGTCGCTCGTGTAGACGGCTAACTACACTAGTGGATGGGGCCACGGAACCTCCTGGGTACAGGAGGTTCTCGATGATCTCTTCCTGAAATTTGAGGAAGGATCGTGTTCTCCCAGCCTTACTGTAGAGAACAAACTATTATACAGAGCCAATTGAAATAGGTATACAGACACCTTCTTATACCAGCGTTTGGTTCTGCGGGACACTAAATACGGAGATAACATCTGGTCATTGAAGTCCACCCCTCCCATGTGAAGGTTATAGTCGTGGACTGAGAGGGGCTTTTCAATGACACGGGTTGCTCACCCAATTTGGATTGTCGTGTCTGCGTGAATGGAGGAGAGCATGTAAACGTCACGATTGTCTCTCCATTTCACCGCGAGCAGTTCTTCGTTACACAAGGCAGCCCTCTCCCCCCTTGCAAGACGGGTGGTAACAAGCCGTTGGGGGAAGCCCGCGCGACTAGTTCGCGCGGTGCCACAGCAGCCAATCTGTTCTAGAAACAAATGCCTGAAGAGGGCCACACTTGTGTAGAAATTGTCCACATAAAGATGGTACCCCTTGCCGAATAAGGGTGACACCAAGTCCCAGACTGTCTTCCCACTGCTCCCCAGGTAGTCAGGGCAACCGACCAGCTCCAGGGTCTGATCTTTTCCCTCATAGACACGAAATTTGTGGGTATAGCCTGTGGCCCTTTCACAGAGCTTATACAATTTGACCCCATACCGGGCGCGCTTGCTTGGGATGTATTGTTTGAAGCCAAGGCGCCCGGTAAAATGTATTAGGGACTCGTCTACGCAGATGTTTTGCTCTGGGGTATACAAATCTGCTAATTTCTGGTTGAAATGGTCTATGAGGGGCCGAATTTTGTGGAGCCGGTCAAAAGCTGGGTGGCCTCTGGGACGGGAGGTGGTGTTGTCGCTAAAGTGCAGGAAACGCAGGATGGTCTCAAATCGTGTCCTGGACATAGCAGCAGAGAACATGGGTATGTGATGAATTGGATTCGTTGACCAATATGACCACAATTCATGCTTTTTAGTTAGACCCATGTTGAGGAGAAGGCCCCGAAAAATTTTAAATTCGGAAACTTGGACTGGTTTCCACCGAAAAGGCTGGGCATAAAAGCTTCCCGGGTTGGCGGTTATAAATTGTGTGGCATACCGATTTGTTTCTGCCACAACTAAGGCCTCATGCACACGACAGTATTTTTTCACGGTCCGCAAAAACGGGGTCCGTGATCCGTGACCGTTTTTTCGTCCGTGGGTCTTCCTTGATTTCTGGAGGATCCACGGACATGAAAAAAAATTCGTTTTGGTGTCCGCCTGGCTGTGCGGAGCCAAACGGATCCGTCCTGAATTACAATGCAAGTCAATGGGGACGGATCCGTTTGACGTTGACACAATATGGTGCCATTTCAAACGGATCCGTCCCCATTGACTTTCAATGTAAAGTCTGGAATTCTTTTATACCATCGGATTGGAGTTTTCTCCAATCCGATGGTATATTTTAACTTGAAGCGTCCCCATCACCATGGGAACGCCTCTATGTTAGAATATACTGTCGGATATGAGCTACATCGTGAAACTCAGATCCGACAGTATATTCTAACACAGAGGCGTTCCCATGGTGATGGGGACGCTTCAGGTTAGAATATACTGAAAAACTGTGTACATGACTGCCCCCTGCTCCCTGGCAGGTGCTGCCAGGCAGCAGGGGGCAGCCCCTTCCCCCCCTCCAGTTTTTAACTCATTGGTGGCCAGTGTGGCAGCCCCCCCCCTCCCCTGTAGTTAACTCATTGGTGGCCAGTGCGGCCGCCCCCCCCTCCCTCCCTCCCTCCCTCCCCTGTAGTTAACTCATTGGTGTCCAGTGGGCCCCCCCACCCTCCCCGTAGTTAACTCATTGGTGTCCAGTGGGCCCCTCCCCTGTAGTTAACTCATTGGTGTCCAGTGGGCCCCCCCTCCCTCCCCTGTAGTTAACTCATTGGTGTCCAGTGGACCCCCCCTCCCTCCCCTGTAGTTAACTAGTTGGTGGCCAGTGGGCCCTCTCCCCTCCCTCCCCCTCCTAATTAAAATCGCCCCCCCCTATCATTGGTGGCAGTGGAGAGTACCGATCGGAGTCGGGAGCTCCTCCTACTGGTAAGTGAAAGGTCTGTGCGGCGCATTGCCTATAGCACAGACCTGTCACTTACCAGTAGGAGGAGCTCCCGGCCGGTCACAGACATCGCTGCTCGCAGGTAAGTATGAAGCTTCTACAAATTGCTAAGTAACCATGGCAACCGGGACTGCAGTAGCGTCCCGGTTGCCATGGTTACCGATCGGAGCCCCAGCGATTACACTGGGACTCCGATCGGTACTCTCCACTGCCACCAATGATAGGGGGGGGCGATTTTAATTAGGAGGGAGAGGGAGGGGAGAGGGCCCACTGGCCACCAATGAGTTAACTACAGGGGAGGGAGGGGGGGTCCACTGGACACCAATGAGTTAACTACAGGGGAGGGAGGGGGGGCCCACTGGACACCAATGAGTTAACTACAGGGGAGGGAGGGCCCACTGGACACCAATGAGTTAACTACAGGGGAGGGAGGGGGGGGGGCGGCCGCACTGGCCACCAATGAGTTAACTACAGGGGAGGAAGGGGGGGGGCGCCCGCACTGGCCACCAATGAGTTAAAAAACAGGGGGGGGGGGGCTGCCAGGCAGCAGGGGGCAGTCATGTACACAGTTTTTCAGTATATAATTCTAACCTGAAGCGTCCCCATCACCATGGGAACGCCTCTGTGTTAGAGTATACTGTCGGATCTGAGTTTTCACGAAGCTTTTATGCAGACGGATCTTCGGATCCGTCTGTATGAAAGTAACCTACGGCCACGGATCACGGACACGGATGCCAATCTTGTGTGCATCCGTGTTCTTTCACGGACCCATTGACTTGAATGGGTCCGTGAACCGTTGTCCGTCAAAAAAATAGGACAGGTCTTATTTTTTTGACGGACAGGAAACACGGATCACGGTCTCGGCTGCAAAACGGTGCATTTTCCGATTTTTCCACGGACCCATTGAAAGTCAATGGGTCCGCGAAAAAAAAACGGAAAACGGCACAACGGCCACGGATGCACACAACAGTCGTGTGCATGAGGCCTAAGTCCAAGAGCTCCGCAGTCAAGAACAGCTCAAAAAATCCCAGGGCCAAACCGATCTGAGCTGTCTCAACCCGAACTCCAGACTGGGCGGTGAAAGGGGGAACTACAGGTGCGGCTGAAGTTGGGGACTGCCAATCAGGGTTTGCCAGCACCTCAGGGATTCTAGGGGCTCTACGGGCCTGTCTGTGCGGTGGCTGCGACGGGGTAACTACTGCACGTGCCACCGTACCAGCTTCAACTGCCCTTCTGGTGCTCGCCACTTCACCATGTTGTACGGCAGTGCTGGTACTAGGTCCAGGATGGGCTGCGCTGCTGGTGTATGCCTCACCACGTAATCCGACAGCGCCAGCCCCACTCTTCTGCCCTTGAAGCGGATCCTGCGCAACCTGTGGTCTAGCGACACGGGGCCGGGTACGCCTGGTGCTATCAGGGACCTCAGCCTCCTCGTCCGAACTTTGAGTCAGACTGCCACTGCTTTCTACAGGTTCATATTCTGTCCCGCTAGATTCATCAGATGAGGGTCCCCATTCCTCATCCGACTGGGTCAGAAGCCTGTAGGCCTCTTCAGAAGAATACCCCCTGTTTGACATTTGGGCAACTAAATTTAGGGAGGCTAGCGAAGTACCGGAGGCCGCTGCGGTTGATAAAAAATATCAAAACTGATTTTTTTATCGCCGCAGCGCGTGTAAAGTGAATGTGCAGTGATCAAAAAAAAAATAAAAAAATTTGGTCACTGCGGCGGGGCGGGCGTGGGTGAACGCACGTGTGGGCGACTGATCAGGCCTGATCGGACAAACACTGCGTTTTGGGTGGAGGGTGAACTAAAGTGACACTAATACTATTATAGATCTGACTGTGATCAGTTTTGATCACTTACAGATACTATAAAAGTACAAATGCTGATTAGCGATACGCTAATCAGCGAATAAGGGACTGCGGTGCGGTGGGCTGGGCACTAACTGATCCCTAAACTACCTAACCAAGGGGCCTAAACTATCCCTAAAACCTAACAGTCAATACCAGTAAAAAAAAAAGTGACAGTTTACACTGATCACTTTTTTCCTTTCACTAGTGATTGACAGGGGCAATCAAAGGGGTGATCAAAGGGTTAATTGGGGTGCAGGGGGTGATCTGGGGCTAAAGTGTAGTGTTTTGGTGTACTCACTGTGAAGCCTGCTTCTCTGCTGAGACCAACCGACAAAAAGGACCAGCAGAGGAGCAGGGAAGCCATATAACAGATCATATTTACTAATATGATCTGTTATCTGGCCTTTGATTGGATTTTTTAAAAATTGCCAGCCTGCCAGCCACGATCATTGGCTGGCAGGCTGGTGACGAAATGATGCTTGTAATTTTGCCGGCCCGCGATGCGCATGTGCGGGCCGGCTCAGTCCGAAATCTTGCGTCTCGCGAGATGACGTACGGATGCGTCCAGGAGGAATAAATCAACCGCCTCCCAGACGCATCCGTGCATTACATGGTCGGGAGGCGGTTAAACATCTATGTCTTTTGTAAGTTTGTTGTGTGAAATTAGTAAATTCCTTAGAGAGTTGTGTAAAATAGAAAGTTTTGGGGGAGCATGGCCAACAGCCAACACGGCTAGACACATGAGCTCTGTGATGGGAATTCCCTGCTGGACAAATCTTAACTAATAGCTGGTCCTTTTCTACCCTTTCTTATTGTCTACCACTAGCTGCAGGCATTACCTTGCTACCTGGTCTGGCCACCATTCTAGCCTCATGCTTACCTAACTGCTTGCCAGTACACACATCCGGCAGCTGACATTGTGATCATTCATGTGAGCGTTGCTTCCCACTCAGTGGGTAGCTGTTGATCTGAATCCACCTTCTCCATCAAGGCAGTGAGAATACAAATTTGTTGTGCCTTTACTGTAGCCCCTGCTATATCGCCGTTTTGCCACCATATGGTGCAGAGAAGGAGAGGCTCGAAAATGTATGATGCAATAGCAGGGACCCCAGAAATACAAGACCTTAATGTAAAAGGCCATTAAGGCTGATTAATAGCAAACTCTGGAAGCTCACTAGTACCCAAAGAGCTTCAGGGTGGAAGGACTCGGGTATCTTATAATCTCTGCTTAATTATGAAGGATGGTATACTTTCTATGACTGTGGGTAACATTTGCCTGCCCTGCATCTTATTGTTGTGTCCTGGGTCTTCTCATTGGCACTAAGGTCCATACAGTCCCCACTACAGGGAGACTTTGGGTTTCCTCACTCTTACAGTTATTAATACTGGCAGAGTCAGTGGCGTAACTACCAGGGAAGCAGGGGAAGCGGCTGCTTCGGGGCCCGGGCTGCCAAGGGGCCCGGCGCCCAGCGTGTGTGTGAAAGTTTATTTTCAACTTGATTAATGATTCGATTCTCATTCTTCACAGCAGGCACAGCGGCGGCGGCGGCGGCGGCCGGGCCCCCCCCCCCCCCCCCCGGATCATGATCTTTCATCTTTCTATTCTTACTGTCTCCAGTCTCCTGAAGTCTGCGCCTCCTGTCACTTACTGCTGCCGCCTGCCGCTCCCTGCTCTGCTCTTACCATCAGTATGTGGGCGGGCTTAATACAGTCTGCGCGCTGCGCAGACTTCAGGAGACTGGAGACAGTAAGAATAAAAAGATGATTGAAAGATCATGATCCGATCCGATCACATTGGGGGGGGGGGCGGCCGCCGCTGCGCCTGCTGTGAAGAATGAGAATCGAATCATTAATCAAGTTGAAAATAAACTTTCACACACACGCTGGGCGCCGGGCCCCTTGTCTGCGCAGCGAAGTCTGCGGCCCCGAAGCAGCCAGGAGGACAGGAGGAGCTGCGCAGGCGGCAGCAGTAGAGAAGAAGAGGCAGAGCACTGAGAGCAGCACCACATCCATGTCAGGTCCAGCACCAGCAGTCCAGCGCCCAGCCAGCCCAGAGCCAGAGTGTGGTAGCTAGTAAGTTGAACTTGTAACTACTTTGTCTTTGTGACTGACTGAGGTTGGGTACTAATGGAATATGGCTACTCTGTGGGGGCTGGGGCAATAAAGGGGCAATGGGCATTCATTGATTGGCATAACTAGTGTGTGGACACTAATGGGGAATAATAATAACATTTTACTGTGTGGCGTGGGGGCAATAAGGGATGCTGGGCCTGGGAGCATAACTACTGTAAAGGGGAAATAATGGAGCATAACTACTGTTTGGGGGTACTAAGGGGCATACATACTGAGTGAGTGGGACATCCGACGTTGTGTGGAGAGTGTAGGAGTCTTACAAGCCGCTGCTGAGGGAGGGGTTATGGGGAAGTTGCTCTGGGCATTCATAAATTTGCTCTGGCTGGGGCTGGGGCCCATACATTTCTAGCCATTGTCTGCGCCTCCCTGGCCCCTGGCCCTTATCTGTGCCCCCTGCCTTTGTCTGCGTACTGGCCCCTGTGTGCACCTCCCTGGCCCTTTCAGTGCAGCCCCTGGCCCTTATCTGCGCCCCCCCCGGCCCTTGTCTGTGCCCCCCTCCCTCCGGCCCTTGTCTGTGCCCCCCTCCCTCCGGCCCTTGTCTGTGCCGCCCTGACCTGTGCCCCCCTGCTTGCTGTTCTGCCATCTACTACTGCTTATTTTATTGCTCTTATATATGCAGAGGGTGTGCGCTTATATGTGCCATAATAACCACTAGTACATGGCAGAACTGCGGGCAGAAAGGGGAGGCTGCCATGTACTGCAAGCTAAAGACATTATCACCCCCCTTGCCAATGTTTTATATAAAGATAAATAAATAAACAAAACAAAAAAGTCTTCCCTTTTAAAATATAAAAAATACTAAAAACATGGTTTTGGTGACCATAAACCCCCCCCCCCCACTCCTCCCCAACACTCACACGCACACACCAAACAAAAAAAAAATGAATAAGGGCCCATGCACACGACCATATGCCCTTATGGTCGAAGCGCGCTGAGGGGGGCCCTTACAAAAATTTGCTGTGGGGCCCAGTCACTTCTAGTTACGCCCCTGGGCAGAGTAGTCCCCAATCAGTCATTGTCCACAGTGCCACCTTAACTCTTTGGGACTATAGTCTCCCCTATCCTGCTGATATATCAGTGATCTGTATTAGGACTACTGTGACATTTAACTTCTTGCAGTTGTAATTTCCCTCTTATCAAATCTGAGCCTCTCGAAGGTGCAATATTGACTAATCACCTGTACGTTGCCAGGGCACAATCTAATGAGGTAGTCCACACACCACAGCAGCCATCACAAATACTGATACTGCACAGATGCAGCCTATACACGCTGAGGATACTAAGGAGCCTACTCCTAAACAGGCCATGGCAAAGGTTCCTGTGACCATAAATGCATTTCTCTAACTGGGAAGCTTGAAGAGGTCAAAGTAAACATTCGATTCTCTGTGAACAGATACAACAGTCTGAAGAATGCATATCCCACTTATAAGATGGAACCACCTCAATCCCTAGGTCCATATCTAACCTGACTACCAAATCTGAGGCAAGAAAACAGAAGGTGGATGATCTGGAGAATTGTCTCTGCCGTAACAACATTAGAATTATCAGATTATCAGAAGGTGCCAAAGGTCACTCCTCAGATGACTTTATTGAACACTGTGTAAGCCGTGTAACGGGGTGGGCTCCCCAGGATACAGCGAAGTCACGAACGAGAAAAGCAACTCTGGCACCAGCTTTTGCAAAACAGGCTTTTTACTACAATATGACAATGAACGCAAATCCCAACCTCTGGGAACATAAAATGTATTTAAATACACTCCTGGTGCTGCACAACACGGCATCCTGCAATGCATGCCAGAAAGAATTGCACTAGTTTGCCTACTGGAGTGGCCAGCACAACTAAAACAGCCACACTGTACCTGTTATTACCCTAGAAATGACACAAATGATTATATGGGTGTATTATACGGGCTGGCCTGCGGTTCAACACAAAAGTTCACAATCTTATATTCAACTACAATATTCCTCCTCCCATAACTGGTCTTATGGCACGTGCCTGCGCATTACTCCTGCGCAAAACGCTGGTCTGGATTGAGCCGGTGAGACGTCTATCAGCTCTCAACTGTGCAATGTCTCTTTTTATTATGGAGTCCTTTTGTGAACAGCACAAACATTTTTTGGCCTGACACACGAAACAGAGACCCTAACTAGCTAACTACAGGCCTGGTCTAGTTTCCGGGCACCAATATTGCAATGAGGTGCGTGCACGATCTTACCGACCCGGGTCTGCTCTGTCTCAGCTGATGACTCCAAACCAAACAAGCAGTCAAGAAACATGTGGTAATCGCAGAGCAGGTAGTTTGTTCCTGAATTCTCATCAGCACTACTTGCAGAAGTCTTTTGGGCAGAATCTGGGTCTTGAACAGCAATCAGCTTAACTCAACTGTAGTTATGGTCGCAAAATTTTGATCCCACGCTTGAGTGTGAATGTATTCACTTCTCTCTGTGTCTCTGTGTCCTTCCAATATGGAGACTTCCTCTTTCTCTTTCAGCCTAGCAACTGCACCTTCCATGAATATGGAAATATGTATATGCAGTCAGTCAGCTGTGCCTAGGAAACGGCGGCATCTTGTGGCCAAACAGCAGAACGTCAGTCCAGAACATTTAATTTAATCCACACAAACAGTGTTCAACAATGAGAGCTGTTTCCCCATTTCACAACTGGATAAATTTACTTTTTTCCAGATGCAGTGACTTCCAGGTCCCCTCTCTTTGGCGCACCCCCGAGACATCTACAGGCTATATTTTTAAATTGCAAAAATTCTTCAACTGGCAAGGCAGAATCAAGAAAAATGTTTTAAAAATGCATGTCTCCATCTTTCCAGTCTTTTCTACGGATCTGTGAGATGGGGAAACAACTCTCCTTGTCTGCAGACTGTTTGTATAGTTAAATTAAATGTTCTGGACTGACATTCTGCTGTTTAGCCAAAAGATGCTGCTGTAGATGCTGCTGTTTTCTAAACACAGCTACAAACTGCACATATATCTCCATATTCATGAGAGAGGTGGGGTTTTACACAGAGTCTAGAGAAAGACAGAGCAGCAATCTTAAAGGGAGGTGAAGCTAAGGAACTGTGCGGGCAGAGAGTCTGATGGCATCCAGGTGTGCGAGCAACCCTCAGATACCAGAGCTGCAGCTGAGTGAAGCTGATCGTGTCCAAGACCCTGATACTGTCCAGAGGAATGAAGATTGCGGTCAGGAACGCTGATGAGAGCAAAGAAACCAAGTAACATATACTGAGGTACTGCATGCTTGTTGGAGAGATGTTTGTTCTGTTCAGAGTCACCAGAAGATGTAAAGCAGACCCGGGTCGGTAAGATCGTGCACGCACCTCATCACAGTGTTGGCGCCTATAGACTGAGACCAGACCTGTAGTTAGTTAGTTAGTTAGTTAGGGTATCTGTTTGTGTCAGGCCACAAGTGTTACTCCTGTTCATTTAAAGGACTTCATAACTTAAAGCGATATTTCACACTGGGGAGCTGATAAAATTCCCACAAACTCAAGCCAGCCTGGTGTTTTGCTCAGAAGGAATACTGAGGCACATGCTACATGACTAGTTATGGGGGGGGGAATACTGTAGATTTTAAGCTCTTGTGCTGCACCGCAGGCTAGCCCGTACCACACACCCATACAGTGATTGCCACATTTAAGTAAAATTCTGTTTTGACAAAAGCTGGTGTTGGGGTTGCTTTCCTTGTTCGTGACTTCACTGTATACTGGGGAGCCCACCCCGGTACACAGCTTATAGATCCTCAAAAATAACTTGCTACTTTCAATGATGTTAAGTAGGGATGAGCGAATCGACTTTGGATGAAACATCCGAAGTTGATTAGCATAATACTTCATTTGAATACTGTACGGAGTGAGCGCTCCGTACAGTATTAGAATTTATTGGCTCCTATGAGCCGAAGTTATTAATTCACAAAGTACCTTGGAACCCAACCCAAGTTTGGGAAATGTTTTTTTTACAGTAGAAATTGATTTATGATGCTATTATGCACAATCTCGCGAGATTTTGTGAAGTAATAACTTCGGCTCATAGGAGCCCATACATACTAATACTGTACGGAGTGCTCGCTCCATACAGTATTTAAATGAAGTACTATGCGAATCGACTTCGGATGTTTCATTCGAAGTTGATTCGCTCATCCCTAATGTTAAGCATTGGCTAAGGGATTCTAATATTCCTTACTCTATGACCTATCCTGTCCTGCTCTGAGTTGTAGATCAGGGGGAGGGTCATGTTGTTCGAAAATACTGTAGAAGCTTTGGAGTGGCTTACTCTTCAGAGGAGCTCACAATGGCTTTGATGATCCACTATTGCAGAAGTAATGACTAGAGATGAACGAAGTATTGGAAAATTAGATTCAGCTGCTTTGTTGAATAAAAAAAAAAAATTTGCTTTGGGATGAATTACTTCGCCACAAAACACATTTCTTTGCAAATAGTGGGTGCAATGACAGGGAACAGCGATTGTGCCCATGCCTGTTATTGTACCCCCCAGATGCCGCTTTCATCGCCGGTTGCGGCATCTAAATTTACTATTAAAGTGTAAAATAAAAAGAATAAAAAAATCACACTCGAAGAGCCAGCCGCCATCTTGATTAAAGACCCAACGCAAAATCTTGCATGGCCTGTGATGATTTCACCACGTCGCCCGACACAGTAACGTCCATCATCACCGCACACGGGATTTCGTGCAGGATCTTCAATCAAGATGGCGGTGGCCGGCACTTCACACTCAAACGGATGAGGTAAGCATAATTTTTTTTTTACTGCCATTTCAGGAAAATTTATTTGTTACCACGAAGCACAAGGATATTCAGATTTGTAGCAAATCTAATTTTCCCTGGAATTTGGAATGAAGTCCACTTTGTGGACTTTGATTTGCTCAACACTAGTCATGACAAGTGGCATGTGAGTATTCCTAATATTGACTTACTGCCTTTTCCCTGTAATCTCTTATTATTAGTGATGAGCGGCAGGGGCTATATTCGAATTCGCAATATTTCACAAATATTTTGTAGAATATTCGTCATATATTCGCGAATTCGAGAATTCAAGATTATTTTATTGAATGCGAAAATCGGCAATGTAAAAATCGCGTAATGTGAATTCATAACACGAAATACAGGCGTGGGCCACTTTGGCTATATTTTTAAGCTGCTAGAAGTTCCATGAGTTTCTCCTGAGACTGGAGAAAATGGTTGGCAAGGCAGAACATTACAATAGCTTAATATTCAAATAGAGTGAAGTACTCCAATATATTCACGATTGCGCTAATCGGCAGTAATTAGAATATTTTTTCGCACTACGTGCAACTTCACATTTTAGCAGGTCTGACTACAGATTACTGATTGGTGCAGTATTGTTGTGAACTTGACATTGCTTCCTTCTCATTGGCCCACAAGCAAGAAGCAGAGTGGAATCATTTGTTCAGATGAAAAAAGCTATCAATTACTAAATATGGTGGATTATGTCTCACTATGCTGTACATTTACCAGCATGCTATTTTTCTTCTCATGTGGAGTAGCTTTGCCATTATTAATCTGCACCTTTTGTGATGGCATCCCTGTATTTCTGCTCCAGTTGTGGTCAGGATTAGAGATGAATAGAGTTGAGCGGACACCTGGATGTTCGGGTTCGACGGGTTCGGCCGAACTTCACAAAAAAGTTCGAGTTCGGGACCTGAACTTGACCCGAACTCAAACCCCATTGAAGTCAATGGGGACCCGAACTTTTGAACACTAAAATGGCTATAAAAATGTCATGGAAAGGGCTAGAGGGCTGTAAATGGCATCAAAATGTGGTTAAGAGCATGGCAAGTTCTCTGTAAACAAATGTGGATGGGGAAATTACTTTAAATAACATAAAATACGTAAAAATAAAAAATAATAATCTTGATCTAGGAGGACTGGAGTAGGAGGTTGAGGAGGATGTGGCGGTGTAGGTGGAAGCGGCGGTGAAGGAGGAGGAGGTAGCCTACACTGCTTTTTTGTTTTAAATTTATTTTTAAAATTTCTTTTAAATTAGGGTACACCCCAAAAGATTGGGAAATATAACCTGTGCTAACCCCCTCCAGTCGTGCTAAACACACGTTCAGACAATACACTGGCTGCAGGGCAGGCCAGCACCTCCAAGGGGTAAAGGGCAAGCTCAGGCCATGTGCCCAATTTGGAGACCCAGAAGTTGCAGGGGCTAACCCCTGTCAGTCAGTTTGTGTAGGCGTGTGCACACTTACTGCCCCACCATGTCCCACGTACCCGTGATGGTCACGATCCAATTTGATATCTGCTCTATCAACTTTCGATGTTCTTTTATGCGCCTACCATGGTGATCATGGGTGGCGGGGAATCAGGGTTCCAGGCCGGAGAGGGAGCCTGAGAAAAGGATACCACATGCAAGGGAGGTCAATGGATGAAATGAAATGTAATCGAGTGGAAATGCATAAGCTTCAAAGTTAAAGAGGGGGCGCGCGGCAATTACCCACTCTCGACTCGGGGGAGGTAGTGACAATAAATAACAATACAGGATTCTTAAGACGCCCTGTTATTGGAATGATTAATAAAAAATTATAGGGAATGTCACTGTGGTATTTCAGGAGAGGCCTTGCTGCCGCTTTGTTGAATCTAGATAACTTCTGCCTGATCGCACATCCATGTGACGTCCACCATCCATTTGGATATCTTCTCTATCAATTTTCGATGTTCTTTTCTGAGCCTACCATGTTGATCACGGTTATCAGCGAATCAGTGATCCCACGCCGGAGAGGGAGCGTGAGAAAGAGAGACCACATCCAAGGGAGGATTAATTGTTTCATATTAAAAATGATACGGAAATATGGGACAAATTATTAAAGCGTAAAAGTGGGACAACTTTCTAAAGTTTAAGCATTGAATGAAAGGATGTGGCGCGCATCAATTAATTTCTTAAATTTATTCCCTGTCAACTATGCAGAGCAGGGGTTTTTATCCGGCAAAATTAGAAAAATGTCACCTGACAGCAAACTTCTGCCTGATCGCACGTCACTGTGACGTCCACCATCCATTTGGATATCTTCTCTATCAACTTTCGATGTTCTCTTCTGAGTCTATCATGTTGATCACGGTTATCGGCGAATCAGGGTTCCACGCCAGAAAGGGAGCGTGAGAAAGGAGACCTCATTCAAGGGAGGTCAATGGCTGCAATGGGATGAAGTGGAAATGTGGGAGAAGCTATTGAGGCGCAAATGTGGGACAAATTACTGAAGCGCAAATGTGGGACAAATTACTGAAGCGCAAATGTGGGAAAAGTTATTGAAGTGCAAATGTGGTACAACTTGTTAAAGTTTAAGCATTGAATGAAAGGAGGTGGTGCCCATCAATCAAAGAAAAATTTCTGAAATTGTATTCCCTGTCACCTATGCAGAGCAGGGGTTTATTCATGTCCAAAATTGTAAAATGTCAACCCAAGAATGTAACAGAAAAATTACAGAAATGTATTAACCTGTCTACTTGGTAGAGCAGGGGTCTATGACCGAAAAAAAATTGTTTTTTGTCACCCAAAAATGTAAAATAAAAATTATTGAAATTTATTCAAAATTTGTGAATTTCACCTGAAAATGTAACAGACAAATTAGCTATTTTTGTTTAACCTGTCTAGTAGGTATAGCAGTGGTACAATACACCCAAAAATTTGTGAATATCACCCGAAAATGTAACTGACAAAGTAGTGAAATGACATAAAATAAAATACATACAAATAAAAAAATAAAAAAGATTTATGATAATACACTGGCTGCAGGGCAGGCCAGCACCTCCAAGGCGTAAAAGGCAAGCTCAGGCCATGTGCCCAATTTGGAGACCCAGAAGCTGATGGGGGCAGACCCGTCATTCAGTACGTGTAGGCGTGTGCACACATACTGCTCCACTATGTTGGTGAAATGCTGCCTCCTGCTAAGACGTTCCATATCAACTGGTGGTGCTGGTTGTTGTGGCGTGCTGACAAAGCATTTCCACATTTCGGCCATGCTAACCCCGCCTTCTGAGGTGCTGGCAGTGCCCCAGCTGCGTTAGTGACCTCTTCCTCGTCCTTTGCCTTCGCCTTGTGCTTCCACTGTGCCCCCGCTGTCAGGTGGGAATGCCACCAGCAGCGCGTCTACCAGCGTGCGCTTGTACTCGCGCATCTTATGACAACGCTCCAGTGAGGGAATTAAGGACAGTATGTTGTTCTTGTAATGGGGATCCAGTGGTGTAGCCATCCAGTAATCAGCACAAGTTAGAATGTGGGCAACTCGGCTGTCGTTGCAGAGACCGCAGTATGTAATCGCTCATGTGTGCCAGGCTGCCCAGAGGCAACGAAAAGCTGTCCTCTGTGGGAGGTGTATCATCTGTGTCCACTGTATACCCCCAGCCAGGCATGGTGATGGATCATGTGACGGACCATGTGATAAGCGCAGTGACGTCACCACAGGTCTTTTACCCAGGTCCTGAAGAAAGAAGGATTAAGGTGAGTAAAATTATTTTCTTTATTAATTTTTAACCCCTCCAGCCCTATTTCTTTACCCCAACAGCCCTATTTTTAACCCCTCCAGCCCCTCCTCGCCGGTGTGAAAGGGGCCTTAGATCCTATTGTAGCCATACTGAGACTGGGGGGTAGGAAACAGATTAATGCAATAATATTGATTTGTGTATCTGACATACTTGAGTATTATACCCCTTATTAACCCCTCCAGCCCCTCCTCGCCCATGTGAAAGGGGCCTTAGATCCTATTGTAGCCATACTGAGAGTGGGGGGTAGGCAAGTTATTAGAGAATGTCCCAATTTCAAGTAATAAGATAGTTTGCTTCAAGTATGTCAGATACACAATCAATATTATTGCATTCATCAGTTTTTTTTATACTTTAAGTGTATATTGCTTTGTAAAATGTACTGATCCCATAGGACAGAGGGATAAAACTTAACATTTATTTTAGGTCGAACTAAAATTAAAGACAACAGAGGAGGAGCCTCTAGACAAAACAAATATAACAACACAGCCCAGCAGGCAAACTAATACATACAAAAGCAGTGTGACCAAAGATTTAAAAAGAAGCAGGAACGCTCTCACCCGGTTTGTTGTTCAGGATGTCTCGTAGAGAGGACTGGGGGTGAAGAACGGTCCTTGGATGCTTCTCGTTCACACGCGAAAAATAGATGAGCCCCTTCAGGATGGTTGGAGGCAAGGTGGTTAGCCCTAGGCAACCCTAAGAGGGGGGGCAGGGGCTATTATGCCCTACCTATCTATACGGGGACTTACCCCGCAAGGAGCGTCCCCGTCCGGATGCCTGTCCCTGTGGGGACAGAAACCCTAGTAGTCCCTAATAGATGCTCCCTACGTGTCACGTTTCAGTTCGTTCACAGAATATCATCAGGGGAGGTAGATGGTACACACAGGACTATGGATTGGGCCTGTGCGACCAAAGAGACAAAGAAGGTATTTTTTAGAAAATGGGTCAGAAGCCTAAGAGAGTGTGAGGCCAGTCAGGCTAAGACACACAAGGCATGACCATAATGGACGTGTTATTCTAAATAGATGCACCAATGGGTGCCAACTATGCAATAACAATGGGCCTCAGGGACGATCAATCCAGGGGCGGGCTGTCGGCAGAGTACACTCACCGCTCTGTGTCTTAAATACAGTCCGATGCCGCCGGGTTCTCTTGCCGCTTTCTACTTCCGGTCACGTGACTTGGTGAATAGAGTGTCACGTGCCCGGTGGAACGCAGGAAGTGAGCGTGCGTTCCAGCACGATGCGGCCCGTGGAGCGCGTCGCCAGAGGATGACGCCGCACAGCATGTGAGAGATCACATGACCAGGAACTGGTCACGGGGCACGCCGGGCCGAAAGAGGAACGCCCACTAACCCCGCTCCGAGCAGGAAGCAACTAATGTATTGGCAAGTGGCGGAACGGAGTGTGGGCAAAATAATTGGGCACAGTAGTCATTGTCACAATTAGATGCCAGGTGGATCCAGGGTTCTAAGGATCCATAGTAACGTTTCATATATATGAAATAGAAACTAGACTATTAGAGGCAAATTAAATTACACAAAGGCCATAGAGACAGTAGAACCGGCCCAAAGAAAGTCAACCTCTCATCCCGTAATCTCAGTCCCACTGAGATAGAGGTACTGCAATTAGGCCTTTCCTTTGTGCCAACCCCCTCTTTCAACTTGTTTGAAACATTCAAAGACCTCAATCTATTTGTCAGGAAGCTCCGCTGGCACAAATTCTATAAACTCCAGGATAAAAAACAGTGCCGTGAGTTAGGCATACCCCTGGATATTCTAGCGGACGTTCGCCTGCTGTACGGACTGGACGGAGAATTCGACAAGTTAGAGGGCCAGGGACCTTTCACTAACCTTAAACTTAAAAGCAATAGGATGCCTCCCAACCTGGGTGAGTTATCGTGCGTGGATGTCTTCTTCAGCACGGTCTCGCAAGAGATTGAGAACCTACGTCCCACCTTCCATTCCAATATTGACCGGGCCCATGCCACCGCTGTAGCTAGCTTGGAGACTGACCGCTCTATAGTAATCAAGCCCTCCGATAAAGGAGGCAACACGGTGGTCATGGACCACGGTCAATACACGGATATGTGCGAGGCCCTGCTGAGGGATTCATCCACGTACGAGGTTCTTTCTACTAATCCAACAAATAGATACAGACTGGAATTGAAAAGCATTCTCGACGAAGCCAAAACTGCATCTATTATTTCCGAGGATGAGTATAAATTCATGTTGCCCACTCATCCACGTTTGGCAACATTTTATTGTCTGCCTAAACTCCACAAGGGAACACGTCCCCTGAAAGGGCGCCCCATAGTATCCGGGGTAGGGAACCTATCCCAAAATGTAGGGATCTATGTGGATCGTGTATTGGCACCCTTTGTGACCTCGCTGCCATCCTATACCCGAGACACCACACACCTGCTCAAACAACTGGAGGGCATTCACGTCGATAACGCTAGCCTATTGACTAGCATCGACGTGGAGGCCCTCTACTCCAACATTCCTCACAACTTGGGAATGAAGGCAGTTGAGCATTTTCTCAGCACTCGTGGTTGCCAGTACCGCGCCCACAGCCATTTTGTCCTCTCCCTTCTTGAGTTTACTTTGACCACCAATGTCTTTTCATTCAACGGGAGACTCTACCACCAGCTCAGGGGCACCGCGATGGGGTGTTCTTGTGCCCCGTCGTATGCCAACTTGTTCCTGGGCTGGTGGGAGGAGACTCTGGTTTTTAGGGACGAATGTTCTACTCTCCTGGACCAGATTGGCTTGTGGGCGCGGTACATTGATGACATCTTCATCATTTGGAACGGGAACGGTGCCTCGTTCCGCTCGCTGGTGAGGATGTTCAATAACAACCAGATCGGCATGCACTTCACTTGTGAGGTTGGGGGCACCACGTTACCATTTCTTGATGTCCTCATCTCCCATACACCTGCTGGCGCTCTGGAGACGTCGATCTACCGTAAACCGACGTCCACCAATACCCTGCTTAGGTGGGAGAGTAGTCACCCCCTCCCACTTAGGCGAGGTATTCCCAAGGGGCAATATCTTAGAATTAGGCGTAATTGCTCCACAAAAAGAGAATTTGTCAGACAGGCTGCCGATTTACGTACCAGGTTCCTTCAACGCGGTTATCCCGACAAGGTTCTAAGGAGAGCATTTGAGTTTGCATTACATGCAGATAGAACATCCCTCCTTGTTCCCAAACCCTGCACCACGCCACCTTCCAACATCATCCGACCGATCATGACCTTTGACAGGGCTGCTGGCGAAGTCAGACACATCTTTCAAAAAAACTGGGGTATTCTACAACTTGACCCCGATTTAAAGGAAGTGGTGGGAGACTATCCTCACGTTACTTATCGCCGAGGACGGAGTCTCCGCGATACATTAGTGTCGAGCGAATTCACCCCCCCACCCTCTCTATCAGGCTCAGCTTGGCTCAAATCTGGTATCAAGGGATGTTTCAGATGCAGCGGGTGTATCGCCTGTCCCTATCTAAAAACCGGCAAAGACTTCATTAGTACGGTGACAGGGAAAACATACCATATACACCATTTCATTAACTGCAGGAGCCGTGGTGTCATTTATTTGCTGTCATGTGAATGCGGCAAGGGATACGTAGGAAAAACTATCCGGGAACTGCGCAGACGTGTCGGTGAACATCTTGGCGACATAACCAAAGCTAAAGACACTCCGGTCGCCAATCATGTTCACCGTCAACACAACGGGAAAGCCCGCATCACCGTGATGGGTATTGATCATGTTCCACCCCCCAAACGTGGAGGAGATTGGGACCGTGCCATATTGCAGCGCGAATTGCGCTGGATTTACTATTTAAAGACAATGGCCCCTATGGGATTAAATGAACAGCTTAATTTTAGCTGCTTCATTTGATTTCCTAAATTATCTCTCTTTTTTCTTTGGGCCGGTTCTACTGTCTCTATGGCCTTTGTGTAATTTAATTTGCCTCTAATAGTCTAGTTTCTATTTCATATATATGAAACGTTACTATGGATCCTTAGAACCCTGGATCCACCTGGCATCTAATTGTGACAATGACTACTGTGCCCAATTATTTTGCCCACACTCCGTTCCGCCACTTGCCAATACATTAGTTGCTTCCTGCTCGGAGCGGGGTTAGTGGGCGTTCCTCTTTCGGCCCGGCGTGCCCCGTGACCAGTTCCTGGTCATGTGATCTCTCACATGCTGTGCGGCGTCATCCTCTGGCGACGCGCTCCACGGGCCGCATCGTGCTGGAACGCACGCTCACTTCCTGCGTTCCACCGGGCACGTGACACTCTATTCACCAAGTCACGTGACCGGAAGTAGAAAGCGGCAAGAGAACCCGGCGGCATCGGACTGTATTTAAGACACAGAGCGGTGAGTGTACTCTGCCGACAGCCCGCCCCTGGATTGATCGTCCCTGAGGCCCATTGTTATTGCATGGTTGGCACCCATTGGTGCATCTATTTAGAATAACACGTCCATTATGGTCATGCCTTGTGTGTCTTAGCCTGACTGGCCTCACACTCTCTTAGGCTTCTGACCCATTTTCTAAAAAATACCTTCTTTGTCTCTTTGGTCGCACAGGCCCAATCCATAGTCCTGTGTGTACCATCTACCTCCCCTGATGATATTCTGTGAACGAACTGAAACGTGACACGTAGGGAGCATCTATTAGGGACTACTAGGGTTTCTGTCCCCACAGGGACAGGCATCCGGACGGGGACGCTCCTTGCGGGGTAAGTCCCCGTATAGATAGGTAGGGCATAATAGCCCCTGCCCCCCCTCTTAGGGTTGCCTAGGGCTAACCACCTTGCCTCCAACCATCCTGAAGGGGCTCATCTATTTTTCGCGTGTGAACGAGAAGCATCCAAGGACCGTTCTTCACCCCCAGTCCTCTCTACGAGACATCCTGAACAACAAACCGGGTGAGAGCGTTCCTGCTTCTTTTTAAATCTTTGGTCACACTGCTTTTGTATGTATTAGTTTGCCTGCTGGGCTGTGTTGTTATATTTGTTTTGTCTAGAGGCTCCTCCTCTGTTGTCTTTAATTTTAGTTCGACCTAAAATAAATGTTAAGTTTTATCCCTCTGTCCTATGGGATCAGTACATTTTGCTAATTTTTGGGATTTAGTGGGCCTGTTTGACATATCTGGCCCTTCAGTTGACTTTTTATATTGCTTTGTATCTTGATGCAGTTTTCCATATTTATTTGTATTTATTATTTGTTTTTCTCTGAAGTAGCGGATACAGAGTGTATGTATTAGCTATGTTCCTATAGTGGCTGAATCTTAATACAGTATTTATATTAAATATATAAGTTTACATATAGTATAATTAGTGTAATATTGTATAATTATTTATTCCATGATCCATATGAGGTATGGTGATTTAGAAATAATGTATTGTACAGTATAATGGACATATATAGATATAGATAGATAGATAGAAAGAAAGATAGATAACCTCTGTATAAAAAAATAATTATACAATATTACACTAATTATACTATATGTAAATTTATATATAATATAAATATATAAAATATATTTATATATAATAAATCAATATAGCAGCTAAAATAATGACCAGCAATAAAAAAATAGCAATGAATAAAAAATAGCAATAAATTTAAAATAGTGATAGATCCAGGAGCATACACAAACAAATAAATTATTATCCCATACATATCATAGTTTATGTAGCAGCACCTGAGTTAGATAGTGTTCCAATTCACAGAGGGGAATAAGACAAGTTCAGTTCACTTCCATCACCTAAAGAATTATTAGGAACACCATACTAATACGGTGTAGGGCCCCCTTTTGCCTTCAGAACTGCCTTAATTCTACGTGGCATTGATTCAACAAGGTGCTGATAGCATTCTTTAGAAATGTTGGCCCATATTGATAGGATAGCATCTTGCAGTTGATGGAGATTTGAGGGATGCACATCCAGGGCACGAAGCTCCCGTTCCACCACATCCCAAAGATGCTCTATTGGGTTGAGATCTGGTGACTGTGGGGGCCATTTTAGTACAGTGAATTCATTTCAGTTCATTTTAGTACAGTGAAGTCATGTTCAAGAAACCAATTTGAAATGATTCGAGCTTTGTGACATGGTGCATTATCCTGCAGGAAGTAGCCATCAGAGGATGGGTACATGGTGGTCCTGAAGGGATGGACATGGTCAGAAACAATGCTCAGGTAGCCTGTGGCATTTAAACGATGGCCAATTGGCACCAAGGGGCCTAAAGTGTGCCCAGAAAACATCCCCCACACCATTACACCACCACTACCAGCCTGCACAGTGGTAATAAGGCATGATGGATACATGTTCTCATTCTGTTTACGCCAAATTCGGACTCTACCATTTGAATGTCTCAACAGAAATCGAGACTCATCAGACCAGGCAACATTTGTCCAGTCTTCAACAGTCCAATTTTGGTGAGCTCATGCAAATTGTAGCCTCTTTTTCCTATTTGTAGTGGAGATGAGTGGTACCCGGTGGGGTCTTCTGCTGTTGTAGCCCATCCGCCTCAAGGTCGTGCGTGTTGTGGCTTCACAAATGCTTTGCTGCATACCTCGGTTGTAAGGAGTGGTTATTTCAGTCAACGTTGCTCTTCTATCAGCTTGAATCAGTCGGCCCATTCTCCTCTGACCTCTAGCATCAACAAGGCATTTTCGCCCACAGGACTGCCGCATACTGGATGTTTTTCCCTTTTCACACCATTCTTTGTAAACCCTAGAAATGGTTGTGCGTGAAAATCCCAGTAACTGAGCAGATTGTGAAATACTCAGACCGGCCCGTCTGGCACCAACAACCATGCCACGCTAAAAATTGCTTAAATCACCTTTCTTTCCCATTCTGACATTCAGTTTGGAGTTCAGGAGATTGTCTTGACCAGGACCACAACCCTACATGCATTGAAACAACTGCCATGTGATTAGTTGACTAGATAATCGCATTAATGAGAAATAGAACAGGTGTTCCTAATAATTCTTTAGGTGAGTGTGTGTGTGTATATATATATATATATATATATATATATCCACGTTCACAGCAATTTGTTGCAGTATAGACAAGGTGGCAGTATTTTGTAAGTAACTATCAATGTCAGCGCTTCGATCTTTTAATGGAATTTGCCATATAACAGAGACAGCAGGCAGTTAGTGAAGGACCTATTTATGGGATATTAATTTATTTGTTTGTGTATGCTCCTGGATCTATCACTATTTTATATGTATTGCTATTTTTTATTCATTGCTCTCCAGGGCACAGGATTCCTGCTGGAGACACTGTATAGTGCAGGGAACTAACTAACTTACTGTAGTTCCATGCGCCATCTGGTGTTCACAAACCAACATTGCACCCTGAATTTTCTCAATAGCTATTTACGCGATTCGGGTTTGCTAATTGAATTGGAAATCGCTTTGCGCTGCCGCGATTCTGAAGGGAGTGCTAGCGATGCTAGATCTGTAACCCTTGAATTTCACACGTGCTGATGCAGCAAGGGCTGTAAAATTGGGTATTTTGGCAAAAAAGTGTGTTTTTAAAAACCTTGAATTTCTAGCTTAAATTGCACACTGACAAAATGTGTTTTTTTACTAACTGAATATGAAAGCTGTATATATTAAACTTGAATTTCACACGTGCAGATCTGTAAAATAGTGGATTTTGGGGGAAAAAAAGGGTGTTTTTAAAAACCCAGAAAATTATGTATTTCTAGCTTAAATTGCACACTGACTAATCCAGATGAATTTCACACGTGCTGATGCTGCAAGGGCTGTAAAATGGTGTATTTTGGCAACAAAGTGTGTTTTTATCAACCGAGAAATTTATGGCTGTATTTCTGGCTTAAATTGCACACTGACTAATCCTGCAAATGCACCAGATGTTGTATATTGCCAAAAAAAGGGTGATTTTTTTAAAACCAGATTAGTGTAGTTTTTCAAGCTTGGATTTCAATGTCACAAAAGCACATATGCAGTGCTGGTGCAATGAGCTTGCAAAAAAGGGCCGCCGCTGCCCACCTAACAGACGGATAAAAGTTATTTTTTTCGGTCACTGGGATCAGGGCAGGGTAAAAAGATTGTACCCTGCACCCACACAACTAAATGTATGTCGATCGCTGAGTTAGATTGACGTTCTGAACAAAGATTCTCTCCTATTCTCTCCCTCAACGCACCAGCAGCATCCTCTCCCTACACTAGTAACAGCAGAATGACATGCAGCGCTACGTGACTCCAGCTTATATAGAGCCTGGGTCACATGCTGCACTGGCCAATCACAGCCATGCCATTAGTAGGCATGGCTGTGATGGCTTCTAAGGTCAAATAGTTAACCGCTTGTTTATTGGCTGCTCTGCAGCCTTTAAAAAGCACCAAGAAAGCGCTGAACACCGAACCCGAACACAAACTTTTACTAAAATGTTTGGTTTCGGGTTCTGGGTCCAAAAATCCTAAAGTTCGGTATGAACCCGAACTTTACAGTTCGGGTTCGCTCACCCCTAGAGATGAACGAAGTTTTAAAAAATTCCATTAGGGTGCTTCATTGAATTTTATAAAAAACTTTGCTTCATGATGAATTACTTCATCACAAAGCGCATTTCTTTGTAAGTAGTGGGTGTTCAATGACAGGGAGTCGCGATTGTGCCGTCCACTGTCATTGTGCCACTCGAGTGCCACAATCATGGCTGATTGCAGCATCTGACACTAATAATGCAATGCAAAATGAAAAGAAAAAAATATATATCATACCTCCTCCTTTTGATTGCGAAGAGCCCGCCACCGCCCTCTTGATTGAAGATCTAGCATGATCTTGCACAGCTCGTGGTGACGCATGACGTCATAGGATTTCATGCGGGATCTTCGATCAAGATGGTGGCAGCCCACTCTTTGCACTTAAAAGTAGGAGGTAAGACCACCATTAATGGAAAATCAATTCGCTACCATGAAGCAGAAGGAACTTCGGCTTTGTGGCAAATTGAATTTTCACGATTTGCTCAACACTAGTTAGAATCCTCGATATTCCTCCCTGACCTTCTGTTTTAATGTTCAGCTATTTTTCTTTTTATATGTTGTTTATTAGTTGTGCATTGTATACAGCTGCACTTACTTTGGTCAAATGCTGGATTATACTACATACTGAAATGAACTTTGCAGGCACATATGTTTATTTGCACTGTATCATTTTGATTACAAATTGCTGTTGCTACTGCAAACAATATGTATTAATATTTGACATTTTTCTTACCGCACAATGATGGATTTAAAGATATTTTCGTTGAGCCTTCAGGGCATGGTTGATGCTATGAAAAGACTGATCACATTCTCACACATTAGAACGGATCACCCACATATTGTTTCTCTCCAGGAAACACATCTTATACAAGACAACATTTATATAGTTGAAAAAGGTTTGGATCCAATGGGCAGGTTTCACTCTTAGTGTATAAAAATCTACATTGGGGGTAGGTTAGATACCAGTTGATGCAAAAAGCATAAATGGCTTAGTTCATGCTCTTATTGATATTGTTTCATGGAATACTCTTGGGGTATAGGTCTCTCTTCTCATTTCACTGTAGGTACTGCACCAAGCTACACTTTTTGCAACTACTTAAGAACACGGACCGTGAGATACCGGCCTGGATTCCTGCTGAGTGCAGGTGTTCACGGCGTCATTGGTTGCTATGACACCGTGCGCCCGCTGCTGTACAGTAATACACTCGTATTATCTATACAAGTGTATTACTGTACAGCAGCGGCGGCAAGAAGCGCACGGCGTCATAGCAGCCAATGACGCCGTGCACTCCTGCACTCAGCAGGAATCCAGGCCGGTATCTCACGGTCCGTGTTCCACGGACGTGTGCATGAGACTTTACTCTTATGCTAAAACGTTATGTATGAGTGACTTTAATATCCTGCACAAAAATGTATTGGATAGATTACGTGAGCCAGATGTTAGGGTCCCTGCAGAGTCCTCTATACAGATCGGCTCCTTTCTATTGGAATTTGACTGGCTGGACTTCTAGAAACTCCAGAACCCAGCTGTCAAAGAATTGTCTTGTCACAATAGGAGTAGCACTTTATCAAATATTGATTATGTAGTAGAGTCTGGTATCTGTTTCATGTGATGTAAATAAACACAGCACATGGGATTACTACACAGGAGCCATGTTGGTAACATAACATAAAAAGACAGGAGCAACTGCCACAAACGGAAAACAGGAAACAGGAAGTGGTGCACCAACATAACATCCATAACATCTTCCCCTTTTTTAGTGTTAATAAATGAACATTGTAAGTTTTGAAGAGAGATAACAATAACGCATTTGATACTCTATAGGTTAAGTCTCATAGGTGGTTTTAAACATCTGCCACTACGGGTGACGACTGGTCCTTGTAGTCTATTAGCCCTCTTGGTAGTTACTGGGCTCTTATCACCTCCTACTGGCATGTCCTGCACGTGGCTGCTGGTAGATGTACTAGCTTGCTCAGGATTGCCAGTACCATTGGTCTGTGGCCCACCTCTGTACATTCCTCACAGTCAATGGGCACACATGTCCCTGTTATACCAAGCGAGACTGGCTTATCAATGAGATATTGCGACGTAGGTTTTTATGCCACTCGTAAATCCACACGATTGCAACGAAAGCGAGTTCCGTCAACGTCCACTAGATACGAGCGTGGTGCAACTTTTTTCAAACAAGTACCCATTCTGCAATGACCTGTTCGATCCCCAGGTAAGGGTTTTATACGGATTTGTTCTCCAATAATCAACTCTGGCAGATCCCTGGCCAATGTATCATATTGAGCCTTTGACATTTGTCTCTTAAACTTTAACTTTTCTGTAACACCTTGTAACACACAAGAGTCCAGAAGCTTATTCACTGCCGGTAAGAAAGTCTTCAGCCTCCGTGACATCAGTCTTTGTGCCGGACTACTATCCATGCCTTCAGTTGGAGTGTTTCTACAATGCAAAATGGCCTTCCACGAGTCTTTACCATCACTGTGTGCTCTCTTTCATAAGTTCTTAACAATCTTTACAGCTGTTTCAGCTTTGCCATTCGCCTGTTGATGACGTGGTGAGGAGGTAACATGCTCAAACTCCCATTCTATTGCAAATCTTCTAAATAGCAAGCTTGAAAACTGAGGGCCATTATCAGAGATCACTTTATCTGGTTGGCTATAACGGGCAAACTGAGCCTTACACCGCTTAATTTTGGTTTCAGTGGACAAATCGGGAAGAAGGTCGATTTCCCAAAAGTCTGAATAGTGGTCAACTAATATCAGGTATTAACGCAAAAACACAAATGCAATCGCACACTGCAACCAGCACTCTGCCCTGCCTCTATGCTGGATGTTGAATAAGGCATTGGTGTACATTTTGGCCAAAGCGTAATAAGCCACTCACCACGTCAAGGTCGCCTTCATGAGTGGTCCCTAACACTAGTTCCTACCTGTTATGGGCCATGACAGCCACACAAAGTCCAGGGAGCGCAGGTACAGCATGCACACCAAGCACACTCTGCTTTGAACCCTGTCCGGTGCCATTACAGCTTTCATCGGATCCAGGGATGCAAGTACTAACATGCATGCTGAGCCCACTATATACTTCTCCTGGAGCCAAATGGCTACTGGTAGGTGCTATATAAGCAGACTCAGTTTTATACTGACCTTAAAACCAGCCTCCAGGGCAGACTAACTGGTCAGGTGTGCATGACTGCTTGGAGATCGCCTCGCCTCTAATACATACTACAAAGAAAAAAATGTGGGGGGTTCAGCCCGCATAACCCTATGCAGGTCCACATTGCTATGGTGAAATACAGATACAAACGCAAAAACACAAATGCAATCGCACTTCCTAATATCAGGTATTCTTTGCCTGCATAGTTGAATAAGTCCATACTGATGATATGCCATGGATGTGTCGGTATCTCGTGTGACATCATAGTTTCCTTTTGTTGGACGTGGGCATATTCATTTCAGATATGACAATTACTGTCAAAATATTTGATTTCACCTTGCATGTTAGGCCAGTAAAGAGTATCACGAGCTTGTCTGTAGCATGCTTCACCTCCAATGTGGCTAGAGTGTATTCGTGATAACATCTCCGCTCTCAGAGATTTAGGCACTATGACCCTTGGGCCTTTGTACAAGATATCATTTTGTACGCTGATTTCATCTCTGAAGGACCAATATTCCTGTAGAGTTGCAGGAATTGCTACTTTATCATCTGGCCATCCACTCAAGACAACAGATTTCAGAGCTTGTAACGTTGCGTCACCGTCAGTGTGTTTGTATGAGTTGCTGCAGACGCTGAGCAGTGACATTAAAATAGTCGGCTTGATTTATGTTGGTAAAGAAAATTTGTTCCTGTTGCAGCTGACAAATTGTTTGATGCTCGTGCTCACTTCCAGGTGCCACATTATCCAATGTAGCTCTGCTCAAAGCATCGCTGATATACATTTCCCTTCCTGGCTTATAGACAACATTGAGGTTGTAATGCTGCAATGTAAGCATCATGCTCTGCAAACGCTTGGGAGCACACAAAAGGGGCTTCTTGAATATGGCTATCAGAGGTTTGTGGTCAGTCTCAGCTGTAATAGAGTCCCGCCCATAGAGATAATGATGGAAGCGTTGGCATGCAAATACAATACTTAAACATTCCTTCTCAATCTGAGCATAGTTTCGGTCAGCTGGTGAAAGAGCTCTGGACGCATATTCAACCGGTTGACCTTCCTGCAAAAGACAACAACCCAGGCCATTTTTGCTAGAGTCACTTTGTATGGCAACAGGTTTAGTGCATCATAGTATTTCAACACTGGTGCAGAGGTGACCAAGCGTTTATAATCCTCTACTGCCTGGTCATGTTTGGGAAGACAGTGCCAAACCGCATCCACAAGTCGTCTTAACAGCTCACATACCTCAGATAAATGTGGCAAGAATTTTGCTAAATATGTAACAAAACCAATAAATCTCTGTACTGCTTTGGCATCAGCAGGCGGTGGCATGTCCACAATGGCTTTAATCTTGTCCGGGTCAGCTTTTAAAGGGAGTCTGTCACCACTTTGAGCCTATTAGACAGATCCAATAGCGTTATATGTGCCACCCAGAAGTTTAAAACGGTACCTTTGTTGCATATACCGGAGTCTTGTTTCAGCCAAAAATGAACTTTGTAGATTCTGTAAATGCGCCCTCTCAAGTGCCCAGGGCGGCGTCTCAATCTTCCGAGCCCAAAACCGGACCTTCCCAACGGCTCATAACCCCGCCCTCCGTGTGCCTCTGCCCGCCCGTTTACGCTCCTCCGCGGGCAGAGGCACACGGGAGCACCAGCCAGGATATGGGTGCAGGGTCCAACATGGGGTAACGGCAATACCCGATAATATGGAGATGAAAAAGTAGGACTGCATTCCAAATAAGTAGTGAAATAAAAGATTTTAATCACCCATAATATGGCAAACTTGCGACGTTTCGGCTCACAAGAGAGCCGAAACGTTGCAAGTTTGCCACATTATGGGTGATTAAAATCTTTTATTTCACTACTTATTTGGAGTGCAGTCCTACTTTTTCGTCTGAGGAGATCCGGGCTGTGCTGCTAAACTCTGAAAGCCTGGACAGCTCCCCTCCTCCTCCTTCTACACTATTCTCCTGAACTGTTCGGGCGTCCGATGTCGATGTGCTGATCTATAATTATTTGTGCCGCGTTTAGAATGGAGCCGCACATGCGCGGCTCTGTTTCAGACGTGGCACATAGGAATATACAGTACAGACCAAAAGTTTGGACACACCTTCTCATTCAAAGAGTTTTCTTTATTTTCATAACTATGAAAATTGTAGATTCACACTGAAGGCATCAAAACTATGAATGAACACATGTGGAATTATATACTTATCAATAATGTATGTAACAACTGAAAATATGTCATATTCTAGGTTCTTCAAAGTAGCCACCTTTTGCTTTGATTACTGCTTTGCACACTCTTGGCATTCTCTTGATGAGCTTCAAGAGGTAGTCACCTGAAATGGTCTTCCAACAGTCTTGAAGGAGTTCCCAGAGATGCTTAGCACTTGTTGGCCCTTTTTCCTTCACTCTGCGGTCCAGCTCACCCCAAACCATCTCGATTGGGTTCAGGTCCGGTGACTGTGGAGGCCAGGTCATCTGGCGCAGCACCCCATCACTCTCCTTCATGGTCAAATAGCCCTTACACAGCCTGGAGGTGTGTTTGGGGTCATTGTCCTGTTTAAAAATAAATGATGGTCCAACTAAACGCAAACCGGATGCTGTGGTAGCCATGCTGGTTCAGTATGCCTTCAATTATGAATAAATCCCCAACAGTGTCACCAGCAATGCACCCCCACACCATCACACCTCCCCCTCTATGCTTCACGGTGGGAACCAGGCATGTAGAGTCCATCCATTCGCCTTTTCTGCGTCGCACAAAGACACGGTGGTTTGAACCAAAGTTCTCAAATTTGGACTCATCTGACCTAAGCACAGATTTCCACAGGTCTAATGTCCATTCATTGTGTTCTTTAGCCCAAACAAGTCTCATCTGCTTGTTGCCTTTCCTTAGCAGTGGTTTCCTAGCAGATATTCTACCATGAAGGCCTGATTCACACAGTCTCCTCTTAACAGCTGTTCTAGAGATGTGTCTGCTGCTAGAACTCTGTGTGGCATTGACCTGGTCTCTAATCAGAGCTGCTGTTAACCTGCGATTTCTGAGGCTGGTGACTCGGATGAACTTATCCTCCGCAGCAGAGGTGACTCTTGGTCTTCCTTTCCTGGGGCGGTCCGCATGTGAGCCAGTTTCTTTGTAGCGCTTAATGGTTTTTGTGACTGCACTTGGGGACACTTTCAAAGTTTTCCCAATTTTTCGGACTGACTGACCTTCATTTCTTAAAGTAATGATGGCCACTCATTTTTCTCTACTTAGCTGCTTTTTTCTTGCCATAATACAAATTCTAACAGTCTATTCAGCTGTGTATCCACATGACTTCTCCACAATGCAACTGATGGTCCCAACCCCATTTATAAGACAAGAAATCACACTTATTAAACCTGACAGGGCACACCTGTGAAGTGAAAACCATTTCAGGTGACTACCTCTTGAAGCTTATCAAGAGAATGCCAAGAGTGTGCAAAGCAGTAATCAAAGCAAAAGGTGGCTACTTTGAAGAACCTAGAATATGACATATTTTCAGTTGTTTCATACTTTATTAATAACTATATAATTCCACATGTGTTAATTCATAGTTTTGATGCCTTCAGTGTGAATCTACAATTTTCATAGTCATGAAAATAAAGAAAATGCTTTGAATGAGAAGGTGTGTCCAAACTTTTGGTCTGTACTGTAGATCTGCTCATGCGCGGCCGACCGGAGCTGTGCTCGTTCGCTCTTGCAATGGAGGCGGCCACTGGATCGCCTGAGTTCTTCTGCGCAAGCACGGCCCATGGATGCAGCATGGGCAGCGAAGATCAACAATGGATTTGGAGAATTCGATTTTACAGAGAACAGTAGGATTTTTTTAATGCTATATATTTTGAAAAACGTTCACTGGTGGGTATATAATTTAATCAAATATGATGAAGAAGATGGGAATACCCCTTTAAATCACTAAAACAGGAGGGTAGTGAGGAAGCACTGAAAAACTATAAGGAATAAAATAGAATATGTAAAAAACAAATAAAAGTGGCCAAACTAGAGACTGAGAAATGAATTGAAAAGAGAGTAAAACTAACCGTAAAATGTTCTTCAATTATATAAATGGTAAAAAGTATAAATCTGAAGTAATGAGGAGGAAGTGAAGTTGCAGAGAGTGATGCCGAGAAAGCAAAGCTATTAAATATTTTTTTCTCCACTGTATTCACTGAAGAAAATAAATTGTCAGATGATATGCAGAATGTAAAAGTAAATTCCCCATTAAAAGTGCCCTGCCTGACCCAGGAAAAAGTACAGCGGCATCTAAAAAAGATTAAAATTTCCAGGACCAGATTACACGGATGCTAAGAGCATTAAGTAATATCATAGCCAGACCCTTATTTCTGATATTTAAGGACTCTATACTGACAGGGAGTGTTCCACAGGATTGGTGCATAGCAAATGTGGTGCTAATATTTAAAAAGGGTTCAAAAACAGAGCTTGGAAACTATAGGCCGGTAAGTTTAACATCTGTCGTGAGTAAACTGTTTGAAGGTTTTCTAAGAGATGCTACCGTATCTTGGAGCACCTCAATGAAAATAAGCAAATAACGCCATATCAGCATGGCTTTTTGAGGGATCGGTCATGCCAAACTAATTTAATCAGTTTCTATGAGGAGGTAAGTTCTAGACTTGACAGCGACGAATCAATGGATGTCGTATATCTGGACTTCTCCAAAACTTTTGACACTGTACCAGGTAAAAGGTTGGTATATAAAATGAGAATGCTCGGAGTGGGTAACGTCTGTATGTGGGTAAGTAACTGGCTCAGTGATAGAAAACAGAGGGTGGTTATTAACGGTACACACTCAGATTGAGTCACTGTCACTAGTGGGGTACCACAGGGGTCAGTATTGGGCCCTATCCTCTTCAATATATTAATTAATGATCTTGTAGAAGGCTTGCACAGTAAAATATCAATTTTTGCAGACAACACTAAACTGTGTAAAGTGATTGATACGGAAGAGGACAGTATACGGCTGCAGATGGATCTGGATAGATTGGATGCTTGGGCAGAGAAGTGGCAGATAAGGTTTAACACTGACAAATGTAGGGTTATGCAGATGGGAAGGAATAATACAAGCCACCCGTAAATACTAAATGGTAAAACACTCGGTAAAACTGACATGGAAAAGGACCTAGGAATTTTAGTGAACAGCAAACTAAGCAGTAAAAAACAGTTTCAGGCAGCTGCTGCCAAGGCCAATAAGATAATGGGTTGCATCAAAAGGGGCATAGATGCTCTTGATGAGAACATAGTCCTGCCACTCCACAAATCACTGGTCACACCACACATGGAGTACTGTGTACAGTTCTTGGCTCCTGTAAACATACAGTATATCAGGGGTCAGTACTGAGATCTCTCCCATCATCTATTTATCCCCAGGACTGTGACTGTGATGAGGGGACATCCTCTGCGTCTGGAGGAAAGAAGGTTTGTACACAAACATAGAAGAGGATTCTTTATGGTAAGAGCAGTGAGACTATAGAACTCTCTGCCTGAGGAGGTGGTGATGGTCAGTTCACTAAAAGAGTTCAAGCTGGGCCTGGATGTATTTCTGGAGTATAATAATATTACTTAAGTCTATAGCTGCTAGTAGAGATGGGTCGTTGATCCAGGGAGTTATCTGATTGCCTGAATGGAGTCAGGAAGGAATTTTTTTCCCCCTTAAGTGGGGAAAATTGGCTTCTACCTCACAGGGTTTGTTTTGCCTTCCTCTGGATCAACTTGCAGGATAACAGAATATAACACTATGTGCATACCTAGATCACCAAAGAAAAAACGATCATATGTGAGCAAACGACGAAGCCATCTGGCGAAACGCGTGGAGTAAGTGAGGGACACTGGATGGGTGATGTGACCGGTAATGCGTTTGTTTACAATTGAATGAGCTACTATATGTGGTTCCTGGTCTACCTGAGGCACTATTGCTATGTACTTTACTAGGCTCTTTGCCTGTGTGTGGAAACCTGCTGTAGTATATATTTCCTTAATTTTTTGTTACTAACTTGGGTTAGAGTTTACACTTGTGTATTTATTTAATTACATTTGCCGCTTACCCTATATGTATTGACATTTATCAGTCCCCCTCCCCCTGGCTGATTCAGTAAGGGAGGAAAAAGAAGAAGGCATGACACTTTACTATGGGCCGCAAAGGCCTAGAGCAGGCATCCTCAAACTGTGGCCCTCCAGCTGTTGTAAAACTACAACTCCCACAATGCCCTGCTGTAGGCTGATACCTGTAGGCTGTTCGGGCATCCAGGGAGTTGTAGTTTTGCAACAGCTGGAGGGCCGCAGTTTGAGGATGCCTGGTCTAGAGGATAAGGCACCTATTCCAGAGACCAATTTCCTAGCACTTATCAAAGGGAGAATCAAGAAAAAGGTAGGGAAGGTAGGGGGAACTCAAATGTTCAAAAGGTTCGGGCAAAATATAGAGAATGTAAGGAGAACAAAATTAATAAACGTGAGGAAAAGGTATCTTTAAAATAGAAGGGACATTACCAACCGTGAATTTATAGACTAAGATTTAGAAAAAAAAACTAAATTATATGAACCAAAAATAAGTGTTACATAGGAAGATCAAAGGCCTGTTTGAAAAGTAGGGTTTTCAGTGCACATCTGAATGAGAGAAGACTGGTAATAATTTTCAGGGCCCCTTGAGCCGAAAAGGATCTACCTCCATGTCTGATCTTATTAACTTGCGGCATGTTAAAATTTGCAGAGTTACTAGACCTCAATGTCCTCAACGGGGCGTACCTGGTAAATTTACGTTGCAGGTACAAGGGCCCCACACCATGAAATACCCTATGCATGAAGCATCCAATCTTGAACATCACCCATTGTTGGATGGGGAGCCAGTGCAAGGCATTAAGAGAGGGAGTGATATGCTCTTGGTGGGCAACACCCGTTAGTAGCCTGACTAAGTTGAAGTCTATGCAAATTCTTCTAAAGGGAGTCCCATGTACAAGGCATTACAATAGTCCAACCGACTGCTGATCGCTGCTCTGACCAAGGCTTTCCTGAGAGGGGATTCAATGTATTTTAAGATCCTCCTCAGAAGTTTCAGCTGGTAGTGGCAGGTACTAACCACCTGATTTATCTGAGGAGCCAGGGTTAATCTGGAGACCAAGTCCCTTACCTGGATGGCTGTCTCAGGGACAGGTCCAAAAGACAATGGGTGTAATTTTCTGGTCACTGAATGTAATACAGTTTTGGTACCATTAAACTTTAATTGGCACTCATCCAGTGATCGATCTCCAAGAGACATCCAGCCAGATCGACTTGATTAACTGTACCTTTGGCAAGGCTAAAGTACAGTTGTGTATCATCCGCATAAACATGAAACTGAAGATTGTGGCTCCTGATGATGTCTGCCAATGGTCTCAGATAGATGTTGAACAAGACTGGAGATAGTGCCGAGCCTTGTGGTACTCCACAGGACAGTGGGAGATCGGCTGAGTGGAATACCCCCAGCTTCACTCGTTGTACCCTGTCCTGGAGAAAAAAGACCATCCATGCCAAGGTCTTTCCATCTAGTCCGGCTACCACTTTCAACCGGTTCAGTAACACTTGATGGTCAATAGTGTCAAAAGCGGACGATAGGTCCAGAAGAACTAGGACCATAGAGTCGTTCTGGTCTAATGCCATCAGTAGATCGTCCTGGATATTGACCAGAGCGGTCTCAGTACCCGTTCCAGGTCGGAATCCCGAAATCGGTCTGAGGTTACTCAGATCGGTCACAGGTAGCGCCGGTTTCTTAGGCAGGGGTGTTACCACTGCCTGCTTCAGAATAGCCGGCACCTGACCACTGGAAAAGGAGCTATTTATAATGTCTTGAATGTATGGTGCCATTGCAACCGCGGCGGACTTCACCACGGCCGCCGGGCATGGGTCTAGAGGACAACAATAATCCGTACGCTCCATAGAGTTGGGCTTTATGGCAGAGTGGCCAGAAGAAAGCCATTACTTTTAGCAAAAAAAACAAAAAGGCATGTTGTGAGTTTGCGTAAAGGCATGTGGGAGACTCACAAAATGTATGGAGGAAGGTGCTCTGGTCTGATGAAACTAAAATTTTACGTTTCGGCCATCAAAGAAAACGCTATGTTTGGCGCAAACCCAACACATCACATCACCCGAAGAACACCATCCTCACAGTGAAACATGGTGAGGGCAGCATCATGTGTGGGCATGTTTTTCAGCAGCCGGGACTTGGAAACTGGTCAGTGTTCAGGGAAAGATGGATGGTGCTAAATACAGGGATAATCTGGACAAAACCTGTACCATTCTGTGCGTGATTTGAGGCTAGGATGGAGGTTCACCTTCCAGCAGGACAATGACTCCAAACACACTGGTAAAGCAACACTTGAGTGGTTTAAGGAGAAACATGTAAATGTGTTGGAATGGCCTAGTCAAACCCCAAGATCTCAATCCAATAGAAAATCTGTGGTCAGACTTAAAGATTGCTGTTCACAAGCGCAAACCATCCAACTTCAAGGAGCTGGAGCAGTTTTGCAAGGCAAAAATCCCAGTGGTAAGATGTTGCAAGCTCATCCAAAGCGACTTGGAGATGTGATTGCTGCAAAAGGTGGCTCTACAAAGTATTTACTTTAGGGGGTTGAATAGTTATGCACATTGACTTTTCCTGTTATTTTGTCCTATTTGTAGTTTGCTTCACAATAAAAAATAAAAAAAACATCTTTAAAGTTGTGGGGATGTTCTGCAAATTAAATTATGCAAATGCTCAAACAATCCATGTTAATTCCAGGTTGTGAGGCACCAAAATACGAAAAAAGTCAAGGGGGGGGTAAATACTTTTGCAAGGCACTGTATGTTACCATGTCTGCTGTATGCCAGACCTAACAGGGGAATTATGCGTGAGGTCACGGTGTGAGCAATAGGTGGGCCGAGGTAAATACAGTTCTGGTTACTCACGGTTACGTCCTCCCTGGGCAGGCTGGCATAAGTCAAAAGAAGAACGGCACAAGAATTCTCTGGGGCACACTCTGGTGTAAGGGACACAGGCTAGATGGTTCGAGGTGCCCTTGGTGGTGTGTATTAATGTGCCTATGGCAAGGTCCCTTGATGTCGTGACGCCAGTACCTTTTGTGGTGGTACAACCATTTACTGAAGTGTTAATTGAGGAACTTGGGACTGAGACAAGGATGGTGCAATCCAACTTGGAACTTTTACTGAACATTGCTCCTAGTAACAGTAACATCCATATAATAACAGTCTCTTAGTGCATCCATATATCAAGTATAGTCTCATGCATATGGGATAAGGAGAATGTAAGTCCTTAGTGGAAGACAGGCTCTTGGTGATGAATGTGAAAGCTACTGTTTAAGACTCTGCTTATCAAATATGAACATCTTACTCTGGTAAAAATGCCGGCCTTAGGCCTCATGCACACGATCATTCCTTTTTTTGCTGTCCACAAACCGTGGATCTGCAAAAAACAGAAGCTGCCTGTGTGCCTTCCGCAATTTGCGTAACAGAACGGGCGGCCCATTGTAGAAATGCCTATTCTTGTCCGCAAAACATGAGATGAAGTACAAAATGCAGGCATATTATATGACAATAAAACATAATAAAAGCAAGTTTGCGGTACCTATTCTGAAGCAAGCAGTGGTAACACCCCTGCCTAAGAAACCGGCGCTACCTGTGACCGATCTGAGTAACCTTAGACCGATTTCGGGATTCCGACCTGGAAGGGGTACTGAGACCGCTCTGGTCAATATCCAGGATGATCTAGAGATGGACACACGGTGGTCTCAAGACGACCTCTGTCTCTTGCGACTTCACTGTCCCCCTCTCTCTTCACTTCCCTACCTAAATCAAAACACAAACAGACCTGGTTGAAATATATTGGATTCACACGATGCGGTAGTCACCCTTGCAGAGCCTTCGGTTATGTCCTCCCTCGGAAGACCTTCCGAGATTCTCCGGATATCAATAGTTTTCCCATTAAATCATACATTAATTGCAACTCCACTGGAGTATGTCTGTGAAGGTTCTCATTTATCCAGGTCATGGTATATCTGTAAAGAATAAATCAAGGCAACTGGACTTACTGTAGATTTCTTGAAAACGTTTCACTCGTTCTTCCAACAAGCTTTCTCAATTCTGAGTGACTGTACAAGAATTCTCTGGGAATAAATATGTAACTGAATCAACATCTGGTAATTATACCCATTCCATTGATTCCATTGTCCTAATTGGAGTCAGTAGGTGATAAAGACTTGCCAGAAAAAGGTGTCAAGACAGCATTGTATGTGGCAGACAATAGATGTCTAAGCCCCCCTCCCTTTCCCGCCTCTATTCAAGCTTGGCTTCTCCATTTTTACGTAGATGGCCTCCTTCACACCTCATTTGTACCAATCGGCCTCCTTATCCAAAACACGTACTTGAGACTACAAGATTCAGCCGTGTACTTACATCTAAAAGATACAGGTCACACCTTTGAAGACAGTCAAGTACGTGTTTTGGATAAGGAGGCCGATTGGTACAAACGAGGTGTGAAGGAGGCCATCTACGTAAAAATGGAAAAGCCAAGTTTGAATAGAGGCGGGGGGGGGGGGGGGGGGTTAGACATCTATTGTCTGCCACATACAATGCTGTCTTGATACCTTTTTCTGGGAGGTCATTATCACCTACTGACTCCAATTAGGATAATAGATTCAACACCTACATGAATAGCTCTACTCATTTACATTAGCAGTGGATTCTGGGACATAAAATCCGGTCCATATACAGATTGCAAATACGTTGATCTGAAAGCGCCCAAAAAGCATAATATCCAGCGATCAAAAATCATATCTACCCAAAAATAGTACCAATAAAATTGTCAACTCATCGTGTAGTTTCCAAAATGGGGTCAGTTTTTGGGAGTTTTAACTGTAGGGGTCTTCAAATGCGACATGGCGACTTAAAATTTTCCCAGTGAAAACTGCCCTCCAAAATCTATATGTTGCTTCCCTTCTGCACCCTGCCCAGCCCAGCAGTTTACAACCACATTTGGAGTGTATCTGTATACTGCAGAATCAGGATAATAAGATAATAATTGGCTGTTAGCCCTTGCTGTGTTACAGGAAAAAAAAATATTAAAATGGAAAATCTGCCAAACAAGTGAAATTTTGAAATTTCATCTCAATATTTCTTGAATTCTTGTGAAACACCTTAATGGTTAGCAAAGTTTGTAAAATCAGTTTTGAATAACTTGAGGGGTGTCACTTCTACAATGGGGTCATTTATCGGTGGTTTCTACTATGTAAATCCAACAAAGTGACTTCATAACTGAATTGGTCCTTTAAAAAATTTGTTAAGAATTGCTTTTAAAATTCTAAGCCTTCTAACGTCCTAAAAAAATAAAATGACATTTACAAAATGATGCAAACATAAAGTAGACATATGGAAAAAGTAAAGTAATAACTATTATGTGATATCACTATCTTCCTTAAAGGCAGAGAAATGAAAATGTCTAATTTTGTCGCACTTTCTTCACTAACATGAAGAACAATGCGTCACACGAAAACAATCTCAGAATAGCTTGGATGAGTAAAAGCATTCCAGAGTTATTGGCACATAAAGTGAAACATCAGATTTGCAAAAATCAGCCTGGTATTTAAAGGGATTGTCCTGGCTTTTAATATTGATGATCTATACTCAGGATAGGTCATCAATATCAGATTGGCAGTGGTCAGACACCCGGGACCCCCACCGATCAGCTATATGAGGAGACAGCGCGCAACTCTCTTACTGCTCAACGCTGCTTTGCCATAGACAGCAGTGGAGAGCAGGAAGAGAGAAACAAGATGGCCGTCTCCTCATACATCTGCCAAGTGTCGGACCCCTGCCGATCTGTTATTAATGACCTATCCTAAGGACATGTCATCAATAAAGGAGAACCCAGAGAACCTCTTTAATGTGAAAAGTGGCTCTGTACTGAAGGGGTTAAAAATGATTTTAAGGGAACTAGGAGAAAAGCTCAAGTCCAGGACCTACAAGGTAATGTTTTCAGAAATACCGTATTTCTCGCTTTATAAGACGACACCTGATAATAACACGCACCCCAGGTTTTAGAGGAGAAAAAAAATTTTTTCATCAGATCTCATATCAGGACCTCACATCAGATCCCCATATCAGGAACTCACATAAGACCTCTATATCAAGAACTCACATAAGACCTGCAAAATTGATTCCTGTACATAACAAGTATAAACAGCTAAACTACAAGTTGACTTGGACACTCTGAGTGTTTGGGCATCAACTTGGCAAATATGGATAAATACAAATGTGGATAAATGTAAAGTTATTCATCTTGATAGTAAAAATCTACATGAATCATATGTCCTAAGGGAAGTAACACTGGGAAAGTCACTTGTAGATTTGGATTTGGATGTCCTTGTAGATGATAGACTAAACAACATGCAATGTCAATTAGCTGCGTCTAAGGCTAACAGGATATTGTCATGTATTAAACGAGGTATGGACTGGCAGGACAGAGATGTGATATTACCTAAAATGGAATCGGCAGTTTAGTTCTGGGCACCAGACCATAGAATCAATGCCCTGGAGCTGGAACATGTACAAAGGAGAGCAGGCAAATTGATAAGGGGCATGGAGGGTCTTAGTTATTAGGAAATATTAAAATAATTACCATATTTTGCGCCCCATAAGACGCCCCCCCTCCCCCCAAAAAAAAAAAGTGGGGAAAATGCCCCTGCGTCTTATGGGGTGAATACTAATGAGCTTCCTGGTCCTCGGCTGTTGGCTGTGGTTGCTCACAGAGTGAGTGTGCTCTGTGACCTCACTTTGTGCACGCCAGTTCACAGCACAGCCGACAGCAGGAGGAAGAAGATCGCAGGCGGTGAGGAATGGCGTCCAGGAGCAGGAGAGTTTTTATTTTATTTTATAAAACATGAGGCTGCTGGGGGCTAATCTGAGGCACTGGGGGTGATGAGAGGCATAATAGCTGATAATAGGGGCTGATGACAGGCATAATGATTGATAATGGGGGCTGATGAGAGGCATATGGGCTGATATGGAACTGATGAGAGGCATGGGGGCTGATATGGGGGTGATGAGATGCATAGGGGCTGATATAGGGGCAGATGAGAGGCATGAGACTCTTATCTGAGGTCTGATTGGGGGTAATTTACATTGGGTCTGAGCTGAGGTCTGATTGGGGGTTGGATCTGAGGTCTTATTGGGGTCTTATTAACATTTGGGGTCTGATTGGGGCTGTCAGCTGAGGTCTGATTAACATTGGGGGTCTGACCTGAGATGTAATGAAAAATATTTTTTTCTTAATGTCCTCCTCTAAAACCTAGGTGCGTCTTATGGGCCGGTGTGTTTTATAGGGTGAAAAATACCGTACATCTATTTAGTCTTGAGGAGAGGTGTTTTTAAAGGGGGAAGGGGGGTATTGGGGGTATGAGCAACCTATGCAAATATATAAATGGGCTGTACAAAAATATGGTGAAAAGCTGTTCCATGTAAAATCACCTCAAAAGACAAGGGGCACTGTCTCCAGCTGGAGAAGAAAAATCTCAGGCTCTAAAAACATCAAGGCTTCTTTATTGTAAAAACTTTGAATCTGTGGAATAGTGTACCTCAGGATGAGGTCATAGGAGGAACAGTGGGTAGTTTTAAAAAGGGCTTAGATTAATTATTATTTAAAGTAAGTGACAATTGGTGTTGAGTGTGAATATTCGAATTACGAATATTTATTGCGAATATCGCAACTTTGATAATTCGCGAATATTTCGAATATAGTCTTTTTTTTTTACTCGGAAAATCTGCAAGGCAATGATTGCGTAATATGCGAATATTACGTGATTAATACAAGTCAAACATAAATAAGTAGCACTATAGAATAGAGAGCTATATATTCATTTTTTTTAATATTCGTAATTTTTTTCCATCTGAAGTTATGATTATAAATGTTATAATCATTTTTTAAGACAAATATACACTCAGAAATAAAAATAAAACAGGCACTCAACAACTGGTATGTCTATAGTAGAATATTTATATAATAAAATTTGCAATAAAATATCACATAAAAATTATAAAACATATAAAATAATCATATATGCACAGAGCTTAGTCTAGCTTATCTATATTTATCAAGTACTGTTAAGATTCAGAAAATTGCTTACATCAATATATGCATTGTGATGTAGATATTTGGTGAAATGTGGAATATAAGGAAAAAATTATTAATTAATAATAAAGATTATAGGAAAAAAAATTTTAAGAAAAATTGATGTGAGAATAGAATAAAAATAGATGGTGATGAACTGTGTCCATATAGAATTGTTGTAGCAACTTGTTTTCAGTCCAGTATTTGGTAACAATGCTGTAGCAGGGTGAAGATACAAATGTAACAGCAAGCAAAGTCCGCACTCCAAGTACAAGGATATAAATAATATTCGGGTTATTTGAATGGGGCGTCCCCCTCACTGTGAACCCTCTTACCTTGACTTTCAGGGTGCTTGTTGCTGTATATAAGGTACTTTATAGCGTTCGGTTATAGAGCTTTCAAACTTGCCGCTTGTTCCTCTCTGGTCTCGGCGTTACCACGTGATGTTGATGCGTGTCACCTTCCAGGAAGCAGCGTGCAGGAGTCGCGTAGTCTCGCGATAATTCCTATCAGCTTCTGTATCGCTGGTATCAAGAAGCTTGTGTTCGCTGATATTGTTACCGATAATGTATAAGTCTCTTTCCTCGGGTTCAGATGGGTAGTATATCACTCGCAGGACCAGCCAGACGCGTTTCGAGGGGTCTCCCTCTTCCTCAGTGGCTATATTGCGAGTGCTTTTACCCTCGTCTTTATATACTCCTCCAACATGAACCTCATCAAATACCCGGCATGGATTGTTGATCTTCATATATAGCTATTCTTTAGTACATATCATTACATATCTCTATAGACAATTTTATTTATAAACTGACATTAATAAAATAAACTTTAATAAAGATATATTGTATGTTTATACATTTCACTTCAAAAAATTTAAAAAAATTTAATTTAAGATAAGAGAACGTCATTGGATAACCATTCCTTTGTGTACTCACTCAATTGATTGGTATTTCTATCACTTCATTTTACATTCTAGATTCTTCAATTATTATAATCAATAATAGAAAAGTGGAAAAAGCGCATCAGATTTTGAAAAAACGCATCGGGTTTTGGAAAAACGCATCATGCTCGAAAAAACCGCATATGCGTTTTTGATGCGTTTTCTCCACTATGGGTTTCCCCATGGTTTCTATGTTGCCCCTAATGTTAGGGGATCAAAATATATTGTTCCAAAGGCACAAAAATGGATGTTTCTTAATCTCAAACTTGTTACTTCTCATTTTTTGAATTGTTCTGCAGAGTAGACTTTACACAGTACATTTAAATGGAATTGCATGAGTTTGCACAATAGCTGGATGAATTTTGGGTGAGGGGGCCCAACTCCGAGGGGAGATCCTGGTGCTGCTAAACAGCCCGACTCAGGATGTCACCGTCAGAGGAGGGCGCCCATCCCCGATATCTACAGAAAGCCAAACAACTCAAAGTCCGAGTTGAGTCCTCGTGGGAGAAGTGTTTCAAAATCAAATATTCTTCTGGATTCCTGCCTCGACATCCTGGCGATATGGTCTCCCCCTCTCCAGTGCACGTCCACTTTTTCAAAGGCTGCGAAGACCATACCTTCAGGATTTTTATCATGGTATTCTTTATAATGCAATGAGAGAGAATGCTTCTCATAGCCATTTCTTATATTTGTAATGTGTTCTGACAGTCTTTTTTTCAGTGTACGTTTTGTTCGTCCAATGTATTGTTTTTTGCATTGACATTCTATAACGTATAAGATATTAGTTGAGCTACACGTCAGAAATTCCTTTATTTTCCATGTAAAAGTATTAACACATGATTGTATTTCAGTGGTCTTCTTGGGAAATGATGTGATTTTACATATTGCACACTTCCCACATTTATAAAAGCCACTCAAATTCAACCATCCCTGCATGGATACTTTATTCCTTTTATTTGGGACGGTTGGTGCTATTTTTAAGGACAAATTCTGAGCTCTTGAGTATGTTATTTAAGGACCATTGCTAACCAAAGGACCTATTAGTCTATCACTTAATAAATGATGCCAATGTTTCCTCACAATTCCTTCTATTTTTCTATGTTGTTTATTGAAGGGTAATATCATTCTCAACTGATCATTGTTCTCTTCTTCTCTGTCCTTCTTTGTTTTTTCTACAAAGAAGGTATCTCTATGCATATTTTTGACTTTTGTGAGTGCTTTATCCAATACATTGTTTGGGTAATTTTTCTCTAGAAAACGTTTTTTCATAGTTTCGGCCTCAACTTCAAAATCATTTACATCTGTACAATTTCTTTTTATGCGTTTAAATTGGCCCTTTGGTACTTCAAGCAACCATCTTGGTAGATGGCAGCTTGAGAATAGTATATAACTGTTTCGGGAGACCTCTTTTTGATATGTGCTGCAGATTAACTGGTTGTTACGTACTTTGATTAGTAGGTCTAGGAATTCTATTCTCTCTATATTTATATTGGCAGAAAACTTTAAATTATATACATTGGTGTCGATATTTGCAAGAAATATATCGAGATTTTCTCTTGTACCTTTCCAGATAAATAGGATATCATCGATAAACCTATGCCAGAGTACCAGGTCTGCCCCCAGGATGGGCAAGATCTCTTCACATTCCCAATTTGCCATGAATAAATTGGCATAACTGGGGGCAAACCTGGTACCCATGGCGGTTCCCCTGGTCTGGAGATAGTAGTCCAGATTGTAAGCGAAATAGTTATGGGTTAGAATGAATTTTACCCCCTCCGCTATAAAGTCTATTTGTTTCTCAGGGAAATCACTAAACCAATTAAAGATACATAGTGATTTCCCTGAGAAACAAATAGACTTTATAGCGGAGGGGGTAAAATTCATTCTAACCCATAACTATTTCGCTTACAATCTGGACTACTATCTCCAGACCAGGGGAACCACCATGGGTACCAGGTTTGCCCCCAGTTATGCCAATTTATTCATGGCAAATTGGGAATGTGAAGAGATCTTGCCCATCCTGGGGGCAGACCTGGTACTCTGGCATAGGTTTATCGATGATATCCTATTTATCTGGAAAGGTACAAGAGAAAATCTCGATATATTTCTTGCAAATATCGACACCAATGTATATAATTTAAAGTTTTCTGCCAATATAAATATAGAGAGAATAGAATTCCTAGACCTACTAATCAAAGTACGTAACAACCAGTTAATCTGCAGCACATATCAAAAAGAGGTCTCCCGAAACAGTTATATACTATTCTCAAGCTGCCATCTACCAAGATAGTTGCTTGAAGTACCAAAGGGCCAATTTAAACGCATAAAAAGAAATTGTACAGATGTAAATGATTTTGAAGTTGAGGCCGAAACTATGAAAAAACGTTTTCTAGAGAAAAATTACCCAAACAATGTATTGGATAAAGCACTCACAAAAGTCAAAAATATGCATAGAGATACCTTCTTTGTAGAAAAAACAAAGAAGGACAGAGAAGAAGAGAACAATGATCAGTTGAGAATGATATTACCCTTCAATAAACAACATAGAAAAATAGAAGGAATTGTGAGGAAACATTGGCATCATTTATTAAGTGATAGACTAATAGGTCCTTTGGTTAGCAATGGTCCTCAAATAACATACTCAAGAGCTCAGAATTTGTCCTTAAAAATAGCACCAACCGTCCCAAATAAAAGGAATAAAGTATCCATGCAGGGATGGTTGAATTTGAGTGGCTTTTATAAATGTGGGAAGTGTGCAATATGTAAAATCACATCATTTCCCAAGAAGACCACTGAAATACAATCATGTGTTAATACTTTTACATGGAAAATAAAGGAATTTCTGACGTGTAGCTCAACTAATATCTTATACGTTATAGAATGTCAATGCAAAAAACAATACATTGGACGAACAAAACGTACACTGAAAAAAAGACTGTCAGAACACATTACAAATATAAGAAATGGCTATGAGAAGCATTCTCTCTCATTGCATTATAAAGAATACCATGATAAAAATCCTGAAGGTATGGTCTTCGCAGCCTTTGAAAAAGTGGACGTGCACTGGAGAGGGGGAGACCATATCGCCAGGATGTCGAGGCAGGAATCCAGAAGAATATTTGATTTTGAAACACTTCTCCCACGAGGACTCAACTCGGACTTTGAGTTGTTTGGCTTTCTGTAGATATCGGGGATGGGCGCCCTCCTCTGACGGTGACATCCTGAGTCGGGCTGTTTAGCAGCACCAGGATCTCCCCTCGGAGTTGGGCCCCCTCACCCAAAATTCATCCAGCTATTGTGCAAACTCATGCAATTCCATTTAAATGTACTGTGTAAAGTCTACTCTGCAGAACAATTCAAAAAATGAGAAGTAACAAGTTTGAGATTAAGAAACATCCATTTTTGTGCCTTTGGAACAATATATTTTGATCCCCTAACATTAGGGGCAACATAGAAACCATGGGGAAACCCATAGTGGAGAAAACGCATCAAAAACGCATATGCGGTTTTTTCGAGCATGATGCGTTTTTCCAAAACCCGATGCGTTTTTTCAAAATTTGATGCGCTTTTTCCACTTTTCTATTATTGATTATAATAATTGAAGAATCTAGAATGTAAAATGAAGTGATAGAAATACCAATCAATTGAGTGAGTACACAAAGGAATGGTTATCCAATGACGTTCTCTTATCTTAAATTAAATTTTTTAAAAATTTTTGAAGTGAAATGTATAAACATACAATATATCTTTATTAAAGTTTATTTTATTAATGTCAGTTTATAAATAAAATTGTCTATAGAGATATGTAATGATATGTACTAAAGAATAGCTATATATGAAGATCAACAATCCATGCCGGGTATTTGATGAGGTTCATGTTGGAGGAGTATATAAAGAAGAGGGTAAAAGCACTCGCAATATAGCCACTGAGGAAGAGGGAGACCCCTCGAAACGCGTCTGGCTGGTCCTGCGAGTGATATACTACCCATCTGAACCCGAGGAAAGAGACTTATACATTATCGGTAACAATATCAGCGAACACAAGCTTCTTGATACCAGCGATACAGAAGCTGATAGGAATTATCGCGAGACTACGCGACTCCTGCACGCTGCTTCCTGGAAGGTGACACGCATCAACATCACGTGGTAACGCCGAGACCAGAGAGGAACAAGCGGCAAGTTTGAAAGCTCTATAACCGAACGCTATAAAGTACCTTATATACAGCAACAAGCACCCTGAAAGTCAAGGTAAGAGGGTTCACAGTGAGGGGGACGCCCCATTCAAATAACCCGAATATTATTTATATCCTTGTACTTGGAGTGCGGACTTTGCTTGCTGTTACATTTGTATCTTCACCCTGCTACAGCATTGTTACCAAATACTGGACTGAAAACAAGTTGCTACAACAATTCTATATGGACACAGTTCATCACCATCTTTTTTTATTCTATTCTCACATCAATTTTTCTTAAATTTTTTTTTTCCTATAATCTTTATTATTAATTAATAATTTTTTCCTTATATTCCACATTTCACCAAATATCTACATCACAATGCATATATTGATGTAAGCAATTTTCTGAATCTTAACAGTACTTGATAAATATAGATAAGCTAGACTAAGCTCTGTGCATATATGATTATTTTATATGTTTTATAATTTTTATGTGATATTTTATTGCAAATTTTATTATATAAATATTCTACTATAGACATACCAGTTGTTGAGTGCCTGTTTTATTTTTATTTCTATTACGCTATTATTATATTGGATGATCAGGTGAAACATCCTTAAAACAGAGCACCTTGACCACACTAACAGACACGGGTGAGCCACGTTATATCTGTGTCTTTATCTTACAAATATACACTCACCTAAAGAATTATTAGGAACACCATACTAATACGGTGTTGGACCCCCTTTTGCCTTCAGAACTGCCTTAATTCTACATGGCATTGATTCAATAAGGTGCTGATAGCATTCTTTAGAAATGTTGGCCCATATTGATAGGATAGCATCTTGCAGTTGATGGAGATTTGAGGGATGCACATCCAGGGCACGACGCTCCCGTTCCACCACATCCCAAAGATGCTTTATTGGGTTGAGATCTGGTGACTGTGGGGGTCATTTTAGTACAGTGAACTCATTGTCATGTTCAAGAAACCAATTTGAAATGATTCGAGCTTTGTGACATGGTGCATTATCCTGCTGGAAGTAGCCATCAGAGAATGGGTACATGGTGGTCATGAAGGGATGGACATGGTCAGAAACAATGCTCAGGTAGCCCGTGGCATTTAAACGATGGCCAATTGGCACTAAGGGGCCTAAAGTGTGCCCAGAAAACATCCCCCACACCATTACACCACCACCAGCCTGCACAGTGGTAACAAGGCATGATGGATGTTCTCATTCTGTTTACGCCAAATTCGGACTCTACCATTTGAATGTCTCAACAGAAATCGAGACTCATCAGACCAGGCAACATTTTTCCAGTCTTCAACAGTCCAATTTTGGTGAGCTCGTGCAAATTGTAGCCTCTTTTTCCTATTTGTAGTGGAGATGAGTGGTACCCGGTGGGGTCTTCTGCTGTTGTAGCCCACCTTTCTTTCCCATTCATACATTCAGTTTGGAGTTCAGGAGATTATCTTGACCAGGAACACAACCCTACATGCATTGAAGCAACTGCCATGTGATCGGTTGATAATGAGAAATAGAACAGGTGTTCCTAATAATTCTTTAGGTGAGTGTAGATCCATATAGAAATCTGTAGGTATTTATATAGAATGATTTTTTCATCTATTAATCATTCACTTTGCATTTTGTCAATTGATTAACCCCTTAGTGATCAGCCTGTTTTGGGCCTTACTGACCAAGCGTTTTTTCTTCCTTTTTTCATCGTCGCGTTCCAAGAGCTATAACTTTTTTATTTTTCTGTGTATATAGCTTTATGAGGGCTTATTTTTTGCAGGACAATTTTTAGTTTGTAATGGCTCCATTTTGGGGTACACATAACTTTCTGATTAACTTGTATTAACTCTTTCTGGGAGGGAGATGGGAGAAACTTCAATACTGCCACTGCGTTTTTACATTTTTTGCTATAAATAACATAATACATTTATTCTCTGGGTCAGTACAATTACAGTGATACCAAATACATACAGTTTTTTTTTTAATATTTTACTACTTTTTTTGCAATAAAACCCTTTTTTTTTAAAATAAAAAATGTTTTCTGTTATAGGCCCCACAAGAGGACTATAACAGAGAGGCGCAGCCTGCTGAAAATGACTCAAGGATGGTCTGGGGCCTACATATGACCCCAGCCAGCCTTCACACACATTGGCATCCGCAATCACATTTGCAGGGTACCGATGGGAGACCGACGGAGTCCACTCCATTGCCTGCTACATGTACAGTAAAGTGTTGAACAGCCCGGATCGGCACTCCTGTCGGTACAGGCTGTAATAGCAGGGCCACGCCTCTCATGTGAGTGTTGGATCTCCGCTCCCCGCTGCATGGGCGACCCATGCAGCACTTAGACTGGGCCTCCATAAAAAATGGGCGGCCCACGCTAAGGCCCCTTAGTGACCGCCGTAAAAAGGTGTATGGGTGGTCACTAATGGGTCAAACTAAACTATTAACACTTATTGACTTTGCAGTCGTTTTTCCGCACCTGCCTAAAACCTTTGCACAGTACTGAATGAGCAGAAACTACATACCAGGGCATCTAACTAGACACCTAGGACTGTAAACTTCAGAATCATGTAATAGGACAATTCCCATGTCACAGCTGTAGATATATAGGTGAAGTTAGAATGTTGAATTTTTGTGCCTTCTCATGAATAGCATAGGTCTATTTTATAGATATGTATGGATGATGCCTGTAAATGGGGAAGCTTTTTTTAGTTGATATTCATAAGATTAAAGCCTTTCAAATATCTAGCAATCTACAGCACCATTACAACTGAAATGATAAGCTGCATTTCAGTGACCTCCATTTTGTGGGCAATAGTTGTACTTGAACATTAATGTATTATTGTAGATAAATTGTGGTCTGTGAGATTTTCTATTCTCATCTACTGCATCATACTCTTTCCTATAGTTGAGGTACTAGACTACTACAATTATGGTCTATTCTTAGCTTTACAAAATATACTTTAGGTAAATAATTGGATATATTTATATGTGTACGATGTTTATACGGTGGGAAAATTGTTTAGAATTGTACTTGTTCGGTAATTTCACATGTCATTACATTCCATTTTAACATGAACACATTACTTTTGCCAACGATATGTTATTATGTACATATTTCTTCTACTTTCAAATAGCTGCTTGGCCATTAACAAAACAATATGAACATTTCACAACAGGCCTAGAGCTGACCTAGACAGCTAAAATCTAAAGTTCTGGAAAACCACCCACCCATTCATTCAACAGCTATACACCGACTCTCCAATAGTAATAATAGCAGTATGTGAGCCCTGCAATTATAACAGGGTTATATGGTTTGAAAAATCAGGTTGAATCTGCCCCCCTTGCATCATGTCACCATTTGACATGACACAAGGTGATAGGTCACCACTGTGAAACTCACAGCTAGGACAGTAACCCGTCAAAGGGAAGATATCCTTATAGTGGTGTAATTACAAGTATCACTATCACAGAATACCACTATAGTATAAAACGTAACCTTTATTGTACTATTCAAATAACCCCACATATAGCACGTGTTAAACAAAACAAAAAATTATGCATACAATCAGGACTCGGTGGTCATCAATCTTCCATGATGTAGGAAGGGGCATTTCTATAGGCAGGGTAGTGGTCCTAACTTGGGGCTCTCTCCCTACTATTCACCCTGTATTTGGGTCCCTCCTTACAAAACGGAGTGGCCGCCCCAATAGCGGCGATCCTGTATTCAGGAACCTCCTATATAGCCTAGGATGATACAGGCCAACCCTGATGAGGTGGCCTATCGTTAAATAATGTGGCCTAATCTAGATACACAAAAAATACGGAATGAATCAAAGATATATTTACTCAAATATGATGATGGAGTTCATATACCCACAGTGAAGACTACTATGAACAAAACAACCGTCCAAACAGACGCCAAGTACACTTTCAACTCTATTGTATGTTGTTAATATTCTTAAAGGGCACCTCAATAGTTGAAAAATACCAACATATATTTGTTAGGTCCCTTAATTCCAACGCGTTTCACCCGGTATGATAGATCAGGCTCATCAGGGGACACTCAACAAGTGTCTCAATCGGCATCAGACAGGTATAAATAGAGTAGTAAACGTTCAATGGTAACAATATACCGATAGTTAATAACTAATTCAGCTGCAAAACAGTGATCAAACTCACATTATAGAAACATAGAAACATAGAATGTGTCAGCAGATAAGAACCATTTGGCTCATCTAGTCTGCCCAATATACTGAATACTATGGATAGCCCCTGGCCCTATCTTATATGAAGGATGGCCTTATGCCTATCGCATGCATGCTTGAACCCTCACTGTATTTGCAGCTACCACTTCTGCAGGAAGGCTATTCCATTCATCCACTACTCTCTCAGTAAAGTAATACTTCCTGATATTACTTTTAAACCTTTGCCCCTCTAATTTAAAACTATGTCCTCTTGTAGCTGTTTTTCTTCTTTTAAATATTCTCTCCTCTTATACCTTGTTGATTCCCTTTATATTTAAAAGTTTCTATCATATACCCTTTCTCTCATCTTTCTTCCAAGCTATACATGTTAAGGTCCTTTAATCTTTCCTGATAAGTTTTATCCTGCAATCCATGTACTAGTTTAGTAGCTCTTCTCTGAACTCTCTCCAAAGTATCAATATCCTTCTGGAGATATGGTCTCCAGTACTGAGCAGAATACTCCAAATGAGGTCTCACTAGTGCTCTGTAGAGCGGCATGAGCACCTCCCTCTTTCTACTGGTAATTCCTCTCCACACCCAAGCATTCTGCTAGCATTTCCTGCTGCCCTATGACATTGTCTGCCTACCTTTAAGTCTTCTGAAATAATGATCCCTAAATCCCTTTCCTCAGATACTGAGGTTAGGACTGTATCACTGATTTTATATTCTGCTCTTGGGTTTTTACGCCCCAGGTGCATTATCTTGCACTTATCAACATTAAATTTTAGTTGCCAGATTTTTGACCATTTCTCTAGTTTTCCTAAATCATTTTCCATTTGGTGTATCCCTCCAGGAACATCAACCCTGTTACAAATCTTTGTGTCATCAGCAAAAAGACACACCTTACCATCGAGGCCTTCTGCATTTTTGCTGATAAAGATATTAAACAATATGGGTCCCAGAACAGATCCCTGAGGTACGCCACTGGTAACCAGACCATGGTATTGCAGTACGCAGCCCTGCAGGGTATTGCGATGGTAAGGTCACGGTTAATAGGCAAACGAGGGTTGCTCTTGGTTACTCACAGTTTATGGGAGACCCTGGGCAGGCGTACAGCAGTGATGGAGAGGCTGGCACAGGAGACCTCTGGGGCGCTCTCGGTGTATAGGGACCAGGCCTGATGGTAGATGAGGTGCCCTGGATGTTGCAGGTGTTTAATGTGCCGGTGGCAAGATCCCTTTAAGATTTGTGACGCCAGTGCCTGTAACGGTGGCACACCGATTTGATGATAGGAATAACCGAGGAACACGTGGTTGTGGTGAACCAAAACTTCCTTTACTGGAAACAGTTAACTTTGTACAGTCTAGGTTCAGTTCCACATGGCAGTAGCAATAATAAGCAGGCTTTTACATCAATGGCAGGTACAATGTTCTTTGCAAGATACTCAGAGGGTTAAAACACTTACAGAACAGGCTGCACTTTTCCTAAGAAATCCTGTGCACTATTCCTCAGAACTCCTGTCTGTCTTTATCCCAAGGACCGTATGCCCTAATGCTGGCTTTATCCTTGGTAGAAAACTTCCTCAGGTATATATCCTTGCTTTGGGTAAATAATCCCTCTGCCCTTCAGCCCTCAAGTTGGCTGGATACTCTTATGCTCTGCACTCACTAGCCTCCTGGATTACACTGCCCTGCCTTTTCCTGTCTGGACCACACTATATATATATATATATATATATATATATATATGGGGTTCACTAGCTCCCTCTACTGTCTAGAAGGAGGAACTACACCCTAACAGGCCTGATACAGGAAATAAACAGGATAATCACATAAAACATCATATAGAATACAATGACCATATTAACCCTTGCGTAGTGCCCACATTTACCTAGTGGGACACTACATACCCTGTTGCTTTAACGTTGACCGTCCTCGGCACAACACAAGGGGCCAGCCCAGCTGGAGACTGCAACCTGAAAGACAAAAACGGAAAGCAGGCATATACAACAACCACTACTTTCGCAATATAAAATATATTAGGCAGCTCTGCTGGCAAGTGCAGTGAAACGGGGCATTGTTCTCTTCATACAGGATATAACAGGGAACAAGGGGCGCTGACCTGGTACAGCGTATCAAGAATAACCAGGATAGTCCATAATAATGAAAATTGAGGCAATAACATAAGTTCCTGCAGGCTCAAAAGACAAAATGAGTCCGTACCCGAGTCTTGTAGATAGTTAAACAGGGGTTTCCCGGGAGTGGCTACTCTGGCCCACAATGTAGTCTCCAAATCTCACAGTGGGTGCCCCTTAGTAGACCGCGTGGACCTTCTCACTGGCAGAGGCCTGGGACAGGTCATCCTGGGGTTGAGGACTAGCAGGAACTGGAGCTGGTACCACCAAGTTCAACCAGGGTGTGAGGAACCAATGAAGTGGCTCTTTGTCATGTATCAGGTTCTCAACAGCCTGCATAGGGTCAGCAGGTTGGGCTGGCAACTCGGGCTCAGGAGACTCTGGCTCAATATCCTCTGCTGCAATTTCTCCTTCTATGCAGGGTTTTAAACGGTTCCTGTGTACAATTTGGGAGCCTTTATCTTCCCTAGAGATTTGATAAATGTGGGCCTCAGCATTAGGAATAGCATAAATGACGTAGGGAGTCCTTTCCCACTTACTGTCCAGTTTACTGGTTCAATGGTTATTTTTCAATCACACTATGTCTCCTACAGCTAGAGGCTCTGCATGAGCAGCCAGGTCATAGTCTCTCTGCTGTCGCTCTCGGGCACTTTCCATGCGCTCCTGAACAATCTCCTTAGCATTAAGGAGATGCCTTTGATGCTCCACTGGTGTCCCTAGGACTGTGTTACACCTATTAATCCTGCACCTACCTATATACCTAAGACTTAACTTTTATTTAACCGCCTCCCGACCATGTAATGATCGTGACTGGCAGGCTGGCAATTTTTAAAATGTCGAATCAGAAGCCATATAACACATCATATTAGCTAGTGTCAATCACTAGTGAAAGGAAAAAAGTGATCAGTGTAAACTGTCACTTTTTTTTTTCACTGGTATTGGCCGTTAGGTTTTAGGATAGTTTAGGCCCCTTGGTTAGGAAGTTTAGCGATCGGTTAGCGCCCAGCCCACCGCACCGCAGTCACTTATTCGTTAATTAGCATATCGCTAATCAGCATTTGTACTTTTATAGTATCTGTAAGTGATCAAAACTGATCACAGTCAGATCTATAATAGTATTAGTGTCACCTTAGTTCGCCCTCCACCCAAAACGCAGTGTTTGTCCGATCAGGCCTGATCGGTCGCCCACACGTGCGTTCACCCACGCCCGCCGCAGTGACCAAAAAATTATTTTTTTTTTTGATCACTGCACATTCACTTTACACTCTCTGCGGCGATAAAAAAATCAGTTTTGATACTTTTTATCAACCGCAGCGGCCTCCGGTACTTCGCTAGCCTCCCATTTGGCTTGCTTTTTTTCTTGGGTAGTCTCAGGGAATACCCCTAAATTTAGTTGCCCAAATGTCAAACAGGGGGTATTCTTCTGAAGAGGCCTACAGGCTTCTGACCCAGTCGGATGAGGAATGGGAACCCTCATCTGACGAATCTAGCGGGTCAGAATATGAACCTGTAGAAAGCAGTGGCACTCTGACCCAAAGTTCGGACGAGGAGGTTGAGGTCCCTGATACCACAAGGCGTACCCGGCCCCGTGTCGCTGTCGGATTACGTGGTGAGGCATACACCAGCAGCGCAGCCGACAGCCCATCCTGGACCTAGTACCAGCACTGCCGTACAACATGGTGAAGTGGCGAGCACCAGAAGGGAAATTGAAGCTGGTACGGTGGCACGTGCAGTAGTTACCCCGTTGCAGCCACCGCACAGACAGGCCCGTAGAGCCCCTAGAATCCCTGAGGTGCTGGCAAACCCTGATTGGCAGTCCCCAACTTCAGCCGCACCTGTAGTTCCCCCTTTCACCGTCCAGTCTGGAGTTTGGGTTGAGACAGCTCAGATCGGTTCGGCCCTGGGATTTTTTGAGCTGATCTTGACTGCGGAGCTCTTAGACTTAGTTGTGGCAGAAACAAATCGGTATGCCACACAATTTATAACCGCCAACCCGGGAAGCTTTTATGCCCAGCCTTTCCGGTGGAAACCAGTCCAAGTTTCCGAAATTAAAATTTTTCTGGGCCTTCTCCTCAACATGGGTCTAACTAAAAAGCATGAATTGCGGTCATATTGGTCCACGAACCCAATTCATCACATGCCCATGTTCTCTGCTGCTATGTCCAGGACACGATTTGAGACCATCCTGCGTTTCCTGCACTTTAGCGACAACACCACCTCCCGTCCCAGAGGCCACCCAGCTTTTGACCGGCTCCACAAAATTCGGCCCCTCATAGACCATTTCAACCAGAAATTTGCAGATTTGTATACCCCAGAGCAAAACATCTGCGTAGACGAGTCCCTAATACATTTTACCGGGCGCCTTGGCTTTAAACAATACATCCCAAGCAAGCGCGCCCGGTATGGGGTCAAATTGTATAAGCTCTGTGAAAGGGCCACAGGCTATACCCACAAATTTCGTGTCTATGAGGGAAAAGATCAGACCCTGGAGCCGGTCGGTTGCCCTGACTACCTGGGGAGCAGTGGGAAGACAGTCTGGGACTTGGTGTCACCCTTATTCGGCAAGGGGTACCATCTTTATGTGGACAATTTCTACACAAGTGTGGCCCTCTTCAAGCATTTGTTTCTAGAACAGATTGGCTGCTGTGGCACCGCGCGAGCTTCCCCCAACGGCTCGTTACCACCCGTCTTGCAAGGGGGAAGAGGGCTGCCTTGTGTAACCAAGAACTGCTCGCGGTGAAATGGAGAGACAAGCGCGACGTTTACATGCTCTCCTCCATTCACGCAGACACGACAATCCAAATTGAGCGAGCAACCCGTGTCATTGAAAAGCCCCTCTCAGTCCACGACTATAACCTTCACATGGGAGGGGTGGACTTCAATGACCAGATGTTGTCTCCGTATTTAGTGTCCCGCAGAACCAGACGCTGGTATAAGAAGGTATAAGAAGGTGTCTGTATACCTAATTCAATTGGCTCTGTATAATAGTTTTGTTCTCTACAGTAAGGCTGGGAGAACACGATCCTTCCTCAAATTTCAGGAAGAGATCATCGAGAACCTCCTGTACCCAGGAGGTTCCGTGGCCCCATCCACCAGTGTAGTTAGCCGTTTCCGCAATGTCGTTGCCGATACCTCAACCCAACTGTCACCCCGAAAAAGATGTCGTGTCTGTAGCAGGAGTGGAATAAGGCGTGACACCCGCTGTTTCTGTCCTGACTGCCCTGACCACCCTGCCCTATGCTTAGGGGAGTGTTTCCGAAAGTACCACACGCAGGTACACCTAGCATAGGGATCACATCTCACCAGGACAGGCACACAGGGCTATTAGGGCCCATTCACACAGAGCTGCTGCAAACCTCTCTTTTCACCTGGGACAAAGTGCATAACGCACTTCGCCACATCTTTGGGCGATTTGCGCTTTACACATTGTCCCATGGGGAAGGAGAGGTTTGTCCTATAAAGGTAAAAAAATAAAATAAAAAATATTACAAGTAAGCAAAAAGGTTAATGTTCAGTTCAAAAATGTAAAGTTTATATGTTCCGTTCAAAAGTTAATAAAATTATTGCATTGCGGCCTGGTTTTTAATTTTTTTTTATTTTCATTTTTACCTTCCAGGTGGACCAACCGATCGACTAGCTGCAGCACTGATGTGCATTCCGACAGAAGCATTGCGCTGCTGTCAGATTACACACAAGTCGGTGTATGCGGCGCTGCAAGACGAGATTTCTCCTCTGCAGTAAAAGATACGTTTGGCGAGGCATATGAGCTGAGGAGGAGGCGGTGTTCCTATGCTTTGGCAAACACTTTGTATATAAAAAAAAAATCCCGGCAATGATTTATTCATCCACATCGATTGATGTGAATGGAGAAATCTGGTTTGCCAGGGCATACGAGCTAAGTGGGTATGGATGTTGGGCGGAGCTCCTATGTCTACGCCTTTCCCCTCCTTTTTTTTTTTGGGCAGAGATTTTTTCATCCACATTGATCGATGCGAATGAAGAAATCTGTGCCGTTCATTTTTTTCTTTCAGCCCAGAGGCTGAACGGAAAAAAAAAATCTCACTACCTGTATGCTCAATATAAGGAGAATAGCAGAAACTCCTAATGCTGGCCATACATGTAATGATTGCGGAGACCCTCAAATGCCAGGGCAGTACAAACACCCCACAAATGACCCCATTTTGGAAAGAAGACACCCCAAGGTATTTGCTGAGGGGCATATTGAGTCCATGAAAGATTGAAACTTTGGAAAGAAGACACCCCAAGGTATTCCGTGAGGGGCATGGAGAGTTCCTAGAATTTTTTATTTTTTGTCGCAAGTTAGTGGAATATGAGACTTTGTAAGGAAAAAATAATAATAAAAATCAGCATTTTCCGCTAACTTGTGACAAAAAATAAAAAATTCTAGGAACTCGCCATGCCCCTCACGGAATACCTTGGGGTGTCTTCTTTCCAAAATGGGGTCACATGTGGGGTAGTTATACTGCCCTGGCATTTTAGGGGCCCATATGTGTGAGAAGTAGCTTGCAATCAAAATGTGTAAAAAATGGCCTGTGAAATCCGAAAGGTGCTCTTTGGAATGTGTGCCCCTTTGCCCACCTTGGCTGCAAAAAAGTGTCACACATGTGGTATCGTCGTACTCAGGAGAAGTTGGGGAATGTGTTTTGGGGTGTTATTTTACATATACCCATGCTGAGTGAGTAAAATATCTTGGTCAAATGCCAACTTTGTATAAAAAAAATGGGAAAAGTTGTCTTTTGCCAAGATATGTCTCTCACCCAGCATGGGTATATGTAAAATGACACCCCAAAACACATTCCCCAACTTCTCCTGAGTACGGCAATACCAGATGTGTGACACTTTTTTGCAGCCTAGGTGGGCAAAGGGACCCACATTCCAAAGTGCACCTTTCGGATTTCACCGGTCATTTTTTACAGATTTTGATTGCAAACTACTTCTCACGCATATGGGCCCCTAAAATGCCAGGGCAGTATAACTACCCCACAAGTGACCCCATTTTGGAAAGAAGACACCCCAAGGTATTTTGTGATGGGCATAGTGAGATCATGGAAGTTTTTATTTTTTGTCACAAGTTAGTGGAATATGAGACTTTGTAAAAAAAAAAAAAAAAAAAAAATCATCATTTTCCGCTAACTTGTGACAAAATATAAAAAGTTCTATGCCCATCAGCGAATACTTTAGGGTGTCTACTTTCCGAAATGGGGTCATTTGTGGGGGTTTTCTACTGTCTGGGCATTGTAGAACCTCAGGAAACATGACAGGTGCTCAGAAAGTCAGAGCTGCTTCAAAAAGCGGAAATTCACATTTTTGTACCATAGTTTGTAAACGCTATAACTTTTACCCAATCCATTTTTTTTTTATCAAAGACATGTAGAACAATAAATTTAGCGAAAAATTTATATATGGATGTCGTTTTTTTTTTTTGCAAAATTTTACAACTGAAAGTGAAAAATGTCATTTGTTTTCAAAAAAATCGTTATATTTCGATTAATAACAAAAAAAGTAAAAATGTCAGCAGCAATGAAATACCACCAAATGAAAGCTCTATTAGTGAGAAGAAAAGGAGGTAAAATTCATTTGGGTGGTAAGTTGCATGACCGAGCAATAAACGGTGAAAGTAGTGTAGTGCAGAAGTGTAAAAAGTGGCCTGGTCATTAAGGGCAGTGTTTCCCAACCAGCGTGCCTCCAGCTGTTGCAAAACTACAACTCCCAGCATGCCCGGACAGCCTTTGGCTGTGCAGGCATGCTGGGAGTTGTAGTTTTGCAACACCTGGAGGCACACTGGTTGGGAAACACTGATTAAGGGGGTTTCAGCTAGGGGGGTTGAAGTGGTTAATATGCCCCTAATGATACTTATAATAACTAACTAAATGTTTAAAATTTCCAGTACATCGCAGCCATTCACATCTATTTGATTTTCTTATTAGGAGACCTAGTAAAAAAGAACAATATAACAAGGAAGGAGAGTACCTGTGGGAACAACACCATCACATCTGGAGACTAGCTCTATGGAAATATTTGACTAGCCAGGACGACATCATTGCATACCATATGGGAGTTAGGAAGCTGAGATAAGGAAACCAAGGGGAGGCCAGACAGCAGATTGTTTTCAAATACTACAACCTGTCCCTAAGGCCGCAGTATATACGGACTATGGTCAGAAATAGGATAGGAGTTAACAAACAAATGTATTACCCCTCATCCATGAGTGACAAATATGAAGCTCCTATATAGACTATGAGAAGTATCCAGATGTGAGGAATGGTGGAACTGAGGCACAGGGATGCCATCAGAGATGATCTCAAATATGAGGCAGTAGTCACTCCCAATTCTAGAAAGTAACATCTAGAAGTTGAGATCACTGTCAGGAACATACATGTAAGGCCTGATATGCGCCCTGGTATCGATAACTCTCTTGGGCGGAGGGTTGGTAGTGCCTGCGATTAAGTCCCAAGACATGCGCAGTGAGAAGCGTTGAATCAGCAAGTAGAAGCGCAGTACAAACAACTAAGTACAGTGACATGCGCAGACGCAGGTCGCGTTTACAGAGCCGCTCAAACACAATGACATGTGCCTGGCAATGACAACTTACCTGGGTGGAGAAGTCAGGACGCATGCGCGGAACATCGGGCAGATAGCGCCAGCGACTAAGTCCTTAGACATGTGCTGTGTGAAGCGCAACATCAGGAATCGGATGCGCCGAGAACTAAGTCGACTGACATGCGCAGTGAGGCGGACTCTGGCAAACGTCTAAGTCCACCAGACATGCGCGGCGCAACTCTATGGCGCACGCCAATCAGAAGGTCTAGGATAGGAAGGCGGTGACGTCAGGGGGAGGAGCCCTGAGACGCCATCTATCACTCCCTAATAGTGGATCCTAATCACGCCCATGGGAGAATCTCACAGTGATGACATCACAAACTAAGGTCTTATAAGTCAGCCGGGAGGAGACACGCTCACACTCTGCCCTAACCCCTGAAGATGCCGATACACGGCGAAACATGTCGGGGGGCAGCGTGAAGCTCTAGTTTTAATACAGCACATTGTTGCAGCCAAGCAGTACAGGGTCAATTTAAACACAGTGCCCACACAAATACTGTCAGCGTGCAGCCAGAAAGGCACTAGTGTTTTTTACCCTGGATCAGCAAATCTGGTTAGGTGACTCCTAATAAGAAAATCAAATAGATGTGAATGGCTGCGATGTACTGGAAATTTTAAACATTTAGTTAGTTATTATAAGTATTATTAGGAGCATATTAAATAAAAGTTAAGTCTTAGGTATATAGGTAGGTGCAAGATTAATAGGTGTAACACAGTCCTAGGGACACCAGTAATTATGATTTATTGTATAAAACACCATATCCTTGCACTAAAAGGGAAAGTCTAGTTTTTTGATGCTCCACCACCCAATCAGTCCTTGGTAGTGGATTGATGACATTAGGCACTTGTACATCCAGGGAGTGGTCAGCAGGCAACCTCCCCTGCCGGCCGAACATCAAATAGAAGGGCGTGTACCCGGTGGAGCAGTGAATTGTATTGTTATAGGTATACATGAGTTGTGGCAGCAGAGTAGGCCAATCACCCCTTGTCTCAGGGGGTACTGCTCTTAACATTTCAATGAGAGTTTGATTCATCTTTTCACAGAGTCCGTTACCTTGCGGATGATAGGCTGTGGTCCCGACCTTCTGGCAGTTCGTAGCAGGCACACCTCCTGGAACAACTGTGAGTCAAACACAGACCCCTGGTCGGTGAGGATCCTCTCTGGGCAACCATAGGGCAGGAGGAAATGCTTACAGAATGCCTCCACCGCAGTCTTGGCTGTCAGGTCTTTCACAGGCACTGCTACGACAAACTTAGTGAAGTGATCAATAATGGTCATGGCATACGTACACCCTGAGCGACTTGGCTCCAACTTCACATGATCAATGGCAACAAGTTCTAAGGGTGTTTTACTCACGATAGGATGGAGAGGTGCTCTCTGGTCATGGCGCTCACTTCTCCCAACGGCACAGGCAGTACATTCCCGGCACCATCTTTCAATGTCTTCTTTCATCTCGATCCAATAGAACCTCCTGCGAATGGTGGCCTCGGTTTTCTGCACGCCGAAGTGTCCGGACTGGTCCTGATACATCTCTAACACCAGACTGGCATCTCAACGTGTTATGAGGATCTGGTACACTCTATCGCAGAACACTGGATCCAGGCTCCTCCTAAGCAACAGGCCTTTTTGGAGGAAGAGTTGATGGCGATGTCTCCACAGTCTCATTAGCTCTGGGTCTGCAGTCTTCCTACGGACTCTCTAAGGAGTTCTCCCACTAGTAAGGAAGTCGAGCAGTTCACCGAGGACTCTACTTTCTGACTGGAGCTTAATCCGCCTTTCTTGTTCTCAGGAGTATTTGATGAAGAAGGATCAGCAGCTGAGTGATTTTCAGTGCGAACATTATCTTGTTGAGCAAATTTCCTGTAAAACGGCGGCATCTCCACTTCTTCCCAGGCATCCTTAGGTTCATCTGGTGCTTCGACAGTGGGAAGCCGTGACAGGGCATCAGCATTATCATTGGAGTGGCCTGCCCGGTATTTCACAGTGAAGTCATAGTTGGCAAGACGGGAGGCCCATCTTTGCTCCAGCGCCCCTAACTTGGCTGTATTCAGATGCGCCAGGGGATTGTTGTCCGTGAAGGCGACAAACGGAGTGGCCGCAAGATAGTCTTTGATCTTTTCAGTCACAGCCCACACTAAAGCAAGGAACTCCAGCTTGAAGGAACTATAGTTCTAATCATTTTCTCAGCTCCCCTCAGGGATCTGCTGGCATAGGCAATCACACTCTCTTTGTTGTCTTGCACCTGAGCCAGCAGGCCTCTTTTACTGGCATCCATATAGAGGTGAAACGGCTTCTGATAATCCGGGTAACCCAGGACAGGGGGTTCAGTCAGCTTCTTCTTTAGGAGCTGGAAGGCAATCTCCCGTTCTTCATTCCATTCAACAGGGATAGGAGTCTTTGGACTCTTCTTGGGATGCCCCCTTAGGAGTTCCTGGATCGTATGCGCAATTTGCACATAATGCGGGATGAAGCGCCTATAATATCCTGCAAAGCTAAGGAAACTTCTCACCTCTTTCACGGTGGTGGGCGTAGGCCAATTGCGTACAGCGGCAAGTTTATCAGGATCAGTCTGGATTCCTTCGGCACTAACAACGTGCCCTAGATACTTTACTGCTGGTTTTAGTAGATGGCACTTGGACGGCTTGATTTTAAGACCATATTTAACAAGGACTTGAAACACTTCGGCCAGGTGTTTTAGGTGGTCCTCATACGTCTTGGAGTAGATAATGACGTCATCTAGGTATAATAGTACAGTCTCAAAGTTCCTATGGCCTAAACAACGCTCCATCAACCGCTGGAATGTCCCTGGAGCGTTACACAGTCCGAAAGGCATGTAATTAAACTCGAACAGGCCCATAGGCGTAGTGAAATCGGTCTTCTCCCGGTCTTCCGGGGCCATGGGTACCTGCCAGTATCTGCTGGTTAAATCCAGAGTGGAGAAGTAGGCTGATGACCCCAGGGCAGTTAAGGACTCTTTGATGCGTGGCAATGGATAAGCATCCTTATGGGTGATTTGATTGATTTTTCTATAATCCACGCAGAACTTAATGCTGCCCAGGGACTATGACTGTCCAGGGACTATGACTGTCCCGGATTATATTAGAGTCCTTCATTTCCTGTATCATCTCTTTTACGGACTGATAGGTAGTAGGTGGTATGGGTCTGTATCTCTCCTTGATAGGAGGATGAGAGCCAGCGGGTATGGTGTGTTTGATTACACTGACCTCTCCGTAGTCCGTGGAGTGCTTGCTAAAGGCCTTGTGGTGTTCTTTCACCAGATTCAGGACTCCCTCTATTTGCTCCTTCGGGGTGGATTCGTTCCCCACATGAAGTTCCTCCCACCAGGATACTGAAGAGGCGCTGGCAGGGACGCTGCTGCTCTGTGCGGTCTGGAACGTCTCCATGGCAGGCAGACGGATAACATCCTGGAAGGACACCTGGAAAAGCTGAGCAACGGGGCAGTGCTTAGAAAGAGTAACAGGGTGATCACCGAAATTAATCAGACGGACAGGCACTTTACCTTGAGATACGGTCACCAGACTCTTGGCTGTTCGCACGAAGGGACGATTCTCAATTTGGATAGGTTCCACTAGGGCTTGATAGTTTTGGCCCTGGATCCCTAGTACAGCACAACACCACAGGATGATCTGGGAATTCGGAGGCAGGATCACCGGCCGGTTATCCCAGATCCGGGCAGTACAAATTTCTCCTTTTCCATTTGCAAATCTTTGCTGAGCACACAGCACACGGATAGTCTTTTGAATGACTCTTTTAGAAGCAGGTGAAGCTGAAGGTATAGATTGGTTCAATGCCTCAAGCACCTCGGAGTAACAATTTTTAAAGACATTAGTCCCTAAGATCACGGGGTGTCCCCCTTTATCTCCGGCTTGCACCACAATCACACCTTGCTGTGGTAAGGTGGCTTCTCCCACCTGAAGGGTAGGTTCCCAGTACCCATGGACTTTCACCGGCTTGCCATTGCTAGCAGTGATATCTAGCTAGGATTCTGGCGGCTGGGTGAGGAGACTTGAATCCCAGAATTTGTCAAAGGTGGGTCGTTGGATGGTAGTGACCTGAGACCCAGTATCCAGCAGGGCTTCAAAAGGTAACCCGTTGATGCATATGTTAATTTTTGGACGAGATCCTACGTATCTAGGCATCCAGCTTGGATCCTTTGGACCTACTGTTCTACCTCCCGAGGGGCGGTCCTCGGCCTCGGGGGTGGCCCGTTTAACTGCCAACACGTTGATTCAGTATGTCCATACTTTTTACAATAGTGGCAGACAGGCTGCTTGCGACTCTTAGACCGGTAACTCGGTCGCCCATCAGGTGGTTTGGGGTAGACCTCTTTATATGCAGGAGGGAGCCATGGAGGAAGGGGGCTTTCATCCTCCAGTAACAATGGTCTCTCCCATTCCTCTATTTTTCTGCACACCTTCTCCAGGCTTTTAGTGAGATGGTTTACTTGCTCCATTAATGCCGCCACCACATCTGTTACTGGAGCCTGCGTGGCTTTGCTGGCTCCAGACGGCCTCACATTGACAGTTTTTGGCTGGCAGGCCGGTGGTTCAAAAGAGGCTGCTGGACCCCGTGGGCGGGTTTTGGCCTAAAATACTGATGGCCAGCTCTTTAAAGTCCAAGAACGCACAATTGGGGTGTTGGGCCGACAGCATCCTCAGCTGGCCCTTTAAGTGTTCTGTGTTTATACCCACTATGAACTGCTCTCTTAGAGTCCGGTCCTGTTCTTCAGCCTCCCGGGGGTCCACTTGGACCACAGCCCTCAGGGTCTCTAGCAGGGATAAAGCAAAATCACAGAGTGACTCACCAGGCTGTTGCTTCCTGCTGAAAAATTGCATCTTAAGTTCGGACACCGTTCTGGCCTCAAACGTGGTGCCGAGGCGATCAAAGATCTGTTCCAGGCTATTCTTTTCAGAGCTGGGCCATGACATGACTTCCATGCGGGTGGCCCCTTCTAGCTGTGCTAAGAGGATCTAAATTTGTTGCTCAGGGGAGATAGGATAGAGCCAGAACAAGGCCAGGATCTGATCTCTAAAGTCTTTTAATTTGTGGGCTTCCCCGGATTAGAGCGGGAACCAGGGGGCCTCTAAATAATATGACATGGTCAGTGGCATCAGGCTAGATGCTGCCGATGCGGCAACCGCCCTGTTATCAGTGGCGTGCAGTTCAAAAGGTACATCGGGGGCCGCCCGCTCCGCTTCTTCAGATGCGGACATTGCGTGGTCTCTGGTGGGCAGTTCTATAGGCAGACACACACTGGCCTTCGCTTGCTTAAGCGTTGCTAAGGGCGCCTACGGAGTGGGTATGGCCCTTTAAGGAGTGACGGAGTAGGCCAGATCTAAGTTGAACGTACTCCCCCCCCCCCCCCCTGGGTTAAGTCTCTTGTTACAAGTGAAGGACCTTCCCCAGTCTCTTTGCAAGAATCTGAACCTCCCTGGTGCGGGTGTATAAAGGGGCCAGTGAATACAAAAGTTAGCTATATACTAACACTAATTTGCAATTATGATGCAATTTTGCACTTTATTTGGTTTGCAGTGAGCTGTTGCATTGTAACTTTTGTCTAACAGTCTTGTTATCAGCCATAGCAACGTGCCCCTGCGCTTTGGGATGTGCTGACTGACCCCCTTTATCTTTGCAGTTTGTGCTGGAGGTGTGGCTGCCTCCTCAGTCGTGCACTCCTGACCAGCTCGTCTGCCCCATAGGCTGATTTTAATTAGTGTTAGTATATAGCTTGGCCTGCTCCCCCTCACTCACTGAAGCCATCAGGCACCAGGAGAGAGATAGTGTGTGGACTCTCATTGCAGTCCTTGGTGACCCTTTGGAGCCAGGGGTGGTGTGGAGTGGGCCTGGCATGTATGCTGGTAACTGCTTTCCGTGGATACAATGGAGGCCATTTTGGCACCAAAAATGACAAAAATTTAGGCGGATCCAGCATGCATGCGGAACCTGCACTTTCTGAATTATATTATAGCCGTCATGGCACATAACAGGTAAAATTTAGTGTTAGGAACCCGTCTAACTAGAGATCGCCTTGACGTGTGGCAGACGGGCTCAAATAATTTTGTACAAAACAATTTGCCAAGCATCTCTAACTTATTAGTATAGCATTTGCAATGATGATGCAATTTTGTACTTTATTTGGTTTGCAGTGAGCTGTTGCATTGTAACTTTTGTCTAACAGTCTTGTTCTCAGCCATAGCAACGTGCCCCTGCGCTTTGGGATGTGCTGACTGACCCCCTTTTTCTTTGCTCTTGGTTACTCACAGTTTATGGGAGACCCTGGGCAGGCGTACAGCAGTGATGGAGAGGCTGGCACAGGAGACCTCTGGGGCGCTCTCGGCGTATAGGGACCAGGTCTGATGGTAGATGAGGTGCCCTGGATTTTGCAGGTGTTTAATGTGGCAAGATCCCTTTAAGATTTGTGATGCCAGTGCCTGTAACGGTGGCACACCGATTTGATTATAGGAATAATCGAGGAACACGTGGTTGTGGTGAACCAAAACTTCCTTTACTGGAAACAGTTAACTTTGTACAGTCTAGGTTCAGTTCCACATGGCAGTAGCAATAATAAGCAGACTTTTACATCAATGGCAGGTACAATGTTCTTTGCAAGATACTCAGAGGGTTAAAACACTTACAGAACAGGCTGCACTTTTCCTCAGAAATCCTATTGACTATTCCTCAGAACTCCTGTCTGTCTTTATCCCAAGGCCCGTATGCCCTAATGCTGGCTTTATCCTTGGTGGAAAACTTCCTCAGGTATATATCCTTGCTTTGGGTAAATAATCCTTCTGCCCTTCAGCCCTCAGGTTGGCTGGATACTCTTATGCTCTGCTCTGCACTTTGCTTTGTGGGAACTGCAGGTTTCTCAGGAGGTAAACTCTTCTCCTGGTGGGGCAACTTCTGAGCTGGCTTTACTCAGGAACCCTCAGGCTGGCTAGTCTGCACTCACTAGCCTCCTGGATTACACTGCCCTGCCTTTTCCTGTCTGGACCTCACTATATATATATATTAGGGGTTCCCTAGCTCCTTCTACTGTCTAGGAGGAGGAACTACACCCTAACAGGCCTGATACAGGAAATACACAGGATAATCACATAAAACATCATATAGAATACAATGGCCATATTAACCCTTGTGTAGTGCCCACATTTACCTAGTGGGATACTACAGTATGAATATACTCCATTGACTGCAACCCTCTGTTGTCTGTCCCTCAGCCACTGCCTAATCCATTCAACAATATGGGAGTCCAAGCACAAAGACTGCAATTTATTGATAAGCCTTCTATCTGGGACAGTATCAAAAGCCTTACTAAAGTCTAGATAAGCGATGTCTACTGCACCTTCGCCATCTATTATTTTAGTCACCCAATCAGAAAAATCAATAAGATTAGTTTGACATGATCTCCCTGAAGTAAACCCATGCTGTTTTTCATCTTTCGATCCATGGGATTTTTTGATGTTCCACAATCCTCTCCTTAAGTATAGTTTCTATTAATTTCCCCACTATTGTTGTCAGGCTTACTGGCCTATAGTTGCCTGATTCCTCCCTACTACCTTTCTTGTGAATAGGCACAATATTTGCTAATTACCAATCTTCTGGGACGACTCCTGTTACCAGTGATTGGTTAAATAAATCTATGAACGGTTTTGCTAGTTTACCACTAAGCTTTTTTAATAGCTTTGGGTGTATCCCATTAGGCCCCTGTGACTTATTTGTATTAATTTTAGACAGCTGACTTAGAACCTCTTCCTTTGTAAAGACACATGCATCAAAAGATTCATTAGTCTTCTTTCCTAACTGAGGTCCTTTTCCTTCATTTTCCTTTGTAAAAACTGAACAGAAGTATTCAGTGAGGCAGTCAGCTAGTTCTTTGTCTTCTTCCATATACCTTCCTTCTTTTGTTTTTAATTTTTTTATTCCTTGTTTTAGTTTCCTTTTCCATTTATGTATCTGAAGAATGTCTTATCGCCTTTTTCACTGACTGAGCTAATTTCTCTTCCGCCTGTGCTTTAGTAGCCCTTATAACTTGTTTGGCCTCTCTCTGTCTAATCTTATAAATTTGCCTGTCATCCTCGTTTTTTTTAATTTATAATTACTAAATGCTATCTTTTTGTTTTTAATGATTTCGGTCACTTTTGCTGAGTACCACAGTGGTCTCTTCCTTTTTTTGCTTTTACTGACAAGCCTAATGCAATTATCTGTTGCCTTCAATAGTGCCACTTTTAAGTAGTCCCATTTCTCCTGGACTCCATTGAAACTGTTCCAATCTGATAGGGACTTGCATACCACTAATCTAATTTTAGAAAAGTCAGTTTTTCTAAAATCTAAAACTTTTGTTTTTGTGTGGTGTGAGTCACTGTACTTATAGTAAACCACACTGACTGGTGATCACTAGATCCCAAGCTTTCCCCTGCAGTAATATCAGATACCAAATTCCCATTTGTGAATACTAAATCTAAAATGTCCTCCTTCCGGTTTGGCTCCTCAACTACTGGCTGTAGAGATAATCCCAGTAGGGAATTTAGAATATCTGTACTCCTGGCAGAACTAGCTATTTTGGTTTTCCAATTTACATTAGGAAGAGTAAAGTCTCCCATAATGATAACTTCCCCTTTCAATGTCATGTTAGCTATTTCCTCAACTGTGTACAGTTCTGGGCTCCTGTAAACAAGGCAGACATAGCGGAGCTGGAGAAGGTCCAGAGGAGGGCAACTAAAGTAATAACTGGAATGGGGCAACTACAGTACCCCGAAATATTATAAAAATTAGGGCTATTCACTTTAGAAAAAAAGGGGAGATCTAATTAATATGTATAAATATATCAGGGGTCAGTACAGAGATCTATCCCATCATCTATTTATCCCCAGGACTGTGACTGTGATGAGGGGACATCCTCTGCGTCTGGAGGAAAGAAGGTTTGTACACAAACATAGAAAAGGATTCTTTACAGTGAGAGCAGTGAGACTATGGAACTCTCTGCCTGAGGAGGTGGTGATGGTGAGTACAATAAAGGAATTCAAGAAGGCCCTGGATGTATTTCTGGAGCATAATAATATTACAGGCTATAACTTCTAGAGAGGGGTCGTTGATCCAGGGAGTTATTCTGATTGCCTGATTGGAGTCGGGAAGGAATTTTTAATTCCCCTAAAGTGGGGAAAATTGGCTTCTACCTCGCAGGTTGTTTTTTTTTGCCTTCTTCTGGATCAACTTGCAGGATAACAGGCCGAACTGGATGGACAAATGTCTTTTTTCAGGCCTTATGTACTATGTTACTATGTAGTAGATCATCTAGTTCTTTGACTTGGCTAGGTGGTCTATATATCACACCTACACGAGTTACCTTATGATTATCAAGCTGCAAGGTAACCCAAACTGACTCTAAATTGGTGTTGCTAAGGCTACTTTCACACTAGCGTTCAGAGCGGATCCGTCTGAGACCGATCCGCTCATATAATGCTGACGGTGGCTCCGTTCAGAACGGATCTGTCTGCATTATATTGTAAAAAAAAAATCTAAGTGTGAAAGTAGCCTGAACGGATCCGTCCAGACTTTACATTGAAAGTCAATGGGGGACGAATCCGTTTGAAGATTGAGCCATAGTGTGTCATCTTCAAACGGATCCGTCCCCATTGACTTACATTGTAAGTCTGGACGGATCCGCACGCCTCGCACGGCCAGGCGGACATCCGAACGCTGCAAGCAGCGTTCAGGTGTCCGCCTGCTGAGCGGAGCGGAGGCTGAACGCTGCCAGACTGATGCATTCTGAGCGGATCCGCGTCCACTCAGAATGCATTGGTGCTGGACGGATGCGTTCGGGGCCGCTTGTGAGCCCCTTCAAACGGAGCTCATGAGCGGACACCCGAACGCTAGTGTGAAAGTAGCCTAACTTGTATTAAATTGGAAAAAAAAACTCCCAGGCTGTGAGCTGTGCACTGCGATTGGCCAGCGCTGCAGCCTAGGAGAAAGAGACGCCCACAGGACAAGGGCAGACACTGCCTACTATAACTTACAGAGCAAAGATACCGGAGGGCATAACGGGAGAACGGAGTGGCGCCCGGGGATAATAGTAGGTGCAGTGAGATCCCCAGGCGCCGCTCTCCATGTCAGCATACTTAGTTCACATTGTTTTTACAGGTGAAAGGTCCTCTTTAATCACCTATGCTCATTTGCAATCAGACAATAGCAAGAACCTGTCTAACAATTTCCTTACCGGTTTTGAAGCACAGTGTCTGAGTATCCACCAAAAACACAGCTGAAGTTCTGCTACAGTGGAAAAGCTCTAAGTTAGTCACCTGAATATCTCAGATGCACTTAGTAATGCAGCACTTGAGAATGCAGCAAGCTATAATTAGGCAAGCTAATACTATGTTGCTATATATACACACACTCCTACAAAAGCTCCTCCCCAACAACAAATTTAACATCTTAATCACCTATGCTCATTTGCAATCAGACAATAAGCAAGAACCTGTCTAACAAATTCCTTACCTTTTTTGAAGCACAGTGTCTGAGTATCCACCAAAAACACAGCTGAAGTTCTGCTACAGTGGAAAAGCTCTAATTTAGTCTAAGTTAGTCTCCTGAATATCTCAGATGCACTTAGTAATGCATCACTTGAGAATGCAGCATTGACCAAAGATTATCTTTGGCTAGCGGCCCCACAGCTCCCCTCAACTGCTTGTACCAACACCTGAGATACACAATGTTACATCAATCTAGTGCATACCGCGCATTGCATCAATTCAAATTCATGTGTCAACATCTAAGATACATGTTACATCAATATGGTGCATGCCGCGCATTGCATTAAAGCCCCTACATAAGATAAAATAATTGTAAAATAAAAATAAAATGGCTTTCAGAAAAAGGAGACACAAAAACATGATTAAAAAAATGCTTTATTATGTAAAACTGAAATAAAGAAAAATAAAAGTAGACATATTTGATAATGCTGTCTCCATAATAGCATGCTCTATAAAAAATAGCACATGATCTAACCTGTAAGGTGAACTCCATAAAAACCAAAAATAAAAACTGTACCAAAACAGGCATTTTTGGTTACCTTGCCTCACAAAAAGCGTAATAAAGAGCAATTAAAAGTCATATACACCCCAAAATAGTACCAATAAAAGTGTCACCTTATCCTATAATTTTCAAAATGTGTCCCTTATTTGGAGTCTCTACTCTAGGGGTGCATCAGGGGGTCTTGAAATGTCATATGGCAACTTAAAATTATCCTAGTGAAATCTGCCCTCCAAAATCCATATGGCGTTCCTTTCCTTCTGCGGACTGCTGTGTGCCCATACAGCAGTTAACGACCATATGTGGAGTGTTTCTGTAAACTGCAGAATCGGGGTAATAAATATTGAGTTTTATTTAGCTGTTAACCCTTGATGTGTTACATGAAAAAATGAATTAAAATGGAGAGTCTGTCAAAAAAAGTGAAATGTAAAAATGTAATCTCCTTTTTCCTTTAGTTCTTGTGGAACACCTAAAGTGTTAACAGAGTTTATAAATTCTGTTTTGAATAACTTGAGGGGTGTAGTTTCTACAATGAGGTCATTAATGGGTGGCTTCCACTATGTAAGCCCCACAAAGTGACTTCATAACTGGAGTGGTCCTTAAAAAAGTGGGTTTACAAAATCTTCTTAAAAATTAAAAAAATTTGCTTCTAAAATTCTAAGCCTTATAAGATCCCAAAAATAAAATGACATTTAGAAAATGATGCAAAAATAAAAATGGACATATGGACAATGTAAAGTAATAACTCTTTATGATGTATCACTATCTGCCTTAAACGCAGAGAAATTAAAACATTTTAAATTTCTAACTTTTCCAAATTTTCTGTAAATTTGAGATTTTTTAATTAATAAATTAAGGTGAATTATATCGTCTTAAATTTTTCACTATCATGAAGTACAATATATCGCGAGAAAAAATTCTCTGAATAGTTTGGATAAGTAAAAGCATTCTGAAGTTATTACCACATAAAGTGACACATTTCAAGTTTCCAGAAAAATGGCCTGGTCCTTAAGGTAAAAGTCCAGTGTTGTGGGACCAACATTACTGTCCCTGCAATGTCCCTGGGACTCACCCTGCCTACAGTCAGACCACCCACCCTGAAAAGGGTGACCCTACCTGTTGGTGGCTAAACCCTTGCTGATGCCTGTCCAAGCCCTGTTAGCAGAATGTTGTGCCAAAATTTAAGATTGTAAAGTCCTGACGCTGCGTTTCCCCAGTAAGACAACTGGTTCCTCAGGGAACAAAAATTCAGGATATGAGAGAACAAAATCAGCAGCAGTCCTATAGTTTTGACCACGAGCCTGAATCTCACCTCACAAAATACAAAAAGCCCTATGATAAGGGATATCATTGAGAAGCTGAGAGCTCAGATGTGGGCTACTGAATGCAAGGCATCTGTAGTAGATCAAAATAACAAACCTTAGATAGGTTCAGTCCTCCTAGGCTTCTCCCCATAACTTCCTGTAACAGTGAAAGAATCAAAAAATATGCATAGACATGATAAGCCCACTCAAAAATATCTACTCCATCGTGTGAAACTAAAGAGAGATAGCTCAGATGAATAGAGTATTAATGACCTTGAAAACGCTGTAGTTGTGTAAAGAACTGCCGCTGTGGAACGCAAATATGTTCCACATGCCGGTCGGAAGTCGGAACAAGTGTTTTTTCCACCGGTGGAATGCCCAATCGGAAGAAGGAACAATTGTACTTATGCGCTACAGCCACTGAGAGACTAGCCCTAGTTTAGGGCACCACCTCCTACTTGGGCAGTGTAACGCAAATGCATTCGAACATGCGATCAGCTGATTTAAAGGATAACTGTCACATTTAGACCCTAATTTCAATTTTCATATATGTAGTTACTAATAACATGATATTCCAGAATCAGTTACTATTAGACTGACTTACCCCAGATTTAATAAGATTCAGCCCTTAGCAACCAGTCTGCATAAAACTGCAATCTCACTATTCAGTTAAGATGGCCACCACTGCCCTCACCCTGAGGCTAATCCTGCCTGCCCTCACTAGCCAGTAACAATAGCCCCCCAAAAGTGTCAGTAACCAGAGCCCTCCCCCTAAAGGGTTAAACTCCTGCAGCACAAAGGGGTCCTCTTACCACATGTTGCTTTCATTTATACAATGAGCAGATGGCAGATCTCCCTTCCCTGTTGTGCGCTTCTCCAACTCTGCATTCTCCAGCTCTGCTGAGTGAGGGAGCGTCTGCCAAGTGCAGGGACAGGGAGAAGTGCACACAGCCCAGGCACCGTTATCAGCTGCTGGGGAGGACCTGGCTTTAATCATTTACTTACAGTCCCTGGCTGTCAGTAATCTGACCTTGCAGGCTGCGTGCTTCTGCGTCCTCATTTCAACACATAGACGGACCATGCCTAGCAACCCTATTTTAAGCACTGGTAAAAGTAGGCAGTACAGGGAACAAAACTGTGGAATTGAGGGGTAATTGAATACACAGTGAAAAGTTGAAATAGGGCCACCAAGGTAATATTAAACACCACCAATATCTTGTCCTGTAATTGGATTTTTATATTGGGGGACATGAAAGATATATATATTTTGCTTCCTTCTCCCCATATATTTGTATATTGTCTATTATTGGAAAAAATAAAAATGATTAAATATAAAAATTAAAAAAAACACCACAATCCAATACTCAAAAATTAAAAAAAAGATACGACAGTTATCCTTTAATAAAAGGATTTGTAATGAAAACCACTGTGTGATGGGGTCAATCTTATTAAGTCAGAGGTACACTAAGTGATTTTTCAAAGATATATTGAGCATTCTACAGTATATAGCTTAATCAAAAACGTGGTATATAAATTACCATCATTATTATATCAAAACAGGTGTTTAACCCCTTAGGGACTTAGGGTGTACCGATACGCCCTGTTTCCTGAGTCCTTAACCCCTTCCCGACTGCAATCTGTTTATATACGTGATATTTGCACATGCCCCGTGCAGCTACCAATCAGAGTGGCCCCTTGCTGTGCAGACTAACCAACCGGATCTCGGCAGTGAAAAAATGCCGGTTTCAGGCTCTGATCTGCACTCTGCAGATCAGAGCCTGAAATCAGGTAGTGTCCTCGTGCCCCCCCGATCTGTGCCTCCCAATCTGTGCGCCTCCAAGTCTCCCCTTGTCCCCGCCTGCCCCTTATGAAGTTCCCCCCGCTCCAATCCACATTCCTGCAGCCTGCCCTGATGCGGTCCGCCCCCTCCCCGCCCCCATACATTCCTCCTGCCCCCATTTGCGCTGCCTCAGCCTCCCTCAATGCTGGCCGTACCCCCCCCCTTTTCAAGGCTGCCCCCTGCCTCCAATGCGGTCCCCCTGCTGTGTGTGATGGCAGCGGCTCCATTCCTGAGCCGCCGCCATCAGCAGAGAGTGTCAGCAGAGAGCATTGCAAAGTATAGTACAGCCATCAGCCCCACTGAATCTTCAAGATCCGAGAGGGACTTCATAAGATAAACGTGAAAATAATAAAAAATAAAAATAAATAAAAAAGTAAAATAAATTGCCTTTTCCTATAAAAAAATTTTTTTAAACGACACGTATTTGGTATCACCGCGTCAGTAACGACCGTCTCTATAAATATATCATATATTATAGACCCCGTCCGATAAACACCATAAAAAATAAAATAAAAACTGTGCAAAAAAAGCCATTTTTGTCACCTTACATCACAAAAAGTGCAACACCAAGCGATCTGTATATCAAACAAAATGGTACTAATAAAACCGTCACCTCATCCCGCAAAAAATGAGACCCTAAATAAGAAAATCGCTAAAAAAATAAAAAAAACTATAATTATATAATTTTTTTATTCCAAATATGCTATTATTGTGTTAAAGTAAAAAAAAAATTTAAAAAGTGTACATATTTGTCACGGCCATGGCTATGACCGTGACTCTCTAACCGCATGCGGTTGCCTGCGGTTTCGTGTGGGTTAAAACCACAGGTGAGGGCCGCTGGCGTGTGGCCTAACTTGTGGTTGCCGCGGGCAACTGTTTGTCTCATGTGTATGTGCAGCAGCAGTCTGAGCGTGGCTAGGCAGCGTGCTGCAGTTGCATGCGGTTGCACCTAGCAACCTCTATGTTAGGTGTGTGTATTTTGTAAGCACTTGTAGTTTGTCTGAGGAGTCTCACGGCCATGGCCATGACCGTGACTCCTGAACCGCATGCGGTTGTCAGCGGTTTAGTTTGCTTGTCAATCACAGGTGAGGCCTGTGGTATCTGCCTCACTTGTGGTTGCCGCTGGCAACAGTATGTATGTGGCAGCTTGTTATGCTGTGCATGCGGTTGTGTGTGATATCCGTGTAGGTGTGCACTTGTGATTATGTTTTGTGTGCACTTCCCCTTATATGTGTGTTTTCCCTTCTGTGTGCTGGAAGGGTTAACTTCCTTCCCAGTGTGTGTGATGTCACTGGGTGTGGTTGACCGGTGGGTGTGGCTTTTTGGCCTATATAGCCTGAGTCTCTTGCAAGGTTCAGTAGGTTGCTTCAGCCCTGCTAGCTGGAGCAGCCTCCTGTGTATGTGATCTGCCTGTGAGAGCCACCACTGTGGTCATAAGTTTATGTTCAGTTTGTCTTTGTCTGTGTGATGTTCGGTTTATGCTTTCTTGTATATTTCTGTGCTGCCATGTATCTGGGTTCCGGTGTGTGGATGAGTTTGTGCTGACTTTGGTTTGCTAATTGTGGACTTCAGATTTCCTGCACACTGATCCAGTCAGCAGGGCTGTGGCAGGTGGCTGGAACTAGTGCAGCACCTGCCATATACATTGGTTTGCATTTGTATTCCCCTTTTCCCTACACCTTGGTCATTGGGACTCCTGATCCTCCCTGTCTTGGAGGAGTGGGTTGTCCTACTCTGTCACCTAGGTCAGGGCCGACTTGAGGGCTTGTAGGGACTTTAGGTTCCGGCGTATGAGCCCTCCTACCATCAAGGTCGGCTCATACTGACAGGAGACAGGGTCAGCGTTAGGGACGCAATAGGAGGTGACCTGCTCCCTAATGCTGTGGTCCTAGCCAAGCAGCGACCGGACATCCTTTAACAACACACGGCTGAGGATTTCCCCCATCCTCAGCCGTGACAATATTAGGTATCGCCGCATCCGTAATAACCTGCTTGATAAAAATATCACATGACCTAACCCCTCAGATGAATACCGTAAAAAAAAAAAACTTTGCCAAAAAAGCCATTTTTGTCACCTTACATCACAAAAAGTGCAACAACAAGCGATCAAAAAGGCTTATGACCCCCAAAATAGTACCAATCAAACCATCACCTCATCCAGCAAAAAATTCCCCTATTAAAGACAATCGCCCAAAAAATAAAAAAAGCTATGGCTCTCAGGCTATGGAGACACTAAAACATCATTTTTTGGGTTTCAGAAATGCTATTATTGTGTAAAACTTAAATAAATAAGAAAAAGTATATATATTAGGTATTGCCACATCCGTAACGATCTGCTCTAAAAAAAAACTGATGAGCTACCCCCTCAGATAAACGCTGTAAAAATTAATAAATAAAAACTGTTCCAAAACAGCCAATTTTTGGGTCACCTTGCACCATAAAGTGTAATAATGAATGATCAAAAAATCCTATGTACCCAAAAATTGTACCAATAGAAACCTCAACTCTTTCTGCAAAAAACGAGCCCCTGGACAAGACGATCAGCAGAAAAATGGACACACAAAAACATAATTTATTTTTCAAAAATGCTTTATTATGTAAAACTGAAACAAACAAACAAAGAAAGTAGACATATTTGATATCATTGCGTCCGTAACAACCTGCTCTATAAAAATCGCTCATGATCTACCCTGTCAGATGAATCTTGTAAAAAAAAAAAACTGTGCGAAAACAGCCATTTTTCAGTTACCTTCCCTCACAAAAAACGTAATATAGAGCAATCAAAAATCATATGTACCCCAAAATAGTACCAATAAATCCCCCACATTATCCCCTAGTTTCCAAAATAGGGTCACTTTTTGGGAGTTTCTACTGTATGATTGCATCAGGGGGGCTTTAAATGGGACATGGCATCTAAAACCAGTCCAGCAAAATCTGCCTTCCAAAAACCATACAACGTTCCTTTCCTTCTGCGCCCTGCCGTGCGCCCTTACATCAGTTTACGACCACATGTGGGGTGTTTCTGTAAACCGCAGAATCAGGGTAATAAATATTGAGTTTTGTTTGGCTGTTAACCCTCAATGTGTTAAAGAAAAAAAAATGTAATAAAATGGAAAATCTGCCAAAAAAAGTGAAATTTAGAAATTTCATCTCCATTTTCCTTTAATTCTTGTGGAACACATAAAGAATTAACAAAGTTTGTAAAATTAGTTTTGAGTAACTACAATGGGGTCATTTATGGGGGGTTTCCACTATGTAAGCTGCACAAAGTGACTTCAGACCTGTACTGGTCCTTAAAAAGTGGGTTTTGGAAATTTTCTTAAAAATTTTAAGAATTGCTTCTAAACTTCTAACGTCCTAAAAAAATAAAATGACATTTCCAAAATGATGCCAACATAAAGTAGACATATGGGAAATGTTAAGTAATAAATATTTTATTAGGTATGACTTTCTGTTTTAGAAGCAGAGAAATTGAAATTTAGAAAATGGTGAATTTTTTAAATTTGTGGTACATTTTTGATTTTTTTATAAATAAAGGTGAAATATATAGACTCAAATTTATGACTATCATGAAGTACAATATGTCACGAGAAAACAATCTCAGAATGGCTTGAATAAGTAAAAGTGTTGCAAAGCAATTACCACATAAAGTGACGCATGTCAGATTTGTAAATTTTGACCTGGACACTGGGGCATCAATGACCCTTTGTCATGAAAGAGTTAAGGACCCAGGGCGCACCAGTACGTCCTAACTTTAAGCAGACATTGCGGCGCAGCGGGGGTTAATAGGAACAGGATGTCCGCTGAAATCATTCAGTGGGCATCCTGTCACAACGCCGGGGGGGGGTCATGTTACCCCCCGTATCGGCGATCGCCGCAAACCGCAGGTCAATTTAGACCTGCGGTTTGTGGCTTTTACCTGCGGTTGCGGCGACTGTGCGGCAGTGCCATCGGGTCCCCATGCAGCTGTAGGGGGGACCTGATGGCATGGAAGGCAGCGCGATGTCTAAGGAAGGCATCGCGCTGCCTTCTGGTGAAGAGCCTGTGAGATCCAGCTCCCTGGATCTCACAGGCCAGAAGCTGTATGAGTAATACACACAGTATTACTCATACAGGCAATACATTCCAGTACAGAAGTATTGGAATGCATTGTAAAGGATTAGACCCCCAAAAGTTCAAGTCCCAAAGTAGGACAAAAAATAAAGTGAAAAAAAGTTTGCCCCCAAAAAAATTGTTTCAAGTAAAAATAAACAAAAACGCAATTTTCCCCAAATAAAGTTAAAAAAATAGGTATCGCCACGTCTGTATCGACCGGCTCTATAAACATATCCCATGACCTAACCCCTCAGATGAACACCGTAAAAAATAAAAAATAAAAACTGTGCTAAATAAACAATTTTTTTGTCACCTTACATAACAAAAAAGTGTAATAGCAAGCGATCAAAAAGTCATATGCACCCCCAAATAGTGCCAATCAAACCATAATCTCATCCTGCAAAAAATGAGACCCTACCTAAGATAATCGCCCAAAAACTGAGAAAACTATGGCTCTCAGATTATGGAGATACTAAAACACGATTTCTTTTTGTTTCAAAAATGATATTATTGTGTAAAACTTACATAAATAAAAGAAAAGTATACATATTAGGAACCGCCGCATCCGTGACAACCTGGTCTATAAAAATACCACATGATCTAATCTGTCAGATGAATGTTGTAAATAACAAAAAATAAAAACGGTGCCAAAACAGATATTTCTTATTATCTTGCCCCACAAAAAGTGTAATATAGAGAAACCAAAAATCATATGTACCCTAAACTAGTACCAAAAATACTGCCACCCTATCCTGTAGTTTCTAAAATGGGGCCCCTTTTTTGGAGTTTCTACACTAGGGGTGCATCAGGGGGGCTTCAAATGGGACATGGTGTAAAAAAAAAACAGTCCAGCAAAATCTGCCTTCCAAAAACCGTATGGCATTCCTTTCCTTCTGCGCCCTGCCGTGTGCCCGTACAGCGGTTTACGACCACATATGGGGTGTTTCTGTAAACTACAGAATCAGGGCCATATATATTGAGTTTGATTTGGCTGTTAACCCTTGCTTTGTAACAGGAAAAAAAATATTAAAATGGAAAATCTGCCAAAAAAGTGAAATTTAGAAATTGTATCTCTATTTTCCATTAATTCTTGTGGAACACCTTAAGGGTTAACAAAATTTGTAAAATCATTTTCGAATACCTTGAGTGGTGTAGTTTATAGAATGGGGTCATTTTTGGGTGGTTTCTATTATGTAAGCCTCGCAAAGTGACTTCAGACCTGAACTGGTCCCTAAAAATTGGGTTTTTGGAAATTTCTGAAAAATTTCAAGATTTGCTTCTAAACTTCTAAGCCTTGTAACATCCCCAAAAAATAAAATATAATTCCCAAAAATAATCCAAACATGTAGTAGACATATGGGGAATGTAAAGTAATAACTATTTTGGGAGGTATTACTATGTATTATAGAAGTAGAGAAATTTAAACTTGGAAATTTGCAATTTTTTAAAATTTTTGGTAGATTTTGTATTTCTTTATAAATAAAAATGATTTTTTTTTTTACTTCATTTTACCAGTGTCATGAAGTACAATATTTGATGAAAAAACAATCTCAGAATGGCCTGGATAAGTCAAAGCGTTTTAAAGTTATGACCACTTAAAGTGACACTGGTCAGATTTGCAAAAAATGGCCAAGTCCGTAAGGTGAAATAGGGCAGAGTCCTTAAGGGGTTAATTCCTTGAATCAGGCTAATGCATATATATTACATGTAGTAATGAGAACTAAAATGAATGAAGGGAATGATAAAATTTATAATGGAGAGGGTTAGAGGACTATTAGTAATTATGAGCCCAACAAATAAGGGGAAAATTCAATATAAGTGTCCAAAGAGAATACGAACACTTTAATAAGCGAAATCAATGAATTGATATATTGGATTCTTCATGATCCAATAGTAAGCTACCAATATGGTCAGGGTATAAAAACCAAAAGGAAATGTCACTGGACTAGAGGGGGAGTTTAAAGGAAATAACTGAAGGAGAGCTGTTCATTGATGCCCTCTGGACACATTGTGCCTCTCTTTGTAAGATCTTTTTATTCCAGTCACCTTTACAGGGAGAGGGATTGATAACTTCAATTACCTGGAATCTAAGATCTTTTGAGTTTCCCTTATGGTATTGTAGAACATGGTTGGCTATTGAGGTATCTCTTTTGTGTTTCATATCCACCAGATGGTCTCCAATCCTTCTCCTCAGTTCGCGTTTCGTTTTTTCCTGCTGTTAAAGGGGAATATTAATCACCAATATTATGCGCATATTGATAATTAATATTCATAAATAGGAGGAACCGTCTATTGATGACTCCACCTATTTATACCTTTATATAACATATAAATATAGATACCTCTGTTACCTATACACTACACTGAACTAGCTGCATGCGCCTTACTGACTACCACTAGTAATCACACGTTACACAATAGGTATAAATGACACAGTATTTATTAATAATACACTAGTAATACAATGCCAATAATATACTACCTCCATTGCGGCGATACTTTACAACAATAAAGGTATTATTATGATTATAACTATATATATCTATAACAAGGGGATAGATATATATTGTTATAACCGCGCACTACAATATAAATACACACACTAATACAATATACTAACACGGTTCTAACTACACTACACAGCACAATCCCAAATTCCACCCCACATACTATCTATTCATTGCAATAATACATTCATACACACAAATATCAGTAACCCACCCGCCTGACTAATCACTGTCCCTACGGGGTTACAAGAGGGTTAAACACAACAATGGCTCTGCAGGGGTTAATACCTGCAGGCCATGAAATACAGGGTTATTTAGATTGTTTGCAGAGCAGAGGCATGCTCTACAGCACAGCAGGGTAGGGGTAAATGGCAAGGGTAACAGGGAAATCAAGGGACTCAGGGGTGTAAGGGTTAACTACTCAGGGGTGTAAGGGTTAACTCACAGGGCCTGGCAGGGAAGGGTTAATCAGGGGAGGTGGTGCCAACTGCAAGGGTTAACCAGGGGATCAGGGGTTAACCAGGGGATCAGGGGTTATGGGGTAGGCAAGGGCACCAGGGTACTCAGGGGTGTCAAGGGTTAATTAGGGGCAAGGGTAAGGGAATCAGGGGCACAGAAGGGGTTAAGGCACAACAGGCAGGGACGAGGGTGAGATGCCAGGGGTGTAGGAGTTAATCAGGGGAGGTGGTGTTCTACTTAGCCATCTCTCGGTTCTCCTCTGGAGCAGATCGACTGCTCGGTCTTCCCCTCCTCTGGTCTGGTGAAGAATGCAGAGCAGCTAGTGTGGACTGCCTGCATTCCTCTCTATGCTCTCTCTCTCAGGGGGAGGTCGGGGTTATTTCTTCAGAGCGCAGCACATCGCTCCCTGCGCTCTCCTGTATGGAGTGGTCCCGTTCTGAGCACCGGATCTGCTCATCTTCGGGGGGGGGGGGGGGTGCCAAACTGTCTGAGCGCAGTGCTGCTGGGTATTTAAACCCTGCAGCACTCGCGCCCGTTTTACCGCCCTGTACCAGCCCGCGCTCCCAGGCAGGGGGATCCTTTGATCCTCCCGCCTGTGGAGATATCGCACATCTCTGGTGCTGTAATTACAGCGCCGGAGGTGAGCGGCACACAGGGGCATGGGAACTCTTTTCCCATGTCCCTGTTAGGCATACCATCTCCAGCGCTGCCGGAGATGGTGACAAAGGGCAGAGGATCTTTTTGATCCTCTGTCCTTTGTAGAGGCCGACGCTGGACATAATTGTCCAACTGTCGGTCTCCTCCACCCACCCAGCAGGTGCATATGAGCGGGATTCCGGCCATATATGCCCATAGATGCTTGGGGCACATCTATAAGCATATATGAACGGACATTATTCACATAGGGGCAGGAATAAGCCCTCCTATATAACTGTATAGGGGTACATATATATCCACAGATGTCTGGGCCACATCTATAGATACATATGTGCCCATACCCCTGAAACCCCCCCCCTATAACATGTCCTACATACATAGAGATGCATGCGGCCAAGGGGCACACATACATCCTCATGTATGCAACGCATCCCACCTGGACGGGCCCAGAAAAAGGGCCCATATATATATATGCATATATGTCAGGGCATATATACATATATATACTTAAATATGACACTTCCCTCAACACCTGCATAATTGGGAGGACAGCTACATGTGATTAGATAGACTACCCCTGATGTCTTGCAATTGGAGTAGTCCCACATTTTATATATCTTTTTTGTTGTAACACTTTTGAAAGGCTTAGGCCTCATGCACACGACATGAGGCCTTGATTTTTGGAGGATCCACGGACATGGAAAAAAAAGGCGTTTTGGTGTCCGCCTGGCCGTGCGGAGCCAAAAACATCCGTCCTGAATTACAATGCAAGTCAATGGGGATGGATCCGTTTGACGTTGACACAATATGGTGCAATTGCAAACGGATCCGTCCCCATTGACTTTCAATGTAAAGTCAGGAGTCCCTTTTATACCATCGGATCGGAGTTTTCTCCAATCCGATGGTATATTTTAACTTGAAGCGTCCCCATCACCATGGGAACACCTCTATGTTAGAATATACCATCAGATTTGAGTTACATCGTGAAAACTCATATCCGACAGTATATTCTAACACAGAGGCGTTCCCATGGTGATGGGGGCGCTTCTAGTTAGAATATACTACAAACTGTGTACATGACTGCCCCCTGCTGCCTGGCAGCACCCGATCTCTTACAGGGGGCTATGATGCACGCAATTAACCCCTCAGGTGCCGCACCTGAAGGGGTTAATTGTGCGTATCATATCCCCCTGTAAGAGATCAGGTGCTGCCAGGCAGCAGGGGGCAGACCCCCCTCCCTCCCCAGTTTGAATATCATTGGTGGCCAGTGCGGGCCCCCCCCTCTATTGTATTATCATTAGTGGCACAGTGTACTGGCCCCCCCTCCCTCTATTGTATTTAACTCATTGGTGGCACAGTGTGCGGCCCCCCCGGCTTCTAGTTAGAATATACTACAAACTGTGTACATGACTGCCCCCTGCTGCCTGGCAGCACCCGATCTCTTACAGGGGGCTATGATGCACGCAATTAACCCCTCAGGTGCCGCACCTGAAGGGGTTAATTGTGCGTATCATATCCCCCTGTAAGAGATCAGGTGCTGCCAGGCAGCAGGGGGCAGACCCCCCTCCCTCCCCAGTTTGAATATCATTGGTGGCCAGTGCGGGCCCCCCCCTCTATTGTATTATCATTAGTGGCACAGTGTACGGCCCCCCCTCCCTCTATTGTATTTAACTCATTGGTGGCACAGTGTGCGGCCCCCCCGGCCCCCCTCCCTCCCTCTATTGTATTTAACTCATTGGTGGCACAGTGTGCGGCCCCCCCCCGGCCCCCCTCCCTCCCTCTATTGTATTTAACTCATTGGTGGCACAGTGTGCGCCCCCCCCAGCCCCCCCTCCCTCTATTGTATTTAACTCATTGGCGGCACAGTGTGCGGCCTCCCCCCCGATCATTGGTGGCAGCGGAGAGTTCCGATCAGAGTCCCAGTTTAATCGCTGGGGCTCCGATCGGTAACCATGGCAACCAGGACGCTACTGCAGTCCTGGTTGCCATGGTTACTTAGCAATATTAGAAGCATCATACTTACCTGCTGGCTGCTGCGATGTCTGTGACCGGCCGGGAGCTCCTCCTACTGGTAAGTGACAGGTCTGTGTGGCACATTGCTTAATGATCTGTCACTTACCAGTAGGAGGAGCTCCCGGCCGGTCACAGACAGCACAGCAGCCAGCAGGTAAGTATGATGCTTCTCCGCTGCCACCAATGATCGGGGGGGGAGGCCGAGTTAAATACAATAGAGGGAGGGAGGGGGCCGGGGGGGGCGCACACTGTGCCACCAATGAGTTAAATACAATAGAGGGAGGGAGGGCGCCCGGGGGGGCCGCACACTGTGCCACCAATGAGTTAAATACAATATAGGGAGGGGGGGGCCGTACACTGTGCCACCAATAAGTTAAATACAATAGAGGGAGGGAGGGGGGGCCGGGGGGGACGCACACTGTGCCACCAATGAGTTAAATACAATATAGGGAGGGAGGGGGGCCGGGGGGGCCGCACTGTGCCACCAATGAGTTAAATACAGTAGAGGGAGGGAGGGGGGCCGCACTGGCCACCAGTGATATAAATACAATAGAGGGAGGGAGGGGGGCCGCACTGGCCACCAATGAAATTGAAACTGGGGAGGGAGGGGGGTCTGCCCCCTGCTGCCTGGCAGCCCCGGATCTCTTACAGGGGGCTATGATACGCACAATTAACCCCGTCAGGTGCGGCACCTGAGGGGTTAATTGTACGGATCACAGCCCCCTGTAAGAGACCGGGTGCTGCCAGGCAGCAGGGGGCAGTCATGTACACAGTTTGTAGTATATTCTAACTAGAAGCGTCCCCATCACTATGGGAACGCCTCTGTGTTAGAACTATACTGTCTGATCTGAGTTTTCACGAAGTGAAAACTCAGCTCTGAAAAAGCTTTTATGCAGACGGATCTTCGGATCCGTCTGTATGAAAGTAACCTACGGCCACGGATCACGGACACGGATGCCAATCTTGTGTGCATCCGTGTTTTTTCACGGACCTATTGACTTGAATGGGTCCGTGAACCGTTGTCCGTCAAAAAAATAGGACAGGTAATTTTTTGGGACGGACAGGATACACGGATCATGGATGCGGCTGCAAAATGGTGCATTTTCCGATTTTTCCACTGACCCATTGAAAGTCAATGGGTCAGCGAAAAAAAAAGGAAAATGGCACAACGGCCACGGATGCACACAACGGTCGTGTGCATGAGGCCTTAGACACATTAATAAAGGGGCATGCTATGCAGCCTCCACATTTAAAGGTCCCCAACGGTTTTCAGTCAAGCCATGTTCCAGTGGGTTTGGGTTTTGTATACATGCAATGGACTAGACAGTCCTTAAAGGGATTCTGTCACCAGTTTTTGACCCCCACATTCAAAAATATGGTTATGTGCATGGAGCTCTTGTGATTCCAAATGTGGTCTTATAAGCTAAATCTGTAGGCTCATTTAGTGTAAAAAACGTTTTATCTAACCTGTCATTCATCTCACTAAGGTGCCCAGGGGGATGCTCGTGTCTTCCAGATGCCGCCCGCACCCGCCGCCGTTCGTGCCCAGCTCCTCCTTTGCTGTCATCAGCGCCGCCTCAGAATCCTTTGCTACTCCTCCGGCTCTCCCTCACTCCCCCCTCCTTCTTCTCTAACATCCTGCGCGTGCGCACAGGCCTGTGTCTGATGCGCCCGTGCGGACTTCTCCATTCGGCTTCATTGAGCGAAGTGCGCATGCGCCGGCACTTCCCTCAACTTCCCGATAACCTGAAGGCTGGCGCCAGTGTTCAGGTCATCGGGAGGTCGAGCGAAGTGCTGGCGCATGCGCACTTCGCTCAATGAAGCCGAACGGAGAAGTCCGCACGTGCGCATCAGGCACAGGCCTGTGCGCACGCGCGGGATGTTAGAGAAGAAGGAGGGGGGAGTGAGGGAGAGCCGGAGGAGTAGCAAAGGATTCTGAGGCGGCGCTGATGACAGCAAAGGAGGAGCTGGGCACGAACGGCGGCGGGTGCGGGCGGCATCTGGAAGACATGAGCATCCCCCTGGGCACCTTAGTGAGATGAATGACAGGTTAGATGAAACGTTTTTTACACTAAATGAGCCTACAGATTTAGCTTATAAGACCACATTAGGAATCACAAGAGCTCCATGCACATAACCATATTTTTGAATGTGGGGGTCAAAAACTGGTGACAGAATCCCTTTAATAGATCTCCCTCTATGAAAAGTAACTAATGGATAAGGGGTAAGAATGCCTATCAGATCTTGGTCTGTCCGAAGGATATCCCAATGTTTTCTAAGAATTTCAAAAATTCTTTCATGCACATTATGAAATGTCCCTATGATAGTAATGGGATTTTTTGGCTTAGCTACTCTTTGGGGTTTAGGAATTTCCCTCCTATATAGTGCCATAGAATGTTTAAAGGCTTCCTTTAAAGTTGACCATAGACCGTTGACCGTAGACCCAGGCAGGTGTGATAGATTATGTATCAACCAAAATTCCCCTGCCTTCTTCTTAGGGACTATGCCCAACAGTGACACCCTCAAGTGGGGTAAACGTAGTTTACTAAACTTACCAGCCATCCGACCCAACTCTGTCTCCTTCAAAACTTCTCCTTCACCAGACTGACATTATAGTGAACTGAACGTAAATTGTCACACAAATTCAATACTTTACAATGCTCATGTGGATTATAAAAAAAAAGTCTCTAACAAGGATAGCTCCCTGTTTCCTGGGATAGGACCACTGCTGTAGCATGCTGCCATTTATGAGTGTTCTTTCCAACACTGGTTTAGCCAGGCTTGGGAGACCGTTTTGGCCAGCGAAACATATGAGCAGATGAGTGCTAACATGCTCTCCCACATGAGTGGAGCATTCATGTCTAAACTAAAACAAAATAGGTAGTGGTCTTTATTATACAATCAGCATGACCCTGTGGGCTTCTGCACCATGGCTCTGGGTATAAATAGCCTCAGACGTGCTATTTCTCCCTGAGAGGGCTGCTGGGCTGAAATAAGTTCAATCCACGTCAGCGGTCTTGTATGCTCATTCTACGGATGGGCACAATGCCAACTGGTGCATGAATTCTATGTCATAGTGACACCAAGCTGGACCTAAATTCAGCTTGTGGGTGCTGTAAATTGTCTCCATGTAGAACAAAAGCTCAGGACCATTACTCTTATTATTCTGCATACTAATGCATACTCATGAAGGCATTTGTCTAAAAAAGGGGAGAACTGTGAAAGAAATATTTGTACTTGGTATTTTTATATTATTGTCAAATGTATTTATATGCAGTGCTGTCAGACACTTCCTGTGAATTTAGTATCCAGTCATATGAAATGTTGGAATAAAGACAAATGCAAGTAATATTTAAAGGTTATGTATTTTTTTTATTATTATTATTATTAGTATTATTATTTATTACATTGTACTCATTTTGAGCTAAAAATATATATTTTTAAATTTGGTCTTTATTAACATTTTTAGCCCCTTTCTCTGTATTAGATTCTCTAGTGGCATACTCCGTGTATTTACTGTGGTCCATCAGGCAGCTCATCTGACAGCTCCTTATCTCTCATCTCTAACCGTATAAACATTCATCTCAGACCTTAAAAACATTCATCATAGCTCTATTCTTATCTTACTCATAAGAAAGTAGCTTAAATAAGTATTTATGACTAGTGTTGAGCGTAAATATTCGAATTACGAATATTTATCTTGAATATTGCAACTTCGAGAAATCGCGAATATTTCGAATATAGTGCTATATATTCGCTATATCGAATATTCGTCATTTATTAACATCTGAAAACATTATTCCTTCCTGCTTCTTGCTTGTGTGCCAATGAGTCATTGGCCAACAAGCAACTTAAGCAGGGAGGAATCATGACTTTAGATGAGAAAAATGACGAATATTCAAAAAAAAACTAATATATAGCACTATATCGAATATATTTGTTTTTTAGAATATTCGTCTTTTTTTATTTCAATCTGTACAGTTGTTCCACTTCGGCATACTCCTCCCCGACAAGCGTCCCCGTCACCATGGAATATAGAATATACAATCGGATCTGAGTTTTCACTATCTCAGTAAGATCGTTAAAACTCAGATCTGATGGTATATTCTAACCCCCGGGCATTCCCATGGTGACGGGGACGTTTGCCTGGGGGTTAGAATATACCATCGGATCTGAGTTTTCACAATCTCAGTGAGATCATGAAAACTTATATCCGATGGTATATTCTAACCCCCAGGCATTCCCATGGTGATAGAGACGCTTGTCGGGGAGGAGTATGCCGAAGTGGAACAACTGTATAGATTGAAAAAATATATATATAATATTGTAAAAAAACTAATATATTCGATATAGTGCTATATATTCTTTTTTTAGAATATTCATAATCTAAAACAAGAATATATAACAATATAGCGAATATTCGAAAAAACTAATGTAGAGAAATTTAGCTAATATAGTGCTATAATCTTCTTTGTCTAATAGTTGTAATTTTTTTCTTATCTGAAGTTCAGATTGGAAAAAAATTACAACTATTAAAAAAAATGATTATAGCACTATATTAGCTAAATTGCTTTATATTATTTTTTTTGAATATTCTCTATATTGCTATATATTCTTGTTTTAGAATATTACGAATATTCAGAAAAACTAATATAGCACTAAATTAGCTATATTGCTCTATATATTAGTTTTTTAGAATATTCGTGACTTCAGATGGAAAAAAATGCCGAATATTCTAAAAAACTAATATATAGCACTAAGTTCTATAGTGCTATTTATTCGTTTTTGACCCACGCCTGTATTAATCGCGTAATATTCGCATATAACGCGATCATTACATTGGTGATTTTTTTTTTTTATTATAACGAATATTCGAATATGACCCCTGCGGCTCATCATTATTTATGACTTTTTAGTAATTTAGAGATAAGGTGTATTAGGTGATTGCCACAAAGTAAAAGTGAAAGTATGATTCACACAGCTAGACAGTTGACCCTTTGTGACAGAACGTCTGAATATTTTTAATAACTACCAATTAAAAAAACGAATTTTAGACCAAAATGAGTAAAATACAATCATAAATAATTGTCCCCAATAGTGTACAAAGCCTTTGATTGCATATGCGTGCAATGGGTAGTATCTCTCTAAATCCATAACACATTGTAGTTGCCTACTAGTTGTATGAGAAATGTAAAGTGCAAAGCCTGGGGAAAAAATATATATAACTTCCATCATACATACAGTATAGGATGTAAACAAGCAACAATAGAAATAGAAGTGACTATATGTAAAGAAATTTTTACTTGCTGTCACATACTTATAAGCATAATTCAATTTTCCTTTATTAATTATTTACAGGCTCCTTTGTTTTATCCATTCCTTGCGCAATGTACCAAAAACTGAGTACTGGGTACTGGTACGGACCACAGACCTACTGCATAGAAGCCTTTCCAACCACTGCACATCAAAAAGCATTCATCTTATATACATTTTTAGCAGTATACCTCTTGCCACTGCTAACGATTAGTGTATGCTATGCTTTCATGCTGAAAAGGATAAGCAGACCTGTTGTGGAGCCCATTGACAATAACTATCAGGTAACATAAGAAAATATGGACAATGAAAAAGCGTATATTGATGCTAATCAGTCACATGTATAGCAGATTCAGCTTAATTTCACACAAGTTACCATACACCGTTATTATGTATAATATATTCACTTATATTGCTCAGAATATATATCACACTTACATTAGCAATGTGTGAAGGCACCAACTGAATTAAAGGGAACCTGTCACCAGGATTTTGGGTATAGAGCTGAGGACATGGGTTGCTAGATCGCCGCTAGATCATCCGCAATACCCAGTCCCCATAGCTCTGTGTGCTTTTATTGTGTAAAAAAAACCGATTTGCTACATATGCAAATTAACATAAAAGAGTCATATCTTACTTGTGTGACCAGAGAAGAGTCATATTTTCAAGCTCTGACTCATCTCAGGTTAATTTGCATATGTATCAAATCGTTTTTTTTTACACAATAAAAGCACACAGAGCTATGGGGACTGGGTATTGCGGATGTGCTAGCGGCCATCTAGCAACCCATGTCCTCAGCTCTATACCCCAAATCCAGGTGACAGGTTCCCTTTAAAAATATAATTTATGTATTAATAATAAAAGAACGACATCTATAAAAAAAATAATACAGTGTATGTTGCAACAGATTATTCATGGCACTGCTGCAAAAGGAGAATTCTCTTACGCTATAGTGTGCTGAAGCTACCAATTCAAAGATGTCCTGTGGCTCCTCACATTTTCATGATATATTTGTGACTAAAGTACCTCACACTACAGAGATGCTGATTGCTGAGTAAACACTGGGATTGAGTCTTAAGATGTGCCCCCCTATGTGCTAGATAGTTTTAGATGTATCTGAATGCAGGAAAACTATGGTAGAAAGCAAAGAGCACATACTGTAGCAAAATAAGCAGCAAATCCACTGCAAAATCTGCATGTGTTAAAGCAGATGCTGTTGAATATTTGGCATGGATTTCACCCTATGCTTTGCACAATAAAAAGAGAACAAATCCACAGTGTTTATGCAACAGAATGGACATGCTGCATATGTGAATTTAAATGAATGGTTGTGCATAGTCATGCTCAGGCAGAGGCTCCCATCTTAATGATTAACCTCTTTAAATTATATGAACCCATCTGAGATTAGACTCATATTAGACTTATATTCTCAAATTAACTTTGATCTACCAACAAGATTGATCAGTTTCCTTCTATATTTTACAAACATCCTCAAACCTAATATGAGCAGTGTCTTATTTAGAATATGACCAAATTGTTTGCAATCAGATAAATCCTAGAAAAGATGATGATCTTCCTTTAAAGATGACCAAAGTTTATAAAAATTTGATTCAGCTTATTTATCAAACTTCAACAAGAAATTTGATTTGTAACTAATTGATTCATCATGAATCACTATAAATCAGGTATACCCGTACGTCACAGTGTCTGAGGGAAAGTATAGAGCATGCTGCTTCTGTGAGCCTGCTCCGTACCCAGCTTATCATACAGCAGACACTCGGCCACAATAATGGGGAATGGCAATCCCGCCGAACCCCGTCATTTAGCCCCTCAGATGCCGCCATCAACACTGGTCGCGGTGTCTGTGAGGTACAGTGAAATCTTGTGGCTCCGATCAGTCACCATGGCAGCCTGGACGCTTTCGAAGCTTCCCATGGCTGCCATGGTAACCTCCCTGTTGTGCTGTGCACGAGGCACAGCATAGCAAGGAGCGCATCAAAATGCTATTCACCCTAATAGATCTCTAGAATAGGACAAGGGATCACAAGATCCCAAGTTCTAGCCCCCCTAAGGGGGTTAAAAGTTGTTACTGCAATAGTAAAAAAATATATATTGAAAGTTTAAATCACACCCTTTTCCCAATTTTATATAAAAAATTAAACAAAATAAAACATATTAGGTATCACTTCATCCCAAAAAGTCAGAACTATAAAAAATTTCCTGTGCGCTGATCGCCGTAATGAAAAAAAAATATTAAAAAGACATGAGTCACCGTTTTTTTATCACCTTTTCCCTCCCAAAAAGTCATTGTAAGTACCACAAAAACGGTACCAATAAAGTCTAAATCTCATCCCATAAAAACAAGTCCTCATATAGCTCTGTAGAATGAAATATAAAAAAGTTATGGCTGTCAGAAAATGGAGACACAAAGAAAATTTTTTTTATTTATTTTGGTATCGCCGTATTCGTATTGACCCGCAGATTAAGGAGTCTATGTCATTTTAGCGCACAGGGAACGCCGTGATGTAAAAACCCTAAAAACCTTAGCAGAATAGTATTTTTCAATTTATCCCTATAAAGAATATTTTTTTTCCCACTTTCCAATAACAGAAATGGTAAATTGAATGGTGCCCTTAAATAGAATCCAAAAAAATAAGCCTTCATATGGCTATATGCATGGATGATTTAAAAAGTTATGGCTATTGATACGTTAGGAGGAAAAAATAAAAATGCAAAACCAAAAATGATGCCTGTACTATATGCTCTGGGTTTGTTCAGTCAAATAGAAAACTACTGGAAGAACAGAAATGATTTTTTAACGCTGTAGACATGAATAAAAAAATAAAAAAAAGAATGATTTCCATATTCCATGTGTGAAATGTAAAACTATGCAAATATATACTATGAACCGGATGGTATTTCACTTTAAAAATGTATTAGGGTTAAAACCAGATGGTCCGAACATGGTGGATGGATCAACCATGGCCACAGAATTATTTCTATAAAGGACAGGAGCCTGAAAACTAGTAGCTGCACTATAATATGTTAGCCAAACAGGAGCTGTTGCCAGTATGGGGTTTGGCTGGTTAGGTGCATGGCACAATATGCAAATTATTGCTGTGGCCTGCAATCTCCTGAAAATGCCTCTTTTGTATAAGAATTACATAAAGGGGCCTCTAGTTGACCACTATATACATTTTACCTAATAATTAAAGTTATACTTCGCTTTAACCCTTGCATCCTGAAACTACATATGAAGAGTACCTTGTGGAGCAGCAAGTGACCGGCAATTGGATCCAACGAACTGATAAAAGAGGAGAGAAAAACGGTCATGGGGCATTCTCTAAGTGACAGAAGAAAAGCTTCCTCCTCTCCCACCCTAAGACTCCACTTACAGGTTGAAGACCCTTCTTTTGCCATTTGCTTTCCTCTTTTTCCACGTAATCTAATATCGATGATATGTCATCTAGAAAATCCAGCTCCTCTCTTTGCATTTTGCTGACTTTTCTCTGACATGGACCTGCTTCCAACAGCTTCCTTCTGCTGATGCTGATGAGCCCTGACTACTGGAGAGGGGGTGCCAGTGGGAGATGCAAAGGTTGCTGCATCAGGCTTTAACACTATGGTGACATGGTTTTCCCATGCTACTTTATGGTGACGCTTCATGTGTTGACGCAGGACCATCGTGCCAACAATAGCACTCTGATTGGCCCTTACCTTCTGCCCACACATCCTGCCTATTGTCACAATAACGTCCCAGAGCAACTTGGTGAAAAATTCCCACACTGCCGAGTATGGAATTTTCCCACCACCAATGCGTGATGCCTGTCGCTGCTTTTATGAACCCGGGCACTGCTAGTGTGTACCTCCCAGGTAGCCTCCTGAGTAGCAGACTGTGTACCCATCCTGCATTTGGCTGCACATCTCCCACTGCTTCCACCCTGGTGACTCATGGGCATGCCTCCACCCTTGCCCTTTGATGATGACAGTGCCAATCTTTACCTGGGGCCCATATGCGATCATCTACATCATCATCTACATGTGTTTGGTTGTCATTTGTGTCACCCTCACCTGTCTTTTGAGCATGTCACTGACATCTCACAACATGTCTGCAGCAGACCTCTCCTCCAAGTCTTGGCTGGCCTGTAACTACTGACTGTCCTCACAAAGCTCATCCTCGCTGAAAAGCGGAGCAGAGCCAGCGGCTATCATTACTTGGCTAGCAGAGGGAATGGCAAAAGCAAGAGGCAGGTTCAGGACAGGTGAGGGCACAGAGAAGAAAATGCCAGGTCTAAAATCACTGGTGCAGGGACGGGACGGAAGGCCCGTATGATTTACCCTGTTCTATGCCTGGTATAGGAGTAAAAAAAATGGTATAAATGTAAGACAGCTAGTAAGCTATCTTACATTTGAACCGGTGAAGGATCCGCCGAAGTTATGAACAGGATGGTGCATCTAAACCACCTGTGTTAATAAATGTGCCCCTCAATATTTACAGTGTTGATCATTCTTTTTGCAATTCGTCCTTGCATGCATGATATAAGCTTGCAATCCTGAAAGTTTATCATAATTTCTGTGTTTTTATTTCTCCACTAACTTTTCAAGCATTGGAAACAGATTCTCAATGGGATTAAGATCTGGGGATTTTCCTGGCCATGGACCTAGAATTTCAATGTGTTTTTCCACTGAGCCATTTAGTTATCACTTTTACCTTGTGGCATGGTTGAGCAAAGCATTCAAAGCTGAATTCAGTCCGAAGTTTAGGAAAAGTTTGAATCGCAAGGAATCGGAATTTCCTTATGTTTCGTGGTAACGAATCAGTTTTTTTCCTAAAATGGTGGCTGCACTTGTTACAGTAAGTGCGAGAGCACCCACAATGCGATGCAACCAGCCAATCCTTAGATAGCCAGCCCTATAAAACACTCATCCCGTGCGGTCTCCACCTTTGTCCTGTGAGCTAAGCATAGGGAGAAATGTGGCAAGCGCTCATGCACTGGGGAAAGTGTTGCTAAAAATGATTAATAGAAGAATATTGGAGAGGGAGAGTGCAGGGAGACTTATTCTGCATCAGTTTTAGTTATTTATTCCTACATTTAATTATTTCGAAATCAGCTCTAAACTGGCTAGAATATACCAATAAGATGGAAGCCTTTATTATTCCAGTGCCAGCGTGCCAACCAATACCATCTAGTCTGCACCCCTCAGGTGGGCCAGGTATTAATGATGACCATCCTAATCTTTTGCTGGCTCTACTTCTTCCAAATCATCCTTCCAAGTCCATGTCCTAGAAAAGTCAACAAGATGTGGAGTTGCTGGATGTTGCTTATGACATATTCTCATTGATATTATCTCATATTGAAAATGAGGAAAAATAGATGGCAGGAGAGAGCTGGCGTTGGAGAAGTGGGTATACCAGAGCTGATTAATATTCAGTGTTTACTGTCAAATAACCTGCAGGAGATTGCAGGCAAGAACAGCAATAATATGCATATTGTGCCCCCACCTAACCAGCCAAACTCAATACCAGCAACAACCCCTGTTTAAAGGTGCCGCACAGCCATTGACAATGAAGTGCGGTCTTCATTATTAAATAAAAGGCAGCTGCAGGCTAATTGGCCGCGCAGTCCTTCATCGCAGAATGGCCGCTCCATGTGGCCTTACCATAAAGCAGACTGGCCTGAGCATACCCGATTTATAAGGATTTATGTCTAATTAATTTAGAACGAATCTACACTGAACAAAAATATAAACACAACACTTTTGGTTTTGCTCCCATTTTGCATGAGCTGAACTCAAAGATCTGAAACATTTTCTACATACACAAAAGTCCCATTACTCTCAAATATTGTTCACAAATCTGTCTAAATCTGTGTTATTATTATTATTTATTATTAAAGAGCCAGGTATATATACATAATACAGACAATTGCAATAATCATAAACAAGAAAAGTTACAAACTGGTACAGAAGGAGAGAGGGCCCTGCCCGTGAGGGCTTACAATCTACATGGTATGGGAGAAGGACACGGTAGGTGTGGGTGAAGTTGGTCATGGCGGTATAGAGGCAGCAGGGTCACTGGTTGTAGGCTTGTCTGAAGAGGTGGGTTTTCATGTTTCTTTTGAAGGATTCCACTGTAATTGAGAGTCTGATATGCTGGGGTATTGAGTTCCAGAGTAATGGGGATGCACGGTAGAAATCTTGGAGTCGATTGTGGGAAGAGGTGATAAGAGGAGAGGAGAGAAGGAGGTCTTGTGCGTGTGGGGATGTATCGAGAAAGTAGCTCAGAGATGTAGGGAGGGGACAGGTTATGGATGGCCTTGTATGTATTTGTTAGTACTTTGAAGTGAATTCGCTGGGCAATGGGGAGCCAGTAAAGGGATTGGCAGAGGGGAGAGGCAGAGGAGTAATAGGGTAAGAGGTGGATTAGTTGGGCAGCAGAGTTGAGGATAGATTGGAGGGGTGCGAGAGTGCTAGATGGAAGGCCACAGAGGAGAGTGTTGCAGTAGTCTAGGCAGGAGATGATGAGGGCATGTACAAGCATTTTTGCAGATTTAAAGTTAAGGAAAGCACGGATGCGGGAAATGTTTTTAAGTTGGAGGCGGCAGGTGGTGGAAAGGGCTTGGATGTGTGCTCGGAAGGAAAGGGCAGAATCCATGGTCACTCCAAGGCAGCAGACTTGGTTGACCGGGGAGAGTGTGCAGCCATCGATCGTGATAGATAGGTCTGTTGGGGGGGTTGAGCAAGATGGAGGAAAGATTATGTATTCTGTTTTATCCATGTTAAGTTTTAGAAAGCGAAAGGCGAAGAAGGATGATATAGAAGATAGACATTGTGGGATTCTTGATAGTATGGTGGTGATGTCTGGACCAGAGAGGTAGATTTGTGTGTCGTCAGTGTTAGTGAGTACTTCTCCTTTGCCGAGACAATCCATCCCACCTCATAGATATGGCATATCAAGGTGCTAATTAGACAGCATGAATATTGCACAGGTGTGCCTTAGACTCCCCACAATAAAAGGCCACTCTGAAATGTGCAGTTTGATCACACAGCACAATGCCACAGATGTCGCAACATTTGAGGGAGCGTGCAATTGGCATGCTGACTGCAGGAATGTCTACCAGAGCTGTTTCCCGTGCAATTACTGTTAATTTCTCTACTATAAGTCATCTCCAAAGGCGTTTCAGAGAATTTGGCAGTACATCCAACCGGCCTCACAACCGCAGACCTCGTGTAACCACACCAGCCCAGGACTTCCACATCCAGCATGTTCACCTCCATGAACATCTGAGACCAGCCACCCGGACAGCTGCAGCAACAATCGGTTTGCATAACCAAAGAATTTCTGCAAAAACTGTCAGAAACCATCTCAGGGAAGCTCATCTGCATGCTCGTCGTGCTTATCGGGGTCTGGACCTGACTGCAGTTCATCATCATAACCGACTTGAGTGGGCAAATGCTTACATTTGATGGCATCTGGCTCGTTGGAGAGGTGTTCTGTTCACGGATGAGTCCCGTTTTTCACTGTTCAGGGCAGATGGCAGACAGCATGTGTGACGTCATGTGGGTGAGCGGTTTGCTGACGTCAAAGTTGTGGATCGAGTGGCCATGATGGCAGTGGGGTTATGGTATGGGCAGGTGTATGTTATGGACACAGGTGCATTTTATTGATGGCATTTTGAATGCACAGAGATCCTGAGGTCCATTGTTGTGCCATTCATCCACGACCATCACCTCATATTGCAGCATGATAATGCACTGCCCCATATTGCAAGGATCTGTACACAATTCCTGGGAGCTGAAAACATCCCAGTTCTTGCAGGGCCAGCATATTCACCGGATATGTCACCCATTGAGCATTTTTGGGATGCTCTGGATCGGAGTATACAACAGCGTGTTCCAGTACCTGCCAATATTCTGCAACTTCGTGCAGCAATTGAAGAGGAGTGGACCAACATTCCACAGGCCACAATCAACAACCTGATCAACTCTATGTGACAGAGATGTGTTGCACTGCGTGAGGAAAATGGTGGCCACACCAGATACTGACTGGTTCCCCCCCCCCCCCCCCCCCAGAAAGGCAAAACTGTGCACATTTTCAGAGTGGCCTTTTATTGTGGGCAGTCTAAGGCACACCTGTACAATATTCATGTTGTCTAATCAGCACCTTGATATGCCACACCTGTGAGGTGGGATGGATAATCTCTGCAAAGGAGAAGTGCTCACTAACACAGATTTAGACAGATTTGTGAACAATATTTGAGAGTAATAGGTCTTTTGTGTATGTAGAAAATGTTTCAGATCTTTGAGTTCAGCTCATGCAAAATGGGAGCAAAACCGAAAGTGTTGTGTTTATATTTTTGTTCAGTGTCATTTGTTGGCTAACTTCGGCAAAGTTGCCGAATCGAGTTTTTCATAACTTCACTCCTCTCTAATGGTGCTTCATCATGCTGGATAAAGAATTGTTCATCACCAAAATTGCACCTGGGTTGTTGGAAGAAGTTGCTGTTTGAGCATTTGTTAATAACATTCTTTGTGAATGGCAGTGCTCTTAGGCAAAATTGAGTCCACTCCCTTGGATGAGAAGCAACCCCACACATTTGGTCTCAGGATGCTTTACTGTTGGCATGACACAGGGCATGGTAATGCTTACATTTTTTCCAGATGTCCCAAACAGTCTGAAGGGGAGAAAATAACTTAACCCCAGTCCTCTGCAGTCCAATCCCAGTACTTACTGCAGAATGTCAATGTGTCATTGATGGTTTTCTTGGAGAAAAACTGCTTTTTGCTGCTCTTCTTGGCACCAGGCCATCTTTCAAAAGCCTTCGCCTCATTCTACCCATGGTAACACTCAATCACTTTCAGCAAAATAAGTCATTTTCAAGATTTAGTTTTAATTAAACTTTTGGATGCCACATGAACTCAAACTATACAGAACATTTTATTACTGTCTATCTATAGCTTAGCACATCATGTCTCCCCAGATCCTCTAGACAGCAATTTTCTGTTATGATGTTCATTTTTACAATTACGCCTTCTGTGACTTTGACCTCATCATACTAATTATATAAGCTGATGCTGGGGATACTCTCAAGCAATAACTCGCAGATCCCACCTGAGTTGTTTTCTACGCGCCACAGTGGAGGGGGCGCCATAATGGTCTGGGGTGCTTTTTCCTTCAGTGGAACAATGGAGCTTCAGGAAGTGTAGGGGCGTCAAACGAACGCTGGCTATGTCCAGATGTTGCAGAGAGCATTCCTCATGACTGAGGGCCCTCGTCTGTGTGGTAACGACTGGGTTTTTCAACAGGACAAAGCTACAGTACACAATGCCTGCAGGACAAGGGACTACTTCCAGGAGAATAACATCACTCTTTTGGCCCATCCTGCGTGTTCCCCTGATCTAAATCCAATTGAGAACCTTTGGGGATGGATGGCAAGGGAAGTTAATCCGTCTGTTAGATCAGTGGGTGACATATGCACATTTTTGGTGTGAGGTACATCTGCACTGCATACGTGACAGGAAAACTAATGTGGTTAATCTGTCTGTTAGTTCGGTGGGTGACCTCAAATAAGGGACGTGGCCCTGGTCGTAGTGCTGCTGGTGTTGGTGGAGATCCTGTTGCAGGGAGAAGACATGGTCGATCTGTGCCAGCTGCACACCCAAATGAAACACCTTCCTCAGGTGCACGTAGACGACAGGACGTTCAACGTCATCTTGTAGGCCCAAATACCAGTGTACGAATGGTGAGGCCAGAACAAGTAGAGACGGTAGTAGATTGGATGGCTGACAGTGTTTCCAGTTCCTTCACATTGTCTCCCACCTAGTCCCCTGCTGAAAGCGCAGAGTTGGCACCTGCAGCCCATGGGTATTTGTCTTTCAGCTCCCTTGCAAATCAGCCAAGCAGTCTGAGCCCCAAGTCATGCAGCAGTCTGCTATGCTTTTTGATGACTCCACCTAGTCCTGCCCCAGAAGTGGAAGAGATGCACTGATGTTCAACCACTTATGTTTCAGTAAGTGGACATGGGAGGACCACCGCAGCACGTCTCTGATGATGATGATGATGATGACAAAACACAGGTACCAACTGCTGAGGCTTTCTGCAGTGTGCAGACCGGCATGGAGGTGTCATGCCCTGCTCAGACGGTGTGCGGAGGTCTGTCAGATTGGCAGCACGTGTCTAACCTTTTGTTTGTTTTGGAATCATGCTGGATCCGTCTTCCTTCAGGTGCTCTGGGTGGGGTCATTGGCTTAAATTGCCTTCAATCCCAGGGGGCCGTGCAGGTTATAGATTTCAGTCTGGCCTTGGATTCAAGGAAGGAAGGATTGTCTGTTCCAGCTCAGATAAGTTTGATTTCTGTTTGTGTTGTTTGTGGTCTAGGCTATTTGTGTGTCTTCTGCCCCTTCTCCCCTTTCACCATCTCAGGGATTCTAGGGTGTTTGCAGTCCAGGCACGAGGACACTTCATTCCTACCATCAAGGTCTGAATGTGGGCTTAGTAGCATAGGGAGAGAAGTCAGGGATGTGTTAGGAGGTGACCTGTCCCAAGCATCTAGCCTAGACACTTGTGTATTTGGTTGTCTGTGTATCTGAGTTCCTGTCCGCCGTGACAGGAGGGCAGGGGTGAAGAGTGGTTGGAAGATGATGTGGAGGATGATGAGGTCCTAGACCCCACATTGAATCAAGGTCATGCGAGTGACATGTGCAGTTCATAGGAAGAGGTGGTGGTCACACAGAGCCTGCCACACAGCAAAAGAGGGAGCAGCGTGCAAAAGCAGAGTGGCCGCCCAGGGACTGAACACACCAAAGCCAGCTATAAGGAGTTTCCTGGCGTGGCAGTTCTTCAGACAATGTGCTGACGACAAGACGCAAGTGGTTTTTAAGCTGTGCAATCAGAGCTCGAAGTGCCTAAATGTTCTAAACCTGAGCACCACCTGCATGACCAGGCATCTAGATGACAAAAAACACGAGCTGCAGTGAAGTACACAACTAAAAAACCACTAAAGAACTCAGGGTTCTCCTGCTCCCTCTTCTGCTGCAGTCTCGGCCTCTTACTCCCTCTCTGGAGTGACAGTGGCACCTGCCACCCCACAAACAGAGGATGTGGCAGCAACACCACCATCTCCACCACCATCACCAAGCATCTCCACACTGTCCTATGGAAGCGTTTAGCTGTTCATCCCCAAAACAATTGAGAGAAAGAGGAAGTACCCCCCTACCCACCCGCGATCCCTGGCCCTGAATGCCAGCATTTCAAAATACTTGGCCTTTGAAATGCTGTCATTTTGTCTGGTGGAGACAGAGACTTGTAAAAACCTTATTGCGGTGGCTGTCCCACAGTACGTGGTTCCCAGCCACCACTACTTTTCAAGGCGAGCCATCCCTGCCTTGCACAACCAAGTGGCAGACAAAGTGAATGCGAATTGTGGCAAGGTCCACATAACCACTGATACGTGGACCTGTAAGCACAGGCAGGGACGTTATATCTCTCTAACTGCACGATGGGTAAATGCAGTGGCTGCTGGGTCATAGTAGTAAGTCCTAACACCACTGAGGATTGCAGGACGTTTCTCGTTGCCTCCTCCTCCTACTCTGCTTCCTCCTCTACTGCCTCCTCATCTGGTCAGCAAAACACCAGCACCACTAATTTCAGCACAGTCAGGGGGAAACGACAGCAGGCATTTTTGATACTCATCTGTTTGGGGGGGAAAAAACCATACCGCGCAGGAGCTGTGGGCGGGCATGGAATAACAGACTGATGAGTGGTTGGTGCCACTGAGCATGAAGCCCGGCCTGGTGGTGTGCAATAACGGGCGGAATCTTGTAGCAGCTTTGGGCCTAGCCGGTTTGATGCACATCCCTTGCCTGGTGCATGCGCTGAATTTGGTGGTGCAGAGGTTCCTGAAAAATTAACCTGATATGTCAGGGCTGCTGCAGAATGTGTGGGCCATCTGTGCGTGCTTTTGGCTTTCTCACCCTGCTGCTGCTCACCTGTCTGCGCTTCAGTGAAACTTCAGCCTTCCCACTCACTGCCTCATATTCGACGTACCCACAAGGTACACATGCTGGAGAGACTGTGCGAGCAGCAGCAGGCGATAGTGGAGTTTCAGCTGCAGCACGCACGGGTGAGTCGCTCTGCAGAACAGCACCACTTTACCACCAAGTGGGCTTCCATGCGGGACGTGTGTGCCATGTTGCGCTGTTTCGAGTACTCCACCAACCGGGACAGTGCAGATGACGACACTCACTGCTACTATCCTACTTCTATGTCTCCTTCAAAAACTGCTTTGGGTGATGATGGAAGAGGATGTGACACAGGAGGAAGAGGAGGAGGAAGAGGGATCATTTCCATGGTTATCAGGCCAGCCATTCACAAGTGGCTTGGAGGGTGGGTTCCTGCACCAACAGAGGCCAGTTACACAACTGTCCAGCTAGGGCACAGTTCTGGAGGATTAGGAGGAGGATGATGATGAGGAACCATGTTCACAGCAGGGCGGCACCCAAAGCAGCTCATGGGCATCACTGGAGCGTGGTTGGGGGGATACAGAGGACACAGACGATACACCTCCCACAGAGGACAGCTTGTTGTTGCCTCTGGGCAGCCTGGCACACATGAGCAACAACATGCTGCAGTGCCTGCGCAACAATCGCCAAGTTGCTCACATTCTAACCAGTGCTGATTACTGGGTGGCCACCCTGCTGGATCCCCGCTACAAGGACAATGTGCTGTCCTTAATTCCATCACTGGAGCGTGATCGGAAGATGCGTGAGTACAAGCGCACGCTGGTAGATGTGCTGCTGATGGCTTTCCCACCTGACAGTGGGGCTCAGTGGAAGCACAAGGCAAAAGAGGACGAGGAAGAAATTGCCAATGCAGCTGGGGCACTGCCAGCACCTCAGAAGGGAGGGTTAGCATGGTCGAAATGTGGAAAAACTTTGTCAGCACGCTACAACAACCAGCAGCACCAGCTGATACAGAACATCTTAGCAGGAGGCAGAATTTCAACAACATGATGGAACAGTACCTGTGCACACGCCTACATGTACTGACTGATGGTCTGCCCTATTCAAATTCTGAGTCTCCAAATTAGGCACATGGCCTGAGCTTGCCCTTTACGCGTTGAAGGTGCTGGCCTGCCCTGCGGGCAGTGTATTGTCTGATCGTGTGTTTAGCACGGCAGGGGGGATGGTGATCACAGACAAGTGCAGCCGCCTGTCCAAAGCCAACGTGGACACGCTCACGTGCATTTTCTTTGCATTCCCTTTCTATTTCCCAATTTTGGGGCGTTCCAAAAAATAAAATAAAAATAAAAATAAAAAAAATTATAAAAACCCAACAAAAACAGTGCTGGCTACCTCCTCCTCCACTGCCACTTCCACCTACACTGCCACGTCCACCGCCTCCTTAACCCCCTACTCCACTTTGACCTCCGCCTCCTAGTTCTAGATTTTTTTTTTTTCTGACCCAAAGTTCGGCCGAACCCGGCGAACCCTAACATCCACGGGTCCACTCATCTCTAATCCTACATTAAGCCTCCTAGGAGATAAAAACATAATAAAGGGTTCAGAGCAGCTATGAGGCTGTTGATGTTAGGAAGAATAACTGTACTGCAGGTCTGGATGTCTAGGTTTTCATACTAGAAAAATAAAGTAAAGAAGAATATACAGTTTGAAGGAGGAATTATTTTAAGTTTATGGATTACATTTTTGTAAGCATTTTTGTATTCTTTTTCATTATGGATTGTAATGTTTTATGCTGAAAACGATTAAAAAAAATGAAAGAATTGAGTGGTCTGCCTAGTTAAAGAAACATCATTAGTAACTAGGATATTTGTCTTGTTAGGCATGTTCACATCTGGGTTGGAGGCTCCATTCACGGCCTTCATTGCAGATTCCGCCAAAAAGACTGGACATGCAGGACTTTGTTTTTGGATAAAAAGTGGACACCCGAACAGAAATCGAATGAACCCCATTATAGTCATTAGGGTCTGTTCGGTTCTGTTGGTTTCAGTTATGTGCCAAAGCCAGCAATTGTGTTATTTAGTCATTTTTTTTCTGCCTCTCTAAGAGAGACGAACAAGGGAAATAACTAGCAATGATATGAATGTGATATTAGGCCTATGGGCTAAAAGCTAGAAGGATTTGATGGAGCATACAAAATAAATTGTTATTCTCTTAAAATCAGGAGTTACTAGGAAGAAGATCTTTCTTTTAATTATAGACCTTTCAATTTTTATTTTTTTTGCAACAGTTAGCATATTTACGGCCACTTTTACATCTGAGTTGTTTGTGAATCTGATCTTAAATTATCATATCAGAGGTTTTATAGTCACCATCTTGTATATATTGTGTGTTTTCATGCACTCCTTCCTAGTTAGTCTGCAGTTGTTCTTGTTGGCTGTGCTGGTTTACATTCATACATGAAAGCCAGCATTGCTATGTTGCTTAATTTTAGGTAGGGTATTTATTGTTTTGTCTTTTATTCATACTATTTATTCATCAAACCAGTTCCTTTTAAAATGTTTTGTTTGTACTTTTATGCAATACTCCAATATGACTATACACTTCTGATTGTTGGTGCTCTATCTTGTCTAAATAGTCATTGGTTTTACTACCTTTTTGGGGTTGAAAAAATGGGTCTTGTGTAGCCCCAACACATGTTACATTTACAGAGACTACTATTGTATGTTAGAATAAATTGTAATCAACATGTCTGTGAAAGATATTGGTGTGATCAGTTGGAGGAGTGCATCAAGTCAATGTTTGCTTTTCCCCCTGCTTAGACCACATTGCATTCTTTTGACAGAAGCTATGGACAAAAGTACCGCTGTTTTACTACTCCCAAATCCCTTAAATAACTTGCATACAATATGTATTTCACTGCTTTTATGATTCTCATTAAAGTCCTGAAATCCTTTCACTTTCTTCTGCTTACTTTAGGTTCAGCTCTTGGCAGAGAGATCTGAGGCAGTACGAGCAAAGATATCCAAGATGGTTGTGGTGATAGTTCTACTCTTCACTATCTGTTGGGGACCCATCCAGCTCTTCATTTTGTTTCAAGCCTTTGATTCAAATTTTCAGAAAAGCTATGAAACCTACAAGCTGAAAATTTTTGCACATTGTATGTGTTATTCCAATTCCTCTGTCAATCCTATTGTGTATGCTTTCATGGGGGCCAACTTCAGAAAGTCTTTTAAGAAAGCATTTCCTTTTATATTCAAGCCAAAGGTTGGAGGATTAGGAGGAGGATGATGAGGTTGAGTGCATCACTCTAGCAGCAAGGAATAATGAGATGCAATTTGCGTCATCAGGAACCCGAGCAGCATAATAACCAGTTCTTAAAAATTGCAATAAGCAATGTGTTCTTGTGGTAGCCAGATATATTGTATTGTATGTTTTGTTGTTAATTTAGTTTAAGGCTTGATTAGTCAAGTTTGTATACTATATGTATATTAAATTTACAGTGAGTAGTTTGTTTCCATGAGCACCCAACATGCTGGCTGCCCAAAATCAGATAACTAGTGTGTAACAAGAGAAAAAATAGTCTGTTGAAGGGTCTCGCTATTTAAAAAAAAAAAAGAAAATTCATCACGGCATTCAATTTTGGGCATTTTAAGATTCGGCAATGCTAATGAAATAAATTTTATTATTTTTTTATATATATATATATAGACATCAAAAGAATGAGGCAGCACTCCAGGTAAAAGTGAAAAATGGTGGATCTTTTATTCCCTCTGCAACGTTTCAACCGTCTCAATGCGGTCTTTCTCTAGCTTGAGAAAGACCGCATTGAGACGGTTGAAACGTTGCAGAGGGAATAAAAGATCCACCATTTTTCACTTTTACCTGGAGTGCTGCCTCATTCTTTTGATGTCTATCCATTTGTAGCCGCTTGAGCCCACGGCTGAGAGGACGTGCACCTTTATTTCTGTCTTGTGCTGCTGAGACCCGCATTTTGGTTTCTATATATACAGACGTGGACAAAATTGTTGGTACCCTTTGGTCAATGAAAGAAAAAGTCACAATGGTCACAGAAATAACTTTAATCTGACAAAAGTAATAATAAATTAAAATTCTATAAATGTTAACCAATGAAAGTCAGACATTGTTTTTCAACCATGCTTCAACAGAATTATGTAAAAAAATAAACTCATGAAACAGGCATGGACAAAAATGATGGTACCCCTAGAAAACACAGAACATAATGTGACCAAAGGGACATGTTAATTCAAGGTGTGTCCACTAATTAGCATCACAGGTGTCTACAACCTTGTAATCAGCCATTGGGCCTATATATATGGCTCCAGGTAATCACTGTGTTGTTTGGTGATATGGTGTGTACCACACTCGACATGGACCAGAGGAAGCAAAGGAAAGAGCTGTCTCAAGAGATCAGAAAGAAAATTATAGACAAGCATGTTAAAGGTAAAGGCTATAAGACCATCTCCAAGCAACTAGATGTTCCTGTGAGTACAGTTGCACATATTATTCATAAGTTTAAGATCCATGGGACTGTAGCCAACCTCCCTGGACGTGGCCGCAGGAGGAAAATTGATGACAAATCTAAGAGACGGATAATCCGAATGGTAACAAAAGAGCCTAGAAAGACTTCTAAAGAGATTCAAGGTGAACTTCATGCTCAAGGAACATCAGTGTCAGATCGCACCATCCGTCGTTGTTTGAGCCAAAGTGGACTACATGGGAGACGACCAAGGAGGACACCATTGTTGAAAACGAATCATAAAAAAGCAAGACTGGAATATGCCAAACTACATGTTGACAAGCCACAAAGCTTCTGGGAGAATGTCCTGTGGACAGATGAGACAAAAATCGAAGTTTTTGCCAAGGCACATCAGCTGTATGTTCACAGACGAAAAAATGAAGCATATCAAGAAAAGAACACTGTCCCTACTGTGAAACATGGAGGAGGCTCTGTTATGTTCTGGGGCTGCTTTGCTGCGTCTGGCACAGGGTGTCTTGAATCTGTGCAGGGTACAATGAAATCTCAAGACTATCAAGGAATTCTAGAGAGAAATGTACTAGCCAGTGTCAGAAAGCTTGGTCTCAGTCGCAGGTCATGGGTCTTGCAACAGGACAATGACCCAAAACACACCGCTAAAAACACCCAAGAATGGCTAAGAGGAAAAAATTGGACTATTCTAAAGTGGCCTTCTATGAGCCCTGACCTCAATCCTATTGAGCATCTTTGGAAGGAGCTGAAACATGCAGTCTGGAAAAGGCACCCTTCAAACCGGACACAACTGGAGCAGTTTGCTCATGAGGAGTGGGCCAAAATACCTGCTGAGAGGTGCAGATGTCTCATTGACAGTTACAGGAAGCGTTTGATTGCAGTGATTGCCTCAAAAGGTTGCGCAACAAAATATTAAGTTAGGGGTACCATCATTTTTGTCCATGCCTGTTTCATGAGTTTATTTTTTTACATAATTCTGTTGAAGCATGGTTGAAAAACAATGTCTGACTTTCATTGGTTAACATTTATAGAATTTTAATTTATTATTACTTTTGTCAGATTAAAGTTATTTCTGTGACCATTGTGACTTTTTCTTTCATTGACCAAAGGGTACCAACAATTTTGTCCACGTCTGTATATATATATATATATATATATATATATATATATATATTTAAATAATTGAATGCCAAGAGTGTGCAAAGCAGTAATCAAAGCAAAAGGTGGCTACTTTGAAGAACCTAGAATATGACATATTTTCAGTTGTTTCACACTTTTTTGTTATGTATATAATTCCACATGTGTTAATTCATAGTTTTGATGCCTTCAGTGTGAATCTACAATTTTCATAGTCATGAAAATAAAGAAAATTCTTTGAATGAGAAGGTGTGTCCAAACTGTTGGTCTGTACTGTATGTTCGAGGTCCTTAAAGGGTCAAATCATATAGATATTTATTTCCAAATGACCTTCAGTATGTTGATGTTTTAGGCAGGTATCGAGTCCACAATACTGAATGTTGTTGAATCTCCAAACAGAGACTTAAAGAGGCTGTCCGGGTTCAGAGCTGAACCCGGACATACCCTTATTTTCACCCCAGGCAGCCCCCCTGAGGCTAGCATCGGAGCATCCCAGAGCTTCCGCCCGGCAGTGTGTTCAGTGATGTCGCCGGCTCTGATGGGTGGGCTTTAGCGCTGCCCTAGCCGTTTTACTGGCTAGGGCAGCGCTAAAGCCTGCCTATCAGTGCCGGTGACATCACAGGGCTTCCTGGCAGCCCCATGGAGAGCTGGTGCATCACCAGAACTCTTGAAAATGCCTTTGCCCTGCGTGATTTAGCACAGGGCAAAGGAGAGCATCAGAGCATGAACTGCTCCGATGCTCAAGTCAGGGGGGCTGCCTGGGTAAAACCCCTGGACCACCCCTTTAATCCTTATCAATAGTAGTCTTCTGTGCTTGCATGATGGATAATTGGTACGGCCACTGTGTTTCTCTGTACGGGGCCAGTAGTCAGTTCAGTTTGTCAGCAGCACTTCTTCCCCTCAGCATCTAAAGCCTAGATTCTTAATTAGCTTTTGGCTCTTAGATATCAAGGAAAGCTCCGACTGTACCAAGAAAGCTCTATAATGCATAAGGCCTATTCACACAGGAGCGTTCTTTGACATCTAAGAGCCAAAAGCTAATTCGATTTTATAAGGACAATAGGTGTTCTTGACTGCGAGGGCCCCATGGTAGAATTCTGGACCAAGATTGTGTATTCATAATCAGCTATATGCTGGATGTTTTTAGAGGTCTATGTGATGTTGTAAATTTTGTATTATTGTCAATAAAAAGATATTTTGCACATATTGATTAGACTTTTGTCCTTCTGTGCACCTACACTAAAATATGCTGGAACATCTCTATAAAACCATGGAAACTTTCTATACACAACAGAAAAAAAAATTGCCAGTCATGGTAACTGACTAATCTTTCTTACAGCAATAGTGCACGCTGCAGGCGTCGACAGTTCAGTACTCTAAAAGTACTAATTGTCTTAAAGCAGTACCCCCAGAAGGACTACTGTAAAGGGTTAATTTCCATTAGCAGAGTTAATACAATGCTTCTAGAATTAAATGTTGTGATTTGTTATGTATATGCACTTAATAGCACAGTATGTGTAACATATGGTTAGGTTGTTAGGCTGATGGACCAGGCTGCCCCCTGGCTTGTTAGAAAGAGAGAGTCTAGTCTGAAGCAACTTGGAAGAAAGACATGTGTGAGAGAACTCTTGCACAACTAGGCCCAAGTTCAAAGAACCCTAGTCTCTGAGACTACAATGGCCCAGAAAGCAGCCATATTTATTATTAAAGCCCAATTCATTCCATAGCACTGTACATATGAAAAGAGGTACACATACATAATACAGACAATTGCACCAAGCATGAACAAGACGAGTTACAAACTGGTACAGAAGGAGAGAGGGCCCTGCCCGTGAGGGCTTACAATTTACATGGTATGGGAGAAGGACACAATAGGTGAGGGTAAAGTTGGTCATGGCGGTATAGAGGCAGCAGGGTCACTGGTTGTAGGCTTGTCTGAAGAGGTGGGTTTTCATGTTTCTTTTCAAGGATTCCACTGTAGGTGAGAGTCTGACATGTTGGGGTAGTGAGTTCCAGAGTGTGGGGAATGCGCAGGAGAAATCTTGGAGGTGATTGTGGGAAGAGGTGATAAGAGGAGAGGAGAGAATGAGGTCTTGTGAGGATCGGAGATTGCGTGTGGGGATGTATCGGGAAAGTAGCTCACAGATTTAGGCAGGGGACAGATTGTGGACAGCCTTGTATGTATTTGTTAGTATTTTGAACTGAATTTTATGGGCAATGGGGAGCTAGTGAAGAGATTGGCAGAGGGGAGAGGCAGAGGAGTAACAGGGTGAGAGGTGGATTAATCGGGTAGCAGAGTTGAGTATAGATTGGAGGGGTGCCAGAGTGCTAGATGGAAGGCCACAGAGAAGGCTGTTGCAGTAGTCTTGGCAAGAGATGATGAGGGCATGTACAAGCATCTTCGCAGACTCAAAGTTGAGGAAAGCGCGGATGCGAGAGATGTTTTTGAGTTGGAGTCGGCAGGTGGTGGAAAGGGCTTGGATGTGCAGTCGGAAGGAGAGGGCAGAATCCAATGTCACTCTGAGGCAGCGGACTCGTGGAGGGTGTGCAGCCATTGATAGTGATAGATAAGTCGTTTGGGGATGTTGAGCAAGATGGGGGAAAGATGATGAAATCTGTTTCATCCATGTTAAGTTTTAGAAAATGAGAGGAGAAGAAGGAGGATATGGAAGATGGGCATTGTGGGACTCTGGATAGTAAGGTGGTGATGTCTGGACCAGAGAGGTAGATTTGTGTGTCGTCAGCATAAAAGTGATACTAAAAGCCATAGGACTCTATGAGCTGTCCCAGGCCGAAAGTGTAGCTAGAGAAGAGCAGGGGTCCTAGGACAGAGCCTTGCGGGACACCAACAGAGAGGGAATGAGACGAGGAGGTGGTGTGAGAGTGGGAGACGCTAAATGTTCTGTCTGTGAGATATGATGTGATCCAGAAGAGGGCCAGGTCAGTGATGCCAAGAGATGAGAGAGTTTGTAAGAGAAGGGAGTGGTCGACAGTGTCAAAGGAAGAGGACAGGTCAAGGAGAAGGAGGACAGAGCAATGTTTTTGGTTTTGGCTGTTAGTAGGTAATTAATGACTTTCGTGAGGGGTCTCAGTTGAGTGGTGGGGTTGGAAGCCAGATTGTAGCCGTTCAAAGAGGGAGCAGGAGGAAAGATGAGAGGACAGTTCAGAATGGACATGTTGCTCAAGTAACTTTGAGGCATATGGACGAAGTCATATTGGGCGATAACTGGACAAAGAAGATGGGTCAAGTGAAGACTTTTTGAGGATGGGTGTAATTGTAGCATGTTTAAAACCAGAGGGGAAGACAGAGGTTAGTGATAGGTTAAATAGATGAGTTAGGGCTGAGATAAACACTGTGGTGAGGTTAGGGATGAGGTGGGATGGGATTGGGTCAAGTGCACAAGTGGTGAGATGTGATCTGGAGAGTAGAGTGGAGAGTTTTTCTTCTGTAATGGTGGAGAAGCGGGTTTTGGGAGAAGAGGACTGAGCAGTTGTGTAGAGGGTATGTGGGGACTGTGCACTGAAGCTTTCTCTGATGTTGACTATCTTTTGATTGAAGTATGTGGCAAAGTCCTCAGCTGAGAGGAGAGGGTGGGGACACTGGGGGGTGGAGAAGGGATTTAAAAGTGTTAAAAAGTTGTTTAGGGCTGTGGGACAGGGAAGATATGAGAGATGAGAAGTAGGCCTGTTTTGCATCAGCAAGTGAGGATTTGAAAATGAGGAGGGATTGCTAGTATGTGGTGATCCTTAGAGGGGGATTTCTTCCATCGCCGCTCAGCAGCCCTGTAAGCTTGTCTGAGTTTTTTGGTCAGGTTGGTGTGCCAGGGTTGTCTGTTGATTTTTCGGGGTTTGTTGTGTGTGAGGGGGGCAACAATGTCCAGAGCTGTACTTATTGTGGTGTTATATAGGGTGGTGGCAGTATCTGGGTCTTGGAGGGAACAAATGGTAGAGAGTGGCAGAAGAGAGTCAGAAAGCAAGCGAAAGTCGAGATGTTTAAGGTTCCTGCAAGGGTGTGTTAGTGTGTGGAGAGAGGCAAATTAGAAAGGTTAGATACTACCAGAGCACTGCAGAGAGTAGGAAATCAGAAGGTTTAGAACACACAAGGCCATGCATTAGACTCAGACAACAAGGTATTGTGCAAAATTGTGGCAAAGGGACTTTGCTGCTGTGGAAACACTTTTAGAAGCTTGGCCACCTGTCACCACCAGACATCTGAGAAACTCTGACAGATGCCTTTCAGAACCTCCTCCTTGAGCTTCCTTTGTTTTGGTTTTCAGTTCCTCATCTCGTTAGCCTCTCTCAGCTGTCATGTAGTTGGACTGATTGCATCCCTTTAAATTCCTACCCATAATGCATTAGTGTGCGGTTTATACAACTTCCTGGAGTGTGTGTGCATGCTGATCCTATTTCCCAATCTTCTACAAGATAATTGTCGTACATTCATTTGTGAATTTCTGTTTGCTAGATCCCAGGTGACCCTGACTCCCTCCGTGTCTAGTGTAGGGAGCCAGTGGTCGTGTCCCCTCACTATTATAGGGTGTTCAGCTGTTATACAGTCGAGGTACGAGGATATGCGATCATCTACCATTGGGATTTTCGCATAGGCTGAGCAGTCAGGGAGAGTGCCAGGTCTTATGCAGGGGTCTCCCTTTTTGTTCCTTAGTTTTGGATCCAGTGAGTCATATATTCATTTTGTATTGTCTTGTTTCCTGTACACCTTCCGTGACATTATAAACCGCCAAAACCGTCTCAAGCATGGATCCGGTTTCACTTTTGACTGAACGCTTCCAGGGTCTTTCATTGGAGGTAGCTGATCTCCGTAAGACTCTTTCTCAGTTTCAAGTGACCGGTTCAGCTTGCGTTCATGGAGTTTGTTCTGAGCCTAGGATCTCGCTCCCAGATACGTTCTCCGGGGGTAGTGAGAATTTTGTGCGTTTTAGAGAGGCTTGCAAACTCCATTTTCGCCTTCTTTCCCATTCCTCTGGTGATGAGGAATGGAGGGTGGGGATCATTATATCGCTGCTCAGGGGTAACTCTCAGTCGTGGGCCTTTTCGCTGTCGGTGGGGGACGGCCCCTCCGTTCAGTGGAAGAATTCTTTTTAGCCCTGGATCAGATATATGATGATCCAGATCGTATTGCTTTGGCTGAGTCTAGACTACGTCTGTTATGCCAGGGTAAACAATCCGCAGAGATATACTGCTCAGAATTTCGGAGATGGGCAGCTGATACTGGTTGGAATGATGCTGCACTCCGAAGTCAATTTTGCCATGGTCTTTCAGAGGGAATGAAAGATGCATTTGCCTTTCATGAGAGGTCTATCTCCTTGGACTCTGCTATGTCTCAGGCCATTCGTATTGACAGGCGTCTTAGAGAGAGAGGAGAGAGCACTCCTTCCTGTCATACTCAATCCCAGGACAGTGCAGCGGTCTCATTCTGTGCGCAGGGGTCTCAGTCGCTGTCAGCCCCTTCTGAGCAGGAGCCCATGCAGCTGGGGTTGATTGCCTCTAACAATAGAAGATTCAGCCCGCATGGGAAGGTTTGTTTTTGTTGTGGAGGTATAAATCATTTGGCAAATGTTTGTCCCTCTAGGAGATTCAGGCAGTTTTTTGGGAGTAATAAAGAAACAAAAAGGAAAAAATCTTTTAAAAATGTTCCATCTGTTACTATTGGCAGGGTTGAGGCGGAAATTGAAGGTTTTCCGTTTGCTTGTAGTTCCCGTTTTGTCCTGCCTGCCAGTGTGGCGCTAGAGAGCAAGAACATTTTTTGTGAGATTTTTGTAGATAGTGGAGCAGCTGTCAATCTCATTGATAATCAATTTGCCATAACTCATGGTTTTCAGGTATGCACTTTGGGAAAGGATATTCCTGTTTTTGCTATTGATTCCGCTCCACTTTCTCAGAAATCATTAAAGGGCATAGTTCACAATATCCGTTTAATTGTGAGTGATGCTCATGTTGAGGATGTGTCATGTTTCGTCCTTAGCGGATTGCCTACTCCTCTTGTGTTGGGGCTACACTGGCTCACTAAACATAACCCCACCATTGATTGGCAAGCGAGGCAAATAAATGGTTGGAGTGACTTTTGCAGAGAGAATTGCCTCCCGACATCTGTTTCTGAGGTTGCTACTAAGACTGTACCATCTTTTCTCTCTGAATTTTCGGATGTCTTCTCTGAGAGTGGAGTTCAGTATTTGCCCCCGCACAGGGAGTACGATTGCCCTATTAATCCTATCCCAGGTGCCAAGCTGCCTAAATCTCGTTTATACAATCTTTCCCAACCTGAAAGGATCGCTATGCGTACTTATATCTCTGAGAGTCTGAGAAAAGGACACATACGACCCTCGAAGTCACCTGTTGCCGCTGGTTTTTTCTTTGTTAAGAAAAAAGATGGTTCTTTAAGACCTTGTCTGGATTTCAGAGAGCTGAACAGTATCACTATTCGTGACCCTTATCCGCTTCCTCTAATCCCGGACCTGTTTAACCAGGTTGTTGGGGCTAAAGTCTTTTCCAAATTAGATCTAAGAGGGGCATACAACCTGGTCAGGGTCAGAGAAGGAGACGAATGGAAGACGGCCTTCAATACCCTTGAGGGCCATTTTGAAAATTTGGTTATGCCTTTTGGTTTGATGAATGCCCCAGCCGTTTTTCAGCATTTCGTGAACAGCATTTTTTATCATTTGATGGGAAAATTTGTAGTGGTGTATTTGGATGACATTTTGATTTTTTCTCCTGATTTCAAAACTCATAAGGAACATTTACGTCAGGTCTTGCTCATTCTGCGGGAGAATAAATTATATGCAAAACTGGAAAAATGTGTGTTTGCGGTTCCAGAAATTCAATTTCTGGGGTTTCTTCTCTCCGCTTCTGGTTTTCGCATGGACCCCGAGAAGGTCCGCGCTGTGCTTGAGTGGGAGCTTCCTGAGAATCAGAAGGCGCTGATGCGTTTTTTGGGCTTTGCCAATTATTACAGGAAGTTTATTTTGAATTATTCCTCTGTTAAACCACTCACTGATATGACCAGAAAGGGGGTAGATTTTTCTTCTTGGTCGGTAGAGGCGCGTAAGGCTTTTTCTAATATCAAGGAGAGTTTTGCTTCCGCTCCCATCTTGGTGCAACCTGATATTTCTTTACCCTTCATAGTTGAGGTTGATGCTTCTGAGGTGGGTGTGGGTGCGGTCTTGTCTCAGGGTTCCTCTCCTGCCAAATGGCGACCGTGTGCCTTTTCCTCAAAGAAACTCTCCTCCGCAGAGAGAAATTACGATGTGGGAGATAGGGAATTGTTGGCCATCAAGTTGGCTTTTGAGGAATGGCGCCATTGGCTGGAGGGAGCCAGACACCCTATTACCGTGTTTACTGACCATAAAAATCTGGCCTACTTGGAGTCAGCCAAGCGTCTGAACCCGAGACAGGCCAGATGGTCTTTGTTCTTTTCAATATTTAATTTTGTTGTCACGTTCCGCCCTGGAGTTAAGAATGTATAGGCAGATGCCCTGTCACGTTGTTTTCCGGGAGGCGGAAATTTTGAAGACCCGGGTCCCATTTTGGCTGAAGGTGTGGTGGTCTCTGCTCTTTTTTCTGAATTGGAGGCAGAGGTGCATGCAGCCCAGTCAGAGGCTCCTGATCTTTGTCCTCCTGGGAGGTTGTTTGTGCCTCTCGCTTTAAGACACAAGATTTTTAAGGAACACCACGATACGGTCCTTGCTGGGCACCCGGGGGTAAGAGCCACACTGGATCTCATCGCTCGGAGATTCTGGTGGCCTGCGCTTCGTAAGTCGATTGAGGGTTTTGTGGCAGCCTGCGAGACTTGCGCTCGTACCAAAGTCCCTCATTCACGGCCATCAGGTCCTCTCCTTCCCTTACCCATTCCTTCCCGTCCTTGGACACATCTGTCCATGGACTTCATAACGGACCTGCCTCGTTCCTCGGGGAAGACTGTGATTCTGGTGGTGGTGGACCGTTTTAGCAAAATGGTGCATTTCATCCCTTTTCCTGGTTTGCCCAATGCTAAGATGCTGGCGCAGGCATTTATTGATCACATTGTCAAATTGCACGGTATTCCTTCAGACATAGTCTCTAATAGGGGCACGCAGTTTGTTTCCAGATTCTGGAAGGCTTTCTGTTCTCGCTTGGGGGTTCGGTTGTCATTCTCTTCTGCTTTCCACCCGCAGTCGACTGGCCAGACAGAGCACGTCAATCAGAATCTGGAGACATATCTGCGCTGTTTTGTGGCGGAGAATCAGGAGGGTTGGTGTTCTTTTTTGTCCCTTGCTGAGTTTGCTTTAAATAACCGTCGTCAGGAGTCCTCTGATAAGTCACCATTTTTTGGTGCATATGGGTTTTATCCGCAGTTTGGGACTTTCTCGGGAGAGGGGTCTTCTGGTTTACCTGATGAGGACAGATTCTCCTCGTCTTTGTCATCTATTTGGCAAAAGATTCAGGATAATCTAAAGAGCATGAGTGAGAGATATAAGCGTGTGGCAGATAAGAGACGTGTGCTTGGTCCGGACCTGAATGTTGGTGATCTGGTGTGGTTGTCTACCAAGAATATCAAATTGAAGGTTCCCTCCTGGAAGTTGGGTCCTAGGTTTATTGGGCCTTACAAAATCCTGTCTGTCATCAATCCTGTTGCCTATCGTCTTGATCTTCCTCAGACTTGGAAGATCCATAATGTTTTTCATAAGTCCTTATTGAAACCTTATGTTCAACCCATTGTACCCTCGCCTTTGCCTCCTCCTCCGATTATGGTTGATGGGAATCTTGAATTTCAGGTCTCTAGGATTGTGGATTCTCGTCTTGTCCGCGGTTCTCTTCAGTACCTTGTTCATTGGGAGGGTTATGGTCCTGAGGAGAGGATGTGGGTCCCAGTGACGGACATTAAGGCCTCTCGTCTCATCAGGGCTTTCCATAGGTCCCATCCTGAGAAGGTGGGTTCTGAGTGTCCGGAGTCCACTCGTAGAGGGAGGGGTACTGTCACAACCAGACAGCTGAGAAGCTCTGACATAGGCCTTTCAGAACCTCCTCCTCGAGTTTTCTTTGTTGTGGTATTCAGTTCCTCATCTCGTTAGCCTCTCTCAGCTGTCATGTAGTTGGACTGATTGCTTCCCTTTACATTCCTCCCCATAATGCTTTACTGGGCGGCTTATACTTCTTCCTGGAGTGTGTGCATGCTGATCCTGTTTCCCAGTCTGCTACAAAGTTAAGTGCTGTACATTTATCTGTTATTTTCTGTTTGCTGGATCCCAGGTGACCCTGACTCCCTCCGTGTCTGGTGTAGGGAGCCGGTGGTCGTGTCCCCTCACTATTGTAGGGTGTTCAGGGGTTATATAGTCGAGGTACGTGGATATGCAACCATCCACCTTTGGGATCTTTGCATAGGCTGAGCAGCCAGGGAAAGTGCTAGGTCTTGTGCAGGGGTCTCCCTTTTGGTTCCTTAGCTTTGGATCCAGTGAGTCATATATGCATGTTGCTTTGTCTTGTTTCCTGTACACCGTCCGTGACATCGCGACGCTGCAGAGAGGTCACGCTCTCAGAAAACAGGAAAAGAACACTCACCCTAACTTTTTATGTGATTTGTTTCAGGTCAAAGGCCGATATTTCGTGGACTCCTACCTTCAAGATGAGAATATCGGGCCGATCAGGGGTTTAATTGATACAGGATCACAGGCAACTATCTTATCACATAGTTACTTCCAACAAGTTCTAGACTTAACAGCAAAGAGACCGAGATTGAAATCATTCAATGGCTCTCTGATAAGTGTAGGTGGAGACGCTTTGCAGGTAAAAGGTACATCATGGTTGACATTCAAAATTGGCAAGAAGACAATTAAACACCCCACACTGATTGTGGACCTTCCATATGATCGGCTGATCATAGGAATTGACCTTTTGAAAAGGTTGAGCTCCATAATAGACTACATTAATGAAGCAGTCTGGACTCAGGTAAAGGCACCCATTGCCTATGATTATTCTTGCAATGCACAAACCCAACGTAGTTGTCATGTGATTGAAGAGAGGCCTAACTCTGTTGAAGTTCATTTCAGGAACAGTCAAACACCGGATGTCACAAAATCGCGGACCTGGCCAAATATACTCAATCCATGGTACAGATTGAAAAGGTCAATGACAATTTATTGATTCCCGTACAGGTGAACAATATAGCCCGGGTGAAATATGCCAAGTTGGATCTGAAATCCGAAGCCAGCTACATAAGCTTAGGACTCTTAAAACAGGTCACCAATCCTAAAATGATAAAAAATTCCTCTCCACAGGAACAATGGGTTCATGCTCTGGATGGAGATTCCCAGAGTCATAATGTAGTTGCAAAATGTCTTTTGTCTATCTCCCTAGGAAGTAAGACTACAGAACACGTTTTCATCGTGTTGAATGAGCCACGGCATCAGATATATATGGGTAATGACCTTCTACACCGATTTGCCGTGCAGATTGATCTGGTAAATAATACCCTCTGGTCCAGATTACCGGGAGACCCAGAGGGATTCCAGGATGTGAAGCAAGCCTTGAGATGGGGACAACAGATGCCCTATGCCGTGAGTATTATGGTTGCCGAGGAGGTTAAAATCCCTGAAGGATGTAAACCATTTCTTCTTCCCATCCAAGTGAAAAAGGGACAAACTCTGAAGAACGCAGACGCTTTGATCTGTTTGTCCAACCGGATGCAGAAACTCGGCCTACAGGTAAAACCCACTCCTATAATTAACATCCATCAGGATCCATTGCACATGATAATCCATAACATGGCTCCCCATAGCATATCCCTGCAGAAGAACACAGTAATTGGTCTAGCTATGGATTCGGAATATTATACTTTTGGGTTCCAGAATGATGTAATTGGACTTATTCCTGATGAATACCTAACAGAAGAACAAATATTGGAACAATGTTTTTCCTCAACACCTGAGGGGTTATTCAATATCCACTCTGTTTATCCTTTCAGTCCTGAAAAGGGTACATGCCACATCGAAGAGTCATCATTGGTTTTCAACCAGGAGATCGATGAAAAGGAGTACGAGTCATGCCAACAAGGAAAGGATAAGGTACGCTACACCCAAAATGATTTAACCAGTGAGCCTGAAGAAACTTACGAGTTAAGTCAGCCTGAATTCTTCCCAGAATTTCAGGAACGGGTGGAAGAGCAAATCTCTATAGCTAACGCGTGCTCCAACGAGTCAGAGCGTCAACAGCTAAAGGAGCTCGTTACAGAATTCCAGGACATATTTGCCAAGGATTCTTATGACCTGCAAGTCGCAAGAATCCAGACAGATCCTAATGCACCCCCTGTCTTTGTCAAACAATACCGACTTCCGCTGGCGGCTTACGAGTCCCTATCGGAAATCGTCAAAAATCTGGAGAAAAGGGGCATCATCCGTCCGATACATAGCTCGTTCAACCATCCTATACTTGGAGTCCTCAAACCCAACGGTCAATTTAGTCTCTGCTCGGACCTAAGACAATTGAACAAACGTGTTTACATGTCCGGATGGCCCGTGCCATACATTGACCAGTGTTTGGCGCAAATTCAAGGATCCAAAATTTTCACCGCCCTTGACTGTGCACAAGGATATTGGACGATTAAAGTGGACGAAAGGGATCAGTACAAACTGGCCGTTACATTTGGAAAGACACAATATGCATGGACCCGACTACCCTTCGGGTACATAAATGCGGGCCATGAATTTGCTGTATTCATGCATAAGGCAATGCCTGATGCCACTGAACGAGGTACCTTATCCTATGTGGATGACATTCTAATCAAAAGCACAACTTTTGAGGAACACATTGTAGAACTGAAGCATGTACTAACCCAACTTAGAAAAGCTGGTGTGAAACTTTCTTTGCAGAAGGCTCAATGGTGTCGTGCCAAGGTAAATTTCTTCGGTCATGAAATCACTGCTGATGGAATCAACCCACAGAAGAAGAAGGTGGAAGCAGTGATCAACACCAAATCACCTACTAATCTCAAGGAGTTGAGATCCTTCTTGGGCATGATGAACTATTCCCGTAGGTTTATAGATAATTATGCCGAAATTACAAAACCTCTTTTGCAGTTGCTGAAGAAAGGAGTGAAATGGGAATGGAGTAAGCATCATGAGCAAGCTGTGAATGAACTCAAGGCCAAGCTTGTCCAGGCCCCATGCCTCGCATATCCAGAGGGTGGAAGACCTTTCTTCGTGGAAACAGGTTTCACTGACAAAAGCATGAGTGCAGTCCTTTTCCAGAAAAAGGAAAATCTGAACAAGATCATCGCCTATGCCAGCAAATCCTTATCACCGGTTGAGGTAAAATTCAACAGTTGTGAGAAAGCATTACTGTCAACAGTGTGGGCTTTACAATATTTCAGGAGCTTTATTCAAGGTGAAAAGATCATTGTGGAAACTGCACACCAACCGCTGCAATATTTGCAAAGTGACAGGATCAAGGATGGGAATCTGTCAAACAGCAGGATAACCGCCTGGACGATGTCCTTAATGGGATGGCCATTGGAGATCAGGTATAAACAAAATAATAAGAACCCAGTTGCTCAAGGATTAGCTGAACTGCATGATTGTTCCAATGCAGAACAAGGAGGTAAGTCACCAGAAAGTGATTTCTTGGAGGAACAATCATCATCGCCATATAAATCTTATGAAGAGGAGTACTGCAAATCATTACCATATGTATATGTAGATGGCTGTTCTTTCCATACGGATATAGGAATTGAGCGTATACTGGTTTCAGGTGTCGGAATTGCATGGAATAATATATTCCCGGGCATATCCATCGGATACAAACTTGGCCCCAAAAGTAGCCAAGTCGCAGAACTCGCTGCTGTGTACAAAGCCGTACAAATGGCTATCGAATATGATATTAAAGAGTTTTCCATAATCACAGATTCTGATTATATTCGTAATAGCTTTGTGGAGTATTTCCCCGGATGGAAAAGATCCAACATGATGAGAAGTAATAACAAGCCAGTCAAGCATGGTAAGATGTTTTGTGAAATCGATGAAATGGTTATTACCCACAGTCTTACAATTTACTGGAAGAAGGTAAAGGGTCATTCAAAGTATCCAGGTATGGACAAGGAAAGGAATGACCTAGCAGACTCCCTCGCTAAATGAGCAGCCATCAATGGAGAATTTTTGGATGTGGATGATCTCATGGGAACTATTCAAGTGGATGCAACAACAAGAAGTCAGGCCCAAAAAGGAACTGAAGCCAATGTGTTGCAATGGAGCCAAGATTCCCCTAGTGAGGATCTCATCATGAGCCAAAAGGGGGATCCAATTATTGGTGCTTTTTATAAACACATTGAAGATCCGCAGAATTGTCCCATAAATACGGAAGATTGCGATGGCAAAGAGGAGTTGCGGATTTTGATGAAGGGTAAGTGCCAATTCTCGTTGCAGGATGGATTGTTAATTAGGACCTCAAAGAATGGTATCACGCAATGGGTAGTGCCCGCAACATACTGAGGTTTGATGCTACAACACGCCCATGATGCCCCGACAGCTGGTCACCGAGGTGAGAAGTTGACGTACGAATTGTTACGGGACTACGCTTATTGGCCACATATGTTGCAAGATGTTTGTACGTATTGTCAAGGATGTCTAATCTGTCCTCAATTCCAGCCACAGACACCCACTCATCGAGCGCCGCTGATGAAAAGGGGGGTGTCCATGCCATGGTCAGACATCCAAATTGACTTTATCGGACCATTAACAACCTCATCAAAAGGCAACAGATACATGCTAACCGTGACTTGCTTGTTCACAAAATGGGTGGAATGTTTGCCTTGTAAAACATGCAGTTCAAGCGTATGTGCATCTCTTCTCATTAACCACATATTTTCCAGGTTTGGTCTTCCCCAACGCATCGAGTCCGATCGTGGAAGTAATTTCACTAGTGAGGTGATGACAAAGATGTGGGAGATACTGGGGGTAAAGAGGAAGCTACATATAGCTTATCGGCCAGCCTCTAGTGGTGGAGTGGAACGCTACAACCAATCCATTGTGAACATTCTAAAAAAGTTTGTCAATGAATCCGGTAAGGACTGGGATGTCAAATTGCCTTTGGTTCTCATGGCCATCAGAGCCACCCCAAGCGCGGCAACCAAACTTTCTCCCTTCGAAATGATCACATGCAGGAGGATGGTGTTACCCCAACATTTGCTATACCGGACGACAGACCACAATCTAATAAATGCTACAACATCTCATCAATATGTGGAAAATCTACGCAAGCACCTTCAGCATGCTTTTGCATTCGCCCAGAAGAATATAGAGAAAGCCGCGATAAGTGCTAAGACATACTATGATCTGAAGACCACACAGAAGGAATATCAAATTTCCGATCAGGTTTATCTCTATAACTTCGCTCGGGATCAAGTGAAGGAGAGAAAGTTCTTACCTTCCTGGAAAGGACCTTATGTCATCACTGACAAGTTGTCACATGTGGTCTACAAGATAAAAATCCCTAAGGGGGATGAATTTGTAGAAAAATGGGTGCACATTAACCAGTTACGTGTTTGTCATCCTAGCTCACGACTTCGCTAAATAGGAGTGGGATAAAGAGAGGTGAAGAGATTTTACGGTTCCAGCTAAAGACGGAAACCAGGATTGGTATTGTATGAACGAACATGTGTACTAACCATCCTCATGTGTGTTTCCTCCGTAACTAAACATCTCCTTACTTACCTCTAAAAAAAAAGTGAGAACTTACTCTGTTCAAGAAAAGAACCTATGCCAATCAAAGATATATGATAGCATTAACTCTTTTCTTACAGGATAAAAAGTGAAAGATGTATGTATTCATATGTGTCATACAATTTTATAGGTACAAGATGCCGACTAAGATGATCGCCATCGTTTATATCATCCTAATCTTGGGGAAGGAGTTCCACGCCGAGCCGATTGCTGTGCCAGGTCCTTCATCCGGGATCATGCTGCAGGACACCGCAGGATTCATACTGACGAACAAGAGGATTCTATCCCAAAAGATCTACATCAGCCTGGATCCACGCGTTTTCGTTGAAAGACAATTCAACGTGTCTGAGATCATGTCACCGGAAATCCAAGCCCGGTACCAGACACACATCGGATATTCCCAAGAACGGATTGCGCAAATTCTGGAGCAAGCGAGAAAGACCTTGAACAGAGAGCCATTTTCTACAAACCAAAGACCAAAACGGTTCATTTCTGCAATCGTAGCCGCTATAATTTTTAGCGTAATAGGTGCTGTCATTGCCACAGGAGTGACAGTTGCCAATTCTATCTCTATCAAGACATTGGAACTTGAAATTGGTTGGAACCTAAAAAACATTCATGCGGAGATGGAGAATCAAAACAAACATTCATCGAACTTATATACTGTTTTGTAGGATCCTGGGATGGTTGAGCTTATTGACCATCCAAGTTGGGCGTTGGATAAGATTCTTCAAAAAGACTTTGGCCAAGTTATGGTACAAACAAGGTTCACGCACCCAATCTTTAGAAGAAGACATATGAAAAGCCCTTCCAAATATATTCATACGTTATGGAACGTTTTGGAATGAAGGGGGATTTGTTGTGCATTTTCATACGTATACAATATTATATGATGACATTATGATCAAAATGTATGCTCATCTCATTGCCTTTAAGAATAAAATCGGCCTGAACCAAAGTTCTATTATGTGGCTGAGGAAGCCAAGATGAGTTCATGGCAAGTTCAATTTATAAAAAAAATAATTGGGAACATGTCAACTCCCTAAAACATATATGTCTGGAAGGAACAAGGTTACTTGATAAGGTTTCATGTCCTTGAGGCACACCTACTATATGAAGTTCAATTTATATATTCATAATTATATTATATATATCTCTGCATGGTATATTTAGTTTACAACATATGTTAATCAATAATTCATATAATGTATTATCTATGTGTAACAATGTATCGATTTATATATATATATATATATATGTTATACCATGTATTTATCATTTTAGAAGGTGATTTCGTAGTAAAGAGATCACAGAGAGGCACGGAGCATTATCAGTCATGTTAATGCTCCGTGCCTCTGCAGTCCGCATCGGGTCTTGGCTGTAATTTACGGAGCAGATGTCACGCACGGCATCCGCTCGTGTGAAACAGCCCTTAGGCTACTTTCACTCTTGCATTTTGGCTTTCCGTTTGCGAGATCCGTTCAGGGCTCTCACAAGCAGTCCAAAATGGATCAGTTTTGCCCTAAGGCATTCTGAATGGATAAGGATCCGCTCAGAATGCATCAGTTTGCCTACGTTCAGTCACCATTCCACTTGCAGCGTTTTGGTGTCCACCTGACGATGCAGAGGCAAACGGTCAATATAAGTCAATGTGGACGGATCCGTTTTCACTGAAACAATGCCAAACGGATCAGTTTTGGCAATGTTAAAGATAATACAAACGGATCCGTTCTGAACAGATGCAGATGGTTGTATTATCGGTGCGGATCCGTCTGTGCAGATCCAAGACGGCTCTGCACCAAACGCCAGTGTGAAAGTAGCCTAAAACTTTGTCATACATGTAGAAAAATGGGATTTTATATCCCTGTCTTGGGTGATATATCGAATCTCCTTTTAAAATGGAATTGCAGTTAGTACAGGATAAACATGGAAAAGTTCCTTTCTTCCTTGCAGCTAAAAAAGTCTGTTTGTTGTTCTTTTTTTTGTTCTGATATCACCTCTGATACATGTATTCCCTACAGTTCTACCTCTCCGATATGAAAAACTAGGGTTTTCTTAAAATAAACTGCCATATTTTTTATTGTATTTTAATATATTAATGAATATATGTAAATGTGAAATGACAATGATGGAAAGATTGTATTTAAAGCGCACAAGCACGGATGATTAAGGGGGCGTGACCCCCGAAACGTTGCGCAGCATGGGGTAGCAATCAATTCTGTGCTCTCAGGATTATTATGCATTATAGCAATTTATTTATATGAAAAATAAAAGGACTGAAAAAATACAAGCAAAGCTTTAAAAGAGTGAGTTTTATTTATACCTCACGAATAACCTTTTAAACAAGACTAATACGACCCGCACCTATCAGACAATGGGGCATTTCCTAGCGATATGCCCCCCATTGTCTATAATGGCAAAACCCCTTTAACCCCTTAAGGACTTATGACGTACCGGTACGTTATAACTTTAAAACTAGATTGTGGTGCGGCAGGGTTAATAGGAACAGGATCTCTGCTGAAATAATTCAGCGGTCATCTTGTCACAACGACGGGGGGGTCATGTGATCCCCCGTATCGGCGATCGCAGCAAACCAGCAGGTCAATTCAGACCTGCGGTTTGCTGCGTTTCCGGTCCATTCGGGTCTCCGGTGACCCGATGAACCGGAAAAGGATGGTGATCGGTGGTGTGATTATACACCACCAATCACAGTCCGAGCATTTGGGGGCAGCGGTGCTGGAGAGAGGCGGGAGATTCAAACTCCCGGCGCTCCTCTCTCCCCTCCTCTTCATGCTGCTGCTCCTGCACTGTGAGGACCGTTCTGCACCAGCTCCTGTGACCCCCCCCCCCCCCCGTCGGCACCCATCACCCTCCTGCACCCATCACCCTCCAGGTAGGTTAGGGTCAGTGAGGGAGAGGCACGATTAGGAAGGGATAGAAGGGAGAGTTAGTTAGGGGGGGAAAAAAAAACTTTAACTGATTCAGTGTTTCTGGTGGTTGGGGTCCACAGCACTTAGCTGTGAGACCCTAGACCCACCCAGGAGTGCTGCCACTTACTTTTTTTTTTCAGTGACCCATTTGTGAATCTGATGGTGGAGCAGACAAACCTGTACGCCCAACAGTTCGTTGCTCAGCACCCGGGCTCCTTTTTGGCTAGACCCGGTGGCTGGACGCCAGTCAGTGCAGCCGAGATGAGGACATTTTGGGGCCTCGTGCTGCACATGGGTCTAGTGCAAAAACCGAGTATCAGGCAATACTGGAGTGGGGACGTCCTATACCAGACCCCACTCTACAGTATGGCCACGACACGCCCCCGGTTTGAGGCCATCCGGAAATGTCTGCATTATTCAGATAATGCAGCATGTCCCCCCCCCCCCCCCCCAAGGTAATCCTGCCTATGACCGTCTGTATAAGATACGGCCGGTCATCGATCACTTCGGGGTCAAATTTGCGCAGGCCTACATACCTGTAGGCCTCATCGCGGTTGATGAGTCTCTTGTTGCTTTCAAGGGGAGACTCAGTTTACGCCAATACATTCCCACTAAGCGGGTGAGGTATGGCGTGAAAATTTACAAAATTTGTGAGAGTACCTCAGGGTACACTTACAAATTTCGTGTATATGAGGGGCGAGATTCCCGTATTGAACCCCCAGAATGTCCCCCCACTCTGGGTGTTAGCGGGAAACTCGTGTGGGACCTTATGCACCCACTGCTAGATAAGGGTTAACACATGTACGTGGATAACTTTTATACTAGCATTCCCTTGTTCGAGTCCCTTGCCACCAGATCCATGTCCGCTTGAGGGACCGTGCGGAAAAATCAGCGCGGCCTCCCTGCCCACCCCCTCCAGGTACCTATCCCCAGGGGTGAGACCCGTGCCCTTACCAGTGGAAACCTGTTGCTGGTCAGGTATAAGGATAAGAGGGATGTCCTTATACTGTCCACAATCCCCGGTAACAGCACCACCCCCGTCTCTGTGCGAGGTACCACTGCAACGGTCCTCAAGCCCAATTGTATCGTCGACTACAATCGGTATATGGGAGGAGTTCATCTCTCTGATCAAGTCCTCAAGTCATATAATGCCATGCGCAAAACCCGGGCATGGTACAAAAAAGTTGCTGTCTACTTGGTACAGGTTGCCTTGTACAACTCTTTTGTGCTGTCCCGGAGCGCTGGCAGCACAGGGAAATTCCTCCAATTCTATGAGGCAGTCCTCAAGGACCTTATTTTTTCAGACCAGGAAAGAGCAGGCCGGAGTACCTCGGGAATTGGAGGCGCCCGGGTCATCCCTGGCCAACATTTTCCAGGTGTGGTCCCCCATACTGGAAAGAAGGGACGAACCCAAAAAAGATGCAGAGTGTGTCACAAGAGGGGGATACAGAAGGACACCACCATTCAATGTTATACTTGCCCCGATCATCCGGGCCTCTGCGTTATCGATTGCTTCAGGGAGTATCACACTTTCATGGAGTACTACATTTTTATAATCCCCAACAGTCCCCTAGAGAACATAAAAAACTATGGCTCTCAGACTTTGGAGACACTGAAACAAAAACATTTTTCCTAAAATATTAGTTTTAGTGAGGCATCCTCAAACTGCGGACCTCCAGATGTTGTAAAACTACAACTCCCAGCATGCCCAGACAACCTACAGCTATCAGCAGGGCATGGTGGGAATTGTAGTTTTATATCTGGAGGGCCGCAGTTTGAGGATGCCTGCTTAGTGTCTCCAAAGTCTGAGAGACATACATATTGGGCATCGCCGCGTCCGTAAAAATCTTCTCTATAAAAATACCCCATAAACTAGCCCCTCGATAAACACAGTCAAAAAAATCAAATGAAAACTATGTAAAAAAAAGCAATTTTTATTGTCACCTTGGATCGCAAAAAGTGTAATAATAAGCCATTAAAAAGTCATATGCACCCCCAAATACTGCCAATCAAACCGCCATCTCATCCCGCAAAAATTTAGCCCCTACATTAGATAGTCGCCCAACGAAAAAAAGAAAAACTGTAGCTCTCAGGCTATGGAGATACTAATATATTTTTTTTGTTCCTCAAATGATATATAGTGAGTATAGTGTAAAATCTATAATAAAAATAAAATAATGTCGCACTAAAATGAGGGGAGGAACCAACAGAGGTGCTCCCACTAACAGACTACACCCGGTCTGAAAAAATGGAATAAATATAAAATAGAAGTGGGGCACTCTCTTAAGTAAAGGGATCTTTATTATGATAATAAGTATAAAATTGCAGTAGAATTAATATAACAATAAAAAGACAATAAAATTTATGCAGATAACAAGTAAAACAGAATTATAATCCTATTAAAATTATATTAAATAACGACATATAAATTGATCCCAAAATAAATAGATTATTCCATTATTTTCACTCTGATAATAATTCATTCATATAGTAATTCAATTGATGTTATAATTTATTTGAATGTCAGAGTTTCCAGAGATAACCAGTCTCTTCATAAACTTCAGTCTGTGACTGAATACAAAGTTCTCCTGTTAGGGAATAGTAGACTCCACTTCAATGTATCCGCAACATTGTGTGCGTATGGTAGCTGAAGTTCAAGGCAATGTAGCTGTTCGCTGCTTGCGAATGATGTTAAAAGCTACTAATGAGTACAGCGGCGTCCCGCTGTAATATTTCGGCAAGCGATCGCTATAAGGACAGTATAATCTTACCCGGAGATCTTTTAGCTGGACGATGAGCCCTCGACTCGGCACGTTTAGTTCCTATAGTCCCGGTCTCAAGGGTTGCTGCTTGGATTCAAATCTTGGCGCCACTTGGATTTGTTTGGTCCACGTGTTTCTGGCGTCTCTGATATCACGGTTAGTGAGTTTTGGAAAAAATCCTTTTCATAGAGCAGTGTCCAGATCTCCGGAGTTACACAGGCATACTTTCTTTAGGGGGGAAATTTGCACCAGACGCGTTTCGGGGATTTATAGCATTGACCCCTTCCTCAGTGGTTCATCTCTGGAAACTCTGACATTCAAATAAATTATAACATCAATTGAATTACTATATGAATGAATTATTATCAGAGTGAAAATAATGGAATAATCTATTTATTTTGGGATCAATTTATATGTCGTTATTTAATATAATTTTAATAGGATTATAATTCTGTTTTACTTGTTATCTGCATCAATTTTATTGTCTTTTTATTGTTATATTAATTCTACTGCAATTTTATACTTATTATCATAATAAAGATCCCTTTACTTAAGAGAGTGCCCCACTTCTATTTTATAGTGTAAAATCTAAATACATTTTTAAAAAGTAGACATTTTAGGTATCTCCGCGTCCGTAAGAATCTGCCCTATAACATTTAACCCAACCCCCCCGGATGAACAGCGCTAAAGAAATAAATAAAAACCGTGTAAAAAAATGAAATTTTTTGTCACCTAACGTCACAAAAAGTTTAATAGCGAGCGATCAAAATGTCATATGCACCCCCAATAAAACCGCCATGTCAACTGTAGCTCCCAGGCTATGGAGATAATAAAATATTATAATATAGTGTAAAATCTAAATACATTTTTAAATGTAGACATAATAAATATCGCCACGTCCGTAAGAATCTGCCCTATAAAAATAACATTTGACCAAACCCCTCGGATGAACAGCATTAAAAATATAAAATAAAAACGGCGCCAAAACACCCATTTTTGGGCAAAATTTTCCATTTGAATCCTTTTTTTCCGGTAATAAAGCAAGGGTTAACAGCCAAACAAAACTAAATATTTATTGCCCTGATTCTGCAGAAACACCCAATATGTGGTCGTAAATGGCTATATAGCCACACGGCAGGGCATAGAACGAAGGGAACGCCATATGGTTTCTGGAAGGCAGATTTTGATGGACTGGTTTATTTACACCATGTCCCATTATAAGCCCCTCTGATGTAGCCTAGACTAGAAACTCCAAAAAAGTGACCCCATCTAAGAAACTACACCCCTCAAGGTATTCAAAAGTTTCTTTACAAACTTTGTTAACTCTTTAGGTGTTCCACAAAACTTAAATGGTGAATGTAAAATCAATTTTAGAATGAAATTTTTTTTGTTACCTTGCCTCAAAAAAGGGTAATATAGAGCAACCAAAAATCATATTTACCTTAAAATAGTCCCAAAACAACAACCACCTTATCCCATAGTTTCCTAGATGGGGTCACTTTTATGGAGTTTCTACTCCACAATTGTTTCTCCATCTGCCATTAACTCTTGTGGAACACCTAAAGGGATAACAAAGTTTGTAAACCCCGTTTTGAATACCTTGAGGGGTGTACTTTCTTAGATGGAGTCACTTTTTTGGAATTTCTATTCTAGGGGTGCAATAGGGGGCTTGAAATGGGACATGGTATAAACAAAACCAGTCCTGCAAAATCTGCCTTCCAAAACCCATATGGCGTTCCCCTCCTTCTATGTCCTCCCGTTTGGCCAAACAGTAGTTTAGAACCACATATGGGGTGTTTCTGCAAACTACAGAATCAGGGCAACCCATATTGAGTTTTATTTGGCAGTTAACCCTTACTTTATTACTGGAAAAAATGGATATAAATTGAAAATTTTCCAAAAATTGAAATTCTAAAATTGTTTCTCCATCTGCCATTAACTCTTGTGGAACACCTAAAGGGTTAACAAAGTTTGAAAACCTAGTTTTGAATACCTTGAGGGGTATACTTTCTTAGATGGAGTCACTTTTTTGGAATTTCTATTCTAGGGATACAACGGGGGGCTTGAAATGGGACATGGTATAAACAAAACCAGTCCTGCAAAATCTGCCTTGCAAAAACTATATGGTATTTCCCTTCTTCTATGTCCTCCCATTTAGCTAAACAGTAGTTTAGGACCACATATGGGGTGTTTCTGCAAACTACAGAATCAGGGCAACCCATATTAAGTTTTATTTGGCAGTTAACCCTTGCTTTGTTCCTGGAAAAAATTGATTATATTGGAAAATTTTCTTACATTTTATGTCCATTTGCCATGAACTCTTGTGGAAGACCTAAAGGGTTAACAAAGTTTATAAAATCAGTTTTGAATACCTTGAGGGGTGTAGTTTCTAAAAGTTTCTAGAATGGGGTCATTTTTGGGTGGTTTCTATTACGTAAGCCTCACAAAGTGACTTCAGACCTGAACTGGTCCATAAAAAGTGGGATTTGGAAAATTTCTGAAAAATTTCTAAATTTACTTCTAAACTTCTAAGCTATGTAACATCCCCAAAAAAATAAAATGGCATTCCCAAAATGATACAAACATGAAGTAGACACATGGGGAATCTAAAGTCATCACTATTTTTGGGGTATTACTATGTATTACAGAAGTAGAGAAACTGAAACTTTGAAATTTGCTAATTTTTCAAAATTTTTGGTAAATTTGGTATTTTTTGTGCAAAAAAATTAACTTTTTTTGACCCAATTTTAGCAGTGTCACGAAGTACAATATGTGACGAAAAACTATCTCAGAATGGCCTGTGTAAGTAAAGGCGTTTTAAAGTTATTCACACATAAAGTGACACTGGTCAGATATTCAAAAAATGGCCAAGTCTTTAAGGTGAAATAGGGCTTAAGGGGTTAAGTAAAAAAAAGTTATAATAAAATAGTATTTTGTGATGGAAGTGTCCGTTTAACTGCAAAATGAGACAAAATAGGATCAAAGGGGAAAAAGTGGCCAGGAAGGAGTTGCTGGGATTGTTTATTATTGTGAGTATCATATCCTCAGAATACAATGGTTTCATGTAAAAGATTGGGGCCAACACATAATAGGTGACGTGTTTACATCAAAGCTTTATGCAAATATTTATATTTTATACGTGTGTAAAACCCTTTCATTCACTTTACATGTTAATATCTTATGTCTTTTTAAGTGTTATTGTTTTATAGAAAATCCTAATGATTTTTACTTTGCATCTTAACATGGATTCTGAATGGAGCAAATCAAGACTCGTGAAAAGCAAGTCTGAAAGTCATCTGGAGAGATGATAAATGACAGGATCCACCAGACGAAATAGTAGTCACGCAAACAGGCACACACCAGCAGGTTAGGAAGTTCAGTTGTTTAGGGTTTATTATATTCAGTCCAAATACAGCAACTTAAACCGCCTCACTTCAGCAACCCTTCAGGCCCTTATTGTTAGGTTTCGTACTGGAAACTCCAAATTTTATGATTCTTAACCAGTTTGCAGGTTCAGTTCACTTTGCATAGTGATGATTTGGGGCTCACACATATGCCTCATGCACACGACCGTTCCGTTTTTTGCGTTCCGCAGATCCGCAAAAACTGGAAGCCGCCCGTGTGCCTTCCACAATTTGCAGAACGGAATGGGCAGCCCATTGTAGAAATGCCTATTCTTGTCCGCAAACGGACAAGAATAGGACATGCTATATTTTTTTTGCAGGGCCACGGAACGGAGCAACGGAGTGCTGTCCTCATCTTTTGCGGTCCCATTGAAGTGAATAGGTCCGCACCCGAGCCGCAAAAACTGCGGTTCGGATGAGAACCCGAACTACAGTCGTGTGCTGGTCTTTTCCTCAGACCAACACACAGATTGCTCAGCTCTCACTGACAGCTTGGTTTTGAGCTCCACCTGGGCTCCAGCTGAGGTAGACAATACCCAGGATAGATTATGGGCATGACCTTCCCACCCTGGTTGATCAGTCACTTCTAAGTCCTGGACCCAAACTCCAGTACTTAGTCACACATACCGTACCTACCATCTACCACCTGATTGCTTACTTTATGGAATATATTGTATATAAACACACATTTATGGACAAGAATGTGTTGCCTCTCATGACCAGGCTTCCAACTGGCATTTATTAGCAGGAAAATGCTCACCCACACATAGCAAGGATTTCCCAGATTGCTAAACATCCTTGGTCTGCCTGGTCCCCTGCTTTCTCACCAATCATTTATGGGACCAGTGGAGAAGCCAGCTTCCATAAACACTTTATCCTTTCGCTCTAATCTTGCAATCACTGACATGTATCATCATTATATTCACACAAACACTACTCACAAAAAGTTAGGGATATTTGTTTTTCGGATGAAATTTATGAAAAATGTAAAAAGTTCACACTACAGTGATATTATATAATGGAAGTAGGGCTTTTAAGTAGAAGCAGCAATGGGGATTTCCTAATCTCAAACAAGTTAGGCTGCTTTCATATTAGCGTTTTTTGTGGATCCGTCATGGATCTGCAAAAATGCTTCCGTTACAATAATACAACCGCATGCATCCGTCATGAACGGATCCGGTTGTATTATGTCTTCTATAGCCATGACGGATGCGTCAAGAATAACATTGAAAGACAATGGGGGGCGGATCCGTTTTCTATTGTGCCAGATTGTGACAGAGAAAACGGATCCATCCCCATTGACTTACATTGTGTGCCAGGACGGATCCATTTGGCTCCGCTTCGTCAGACGGACAGCAAAACGCTGCAGGTAGCATTTTGGTGTTCGCCTCCAGAGCGGAATGGTGACTGATCGGAGGCAAACTGATGCGTTCTGAGCGGATCCTTTTCCATTCAGAATGTATTAGAGCAAAACTGATCCATTTTGGACCGCTTGTGAGAGCCCTGAATTGATCTCACAAACGGAAAGCCAAAATGCGAGTGTGAAAGTAGCCTTATTGAAACAAAAGCCAGAACCAGTGGTGGGTATACCCCCACAAAAAATGGTCAGTCTCAATAACTTGTTATGTGACCTTGACCATCAATTACAGCTTGACAACCACATCTCATGCTGTTCACATGTCGACTTATTGTCTGCTGAGGCATGGCATCCTACTCTTCTTGAAAGACGGCCCTCAGGTCATTGAGGTTCTGGGTACAGAGTCTACACAGCGACTCAGCTCATCCCCTCAATGGGATTCAGGTGTGGGGAAGTGTACGTCACTCGATTCGAGGTACCCCACCCCTTAGCAGCCGTTTCCCAATGATGTGACCTCGATGAGCTGGCGCATTGTCGTCCATAAAGATGAAATTAGGCCTGTGTTGTTCCTGCAGAGGCACAATGACTGGATTAATGATGTTATTCAAGTAGTATGGGTTTGTCACTGTACCATTCACAGAGTGCAGGGCAGTTCTGTTTTGAAGAAACATCACGGAAAATAATGCACTAACACCATAGATGCAAACATTATATATGGACTAAGCCCTAAAATCTGAGACTCTCAGCAAATATGTTTTGATCAAAACACATCTGTGCCCGCCTACCCACGCCAAGGTGGTCTCAGTCAGGCAGGTCCTACTCTAAACCTACCTATGCCTTATGGACATTTACATTCAGGAGAGCAAGACCCTGCACATATAGTGTGGTGCTCCTAGTCACCTCTATGTGCATCCAGCAACCGATGAGAGGAGGAGCACGCACAGCTATATATACCACCTTATCAAGATCGCCTGTGGGATAGATGGGGCAAAAGTGCACAAGAATGCTACGCCCAAGATAAAATAGGAGCGTATTCACACATGAAGTTGCCACATGTTCAAAAACATAAACTTCAAAAATCACAGGAAAAAGATACAAAACATCCTGCACAATATGATAACTAAATATGACTATGTGCATGGCTACATTTATAAAAGAAAAATCATGGAAAATAATGCACTGATACAATAGATGCAAGCATTACATATGGACTAATCCCCACTCTGATATGATCAAATCTGAGACTCTCATCCAATATATTATTATCAAAACACTTCTGTGCCGCCTACCCGCGCCAAGGTGATCTCAGTCAGGCAGGTCCTACTCTAAACCTACCTATGCCATTGGGCATCTACATACAGGAGAGCAGACTCTGCACATATAGTGTGCTGGTCCTAGTTACCTCTGAGTGCATCCAGCAACCGATGAGAAGAGGAGCACCCACAGCTCTATGTACCACCTAATCAAGGTCGCCTGTGGGATAGGAAGGGCAAAAGTGCCTAAAAATGCTGCTCCCCAGAAAATTAAAGCACATTAACACTTGAAGGTGCCACTCCTTCGAGAGTAAAGGAGTAAAAAACTGCAGAAAATATTGCATTAACACGATAGATGCAAACATTATACTGTATACTGACTAAGCCCTCACTCTGAACAGATGTGATTTGATCAAAATATATTGGCTTAGGGCTCTTTCGCACTTGCGTTGTTCTTTTCCGGCATAGAGTTCCGTCGTCGGGGCTCTATGCTGGAAAAATCCTGATCAGGATTATCCCCATGCGTTCTGAATGGAGAGAAATCCGTTCAGGATGCATCAGGATGTCTTCAGTTCAGGACCGGAACGTTTTTGGGCCGGAGAAACTACCGCAGCATGCTGCGCTTTTTGCTCCGGCCAAAAATGCTGAACACTTGCCGCAAGGCCGGATCCGGAATTAATGCCCATTGAAAGGCATTAATCCGGATCCGGCCTTAAGCTAAACGCCGTTTCGGCGCATTACCGGATCCGACGTTTAGCTTTTTCTGAATGGTTACCATGGCTGCCGGGACGCTAAAGTCCTGTTTGCCATGGTAAAATTTAGTGGGGAGCGGGGAAGCAGCATACTTACCGTCCGTGCAGCTCCCGGGGCGCTCCAGAGTGACGTCGGGGCGCCCCACGCGCATGGATGACGTGATCGCATGGACACGTCATCCATGAGCATGGGGCGCTCTGACGTCATTCTGGAGCGCCCCGGGAGCCGCACGGACGGTAAGTATACTGCTCCCCCGCTCCCCACTACTACTATGGCAACCAGGACTTTAATAGCGTCCTGGGTGCCATAGTAACACTGAAAGCATTTTGAAGACTGTTCCGTCTTCAAATGCTTTCAGTTCACTTGCGTTTTTCCGGATCCGGCGTGTAATTCCGGCAAATGGAGTACACAACGGATCCGGACAACGCAATTGTGAAAGAGCCCTAAGGCTAAATATATGCAGGATTGCGTGCGGAAATATATGTCAGCCAGGCCAGTTCAGGACAAAGACTGACGGATGCTGTGCGTACGCCTCGTTATAAATCAGGCGCAGCATCTGGCAGCACTCCTGGTTATCATAGCTCGTACGCTGCTGGGTTATGATAAATCTGCCCCTATGAGTCCATCTACAGTCCGTCTCCTGCAGACAGGACAGAGAGTTCTATGAGAGCACTTCTCTTCTCATTCAAGCAATCGGTGTGGGTCTCAGCACTCATAAATCCACTTATCAAAACCTTTAATATGTCGCTTTGCCATCTAAGGAAAAAATGGTGTATTTAAATGTATTCATAAGAAATACAAAAGCTGTAATATCATCTCGTAGGTACACAACCTCTTTCTAAAGTAACGCTACTGGTGAACTTTTCGAGATAAAATCCCGGTTAGATTGTGGTTTCCTACTTGCAAACTTCTGGAATGTAAATGTGGCCTACATTACACGAAAAGAACAGATCCGGCGCCCTTATAATGGTTTTAGTGCCGGATCCGGTTTCTTCATTTTCGATATAATACAACCGGATCGGCTCTGAACGGATGCTACCGGTTGTATTATTATAACGGGAGCGATTTGCTGTGGTTTTGAGATCCCATCCCATCTCAAAACCAGACAGCAAAAAATGGAGATGTGAAAGTAGCCCAACCCTTATAGACTTGAAAATGCAAAAAAGATCTGTAAATTAAAGGGGTTGTCCGCTTATTACTATTGATGAGCTATCCTCAGGATAGGTCATCAATATCAGATCGGAAGGGGTCCAACTCCTGGCACCCCCACCAATCAGCTGTTAGAAGAGAATGTAGCGCTCATATGAAAGCTGCTTTCTCTGCTCTGTTCATCTGCTTGCTACAGAAATAGCAATGGTGAGCAGGTGTAATTACATGTATGGCATTCTCATTCACTTCTATAGGTAAGCTCTGTCTGTTCAAGTGCATAGGACAGAGCCGTCCCGAAGAAGTGAATGAGGACGCCATACTTGTAATTACACCTGTTCACCACTGCAGTTGCTGCAGAGAACAGGTAAACAGAGCAGAGAGAGCAGCTCTCATAGGAGCGCTACCTTCTCTACAAATAGCTGATCGGTGGGGGTGGCAGGTGTCCAACTCCCGCCGATCTGATATTGATGACCTATCCTGAGGATACTGTAGTTCATCAACATTAAAAGCCTGGACAACCCCTTTAAATACCATCTCCCGCTATGAATCATGTAAACTACCCTGAACAAACCAGTTATTTCGCCTTTACACACAAATTGTGGCATCTCTTTTTATTATAATATATATCCCATTTTGGGTACGTTCATTTTCTCTTCCATGTGACCTTCTGTTTCCATACTACATTAGCCCCCTATATGTTTATACACAGTGGAAATAATCTGGATAATGTATCTAAACTTTTTTTTATCAATATTTTTTACTTTCCTGTTATTTAAAGGAGTCGTCTGGGTTTAGGGCCGGATATAAGATCTCCTTCACTTCTTAACCATGTAATAGAGCTTGGGCAAGGTCTGTTTGTTGTGAGCCAGTGACGTTCCAGGCTTCAAATGAGCATGCCAGAGGGAGACTTTCGCCTAGCAGGGAGTCCGGAAACATCACTCGGCACAAATGGGTGGTGTAAGCTGTTCTGGGCAGCTTAAGAGGCAGGTACTAGTGATACCAGCAAGGAAATGCTCCGATGCTCCTCTCCTACATGGTAAAGGAGTTAAGAGGAGCTTACAGTTTAATGCCCCTGGAAGGCAAAACTTAAAGGGGTTCTCCGAGCATTATGAAAATATAAGCATTCCTTTGACCTGTTGAAGCATGATGGTTAGTGATGAGCGAGCATGCTCGGCCGAATACTTGTTCCACTCGAGAATCGCTATGCTCGGCACATGGCGGTACTCGGCTGAGTACCACATGTGCTTGAGCGCCATGCTTGAGTCTCCACCCTGCACGTTTTGCGGCTGCTAAGCAGCTAATAAACGTGCAGGTAAGTACTGCCATCACTGAAATGCCAGTAGCCATGTTGGCTGCTGGCATTACAGTGATTGGCTGGCCGGAACGCGTCATCGGGTTCGGTTCATTGTGAGTCAGGGAGAAATGCGCTTAGGAAGGGACAGATAGAGTAGGGAGTTTGAGATCACAATTTATTCAATTTTAAAACATTTCAAACACCCAAAAGTCCTTATAAGGACTATTGTGTGTGGTGGCAGCAATTTAATTGTGCAAAGTTGTACTAAAATGTATTTTTAATGCTTTTTGAAATTGCTATATAGAAGGTGTCTGCAGTGACTTGTGACATCTGTGCAGCAATACCTTCTGTGTGTCAGGGGCAGAGATAGGAAGAATATTAGTGAAAACAATAATTTTTTTCCCATAATACACATTTATGCTGTAAACGGTGTGAATTGTGTGATCTGCGCTTCAATACCTTGTGTGGTTGTCAGGCCTAGATATAGGGAAAAATATAAATATAAACTACATCAGAAAACAGCAGATTCCAATAATCTGGGCCTAAAATAGTGTCCATATTCTGTGTGTTTCTGTGACATATACAGTATGTCATCTGAAAACAGTTTATTTAGGACAAATTCCAAAAATCTGGGCCTAATATAGTGTCCATATTCTGTGTGTTTCTGTGACATATACTGTCCTGCATCCGAAAACTGTGTCTTTAGCAGACTGTAAAAAAAATCTGCACCACATGTAGTGACAAAACCATTAATATGAAGAAGGTGAGCACCAAGGGACAGGGAAGTGGGCGTCATGCTGATGGTGCACACAAAGGCCGTAGCCCTGGGCACAATGAAAATGTGCCTGCTGCCAGTGCACCAAAAAAATGAAAAATCCACCGTACCCAGCTTCATGTCCAACTTAACTGGGTGGCGCAGGACAACACTGTCCAAGTCGGACCAGTGCGAACAGTTGGTCGGTTGAATTGCTGAAGATAATGCTTCCAGTCGGTTAAGCCCCACCGTCTCTTCCACCAAGTCCAGTCTCTGTAGCCAAGAGCCTGGTCAACCGAATCCTCTCTCTGATCATCCTTCCTCCCACCATGGAGAGGCTTGCCAAAAGAGTGATCCCACACTCGGATATTCCGAGGAGCTCTTTTCAGTGCCACTATTACATTTGGCCCTCGCTCCCAGCACGCTTGAACAGGGACCTGAGATATTGTGCCCTGATTCCCAACCTCTTGAGCCTCCACAGTCTCAAGAAGATGACAGTGGTGAACGGCAATCATTCGTTCACGGGGTAGATGATGATGAGACACAGTTACCAATCACTGAGGTTGTGGTTAGGTCAAGTCATGAGGATGAGCAGAGTCAGGAAGTGCAAAAGGAGGTGGTTGACGATGAGGTCACTGACCCAACATGGGAAGGTGAAAAGCCGAGCAAGGACAGCAGTACAGAGGGGGAGGGATCCGCAGCACCCCAACAGGCTGGAAGAGGCAGTGGGGTTGCAAAAGGGAGAAGTCGACCTATACCAAACCGCAACCGTTTTTTACTGAGCACCCCATGCGTAAATCTACCTTGACAATGGGTAGGTGTTCCGCAGTATGGCGCTTTTTTGAGGAAAATGCAGATGACAAAAGAGTGGTAGTTTGCAACCTGTGCGTGAACACTAGCAACTTCACCACCACCAGCATGATCCGCCACATGGCATCCAAGCACCCTAACAAGTGGGCCGAATGCCTAGGTCCACAATCTGGGCCTGCAGGTCACACCACTGCCTCCTCTTCTCCTGTGTTACACACTGCTGGCCAATCACCTGTCGAAGGCGCAGGCCCGGATGCCCCTCGCCCTGCACCTGGACCTTCGCATGAACCATCAGCAACAACATCCACTTCCCTGTCCCAGCACAGCTTCCAAATGTCCATAACACAGTCATTTGAACGCAAGCACAAATACCCACCCACCTATAGGCACTAAATGCGCAACTTTCCAAATTACTGGCCCTTGAAATATTGCCATTTAGGCTTGTGGACACTGAGGCCTTCTGCAGCCTGATGTCGGCGGCCGTCCCACGGTACGCAGTACCCAGCCGCCACTATTTTTCACGGTGTGCTGTGCCCGCCTTACACCAGCATGTGTCCCAGAACATCACCCGTGCCCTGACCAACGCAGTTACTCTGTGCGCTTTTATTGTGTAAAAAAAAGATTTGATACATATGCAAATTAACCTGAGATGAGTCCTGTCCCTGACTCATCTCACCTACAGGACTCATCTCAGGTTAATTTGCATATGTATCAAATCATTTTTTTACACAATAAAAGCACACAGAGCTATGGGGACTGGGTATTGCGGATGTGGTAGCGGCCATCTAGCAACCCATGTCCTCAGCTCTATACCCAAAATCCCAGTGACAGGTTCCCTTTAAGGGTCCTGTATTGTTATTTTTCGTCATTACCTCCACAAGTCAGGAGTGTGTGATTTGTGCGACACCCGCTTGCCTTCCTTGGATGTGTTAGCCGTTTCTTAGGCTCCCTCTCCGGCATCGAACCCTGATTCCCCGTTACCTGTGATCAACATGGTAGGCGCAAAAAGGAACATCAAAAGCTGATAGGGCAGACATCCAAATGGATCGTCGCCGTCACGGGGACGTGTAGTCGCCCAGAGGCTATCTAGAGTCACCAATGCGGCAGCAGGCCCCCGGCCCTAAGGTTTTAGATGGTCAGATCAGCAGGCCCTTGCTCCAAATGTTTTTGAGGGTCACCAGAGGGCCGTCAATCATAATTTTTCAAGGGTGTGTATGATGCCCCTTTATGAGTAACAAAGGGTGTTTTGAAGTGGAGGTTCCTTGTAATTTTTGGCAGCCCTTTCACTTACGAGTGTAGGAGTCCCACTACCTGAACAATTGTACCACAATGTGAATGAGGCCCTCCTTTATGTGATATACAGGCTGTTTCGGAGTGCCTCTTGCTTGTAATTTTATTGCAGCACTTGCACTTTATATACAATTGAATATACAGGAAAGAATGTTTCCTAACAATTTTTTCTGTAAAATAGATTTTTGGGGGGTTTTGTGAGTATTTTTGTCAGTCTGTAAAAGTGGCGTACAACATGGTTCCCAGCAGCGACCTGGGAGTCCAAGATGCATCCAGACATCCTCTCCATGCTGGTGGTGTTTCTGTCACTTTCTCACCTTTTCCTTCCATTATACCCGGGTGCTCGGCCGAGCACACAAATATAGCAATGTGTTTGGGCCGAACACCCGAATACTTTGGTGCTCGATTATCACTAATGATGGTTTCATTAATATTTACCCAGCCGCCGTCTACACTGCATTCGCACAGGCTGTGAGCTTTTCCGCTGGGCTCCCGACCAGATGTATGCGCTTGCTTTCCGAGTAGTAAAGGCAGCTGAACAGAGACCCAGGCGGAAGTGCTTGCGGCCTGTGAGAGCAGCAGAGAGAGTGGCATCGACAGTGCAGCGAATGGTTAAGTATTAACAAAACCATCTTTATTCAACAGGGGCGAGGAATGCTTGTACTTTTCATTATGCCCGGGGAATGTCTTTAACTCTATTATCCATCTGAGTATCGACCTATGCGATGTCATCGCAGAGCTTCCCTATATCCTTTCACCATTGAAATGCTGACAACAGGGCGCATTCACATGACCGTATGATTTTCCGGTCTGCAAAATGCAGATCCACAAAAAATATGGATGGCGTCTGTGTGAAGTCCATGTTGTATCTGTTTTTTGGGTGAATCCATTGAAACCATGCCTATTCATGTCCACGAAACAGAAATGAACAGGACATCTATATTTTTTTCGAAGCTACGCAATGGGCATATGGATGCGGACAGCACACGGCATGCTGTCCGCAGTTTTGGCACAGCCACTGAAATTAATGTGTCCACATCCGATCCACAAGAAATGCAGATCAGATGTAGAGCTAATATGGCCGTGTGGATGGAGCCTTACAGTGATCTTAGCTCCCAAGCACCAACTAGATCAGGCAGTTCCGAGGTCCATGGCGACCAATGTGTCCCAGCCATCCCCTATGAGCTTCTGAGTATCTGCTCCATTTTAATGTACATGTTACCCTCATGTTTTTAACCTCTTCCAGCGATTTTCTGTTTTTTACTCTAGGTCTTCCAGAGGCCATGCATTTTTTATTTTTCGGTTCAAATAACTGTATGAAGGCTTATTTTAATTTTTTTTGTGGCGTAAGTTGAACTTTCTAATGGCACAATTTAAAGGGGTTGTCCAGGTTCAGAGCTGAACCCGGACATACCCTTATTTTCACCCCGGCAGCCCCCCTGAGCCTAGCATCGGAGCATCTCATGCTCCGATGCGCTCCAGTGCCCTGCGCTAGATCGCGCAGGGCACAGGCTCTTGTGTTTTCAATAACACACTGCCGGGCGGTAACTTCCGCCCAGCAGTGTGTTCGGTGACGTCACCGGCTCTGAGGGGCGGGCTTTAGCTCTGCCCTAGCCGTTTTACTGGCTAGGGCAGAGCCCGATCCCGCCCATCAGTGCCAGTGACGTCACCGGGGTTCCTGTCAGCCCCATAGAGAGCCCGGTATGTCACCGGAACTCAGAAAAATGCCTTTGCCCTGTGCAATTTAGCGCAGGGCAAAGGAGAGCATCGGAGCATGAACTGCTCCGATGCTCATGTCAGGGGGGCTGCCTGGGTGAAAATGGAGGGCTGTCCAGGTTCAGCTCTGAACCTGGACAACCCCTTTAATACGCAAATCAGCCATTTGTTTTCATTACGCTGTTTACCATACAGGACATATATTTTTTACATTTTACTAGTATGGGCATTTTGGGATTCAAGGATGATAATGATCTTTGATCTTTATTTTTAATATTTTTTACATTTTTTTTCACTTGTTTTAATGCCCCCTAGAGAACTTTAACATGAGATCATCTGATCCCTTCTTCCATAGACTGCAAGGATTTTTCTGCGACTGTCGTGTCACAGTATGTCGCAGTGTGACACCATAGACTATTATAAAAACTGTTGTGCGACTTTGGTGCGACATCAATGTCGCGCGACACATGTTGCAGTGTATTTGTGCCCTATGCGTCGTGTGACACATGTCGTCGTGTAGCCCTAGCCTTAAATGCCAGACACAGCACATCTCCATTCAAAGTGTAGTGGCTGTGTCAGGTTACTATAGCTCAGTTGCCATTCACTTCCTTGAGAGCTGAGCTGCAGTACCGCAGGACGGCCACTACACTAAGTTCCAGTGCTGGAGGCAGCAGGGTGCCCGACTCTCACCAATCTGTTATTATATGATCTATCCTGAGAATAGGCCATCAATAAGGAGTCTGGAAAGACCCTTTAATCTAACTATTCTACAGGGCGTATCTGTACGTTCACTGTCCAACCAGTTCGGCCTGTTATCCTGCAAGTTGATCCAGCGGAAGGCGAAAAACCTGTGAGGTAGAAGCCAATTTCCCTCACTTTTGGGAGAAAAAAATTCCTTCTCTTCCTAATCAGGCAATCAGATAATCAATGAAATTCATGACGGATCCATCTTGGCTACGTTAAAGAAAATACGTGGTTGTATTATCAGTAACAGAAGTGTTTTTGCTGAAAGGGAGTCTGTCGCCACCATATGGCCATATACAGTGCTTACATTGCCCTATAGCACACCTATACAGGATTGTAATGGTACCTTTGTTATTTTCTTTAGACTTGCAGAAGCTAGGCTGGAGTATGCGCACCGCGATGCCCATTGTTGGCACGGCATCGCTTTAACTACTGCGCATGCACCAGCAAACGGCACATTGCTGCTGATTTTGTGCCGTTCACCGGTGCATGAGCAGTAGTTAAACGGATGCCGTGCCAACAATGGGCATCGCAGTGTGCATGCCCCGGCCCCGCGAGGCAGTGCACAGGGTCTCTGCTGAACCGAAGGATGATGCAAGGGAATAGTAAGTCGGGCATAGGCAGTGGCTGAAAAAAGGCAGGGCAGCCTGGGCTCCAACACAGTGAACGCCGCCCCTGGGCACTTGCGAGTGCTCATTTGCGTATGAATCGAAGTCTGTTTTTCCAGCTTCTGCAAGTGTAAAGAAAAAGACAAAGGTACCATTACATTCATGTGTAGGTGTGCTATAGGACAATGTAAGCGCTGTATATGGCCATATGGAGGTGACAGACTCCATTGAACCCTGCCGGATCCAGCAGAAACGCTAGTGTGAAAGTAGCCTAAGGGCTCTTTCACACTTGCGGCAGGACAGATCCAGCAGGCTGGTCTCCCTGTCGGATCTGTCTTTCCGCTGTTTTGCCGCGCCGCCGCTCCGTCCCCATTGACTATAATGGGGACGGGGGCTGAGCTCCGGCGCAGCACAGCGAAAGCCGCCGGACTAAAAAGTCCTGCATGTCCGACTTTTTAGTCCGGCGGCTTTCGCCGTGCACCGCCGGAGCTCAGCCCCCGTCCCCATTATAGTCAATGGGGACGGAGCAGCAGTCCGGCGGCTCAGCGAAACAGTGGAAGGACGGATCTGACAGGGAGACCAGCCTGCCGGATCCGTCCTGCCGCAAGTGTAAAAGAGCCCTAGTTTGCTGTTCACTAAAATTCCTAGGTCCTTTTCCATGTCAGTACTAGGGTACTAGCAATAAGAAAAAATCCGCAGCACTCGTCGGTTTGTGGTAAATAAAGTGGATTTATTCCATAAAAAACAGCAAGGGAATGCAACGTTTCGACCGTTCCCGGTCTTTTTCAAGCAATAGAGTGAATACATAAACATGTGATTTATATAGTGCCTAGTCAATTACCTAAACCCTCCCCCAGGTACATCCGTTCATTACATTGGTGCATATACATAGCCATTAACCAATGGCATCCTTGTGCAATATATCTTAAATTCCATTACCTCTCCTGCAGGGGAAATGTCTATGGGGTCTACTTTCCTCTCTTCCGGATCGTCTTTAGAACGAGTTTTGTTCGGCGTCCCAGGGTCTCCAATGCGCATGCGTCCCCTTTGATCAATAGCCAATAGAAAAAATTCTTTAGCTGACGTCACCAGTTGTCAATGGCGCGGAGGCAGACTTTGCTCCACGTCATTGTACCGCATCCATTCTGTCCCTTGTTAGTGACGTAGGTGTCGTCATGGAGACGCGATCAGTACTAGGGTACTTTCACACTAACGTTATTCTTTTCCGGTATTGAGTTCCGTCACAGGGGCTCAATATCGTAAAAAAACTGATCAGTTTTATCCTAATGCATTCTGAATGGAGAGCAATCCGTTCAGGATGCATCAGGATGTCTTCAGTTCAGTCCCTCTTATGGTATTTGGCCAGAGAAAATACCACAGCATGCTGTGGTATTTTCTCTGGCCAAAATTCCGGAACACTTGCCTAATTTTCTATTGAAATGCATTAATGCCGGATCCGGCACCAAGTGTTGCAGCAAAACAGATCCGGCTTTCCGGTCTTCGCATGCGCAGACCTTTAAAAATGCAAAAAAATAAATAAATACTGGATTATAGGAGCAGGAGAATGGAAAGGACGGATTTGGCACATAACTGAGGCGAGCGGAGCCTACGGACCCCATAGACTATAATGGCGTCCATTAGGTTTACGCTCAGAAAATGATTTTGGAGCGGAGACAAAAGTCCTGCATGCACAACTTTTGTCTCGCTCCCAAATCATTTTCTGAGCGTAATCCTAACGGACCCCATTATAGTCTATGGGGCCGTAGGCTCCGCTCGCCTCAGTTATGTGCCAAATCCGTCCTTTCCGTTCTCCTGCTCCTATAACAGAGCAGGAGAACGGAAAGGCTGAACGCTGGTGTGAACTCAGCCTAAAAGAGGAGAGAATACTTAAAAGAAGAAAAACTGCTACAAGAGGACATAGTTTTAAATTAGAGGAGCAAAGGTTTAAAAGTAATATTAGTAGGTATTACTTTACTGAGAGAGTAGTAGATGCATGGAATAGCCTTCCTGCAGAAGTGGTAGCTGCAAATACAGTGGAGGAGTTTAACCGCCTCCGGACCGCCTAACGCAGATGTGCGGTCCAGAGGCGGCAGCGCTGCGCAGAGTCACGCATATACGCGTCATCTCGCGAGATGAAGTGCCTTGCCGGCCCGCGCATGCGCAGTTCGGGCCGGCATTTCGTCAAGGGGGGTTGCGTCATCAGCTTGCCAGCCAATGATCGCGGCTGGCAAGCTGATGATTTTTTAAAAATCCAATGAGAAGCCAGATAACAGATCATATTAGTAAATATGATCTGTTATATGGCTGCTGTGCTCCTCTGCTGGTCCTTTTCATCGGTTGGATCCAGCAGAGGAGCAGGCTTCACAGTGAGTAGCACCAACACTACATACTTAGCCCCAGATCACCCCCTGCACCCCAATTAACCCTTTTATCACCCCTTTCAATCACTAGTGAAAGGAAAAAAGTGATCAGTGCAAAATGTCACTTTTTTTTTCACTGGTATTGACCGTTAGGTTTTAGGATAGTTTAGGCCCCTTGGTTAGGTAGTTTAGGGATCGGTTAGCACCCAGCCCACCGCACCGCAGTCACTGATTCGCTGATTAGCGTATCACTAATCAGCATTTGTACTTTTATATTTGTATCAAAACTGATCACGGTCAGATCTATAATTGTATTAGTGTCACTTTAGTTCTCCCTCCACCTAAAACGCAGTGTTTGCCCGATCAGGCCTGATCGGTCGCCCACACATGCGTTCGCCCACGCCCGCCCCACCGCAGTGACCAAAAAAATTTTTTTTTTGATTACTGCACATTCACTTTACACGCGCTGCGGCGATAAAAAAGAATCAGTTTTGATATTTTTTATCAACCGCAGCGGCCTCCGGTACTTCGCTAGCCTCCCATTTGTAAGACAGGCTTGCTTTTTTTTCTTGGGTAGTCTCAGGGAATACCCCTAAATTTAGTTGCCCACATGTCTAACAGGGGGTATTCTTCTGAAGAGGCCTACAGGCTTCTGACCCAGTCGGATGAGGAATGGGAACCCTCATCTGATGAATCTAGCGGGTCAGAATACGAACCTGTAGAAAGCAGTGGCTCTCTGACCCAAAGTTCGGACGAGGAGGCTGAGGTCCCTGATAGCACCAGGCGTACCCGGCCCCGTGTCGCTAGACCACAGGTTGCGCAGGATCCGCTTCAAGAGCAGCAGAGTGGGGCTGCTGCTGTCGGATTACGTGGTAAGGGATACACCAGCAGCGCAGCCCTCCCTGGACCTAGTACCAGCACTGCCGTACAACCTGGTGAAATGGCGAGCACCAGAAGGGCAGTTGAAGCTGGTACGGTGGCACGAGCAGTAGTGACCCCGTCACAGCCACCGCAAAGACGTGCCCGTAGAGCCCCTAGAATCCCAGAGGTGCTGGCAAACCCTGATTGGCAGTCCCCAACTTCAGCCGCACCTGTAGTTTTCCCTTTCACTGCCCAGTCTGGAGTTCGGGTTAAGACAGCTCAGATCGGTTCGGCCCTGGGATTTTTTGAGCTGTTCTTGACTGCGGAGCTCTTAGACATAGTTGTGGCCGAAACAAACAGGTATGCCACACAATTTATAACCGCCAACCCGGGAAGCTATTATGCCCAGCCTTTCCGGTGGAAACCAGTCCAAGTTTCCGAAATTAAAACTTTTCTGGGCCTTCTCCTCAACATGGGTCTAACTAAAAAGCATGAATTGCGGTCATATTGGTCCACGAACCCAATTCATCACATGCCCATGTTCTCTGCTGCTATGTCCAGGGCACGTTTTGAGGCCATCCTGCGTTTCCTGCACTTTAGCGACAACACCGCCTCCCGTCCCAGAGGCCACCCAGCTTTTGACCGGCTCCACAAAATTCGGCCCCTCATAGACCATTTCAACCTGAAATTTGCAGATTTGTATACCCCAGAGCAAAACATCTGCGTAGACGAGTCCCTGATACATTTTACCGGGCGCCTTGGCTTCAAACAATACATCCCAAGCAAGCGCGCCCGGTATGGGGTCAAATTGTATAAGCTCTGTGAAAGGGCCACAGGATATACCCACAAATTTCGGATCTATGAGGGAAAAGATCAGACCCTGGAGCCGGTCGGTTGCCCTGACTACCTGGGGAGCAGTGGGAAGACAGTCTGGGATTTGGTGTCACCCTTATTCGGCAAGGGGTACCATCTTTATGTGGACAATTTCTACACAAGTGTGGCCCTCTTTAGGCATTTGTTTCTAGAACAGATTGGCGCCTGTGGCACCGTGCGAACTAGTCGCGCAGGGCTTCCCCCAACGGCTCGTTACCACCCGTCTTGCAAGGGGGCAGAGGGCCGCACTGTGTAACGAAGAACTGCTCGCGGTGAGATGGAGAGACAAGCGTGACGTTTACATGCTCTCCTCCATTCACGCAGACACGACAATACAAATTGAGCGAGCAACCCGTGTCATTGAAAAGCCCCTCTCAGTCCAGGACTATAACCTTCACATGGGAGGGGTGGACTTCAATGACCAGATGTTGTCTCCGTATTTAGTTTCCCGCAGAACCAGACGCTGGTATAAGAAGGTGTCTGTATATTTAATTCAATTGGCTCTGTATAATAGTTTTGTTCTCTACAGTAAGGCTGGGAGAACTGGATCCTTCCTCAAATTTCAGGAAGAGAACATCGAGAACCTCCTGTACCCATCCACCAGTGTAGTTAGCCGTCTACACGAGCGACATTTCCCCAATGTCGTTCCTGGTACCTCAACCCAACCGTCACCCCGAAAAAGATGTTGTGTCTGTAGCAGGAGTGGAATAAGGCGTGACACCCGCTATTTCTGTCCTGACCACCCTGCCCTATGCTTTGGAGAGTGTTTCCGGAAGTACCACACACAGGTACACCTAGCATAGGGATCACATCTCACCAGGACAGGCACACAGGGCTATTAGGGCCCATTCACTCACACAGCTGCTGCAAACCTCTCCTTTCACCTGGGACAAAGTGCATAACGCACTTCGCCACATCTTTGGGCGATTTGCACATTGACCCATGGGGAAGGAGAGGTTTGTTCTATAAAAGGTAAAAAAAAAAAAAAACACCAGTAAGCAAAAAGGTTAATGTTTAGTTCAAAAAGTTAAAGTTTATATATTCTGTTCCAAAGTTAATAAAATTATTGCGTTGCGGCCTGTTTTTTTCTTTTTACCTTCCAGGTGGACCAACCGATCGACTAGCTGCAGCACTGATGTGCATTCTGACAGAAGCATTGCGCTGCTGTCAGATTACACGCAAGTCGGTGTATGCGGCGCTGCAAGACGAGATTTCTCCTCTGCAGTAACAGATACGTTTGCCAAGGCATACGAGCTGAGGAGGAGGCGGCGTTCCTATGCTTTGGCAAACACTTTGTATATATAAAAAAATTAAAAATCCTGGCAATGATTTATTTATCCACATCGATTGATGTCAATGGAGAAATCTGGTTTGCCAGGGCATACGAGCTAAGTGGGTATGGATGTTGGGCGGAGCTCCTATGTCCTGGCAGACGCCTTTCCCCTCCTTTTTTTTTGGCAGAGATTTTTTCATCCACATTGATCGATGCGAATGAAGAAATCTGTGCCGTTCATTTTTTTATTTCAGCCCAGAGGCTGAACGGAAAAAAAAATCTCATTACCTGTATGCTCAATATAAGGAGAATAGCAGAAACTCCTAATGCTGGCCATAAATGTAATGATTGCGGAGACCCTCAAATGCCAGGGCAGTACAAACACGCCACAACTGACCCCATTTTGGAAAGAAGACACCCCAAGGTATTTGCTGAGGGGCATATTGAGTCCATGAAAGATTAAAATTTTTGTCCTAAGTTAGCGGAAAGTGAGACTTTGTGAGAGAAAAAAAATAAATAATCAATTTCCGCTAACTTATGCCAAAATAATTAATTTCTATGAACTCGCCAGGCCCCTCATTGAATACCTTGGGGTGTCTTCTTTCCAAAGTGGGGTCACATGTGGGGTATTTATACTGCCCTGGCTTTTTAGGGGCCCTAAAGTGTGAGAAGAAGTCTGGGATCCAAATGTCTAAAAATGCCCTCCTAAAAGGAATTTGGGCACCTTTGCGCATCTAGGCTGCAAAAAAGTGTCACACATGTGGTATCGCCGTACTCAGGAGAAGTTGGGGAATGTGTTTTGGGGTGTCATTTTACATATACCCATGCTGGGTGAGTAAAATATCTTGGTCAAATGCCAACTTTGTATAAAAAAATGGGAAAAGTTGTCTTTTGCCAAGATATTTCTCTCACCCAGCATGGGTATATGTAAAATGACACCCCAAAACACATTCCCCAACTTCACCAGATGTGTGACCCTTTTTTGCAGCCTAGGTGGGCAAAGGGACCCACATTCCAAAGTGCACCTTTCGGATTTCACCGGTCATTTTTTACAGATTTTGATTGCAAAGTACTTCTCACACATATGGGCCCCTAAATTGCCAGGGCAGTATAACTACCCCACAAGTGACCCCATTTTGGAAAGAAGACACCCCAAGGTATTCCGTGAGGGGCATGGCGAGTTCCTAGAATTTTTTATTTTTTGTCGCAAGTTAGTGGAATATGAGACTTTGTAAGAAAAAAAAAAAATCATCATTTTCCGCTAACTTGTGACAAAAAATAAAAAGTTCTATGAACTCACTATGCCCATCAGCGAATACCTTAGGGTGTCTACTTTCCGAAATGGGGTCATTTCTGGGGGTTTTCTACTGTTTGGGCATTGTAGAACCTCAGGAAACATGACAGGTGCTCAGAAAGTCAGAGCTGCTTCAAAAAGCGGAAATTCACATTTTTGTACCATAGTTTGTAAACGCCATAACTTTTAACCAAACCATTTTTTTTTTTTTTTTGCCCAAACATTTTTTTTTTATCAAAGACATGTAGAACAATAAATTTTGCGAAAAATTTATATATGGATGTCGTTTTTTTTGCTAAATTTTACAGCTGAAAGTGAAAAATTTCATTTTTTTGCAAAAAAATCGTTACATTTTGATTAATAACAAAAAAAGTAAAAATGTCAGCAGCAATAAAATACCACCAAATGAAAGCTCTATTAGTGAGAAGAAAAGGAGGTAAAATTCATTTGGGTGGTAAGTTGCATGACCGAGCGATAAACTGTGAAAGTAGTGTAGTGCCGAAGTGTAAAAAGTGGCCTGGTCATTAAAGGGACTCTGTCACCAGTTTCTAACCCCCACTTTTAAAAATATTGTTCTGTCCATGGAGCCCTTGTGATTACTATGGTGTTGTTATAAGCTAAATCTGCTGGCTCGTTTTGTTAAAAAAACGTTTTATCTAACCTGTCAGTCATATTCTTAAGGTGCCCAGGGCGTTGCTCATGGCCTGAACATGCCGCCCGACGCCGCCACCGTTGGTGCCCAGCTCCTCCTCTGCTTTCGTCAGCGCCGCCTGAAAATACTTAGATACGGCTCCGGCTCTCCCTCACTCCCCCCTCCTTCTTTTCTAAGATCCCGCGCGTGCAGCAGTGTTCGTCTTATCAGGAGGTTGAGCGAAGTGCGCGCGCATGCGCACTTCGCTGAATGAGGCTGAACCGAAAAGTCCGCACGGGCGCATCAGGCACAGGCCTGTGCGCACGCGCGGGATCTTAGAAGAGAAGGAGGGGGGAGTGAGGGAGAGCCGGAGGCGTATCTGAGTATTTTCAGGCAGCGCTGACGAGAGCAGAGGAGGAGCTGGGCACCAACGGCGGCGGGCGGCATCTTCAGGCCATGAGCAACGCCCTGGGCACCTTAAGAATATGACTGACAGGTTAGATAAAACGTTTTTTTAACAAAACGAGCCAGCAGATTTAGCTTATAACAACACCATAGTAATCACAAGGGCTCCATGGACAGAACAATATTTTGTTAAGTGGGGGTTAGAAACTGGTGACAGAGTCCCTTTAAGGGGGTTTTAGCTAGCGGGGTTGAAGTGGTTAAAGGGCTTCTGTCACCCCACTAAAGTCATATTTTTTTTTTGGGCTAGTTACATTCCTTATAGTGCGATATATGAGAATATAATGTTGTTACTTACTTTCATTCGGCCGTTTCTTATAAAAACGAAGTTTTATAATATGCAAATCCGGTCTCTACCAGCAAGTAGGGCGTCTACTTGCTGGTAGCCGCCGCAAAAAACCGCCCCCTCGTCGTGTTGATTGACAGGGCCAGCCGCGATCTCCTCCTCCGGCCGGCCCTGTCAGCATTTTAAAAATCGCGCACCTCTGTTCATTCGGCGCAGGCGCTCTGAGATGAGGAGGCTCGTCTCCTCAGAACTCCCTCAGTGCGCCTGCGCCGATGACATCACCGAAAGAGAAGACATCATCGGCGCAGGCGCACTGAGGGAGTTCTGAGCAGACGAGCCTCCTCATCTCAGAGCGCCTGCGCCGAATGAACAGAGGCGCGCGATTTTTAAAATGACAGGGCCGGCCGGAGGAGGAGATCATGGCTGGCCCTGTCAATCAACATGACGAGGGGGCGGTTTTTTGCGGCGGCTACCAGCAAGTAGACGCCCTACTTGCTGGTAGAGACCTGATTTGCATATTATAAAACTTCGTTTTTATAAGAAACGGCCGAATGAAAGTAAGTGACACCATTATATTCTCATATATCGCACTATAAGGAATGTAACTAGCCCAAAAAAAAAAAATGACTTTAGTGGGGTGACAGAAGCCCTTTAAGCATGCATGGGAAAGGCATAAGGCCATCCTTCATATAAGATAGGGCCAGGGGCTATCCATAGTATTTAGTATATTGGGCAGACTAGATGGGCCAAATGGTTCGACACAGTCTCTGTTTCTCCCAGGCTCCAGCCATCACACAGTCGGCCGGCAGAGGGCGCACTATTGTGTCCACGTAGAACTCCATCCTGTATGACCATATAGTCCACCACACACAAGTTGTGACTGAACCGTCACTCCCGAGTTCCTGCTTCCTCCAAGCCCCCTATGACGTGTCTGTCCCTCAGCATGACCCCGTACCTGAACACGTACCTACTGACCTGCCCCTCGCCTTTACTTCCTCTTCCTCCCCGCCCTTTCTCTGGCTGGGTGACTGCTGGTTGCCAGGCAACGCCTTGAAGTAAGGAGTCCCGGTCGGCGCACGGTCCTGGGGCAGAGTTCCACGTTTACATTGGTGTCGTCGCTGAGAGAGTCGCCTGTAAAGAGTTGGCGGCTGAGGACGCCGGCCGGAGGTGAGTGGGCGGCCTGTGTGAGATGCGGGACTCCCCGCGGGTGGCGCTGTAGACTATGTGCTCTTGTGTTCCCTGTTATCAGCCACTTCAGTATGTCACCTGCATAGTGAATGGCGGCCCTTTATCCTGGGTGATGGGGTAACCGGCAGTGGCCATATCTGTGAGGAGCATGGGTCTGGTATATACTGATATCACACTGTATGGCAGGGAAGTGGTTAACGTGTTCACAGTCCCACCACCTCCATGGGTAGAGCGGAGCCCCCATACCACCGTGCCCATCACTTGTACTGCGGTCTGCTGACCTGAGCTATGTCACCCAGAGAGGACATACCCTTAACCCCTCATTGTGGGGAGACACGACTATTGAAGTCTATGGAACTGTGAAAACCACTGACAGAACTCGGTTGGAGGGCAAACAGCAGACCTTTCACAGATGAAGCAGTGTCCGCCTCGTCATTGGCGCTATCCCTGACACAGACATGCGAATGAGGCCTTAGGTGCACTAAAAGTTGTCAGCCGCTATTTATACAGGGGGGTGGTCAGAGAGACAAAGTAGTGACCATGGGGGGCAGACATCTTATGGACTGAGGTTTTCCAAGATTATTCTTACTGATCCACCTATCCTCAGGATAGGTCATCAGCAGTGATGGTCGGTTCGCAGTGTTCGCCAGCGAACACACAAACGGGCTGCCATCTTTAGTAAGGTAGACTCACCTGTCCGGCGATGCACAGGTAAGCCCTTACCTGTGCCGGGAGCCAGTCTGAAATCCAATGCAGTCACCGGGAGCAGGCAGTTCCGAGAACAGCCCGATGAAGGCCCCCGGCGTCTGTTCTCGGAACTGCCTTCATCCCTGTGACTGCATTTGATTACAGACCGGCTCCCGCCACAGGTAAGGGCTTACCTGTGCATCGCCGGACAGGTGAGTCTACCTTACTAAAGATGGCAGCCCACATGTGGTCGCTGGCGAACACTGCAAACTGACCATCACTGATTATCAGTATCTGATCCGTGGGGGTCTGACACCCAGGCCCCCCGCCGATCAGCTGTGTGAGATGGCACTGGCACTAGCGCTGCGGCCTTCTTGCAGCTCACCAAGCATAGCACCGTACATTGTATAGCGGCTGTGCTTAGTATGGCGATCAGCTGCATTCACTTCTATGAGGCTCAGCTGCTCCTAGGCCGAGAGACTCCACATTCATCGGTGCCTTCGCACCCAGCTGATTGGTGGGGTCCCTGGTGTCGGACCCTCCCCATCACTTACTGATGACTAGGGGTGAGCGAATGGACTTTGGATGAAACATCTGAAGTCGATTCGCGTAAAACTTCATCCTAATACTGTACGGAGCAGGAGCTCCGTACAGTATTAGAATGTATTGGCTCTGATGAGCCGAATTTATTGCTTCGCAAAGTCTTGCGAGACTTTGCGTAATAACTTTATAAATTAATTTGTACTGTAAAAAAAAACATTTCCCGAATTCAGGTTTGGTTCGAAGTGGTACCTTGGAACCGAACCCGAGTTCGGGAAATGGCCAAAATATATTCACAGCGAAGGGGCAGGGGGTGTGGTTATCTTGACTTGAAGCAAGGCAGGGGATAAAAGAACATTTTCTGAGCCGCATCGGCCTTCTGGAAGAAAATTATCGTCGGAAACATGCTGCTGGCTACTGTCAGGTACTGCTGGCGGCTTGGGATGGTTTTTGGAGGTGACAGGTTCCCTTTAAAGGTTGTTGTTGTTTGAGATGGCCAAGGGCAGGAATGTGTGGGGGGGAGGGGGGTTGACCCATTAAATTTAACGTCTTTTGTTGTTTTCACACCTCCTTGCCTTTGGCCATTTTGATTTACTATGACATTGTCCTCTCTGGGCAGCATCTTCTCACATTCACACGACATGTTTTAAGAACAATGGTAGTCAATGGAGTTATTGACACAGCAGTTTTATTTTTTATTTATTTTTTTGATGGCCAGTGAATAATGGACAGACAGACTGGTTCTATCCTGTCTGTGTTCACTGACTGTTCCATTACAATTGAAGGGACTGTTTTGAACTTCTGTTTCTCAGAAAGGCATTGGTTAAAAAAAAAAAAAAAAAAAAAAATCCTTTTTTTTTTTCTTCTTAACGGACGTTGTGTGAACGTAGCCTTAGAATGAATTTACAAAATGACACAGTGTGATACCTTGTCGAGCCAGAGACAAAGATGTCCTCCATAGGGTTGTCACGATACCAACATTTTGATTTCAATACCATAAAAAAAAGTATTGTGATACTTGATACTGTTCAATACCACGCGGAAAAAATTAAACACCAAAAAGTGCATTCTGCATTTTATGAAACGTCCGGCCCATAATAGAACAGTCCTATCCTATTTTTTTATTATTATTTTTTTTGGGGGGGGGGGGGGGGGGGCCCCCCCACACAAGGTGACAAAAAAATGGCGAATTGCTCGGTTTTTATTTATATATATTTTTTCTGTTATGGCATTCACCGCATAGGAGATTTTTTGTTTTATTTTTATATTTTAATAGTTTGGATTTTTCGGATGTGGCGATATGTAATATATTTAATAACTATTTCCCCCCTTAGGGGCTAGAACCTGGGATCTTTTAATCCCTTGTCCTATTCACTCTAATAGAGCTCTATTAGAGTGAATAGGACTTTACACTCTTACACACAGCAGTAGGGAGATTACCATGGCAGCCAGGGCTTCAGTAGCATCCTGGCTGCCATGGTAACCAATCGGAGCCCCAGGATTACACTACTGGGGCTCCGATCACAACTACCACTGCACCACCAATAAGGAGGGGACCCTCTGGCCACTGCCACAATGACTTTAATACTGGGGGAGTACTGCGCCACCAATGATTATAATTTATAATACGGGGGGGGGGGGGCACTGTGCTACCAATGATTAGAATTTATAATACTGGGGGGGGGGGCACCAATGAAGATAACTAACCTTTTAAAACAAATATAGGGGGTGGGTGCTGGCAGCAGAATCACATACCCGGCCTTTATGACAAGGTGCTGCGAACCACAGCAATTAATTCTTTAGTTGCGGCACCTGAGGGGTTAATTGCCGGGGATCGCATCGCCTTGTCATAGAGGTTGGTTGCCAGGTATGTGATTCTGCAGCCGGCACTCGCCGCCTATATTTGCATTAAAAGGTTAGTTATCTTCATTGGTGGCGCAGTGGCCACAGCCCCTCTCTCCTCTCATTGGTGGCAGTGACCACTGTGCCACCAATGAAGATAACTAACCTGAGAGCAGCACGGGCCATGTTATGTGATACTAGGCTGCGCAGTAGCTCAGGCTAGTATTGGAAAATGGCAAATCCCGGTACAAAAGTATCAATTGAGTATTGATAATTCGATACCCGGTGCAACCCTTGTCCTCTGTCATGAGGCAGTGTGATGTTTATTTTCAGGTAAGTGCACACAGGAGCAGCCCCCAGTACAGCTTAGTTGTGGGCGCTCTACAGGTGAAACTCGAAAATTTAGAATATCGTGCAAAGTTCATTTATTTCAGGAATGCAACATAAAAGGTGGAACTAACATATGAGATAGGCTCATTCCATGCAAAGCGAGATATTTCAAGCCTTTATTTGGTATAATTTGGATGATTATGGCTTATCGCTTATGGAACCCCAAAGTCACAATCTCAGAAAATTAGAATATTGTAAAAAGGTTCAATATTCTAGGCTCAAAGTGTCCCGCTCTAGTCAGCTAATTAATCCATACCCCCTGAGCAAAGGGGACCTGAGCCTTTACATTGTCTCTCAGTCTGGTTCATTAGGGATCACAATCATGGGAAAGACTGCTGACCTGGTACTTGTGCAGAAAGCCATCACTGACACCCTCCATAAAGAGGGGAAGCCTCAAAAGGTAATTGCAAAAGAAGCACATTCAGGGTCCATTCACACGTCCGTTGTTTCTTTCCTGATCTGTTCCGTTTTTTCAGGAACAGATCAGGAAAGAAAAAACGGACGTGTGAATGGACCCTTATAGAAAGTTATGTGGAAGGGACAAGTGTGGAAGAAAAAGGTGCCCAAGACGCAGGGATGGCCACAGCCTGGAGAGGATTGTCAGGAAAGGGCCATCCAAAAGTGTTGGGGACTTTCACAAGGAGTGGACTGAGGCTGGAGTTAGGCTACTTTCACACTAGCGTTCGGAGCTCCGTCTGTGAGTTCCCTTTGAAGGCTCTCGCAAGCGGCCCTTAACGTTTACGTCCAGCCCTAATGCATTCTGAGTGGATACGGATCCGCTCAGAATGCATCATTCTGGCAGCGTTTTTTCCTCCGCTCCGCAGCGGAGGAACTGCTTGCAGCGTTCGGGTGTCCGACTGGCCGTGCAGAGGCAAACGGATCCGTCCAGACTTACAATGGAAGTCAATGGGGGTGGATCCGTTTGAAGGTGACATAATATGGTGCATTTTTCAAACGGATCCGTCCCCCATTGACTTTCAATGTAAAGTCTGAATACAAATTGTACTTAGACTTGTTTAGTAAAATATAATGCAGACAGTTCCGTTTGAACGGATACCATTGTTTGCATTATATGAGCGGATCAGTCTGTACAAATACCAGACGGATCCGCTCCGAACACAAGTGTGAAAGTAGCCTAAGTCCAGAGTCAACGCAGCCGTCTACCAGGAGATTTTGGAGCACTTCATGCTTCCTTCCACAGACGAGCTTTGAGGAGATGATGACTTCCTATTCCAGCAGGACTTGGCGCCTGCCCACACTGCCAAAGGTACCAAAACTTGGTTCAATGACCATGGGATTACTGTGCTTGATTGGCCAGCAAACTCGCCTGACTTGAACCCCATAGAGAATCTATAGTGCAGGGATGGCCAACGTGCGGCTCTCCAGCTGTTGCAGAACTACAACTCGCAGTATGCCCAGTCTGCCTACAGCAGGGCATGGTGGAAGTTGTAGTTTTACAACAGCTGGAGAGCCGTAGGTTGGCCAGCCCTGCTATAGGGCATTGCCAAGAGAAAGATGAAACATGAGACCGAACAATGCAGAAGAGCTGAAGGCTGCTATTGAAGCATCCTGGTCTTCCATAACGCCTCAGCAGTATGGCATCCATGCCACGCCGCATTGAGGGGCCCAAACCAAGTACTGAGAACATATGCATGATTATACTTTTCCGAGGTCCTACATTTTTCTATTTAACATCCTTTTTTTTTAAATTGATTTCATGTAATATTCTAATTTTATGCAATTGTGTTTCATAAGCTGTAAGCCATAATCATTCAAATTATAACAAATAAAGGCTTGAAATATCTCGCTTTGCATGTACTGAGTCTATCTCATATGTTAGTTTCACCTTTTAAGTTGCATTACTGAAATAAATGAACTTTGCACAATATTCTCATTTTTCGAGTTTCAACTGTATGTACAGGGTAAGGCGACTCCGGCATTCTTGTGGTATCTAAGAAGGCAGTCTGACTGGTTGGCTCAGAGCTGTAAATGTGGCATTGTGCTGTCAAACCGCATTCCTGGCAGGTAACAATAAATTACATTTCTAAAACCCAGACCGGCTTTACTGCTTTCATTCTTTTCATTGTATCGTCCTTTATCTCTGATTTCTTATTGCACTCCATCCGAATTACTAGTGAATGTTACTTTGACCTCCATATCTCTTATTGTCCGGGCCCACTCAAGCCCAAAAACTGCAGCCTCCACTACCCACCTAGAGGCATTTCAAGATTGTTCATGTAAGAGTTAGTGTTGGACACAATGGGGCAAATTTACTAAGCAAATGGCGCCAGTTCTGGCTCAAATTGAGCTACAAAACAAGTGTACATGGTGTGCACCAGATTTGTGCATTTTAGGCAGATTTTGTCTCTCACCAGACAACTTTGAAAAGTGTCTGGGAAAGGAAGTATGGCCAAGTGGCATCCTAAAATATGCTAGATTTATTACGGTAAGTTGTCCAAATTTGAGACCTCAATAATAAATCTGTTCCATTGTTTATTAGGGCTGTGTGTGTAGGTGTCGGTATATATATCTCTCTATCTCATGTGTATGTCGTTAAAAGATATGGCCAGTATCCACTATAACATCTCCAGTACCCCACCCCCTTAACAGTGACCTCCACAGCCCCCGCACCCCTTAACACTGACCCACCCCCACAGTGCCGTATCTCCTTAAAATGGGAATTCCACAGCAGCCACCCCCTTCACTTTGACCTTCACAGCAGCCTGCCCCTTTAACAGTGAGTTCCACAGCACCCCACCCCCTTGACAGTGACCTTTACAGCACCCCCACTTAACACTGACCATAGGTTACAATCTCCTTAACTGTGATCTCCACCATTCCTGTCCCCCTTAACAGAGACCCCCACAGCGGATTCCCCTTTAACAGTGACTCACAGTACCCCGCTGCCCCTTTAATAGTGGCCTCCACATGCCCCTGCTCCCTTAACAGTGACCTTTACAGTGCCCACTCCTTTAACATTGACCTCCACAGCGGCCTGCCCTCTTAACAGTGACCTCCACAGCGGCCTGCCCTCTTAACAGTGACCTCCACAGCGTCCACCCCTTTATTAGTGACCTCCACAGTACCCCGTCTCCTTAACAGTGATTTCCACAACACCCCGCCCCATAACAGTGGCCTCTACAGCAATCTGCCCCTTAATACTGCCCTCCATAGCGGACCGTCCCCTTAATTGTGATTTGTGACCTCCCCAACAGCCTGCCCCTAGGGTGGCCAGAGGTCCGATTTTTACCTTCATTTTTTAATCCCGGTCAGCTGCCTGGGCTCCTTTAAGAATGACGCCCCTCTGTGCACCTTACTGGCTCATTTAATCCTGACTGTCATGGGATCCCAAACAGCACCTGGGTCCATAGATAAAGAAGAACCAGTTCCAGTCAGTAGTAGTTCAGGTCTCTCGTTCACAACACAACTGTAAACCATGCCAATGGTGGCTGTCAGTGGCAGGACACGTAATGGGGCGTCATGACCCACATTTCCTTCTACAGAGCGCCTTCAAATGGTCCAGGCTGAGACAGGGGTCTGTAATGAAGGTGCCACTTGTGTCTGGATGGTAGACAACGAAACTGTGAGAGATGCTTGTGCTTGTCTGCGGATCAAATGATCCTGTCTACTGATGGTTTGTCTCGTCTGTCCGGAGCCTGTTCGCTGTGTTTGAGTGCCCTCACATAACCACTGCTTCCAACACCTTCTAACAGATGGCTCAGAGCGCCTTAGATGGTGAGCACTTCATCGAAACAACCATCCTGCTTCTCTCACTCCAGTGATGTGCGCCTCTAAGTCTGTCAAATGGGCATAATGTCTTGAGACATGTCTTGCAGTCAACTATCTCTCACCAACAGGTACACTACCCAAAAGTAGCCTCTGAGAGCCTTTTTTATAGGGCATTGGGGAAGCACTTTTACTCCCTAGTGTCTAATCGGACCACACCAATAATCATTTACTTATCTGCCTGAGACATAACTGCATACTGAGTTTGACATTTCTATCTGGGTGCATTTTTCATTTTTTTTTTTGTCAGTGTATGTAATTGAAATGGAGACCTGGAGTTGATGGTTTGGATAGTACTTTATTTAGTTGTCAGATGCATGCTATCTATTAGGACAAGCACGTATATAGGTATGGCATGCGCATACCTGAAGCTTCAGCTTCGATATCATAAAGACATGCCCTTTACATTTCTGATTACATTATACAAACATTTGAAGCTGTACACGTTTGCACCTATGTTCATATGTAGCATGTCGATTTGCACTTTTGAGAAAGTACATATAACATTACCTGTCGGCAGGTTCACACAACGGAAAATATGTATTTGACGCAGAAATCCAAGGATGACCCTTGGAGCTCTGATGCACATTTCTAGTTTGAATGGTGCAGATCTGACCACAAATTATCTCTGTCCATGGGGCTAATCCATGTGCGGACAACCATACACCTTAGCTGTTGGACAAAACCGATTTCTTGACAGAGTGCGCACGTGTTTGTCTTCGGTTAGAGCGTTATAAGCTGTTATCGGACACCTTTGGCAGCAGCTTATCTTCCACGGTAAGAAGCATCCATTCCTGGTTTTTACCATTGGGGAACTGTTGGCTGGCCTCAATACGTATGAGATAATTGGCTGTTCAGTTACTTTGGGTAAATGCCACCCAACATAGTATAGCCATAATCCATACACACAAGCACATACAAAAACAGTCAATGCAGGCACCACATGAGTGAAACAGTTGTGTAAAATGACAGTGTCTAAATCCTGTTGTATATATCCACCGTCACATTAATAGACAACAATTTATCATATATTAAAGGGGTTATCCGATTTCTAGATATTGATGACCTACTGTGGAAATAGGTCTTCAATATCTAGAAAAAGGAGAACCCCCCCTCTCTTTAAAGGGATTGTTCATCTCTGGGGTCCTTTTCTGTAGACCCACTAGTGTGGTTGAACCTACTGTGTGAGTCATACATATTGCCTAATGCCCACAACTAGGATCTGGCTCCACCACTCCCACTCGGGCATCACACATCTTGGTTTCTCCTCGTGTCAACATCTGGTTTGACATAGGTCACATGGCCACTGCAGCCAGTCATTGGCTGCAGCAGTCATGTAACACGTGTGAAACTAAATGTTGATGTGGGGAGACCCGAGACCTGCAGCGCCCGAGGAGGGGTAATGGAGACATATCCCAGGCCAGAACAGAAAAAGGTTAGTGAAACCACTGTTCACTCACAGACCCTTTTGCTTCATCATATGGCTGCACCCAGGCACTTTTCTCTATTGGGTCCATAAGTAGGAACACATATGGACAATGCACAGTGTATAGGATCTTGTTCTCACTTGGTCCCATGATGTAACCAGCTTATCTTTGGCGGATTGTCCTAGGTGTGCTTTGCCTAACACTATGTGTCCCACACCCTGTAAAGATCAAAGACACGTATGCAAGGACATATTTCAGGTGTGACGTGTTTCCAGTTTATCGATGACTAGTTTAAGTATAGAACCCCAGGGCAGTCGGGTAAAGCCTCTACCCCATGTGTATGGTAAGGCAGTATTTCTTCAGCTCACATGGGTAGGCAGCTATCCCTCTACATGGCAGGGAAATATTAGCTTTCGGCACAGTTTGGCCTATCTGTTCCTCCCAGGACATAAGGAGTCTGACAGCAGCTTGTTCCCCACTCCCCATGGAAATAAATATGTGTTTGCAGAGTCTGTCACTGAGTGTGATGGGTTACTGGCTTAAAACTGGAGAGAATGCAGACGACCATATTTTGGATCGGTGTCCGACCTATATTTTTTTGCAGATTGCATATGGACCCATTCACTTCTTTCAGTCCGCAAAAAACAGACAGCACACCAATCTGCATCCCTCTGTCCATTTAGAAAATTTTAGAACATGTCCTATTGTCCATTTTCTGGACAAGAATAGCCATTTCTATTAATGGCATAGAGAAAAATGAGGAGTGCACACAGAAGTTGTCCGTATTTTTCTGGTCCGTGGTTGGCGGACTGAAATACAGACGTAATCCTGTACATGAGGCATAGACTTAAACTAGTCAGTGTAAATTTATCACAGTGGCTGATGCCGAATGAAAAACTTCTACCACCTATAATTAGTTGGCTTACTTTAGCCCAGAGTGTTGCCAGATGCATTGAAAAATGTGTCTGAAATAGGGTTGTTTCAATACCAAAATTTTGAATCGGTTTTGATACCATAAAAAAGTATTGCAATGCGCGATACCATTCGACACCACCACAAAAAAAAAAGTTCACCGCATAGGAGGTTTTTTAAAAAAAAAATATTTTAATAGTTTGCATACTGCTGTGTGCATACACACAGCAGCAGGGACGTTACCATGGCAGCCAGGGCTTCAGTAGCGTCCTGGCTGCCATGGTAACAGATCGGAGCTGGGATTACACTGCTGGGGCTCCGATTAGAAACTGTCACTGCACCACCAATGAGAGGAGGTAAGGGGACTCTGTGCCCACTGCCACCGATGATTTTAATACTGGGGGGCGCACTGCGTCACCAATGATAATTAACGTTTAATATAAATACAGTGTGGAACCTGAGGGGTTACTTGCCGCGGACAAAGTGCCCTGTCAGAGGTCAGGTGCCGGCAATGTGTTTCTGCCGCCTGTATTTGTAATGTATTGAACGTTAGTTATCATTGGTGGCGCAGTGCGTCCTCCCCTACTCTTCGTTCCCATTGGTGGCAGCGGCACAGGGGGAGGGAGAGACTGCTTCCTTCTCGCCGTGCTGCTGAGGGAACATGGTGCACGCTGAGAGCAGCACAATCCATGTTCTCTGATACTAGGCTGTGCAGTAGCATAACCTAGTATCTATAAAATGCAAATCCGGTATCTGATACAGGGACAAAAGTATTGAAAATTCGATACCCGAAACATCCCTAGTAAAAAGTACCTGTCACTTCATGTCTGTTGTAGTAACTACGTGCACTCCCATGTAATAACAATTCTGGAACCTCTATTCTTATGACTCTATATTGTGCCATTCCTTTATTATTCTTGCTAGAAGGTATGAAAGAATTGCTAGCGATCTGCAATGATGGGTGTTACCAGTTGGGGCTGTGTCTCAGCACAGTGTTACCCTGGCAGCATTGATTGGATAGTGTGATTGTGCAGGGACCCCCCCCCCCAACTGGTAACACCCATTTGGACCTTCATTGCAAACTTCTGTTAATTTATTCATAACTTCTAATAGGAATAATAAAGGAATGGCACATTATAGAGTTATAAGAACAGATCCTCCAGGATTGGAATTACCATGGGGATGCAAGTAGTTACTAAAAACAGACTTGTCAGGCGAGGTTACAGGTCCTCTTTAACAAATGTGGGGTAAAGCATGTATGCCAGTTTCTTGGCGCCAATTTAACCAGAATTGTGGCACATTTTAATTAGTAAATCTCTCCCAATATGTCTCTTGCATGTTTTGCTGTGGGCTTCTGCTTTCTTTATATGTCTCTTGTAATGCATCCATGACTTTTTGTTAATTTCAGCTTGCGCTCCAGAGACTGTACAATAGACTGGCCACCTACGTTTCCATGCTGCCTCCTGACAGCACGTAGCTATTCTCTGTTGGTTTAGTCAAAGGCAGTTGCCTGTAAAATACCAGGATGCATTTCCTTCAGTGACTCACTTACGTACTCGCTTGTATACCTCATTTTAAGTTCTATTTGCCAAGTGACCCATTCGATTGTATTACAGTTGTCAGAGTTAGACTTTTTTTTTCTTTTTTAAAGGCATTGGCCCATTTCAGACTTTGATGGCCTACTGCTAGGGTACGCCATCAAAGTCAGATAGATGCAGTTCCTACGTCTGAAACCCGCTCATATATCTATAACAGGGTCCCTGACGTAAAGGAGAATGCACTCTCATAGAGGTGAGGACAGTGGCAGGCTGCAGCGCTCACATACGTCTGAAAAACATGATGTTATGGCTGTGGGCAACAGGGAGAATAGGAGCAGTGATGCTCAACGAGAGAGTGTTCGGGACAGTGAGTACAAGGTTTTTTTTAGATTTTTCTTATAGCTTCCATGCCAGTCATGCCAAGTTGGAGCTAATTAGCAACACTGTTGGCAGTATGTCTCCATGAGCTTTTGTTGAATCAGTCAAAATGAGATGGATAATCGTCGGAAATGATGGGGAATATCTTGTAGCCATGCTTTAGACTTGTTACTGACTAATCCAGAAGTAGGAGCTTTTCCTAGCACATGACTCTGCTTCCATCACATGGACTGTTCTTTGAGAATAAGAAATTCATCTCAAGGCTGTGCACAATAATTACTGGACGGGTGGTACTACAGTTGGGTCCACAAGTATCTGGTCAGTGGCACAGTTTTCCCAATTCAGCTCCTGTACCACCACGATAGATCTGACACACAGCCATCAATATGTTATTGAAGCGTAGACTTTTAATTCAAGGAGTTTATCAAACACAGTGCGTTAACCGTTTTAGGAATTGCAGCCATTTTCACTCGCTCAAACCGTTCAGTGGTCCAGTCCTCCCTCAGATCATGATCTTGCAACTCTGATGAGGCTTTTCAAAAGCCAGAAAACCCTTAAGGGTATGTTGACACGGCGGTATGCTGATCCAGATGTCAGGACATGGGCAAAAAAGAAGATCCAGCACTGGTAGAAATAAAATCCATGGTTATCCATAGAAATCTACCACCTCTTCTTCTGACTGGCAGAAATAGCTTACGTGTTTCAGATATACGTATCCTCATTTATAGCTGTCTGCATGTATGCCATAACAAAATCCATGTCAAAACCTTGTTGTCAATGGGAATCCTTACTGCAATTTACCGTATATGGCTGAAGATAGTCCGCAACTCGTAAGCCACACACAGATTAGTCCTTTGGAATGGTGCTAATCCGTGTGCCGACCCATGGCAGTTTAGACTGGGGGGGGGGCAGTTTTGCATTTCTGCCATGGGTTGTTCCTCATGACTGAAGCCTTATTCACAAATGTATGTTTTGGTCAGTGATTTCCATCAGTCGTTATGAGCAAAAACCAAGAGTGGAGGCTAGAAGGTATAATGGAAAGGTTTGGATCTGTTCTGTGGTTTTGGCTCACAATCACTGATGTACATCACTGATCAAACACGGGCAAAAAAACTGAGTGTTTGAACTAGACCTTATATGTATAATTGGTGTGAACATACCCTAAAGCTATATCGCCTGGAGTCTTGTCGTACTTTTGGCAGGGCTACCCATGGGAAGTCAGGAGATAGAGCTGTTGGCATACAGCTACTTAACGGGGTTGTACAGGTCTTGGCTATAGATGACCTATCTTTCAGAATGGTTAACAATATCGGATTGATAGTGGTCCTACACACCTAGCATCCCCTCCACTGATCAGCTGTTTGCTGTAGCAATCGGCATTGGAAACATAAGGCGCCGTCCATTGTGAAGTGGCCATGCGTGTGTACTGCAGCTCAGCTCCCAATCATTTGAATAGGAGCTGATCTGTAATATGTTGGCACAGCCAGTACAATGGACCGATCCTTCTGCTGGACTGCACTGCCTAACATTTAGTTATTTTCTATTGAGGCCTCAGCTTGGCTCCCAAGGAAGTCAAAATGGCTTCTGATGCAGTATGTCTACAGTGCTGGGCTTTTTACAGTATACTTGCCTGTGCGGTAAAATTACAGAAAAGGGAAGAAAGGCCTACATTCATCTGAGTAGGATCCTGGAAACGAAATGTGAATTTGCTGAAAGCTGCTGTCATCACAATGTGAATAACATCTCGATCTCCTCCTGAGTGATCTCCTAGAACCAGACCAACAACCTGTTCTTGTCAGTTCAGTGTTTTTTTTGCCTTTTATGATACGATCGTGTATGTGGTTGATGAACTGGTTTCACTTTCCCTGCAGGTTTGAGCAGCCGTACTTCAGATTATGGGATTGGGGAGTGGTCGCAGGGCAATGAAGTCTCCTCCGCTTCTGATCGCTGTGCTCCTAGCGTGCGTGTTTGTCCTGGGAATAAACTACTGGATTACGAGCACGCGATGTGTGGAATTACAGGTAGGATGCTTTCTCGTTTTTGGATATACATTTTTTATTTTATTTATCTTTTTCTGTGCAAACTATAGTCCCTTTGTCTGTCATCTGGCCTTGGCAAATGCATATTGCATGCAATAAACACAAGATATCCTGTTCTGTAGAGCCGCTCGCTTCTGCTGCCAGCAGATGATGTGGCATCTGTGCTATTCGTGCAGCTTTCTGGATTTCCGTCTCAGTAGCTACAAGCAAACACTGGACATTGTACATGGAGAGCTCTACTTACAGCAACAGACTGACTAAGCAGACAGCTTACTTGTTCAGCATCACATTACAGCTATGTGCCCTTATTAGTGTATATAGCTCTCATAAGATTGCATGCAAAGGATACAGATGGAGCAAGCAACCTGCTGTCAGCAGAACTAAGTCGAGCAAATGGCGACAAACCGATTTCACAAAGTTTCAAAATTAAATACCAGGAACATCTCTTTTAAAGGGTTGTGCAGTGGGTTAATATTGATGCGTTTTAAAAACGTCACTTTATTAAAGATGCATTAAAACGGATGTAGTAAATGAGAGAGATTAGGGTTGTCACAGGGCGTTAGTCGATCCCCTCTGCGCACCAAAGAGACTGTAGGCACATTTATCAAATCTGGTGTATAGGAAAACTGGCTTAGTTCCCAGTTTTTCTATACACCAGTTTTGATAAATCTCCCCCCTATTACTTCCACTGTGAGTAGTTGACAGCTGGTGTGCTACCCTGAAAAGGGTGCCTTAGGGCTGTTTCACACGAGCGGATGCCGAGCGTGACATCCGCTCCGTGAAGGACAGCCAAGACCCAATGCAGACTGCAGAGGCATGGAGCATTAACATGACTGATAATGCTCCGTGCCTCTCTGTGACCTCTTTACTACGAAATCACAGTGAGATAAAGTTGTCACTGTGATTTCGTAGTAAAGAGATCATAATCACAGTGACAACTTTATCTCACTGTGATTTCGTAGTAAAGAGGTCACAGAGAGGCACGGAGCATTATCAGTCATGTTACTGCTCCGTGCTTCTGCAGTCTGCATCGGGTCTTGGCTGTCATTCACGGAGCAGATGTCACGCACGGCATCCGCTCGTGTGAAACAGCCCTTAAGGTTGCAAGTAGGGATAAGTGGACTTCAAGTTCGGCGTACAAGGTTCGGATTATCTAAGAATTCCGTTGTGGATTCTGCTACCATGGACTATACGTTATGGTCCGTGGTAGTGGAATAAATAACGTAACTCTTAGATAACCAGAACCTTGTACACCGAACTTGAAACCACATTCGTTCAACACTAGTTGCAAGTTAATCCTTAACGGTGCCACGGCATCAAACTGGTCTCATGGCTGAAGTTTCCTGCGCAGTTCACTACATCAAGCAGCGCATGAGGTAGAGAACCAGCGTGCAGAGCCCAGGCCTTCCCTAGTCTCTCCCATTTACTACAGCGGGGGTATAATCCCTGAAGGGATTTTAGAATGGTATTAACATCTCAGACATATCCATTGCCCCCTTCTACAGAAAGGTATGGGTCCCCGAGGTGTAGATATGCCATGAATGTGCGATGGGAATACCCCTTTAATTATCAGTAACTATATCCATTTTACAACCGGGTTTTGTGGGAAGTGGCTGCTTTGTACATGGGGTAGAACACACATTTGTGGCATTTTTACATTTTTCTGGACAAAAACTATTCATGACATTGGGACTCTCTTACAAAGGGTAATTTTTTTATATATCTTTCCTTTACCTCTGACGTGCACCATCAGATTTTCATCTTCCTTCTGCAGAAAAACCTTGAGGCCTATGATTCCAGTCTGAAAATGGCTATAAGGGCAGGATCATTCTACCAGTATGGATCTAAATAATGTATCAAACTGGTGTATAGTAGAACTGGCTTAGTTGCCCAATGCAACCAATCAGATTTCAACTTTTATTTTTCACAGCTCCTTTGGGAAACAAAAGGTGGAATCTAATTGGTTGCTGTGGGCAACTAAGCCAGTCACAGGGTTTATACAAATGACTCCTCTGTTTTAAAATAGATGCCACGGATTGCAGTCAAATGCACTTTGCTGATGTTGATATATGCACATTTAAAGGGTTCTGTTTTTTGAAGCTGTGATCCTGTAATAGATCTGAAAAAGTAGAATGTAGATTACAAAAGGATTTTATGACCATGCAATCCCAAAGATGCTTCTATATTTCTTCCCATGTACACCTCGGCAACGGAAGATGTGCTATGAGCTTGACACCATTCCTGGCCACAGATTGTGATTTTTTTTTTTTATTTATTTATAAAAAGTGATGTATTTATGCGCCATGATTTTATAATCTTAGAGCCGAGTGATGGAGTTGGAGAACCGGATTCGCCGGGCAGCAGCAGAGAGAGGGGCAGTTGAGATGAAAAAGAATGCATTTGAAGACATGCTGTCGAAGCAGAAGAAGCAAATTGACACTATCCAGTCCTTGCACAGCTCCCAGATGCTGAATATGCAGCAGATATGTAAAAGTGAGACGGTAAGAAGGTTTCCTCCAATCTTGGCTGTACTATCCTTCCCTGGCTACACTCACATTATGTGACCCGTACTCAGATGTGTTATTTCTCAGTATTTGCTTTACTGATTATTGTTCTGTTCTCAAATAAATGTGAGCTAAATGCGTGACAGACTGGTACAAAGGGAGAGTGGACCCTGCCCACAAGGGCTCACAATCTAAAAAGGAAGCCGGGTATTGTACAGTAGTGACCAAAAGTTTTGAGAATGACACAAATAATAGTTTTCACAAAGTTTGCTGCTAAACTGCTTTTAGATCTTTGTTTCAGTTGTTTCTGTCATGTAGTGAAATATAATCACACGCACTTCATACGTTTTGAAGGCTTTTATCGACAATTACATGACATTTATGCAAAGAGTCGGTATTTGCAGTGTTGGCCCTTCTTTTTCAGGACCTCTGCAATTCGACTGGGCATGCTCTCAATCAACTTCTGGGCCAATTCCTGACTCATAGCAACCCAGTCTTTCATAATCACTTCTTGGCGTTTGTCAGAATTAGTGGGTTTTTGTTTGTCAAACCGGCCTCTTGAGGATTGACCCCAAGTTCTCAATAGGATTAGGATCTGGGGAGTTTCCAGGCCATGGACCCAAAAAGTCAATGTTTTGGTCCCCGAGCCACTTAGTTATCACTTTTGCCTTATGGCACGGTGCTCCATCTGGCTGGAAAATGCATTGTTCTTCACCAAACTGTTGTTGGATTGTTGGAAGAAGTTGCTGTTGGAGGGTGTTTTGGTAGCATTCTTTATTCATGGCTGTGTTTTTGAGCAAAATTGTGAGTGAGCCTACTCCCTTGGATGAGAAGCAACCCCACACATGAATGGTCTCAGGATGCTTTACTGTTGGCATGACACAGGACTGATGGTAGCGCTCCCCTTTTCTTCTCTGGACAAGCCTTTTTCCTGATGCCCCAAACAATCGGAAAGAGGCTTCATCGGAGAATATGACTTTGCCCTAGTCCTCAGCAGTCCATTCACCATATTTTCTGCAGAAGATCAATCTGTCCCTGATGTTTTTTTGGGAGAGAAGTGGCTTCTTTGCTGCCCTTCTTGACACCAGGCCATCATCCAAAAGTCTTCGCCTCACTGTGCGTGCAGATGCGCTCACACCTGCCTGCTGCCATTCCTGAGTAAGCTCTGCACTGGTGGCACTCCGATCCGGCAGCTGAATCCTCTTTAGGAGACTATCCTGGCGCTTGCTGGTCTTTGACGCCCTGACGCCTTCTTAACAAGAATTGAACCTCTTTCCTTGAAGTTCTTGATGATCCTTGTGCTCGTCAACATTCTCACCTGAGTTAACAAGAAGAAAACTGAAATCATCTCAGCAGGTCCTTTAATGACAGCAGTGAAATGCAGTGGAAAGTTTTTTTTTTGGGATTAAGTTAATTTTTATGGCAAAGAAAGACTATGCAATTCATCTGATCACTCTTCATAACATTCTGGAGTATATACAAATTGCTATTATAAAAACTTAAGCAGCAACTTTTCTAATTTCTAATATTTATGTAATTCTCTAAACTTTTGGCCACGACTGTAGATTGTACGCTTTATGAAGAGGTGGGTTTTCATAAATGTAAAAAGATTGCATGCAGTGGCTTTTGTCCGGCCGAAACCCAGTGAACTGCAGTATCCGGCAAACTCACGGACTGTTTGCTGCCTACCGGATCAGTTAAACTAAGGTGTGAGCCTACTCTTTACAAGGAGCGAAGGGGGGTGTTACGGTTTCCAGTATTTTCTATATTGATGGCCTGTGCTGAGAATAGGCCATCAGTATCTGATCGTTGGGGGTACGACACCCCCCCCGGCAATCAGCTACACTAAAGTAGCTTTGGTGGCAGAAGTAAACCGCTCCGTCTATTGTGTAGTGCAGGGATGCTCAACCTGCAGACCTCCAGCTGTTGTAAAACTACAACTCCCACCATGCCCTGCTGATGGCTGTAGGCTGTTCCGGCATGCTGGGAGTTGTAGTTTTGCAACAGCTGGACGGCCACAGGTTGAGCATGCCTGGTGTAGTGGATGGCGCTGGTCCGCTACACAATAGACGCAGCTATTTACTTCTAGCACAGAAGCTACTTCAGAACAGCTAATGTGCGGGCTTCATCAGGGGGTGCCGGCAGTGTATACTCAGACTGCATATACTCCGTGTATGATTCCTCAGGTGACGCCATATAGCTTTTCTGGTGCATGCATGTTATTGAACAGGTTGTAGATGGAGATTCATACAGTAGATATTACTGCAACTCCACTAATGGCTTTAGATTTAAAATGGGATGTCATAGAGGCTCCTGTAGGTGTAATATGTACATTGTTTATGGTATTATCTGTATGTACAGTGGGTTTATGGAAGCTGCAATGAATGGAAGCCAGGTAGCACAGTGGCTCAGTTGTTAGCACTTGTACCTTGCAGCGCTGGGGTCCTAGATACAAATCCGACCAAGGACAACATCTGCATGGAATTTGTATGTTCTCCCCGTGTCTGTGTGGGTTTTCTTCCACACTCCAAAGACATACTGATGGGAAACTTTAGATTGTCAGCTCGATTGGGGACATTATGACACTTAATCCGCAGTGCTTTACAGACATATGTCAGTGTTATATAAGTGCGTAAAATAAATAATTGACGGAGAAATGTCATAGATTATTACAGACTTCAGGATGTTAGGGAAGACAGCCCTCTCTATGTCAACAAGTTCTAAGGTCAATCTAGGAGTGTCTTATTTTTTTTCTCTGCTGTGTATTGTCTCTTTATACGCCGCTCCTCCATAAATCCTGTGTAGACTTTTTATTATCCGTCTCGTAAAGAACCGAGGTTGGACTTTAGACTTTACCTCTCTGTAAATGCACTTTTTCAGGATGCTATTCAGTTGCATCTGCAGAGTTATTTTATAGTTTACAGTTTTATTGCTGGTGACAATGACCAGGAAAAAAAAACTTACTGTTTGCACGTTGATATAATCTGCAAAATGGTGACTTTATGTTGTACGTACCTTGTACATGTGCTGATTTATTCACAATTTCTTTAAATCACTGCAGGGAAATACTTTTAGTGGGGGCAAGGGTGAGTTACTGTCAGCAATGTATAGCTTAAAGGGGTTGTCCTGCTTGAAAACCCCTCCTAAATTTGGGCAGTACTGCATTGTAACAAAGCAATGAACTACAATCGCCTGCTCCCTGCCAGTTCGCACCAGCCCTGAGGGTGGAGGCACACAGCGCAGTTATGATGCAGTTAAAAACTTGGTGCATAGAGTTTAAACAGTTTAGCACCTAAATAAACACTTGTGTTCTGCATGGAAGAGATCTAAAGGCCAGTTTACACAACTGATTTTGAAAAACACACTTAAAAAAAAAAATCAGCGTGGAATCTGCACCAAAAGACTCAGTCTCAACTGTCATATTTTCATTAAAAAACAATTTTAGTATATGTTACTGCTGCTGTAGCATTATGCATAAAGCAATCTTTTTAGTTTCTTCACTTACCACAGTTTTTCTTGAGTTTTCCCCTTAGTTACGGCTGTTTTGAATCCTACATTATGAGGATCTTCTTAAAGAGGACCTTTCACTAGAATAAAACCTCTAAACTAACCATACAGACATGGAGAGCGGTGCCCAGGGATCTCCCTGCACTTACTGGTATACCTGGGTGCCGCTCCGTTCTCCCGGTATAGCCTCCGGTATCTTCATAGTTAGTTAGGCTCCAACCCAGGGGAACCTGCCGGCGTCTCATTCTCCCATGCTGTAGCGCTGGCCAATCGCAGCGCTCAGCTCATAGCCTGAGAGAAAAAAAAGCCTTTCAGGCTATGAGCTGAGTAAAACAGTAAGTGCAGGGAGATCTCTGGGTGCCGCTCTACATGTCTGTATAGTTAGTTTAGAAGTTGTATTCTAGTGAAAGGTCCTCTTTAAGATGGCTCCTGTGCCAGTTCTCTGAGGCAAATACTGATTTCCCTGAGGTCGCATACAAACTTGCTGTAGCCAGCAGCTCCCTGCCAGCCAATCAGATTGGATTACTGAGACACGCCTCCTCACTCTGAAGCCTAATGCAGGCATGCAGTGTGAAGGACCGCCCCTCTGTCTTCCTAGCCGGAGACAGATGAGCCCTAGTAACGGAGCAGTGGAAAGGGACAGGAGACATTAATGAAAGCTGTAATTACAGATCTTTTGGCAATCTTTGACAGACTAACTCAGGTATACATGCCTAGCTCAAATTAAATTTTAAAAAATGACAGTTACCCTTTAACTGTGTTGTGAATGCATGTTCATCCCGCGAGGGTCTGATTTCTGCTCCTTCAGATCGGTGTCACATGTGCCGCTGTGGCCAATTGCTGGTCTCAGCAGTGATGTGTCTCCAATCGACACATCACTGACGGGGGCAGGAAGGAGGAGAGGATAGGTTTGTTCAGGAGCAGCACACAAACTGCTTATGAAGAGCGAAAATGGTGGCCACGCAGCAGCTGGGCAGGGGATCGCGGATCCAACGCGGTCCAAGGGCATGTGGAGAAAAATGTGAAGGCCACAGCAGCGTCTCACCAATAATCTTCTTTATTAGAACAACACCTCACAGCAAGGCATAAAAGATCTTTTGCAGCAACGTTTCGGCTAGAGATAGCCTTTGTCAAGCATGTTTACAATTAAAATCACAGCCTATAAATCACACCTGATAAGACCGCCCACACCGCTGAGCAACCAATAGAGATTAGTATGTGTATAACACACCTGTATAATCGACCCAAGAGTACTGACATAATGAGACATACTAATCAGCTGTAACAAATAGCAATCGTACCTGTGAGGGGCCACCATACACAGACATCCTCCGTCAATCCAGCGTCCCATACTCAGCACTGCGCATGTCCGCATACGTCATCGCATCCGTCACCTCAAGGCGACATGCGCATGACGTATCCAAATGAATCCAGATGCACAGTCTGCGCCGATCAACTTGCGTCATCAGGCGGCGGCCGACAGACGTCACAAGGCCACTCCCACCTGGCGATCCAGGCTGACATGTGCATGAGGATTCAATGACGTTACCAATAGAGGGCGCTCGCACAACTGTCAGACTTAAACAGTGCGCAGAGCACTTTCTAGATTAAACCCATAACTAGGTATTGTAAGAGTGTTGCGTAAATTATTAGCGCAAGGAAAGAATGAGGCAAAAGTCTGTGAAAAAATATGGGCGCCACACAGGTACAAGTGCAGCATGTATACTACAATAAAATCATTGTATATTGACAATAAATATCATCCTCATTGGGCTCAAAATTATCATTGACAGACTGTTCACCATATCAAAATATTTAGAACAGAGAGCTCTATTATAAATTGTGCGGTGCTACACAGCAGTGTGATTAGGGCATATAATATAAAAACATAGCAAAATACTATAACAGAAGAGAAATATATGAGAACAGCCACATTGAAAATTCGATTAAATCCAGATTTAGCTGATACCAGCCACATTAAACTCTAGATTTAAACCAAATGGCTGTAAAGATTTCAATGTGTAGATCCATTTGAGCTCCTTCTTCCTTAATATTGCGTCCTTGTCACCCCCTCTCCGTAACGGACCCACGCTGTCAATAACTCTAAAGCGAAGTTGGTTAACAGAAGGAGTGCGGATGGGATCCTCGGCACTGGAAAGTAATGGCAGGGAGCAGGTGATTTTATTTTATTTTGCAACTGTCCAGTACTGCCCAAATTATAAAGGGAACCTGTCACATTGAATATGGTGTTTGAGCTGAAGGCAGCATATTATAGAGCAGGGGGAGCTGAGAAAATGGATCTATAGTTTTATGGGGGGAAAATTCTGTATAACTTGCCATTTATATATTCAAATTTCTGGTGATTCTGGACTTTAAAGTTAAGGAGACGGTCCTATCAGTGATTGACAGACTGCCCTCTATGACTGTTAATACACAGATAGCTGTCAATCACTGATAGGACCGCCTCCTGGACTTCAAAGTCCAGAATGAGCAGGAATGTAAATGAATGAAATACAAGAGTTATACATAATTTTTTTTCCTCCATACAACTATATATCAATCTGCTCTGCTCCTCCTGCTCTAACATGTTGCCTGCAGATTACTTTACATTTTCATGGTGACAGGTTCCCTTTAAAATGGGCTGTAATGCTGGGAAAACCCCTTTTATATTCAGAAGTCATCTAAAGAAACCCTAAATAAGATTTATACTTTGTAGACCAAAACCAAATAAGGTTCGCTTTGTAAAAGCTGACTGAGCGTGTATGTCTGTTTCCACCTGGGCAAGGCATACCCGACTGTTCATGTTGGGCAGAAGCCACACTCATGAGATTGCCAATGAACCCTACAGATTCTGCTATATTTTATTAATTTCTTTACAGAACTGCAAACCTTCCTTTTATACAGGTGAATTGGTGAGACTGAGTAGAATATGTTCTATATAAAGCAATATAGACTACAATACAGTGGTTTGGAATTGAGTCCCCAGTTTATATCTTGTGAGCATGTGCAGTAAACTGACCACACCTGAAGAAGTCTATCTTGCAGTAGAGAGCCATCTGTAAAATGAGTGCCTCTGTCAGGCTACATTTTAAATGACAAATGGATTCTGGATGGACCACCATCCAGCACACACGTCTGTCTCACTTTTGCACCCTCATCTGCAGTACCGCTTTGTCATTTTAGTTTGTTGCGGCTTGAGTTGTTACTTGCCGCTGTTCTGTGGCTTAGGATGTGAACAACTGTCATTGTTATATCCCTATAAGTCACAGGTCAGATTGAAAGTGGATGTGTCACACAAGGGAGAAGTAAGATACATCCGCACCCATGACATATTGTTGCAGCAAGACTTCAGCAGGGCTTATAGTATTCCTCCATTTTCTCATTTATGATTTATTTTTTATTTTTTGGTAGTATTGGATTGTGGTGATTAATATCTCCTTGGTGGCCCTATTTCAACTTTTCACTGTGTATTCAATTACCCCTTAATTCCACATTTTTGTTCCCTGTACTGCCTACTTTTACCTGTGCTTAAAATCAGGTTGCTATGCATGGTCCTTCTATGTGTTGAAGGACAGAGGACGCAGCCTGCAAGGTCAGATTACTGACAGCCAGGGACTGTAAGTAAATGATTAAAGCCAGGTCCCCCCCAGCAGCTGATAACAGTGCCTGGGCTGTGTGCACTTCTCCCTGTCCCTGCGCTTGGCAGACGCTCCCTCACTCAGCAGAGCTGGAGAATGCAGAGCTGAAGCAGCGCAGAGCAGGGAAGGGAGATCTGCCGTCTGCTCAGTGTATAAATGAAAGCAACATGTGGTAAGAGGACCCCTTTGTGCTGCAGGAGATTAACCCTTTAGGGGGGAGGGCTCTGGTTAATGACACTTTTGGGGGGCTATTGTTACTGGCTAGTGAGGGCAGGCGGGATTAGCCTCAGGGGGAGGGCAGTGGCGGCCATCTTAACTGAATAGTGAGATTGCAGTTTTATGCTGACTGGTTGCTAAGGGCTGAATCTTATTAAATATGGGGTAAGTCAGTCTAATAGTAACTGATTCTGGAATATCATGTTATTAGTAACTACATATATGAAAATTGAAGTTAGGGTCTAAATGTGACAGTTATCCTTTTAATAAATGGTTATTCTTTTTCAGGAGAATTTGCTGAACAATGCAACTCTTAAAGACAGCCTTCTAAAGAAACTTCAAGGTAAATAGTCTCATACTTCTTCATTTCTGTGCTGGCATTTTGTCGTGTGCTATTTGTATAGCTACACTTCAGTGAATTCATATAGAGGTGCATCTCAATAAATTAGAATATCAACAAAAAGGTCATTTATTTCAGTAATTTAATTCAAAAAGCGAAACTCATACAATACTGGATAACACTGGCAGCATTATGTCAGTGCTATACAATACATTCCAGAACTGTAAGGGTTACATAGCATTATATTTATTTAATATAATGCTATGTGACCCAGTTAGTGCTGGGAGGTCAGGCCAGGAACTGTGCTGCGGACTCGCAGCATGACAGACGCTCTTCTACAAGGGGCCCAAGTCTTTAAATGGTTCCTCAGCCAATAGGCTACACAATCGTGGTGAAGACGGCTTACTTGACAGTTGTCCAGAAGACGCCCTCCACAAGAAAGGTCATTGGAAGGAAAAAGTGTGGTAGACAAAGGTGCACAAGCAACAGATATAACTGCAGCCTTTAAAAGGATTGTGAAGAAAAGGCCATTTAAGAATTTGCAGGAGATTGACAAGGACTGGGCTGCACTACAAGAGCCACCAAACACAGACGTATCCAGGACATGGGCCACAACTGTCACATTCCTTGTGTCAAGCCACTCATGACCCAGAGACATCAGACGCGTCTTACCTGGGCTAAGGAGAAAAAGGACAGGACTGTTGCTCAGTGGTTCAAAGACCTATTTTCAGATAAAAGTTAATTTTGCATTTCATTTGGAAATCAAGATCCCAGAGTCTGGAGGAAGAGTGGACAAGCACACAATCTAAGTTGCTTGAGGCCCAGTACGAAGTTTCCACAGTAAGTGATGGTCTGGGGAGCCATGTCATCTGCTGGTGTTGGTCCACTGTGTAATATCCAAAGTCAGTGCAGCCGTCTAGCAGGTAATTTAATAGCACTCCATGCATCCCTCTGCTGACCAGCTTTATGGAGATGCTGATTTCATTTTCTAGCAGGCATTGGCACCTGCCCCACAGCCAAAAGTACCAATATCTAGTTTAATAACCATGGTATCACTGTGCTTGAATGGCCAGCAAACTCTCCTGACCTAAACCTCACAAAGAGTCTGTGGGGTATTTTCAAGATTAAGATAAGACACCAGACCCAACAATGTAGATGAGCTGAGGGCCGCTATCAAAACTGGGCTTCCATAACACTCAGCAGTGTCGCAGGCTGATCACCTCCAGGTCACGCCGCACTGATACCGTAAATCATGAAGAGGGAGCCCCGTCCAAGTACTGAGTGCATTTACTGTACACACTTTTCAGGAGGCCAACACTTCTGTATTAAAAATCTTTTTTTAATTGGTCTTATATAATATTCTCATTTTCTGAGACATTTACTATTGGGTTTTCATTAGCTGTAAGCCATAATCGTCAACATTTAAAAGAAATGAACGCTTGAAATAGGTCACTCTGTGTGTAATGATTCTACATGATATAAGAATTCAACTTTTTTAATTGAATTAATGAAATAAATTAACTTTTCAATGATATTAAAATTATTGAAATAAAGGAAAGCATTAGAGTTAAAGGGGTCTTCAACATAGGTGCAGACCGGAGGGGGGAGTCGTTTTTATGAAATATTTCTGGCTTGTCGTGGAGATATTCCTTAAATGTCTGTGATGGAATACCCCTTTAAGGAAATTGCAAGGTCAGCATTACACAACTCTTCACACCTGGTGACATTCTAGATTAAAAAGTAACCGATAAGGAAACGTTCTGAAGGCAGTGTGTGTCTTAGGCTACTTTCACACCAGCGTTTCTACTGGATCCGGCAGGGTTCAGCAAAAACACTTCCGTTACTGATAATACAACCATCTGCATCCGTTCAGAACGGATCCGGTTGTATTATCTTTAACATAGCCAAGACGGATCCGTCATGAACTCCATTGAAAGTTAATGGAGGACGGATCCGTTTTCTATTATGGCAGAGAAAACTGATCCGTCCCCATTGACTTGCATTGTGGGTCATGCCGGATCTGTCTTGCTCCGCATCCCAGGACGGAAAGCAAACTACAATGGAATGGAATGCATTTTGGAGCATTCCGTTCTGTTCAGTTTTGTCCCAATTGGTTTTTTTTTTTCTTTCCGGTATTGAGCCCCTATGACGGATCCCAATACCGGAAAACTAAAACACTAGTGTGAAAGTAGCCTTATTATAAAGATCTATAAATAGTACACACACAAACCATACCCCCACACGTACATGTGACTAGAACAGTATCTCTATTCATTTTTTAGAAATAGCCTGGCTGTCATAATAAAAGCAAACCCAGTACAAGGATGGTGGTCATGTATGGGAGGTGAAACCTGCCAAAATTAAAATGACATTGAGAAACTAAATTATAGGAAGCAGTTTCTGACGCTTCCCTCACTGTAAACCTGTAAGTAAGAGCCGGAGGAGATACCGGCGCATGCGCAGTGCATGTGTGTACGGAGCCGGAGCAGAGGTACCAGCGCATGCGCACTGTAATTGTGCATACGGAGCCTGCGTTGGGGAAGAAGACAGAGGCCAGCGCTTCCACTTGCAGGAGGAGGTGACGTCATTAGTGGAGATCAGTCTCCTGCTTACAATTCCAATAGATGGCGCTGTGACAGTAAAATCTTAGTACTGTACCGAATGCATAGGATAAAATTATGAATCTATTAGATGGGACTCTCTTTTTGAGAAGGGGTGTGGGGTGCCGTTTCAATTTTTGCCTCAGGCAGCAGTAAGGCTATGCGCTCCCCTGGCCACAAAGCACTGAGGGAAGGGGGGCCCAGGCTGAACTCTTGCCTAGGAGCCTTTAGCTACGCCCCGGTCTTCGGCACTCCAGCTGCTGGACAACTCCCAGCATGCACATTTACTCAGCTGTTCTTGAAACTCTCATAGATGTGAAAGGACATGCACAATATAGTTCTGTGTGGTGCAGTCTTTATGTATGTGAATTCCTGTAAAAAGAACAGGTGAGGATCCGTCGTTTTGTAAATCTGCAGCAGCAAAATCCACAGCAAATCATGCCACTGAATTAAAATCGGCACCACAGTGCAATAAGTGCAAGGAATTGTGTTCATAACATGTGGCTGAGACCCCTTAAAATCGTATCCACTTTGCTGGCACGTAAACTCTGTGGACCTGCCACTACATGTGTGTGCAGCAAATCTACAGCGTTTATGTCCAATATGACATGATGTACCCTAATATTTCCATGTAGCTATAGGGTGGGCCCAAGAATCAGTTCTTCTGGTGGACCCTAGGCACCCCAGTCTGAAACTGGCCCCAGGCACCAGTTGAATTCTGGACGCAAATACAGTTGAGCATCTGGCAGCGCTGGCGGAAGAAGGGGACTATATATTGCTGTATATACTATACTATATATCTGTACACACTGCATCTATTATACCTCACATATCGGTACACCACTGTATATGCTATATATCTGTACACACTGTGTCAGTGTGGGAGGGGAACTCCACACCAAACACAAAAGGGAGGGAGAAGGTACCAGGCCTGCAAACTAGGGAAAGGGGGAAGGTCGCCACCTACTAAATCCCAACCCGAGCCCTGACTGCTAACAGAAGGAACAGACCCCGATGGTAGGACTGTTCATCCGCAGGAACCTAAGCCTGGCTCACCCTAGAAAGCCCTGAAGATAGTGATTGAGCCACAGACGACCTGTTCTTTGCCAGCTGAAGGATCAAGAGTCTGCCTTAGGTCTGGTACCAAGAGATAGGGAAATCGACACAATACGAAAAGAAGAGACAATTCACTCTGGGTAAATGGAAAGCAGGAACTCAGCCGAGATCCAGACACCAAACGATCCACAACCAGAATGAGTTATCAACTGAAAGGAGTGATGGGTAAAGCCAGACTAAGAAGGGAGTAGTAATGATCACATGATCTACACCTGAAAAGGAGGTGTGGACATCCCAGTAACACATAAACAAAGTGAAACCAAAAGAAGCTGTCTGATCACTGACGTGCAGCCAATCTTTCAGATCTTCTACCACTTGTCACGGGTGTGACACACTGCATCTATAATACCTCATACCTCACATATCAGTACACCACTGTATATACTATATATCTGTACACACTGCACCTACCTGGGGGGAGGAAGAGGCTGTACTCCCACTGGTCGAGCATAGTCCCTCTCCAGTGGGTATATCTTATTAGCGGAATACCCTTTTAATAAAAATGGAAGAGAACTTAGAGTAACAGTACTTCTAATCTAGAATCCTGGGTTCCTTTATTGGCAGATTACTACAATGTGAAGAATTACAGCAAATTTGTAAAAAAAAAATTTTTTTTTTTTTCAGCGGAAATAGCTAATGTTCAAAAACAATTAGAAGACTCCAAGCTGGAATTTAAGGACCTTAAAGAAAGCCAAGCCAAGAAGCTTTCCTTTGAGTTGTAAGTATAATAAATTTGACCTGCTTTGTGACCTGTAGTAGTTCTTTGGCTTTATGCCTTCACATTTGGGCAGTAAAGCAGCTCCCCGTCATGTGCATTGGTGACTTGTGTACCATGTTTTAGTATAGCTCCTTCATCAATGTCTTTTCAACAGACACACATAGGGATAGTGTGCATTTTGTTACCCTTTCTCTGCCATTTCTTTTGACTAGTCTGTCCAGTTTTGTATTTTATTTATGTTGCTTTGTAATTGTAAAATAAAGTGTTTTATTTTTAATGCTATGTTTGAACCCCTTACAGGGGTTCTGCCAGGTTCTGAAGGGGATAAGTATCTGGTTATTGAAGGTCCAAACCAAACGCTACATGTAAATGGAGCAACAGGTTGTGCATGCTGCTGCTTCTCCACTCATTCTCTGTGGAGCTGCTGGAAATGGCAGAGTGTTGTACTCTCTGGCAGTCCCACAGCGAATAAGTGGGGCATAGGACTCCAGTTCTCATTATTGGTGAAGGTCCAGCGGTTGGGCAACCCCCTTCCCAATCAGAAAGAGGCACAACCCCTTTTTAAGGATCGAGACAATTTTGATAGCAATGTTTTCATTTTTTCCTTTACTACATTCAAAGAACAATATTTTTGCTTTACTTTTAAAAAATGAGAATGCTGCATGGGGGGCTTTTTGCGGGTTGAGCTGTGATATTTTTTTTTTTTTTTTAAATTGGTACCATATTTGTTTTTTGTGTTTGTTTGTTTTTTGGGTGGGGGGGGGGGGTGCATGAGATAAAAAATAAAAATAAAATTGCAATTCTGGCATCTTTTAAAGCATTCACCATACAATGATATTGTATAATTTCAGACATTTTGGACACAGCAATACTAATAATTTAACTATGATAAATGGTAAAACTGCTTTTTTAAAATGTTAAATATTTTGGAGTGTTTTTTGTTTTAGAATTTTTAAATACTTGTTTTTGTTTTTACATAGGGGAATTGAACTTGTATTTCTCTATTGCAATGTATAGGGATATTACAGACCTCCTATTACATTGTGTAATAGAAGCAGTAAGATGGCTCAGCAGCCCGCTATTGTGCTGTGGGGGAGTTTGATGGGGAGGACAGAGGGAGGCCCTATGTATAACCACTTAGATGGCTTTGTAAATAACGTCTGCAGAATCTGAATGGTTGGTTAAAAAGGACTTGTCCCTGGACTTTTTATTCTGAAACTAATACCTTCCACGCTCAGATCTTAAGTTCCCCTTCTGTTCTGTCTGTTGCATCTTCTTCGCTAGTCAAAATGGGATTGGTCGGGAATTACTTGCTTCCATAGACTGTTCTCATGAGATTTGCGAAATTTAGCGAGAACAGCACATCTTCTCCCTGGCTGTGAAACGGTCCGCAACAATTGAACAGCGTCACAGCCAGGGAGAAGAAGTTGTCCACTGAGGACTCTTCCTCTCTGCACTCTTGCTGCTCATTTGCATATTGGGCGCCAGAACAGAAATGGGGGAAATGCTGAGCAAAGGAGGGAGCAATCTAAAAAAATAAAACGCAATGCCGTTTGATGAAGGCGGACTACAACAAAAGGTATTAGATTTATGAGAACGTGACATACTAACTGTCAGTGAAATACGAGATGCATAAGAAGACGTGCACCATAAATCCTATCTCTGCAATACTTGAGATCTAGCTCGGTGTGAAGGGGCTACCTCTTGGAAAGTGACAGGTTGTTTCCAAGAGGTAGCAATTAGTTTCCGTGCCGCCAGTAGGATCCCCGCCATTACCCAGCGATGTGTATATGGGAGGGCCATAGATCACTTTTGTTTTATCTCCTGTTAACAATGCTGATTGCCTATTGATGATCTACATGTTGTACAAACCATAGGAATGCTGACTGCTCTCTTCTAGTCAATGTACAGTTCAAACAGCATCTCATTGAGTAAATAGCAGAAAGTAGATACTCGCGCTGCCGTCTGGATGTGGGGGGAGTGAGCCCACACAATATAGGACTATGTGTTGGCCCTGTCGCTGCAGGGTTCTGATGTAGGGTTAATTGCCCAAAAAGCCCCACGAAGTAGGAAGAGAACCTAATTTAAAAAAACAGAGAGAGCGCGGGTTCTCTGACTTATTTGCTAATTCTAAAAATGTGGATGTTGTCGCAATGAATAGAGTGTATGATAACACTTAGTATTTGTTCCTTATATGGAGCCGAAACGTCGCTTGTGCCACCTCATGGGTGAATAAATCCTTTTCACGGAACATCTTTTTTGGAGTGCAGTCCGATTTCTTATATGTGTTCCTCTATCGGAAATTAATAGAATTTATATCTCAACGGTCTATGGCAAGGTAAAGTTCAATAAATTCAAGCGCAATCTATGCATGGGAACAGGTGCTAAACACTTACTGTTGTGTGCATTGTCTGGTACATTCGGTGCTGTGATTCGAATATTCACTGACGGCAATTCTCCTAATGATGTCTCTCCTGGTCCTGTCTTCTGCTTACCTCGTGATACCGGCCAGTAGCTCCTTCCTCAAGGAATACGACTATTCCGAAACGCGTCGGAGGAATTGTGGACCCTAGAGGCTTCCGTAGCTTCTGGTGTGACATTACACGAAAGGTTTCCAGGACGACGACTCAAGCATTGATGCCCTGTACGAACGCGAGCTAAGCAGAAGACAGGACCAGGAGAGACATCATTAGGAGAATTGCCGTCAGTGAATATTCGAATCACAGCACCGAATGTACCAGACAATGCACACAACAGTAAGTGTTTAGCACCTGTTCCCATGTATAGATTGCACTTGAATTTATCGAACTTTACCTTGCCATAGACCGTTGAGATAGAGGAGCACATATATATATATATATATATATATATATATATATATATATATGTATATATATATATATATATATATATATATATATATATATATATGTATGTGTATATATATATATGTATGTGTATATATATATATGTATGTGTATATATATATATATATATATATATATATCGGACTGCACTCCAAAAAAGATGTTCCGTGAAAAGGATTTATTCATGAGGTGGCACAAGCGACGTTTCGGCTCCATATAAGGAACAAATACTAAGTGTTATCATACACTCTATTCATTGCGACAACATCTGAATTTTTTGAATTAGCAAATAAGTCAGCGCGGGTTGAGTGTTTTATTGGTTTGTACTGTAAAATCTAGTAAAAATTTGAAAGTTAAAAAAAGGTATCAGATTTAGAATAACAAATCCTGTGAAAAGTACTCTTCAAATGGACGGGATCTGTCTGATCTCCGATTCCAGCTGCAGGCGGATGCCAGCTGTATAACAGCAGGCACCCACTGTGTACATCAGGGATGTGGAGTTGGAGTCAAAACTAGTTTTGGGTGGAGTTGGTAGAAAAGTACCATGTACCATGGATCATGTATCAAACTGGTGTAAAGTAGAACTGGCTTAGTTGCCCGTACCAACCAATCAGATTCCTCCTTTCATTTACCAAAGGAGCTGTCCAAAATAATAGTTGAATTCTGATTGGTTGCTATGCCATCTCAGAACTGTTAGACAGAACAGGAATACCGTATTAATGGGTTGTCTAGGAAAAAGGAGCCAGGACAGGAGCCTGCAGGTGTGCTTTTCGTTAATAATTTCCTGCTACCTGCAGCTCTAGTTTTGTAGCCGCCTCCTGGTAAACCTCGTTTACTTCCTCCCCAACATGGCCAGGCATGGTGACCTGCGCAGCTGCAGCCAATGGCTGGCTTCAGCACTGATGTGTTTCTTGTGGACAGGTAATTGCTGAACCCAATCACTAGCTCCAGAGAAGCAGATGATTATTCCCTGGCCATGCTGGGGAGGAAGTAAATGAACCAGAAGATGGACACATGCGAGCCAGTGTGCCGGACCGGAGCTGTGGGTAGCAGGTAATTATGAATCTTTCCATAGCAGAGGCAGGCTGCAGACAGACTACCAGACAGTTCTTTAAGGCAAGCACTAAAAAAGCAGCTACATTTCTCGCTCGTATCATTGGGGGACACAGGACTGTGGGTATAGCTTCTGCTGCCGCTAGGAGGCGACACTAGGCTAAAAAGTGTTAGCTCCTACCGGCGGCTATATCCCCTGCAGCCTGGAGAGAGCATATCCGTTTTTAGCTTGGTGTCGTAGGAGGCAGACCTCCTATTTTTTTTATTTAGTTTCCTTTTCAGGTTGGGCGAACAGGGCCGTCTGGCCTCCCTGTTCTCCTGGGGACCATGGCCTGGGTCGGCTTCCATCTCAGTCCAGCTCCCCCAAAAAGAAAAAAAGGACCAGGGCAGCCTTACTCCCCTGCTTCCTGCCAGCCAAGGGGTCATCTAGATCCGGCCCTCCCATCTTGCCAGCTTCCTGCCACTTTGGTGCCAGCAGCTGAGGAGGTGACCCTGCTGGACCTGTCAAGGGAGGGTGAACAAGAGAGGAGGAAGATGGGGTGAGTAGGCCGGATTTGGTGAGTATTCCTGTGTTCCCCCTATTCCCCACTGCCCGCTCCCCTTCTTCCCTCCCTGGGACCCAAATGTTCTCCTCCCTTGGGATTACCAGTCCCCGCGTGCTTTGGCCCCTTTTTTCCCCTTTCCCCCCCTGGCTGGTTTCCGGTGTGAGTCCTCTTCCGGGCAGCCCCAGCCCCCGCTTCTCCCGTGGCGGCCGCTTCAACTAATTTAGCCCCCGACTTCCTTTGCGGCCGACCCCAGTTTGCGGCCTTCCCGTCCCCTGTGTGCTTTGGCCCTTTTCTTCTCCTCTGGTGGGGTCTCTGGCGTGCGCCCTCGCAGCCTCCGCCCCTCCCGTTCCGCTTCAGGTTTTGGCGATCGGAAATGCGTTGCGGCCAGTCGCCGCAACTAATTTGACATCCGGTCTCAGGGCCTATTAGGCCTCAATTTCTCTGGACCCTCCCTACACTCTCTATGCTTGCGGGGCGGGGCCCTTGGCTGCCAGACACTCCTAGGAGGGCGAGGTTGCCTCTTTTTCCCGCATGAGCCCTGGAAGAAGCCGGTATTACTCTCTCTCTGCTCCTCGGTCGGCAGGAAGATTCACTGGTGTTTGCAAAATGCAGCGTCAAGTTTCCTCGCGGCCAGTCTGACTCCCTGTGTACCGCATGCCGTGTGGCCAGAACGGTTCTAGCCATCCCTCCTGAGCAGCTGCACTACCCCCCTGACTGTGTGGAATTAGATTGGGCCAGCTCCCTGTCCCGGGCAGTAGAAGACCTATCAAAAGTTTCCCAATCCACCCTTTCTCCCATGGGTCGATTGGTTGACCAGTCCTTACCTGCGCATTTCGCGCCCTCCTTGGGCGACCAACCTAGTGGCAGACCTTCTCACAAGCAGCCCAGAACAGGGCACTATTCCTCTTCTGATGCCTCGGTGTCTCCACCTCCCCCAAGGCCACGCTCGGATATGTCCTCCCTCCCAGGTGAGACACTGTTCCTGATCCAGATCCGAATCATGTACCTCCCCTTCGGACAATCTTCTAAGATTGCTTCCATGGTAGATAGCCTGGTCGTGGCTGTCCGCGACACCTTTTGAGGTTCAGGAAATTGTCATCCCCGCCCAAAGTGGACCCTCCCGTCTCGCTAAGCATACCGCTATCCCTGTGGCTGATGGCACGTCCCTTCAGGACCCTGTAGATCGCCTCCTAGAGTCTTTTACTAAGTCCACCTTTTGCGGCGGCCGGCTTTGTGATCCGTCCCATTTTTGCCTCAGCGGGCGTGGTTAAGGCGGTCTCTGAATGGGCCCTTTGCCTGTACCAGGACATCGTGGCTGATCTTCCCCCGGTGGACTTCCAGTCTTTGGCCCTGCAGATCTCTCAGGCGGGGAAGTATCTCTGCCAGGCCTCTTTGGACAGGGGCTCTCTTGTTGCCCGCTCATCCGCTCTCAAGGTCACCTTACAGCGTGAGGTGTGGCTTAAAGTCTTTGTTAAAGCGTTCCCTTACGGGGCTTCCCTTATTGGGTTCTCGTCTGTTCAGTACTCAGTTGGACGAGATCATCACTGAGGCCACGGGCGGTAAAAGTACCCACCTCCCACAGGGCAGGGCCAAGCGTCCAGTTCGCTCCAGGCCCTCGAGCTCCCGTTTCCACTCCTTTTGCCTCTTCTCCAGCACACGTCCGTCAGCAGGGGAGCCACCCAGGGTTTCCAATCAAGAGCAGAAGAGAAAACGGGTCCTTTAAACCCCAACCAGCCTGGGGCCCGCAGGCAAAGCCCGCCCGCGCCCCGGCCAATAGACAATCTTCAGCATGAAGAGGTGCCCCCGCCCTCTCGGGTGGGGGGGTCGGCTCCGCCTTTTCCAGGAAGTTTGGTGGTCCCACATGTCTGACAAATGGGTACTCGAGATAGTAGCCTCGGTTTACAAGATCGAGTTGGCCTCCACCCTCTTTCTTTCCCAGCTGCCCAGAGACCAAGTTCGGGCCGCCTTTTTTTTTTTTTTTTTTTTACATTACAGTCCCTTCACGCCCGGGGAGTGATCTCCACGGTTCTATTTGCAGAGCAGATCACAGGTTTTTATTCAAACCTGTTTGTTATCCCCATGAAAGAGGGATCAATTCGCCCGGTTCTAGACCTCAAGTTGCTGAACTGGTTCGTCAAGGTCCAGCACTTCAGGATGGAGTCTCTCCGCTCCGTTAGTTCCTTTCCTCGGTGGACATTGAGGACGCGTACCTTCACATTCCCATTGTTCTTGCTCACCAGCATTTTCTTCGCTTTGCGGTGGAGTCACGCTACTATCAGTTCATGGCTGTACCCATCGACCTAGCAACAGCACCGCAAATGTTTATGAAAATGCTTGCTCCTCTCCTCACCCTTCTCCATTCCAGGGGCATCGCCCTGATCCCCTATTTAGACAACATCCTCTTCAAGGCTTCGATCTTTGGTCAGAACGAGGACAGTTTACTCATCGCCCTGGCACATTTTAGCTGGCTGGTGAACTTCCAGAAGTCAGCACTGCATCCCAGCAGGCGGATTACTTTCCTCGGCATGATTCTTGACACAGCCGCGGCGACGGTCCGGTGAAGGCACCCTCAGTGCTGAAACGCGTCACTTATGATATGTGACCAATAAATTCAGCATTCAAAAAGCTACTACGGGTGAGTGCCGGTCCTTCCTACATTGCGACAGTCTGCCTCCCCCGGACAAGCGGTTATCCCTTCAGCGGTCGGTTCGTCTTCTCCGGCGCAGACGTCCATCGATCCGGTTTTGCATGCGAGTTTTGGGAACTATGGTCTCTTCCGTTTGTGCAATTTCACACTCGTCCTCTCCTGCGGATGATCTTGTCATCCTGGAACAAGACACAGAGTTCCTTGGACCATACCATCGCCCTTGCTCCGCAGGTGCGGTCAGAACTCAGGTGGTGGCTTTCGACTCCAGCCTTGGTCTCCGGCAAATCCTTTCTCTCGGTCTCATGGTCGTTCATCACCACTGATGCCAGCCTCCTCGGATGGGGCGGAATCTTCCAACCTCGGACAGTCCAAGGCAAATGGTCTCTGTTGGAATCCAGACTGCCCATCAACATCCTGGAATTTTGGGCCATTCATTTGTCCTTGCTTCATTGGACTCCTCTCCTGAGGGGGCCGCCGGTCCGGATCCAGTCGGACAATGCCACAGCGGTGGTGTACATCAACCACCAGGGGGGAACCCGCAGTGGGACGGTGATGGCGGAGTCAGACAAAATTCTAAAGTGGGCGGAGGAACATGTACCAGCGCTATCGGCAGTCTACATTTTAGGAGAATTGCCAGAAGACTGTGGACCCGGGCGATTGGTCTCTGCATTAAGAGGTGTTCTACTCCATCTGTCTCTGTTGGTGCTGTCTGGATGTGGATCTGATGGCATCCAGGATCAACCACAAGCTTTCCACCTACATCTCGCTGACAAGAGTTCCCCAGGCATTCACAGTAGACGCACTGGTGGCCCCATGGGACGGCTTTTCCCTCCTCTACGTTCTCTTTCTCTTTCTCAAAGGGGCAGGTGTCGGTGCTTTCAATCTTTTTCCAGCGATCTCTGGCGCAAAAGGGCCCGGTTAAGACCTTTCTCCAAGGGGTGGCTCACACTGTCCCTCCTATCGCCCCCCCTTTACCTTCTTGGGATTTGAACCTTGTGCTTGGCTCTCTCCAATCAGATCCCTTCGAGCCTCTTGACACTGTTTCTCTCCACCTTCTTTCCTGGAAAGTGGCCTTTCTGGTGGCGGTCACCTCCATCAGATGTTTGTCGGAATTGGCTGAGCTCTCCTGTAGGGAGCCCTTTCTTATTCTGCACCAAGATAAGGTGGTGCTTCACCCTGTGCCTTCCTTTCTTCCGAAGGTAGTCTCCACCTTCCATGTCAACGAGGACATCGTTCTCATCTCATTTTGTCCCTCGTCTTCACATTCTAGGGAACGGGCCCTCCACCAGCTGGGCGTGGTTCGTGCCCTCTGGATTTACTTATCTGCTTTAGAGTAGTTTCGGCTTACCGACTCACTGTTAGTTATTCCTGAGGGTCCTTGCAAGGGTTTGGCAGCCTCCAAAGGAACGATTGCCAGGTGGATATGCTTGGCAATTGCCGAGGCGTATCTCTCCCGGGGCAAGGCTCCGCCTCTCCGTATAACAGCTCATTCGACTAGGGCGGTGGGCGCTTCTTGACTGTTGTGTAATGCGGCAACCTGGTCTTCCTTGCACACATTCAGCAAGTTCTACCAGGGGCATACCTTTGCATAGGCAGACGCCGCTCTGGACCACAAGGTCTTGCGGGCTGTGGTGTCGTAGACTCCCGCAGCTGTGACTTCCATGGGAGTGTGGTTTCTCCCTCCCTGTTGACTGCTTTGGGACGTCCCACGGTCCTGTGTCCCCCAATGATACGAGCGAGAAAACAAGATTTTTGTGGACTCGCCTGTAAAATGTCTCTCGCTGAGTTCACAGCTCCTACCTGTTGTTGTTTTTTATTCTAATTTTGCAGCAGGTGACGACAGTTGATTAACTGGTAGGGTCCTCAGTTTTGGGTTCGGACTATTACGGATTATTACGTTATTTGATTTATTTTCCTCCTACTGCTTGTGCACAAACTGATATGCTGTCTCCAAGCTGGAGGGGATATAGCCGGCGGGAGGCGCTAACAATTTTTAGCCTAGTGTCGCCTCCTAGCGGCAGTAGCAGCTATACCTATGGTCCTGTGTCCCCCAATGAGCAGAAAGAGATTTTATAGGAGAGTCCACAAAAATTGTTTTTTTTTTTACATGTCTCTTTATTTCCATTTACACTTGCACGTGATTCTCTGTATTTTCAGGACGTGCATATAGAGCTTTTTTGTACCATATTCAGTGGACAGATTACTAGATTTCTTAAAATTAAGTGCATAATAGTGTTCTCCAGTTATTAAATGCATAGTACATTACATATTTACTTACAGGAATTTTGAAAATTACAGGAACTTCAGAAATTGTGTTCCAATAAATATGGTTTATGCTCTAAGGAGCCTAACTACATGATGGTGAGAAAAAGCCCAGTGTTACCATTTGTCTACAGAAAAATTCTTATTACTAAATGATTGGCTATTAATGAAGGAGTGGAAGCCGGAGTTGGAGTCAGACAACCACAGCCCCGGAGTACAGTCTCTCAAGAAGAATAGCATAGTCAACTGAGCATTCAATACGTTGTGGATTTTTTTGTTACATTTCAGCTTCCAGACGTTTACAACTATATAAGCATAGAGTTGTATATGTCCCCTGCATAGGTTCAGTAGCATGCTTCAATCATTTACACCAGTCACATATATATAATTGTGATGAGACTAGATGATTGTATAAAAATATATCCAGATACAGTATTCAAGAAAATCACCATCCCCATGTATTTCTATCTATTGAGGGAATCTGTCAAACATGAAAATGCAGTGTAATCTGCAACATGTTATAGAGCAGGAGGAGCTGAGCAGATTGATATATATTTTTATTGGAAAAGTTTCAGTAAAACTTTATTATTAAATTTATTCATTTAAATTCCTGCTCATTCTGGGCTTTGAAGTCCAGGAGGCGTTCCTATCAGTGATTGGCAGCTATCTTTGTATTCACATAGAGGAAAGGCTGTTAATCACTGATGGAATCAGCTCCTTGACTTCAAAGTCCAGAGTGAGCAGGAATTTTGATGAATGAAATGCAACTTGGGTTGCTTTCACGTGAGTGCCAGATTCGGCACATAACTGAAAGGAACGGAGCCTAACGCATCCCATTGACTATAATGGGCTCAGTCGGTTTTCTATTGAGGAGACTGTTATATTTTTAGCAGAGTAAAAAGTTTTTCATGCAGAACTTTTCTCTCCACTATTTTTAACAAACTTGGTGATGTAAGCCCCGAACAGAGCCTCTGACGCAGATGTGAATACAGCCTAATAACAAAACTTTTCCCATACAAGTATACATCAATCTGCTCCGCTCCTCCTGCTCTATAACATGCTGCCTGCAGCTCAGACACCATATCCAACATGGCAGGTTCCCTTTAAGGACAGATGACCTGATCTGCAGTGTTTTGTCGCTATCAAGTTTCCCTTCCGTCTGTTTAATTTTATTAAATACTTTATCTCCCTTTTCATTTTTCTTTAATTCTATATAACTGAATCTTTTAATGATTTATTTATTTATTTTTTTGCTATTTTAAGGGCCCAGTGCAGCAATAAGATAGCAGAGGTGAATGAGCAGTGCGAGGAGAAGATCCGCAGGTTGAAAGCAACAGATGCAAACGCTGAGGATGAGGAAAAAAATAAAAGCAAGCCTGAGAAGATAAAGGTGGGATGGACCGCATCCAAATTATTTATCCATGTATTGTAGGAATATATTGTCAACAGTCACTAGGTACAACCCAAACATTGTGTATTGTAATAAACCTAAGGAGAAGTTTCTATCGCTACAACTCCTTGGCTAAATCTGTCTTAACCCCTTCACTATTGAGACACTTTTGAACTTAAAGGGAACCTGTCCAAAAACCATCCCAAGCAGCCAGAAGTACCTGACAGTAGCCAGCAGTGTGTTTCCGACGATAATTTTCTTCCTGAAGGCCGATGCGGCTAAAGGTCAGAAAATGGTTTTTATCCCCTGCGGCGTGCTTCTCTAGTCATGCTTGAAGTCAAGGGGGCGGCGGCCTCCTTTCTTCAAGTCAGGATAACCATGCCCCCTTTCGCTGTGACTGACAGCACTTATGCAAAGACTTCGGCAAAGCCAGCCGAACTGCCGGCTGTCAGTCACAGGGAAGGGGGCGTGGTTATCTTGACTTGAAGCAAGGAGTCCGCTGCCCCCTTGACTTCAAGCATGACTAGAGAAGCGCGCCAGCAGGGGATAAAAGAACGTTTTCTGAGCTTTAGCCGCATCGGCCTTCAGGAAGAAAATTGTTGGAAACCTGCTGCTGGCTGCTGGCGGCTTGGGATGGTTTTTGGAGGTTAAATCCCAGGCCGATTTTTGCTAATCTGACGTGTCACCTTGTGGTAATAACTTTAAAACGCTTTTACTTATCCAGGCCATTCTGAGATTGTTTTCTCGTCACATATTGTACTTCATGACACTGGTAAAATTGAGTTAAAATTTTTTTACAAAAAATTGGGAAAAATTAGCAAATTTCAATTTCTCTACTTTTATAGTAGATAGTAATGACTCCAAATATAGTTATTACTTTACATTCCCCATATGCCGACTTCATGTTTGGATCATTTTAAAATGAAATATTTTTTGGGGGGGGGGGGGGGACGTAAGAAGGTTTAAAAGTTTAGAAGCAAATCTTAAAAATTTTAAGAACTTTTCCAAACACCAATTTTTTCAGGACCAGTTCAGTTATGAAGTCACTTTCTGGGGCTTACATATTAGAAACTACCCATAAATACATTTTAGAAACTACACCCCTCAAGATATTCAAAACTGATTTTACAAACTTTGTTAACCCTTTAGGTGCCCCACGAGAATTAAATGAAAATGGGAATGAAATGTGAAAATTTTTTATTTTTTTTAGCAGATTTTAAATTTGAATCAAAATTTTTTTTTTTTTCTGCAACACATCAAGAGTTAACAGTTCAATCAAATGGTAGTCAGACGCACAGGATTGTTTAACCACCAACCGGGGTGCCCACAGTAGAGTAGTATCACCCCACTACTAAAAAAAGTATAAAAGCAGTATATAGAAGACTGGGCACACCTCAAAATATTGGGCCACCTACATTTATTAATTACAATATTAAAACAAATTCAAAATAATTCCTCTTGGAATAATAATCACAAATCGACGACTTTAAAATAAAATAAATAGTGAATTAATATAGCGGTAAATCATGAATAGCAGCAATATAGTCAATCAAAAACTGGATCATATAAGCGCAGCAGAGCAAATGGACTTGGATAGCTCAGTCCCAATTACAGAAAGTAACAACCGCAGATAGTAGCCGTATTAGAAACAATGTTCTTTAGGAATAGCAGCACTAGTGTGAATCCTAGCAGCAAAGCAGAAAGCAACAAAGTAGCTGTAAGTTCGTAGCACAGTTTCCAACAGCTGACAAGGCGATTTTGTACCACCTGTATAGCGCACACAGTGATACTGTTTGGTTTGGAAACAGGCAAGCTGATATACAGCGGCATCCCGCTAACAGTAACTGTGTAGTATAGACTTAGTCACACTGACCTCCATGTCAGAACGGTCTTACCCGCTTAGTGCAACCCCGGCTGTCCTGCAATATTCAATGGAGTTTTCCTTTAGCTTCAGCAGGATATTTGTTTGCCGCGTCGTGGATCTGCGCACATGAGTCCGCCGGTTTGGCTTCGGACCCGATGTAGTGATGCCTTCCACGCGGACCTTTAAACAAATGTTCGGCACCGGTCGTGATCCTTTTATGTAGTGCTCTACCTTTTGGAGAGATGGGGGGGGGGTCTGACCAGACATGTTTCGGGGTTGGAGTATCCCCTTCTTCAGTGGTACCAAGTCCATTTGCTCTGCTGCGCTTATATGATCCAGTTTTTGATTGACTATATTGCTGCTATTCTGATTACTATTTTTTTTTAGAGTGATTGCACCGCTATATTCACTATTTATTTTATTTTATTTATTTTCACTTTCACAAGGGGTAACAGGACAAAATGCACCCCACAATTTGTTCCCCACCCCCCTCCCAAATACGCTAATACCCCAATACCCCATATGTGCTCATAAAATTATGCACAGCAGGGCTCTAGAGTCAAATAGCTAAATATGGACCCCATTTCAGAAAGCGCACCCCCGTACAAACATTTTAAGTGGTGGAAAGGGTACTTTTCAGCAAACAGGTGACTCACAGAAGACAGAAATACTAGAGAAATGATTTCAAAGCACACATTTGTAAAAATTAAAAATTACTAGCAGACCCCAATTTTTCACTTTCACAAGGGGTTAAAGGAGAAAATGCACCCCAGTATGTGTTCCCCATTTTCTTCCCATTCAGGAAACACCCCCATATGTGCTTGTAACCTGCTGTATGGGCGCACAGCAGGGCTCTAGAGGCAAACTGCAAAATATGGATTTTGCAGGCCTGAATAAACAGACATGGATTTTAGGTGCCATGTCGCATGTTAAAAAATTCCTGAGGTCCCCAGAAATTAAAACCCCCAAGAAGTGACCCCATTTTGGAAAGTGCACCCCCGTACGAACATTTTAAGGAGTTGAAAGGGCACTTTTGACCAAACAGGTGTTTTACAGACATTAATATGTAGTGGTTGGTGAAAAGTGGATATGTAAGCTCTGTGGACAGAATCCGTTATAAGGTGGTAAAATTACAGGATACATCAAGGATGAAATTATTCCATGGATGAGTGGTAGATTCTGAAACAATTCTTGATGCACAGGCCAGGCTTTTCAGGGAAGGTTTCACGATGGTGAATGGTGTCTTTCCTTTTCCCCCTTTTGGAACACACTCTGCATCTTTTTTGGGTCCTTCCCTTTCTCGCTGTTTGGGGGACTTCACCAGGAAAATGTTACCCTGGTACAACTCGGGCACCATAACTTGCAGAAGTACTGGGGCCCTCGATTGCTTGGCTAAAAAAAAATAGGGCCTTTATCACGCACAAACGCATTGTACTGTGCCATCTGTACGAGGTGCACGGCCAGCTTTTTGTTCCACACTTTTGTTTTTCATGTGGCATTGTAGGGCTTCAGAACTTGATTTGTTTATTGTAGTCCAGGATGCAGTCTGGCTTGGGCACAGTGGTTGTGGTACCTCGTACAGCGGCAGGGGAGCTGGTGTTAGTGTGAATGGTGGTCAGTAAAAGGACATCCCTCTTGTCCTTGTACTTAACCACCAACATGTTCTCATTGAGGAGAGCACGGCTTTCTCCTTTTCTTAGTGGTTACCCTACCAGGGATCTAGGGAGGCCTCTGATTTCTGCGTACTGTGCAGCACGCCACAGTACCTCTGGAAGCTAGAGACTGGAACAGTGGTAGACTTGTGTAGTAATTATCCACATAGAGATCGTAACCCTTATCCAGCAGTGGGTGCAGTAAGTCCCACACTAACTCCTAGGACGGGGGGCTTTCTGGGGGTTGAATCCGGGTCTCCCTCTCTTCGTAAATCCGGAACTTGTGAGTGTACCCAGAGCTACTCTCACTGGATTTTATAAATTTTTATGCCATACCTTGCCCGCTTGCTGGGCAGATACTGGCGGAATCTTATCCTCCCTTTGAAAAGTGATAGGGATTTGTCTACGCAGAATTTTTTTTTCTGGGGTGTACACTTCTGAAAACTTTGCGTTTAAAGTGGTCAAGGACGGGCCTAATTTTGTACAGACAAGTGGTGAAAACTGAACAGACGTGATCACTAATGGACACTACTGATCAGTGGTTACAAAATGCACGCACGCAGATGGTGCGTTCGTGCAAAATCCTAAACTGACTAACTGAAATTGAGATAGCGCTGGAGCGTTGTTCCAGCCAATAGCAGCGCTGGCAGGGGACCCAAAACACTGGTGTCTCCTGCCTGACCCAAGAGGGACAGGTGCTGACAAGTTCAGCACCAGTTACCCCTGTACAAACCCTGTTCCACCCCCCTGCAGCTTCCTGGATGAATGAAAAATCATCCGGAGCTGCGATTGGCCGATTTCTGCAGACCGGCCAATCGCAGCGATCGATGTTGCAGGGGGGCAGGCGGAAAAAACTCCTCATACCCCTAGGGAAGATGGCTGCCTGCTGTCTTGAGCAGCCATCCTCGCCCAGTTACTGAGCGATTTCGCTCAGGGACCGGGTGAACACTGCGCTGGAAGCGAACGGGTTAAGTCCTCTGTACATTTCAAAACAACTATTTGAAAATAATTGTAATGTAAAAAGAATGGGCACTCTTATACCTGGACCACACAGTTGGTAAAGCGACACTAGTTTATTAATAACAATGATCGCCATACATAAAGGTTAATAGCAGTACATAAAATTATATGCCCTATCTAAAAATTGACTCCTACAATAATAAAATTGATAAAAAAATATATAAAAGTAAATAAAAAGATTGACAGTACAGTAAAATCTTCAATTCACTGATGTAGCTGATAAGATAAGAAGGTCAGGAGGCCTAATAAACCGGCCAGATAGAAGAGAAAGTGTGGAACCTAGGTCTGTTCCAACTGCCTGTATATAATCAATCGGCTGCAGCAGTGGTGAATACCGAATTCCGAATCGGTCCCCAAAGAGAATAAATGAATGTGTGAATTGTGAAGCAAAGAATAAATTATTTGGTACAAAAAAAGTAAAATGTGAATATAGAATACCCTTCTCAGGGTGTATACAAAAGCGCATCAATACAAATCCAAATACAGACACCAAATCCTGGTAAAAATAACAATCAGTTATTGGGAGTATTACTGATTGTTATTTTTACCAGGATTTGGTGTCTGTATTTGGATTTGTATTGATGCGCTTTTTGGTGCACCTTGCCATCTTGAATCAGGGGTGAGCCGTCCTTTCCTTTTTATTTTTTCAATTATTTGAAAATAATCTTAAAAACCTTTTATTTCCATGTCTGTTTGCGTTGGAATGCAGATCTGTAAAGGCACTTTATATAATGTACCTTTGAGAGTAACCACAGTGTGGCAGTTTGTGTGTATCATTACTTTGGATTCAGCAGGCATATATTTTGTCCATGTACACAATGGACTGCACACGGACCCATAGAAGTGCATGAAACCATTCATGTGTTGTGGCTGCGACATAGACTAGTTTTAATACATTTGTCTATCTGAATCCCGCCTTATATTTTCTCATCATGAAATGCTTGTGTTTCCATCCAGCCTGTGACATCAATTCAAGATATTAACCAGAAAGTCCTTGATATAAAAGAAGAGCAGAAAGTTGTAACAAGTGCTGTGAAGCCACCAGTGGACTCCAATAAGGAGGGTGCTCCTTCCCTAGAAAATACAGGTATGCCCTTAGAGCAAAAAGGTCAATTCAGTATTCATTAATGACAGCAGTTGAAATGCCATTATTTAACATGGTTATTAGAATCAAAAACAGTTTGCAGTTTTACCTAGTGATGCAAAAACATGCTTAATTTCCAGAACAAACAAAGAACTTGAATGTTGTCTTGGACAAAAAGAATCCTAGTCCTTCACCTCCACAGCCCAAAATACAAAAGGATGAACAAGAGGAGGAGCTTCAGAGTGAAGTTAACCCTAACCTTGCAAATGCAGATGAGGATGATGGGGAGCCCAAAGTAGAGGATGTAGAAGAGACTAATAAAGAACCTGAAAACGAGGACGTTGAGAGAGAGAACCTAATAAACATGGAAGATGACAAAGGTTAGTACATGACTATATCTGCCCTATGTAATAGGGGATAGTCAGCTCCCATTTGTCAGTATAGAGAGTTATTTTAATGTAGGTTGTGTCTACGAAGGTTAAAATGAGCATGGGAGGTGAACACGTTATTTATTGCTCTTTCGCCTGCACAATTGCAGTTTGCCAGTCAGCTTGCAGTTGAAGCTCTTGCACACATTTCTTTGGGACATCGACAGAAACAGAGATAATTGCATTGCGCTTGGTCATGAACTGGCATCATATGCAGAAATTTCTATAAACAGTCCTTTGTACCATTCCCAAGAGAAATAAAGAAGTGACGTTTACAGTGTAATCATATTTTCTTTTCCCATTTAGAAGTCGCCAAGGAAATCCAACAAGACGGAGAAAAACCAAACGATTACAATGGAGACGAAGCAAACGAAGCTGAATCTGAAACTGAAAAACAAGTGGAACTGAAGGCTAACGATCAAGAGGTAGAGTCTAAGAGGTAAGCACATATCCAGGAGCCTTCTGATAAATGACTACAAACATTGTGTCACGTACAATAGTCATGAAATGGAAAGCAAGGCTCATAGGACGATGCAGAATAAACAAAAATGTTACATCCTTTTAATTTTATGCCTAAGACTTTGTTCACAACTGCGTTGGTAATCTAGTAGCCTGATCTGACAGAAGATCAGGCTGCTGGAGCTCACCGTTTCTGGCATTTCAAGATACTACGCTGTACCACCGGATCTCCATTGACTATAATGGGATCCGGCAGTTTCCATTCCGGTTTCCGGAATATATGTTGGGTTTTGGCCTGACAAATACCGCCTCCTGTGGATTAGCCTGCTGGATTCCCAAAGCAACTGTGAATGAAGCCTAAAAAGTTCAAATAAAACTTCCATCCTGTATAGAGCGAGATACTGTGCACCTACGGGAGAATATTTCTGCAATGGGGCAGCCGCTTTTTTTTTTTTTTTTTTCTCTCTCTTTATCCTGGATCCAGTGCCAGACATCCATGTGCCTCCATGTAAAATTTGAGAGGCACATCATAGACCCAAAGAAGGCTATGGTAGCTGCATTGTGGGTTCGTACACTGTTTACAGTTTGAGAAAATGTTACATTTTTTGGCTTCTCACTAAAACTACCTGTAATGTATATTTGCATGAACCACATACCTTTTAGATGCTGTACTTGGTGCATTTCTCATCTTTTAACTGACCCTCCTGCTGCAGGTGTTCTTTTATTATTCCTTTCTCTAACTTCCTTTTTTTTTTTTTTTTTACTAGGAATTAAAAATGGAAATGAATTGAATGAACTTGCATTCAACCAACAGGCCGAGTAAGATGATGATCCAAGACTAAAAAAGTGTACTGGCCCCATGTCTTAAACTACCTACCACAGTGTCCTCAACATGAGATGCCTTAAGATGAATTAGAATGCAGATGACTTTAAGAACTGAAGTTTAGCACACAGAAACAAACTTAAAGACTGTTTTTCCATTTTCTCAATCTTAGTTGTTTTTTTTAATCTGAGTCTTTATCACACTGCCCTTCTACACCTTAAAGCCTTACCACAGACTGAGTAACAAATCGCAGTGAGGTTATAATGCCTTAAGGGATCTTAGCACATTCAGATGGATAGGCAACAGCTGAACATTGGACTAAGACATTTATGGATAATATGTAAATTAACTTTTGGTAATTAATTCTTCTATGTGTTTTAATGACCGGGTAAGCGTGCACATAACCTATCCATACTCATCAATAACACAATGGCAAAACACCAGGGCCAAGTGATGCATTGACTTTAGTCTAGTGCAGGCATCCTCAAACTGTGGCCCTCCAGCTGTTGTAAAACTACAACTCCCACAATGCCCTGCTGTAGACTGATACCTATACGCTGTTCAGGCATGCTGGGACTTGTAGTTTTGCAACAGCTGGAGGGCCGCAGTTTGAGGATGCCTGGTCTAGTGCTAGATGCTAGGCTAATGAGAACACATACATAAGGGGTTATTTTGCTTGCCATGTTGCTTTATGTGTAATGAGTCTTTTCAAGGTATTTAAGGGGGTTCCCTACTTTTTGCATTACATTCAGAAGTGCCACCTTAGCCCACTCAGAGAAGTCCCTGGGTACCAGTGTAAACAAGCAGTGGTGTCCATAGCTTCCCAAGATGACGTTTTTTCCCTCTACTGTGTAGGCCTTGAAAGCATTCATCGCAGGCACTGATAATATCCATAGCTTTCCTGTATCTGCACCTTTTGTTGAATCCTTTCAGGGCCTGCACAGAAGAGGAGACAGTCATGGACAAGGGTGGGATCTTTTCCATGCAGGCCAAGATAAGGCCTGAAGAGAAAGGGCAGCTCCTTATCCCATTACATCAGGGTGTGGCACTTCTGAAAAATATGCTGAAAGCAGACTTTTTAACTAATAATCGGTTTTGGGGGTTTAGGTTTGGTGTATGTAGAAAAATCATTATTTTATTGAAGTGTAGCTCATGTCGTGCTTGAGTAACATCTGTAGGCAGATCAGTTACTGGAGATTCTTTACCTTCAGCAGAAGATATAATGATGCGCCCCACCATTATGTCAGTGAGTTAATCTTATTTTTGCATTTGCTGCTGACATATAGGTTTAAGACATCCACCACATGTCTATAGGCTCAACACATACTTCATGAATATATGGCATTCTAATATAAAACGACATCTCTGCCTTAATACATGTCATGTTTCTACTAGACTGTTGCTGAAGTCGTTGACCCTTCATGCTCATTAGCACATGGAAACAATGGGAACCAAATGACTCATGTTATGTACCAATTGCTGCTACAGTTTTGGCTGAACCATTGGTCAGAAGCCGGGAGCCTTTTTGCTAAATGTATGTGCGGTTGCAAAGATTGGTCATTAATGCAGTGGTTCAGTCTAGCCTAAAAAACTGAATAGAAATGTATCATAAAGCAAAAGAGTAATTTCACAGTATAGTATCCATTTGAGAGTGGCACAAATGAATCCAAAGAAAACCACTGTGAAAGCGGAGGCATATGGGGGTACAGTATGACCCAGTAAACTGCTGCAAGACTGAGCCTCTGATGTGGTATCATAGCTGTTTACATGAGGCATTATGTGTTTTAAAGGGCATTTGTCAGCAGATTTGTACCTATGAAACTGACTGTCCTGTGGAATTTGCGCTTGGCAGCTGAAGACATCTGTGTTGGTCCCATGCCCTCCTTGGTAAGAGAAACGTTTTAATATATGTAAATGAGCTTTTAGGTGCAACGGGGGCGTTGCTGTTACACTGAGAGACTCTGCTTTCTCTGCAACTACCGCGCCCTCTCCACTTATTTTCACTGCCTAGAGCTGTCAATCTGTCATCACGCCGGGCCTGACTGAAGTCAATCAAACTGCAGAGGGCGTGACACTTGCAGAGAGAGCTGAGCCTCTATGTGGAACGACAACACCCCCGCTGCTCCTAGAGGCTCTTTTCTCTGCACTGCGGGCACATATGAACATGGGACCAACACAGATGCCTTCTGCTGCCAAGCGCACATGTAACAGGTCAGCCAGTTGACAGACTGGCCTACATTTGAGTCTCCCCTCCATTGTTATGCAGCAAATAATCCCAGCACTGACATAACCTTGCACTACATTTATATGAACCCCATAACCTTTGAGCACAATATCCTTCCCATCTGTACATCCTGCTGTTGTGTGTTTTTTGTATCACATCTATGCGGTACAGTAATTTGCCTAAATCACCATCTATAGTGTAATCTACTTACATGACAGTTTCCATAAACTGTGAATGTAGCTTTGATCAAGCCATGAAGGAGAAAAGGATCAATATATTTTAGGTAGATTGCACCGACTTATTATTATTTTTTTAACTTTAGCTGGGTTGATACTGTGTATTTATCTGCAAAGATGAAATTGTACAGCAGATGTTAATTTATGAACTTTTATGGATTATTAAAGTAGATTACTATAACATATTGGTCTGTTTGTATTTGGTTTGGCTTTTGGGCCACACTTAAACATAAAAAAATGAAAATCTTGATTCCCCCTCTATTCTACATTAAACTTGCCTTTCAGAAACCACTATCACTACCTTCAGATAAAACTTTTTTTTCTCACACTGTTTGGTAATCACCTTTCAAGAAGCTTTGTAAAGCAGATACTTCGACTAAGTGCCTGATATCTATAACGTGCTTATTAATTCCCATCCTGTCCAACCTATTCCCCCAGATTCATGGCATCAAATATGGAGACAAGCGGTAAAATCCCTCAGTTCGCTCAACATGCAAATATTGTGTACAAATTGTACAAAACTCCCGCGTAGTTTACACCCACCCACTCTAGACCTTTGAGGCACTCATACACCTTTTGGACATGCCAAAAAATTCGGCCCTTTTAGGAATTAGGTCAAAACCCTCGTACAACAAGTTTTAAGACACCCTATACCTTATGTTTTGTCTCCTAAACACCTGCAAAGATAGGTCAATGAACTGCAAGGCAGCTCTTACTATCCTTATATACACCGCTACCAAATGCCTCATCTCCAGATTCTAGAAACAAACTTTCCCTCCCTCCTAAGCTTGAATTATTCTGAAGAATTAAAGTTTTGAAAGGTATAAAATATACAGCTCTCCTACAACGTTGACCTCTAATCTGACCTAGTCTCTCTGAAATACCTGGCGGGTTCTGTATTGTCTCAGATTTTTCCTACTTCCACACATGTAGTAAGTATTAATAGCCTTGTCAAATGATTTAAAGGGAACCTGTCACCGGGATTTTGTGTATTTTATTACAACTGAAACCTCATCCTTTCTACTACCCTCAACATTTGCACCTTACGATGCTGGCGGCACGAGCACAGGGTCCCAGCCACCAAAGCACACTAAACACTTATACCATGAAGGGCACCTCAACTTCCATCTGGCTGGTGTTCCCTGCAATAGAGAGTGCCCCAGAGGATTTAGTGCTGTCTTCCCATCATTGCACGCCGGCCCAGGGAGGCTCTGGTAACCATGAATAAATTAACTACTACCCCCATCGGCCCACTATCACCTCACGTGTTGCCCCTGCGGTCCGGTTCGCTGCACAGGTAGCTACAGTACAGTCCTGATCAAAAGTTTAAGACCACTTGAAAAATGGCAAAAAATCTTATTTTACATTGTTGGATCTTAACAAGGTTCCAAGTAGAGCTTCAACATGCAACAAGAAGAAATGAGAGCGAGACAAAACATTTTTTGAGCATTCAATTAATTGAAAATAACGATTACCGTAAACTGAAATAGGCTGTTTTTCAGCTGATCCAAATTTTAGGACCACATGCCTTTAAAAGGCCAAATCTGTGCAAAGATGTGGATTAATTGTCATTTTCTGTCAGGTAGTCACACGTTGTGATGGCAAAGGCAAAAAAATTCTCCCTTTTTGAACGTGGTCGGGTTGTTGAACTGCATAAGCAGGGTCTCTCACCGTGCGCCATCGCTGCTGAGGTGGGACGCAGTAAGACAGTCATTTGGAATTAAATCAGGGATGTCAAACTCGTGGCCCTCCAGCTGTTGCAAAACTACAACTCCCATCATGCCTGGGCATACTACAGCTATCAGGGAATGATGGGAGTTGTAGTTTTGCAACATCTGGAGGGCCAGGAGTTTGACATCCATGAATTAAATGATCCTGAGGGTTATGGAACAAAAAAGTCAAGTGGAAGACCCAAAAAAATGTCACCAGCACTGAGCCGGAGGATCCAATTAGCTGTCCGTCAAGACACTGGACGATCCTCAACCCAAATTAAGGCCCTTACTGGTGCTGACTGCAGTCCCATAACCATCAGACGGCATGTGAGACTGAAGGGCTTCAAAAACAAAAAACGTCTTCAAAGACCTCGTCTCCTTGAACGCCACAGAGCTGCTCATTTGGACTTTGTAAGAGAGCACCAAACATGGGACATTCAAAGGTGGAAGAAAGTTTTATTCGCTGATGAGAATTTTTTTTTACCTTGATGGTCCTAATGGTTTCCAACGTTACTAGCATGACAAGCAGATCCCACCTGAGATGTTTTCTAGGTGCCATAATGGTCTGGGGTGCTTTTTCCTTCAGTAGAACAATGGAGCTTCAGGAAGTGCAGGGGCGTCAAACAGCCGCTGGCTATGTCCAGATGTTGCAGAGAGCATTCCTCATGACTGAGGGAGAATAACATCCCTCTTTTGGCCCACCCTGCGTGTTCCCCTGATCTAAATCCAATTGAGAACCTTTGGGGATCTATGGCAAGGGAAGTTCACAAAAATGGACAACAGTTCCAGACAGTAAATGGCCTTCGTGTGGCCGTCTTCACCACTTGGAGAAATGTTCCCACTCACCTCATGGAAACGCTTGCATCAAGCATGCCGAAACAAATTTTTGAAGCGATAAACAATAACGGCGGAGCTACTCATTACCAAGTTCATGTTTGGAAGTTGGATTTCTGTTTTGGGGGGGGGGGTGTTATTTTGTTATCTTTTGGAGGTGTGGTCCTAAACTTTTGATCAGCTGAAAAACAGCTTGTTTCAGTTTATTCGTTGTTTTCATTAAATGTAATGCTCAAAAAATGTTTTGTCTCACTCCCATTTCTTCTTGTTGCATGTTGAAGCTCTACTTGGAACCTTGTTAAGATCCAGCCAGGCTAAATATGTTTTTTTTTGCTATTTTTCAAGTGGTCTTAAACTTTTGATCAGGACTGTATATAACAAATCACACAGTGATGGGGTTACTCTAAGAAACACTATAAATATCCACCACCACTAGTACTACTTGGGCTATGTTCACACCTCGTTAGGCCTCTTGCACACGAACGTTGTGAATCTGATGGATAATTTGTTGCATCATTAAACACATTTTACACCACACGTTGGTCAGTTTATTTTGCGCCAAAATAACATTGGAATGCCTTGAACCAAATCCTTTTCTGAATCGACCATGCCTTATGGTTGAGCATGCAGAAAAGGTTTTGAAAAAGACTCACTGGCATGACATGCACCTAACTTATTAAGAGGTAGATGCCTCTTAATAAATTAGTCACATCTCTGCACCAGAAACAGCTTAGGCTTCAGCTATAAATTCTGCCACTTTAGTGGTGTAAAACCATTCGTAAGTGTCCCTCACTATGTGGTGCAAAGCATGTACACCAATTTTTTTTTTAATGCTAATTAAGACAGAATTCTGGTGCATACAGCTTAGTAAATCTCCACTTTGTTTAATAAAATGAATATCTGGTAGATGTAAGGATGCTAAAATTCTATCTTCTATGGGCAAGATTTAGCAATTAATCTGCATCAAAAACATAAGGCTAGTTTCACACAATTGCGGCAGTGAACTTTGGCAGGCTATTCCAGTAGAGAACAGCCTACCATTGACTATACTAGGGCAGACATACAGCTGCTACCTGGTAAATATGGCATTACCTGCCGGCCAGAACACCTGCCTGAAGATGTGAAAGAAGTCCGAATGTGTCAAAATTAAACAAAATTGCACCAAATTTTTCCTCTGCCTACATTAGTTTTCACTCCAAAAAGAAGTATGCATGCAAAAATAGAAATCTGCTGAGAAAAGCGGGCAGCGTTAATAAAGTGGCATCACATTTACAAGTGTTATCAGAGTAAATAAGCAAATATAGACAATGTTGTAAGCATACCCCAGACAAGTGTAAACTCGTGAAAAGTCACACATTGTAAGTGAAATTACAACTTTTTATTATAAAGTCTGGCCATATTCAATGACAGATATGCACAGCATCATAGCTATTAATGTCGTAATATTGTGAACATAATGTGGATACATTATTGTTGGGTGAAGTTCCTGTGTATACCTCAAATGTACAGGCAAAATCTGGTATGAACTTGGACACACCAGAAAGCAGATGACAAATATGAACCCAGTTGATATAAAAAAATAAATCTCTCAAGAAACGGATATACTCATTTATTTGGATTTGTCACCAGCTTATGCTGCCCTTATATAGATCCTGATTAAAACATTGGGTCACTTTAGCAAAATGACTGGGTCAATTCAAGAAAGTCAACTGAGCAATGCGAGTTTAGTACTGGAGTCTACTCACTACAGGAGTCCATGTATTCATGAGCTTCTGGCTGCTTCTGCCCCTGATTGGCAGCTTTTGGGGATGGGACAAGCTGGGAGCTCTTTAATATTGGGACGCAAAGCTGGAGCTGCTCTGTACTTACAGACGTGGACAAAATTGTTGGTACCCTTTGGTCAATGAAAGAAAAAGTCACAATGGTCACAGAAATAACTTTAATCTGACAAAAGTAATAATAAATTAAAATTCTATAAATGTTAACCAATGAAAGTCAGACATTGTTTTTCAACCATGCTTCAACAGAATTATGTAAAAAAATAAACTCATGAAACAGGCATGGACAAAAATGATGGTACCCCTAACTTAATATTTTGTTGCGCAACCTTTTGAGGCAATCACTGCAATCAAACGCTTCCTGTAACTGTCAATGAGACATCTGCACCTCTCAGCAGGTATTTTGGCCCACTCCTCATGAGCAAACTGCTCCAGTTGTGTCCGGTTTGAAGGGTGCCTTTTCCAGACTGCATGTTTCAGCTCCTTCCAAAGATGCTCAATAGGATTGAGGTCAGGGCTCATAGAAGGCCACTTTAGAATAGTCCAATTTTTTCCTCTTAGCCATTCTTGGGTGTTTTTAGCGGTGTGTTTTGGGTCATTGTCCTGTTGCAAGACCCATGACCTGCGACTGAGACCAAGCTTTCTGACACTGGCTAGTACATTTCTCTCTAGAATTCCTTGATAGTCTTGAGATTTCATTGTACCCTGCACAGATTCAAGACACCCTGTGCCAGACGCAGCAAAGCAGCCCCAGAACATAACAGAGCCTCCTCCATGTTTCACAGTAGGGACAGTGTTCTTTTCTTGATATGCTTCATTTTTTCGTCTGTGAACATACAGCTGATGTGCCTTGGCAAAAACTTCGATTTTTGTCTCATCTGTCCACAGGACATTCTCCCAGAAGCTTTGTGGCTTGTCAACATGTAGTTTGGCATATTCCAGTCTTGCTTTTTTATGATTCGTTTTCAACAATGGTGTCCTCCTTGGTCGTCTCCCATGTAGTCCACTTTGGCTCAAACAACGACGGATGGTGCGATCTGACACTGATGTTCCTTGAGCATGAAGTTCACCTTGAATCTCTTTAGAAGTCTTTCTAGGCTCTTTTGTTACCATTCGGATTATCCGTCTCTTAGATTTGTCATCAATTTTCCTCCTGCGGCCACGTCCAGGGAGGTTGGCTACAGTCCCATGGATCTTAAACTTATGAATAATATGTGCAACTGTACTCACAGGAACATCTAGTTGCTTGGAGATGGTCTTATAGCCTTTACCTTTAACATGCTTGTCTATAATTTTCTTTCTGATCTCTTGAGACAGCTCTTTCCTTTGCTTCCTCTGGTCCATGTCGAGTGTGGTACACACCATATCACCAAACAACACAGTGATTACCTGGAGCCATATATATAGGCCCAATGGCTGATTACAAGGTTGTAGACACCTGTGATGCTAATTAGTGGACACACCTTGAATTAACATGTCCCTTTGGTCACATTATGTTCTGTGTTTTCTAGGGGTACCATCATTTTTGTCCATGCCTGTTTCATGAGTTTATTTTTTTACATAATTCTGTTGAAGCATGGTTGAAAAACAATGTCTGACTTTCATTGGTTAACATTTATAGAATTTTAATTTATTATTACTTTTGTCAGATTAAAGTTATTTCTGTGACCATTGTGACTTTTTCTTTCATTGACCAAAGGGTACCAACAATTTTGTCCACGTCTGTATATAAGCAAAACAACTGGATCTGTGGAAGGTAAGTATCTTTGATGCCACTATGGGATCAGTGTAACTCCTATCATCCTGCTTCCATTGGAGATGTGCCTTATGGTATATGGTAGTAGTAAGTAGTAGCAATTACAGAATAACCTGATGAATGGCAGGTTGCTAGGACCCCCAGCAATCCTGAGAACGAGGGGTCCCCAAGTTGGAGGTCAGAATTAAAACTGGCGAAAAGATGGACAAGCAATAAATAACTTACAAACTACAAATAGACTTTCCTCAGATGCTTTTGTTGTGATATAGCACTGGTAGACAGAGCTCAGTAAAGTCAGCTGACAAATAATCTGAGACGTGAGGGGATGGATGGACTGTCTAAGTTGGAAAACATTGGGTTTTAACCTTCCATTCACAAATGTAAAGTTATATAGAAATAATAGTGGCTCTCCCGTTTGATCACTGGATATACTGTAGATGCTCTGTTTAAAGAACGCCCCTACGTTTAAATTAGAAGAAAACATCTGTTATCTTGTATTAAACAGGCACTATCACCAGGAGATGTACCAAAAATAGTTTACAACAAACAAATACAAGTATTAGAATTATAAACCAAAATGGTGTACTTCTGTTAATCCTCTAAAATAGGTAAATGTTAGAACAATATAACTCTTGTTGACCGGCCAACCTGTAGAATAGACTTCACCAACTTGGATGTATATTGATGGCGTGCTTTCCCTTCCACCTCAATGTGAATATACACCTGTGTTAGGTGCTATTCAAATACATTGGGGGGAGATTGGGGCGAACCTTCTCCAGATTCGTGCATAAATAACGTTAGTCACCTCTTTCCTACTCATCATCAGAGTGGAAACAACTTCTTTCGAAAATTCCTGACTGGCTAAAAATGACCTTTCAAATTCCACGCCGAAAGGTGTAGAGCCTCTAGGATATGTGGCAGAATCCACGGGTCCGAAACGGACATGGCTCAACAGGGAAAACCATGCCCTCTTCGGCCAGAAAGGCGCTATTAGAATCCCTCTTGCTTCCTCGCACCCGATCTTCCTCATCACTAGTGGAATTAACTGCAGAGGGTGAAAAGCATATCCCAGAGGGAACTTCCATCTCTGGAGAAAGGCATCCACTCCAGATGGGTACTCCCTTGGACTGAGGGAAAAGAACTTCTTGACTTTTCTGTTCTCCCTTGTGGCGAACATGTCTACTGATGGAAGATCCCATAAATCCACTATCTGGGAAAATACTTCTGGATTCAGAGACCATTCCCCCTAACGTAACCTGTGATGACTCAAGAAATCTGCCTGAGTATTCTTGACTCCTCCTATGTGTATGGCTGAAAGATGTAGAATTCTCCCTTCTATTTCCTTGAAAATCCACTCCGTGTCTCTCAGTAAGGAATCTGACCTGGTTCCCCCTTGATGATTGAGGTACAAAAGAACCGACCGATTGTCGGACATCACTCTTACATGCATGTTCTGGATTTTTGGTAGAGCTGCTCTCAGAGCCAGTAAGACTGCCCGTAGCTTTTTAAGATTTGAAGAAAAGCATCTCTGACCCTGGGACCATTCTCCCTAAAAAAAAAAAATCTGATCCTCCACATGCGTCCCCCATCCCCACGGGCTGGCATCCGTAGTTCCTACTACTGGTTCAGGAAAGGACCAGGGAACTCCCCGAGTTAAATTCTCTGCTTCCTTCCACCAGTTCAGGGATGAAAGTGTTGGATCTGATAGCTTTATAAATCAATTCCAGGGAAGTCCCTGCCCGTCTCATGGCAGCCAAGATCTCTACTTGTAGTTGCCGAGAGTGCCTCTGAGCCCACTGTTCCGCTGTTCTACAGGACGTCAGAACTCCTAACAGGGACATAGCTTTCCTTATGGACAAGGCCTCTCCTGACTGAACCCTCTGAACTGTGTTCTGAACCCCGGCAACTTTCTCCACTGTGAGGAAAGTTTTCTCCTGTCTGGAATCTAGTACCAGACCCAAGAAAACTTGGGCTTGTTGATGGCTGCATCCTGGACTTCTGAAAATTCAATAACCATCCCAGAGTTTGCAGGACATCCATCACCCGATTCAGTGTCCGTATCTTCAGCCGGGAATAGGAATTTTCTCTCTCTCCCTTCATCCTCTTAAGGGGGAATCATCAGAGTCCCCATCCACCTTGACACATGCTTTCCCAGACTGGGCTACCACCAGGAAATCGTCCAGGTAAGGCATGAACGTGACTGTCTCCTTTCTGATGAAAGATGCCATCTTCGCCACTACCTTGGTAAAAATCTGAGGCGCCATAGAGCGCTTTCAGACCTCCTTTCTTCCTCCATTATTATGGGTAACCCTGCATACAATCAATATTGTAAACGATTACCACGTGCCACCAGAGTGCCCCTCTCACCTGAGAGCTCCAATGCATCCTGCAGACCCACCACGCCACAGACACCACTGAGACAGGAATTCTGCTATCTCCAGACAACTTCACTCCGAACCCTCCGGATCGCTGCCATACCTGCTGCCGCTCTTGAAGACGCCGAACTTCCGGTCACCTGACCGGAAGCGCACGCCCGTGGAACGCATTTCCTTCATGTATGACGTCACCATTCTACGCCCGCGTCCCGTGGCATCCTGGCTGGTCTGCGCTTTTGCTGGGGCCTTCTGGCCACACCTGCTAAGATGGTGTGGTCCTCCTCACCTGAGGGACCGACACCTCCTGCCTGCTAGGGAGACCTGTGGACTCCTGGACAGCCGCCGCTCTCTCCTGTTCCTCCAGCCCCAAACCTATGGGAGAGGAACCTGTGGCAGGTAAGAATTTTGCCGTCAATGACCCTCCAGTATCTACCGGGGCTTCCTGGTCATAAACCAGAACTGTAGGCTTCCTGCACCAGGAGAGGAAACCTCACTGAGGTAGGAGAGTGGCTCAACCTTTTTATGCTGCAGGTTTCCTGTCCTGGAGGCGTAGCCATCTCTCTAAGGTGCTGTCGTGGGGGAGGGGAAAAAAAATACTATTCATTAGACCTCAGATCATATCAGCAATCAAACGCCCAATATTAATCAGACCTCATCTGACAGCCCTAATCAGATTCCCAACGTTAATAAGACCCCCAATCAGACCTCAGATAAGACCCCCATGCCTCATATCAGCCCCCAGCAGTGATATTTCAGCCCCCATCAGCCTCAGACCACAAAATAAAAAAGCACTTACCTCTCCTGCTTCTGGACGCTGCCGCTCCTCACCCGCAGCTCGATCGTCTTCATCTTGCCGCCGGCTGTGCTGTGAAGGCTGCGCACAGCATGAGATCACAGAGCGCACACAGCAGATAGCCAAGGACCAGGAAGTGGTGAGTACAGAGCCTTCACCGCTTGCTGGTACTACGAGACTAATGAGCGCTTCCATAATGGAAATGGCTCATTAGTATTCGCCCCATAAGACGCAAGAACATTTTCCCCCCACTTTTGGGAAGGGGGAGGGGAATGCGTCTTATGGTGCGAAAAATACGGTAATCTTTAATTTTGTATTGTACAAACCGGATTCCCAAAAAGTTGGGACACTATACAAATCGTGAATAAAAACTGAATGCAATGATGTGGAGGTGCCAACTTCTAATATTTTATTCAGAATAGAACATAAATCACGGAACAAAAGTTTAAACTGAGAAAATGTACGATTTTAAGGGAAAAATATGTTGAATCAGAATTTCATGGTGTCAACAAATCCCCAAAAAGTTGGGACAAGGCCATTTTCACCACTGTGTGGCATCTCCCCTTCTTCTCACACTACTCAGACATCTGGGGACAGAGGAGACCAGTTTCTCAAGTTTAGAAATAGGAATGCTCTCCCATTCTTGTCTAATACAGGCCTCTAACTGTTCAATCGTCTTGGGCCTTCTTTGTTGCACCTTCCTCTTTATGATGCGCCAAATGTTCTCTATAGGTGAAAGATCTGGACTGCAGACTGGCCATTTCAGTACCCGGATCCTTCTCCTACGCAGCCATGATATTGTGATTGATGCAGAATGTGGTCTGGCATTATCTTGTTGAAAAATGCAGGGTCTTCCCTGAAAGAGATGACGTCTGGATGGGAGCATATGTTGTTCTAGAACCTGAATATATTTTTCTGCATTGATAATGCCTTTCCAGACATGCAAGCTGCCCATGCCACATGCACTCATGCAACCCCATACCATCAGAGATGCAGGCTTCTGAACTGAGCGTTGATAACAACTTGGGTTGTCCTTGTCCTCTTTGGTCCGGATGACATGGCGTCCCAGATTTCCAAAAAGAACTTTGAATCGTGACTCGTCTGACCACAGAACAGTCTTCCATTTTGCCACACTCAATTTTAAATGATCCCTGGTCCAGTGAAAACACCTGAGCTTGTGAATCTTGCTTAGAAATGGCTTCTTCTTTGCACTGTAGAGTTTCAGCTGGCAACGGCGGATGGCACGGTGGATTGTGTTCACTGACAATGGTTTCTGGAAGTATTCCTGAGCCCATTCTGTGATTTCCTTTACAGTAGCATTCCTGTTTGTGGTGCAGTGTCGTTTAAGGGCCCGGAGATCACGGGCATCCAGTATGGTTTTACGGCCTTGCCCCTTATGCACAGAGATTGTTCCAGATTCTCTGAATCTTCGGATGATGTTATGCACAGTTGATGATGATAGATGCAAAGTCTTTGCAATTTTTCGCTGGGTAACACCTTTCTGATATTGCTCCACTATCTTTCTGCGCAACATTGTGGGAATTGGTGATCCTCTACCCATCTTGGCTTCTGAGAGACACTGCCACTCTGAGAAGCTCTTTTTATACTCAATCATGTTGCCAATTGACCTAATTAGTGTTAATTGGTCTTCCAGCTCTTCGTTATGCTCAAATTTACTTTTTCCAGCCTCTTATTGCTACTTGTCCCAACTTTTTGGGGATTTGTTGACACCGTGAAAATTTGAATCAATGTATTTTTCCTTTAAAATGATACATTTACTCGGATTAAACGTTTAAACTGTCATCTACGTTCTATTACAAATAAAATATTGACATTTGCCATCTCCACATCATTGCATTCAGTTTTTATTCACAATTTGTTTAGTGTCCCAACTTTTTTGGAATCCGGTTTGTAATACATTTTTGGGATATTACAATTACAAAACAAAATAAAAGATTAAGATGGCTGATAAATATCCCCACCAGCCAATTTAGGAGACTGTTCATTTGTAGTACAATTTCTTTTCAATTTGAAAAGGAAGCACAAGAATTAAGTGAACAATTTATATTAAAAAATAAAAATAAATTACCCTTTAAAAATTGAGAATTCCTTGAACAAAGTTAGATTGATGGAGTGGAAATATAATAATATAATGAAGGGAAGAAAAAAAAAAAAAAAAAAAAAAAAAAAAAAAAAAAAAAAGATGAAGAAAAGAAGAATAATGGATACCTTATAGCCAATGAGGAAGGAGCCTGCTGCTCCGAAACACTTTTGGTACTACTGGTTCAACAAATCCAAGAAAAGAGGCCCGATATAATCATTGTCCATTTGTGACATAAGAATACTGTGGCCCTGTAAAGACTTACAGCTCCCAGCATCACGGAGCAGTAACTAGTAACAGCGCGACCACGTGGGACGCCAAATGGCAGTCTACAGCAGCCGCGAGGAGGGGAGTCAGAGGATCCGTGTCAGCATTCTAAAAAGAGACGCCTAACAATGTGGTAACATTTTTACTTCTTGCCAGTACAAAGCAATACATTATGCATAGAATGTAAAAAAAAGTAACAGATCTTAGTACTTCTTGTACATCATCACCTACATCGCAGTAAAGTAAAATATACATACCTGATGCGATTGAATACCAATGAATTATGATGGGATTAAATAACAAATGACACCATATCAGCTGAAGAATTTATACAAATTACAGACATTTTGATTTTCATTTATATTTACTAATCATGGATACATTTTCAGAAGATAATGGACATTAATTTTTGCATCAATAGTGTATATCTGAATATAAACTATTAGGACTTGATCATGATCACGCATTAAGGGAAAAAGGGAAAGGATTGTTTTTTTTTATATTTTAACATTTTATATTATTTGATGTATACCGGCATATATGGATGGATATTTGATGTGGTGGACTCCAATCTCCCCCCAATGCATTTGAATAGCACCTAACACAGGTGTTTATTCACATTGAGATGGAAGGGAAAGCACGCCATCAATATACATCCAAGTTGGTGAAGTCTATTCTACAGGTTGGCTGGTCAACAAGAGTTATATTGTTCTAACATTTACCTATTTTAGAGGATTAACAGAAGTACACTATTTTGGTTTATAATTCTAATACTTTTATTTGTTTGCTGTAATAAACAATTTTTGATACATCTCCTGGAGAGTGCCTGTTTAATACAAGATAACAGATGTAAAGTAGGCAGATTTTAAAACCAGCAGCAGGATCCGCCCCAGCTTTTTACTGCACAATATCTTGTTTTTTCCACAAAATAAGCAATACAAAAGGTATCTGGTGGGCGCTCAGCATAATTCTCGCCATAGGATTTAGGCTAGCCAAACATGCACCCTCCATGTGCCCTGAAAGGGCTTTAGGGAATCATTAGGCAGCGTATTAGGGTACATGTTGAAACCATCAAGTATCATATCTGTAAAGAATAAATCAAGGCAACTGGACGTACTGTAGATTTCTTGAAAACGTTTCACTCATTCTTCCAACAAGCTTTCTCAATTCTGAGCGACTGTACAAGAATTCTCTGGGAACAAATATGTAACTGAATCAACATCTGGTAATTATACCCAGCATGGGGTCAAAGGTGTTGATTCTATTATCCTAATTGGAGTCAGTAGGTGATAAAGACTTCCCAGAAAAAGGTGTCAATACAGCATTGTATGTCGCAGACAATAGATGTCTAACCCCCCTCCCCCCCGCCCCCGCCTCTATTTAAGCTTGGCTTCTCCATTTTTAAGTAGATGGCCTCCTTCACACCTCGTTTGTACCAACCGGCCTCCTTATCCAAAACACGTACTTGACTGTTTTCAAAGGTGTGACCTGTTTCTTTTAGATATAAGTACACGGCTGAATCTTGACCAGAGGTTTTGGCTCTTCTATACTGAGCCATACGCTGATGTAGTTGTTTTGTTTCGCCGGTATACAGTTCTGAGCATTCCTCATTGCACTGGACTGCATACACAATGTTGTCCATCTTGTGTTTAGGCGTTGGGTCTTTGGGGTAAACCAGTTGTTGCCTCAGTGTGTTGCTGGGTTTAAAGCAGACAGGGATGTGATGTTTATTAAAAATCTTTTTGAGTTTCTCAGACACCCCAGCTACATATGGGATAACCATATTCTTGCGTCTGTCATGCTTCTCACCCTCACTGGTAGTCTTTCTTGTCCTTCCTTCTGTTTTAACAAAGGCCCAAACTGGATACCCACAAGTTTTAAGTGCCCCTCTGAGGGATTTTCTCTGCCCGGTGGTGTAGAGTCTGGATGACTCCCAGTTTGTGGTCTAGAGGATGGTGGGAATCAAATTTTCGATAGACCTATTCCCAGCTTCCTTCCCTCTTCCACTGTTATAAAACAGTCCAGAAACGCCAGTTTGTTGTTCTGCATATCTTCCCGTGTGAAATTGATGTTCTGATCCACTGAGTTGATGTGGTCGGTAAAAACCTGTAACTCTTGTTAATTTTAACCCAAGTGTCATCCACATATCTGAACCAATGACTCGGTGTAATTCCCTTAAAAGTGGTCAGGGCTTTCCTTTCTACCTCCTCCATATACACGTTCGCTACAACAGGTGAGACTGGCGATCCCATAGCACGAACTTGTCCTTATACTTGAAGTAGGTGGTACTCAGACAAAGGTCCAGTAAGGCACACACTTGGTCAAGTTCTGTTCTGCAGCCTAAGGTGTTGTCTAGTAGCAACTGTTTCCTGACTGTTTCAATTGCTTCTGTAGTGGGTATGCAGGTGAAGAGGGATGTAACATCACAGGAGACCATTGTTTCTTTTGTGCCCAATACCAAGTTCAGAATTTTGGTGGTGAAATCCTGAGAGTTCTGTATGCTGTCTTGACACCTTTTTCTGGTAAGTCTTTATCACCTACTGACTCCAATTAGGATAATGTCCGTTAGTCGGCGCATGCGCATTAATTACCGCGATGCCGTACCAGGTATGGACATCGCAGTGTGCATGCGCCGGCATGGTGTGGGATCTCGGCGAGAGAAGTAAGAAGATGGGCGGGCAGAGGGAAAGACTAGGAGGGGGGAAGCGACGATGAGGCAGAGCTGCCTGGGCATCTACAAGATTGACGCCGCCCCTGGGCACTTGCGAGCCCTCATTTGCATATCCTACCAAGATGATTTTTGCCAGTTTTAAAAGTCCACGATTGCTTATAAAGGTAACGTTTTTATTAACTGTAATGCTGCCAGAAAGCTATGGGAAGGGTTAAAATGTGAAACTGTGATGACAGACTCCCTTTAACTTGTGAGAGGTGTACTTGCTTCAGTGGGCAGCCCAAAAGGGAGAATTAGAAAAGTATGAAATTCTGTTGGTGACCAAGCGCTGCCCAGGCACAGAAGGGCAGGCTTTAGGAGGGGGTGTGCTTAGGCTACTTTCACACTTGCGTTCAGAGCGGATCCATCTCAGACGGATCCACTCATATAATGCAGACGGTGGCTCCGTTCAGAACGGATCCGTCTGCATTATATTGTTAAAAAAATTTCTAAGTGTGAAAGTAGCCGCAGACGGATCAGTCCAGACTTTTACATTGAAAGTCAATGGGGGACGGATCCGTTTGAAGATTGAGCCATAGTGTGTCATCTTCAAACGGATCAGTCCCCATTGACTTACATTGTAAGTCTGGACGGATCCGCACGCCTCCACACGGCCAGGCAGATACCCGAACGCTGCAAACAGCGTTCAGGTGTCCGCCTGCTGAGCGGAGCGGAGGCTGAACGCTGCCAGACTGATGCATTCTGAGCGGATCCGCGTCCACTCAGAATGCATTAGTGCTGGACGGATCCGTTCTGGGCCGCTTATGAGAGCCTTCAAACGGAGCTCACAAGCGGACACCCAAACGCTAGTGTGAAAGTAGCCTTACTCTGTACGTATGTTGGCTCATGCTTTCATACCCCAGCAACCAGTATGAAACATTGATGGATGCAGATTTGTTCCTAGTCTAAAGGAATCATTGGAAGATAAATTAAGTTTAACACTGTTTGCCTCAAAGGCATCATGAGACTTAGAAGTGCAGTAGTTCATTCTGAACTTATTATGAGGAATGAAGACACTCTGGATGTTTTAAATATTTAATGGAAAAACATTTGTTATAACACAAGATCCCACACAGCCAATTTACAAAGGATTGTCCACCTTGTGGCTTTACATAAAAGTAACCAGTGCACGGAAAAATAAAATGGAAAAAAGCCTAGTTTAACGTGTGTCCTGCACTGAGCACACATTAATTAGACCATAACACGCTTCTTGTGAAATGCTTTACAGTCTTTTAGCTGATCATTTATACCAGTTTTACAGCAGGGAAATACTTGTGTGCAGAAAAATCAAATTCAGGGGGAACCTGCATGAAAAGAGAGAACATGTTATGTAAACGCAACAAATAAAAAAGGAAGAAGATAACAAATCACCACTACGCCCACATACATGACCTGTTCTTTCCTTACCTGTAATACAACATAACTCAGATGAGGAAAGAGCAGAATTTATTCTTTTACTGGAAAAAAAAACAGCTAAAGTTGCCTGACAAACATTCAGCTCTTTAATCATCTGAGTAATGATATATTACAGGCTGGTAGTAAGCAAATAAGAAAAGAACAGGTTATGTGGGGGTAGCGAAAGTGATGTTTTAAAACGTTTTTGTAGTGTTTTTTTTTTTTTTTTTTTTTATTTTTTTTTTTAAATAAAATAAAAATTCTGCAGCTAGGTGTTACCTGACTATTTAAAACTGGTGACCTGTCCAGATGATCTGATCAGTGGGGGTCTGCCACCCGAGACCGATGCCGACCAGCTCATTGAAAAGGCCCTTCTCGCTGCTTACCCTAGACTAGTGACATCACGACCATCACCCACATGGTCTATGGGCAGTCAGCCCCATTTAAGGACTGCCTAGTCTTCTCAAACAGCTGATCGGCACAGGTCCAGGGTGTTGAAACTCCACCAATCAAATGCTGATGACCTATCAAGTATACTTCCCGGCAAAATAGTATTTTACTTTTTTGAGCTTCCCTGTAAAATCCTTTTCTCGCTGCGTTCATTGGCAGACACAAAAGACCATGGGACTAGGAGGCGACACTAAGCTGAAAAGTGCTAGCTCCTCCTCTCAGCTATACCCCTCCTGCACTGAGCTAATCATTTTGTACAAAAGCAATAGGAGCAGCCAGGAAAAGCTATCAGAAACCAATAGTAAGAAAGAGCTGGAGATGGGTCAGAACCAAGAACAGGCAGGACCAATCCAGAAGAACCAGCACTGTAATTACTGGGTGGGATCTGTGTCCCCCAAGGAACTCAGCGAAAAAAGGATTTTTACAAGCAAGCACAAAAAAAAACTATTTTCTCGCTTGGATCATTGGGGGACACAGAAGCCCATGGGATGTTGAAGAGCAGTACCACGGGGAGGGAACAAATGACCAAGTCTCACATGGAGAGGGAGAAGGATGCACAGGAACCCCAGACTAGGAAAAGCAGAGCATGAAACAGGAAGGCCAGCCAGTAAGAGAGCTTAGTGTGCCGAGCTGGGCATAAAGAGAAGAGCCCAGCTAAATGAAGCCAAAGGACTTGGGAGACTTCAGAAGATGTGGATAGCAGCACAGAATATCCACAGGAAGGAGGAGTCTGAAAACAAGTCAGACGACAGAAGACAACAGAAAATGTTGGCGAGAGGAGACAGAGAAGGCCAGAATATGTAGGAAGTAACCAATAGTAGAGGACGAGAGCCTGGAGTCAACTGTGACAATATGGGAGGAGAAAAAAGTTTGTGAAGACTGGCAGTAGGCAGCTTGCAATGGAGCAAGGCAGAAAGAAACCAAGGAAAGCCACTCCATGAAATACTGGATTGGAAAGAGACCGAATTAAAAAGATTTCTGTGAATGTACACCCGGATATAAAGGACTGCAGAACTGCTGTTGTGGCAGATCTCTACTCCGATGGAGACAAAAAAAGTAGGGGTGGCCAAAAAAGAAAGAGGAAGAGATATTTTAACGTAAGAAAAACTCAGTAAATCTGGAAGGAATCAATTGAGCAGATGGCAGCAGACCTGCCTTGGAATGGCCTCAGATAGATTATGAAAACATTGGTAGGCCAAACTGTAAAAGGAAAAAATGTCATAGTCTGTCATCAAGGGAAAGATAAGTGACCGTCAAGGAAGATAAAAAACAAAAACAAACAACGGGAACAAATCAGTAGTACTGACTGAAAAACCATAAGAACATAGGGAATAGCCTAGTAGGAAAAATTAATGCCTTCGGGGATGAAGAACATCCCCATCAATCATGTGGTCAAGAGGATTGCATCATCAGAATGTAGCCACACCAATATCAGTCCCCGGAGAAAAAAAGATGACTGAGTGATGCTGGACCCAAGACAATATCATGACTGGCCTTGGTCAGGCCGAGCAAATAGAGCAACTGCACTGCGAAAGAACAGAGCAGCCTGTAACACGAGAGAGCGATCACATACGTTTGCCAGGAATATCTAGAGATAACGGAGGCATATTTGTAGGTAAAAACCGCAGCGTCCACAGCTGCTAAGAAAATAAGAGCAAGAAAAAACAGCAGAGCTCCATAAGGAGAATGGCAATGGACAATGGCAGATGCACACAGAGCCATGTGGTAAATACTGTAACAAGAGAGGAAAGTAGCCACCTCACATTCAACAGAAAAACTGCCTGGACTGGGCAGACCTAACAGTAAGCAGAAGAGAAAAATGCCTGGGCTACATGCACACGACAGTGAAAAACGGACATGTGATGTACATTTTTTTAACAGCCATCACACGTCCGTTTTAAGACCAATGGTAGTCTATGGAGTTATTCACACAGCAGTTTTTTTTGACTGTCAGTGAAAAACAGACATAATAGAAAAAAATAGAGCAAGTTCTATCTTGTCTGTTTTTCACCGACAGACTGTCCCCCGTACAAATGGGTCAGTTTTTAAAGTCCGTTTCTGAGAAAGGCATCAGTAAGGAAAAAAAGTTCATTTTTTTTTCACTGTCGTGTGCATGTAGCCTTAGCAGTAGGTAGAGATGCTGCCTATAGACTTTGAAGGGGAGTATGTGCTCGTCAGAGGAATGCACAAGTGGTCAGACAGCAGCCAGAGACTGGCTCCGAACAGCAGCCAGAGAATGGCTCCGATAAACAAGTATGATGTGGATGCCCATCGCCACAAAACAAAAGGTACTAGAAAAAAATAGCGTCAGCACAGGCACTCGATAACCTGCGTAGTACACTTACTCAAGGAACATTGATACTGGTCAAGTAGACAGAAATGTTATTTGGGGTGAGTGCATCTACTCGTCTTGTGGAAGGGTGTTGTGTCTCAGCAAAAAAAAAAATCAGCTACTAGTGGCGAGTGGGAGTAATGTAGGCGACTCGCAGCATGTGAAGTGAATAGGTATGTCTGCTACAGCCAAATGTCAGGGCAATTACACAAAATCCCCCCCAAAAAGAGCAATGCTGAAGCTGAGAGAGCATAAATTGTTAGTGCCAATGTCCCACTTATGAAGGAAACAATGCAGTACACCAGAATGGAGGGGCTGGTAACCCCTTAGTGACCAGCCTGTTTTGGGTCTTACTGAACAAGCGGTTTTCATCCCCGCCTTCCAAGAGCTATAACTTTTTTACTTTCCTGTCTATGTAGCTGTATGAGGGCTTGTTTTTTGCGGGGCAAATTGTAGTTTTTAATGGTTCCATTTTGGGGTAAACAACCTTCTGATTTAAAAAAAAAAAAAAAAAAAAGGTTAAACTCTTTCTGGGAGGGAGATGGGATGAGTTTTTAATTATAAATTTTGCAGCGTTCATTTTTCGGCATAAATAACATAATATCTTTATTCTCTGGGTCAGCATTATTACAGTGATGCCTAATACAATAAAAATTAAAAAAGAGAATCTTGTTGCATTGCCACATCCCAAGACCCATGCCTTTTTTTATTTTTCTTTCTATGGAGAGGTCTGAGGGCTTGATTTCTGCAGGACAACTTTTAGTTCTTATTGGTATCATTTTGTGGTAAATAACACTTTTTGAGCGCTTGTTATTAAGATTTTCTGTGTCGACTAAGAATAAATTAGCAGTTCTGTCACTGGTTACATGCAGTGGGCATCATTGTCCATGGCATGTAAGGGGTTAAACAGCCCGGATCGCTACTCTTGCCGGTCCGAGCTGTTCGAGCAGGAGCACGGCTCTCAAGAGCCGAGCCCTCACTCTCCGCTTAGACCGAGTTGATGTGAAAAGGCCTAGCCTAAGGCCCCTTAGTGACCGCCATGAAAAGGCATATGGGTGGTCACTAAAGGGTTAAAGATTGATAAGTCACTGGGCTTCCCTGTTGCAGCCAGCCACAGGGTCACCATTTCTTCGTGTTCGATCCACCTACCAGTGTAAACTGCCACAACTGCTGCTCTCTGCTGGGCCCATGGGGGAGCTGAAGGGAAGAGGATGAAAATAGAATGAGTATTTCTGAATTAATTCTAATTTGTCTTCTTGGAGAAAGGTGAAATGATGAGGGAGGCCATCAATGTTCACCCTCCCCGCTGGGAAAGGGAAGAAAAAAAAACCAAAAACTAAAATAAAGGCAGAGCAAGCCCAGGGATGTCCAACTCCTAGGGACACTAAGCGAAAACCAATTAGCTCAATGTCTGCAGGAGGGGCATAGCTGATAGGAGGAGGTAACATTTTCTGTTTAGTGTCTTCTGTATCCCCCAATGACACGAGTGAGAAAAGCCAAACAGTTCAGTCTGCAGAATTTCTAATGTGCAAAATAACCTAAACGGACAGGATAAAATGCTACGCAGTCTCCGATCCCAGTTACTATTGCTAGATCTGCCCAACAAATTAAAGTAGTTTTCTCAGAAGTTTGAAGTCCCTGTGATAATCTCTGTGAATCCAACTGATTTTCCAGAGGAAGCCCCAGCTAGCCCGTTATTTTCACGCCAGCTTCCAGTGAAATGTGGTATTAAATGGCAGCCATTAAATGACTAATGCATGGATGGCTGCCAGAGAGGTACTCTGTTCAGGCTCATGGAGAGGGCTGAGAACACACATTTAATTACTAAAATGGAACGCACATAAACCAACTTAGATGATGAATTTGTCACAATTCTCAATAGTGAAGGACACCACTTAAAAAAATTGAATATGAAGCTTCTCCAAGATTACCTTTGAGTCCTTTTTATGTCCTCCAGCAAGCAATTTCATTACTACTATGTTGTTTTTAGATACCTTCAAAATCTCATTGACCTAAAGGAAGATTAATGTAAATTGTGTTAGTACCACTATATAGTGTCTCTGTATTAGCTTACGTAACATTTCTTTGGCACTAATGTCACACCTTTATGGCCAAATCCATACAACCTTGAAAATCATATACAGACTGGTGCTCAGCAAAGTACTAGTCGGAAAAGAAGCTGATTACGGTTTCAAGTTTTAAAGTGGTTTTCCACTTAACAAAATCAACAACCGAAGTTATTCAACAAAGTTTTGCGTAACTTTGCTAATAACGTACTTCAGCTCATTGGAGCCCATACATTTTAAATACTGTACAGAAGGATCTCCGTACTGTATTTTTCCAAAGTTTTGAATGAAGCGACTTTGGATGAAGCATCCGAAGCTCACTTCGCTCAACACTAATATAGACCATTAAAGGGGTTGGCTGGTTTCCTATACTTATGACATACCCTCAGGATAGGACATCAATATCACATCAGCGGGTGTTTGACGATCAACTTTTACTTTCCGACTGTTCCTTCCCATTGAAGTGAATGGGATGGAGGAGCTGCAATTACACCTGCTCTTTTGCTGCGATGGTTGAATCTCTGAGATCAGAGTGCTCCAATCCCAGTCGCTGTTCACAGGTGTCAGCTGTATAACATAGCCACAATCTGCAGTGCATGGTGTAGTGTCAGCTCCCGAGTCAATGCCACGCTGCTCTGGTGCCATCATGCCGTAAATGTATGGCAAGTCACCAAGGGGTTAAAACCTACTCAGGTTTTCTTGATCTTGTAATAAAATCAGTTGAATGATCAGAAATATTTACATGTGACAAATTAGAAAAAAATACCTGGATTTTTGTACTTACCGTAAAATCCTTCTCGTTGGATGCATTTGGGGACACAGCACCATGGGTATATGCCCAGCTGCCACTAGAAAGAAAAAGTGTTGGCTCCACCCAGATGGGCTGTACCCTCTGCACAGACACTAAACTAACCAGTTGGTACTAAAGCAGTAGAAGCACCAAAATCCAGCGCGAAAAGTGAAGCCAACATGTCCTAAACCAAAAAGAGGACCAATATCGAAGAGTCTCGGGAAGCCCGGTAAACCTGAACAAAGAAAAAACAACAAGGATGGGATCTGTGTCCCCCAATGCATCCAACAAGAAAAAGATTTTACAGTAAGTACAAAAATCTATTTTTCTTGTGTATTGCATTGGGGACACACAGCACGATTGGACGTCCAAAAGCAGTCCCCGAAGGTGGGAAGAAACAGACATGCAAAAAACCTAATGTACCGCCGCTTGCAGAACCTTGAGACCCAAACTGGCATCAGCAGAGGCCAAGGAATGGATGTGGTAAAACCTGGAGAAGGTGTGAACTTAAGCCCAGATGGCAGCCTTGCAGAACTGGGAAGCAGAGGCCAAATGCCGGACCACCCAGGATGCCCCGACCGCCCTAGTGGAGTGAACGGTCAACCAGAAAGGGGGATCACGACACCGTCACATAGGCTTCCTTGAAAGTCGATTGAATCCAACGAGCGATAGTGGCTTAGGAGGCTTGTAAACCCTTACCGTGAGCCCTCAGGGACGACAAAGCGAGTCAGAACGACGTAAGGACTCATTAACTGGAGATACAGCTGGAGCCCCAGAACCACATTCAGACAGTGGAGAGACCTCTCTCTGGGATGAGAGGGGTTGGGACAGAATGAAGGCAGTACAATCTCCTCATTATTGTGGAAGAAAGGAGGGAACTGGGCACAGGGCAACCTTGTCCTGGTAAAAAAAACAAAAAGGAGACCGACAGGAGAGCGCCGCCAACTCAGAGACTCTGTGAATGAAGGTAATCGCGACTAGAAACGTAAAGAAAGGGAGCTCTCCTTCAAGGGCTCGAAGGGAGAGGACTGAAGGGCATCTAAGATAAGATTGAAATTCCATGGTTCCACTGGAGAGCAGAAGGGAGGGATGCGATGACCCACCCCCTGAAGGAAGGTTTTCACTTGGGAACGAGAAGCCAAGGGCCTTTGGAAAAGAACAGACAAGGCCGAGATCTGGCCTTTGAGGGAGGAGAGCAGGGAAAACGATATCTGCATACCACGCCCAGCGGGGCCAGTCTGGAGCCACCAATATTGCCGGGATCGGATCCATTTTAAAGCGTTTGGGTACCCGAGGAAGAAGCTGAAGGGGAGGTAAGAGATACAAGAGACCGAATTGGGACCACAGGAGCACCAAGGCGTCTACCACAAGAGCCTGAGGATCCCGAGACCTGGAGACGTAAAGTGGAAGTTTGTGATTCAGATGGGAGGCGAAAAGATCCACGTCTGGGATTCCCCAATGCTGGCAGAGCTGTTGAAATACCTTTGGATGGAGAGACTACTCGCCAGGGTTGGGACGTTGGTGACTGAGGAAGTCGGCTGCCCAACTGTCGACTCCGGGGATGTGGACAGTGGAGAGAGCGTGAACATGTCCCTCTGCCCATTGCAGGATGGCTTCCTTCAGGACCGCCACACTTCTGGTGTCCCCTCTGGTGGTTCAAATAAGCCACCACAGTGGAGTTGTCCGTCTGAATCCGGACAGCATGACCGCGGAGGAGATGAGTCCAACAGGAGAGAGCTAGGTAAATGGCCCTGAGGTCCAGGATATTGATCTGCAGGAAGCTCTCCCGTATCGAACACTGACCCTGGGCTGTGAGAGACCCAAAGACTGCACCCCCAACCTGTCAGGCTGGCATCAGTGGAGATCACCTGCCATATGGGGGGGGGGGGGGGGGAGAGAAGGGGAAGAGAGGAAGGATCTGCCGAGGGAGACTGTTCAGGGGTTCATCCACCAACGCAAGTCCCGGTGGACCTGAGGTGGAAGGCAGATCGGGCGCTCGAGGCCCAACGGAGACTTGTTCCACCAGGAAAAAATTGAGAGCTGAAGGAACCGGGTGTGGAATTGGGCATAAGAAATTGCCTCGAAGGCGGCAACCATCCGGCCCAGAACACGCATACAAGCCATGATGGACAGAGGAGACGGCTCGTGAAGACGAGCCACTACCTTGTCCTGGGGAAGACCATGCCTAGGAAATCCATTCTGTGGCTGGGAACAAGTGGATCACTAGCCACCCGAACTGGGATAGCACGGACAGGTTGTCCTCCCGGGACGAAGCCTTCACCAGAAGATCGTCCAGGTAGGGTATTACTGCAACTCCTCTGGCACCGAGAAGTGCAACGAGGGGAACCCACACCTTTGTAAAGACCCTCGGGGCAGACGCCAGGCCGAAGGGCAATGCTATGAGTTATAAATGTAGAGAACCTACTGCAAAGGGAAGGTACCTCTGATAAGACAGGGCTATGGGGACATGCAGATAAGCATCCCCGATGTCGATAGACAACAGAAACTCGTCCACCTCAAGGGAAGCAATCAGCGACCTGAGGGACTTCATACGAAAGTGACGGATACAGACAAAATAATTGAGCGTCTCCAAATCCAGAATGGGGCAAAAAGACAGGAACAATCACTCCACGTGCGTGAAGGGAATGAATGGCCTGAAAAAAAAGCGGCCACATGGGAGGGGGACCTAGGCGTCGATGATTGAAAGAACCGACTTGTAGGAAGAGCGGAGAATTCTATTTTGTATCCGGAGGAATCTACCTCCAGGACCCAGGCGTCATCCACGCTTGCGCTCCAGTGATCCTGAAAAGAAAACAAACGACCCCAACTCGAGGGGCGACTCGAGCGGGGGAAAACAGTCATGCAGATGATGGCTTTGCAGACTGGGGTTTTGAAGGCTTAGGCTAGGTTCACATCAGAGCGTTTTACAGCGCGTTCCTACGCGCTGTAAAACGCTCAACAGGCAAAGACCAATGTTTCCCTATGGGCATGGTTCTCACCTGAACGTTTTACAGTGCGTACAAATGCGCTGTAAAACGCCCTACGCACCAAGAAGTACAGGAGCTTCTTTGGGGCGTATTGTGGCAGTTTTTCATTGGATGCCTCTGTGGTTAATCATACAAACGAGCGTACTACGCGCGTTTTCAAAATACAAAAACGCCCCAAAATACACCTCAAAAACGCCTGTAAAAAGTGCTTATCGAATACGCTCAGGTGTGAACCCAGCCTTAGGGCGGGTGCGGCAGGAGGGCCTGGCCTTGAAAGAAAGACGAATAGTCTTTTTGTCCTGATGGGAGGAGGAATCCCAAAAAGAGCGAAAACGCTGTGATCGCGATGCAGACATAGGACGGCGGCAGCGGTTCTGGGTCAGGAGATAAAACTTTTCCCACCCATGGCCTCAGCAATAAGTTCCTCCAAACGCTTTCTAAAAAGCCTACCACCCAGGAAGGGGAGTGATATGAGCACCTTTTTGGAGGCGGCATCTGCCGCCCAGGCACGAAGCCGGGCCGTGCAGCGGATGGCCACAGGAGTTAGTGGCCACCCTGCTAGTGTGGCTGGCCAATTCCAGAGAAACATCACAAAGATACAGGGATGTCTGGAAAAGATGAAAGGCAAGGCGATGGCGCTCCCCCTGAGTAGAATCCGGGGTAAGGACCGAACCAGCTGTTTGGCCCAGACCACACAGGCCTTTGCCGCCTATGACTGCTGCCACGAATGCAGACTTGGACAAGGAATCTATCTTCTTGTCCGACGGATCAGACAAGGAATCAGCGTCGGCCAAAGGAAGTGTGGTGGCCTTAGCAAGACAGGCCACCTGTGGATCTACCTGAGGAGGGACCACATAGCAATGGACTCCTAAGGAAAGAGGACGTCAGAACTCTTGGCAGGCTGAAGACGCCTATCCGGGTGACGCCACTCCTTGGCCAGGAGTGCATCAAGATCTGCATGGTTAGGGAAATCCAAAGCGGAGCGCCTAGAGCGGCGAAGGATACGGATTCCTGAGCCAAGGAGGAGGGGTCTTCCTGCACGTGGAGAGTGTACCTAACTGCCCTGATAAGATCCTGCATGGTCGCAGACAGGGAAGTGCTCTGCTCCGATCAGGAATCTAAGTAAGAATTGTCCCTCGAGGAGGCGGAAGGTGCGGCAGGGGAGGAGTCGTCGCCAGCCTCAGACCTGCCCTGGGAGTGATCCGAGGAGGAGTGGGACATAGTTGTGACAACCCGAGGTCATTTGCGGGACCTGGTGTCTGAACATGAGCGTGACCCGTCCGCGGAGGAGTCCCTGGGAGGGGCAGAGGCGGCGCAAGTTGGGTAGGCAAGCAGTCCAGCAACTCCACCATGGATTGTGAGAGTCGGGCAAGGTTCCCTATGGCTTGGGACAGGGAAGAGAGGCCCATTCATTGGGACCGACACAGGAGGGGTGGACAGGGCATCCTGAGAGGGCCTGGGGACAAGGCACTGCGCACAGACAGGGTCAGGCTGACCGCATGGCAACTTTTTATTGCAACGGGCACACATAAAATACGTGGCGACTCGAGGGGGGGGGCGGGAAATGGGAGTCTTCTCAAGAAAAGAGGCTGCAGGAGAGATCCACGAGTGCTGACAAGATGGAGGCCCAGAAGCAGAAGCTAAGAGCAAACTCTGCCCACAGGCAAAAGTCCATGCTTGACTGGGATAAGAGGGGAGGAGACCCCCCGTCCAAGAGCCGAGGAAGGGGCAAGAAAAAATTCCAGCCAGCAAGAGGGAGAGCAGAAGATATGGCCTAGGCAAGGAAAAAGCCAGGGCCTCGATTAATGAAGCCACCGGAAAAGGCGCCGGCAGGTAGGAACCGCAGGGCCCTCCAGCAAAGAAAGAACAGGTGGGGGCTCCTCAAAGGAAGTGACGGGGCAAAAGGTGCACCTGGGACCCGAGGACAGGCCATAAAAGATGCAGTCTAGTCCGGGCAAAAGCCGTGGACTAAAGTAGAAGGGAAGGCCGGGGAGAGGTATGGGTGGCCAGGGAGCCTGAGAGAGAAGAAAAAGGCCCCCCCACAAGTGTGGACGTACAATAGTATGCGCCCGCAGGGGGTGCTTCTAAAGTGGAGTCCACGATGAAGCCCCATCCTGCAGCAGGCAGAGGCCTGAGAAAGAAAAATAAAATAAAAAAAATAAAGAAAGGGAACATAAAAAAGCAGGAAGACCTGCAATAAAAACAGAGCAGGTCATGTCTGCCTCCTACGGACACTAGACTAAAACTGGTTAGTTTAGTGTCTGTGCAGAGGGTATAGCCCATCTGGGTGGAGAAAACACTTTTCCTTTCTAGTGTCAGCTAGGCATATACCCATGGTTCTGTGTCCCCCAATGCCATTCATGAGAAAACTTATTGGAAATTGGGTGAGGGCCAAATACTTTTTCACAGCAATGTACTTGTCTTTCCTTCTGGACCCATCTCTAGCATTTTTGATTCCAGCTTTAAATTGTATGTTACCAGTTTTGCGTGTAAGTAGTTTGTGTTATATCACCTTATGGGGTTTCAGAAGAGTAAAACGTCTTATTATTTGATTGTCTTTTTGCCAGTTGCTATTGTTTTAAAGTAAGAAACTCCAAAGGGCCAGCTCGTGTTTGAATGATTTGACCTATCCAATTCAGGAGAGTATTTTAAAAGGGTTAAAATTTTAAAAAGAACCTGTCTCTCCTGACATGCCTGTTTTAATAGCTTAACACATTCCCCATGTAATAACAATTCTGGAGCAGCTATTCTTATGTCTGTATGTTCCGCCATTCCTTTATTATTTCTACTAGAAGTTATGAATTAATTGCTAGCAGTCTGCAGTAAGGGTACAGAGGGGTGTCAACAAGTTGGGGGGGAAGGTGGACCTGCACAGTCTGAAAATGGCAGCATGAACTGGATAGAGTGAGACTGTGCAAGGACCCCCCACCCCAAACTGGTTAACACCCCTCTGTACCCTTACTGCAGACTTCTAGAAATTAATTTATAAATTCTAGTTGAAATAATAAAGAAATGGCACAGCATAAAGCCATAAGAATAGATGTTCCAGAATTGTTATTATATAGGGAATGCATGAAGCTATTAAAAAAAGGCATGTCAGGAGCAGTGACACATCCTCTTTAAAGGGGTTGTCCAGGTTCAGAGCTGAACCTGGACATCCCTCCATTTTCACCCCGGCAGCCTCCCTGACATGAGCATCGGAGCAGTTCATGCTCCGATGCTCTCCTTTGCCCTGCGCTAAATCGCGCAGGGCAAAGGCATTTTTCTGAGTTCCGGTGACGTACCGGGGCTCTCTATGGGGCTGACAGGAACCCCGGTGACGTCACCGGCACTGATGGGCGGGATTTGGCTCTGCCCTAGCCAGTAAAACGGCTAGGGCAGAGCTAAAGCCCGCCCCTCAGAGCCGGTGACGTCACCGAACACACTGCTGGGCGGAAGTTACTGTTATTGTAAACACAAGAGCCTGTGCCCTGCGCGATCTAGCGCAGGGCACGGGAGCGCATCGGAGCATGAGATGCTCCGATGCCAGGCTCAGGAGGGCTGCCGGGGTGAAAATAAGGGTATGTCCGGGTTCAGCTCTGAACCCGGACAACCCCTTTAAGTTCAAATAATGGCCTCAGTGATGACCTGTGCAGGAACAACATGTGTCCAAGATCACCACTACTAAGGCCACTGATCGGCTGGCAGCAGTGGCGTGCATGTAGAGGATACGTTGCACTCCTGGTAAAGTGGCAATGTAAGTGGCGGAAGCAGGTGCATTTTTTTTTTTCACACCATGCCAGAACCCCTGGCAACTGGTTTCCAGTCTTAAAGAACCTCTTCAAGAAACACGATTAACCAACTGGCCGATAAATCCTGAATACTAAGGGCTCTTTCACATCTGCGTTCTTTTCTTCCGGCATAGAGTTCCTGATCAGTTTTATCCCAATGCATTCTGAATGGAGTGAAATCTGTTCAGGATGCATCAGGATGTCTTCAGTTCCGGAACAGAACGTTTTTTGGCCGGAGAAAATACCGCAGCATGCTGCGCTTTTTGCTCCGGCCAAAAATCCTGAAGACTTGCCGCAAGGCCGGATCCGGAATTAATGCCCATTGAAAGGCATTGATCCGGATCCGACCTTAAGCTAAACGTCGTTTCGGCGCATTGCCGGATGCGACGTTTAGCTTTTTCTCAATGGTTACCATGGCTGCCGGGACGCTAAAGTCCTGGCAGCCATGGTAAAGTGTAGTGGGGAGCGGGGGAGCAGTATACTTACCGTCCGTGCGGCTCCCGGGGGCGCTCCGACGGGAACGTCAGGGCGCCCCAAGCGCATGGATCACGTGATCGCATGGCACATCATCCATGCGCATGGGGCGCTCTGACGTCACTCTGGAGCACCCCGGGAGCCGCGCGGACTGTCAGTATACTCCCCCGCTCCTACTATGGCAACCAGGACTTTAACCCCTTAAGGACATAGGACGTACCGGTACGCCCTATTTCCCGAGTCCTTAAGGACCAAGGACGTACCGGTACGTCCTGACTTTAAAATCGGCATTCCGGCGCCGCAGGGGTTAATTTGAACAGGATGCCGGCTGAAATCATTCAGCCGGCATCCTGTTAAAACGCCAGGGGGGGTCATGTGACCCCCCCGTGTCGGCGATCGCAGCAAACCGCAGGTCAATTCAGACCTGCGGTTTGCTGCGCTTTTTGCAGTTTCTGATCCCCGCGGTCCCTGACCGCGGGGATCAGAAACTTTAGAGAGTGTCTAAAATCAATATAGTACACCCCCCCTGCACCCCTGCATGATTTGATGGCGGCGGGTGGTGCAGGGGGGGTGTCGCAGGCGGTGGGGGCGTTGCGGGAGGCGGGCGGTGCGGCAGGCGGGATCGCGATCCCCCGCCCGCCTCCCATTGAATAATCGTTGGTGTACAGTGGGTATACCAGGGTGCCAGCACATTGCTGGCACCCTGGTATAAACGGCTGACATCGTTGATGCGATGTCAGCCGTTTAACCCTTTCCATACAGCGGTCCGTACGGACCGCTGTATGGAAAAGGTTAACAGTAAAAGGGAGCTCCCTCCCTCTCCGATCGGGGGGCTGCTGTGCCTTTGCAGCCCCCCGATGGGAGAGGGAGAGAGCCCCCAGACAGCCCCCCCAGAGCCCCGTCCTTACCCTTCCCCGTCTGCGCAGTTCTGACCATAACTGAGCAGACGGGGAAGGTTCCCATGGCAACAGGACGCCTGCTCAGGCGTCCTGCTGTCCATGGTGCTGAACAGATCTATGCTGAAAGCATAGATCTGTTCAGTGTAAGTAAAATACAGTACAGATACCTATATAGGTTCTGTACTGTATTTTACAGACATCAGACCCACTGGATCTTCAAGAAACAAGTGGGTCTGGGTCAAAAAAAAAAATAAATAAGTGAAAAAAGTTAAGATTAAAAAAAAAAAAAAATTTATCACTGAATAAAAATTAAAAAAAATAAAATAAACTACACATATTAGGTATCGCCGCGTCCGTAACGACCTGATCTATAAAACGGTCATGTTACTTTCCCCGCACAGTGAATGCCATAAAAATAAAAAAATAAAAACTATGAGAAAATTGAAATTTTGCCCACCTTACTTCCAAAAAAAGGTAATAAAAGTGATCAAAAAAGTCGCATGTACGCCAAAATAGTACCAATCAAACCGTCATCTCATCCCGCAAAAAATTAGACCCTACTCAAGATAATCGCCCAAAAACTGAAAAAACTATGGCTCTTAGACTATGGAAACACTAAAACATCATTTTTTTTGTTTCAAAAATAAAATCATTGTGTAAAACCTACATAAATAAAAATAAAGTATACATATTAGGTATTGCCGCGTCCGTATCGACCGGCTCTATATAAATATCACATGACCTAACCCCTCAGGTGACCACCATAAAAAATAAAAATAATAAATTGTGCAAAAAAAGCAATTTTTTGCCATCTTACGTCACAAAAAGTGTAATAGCAAGCGATCAAAAAGTCATATGCACCCCAAAATAGTGCCAATCAAACTGTCATCTCATCCCGCAAAAAATTAGACCCTACTCAAGATAATCGCCCAAAAACTGAAAAAACTATGGCTCTCAAACTATGGAGACACTAAACAATTTTTTGGTTTTAAAAATGAAGTTATTGTATAAAACTTACATAAATAAATAAAAATTGTATACATATTAGGTATCGCTGCGTCCGTGACAACCTGCTCTATAAAATTACCACGTGATCTAACCTGTCAGATGAATGTTGTAAATAACAAAAAAAAACAACGTGCCAAAAAAGCTATTTCGTGTTACCTTGCCGCACAAAAAGTGTAATATAGAGCAACCAAAAATCATATCTACCCTGAACTAGTACCAACAATACTGCCACCCTATTCCGTACTTTCTAAAATGGGGTCACTTTTTTGGAGTTTCTACTCTAGGGGTGCATCAGGGGGGCTTCAAATAGGACATGGTGTCAAAAAAACCAGTCCAGCAAAATCTGCCTTCCAAAAACCGTATGGCATTCCTTTCCTTCTGCGCCCTGCCGTGTGCCCGTACAGCGGTCTACAACCACATATGAGGTGTTTCTGTAACCTACAGAATCAGGGCCATAAATAATGAGTTTTGTTTGGCTGTTAACCCTTGCTTTGTAACTGGAAAAAAAATATTAAAATGGAAAATCTGCCAAAAAAGTGAAATTTTGAAATTGTATCTCTATTTTCCATTAAATCTTGTGCAACACCTAAAGGGTTAACAAAGTTTGTCAAATCAGTTTTGAATACCTCGAGGGGTGTAGTTTCTTAGATGGGGTCACTTTTATGGAGTTTCTACTCTAGGGGTGCATCAGGGGGGCTTCAAATGGGACATGGTGTCAAAAAAACTGTCCAGCAAAATCTGGCTTCCAAAAACCATACAGCGTACCTTTCACTCTACGCCCCGCTGTGTGGCCGTACAGTAGTTTACGGCCACATATGGGGTGTTTCTGTAAACGGCAGAGTCAGGGCAATAAAGATACAGTCTTGTTTGGCTGTTAACCCTTGCTTTGTTAGTGGAAAAAATGGGTTAAAATTGAAAATTAGGCAAAAAAATGAAATTCTCAAATTTCATCCCCATTTGCCAATAACTCTTGTGCAACACCTAAAGGGTTAACGAAGTTTGTAAAATCAGTTTTGAATACCTTGAGGGGTGTAGTTTCTTAGATGGGGTCACTTTTATGGAGTTTCTACTCTAGGGGTGCATCAGGGGGCTTCAAATGGGACATGGTGTCAAAAAAAACTGTCCAGCAAAATCTGGCTTCCAAAAACCATCCGGCGCACCTTTCACTCTACGCCCCGCTGTGTGGCCGTACAGTAGTTTACGGCCACATATGGGGTGTTTCTGTAAACGGCAGAGTCAGGGCAATAAAGATACAGTCTTGTTTGGCTGTTAACCCTTGCTTTGTTAGTGGAAAAAATGGGTTAAAATTGAAAATTAGGCAAAAAAATGAAATTCTCAAATTTCATCCCCATTTGCCAATAACTCTTGTGCAACACCTAAAGGGTTAACAGAGTTTGTAAAATCAGTTTTGAATACCTTGAGGGGTGTAGTTTATAGAATGGGGTCATTTTTGGGCGGTTTCTATTATGTAAGCCTCGCAAAGTGACTTCAGAGCTGTAGTGGTCCCTAAAAATTGGGTTTTTGTAAATTTCTGAAAAATTTCAAGATTTGCTTCTAAACTTCTAAGCCTTGTAACATCCCCAAAAAATAAAATATCATTCCCAAAATAATTCAAACATGAAGTAGACATATGGGGAATGTTAAGTCATCACAATTTTTGGGGGTATTACTATGTATTACAGAAGTAGAGAAACTGAAACTTTGAAATTTGCTAATTTTTCCAAATTTTTGGTAAATTAGGTATTTTATTATGCAAAAAAATTAATTAATCAATTTTTTTGACTTTATTTTACCAGTGTCATGAAGTACAATAAGTGACGAAAAAACAATCTCAGAATGGCCTGTATAAGTAAAAGCGTTTTAAAGTTATCAGCACTTAAAGTGACACTGGTCAGATTTGAAAAAAATGGCCTGGTCCTTAAGGTGAAAATGAGCCTGGTCCTTAAGGGGTTAATAGCGTCCTGGGTGCCATAGTAACACTGAAAGCATTTTTAAGACGGATCCGTCTTCAAATGCTTTCAGTACACTTGCGTTTTTCTGGATCCGGCGTGTAATTCCGGCAAGTGGAGTACACGCTGGATCCGGACAACGCAAGTGTGAAAGAGGCCTAAGAGGGCAAAACGAGGGTGGAATGCCTCTAATATTTATGAGCAGGCATATATAACAAAGATAAGATTCAGAACAGAATGCATCTATAAACGATTGCTCCAAAGACACAGAAAACAAGCATTTCAGTTACAGACTCTTAAAACACAACCTAGACACAATGAAGTTAATAAAATAACTGCACAGAGTATAGCCATGGTTAGATGTGAACAAGCTAAATTAGACGATTTATTTGCATAGTACTGGGGTTCATGTATTGGGTACATTGCTACCGGCTGCAGTTATCAAGATTACAAGTGTCTCCTAGGAACATGGGATCTGAGATCTAGAAGAAATGTGACCTACTGTAGAGCACAAATCCTGAATGTATTTTAAATAAAAGAAGCAAAGAAAATTAGAAGTAAAACCTTACCTCTTGATCCTGATTTGGGATATTTTCCAAAATCATTCTTGCTTGTTGGAAATGTTTGCTTGCAGCCATGTAGAGGTCTGAAGATTGAGGAGGAGGGCTATACTTATTTAAATCAGACATTTCCTATAATTTCCCAAAAAAAGAGTGAAATTAAACAAGATTTCATTTTAAACAAGAACACGATATTATGGAAAACATGCAGGGAGGTCAAAAGGATAAAGGAATGAGAAGAGAATGCCATTTATTGGTAAATGCAGTAGACGAGTGATTTCTGGAATCTATGCAAAGCTATCTAGTCTCTGCCTAATGTTGGATGAATTAATTTGCTGCACTGGCAAAAATTACACTTACTGAAATAAATCTAAAGATAAAATACGATGAGATAAGACCGTTAAAGGGGTTTCACTCAAGGTATTAGTGACCTGTCCTCGGTACTAGAGTAGCTCAACTGCAGCAACCTGGCACAGCCAATACACTTTAAATGGAGCGGTCCTTACGGTTCAAAGTGGCAGTTCTGGCGGAGGCTGCAGGGAAGAGCTGACTGGTGGAGGTGCAGGGTGTCAGACCCCCACCAATCTGATATTAAGAACCCATCCTGGAAATGGATCATCAATATTTGGAGCCCAGAAAACCCTTTTAATAGAGCTCCTTATGTATATAGATAGGTTTTACATTCCACTGGATTTAGACAGAGGGGCAAAGAATATGTCAAAAAGGTTATTCAGCCTACCTTAAACTGTAAGTAGTGCACTGGTGGAGGCGTGATAACACTGTTGAATGGTGCAAATCTGTGCTCATACCGAACTTGTTCACTGTCCAACTCAAACTTGGGTTTTCTCACTTTTCCATCCATGTCAAACGCAATCATTGTCTGGATAAAATGGACAAACATCAAAAGCTTGTTAAAATAAATACTAAGAAATTATGAGGTTCAAATCTAAACAAACCCCTGAAACCACACGTTTGGAAGCTTTATGGCCAGGTTATTTTACCGATTTTCAGGTCTTGCTGGATAAACTGTTCGATTTACTTTTTATGCTATTAAAGTAATTGTGTATTTTGTCATGACATGAAATCTACTGCTGTGTAAAAAAAAAAAAAAAAAAGCTAATAGGGTCAATAGGTAGTGTAAACTACACAATCTAAACATGTACGAGATTTATTAAAGTGACTAATGTGTAATCTCCGAGATGTGGCAGTCACTACTGATCGGAGTAAAACAACTGGCACCCGACATGTATGGAATGGGATCAGCTCGTGAGCCCTCTCTATACATTCCTCATCAACCAATGACATACAGGTACATTCATTAGCCGCTAAGAGGTGAAAGGGGTTGTCCTGTCTCGCCGTTTCCACAGCCAGATGGGACTAAGTGCCAGCCTCAGGAGGCCAGGCTTACAGAAACAGCCAAGTGGGCTGGCAATGGTAGTTAAAGAAACCGAAGAGTCAACTCGCTTGGCTGTTTCGGAAACCTGGACAAAAAAAGTCACAGAGAAAACAAAGATAAAAACATACGGTATGATATATAAATGTGCGGATGTCCCTGGCCATATTAATAAATAAAATCACAGACATAAGATAACGATGCACTTAATAAAGTAGATGCAAGCACTATATATGGACAAAGTCCTCACTCTGATATGATAAAATCTGAGACACTTAGCCAATATATTTTGATTTTCTTCATTAATATGGCCAGGGACATCCGCACATTTGTATATCATACCGCGCAGGATGTTTTTATCTTTGTATTTTTCAGTGTTTTTTTTTTTTTTTTTTGTCTATGTAGTGTATGCTTGAGGGAGTGGCACCTTCAAGTGTGAATGCGCACCTATTTTATCTGGGGAGTAGCATTCCTCTGCACTTTTGCCCTTCCTATCTCATAGACTGCCTTGATTAGGTGGTACATATAGGTGTGCTTTCTCCCCCTCCCATTGGTTGCTTAATGCACATGGAGGTTACTAGGAGCAGCACACCATATGTGCGGGGTCTGCGCTCCTGAACATAGAAGCCCAATGGCTTAGGTAGGTTTAGCGTAGAACCCCTCTGACCTGAGACCACCTTGGCGCTTGGTAGGTGGGCACAGATGTGTTTTGATCAAAATATATTGGCTAAGTGTCTCAGATTTTATTACAGAGTGAGGACTTTGTCCATATACAATGCTTGCATCTACTTTACTAAGTGCATTACCACCTTATTTATGCGATTTTGTTTCGGAAACCTGGCCAACTTGGACAAGCGCTTGGTCCTATCTCGCTGTGGAAACAGCGAGACAAGACAACTCCGTTAAGCTGAATATCTAAATCGTGCATTTTAGACAGTAAAATTAGTAGTTTCACTGAAGCGCCAAGGATATCATAGGTAATAACCACAGCAGGTTCAACAAGCTACCAAAACACACAAGTTGTTTTACCTTGTACATCCCTGCACACATGTTCTGGTACGCTTGGCTTAGAGTTATTTCTCTACTCAATGGACGAACTGAAAAATATTCAAATAAAAGCAGTTTAAAAGATATATGCAGTATATAGACACAGCAGGGAACATTTATTAAGACTGGCGTTTTAGACGTCTGTCTTAATAAAGCCCTAAACTGGAGGTGGATCCGCCAGAGTTAGAGGAGCCGGGCTCTCCATAACTTCTGCGCATCCAGCGCCAGTTCTAAATGTAAGACAGGCGTAGAAAATGGTGAATGAGACGGGCTTAGCAGCCCTTCCCCGCCACTATTTTAGATCTGACATTAGCAGGAAGAAGTAGCAGATTGTGGCATCTGCACCTGAAATACACCTAATTTAGGCGTATTTCAGAATAGTAAATACTTCTACATGTTCATTCAAGGGTAGCAATCAGTCACACTGGCAGTCAGCTCATTACTGCAGGTCTGGTAGCTGAACTTAGGCGCACAGTTCTCATCGGCGGTAAAAAGGTTTGGTCAGATACACAATTTGTTACTCGTAATAAAGGAGCTACCTTTCTTTTTCTTCTTAGTCTTTTTGCTGCTGCGTCCTTTCTGTTGTTCTTCCATTATGCGCTCTTCTGCCATTTGAGAACTATCTGCCCGACTAAGCGTAGACATCAGCCAAGCGTAAAGGAATTCAGAAAGATACCTATGTACGACAATTTAGTTGTGGGAGGACCATAAGAAAAAAAAATATATATATTTATTTAGTATGTGCTTCATCAGAACTGGATCTACACAAAAAAGGGTATGTTTCCCAAATGGCAAGTCTTCTTTGGATTTTCTGCAGCAGATCTTGGAAAAATCCACAGCAGCAGAATCCCTACCAAATTCAGTTGTGGAACGCTGCAGATTTCACCATCTGCATTGCAAAGGCCAGTGTCTGCAGCAGATACCCGCAGCATAAACTGACATGACATTGATTTAAAAAAGTTGTGTGGGGATTCCGGTGCAGACTATCTGCAGCATGGTGGCAACATTTCTTAAAATCTCCTCCACTTCAGTGCTGCAGTACAACGCTGCAGAGTCATTGCACACATTTACACCACATGGGAACATACCCAAAGCAAAGGACAATATTTTACTACAAAGGTGCAGTGGAAAATAGATTTTTGGGAAATTTTCTGTGGGACAGCAAGTCTCTACTTGTAATCTGCCTAAAACCTAAAAACAGGTGTTTTGGCGAAGAAAAAAAAAAAAAAAAAAAAAAAAAAAAAAAAAAAGATTATTTTCAAATTAAGGACAATTAACGATTTTATTGCGACAGGAGGCTCCCATTGTGCATTAACTTTCTTTACTACTCCCATTAGCAGCAAGAATAAGTATTACAACAGTTGAAAGTTTTTTCAAAACAGGTAGTAAATATGTAAATGAGGAAGTCCAGGTAGCCAATCAGTGATCCCCTTAGTGTATAAATGATGGTGCTGGTATAGATTCTGCCTCTTTCTTGCTGCTCCCAACCAAGGAAAGATATGTATTAGTACCATTTATGTTTTTTCAAATGCTTAATATGTAATTTTATCTTTATCTACCATATTTACATGCGGTACTTTACTGCCGCATTTCCCCAGTCAGGTTCCGTATCTCCAGTCACCGCTTGTCATTGCGGTATTGCTTTTTCCTGACTGACTGACTGAATAAATCTTCCCTGTGCGCCTTTACATACACATTCCGGCCGTCCACCCATTACTGTATCCACAAATCTCACCTCCGTTTCCTCCTTCAGTCCCCAGACACCACTTCCTTCTATTCTAGCCGAAGTCTCGTGTATCGCGAGACTTCGAGCGCTCCACTCTCTGGTCTGTGAGGTGATTGCGCGCGCTTTTCAAATCTCCTCAGCGCAGCTAAATCACCTCACAGTGATAAAGCACGTCCGTACAGTTTGCTCCTCCTCACAATAAAACAACGATTACATATACACATATATATACACACTTTCCTTCATATATCTACTTCATCTATATAATTGTAAGTATAATTAATATTTTTACTGTGCATGCATTCAGGGGCTTATACTGGTCTGTATATATTTATGCTGACTAAGTATATGTACCTGAGTGCGCGTACTTGTGTTCATACAGATATAAAACACTGATTTTTTTCCCCATTTTCTCTCCCATTTCATATACACTTATTTAGCAATATGAATCCTTCTGAGGAACAAACTAATACCCAATCCATTCAACCCATTCCCATTGGATATGAGGTATTAATTTCGGATTCTATCCAACAAATGGTGGATCAATCCGTCTCAAAATCTGCATCTGTGGCGATACAATCAGCCATGGTATCCATTCAGGACTCCATTACTAAATCCATTTCCCTAGTAGTGAACCAAAGGTCCCCTCAAAATTATCCATCTACCCCAACCGACAACTTCCTCTCAGCGGAAGATTCAATTACGGAACTGGCCAAAGGTGTTAAACAACCGGGCAAATCAGCCAAAAAGAGAAAATTTACAGAAGACCCAAAATCCTATACACTGGGAAAGGGTCAAAATTTTAAAGAATGTCCGCACAAAACCTGCGGAAAAGATAATGGTGGCGAAAATCCCCACAAAAGACCCTCCACCCGGGAGGAGACTAACAATAGCCGGGTTATGACAGCCAGTAAGAGGGCTAAGTTCATCTCTTACAAAGATATATCGTCCTCTGCATCATCAGATGATTCAGATTCAATACTGAAAGATGAACTCCCATTTTATTATGAGGATGACTATCCCGAGGACCCTGAAGAATCCCCTTCAACCAGCCAAATACCAGAATCTTTAATTTTAGATAGTCAGGGTATCCCTTTCTTTAACCCCGACCAGATAAAACACCCTAGATCTGGAGAATGGGTTCCCCAACCCCAAATTTCAAAATTTCTAATGCACTGGGTCAATAAATCCCTGGATAGATCCTCTAAAAACAAATTAAAAGCAGAATGTCCAAGACCAACTCTACCACATAAAAAATCCCTAACTCCTGAGCTAGACCCTATCATTTTTAAATACTTAAATAAAACGGGTAAAAACCCCAAAAGAGGTCTGGACAGATCATTTAAAATTTGCCAAGATAAACTTCTAGATTTATTGGGGCCCCTCACAAAAATATTAGATCTATCTGAGCAATCCGCTATTACAGGCCAACCGGTAGACACGTCGGTCCTTCGGGGCTGGGCCCAAAGAGCCATCTGTTTCTTTGGAAATGCTAACTCTGCCCTGAGTGCGGAAAGAAAACGCAACATACTAATGAAATTAGACCCACAACTCTCTCATCTGGCCAATTCAGACCCTGATGAGTCGGCTGAGGGCCTCCTGTTCGGAGATTCCCTTATCAAGGAGATAGGGAAATTTGTAGGAGTATTTTCCTCTCTTGACAAGGCCAAGACATCCTTAAAGAAAGTGGGTCAACCCAAAATGGCAGGGCTGGGAAAGGCAGGGGCCGCTTTCCCAGCCGAAATACACAATTCAGACAAATTCAACAGGCCCCCTTCCAACAAGACAGACCTTTTACCTTCACACCATCCACTACACCATTTTTCCCTACCAGAGGACGCCCATGGAGAACCCGAGGCCAACGAGGTTTCCCTAGATCCAGACCATCATCAGGTAAGCTCTTTTACCCCAAACTATCCCCACATTCCTCTAGGGGGAAGACTGAAACATTTTTTCCAAACATGGTCTTCTCTAACCTCAGACTCATGGATCCTGAACACCATCTCAGGATATCAGATAGATTTCCAATCCTCTCCCTCACAGAACCACATTCCTCAACCATTTCTCCACTCTAGATCAAGACCTCATAGAGTCAGATACTAGATCTTTTCCACAAGAGAGCTATCATTCAAGTACCCCTTCTATCCCCAGGCTTTATCAGCAACATCTTCCTAGTGAAAAAGAAAGACGGAGGTCACAGACCGGTCATAAATTTGAAAACCCTCAACGATTCCGTAACTTATCACCATTTCAAAATGGAGGGAATTCACCTTCTCAGGGACCTATTACTCCCTCAAGACTGGCTAATAAAAATAGATCTCAAGGACGCGTACCTCACCGTACCCATACATCCTCTCCATCAACCTTTTCTACAATTTTTCTGGAACAACCAAAAATGGCAATTCACTTGCCTTCCATTTGGCCTATCATCAGCCCCTTGGTGTTTCACCAAATTAATGAATCCAGTGATATCATCCCTAAGATCCCGAGGGGTACGTCTAATCATATATTTGGACGATATCTTAATTATGGCACAATCACTCTTTAATTCTTACCCATTCACAATGGACCATTTCTCTTCTAACCAGTCTAGGTTTTCTAATCAATTACAAAAAATCCATCCTATCCCCATCCAAAGAAGTAGAATTTTTGGGATTCAACATCAACACCGACTCTGCTCTACTGAGTCTTCCTACCAAAAAACTCACTTTGATTCGAAAAGAAATCCGTTCAATACTAAACAAACATCTAGTCTCACTACGAACCATTGCTCGGATTGTAGGCCTTCTGTCGGCCTCCATACAAGCAATCTTCCCCGCCCCACTACACTACAGAGCCCTACAACGTCTAAAAGCTCAACATTTAAGGGAGGGCCTACAATATTCAGACAAAGTCCCACTATCCTCGGAAGCCAAAGAAGAACTGCTTTGGTGGCTTCAACACATTCAGATATGGAATGGGAAGATGATATTCAATTCCCTACCAGATCTGATTCTGGAATCAGACGCCAGCCTTTCGGGATGGGGCGCTCGCTGTGGTCCTTATTCCACAGGAGGGAAATGGTCAGGTTCAGATTCCCAGCTACACATCAATTGTCTGGAATTACTAGCCGCCTTTTTCGCCATGAAAAGTTTCGCGAAAGACAAATCACACTGCTGCATCCTTCTACGTATGGACAATATTGCGGCAGTTCAATACATCAACCGTTTAGGGGGCACTACCTCCAAGACACTAACAGACATTGCCAAAGAATTTTGGCACTTCTGTCTAGACAGGGATATCATTTTAAAAGCAGAATACCTTCCAGGTCTAATAAACTCAGTTGCCGACTGGAATTCCCGATACCTTACGGATTCCAGCAACTGGCAATTGAGCCCGCTCATCTTCAAACAAATCAACAAATCTATGGGGTCCCCTCCTCATAGATCTATTCGCATCACGACTGAACACCCAACTTCCCACCTTCTTCAGTTGGCGCCCAGATCCAGAAGCCTTAGCCCTAGATGCTCTCCGCCAAAGTTGGCCACAAGGACGCCTTTACGCCTTTCCCCCCTTTGCACTAATCTCCAGAGTTCTACTTCAGACAATCACTCAGAAATCCACACTAGTGATCATCACCCCATGGTGGCCATCTCAAACATGGTTTCCCACACTACTCAGTCTGACGATAGATATCCCGAGAATTCTTCCCTCTCCACAAGATCTACTCCGAGACCCTTCGGGTCACCTACACCCTCTAATACTTTCGGGACACCTAACATTGATAGCTTGGCTGATTTCAGGCAACAAACAATCGATCACGACCTTTCACAATCTGCTATTGACATCCTATCCGACGCATGGGCCCCGGGTACCAAAAAGGCTTATAGATCAGCCTGGAAAATTTGGCTTCATTGGTGCACTCAACGGAATCTGGATCCCATTCATGCACCTGTTACCCACATATTAAATTTTCTTTCCGAATCTCTTAATATGGGGAAAGCTTATAGGACCATAAACCTCTATCGTTCTGCAATATCATCGGAACACGCCCCTATTAATTCAATCCCCGTGGGCAAACATCCCTTGGTTTGTAAACTTATGAAAGGTATTCGCTTTAGAAACCCCCCGAGACCTAGATATCACTCCACTTGGGATGTTACCTCCCTCCTAAATCTTTTTTCCACATGGGAAGATAATGAACATCTCCCATTAAAATTACTCTCTTTCAAAATCACGACCCTCTTATGTCTCATATCCATTAAAAGGGTTTCAGATGTCAGAGCCTTAGACATTTCTCACAGATTCTTCACCCCTAACGGTGTAACCTTCCAAATCACCAGAAGAACCAAAACCAATCTTCATACGGTCTCTTACCCGGCTTTTCCTTCTAACAATAAACTATGCATCGTCCGTTGTTTAAAAACATACGAATCCATGACCCAATCTTTACGCTCTCCTCAATCGTCCCAACTCCTTATCTCCTTTTGCAAACCACATCTTCCAGTATCTTCCCCTACATTAGCGAGATGGATTAAACTGACCATGCAAATGGCAGGAATCGACACAGCAATCTTTGGCCCACATTCTCTTAGAGGGGCGGTTTCCACTAAAGCATTCCAAAAAGGAGCTTCCCTCTCGGAGATTTTGAAGGCCGCGGATTGGTCTTCAGAATCCACTTTTAAAACCTTTTATTATAAACCAGATTCTCATGTATCCATGTCTATCATATAAACTATATATTGTGACTTCGGATATACATTTTAGCTTTAAACTTGCACAATGGGAGCCTCCTGTCGCAATAAAATTGGAGATTTTCCTAGCTACTGTAACGGAAAATATGGATTTTATTGAAGACAGGAGGCGAGCATTGTCCCCCCCTATTAACCCAACCCTAATCGTATATATTTTGTGTTTTTCATAGCATACTAGAATATCTTCAATTTCCTCAATCCTTCAGCGACCTTCGAATGTTCCTGTTACTCCGGTTTTGTTCCCTCCAGATTTCTTCTACATTCTGTTTATACTCAAGATCCATTTAATTCTACTTACTACATCTCAAGACATCAAGAAAGAGGCAGAATCTATACCAGCACCATCATTTATACACTAAGGGGATCACTGATTGGCTACCTGGACTTCCTCATTTACATATTTACTACCTGTTTTGAAAAAACTTTCAACTGTTGTAATACTTATTCTTGCTGCTAATGGGAGTAGTAAAGAAAGTTAATGCACAATGCTCGCCTCCTGTCTTCAATAAAATCTATATTTTCCGTTACAGTAGCTAGGAAAATCTCCAATTTTCCTTGATTATTTTCTTTCTTGTTTTTTTTCCCCAGCCATATCGTTTCTTTTTTTTGTCAATGTAGCCATATGAGGGCTTGTTTTTCGCAAGGGGGATTGCATTTTTAGTATTTTGGGATGCATATACCGCTAAGTTGTTAACTTTTATAATTTTTGGGAATAATTATGTTACTTTTATTCTATGGGTAAAAAAATTACCAATTACGTATAGTCTTAGGTCTTGCTACTTTTGCACAGTAATAGCACGTCTCATGCAGAAACACACATATATATATATATATATATATATATATATATACACACATATACACACACACACACATATACACACACACACACACACACACACACACACACTAATATATATATTTTTAATTTTTTTTGCTGCATTCCAAGAGCAAGAACGTATCAATTTTTCCGTGATTTTTTTTTCTCTCCATTTTTACATGGCAATACCATAAATAAACTTTACATTTGTTTTTTTGAGGCCCACTAGGAGACACCCCTTATAAGGCATTAGTATACCCTCTATACCAGTGATGGCTAACCTTGGCACTCCAGCTGTGGTAAAACTACAACTCCCAAGATGCCCCCCTTGCTTGGCTGCTCTCAGAACGCTATAGAAATAAATTGAGCATGCTGGGAGTCGTAGTTTCACCACAGCTGGAGTGCCAAGGTTAGCCATCACTGCACTATACCAATGCATTGTAGCCAGTCATCGTAAGGCGGCTTTCACATGGCTGTGTGTGGTCCATGAAAATCGCCACATGCCCCGAACCACAGCTCATGTGAGCCCAACTCACTGTTTCAAAGTGATCTATGATGCTGCAAGTTCTAGCCCAACCGTGGGTCATGATGCTGTGAGTATGAGGCAGTAGAGCAGTGGGATAACAGGGGTTCACATAAGTCTGAAATGCTATTAACTGCTATTTTACCCCATTTTGCACTGTTTCCATCCAAAATACATAGTTCTCCCCTTCTGTGTCCCTGTCAGGACCACTGCTAATCTGTGACAATGTGGGCTGCTAGGTAGTATAACATAAACCATTTCTGTTTTGTCCACAACTCCATAAACCCCTTCCATGCGCTATACAAGTAGAAATTAGCATTTTTAATTTATTGCGTAAAAACAAGAAAACCATTTGATTTTGACACAAACTACACCTAATTAAGAATATATCCTAGGTGTCAAAATATCAACCTTTTTATGTAGTTTGAGAGGTAAAAAAAACTTGGACTGATTGTGCCATCAAGTATAAGATCGCACTGACATGCCAGTATAAGGCTCCATTCACACGTCCACAACGTGTTTTGCGGAGCTGCGGATCCGCAAAACACGGACAGCGGCAATGAAATGTGCGTTCCGTATTTTGCGGACCACACATTGTCGGCACTATAGAATATGCCTATTTTTGTGCGCAATTGCAGACAAGAATAGGACATGTTCCATTTTTTTCGGGTCCGCAATTCCGTGTCCGGGCAGCACATCGTGCTGCACCCATAGGAATGAATGGGTCCGCAATTCCGTTCCGTATTAAAGTCAAAGTTGTCCCTGATATATAGTGCTGTGTCCATCCTTGGTATAAATAATATGAATTGTACTTTCATATTGAATACATGTGTTTTTTTTTCTTGTTCAATACTTCTAATATGGATAAAAGCCTGCAAAGTTCATAGTATTCTAGAACAATCCCGAGATCAAAGTATTCTAATGGTTTCATTACATCTTTTTGTAAAAAATAAATAAAATTACTCACCAATAGATATAGTAGTATTCATGCATACTATAAAGTTCCAGTTCAAAACCACTCAGCAAATACTGGATCATAATTCGCAAATTATGATAAAGCACCCAGGTTCCCAAACACGCCAAGTGTTGCCTCTGTGGCTCCTGTTTCAACAGCATGCTGTGGAGAGCGGCATCCACCTTCTCTGCCTGGAAGACAAATTCATTACAAATACACAAGACAGCAACTAGTGTATTATCACTCCCAGCATGAGACTGGGGCTACATAGCGACATGCGCCGTACAACAGCAAGTCTCAGAAAAGTCTATTTTACAGGTGTCATTTAACTGTAAAAACACAGAAAGGTCAGTCACACGCAACTTGCATCGTGGCCTATGGCTGCACGTGACTTGCGACCACATGTCTAAGCATTGGATTCTTTGTGACTGTCACATCGTGACCCCATTGACAATTATCAGATCCGATGCAGCATTGCAATCTTCATTTTGTCATGTGGCCGCAGCAAAAACTGAATCCGGTAACATTTCCACGCCTTGCATTTTAAGCTTGCATAGAAACTGAGCTCTGTGGTGCTGAGGGCTCCCACACTGAAGAACTGCATTAACTATTCATTGGCCACTGCATAAGAGACCTGGAGCGAGATGTGCGATTATAATCACAAAGAATCCATAAAAGTAGTAATGTTAACTGCAACAAGCCAACAGTATTTTAAGAAATCCAATGACCATTTCTTTTGCTGATCATTTATAGAGGAAAAACAAAAAGGAGAGAAATGAACCAATGTATGTGAAACATAAAAGGTAAGAATAGTAACACTCCGTTATTGTCACTGAATTTCTTAAAAATGAGAATTTACTTGCTTTATCTAATGCTTTCTGTGATCTATGGCAATAATAGATAGGTGGTTCTGTATATCTGGTGGCTAACGTTTTTACTTTCTTTTTGGGATATCCTATTGCATGATGGGGACATTGGCCAACAAGCATTGGGAAATGTGAAGCAGATAAATATATAAACTATAGAAGCAATACGTGGATTGGCTCCTCAGGCCTCTCCTTTTGGGGACTCCGACGTACCTCAAGGACACCGGGGACTTCCTCCGAGCACTCCAACATTTCGAGTGGCGGAGGGAGTTCAGCCTGGTGTCCTTGGACGTCGAGAGTCTATATACCAGAATTCCGCACGATCTGGGACTTCGGGCTGTCAACACTGTCCTGAATAGAAGTGACAAAGACTCTATGTTCAAGAGCTTTGTCATCGATGCACTTGACCTCATCCTCACCAGCAATGTGTTTCAGTTTGACGGCCAATGGTACCGCCAGGTACTAGGTACCGCAATGGGCACACCCGTGTCGTGCACATTTGCGAACCTGTACCTGGCGGTATTTGAAGATACATACATATTCTCGGTGGGTAACCCCTTCCTACGGTTCATGCATTTATTTTTACGTTATGTGGACGACATCTTTCTGGTCTGGTCAGGCAGCGAGGAGTTGTGTCGCACTTTCGTAGAACACCTCAACACGCACAACAGGATGAATATGCGCTTCACCCTCAATTTTGGGGGTGATTCGCTAGACTTCCTGGATGTGCGTGTGACAGTCAAGGATGGTGAATTACACACCACGGGCTTCCGCAAGCCCACCGCGACTAACTCGCTGCTTCACCAGACCAGTTATCATCCACCTGCGGTTAAAAAAGCAGTCCCATACGGACAATTTGTCCGGCTTAGGCCTCATGCACACAGACGTTTTTTTTCACGGTCCGCAAAACGGGGTTCCGTTGGTCCGTGATCCGTGACCGTTTTTCCGTCCGTGGGTCTTCCTTGATTTTTGGAGGATCCACGGACATGAAAAAAAAGTCATTTTGGTGTCCGCCTGGCCATGCGGAGCCAAACGGATCCGTCCTGAATTACAATGCAAGTCAATGGGGACGGATCCGTTTGATGTTGACACAATATTGTGCCATTTCAAACGGATCCGTCCCCATTGACTTTCAATGTAAAGTCTGGAGTTCTGTTATACCATCGGATTGGAGTTTTCTCCAATCCGATGGTATATTTTAACTTGTAGCGTCCCCATCACCATGGGAACGCCTCTATGTTAGAATATACTGTCAGATATGAGCTACATCGTGAAACTCATTTCCGACAGTATATTCTAACACAGAGGCGTTCCCATGGTGATGGAGACGCTTCAGGTTAGAATATACAAAAAAACTGTGTACATGACTGTCCCCTGCTGCCTGGCAGGTGCTGCCAGGCAGCAGGGGGCAGACCCCCCCCCCTGTTTTTAACTCATTGGTGGCCAGTGGGCCCCCCCTCCCCTGTTGTTAACTCGTTGGTGGCCAGTGTGCGCACCCCCCTCCCTCCCTCCCTCTATTGTAATAATAGCATTGGGGCCAGTGTGCGCGCCCCCCCAACCCCCCTCCCTCCCTCTATTGTAATAATAGCATTGGGGCCAGTGTGCGCGCCCCCCCAACCCCCCCCCCCCCTCCCTCCCTCCCTCTATTGTAATAATAGCATTGGGGCCAGTGTGCCCCCCCCCGATCATCGGTGGCAGTGGAGTAGAAGATTCATACTTACCTGGCTGCTGCGATCTCTGTGTCCGGCCGGGAGCTCCTCCTACTGGTAAGTGACAGGTCTGTGCGGCGCATTGCTGTCACTTACCAGTAGGAGGAGCTCCCGGCCGGACGCAGACATCGCAGCAGCCAGGTAAGTATGAAAATCTTCTACTCCGCTGCCACCGATGATCGGGGGGGGGGGGGTGTGCGCACACTGGCCCCAATGCTATTATTACAATAGAGGGAGGGGGGGGGGGGGGGTTGGGGGGGTGCGCACACTGGCCCCAATGTATTAAAACAATAGAGGGAGGGAGGGGGGGGGGGTTGGGGGGGCGCGCGCACACTGGCCCCAATGTATTAAAACAATAGAGGGAGGGAGGGAGGGGGGTGCGCACACTGGCCACCAACGAGTTAACAACAGGGGAGGGGGGGGGGCCGCACAATGATATTCAAACTGGGGAGGGGGGGGGGTCTGCCCCCTGCTGCCTGGCAGCCCTGATCTCTTACAGGGGGATATGATAGTACAATTAACCCCTTCAGGTGCCGCACCTGATGGGGTTAATTGTACTATCATATCCCCCTGTAAGAGATCGGGTGCTGCCAGGCAGCAGGGGGCAGTCTTGTACACAGTTTGTAGTGTATTCTAACTAGAAGCGTCCCATCACCATGGGAACGCCTCTGTGTTAGAATATACTGTCGGATCTGAAAAAGCTTTTATGCAGACGGATCTTCGGATCCGTCTGTATGAAACTAAAACCTACGGCCACGGATCACGGACACGGATGCCAATCTTGTGTGCATCCGTGTTCTTTCACAGACCCATTGACTTGAATGGGCCCGTGAACCGTTGGCCGTGAAAAAAATAGGACAGGTCATATTTTTTTCACGGCCAGGAAACACGGCTCACGGATGCGGCTGCCAAACGGTGCATTTTCCGATTTTTCCACGGACCCATTGAAAGTCAATGGGTCCGTGAAAAAAAAACGGAAAACGGCACAACGGCCACGGATGCACACAACGGTCGTGTGCATGAGGCCTTAGAAGGATCAATGACACCGAGGAAGGTTTTCACAGGCAAGCTAATGAATTGAGTCATCGACTCGTGGATCGGGGTTACCCACCAGGGGGAGTTTCGGCGGCCTTGTGCAAGGCTGCCGCACTTGACCGTAACACATTGCTGGTAGAAAGGAATAGGAAAACTGAATCACCCCATTTTGCCTTTGCTTTTAAATACAGTCCTGCTGCAGATATCATCAAGCGAGTTATACAAGATAACTGGGACCTCCTCAAGGGAGATCCAGCCTTAAGTAACCTCTCCAGTCAGCGACCATTAGTCACCTTCAAAAAATGCGCAACCCTCAGGGACAAACTGGTGAACAGTGTATTCTGCACCCCTAAGGCGGAGACATGGCTCACCAGTAAAAAACCTGAGGGTAATTATAAATGTGGGCATTGTTCCTTTTGCGCATTAAACACGTGCAGAAAATGGTTAGTGATAGGAGGGGTCCAGCACACGGTGCACGTGTCGCACGCCATACGTTGTGTATGCCGTATTTTGCCCTTGCAATAGGTACTATATAGGTAAAACCATTCGCCCGCTCTTCGAACGGATACGGGAACATGTAAATTCCATTCGTTCTGGTAAAGGGTGTCCCCGCCTTATTGAGCATGTTAGGGACGCGCATAACGGCCATCCTCGTTGTCTTTCCTTTGCGGGAGTGGAACAGGTCCGACCCATCCCTAGGGGAGGGGATCGGCACCTGCTACTCCTGCAGAGGGAAGCAAGATGGATTCTCCGCACCAAAGCCACTGGCGCTGCCGGACTCAACGATAGGAATGACATGTCCGTATTTCTTCAATAATGGGGGTATGTTATAATATAACCATCATGGACTGTTTTGTCTCCTATGGACCCCATGGCCCTTTAAGACAACCATCCCTGTGTACTTTGTCCCGTCTGCATGTATCCTCTCTTTAACTTAACATTGATGTCCTTAGGAATAACTTCTGCTTATACAATCAGTAATTACTGCCGAACATGTCAAATGTGCTTTTGGTTTTATGTTTGTATTTGGATATATTTTTCCTCCCCCTCGATCACATTAATTTGCTTTTACGTCATTCCCTTCACGGCGCACAGCTGCTGCATATGATGCCGGCTGACGGGCGTCGCGTATATATGGCGCAGCACTGCGCCCTGACGATCAGTGGCCAGAAGAAGCGCTATTCATTGCGCGAAACGGCCGTAGCCGCCACGCATCTGCAGGAGCGCGTCCGCCCCGCCACCCCACCGATCTGTCCGAATGTTGAGGACTGAATAAAGATACAGATATTCATGTGCTCCGGTGAGTGCCGCATATTCTTTGCTCTCTCGCTACATTGTTGCATTTGACACTGCCTCCTACCCTCTTGCTGAGCACCACGCACGAAGCACCCAGCTACACTGCCGTTACCTCAGCCTGCACTGAGGACCGAAGCTCACACCTGTTGTCAGCAGTGCCGCCGTGCTCTACTTTCGTTCATAGAAGCAATACATACCTCATCTTGTAAAGTTGCAAAGTCTTCCAGGATATGCCCAAGTTTGTCCCTTTGGCGGGCTCTGTTGTGACCATGAATCTGAATTAGGCTACAGAAAGGCTGGAAAAGAGAACTGGAATCAATGGTCTATCTTATACGTTTCTTCACTGTTGAAAGAAGTATGTATAAAGAGAATGTCGTATAAATACACACTTACCCGTACACAGTGGGTGACAAATGAATCTATGTAGTCTTTGGCCTGATGATTATTATATAGGCAGCATCTAGGAGAAAAGCACACTATATGCAAGAACAGACTAATAAAGGTGTAGCTGTTGCCAATAAGCAAAAAACTGTTAAAATACATACTTGGGAGACAGGACAGGGGGGCTCACAAAGGACCGCAATGCATCTTTTATCATGTCTTGCATTAGATGAATTCCAAAAACTTTTTTGTTATCCACCAAAAAAGTTGTCTATAGAGTAAGAAAATGAGCATGTTAGCATAAGGAATTTATACTTAAACGCGATCAGAAGGAAGTGTCTTATACTATAAGACACCTGGACATTATTGGGAGGGGGGGGGGGGGGGGGGGGGGGGACCACTGCCCATTCTATGAGCTGAAATGGAGAGCTGTTCTGCTAGGTGGATGTAATAGATGCCAATGGCCGTGTACTAATTTTACTGCAGAGGAAATAAATATCAAACTATCTGTTGCAGCTCAAAACTACAAAAGGGTTGGTTGTCCCCAACGTACAGAATGTATCCGTAAATATCTTAGCATGGCAATGCACACATTAACAGTTAAAGGGGTTGTCCAAGTTATATTTATAGATTACCTATGCTCAGGATAGGTCATCATTATCAGATCGGTGGGGGTCCGACACCCAGCACCCCCGCCGATCAGCTGTTTGAAGAGGAGGCACGCGCCGTACCAGCGCTGCCTCCTCTTAACAGTTTACCTTCTCGCCGTTGCATGTGCAGCTGTGAGCAGGTGTAATTACACCCAAGCCGTCCCATTCTTTTCAATGGTTTGGGTGTAATTACACCTGCTCACCACTGCAGATGCAACGGCGAGAAGGTAAACAGTGAAGAAGAGGCAGCGCTGGCCGGCCCTTGCCTCCTCTTCAAACAGCTGATCAGCGGGGGTGCCGGACCCCCACCGATCTGATATTGATGGCGTATCCTGAGAATAGGTCATCAATAAATATAACTTGGACAACCCCTTTAATGATACGAATAGCAAAATGTTTACCTGCAAGAGAGATCTTGAAAGCACACAGGGGGACTGCTCACTAAATTCACAGAAGAAATCCTTGAAAACACAAGCACATATTGTTTAATATTCAATATTATTTGCAGAAAAAAATACTCGATCAGTTTGATTGGCAAAAAAAAGTTATTTTAATTAACCTTTGCTCAGAGAACTGCAATGACAGCAATTCTTCATTTATATTTAGTTGCGTTTATTAGGTGATAAAAAAAACTATTACAAACATGCTTTTTATTAGCAATACTCAATAATTTTATCTTCTGCAGCCTGCACGTGTTCAGAGAGAGAGAAATCCGGCAGACGAGCGCTGCGACCGCTCACTCTATACCCATTATCTGTGCTCTCCTGAACAATCTTCCAAGCTGCATTTTTTTTTATTGGATTGTAAAGAGGTCAACATTATGAGCATTCAGGAGAGCAGAGTAAGGGACTACAAACAGATTTCACACTGCAGGATGCTCTACCCCGTTCAAATCAGACAGCTGAAGAGCACAGTTGAGAATAACTAATTACAAAAATGATGGGGGAAAAAATAAAAATAAACGTGCAGGTGTCCATAACTTAAAACCACCACTTACGACCATTAATTTTTCATTTTGCATATGGCACACTGACCAATTGATTTCTTTGGGGCTATGGACACATCCATATGTTTTGCGGATTCATGTTACCATTCTGCAAATTACAGAACATGTCCTATTCCGGTCGATATTGTGGACAATAGTCCTTTCTATTTAAGGGAGTGATAAAAAAGCGGAACGCACACTGTCTGTATTTTGCGGATGTTTGTGGACCGAAATACGGACACGACCACGTGCATTACGTTTATTAGGGTCCGTACAGACAGACTAAGAAAAGGAGACGAGCTGTGCGGATAATGATTCAGAGACTGGACATCTCCTTTCTAGGTGACAGACTACAGATTCTATCCACTGTATATGCATTCCATTGTTGGCATCTGGGAGAGCAGTCTGAGGGAAACTGAATTTTCCCAGACATGACCCTGAAACTACAAATATACAGAGAAACAGGAGAGGCATATTACCGAACTGCTTTAAAATATTCAAATGTTTCCATACACAGCGATTTTGGTTCCTGAATTTGTCTCTAGGAGCCACAGATCTCGGTACACAAGGGTGTACGTAAGAACTCTGGCTGTAGGGCCTCACAGCAAAATTAAACATTGTACGAGAAATTACAATATTTTGTTTTATTAAGTGGAAAATCTTTCATAAAAAAGTGCTCCGTCTTACCTACGTTACTCGACTTCTACATCAGAAAAAGTGGAACAGGTACATCATAAGTACGGCACCGTTCAATGTATTTACACCAGACATCTGGCATATATACACTGAGAAAATTGTTCTAAATCTCCAGCATCTATTCAGACTGCATAGTACATTGTAATACTGCCTGCAGCCACTACGAGGGGACGCTCAGTGCACAGGAATATATACAGCTACCATGATACTTAATGGAAGTGTAAAATGCTCTGGATTTATGTTGGACACAGAAGTTGATCCATGGGACCCCTCCCACCCAGGCCCCTTAGCCATGGTGTGATATGCCTCCAGAGTCAGTATACCATTACCTTTACAAGCTTTGCTTCTGGGCTTCAAGCTTTGAAGGTCACTGCACACAACCAGGCAAATAATTAGAAGGCCAGTTTTAAAGGCATATTCATTGCTTAACACCTTCCTGACACCCGCCATACATGAACTGCGGATGTCAGGTAATTAAAGATGCCGCCAGATTTGTTTGTTTTACAATTCCACCACATTTATTTCCCCACTTCCCACAACATTGCATGCAATATTAAATGGTACCAATAGAAAATCCAACTTGTCCTGCAAAACTCAAGCCTTTATACGTCTATGTGAGCAGAAAAATAAGTCGATGACCTGGCCTCCACAGTCACCGGACCTGAACCCAATCAAGATGGTTTGGGGTGAGCTGGACCGCAGAGTGAAGGCAAAAGCATCTCTGGGAACTCCTTCAAGACTGTTGGAAGACCATCTCAGGTGACTACCTCTTGAAGCTCATCAAGAGAATGCCAAGAGTGTGCAATGCAGTAATCAAAGCAAAAGGTGGCTACTTTGAAGAACCTAGAATATGACATATTTTCAGTTGTTTCACACTTTTTTGTTATGTATATAATGCCACATGTGTTAATTCATAGTTTTGATGCCTTCAGTGTGAATCTACAATTTTTATAGTCCTGAAAATAAAGAAAACTCTTTGAATTAGAAGGTGTGCATGAGGAAGGGGGGGGGTTAAGTAGCTGAGTAAAGCAGAATAAAGGCCCTGCTTCAGGAATTGTATCTCAACTTGCTATTACAAAATGAGTGAGGAGGGTGCAAGGAAAAGGCTTAACAGGGAGGAAGAAGTACAAAAAAATAAAATAAATGCATGTCCACAACATGGTACACAAGGGGGGTGGGTGCTGGTAGAGCATGGCCATGTATACCAGGACAAGAGATGTGAATTATCTACAGGTCACCATTTCTAGCATGGCCTACCAATGACAAATGCTGCAGTGGAAAAAGAGTGGAAGTTGGGTAGGACTTGTAGGTGATATTAAATTTTAAATGCAAAATTTAGTAATAAATACACATATGTAACATGGCATAATATGCTGAATGCAGATAAAGTATTCCTGTAGTAAACCATATACTTACCAATATACTGTGAAGGTTTGTTAAGGTGACTACATCACACACAGTTTTCATCCGGTCAATTAATTTAAAAAAATAATTCACCATTTCTTCCTTCTTAATTATTTTTGCATAACGAGGAAAAGTTGGAGGAAGCAACCTCTGGTTGACCAAAGGCTCGAATCCCATCATAATTGGGTGATCTAAGCACAAAGAGGAGTTTTGTAGTCAGGGCTGACTAAACATACAGTGTGGTGAATCAAACAAAAACATTCCTGTCTTACATGTTTATCTATGGTGCCGAGTAGGCTGCCTGAAAAAAAAGGATCCATCATAGAATAATTTTCCTATATAAAATATTAATGAGCATTAAAAGGGATTGTACCATGAAAAGTATTCTACAGTTTTCAAACCACCACCTGAATCTGAACTGTTGTAATTGCAAGTAATTAAAAATTTAGCATAGCTACCGAGTTGTTCAATAAAATATATCTGTATAGCGCCACCTGTTTGTTTTTTCTTATTTCTTTGACATGCTCACTGAGAAGGCCGCACATGCTCAGTTGCATCTTTCAGCTGCCCCGAGCTGATAGGGAGAGCATGGACACGCCCCCTGAGCTGTGATCGGGACATATGGACACGCCCCCTGAGCTGTAATCAGGACATATGGACACGCCCCCTTAGCTGTAATCAGGACATATGGACACGCCCCCTTAGCTGTAATCAGGACATATGGACACGCTCCCCTTGACCTGTCAGCTTGCTATAAATCTAGCAGAGCAATGAGTGGGGAGATCTCTGGATCCATGTGAGGTATAGGGCTGGTTCTAGCTTTCTTAGAGATTGTCATACAAGTTTTTTTTTACATTAGGGTACTTTCACACTTGCGTTAAAGTTTTCTAGTATTGAGTTCCGTCCTAGGTGCTCAATACCGGGAAAAAAATGATTGGTTTTAGGGTCCATTCACACGTCCGCAATTCTGTTCCGCATGTTGCGGAACGGAATAGCGAACCCATTCATTTCTATGGAGCTACATGATGTGCTGCCCGGATACGGAAATGCGGACCCGCACTTCAGGATCCGCAATTCTGATCCCGAAAAAAATAGAAAATGCCTAATAAGAATAGGACATGTTCTATTAAGTGTCGGCTATGTGCGGTCCCCAAAATGTGCCGGAGTCAGTGTTTTGCGGATCCGTAAAACACACAAAGATGTGTGAATGGACCGTTATCCTAATGCATTCTGAATGGAAAGTAATCCGTTCAGTATGCATCAGGATGTCTTCAGTTCAGTCATTCTTATGGTATTTGGCTGGAGGAAATCCCGCAGCATGCTGCAGTATTTTCTCCATCCAAAATTCCGGGACACTTGCATTTTTTTTCCATTGAAATGCATTAATGCCGGATTCGGCACCAAGTGTTCAGGCAAAACTGATCCAGTTTTCTGGTCTGCGCATGCGCAGACCTTTAAAAATGCTAACAAAAGAGAGACGGATCCGGTGTTTCAATGCATTTATTAGACCGATCCGCATCTGGATCAGTCTACAAATGCTATCCGTTTGCACACAGATTTTCGGATCCGGCAGGCAGTTCCGGCTACAGAACTGCCTGCCAGATCTTCACAATGCAAGTGTGAAAGTACCCTTAGGTCATGGGATAAACCCTTTAAGTTGAAAATACCTCAACTTGTAATTAGTTCTGAACTCATACTGCTAGAACAAGACTTTACCTAGAAAAGTCAGGATGCGCTGCTGGAAATCTGTAAATCATGTTTTATGTATCGGACACAAACATCTTCTGGGTTCTCTGTAGTACGCAACAGAAAAATAAAAAAAAAGCCGCCCTCACCAGAGGCATCCTGGCTCAAGAAAGAGCAGTACAGACAATGTACTGTAAAGAAGCACTAGTGGAAGCCAATCAGTGCATACACTATTACCAGTGAATGCCCATGCGTATTGGCTTGATCTTCCAGCCAATCATATGTCCCACAGATTGGTACTGACTATGGTACTGCAAGTTAAATGTGGTTTCAAGTTACTATGGTCAGGACAATATTGTAACCTGTAGTCATTAATAATTACCAAGTCCTTTGGAGCTCCTAATGTTATTTGCTTCCAGAGCGGTGGCTCAGTGGAAGCACAGGTTAGGGCTCCTGGGTTAAAGTCTGACATGGGATTTCCTCCCACACTCCAAAAATATACTTATAGCAAATTGGTTTCCTGCCAAATTGACCCTAGTGTGTGCCTATATAGCAGCCACTGACTTCCCAGGGAGTCCCTGTGAGAAAAGAACATTACAAATGTTTGTCATTGTTTGCCAGCTAGGAGCCCAGCTATGCTTCACCCATTGCTCAAAAATAGGCAGTGCAGGAAGTGGGCGACACCTCCAGGTATCCATGCTCAGGGTAGATCCAGGTTGTGGTACTGGTGAACAGCTGGTAGTGCTTACTTACCATCATCATAACTAGCGTTTCCAAACTCTGGAGCCCAGAGAAGAGTACACTTATGTAGAACAAATACCAACTTATCTGAAAAATACCATGACATTTTTAACACATTATAAATAACCTATTTGGGAGCATTCTACATTTGCTTCCCGATATATATTTTTTAAATCACACCATGTATTCTACTTCCTGTCCTGGCTCTAACTTGCTTCTTTGGATGTTTATCACGGCAAACAGCATTGGCTAAGTAAGACCATTCACGGCAGCCACAGAGGGAAGGGAAAGAGTGCCTCAATTAGAGCACCACACATTACACAGAAAAGTGCAGTGCTCTTCTGTGGGCGTCTTTATCTAGGCCTATCAGGAGAACAATGGCAGGAGCAGATAACCGATAACATTTTTCCCTTACAGCAGCAATAAACTAAGGCCAGTATTACATTAAGCGATTATCCGGGCAATTGTGAGGAGGGAAGCGTTCCTTCCCGGCAATCGTTATGCCATCGCTCGTCCACATACTGAATAGTTGGTTGCCGGCAGCAGACCGTGATTAGAATAGACAGCACCATCTTGCGTCAGCAAAAGATAACTTTTAAACGTGCAGCAGTACTACACAGCAAGATCGTCGCTAATGAACGTTCCTACGAAAACTTGTTACCGATGATTTGGCTGACAATCAGCCAGTATACTACTGCCTTCAGAATGGGTTACATATATATAAAGGAGTTTAATGTCTCTGTGCCAACTGCTAAAGGACACTATTCTGTATTTAATTTTCAATGACATCATGCTGCTGAAACAAAAGAAAAAAAAAAGAAAAAAACGGGCAAAAATTCTTTAAAAAAGTTGTTTTCTATGAATATTAAGTTTTAAAAAAAAATACCCTTTGTGACACAACTGTGCCTTTAAAGGTGTTGTCTCACATCAGCAAATAGCATTTATCATGTAGATAAAGTTAATACAAGGCACTTCCTAATGTACTGCGATTGTCCATATTGCTTCCTTAGCTGGCTGGATTCAGTTTTCCATCACATTATACACTGCTTGTTACCATGGTTATGACCATCCTGTAATCCAGCAATGGTAGCCAGGATCACGGGAGTGCACATAGGCTGGTGCTTTTTCCTACAAGCACTGCCATCTCTGTTGGATTGTAGGGTGGTCGCAACCCCTGGAAACTATCAGTGTATAATGTGATGGAAAAATTAACAATCACAATACATTAGTAAATGCCTTGTCATGATAAATGCCATTTGCTTAAAGGGGTTCTGCAGTTCTTTTAAACTGATGACCTATCCTCTGGATAGATCCTCAGCATCTGATCGGCAGGGTTCCGACACCCGAGACCCCTGCTGATCAGCTGTTTGAGAAGGGAGCGGCGCTGGCAGTAGCGCCGTGGCCTTCTCACTGTTTACCGCAGGCACATTGATGTCACGACCAGTATAACTGGCTTGGGAGCGGCTAAACTACATTTAAGTGAACGTCACTGGGCGTGAGGGAAACCAAGAGAAGACCACGGCGCTACTGGAGCGCCGCTGCCTTCTCAAACGGCAGATCGGCAGGAGTCCCGGGTGTCAGACCCCCACGATCAGATGCTGAAGATCTATCCAGAGGATAGATCATCAGTTTAAAAGAACTCCCGAAGCCCTTTAAGTAAGACAACCCCGTTATGGATTAAGAGTACCTTAAATTTAAAGTAGTTGTCTAACCACATGTCCCTGTTTGGGATCCCACTCTATAAGCCAAGGTGGAAAGCAGCTAATGAAGAGACTCTAGGGAGACAGCCTGTCCGTATATTACATATTCGGCCAAGCATTTGTTATGGTTTGTATATTAGCAAAAAGCAGAGGGGAAATAGAGTTTTAGATCAGAGATCCAAAAGTTGATTAGCTCAAAGCGTTGTTTTAATGCACACAAAGACCAGTAGGGGCTCCGGTGAGTTAAAATTAGTAATCACCGAAGTCTTGTGAAACTTCAGTGAATAACTTCTGCATTAAATTTTTAATCTTGAAAAACATTTTAAAACAGGAATCCAAAGTCTGCTTCGGTACAGACTGGTACCTCGGATCCAAGTTTCAAAAAGATACAAAAAAGTTAAAAATCAAATCCCGAAGTTATTCACTGAAGTTCAGAGAGACTTTGGTGATAATGAATTTCCCTCGCCGGAGCCAATACATTTCAATGCTGTACGGAGACGAATCGACTTTGGATCTATGATCCAAAGCTCTATTCACTCAACACTAGAAGTAACACATGACTGCAGGACTGCACCTGATTTGCTTCTCATGTTGTACATAAAAGATGGATATACAATAAGGTTTTTTTGGTGCAGATTTGTACAAAGCCTTTACTACACAATGTCGAACATTTCTGCTTAACTGGTTCTCACCTCCTTTGGTGGTGTCATTCTGGGCTTGAATGCCAAGCGAAAGGGAGTTCTGAATAGCAGCGAGTAGGTCAGTGGCTTGGCTTATTAGCTTTGATGCCTCGACTACTGCACTTGTCTAGAAATAAGAGATCAAACATTTAATTAAGCAACAGTATTGCTAGATCTCACATACAAACCACTAAATAATAAAAACCTTACCTCCTTCTTTGTAAAAGCCATTAATACAGTAAGCAAAACACGAGTAAACTTGACTCTGCTGAATACTGCTAAGCACTGCTGGTGCTGAAAAAAGGAAACGAATAATAAATGCAGCAAATCCTATTAAAACTCATATGCAACCTTTTTTTGCAACAACAGATGTATACAAGTTAAGCTCCTTTCACATTGTGTTTGGCAGAAATGTGTCTGGAGTATTTCCTGAAAAATACTGCACACATACTCCACTGTGAAGGCATACAGTGGCATCTATCGCCCATAGGGTTCTATGTTGAAAATATATACCATGCAGTATAATGTTTTTCACTGCATGGAGTTGCACAGCAGACTGCGCTATTCCATAAAGCAGAAAAAAAAAATATATTTAAAAAACAGGGACCAAAATGACACCCTTGGCCTCAGTTGGGTGAATGATGCCTATGGATACGTTTTATATATGCACTGGGCAAAAGGGAGTGTGAAAACCAGACATTAACCCCATGCAGTTAGTAAACCGGCCTCTATTACCAGGAAACTTTCATTATTGTGTAGGTTTTTTGTCAGTAAAAGTTTCCTGAAGGTGGGAAGCGTTAAAAACTCTGATGATTCTGTCTGAACAATATTTTCTTACTTACATTCCTTCAGTTAGTGATATTACCTCAAGCTCTACTTCAGGATCTCTTGCTTCACCTTGTCTACTCCTGGTACTCTAAAATATGTGGGAAAAAACTCAATCACTTTTTAATGTTTTGGACAAGAACTGTTCACTTAAAGGGGTTGTCTCACTTCAGCAAGTGGCATTTATCATGTAGACAAAGTTAATACAAGGCACTTACTAATGTATTGTAATTACCCATATTGCCTCCTTTGCTACATGTACACGACCGTGCCGTGTTTTGCTGCCCGCAAGTTGTGGGTCAACAAAAACACAGATATCGCCCGTTTGCGTTACGCAATTTGCGGAATGGAACAGAATGGGTTGAACATAACAGAAATGCCTGTTCTTGTCTGCAAAACAGACAAGAATAGGACGCTCTTTTTTTTGCAGGGCCGCGGAATGAAGCAACAGATGTGGACAGCACACGTAGTGCTGTCTGCATCTTTTGCAGCCCCACTGAAGTGAACGGATCCACATCCAAGCCGCTAAAAATGCTGCTCAGATGCAGACTCAAACAACGGTTGTTGAAGTGAAACAACCCCTTTAACTCTATAATGAGCAATCCCCATACAGTGCTTTGTTTCAGAGAGTCATACACATATGGAGCGGGATTAAAGCTCCTGCAAACAAGCAGGAGCTGGTGACACCAGGCAGAGCAGAACTGCAGGGTCTTAGACCCTGAATAGCACTGCCTGTATACAATGCCCAAGGGCGTTGTATTCCCCTGTAACTGGGGCTCCTTAGAGGGAGAATAGCCCCCATAGTAACCACAGTCCACACAGGACCGGAAGCATAACGTGCCATCTACATGTATTTCAACACTGACGGTGTGTATACGACATGTCACACTTCTGGGCCAGTGCAGCCCTGTAGCACAGGAGAAGATAGATCAGCACTGGTATCCAGTATATTACTTTCAGCTTCTCTACCAGCTTCAGAATGGAAAGAAAGGTATAGAACATAAACTAATATTCTAGTAATCTCTTTGGATTAAAACGGAATAAAAGCAATCAGGGACTTACTGCAACTGAAAATCAAAACTAGAGCATATGGAAGCTACCTTAACTCTCCTTTGCAAATCTTCTTCGACGTCTTTTAACATCCCTGGTGTTAAAAATATAAAAATTTTGATTAGGATAAAAAACACACAAAAAATAAATTGCATAACTACACAAGAAATAATATAAAATACCTGTAACTCTGAGATCTGTTACATTATTAGCCATTTTAAACCCATAGGTCATGGACTGGAAGTCTTCCTATAAAGAAAAATACTAGTGACTTCTTATGCTTCCTTTAAAACACGAGTATATTGTTCTTTAACCATCAGATGGCTAACCTCTTCAAATACAGCAGCTTTGTTCACTTTTTCTCTAGCAATATCACATATCTTCAGGATTCCTAGTGCAAATGCTTTCATAGCTGGGTCTTCTATGAAATCAGGATTATGTACATAGAGGCACGTGAATACAGTCTGTGCTAAGGAATGACCCTCCAACCAGGTTATCTGTGGTAAAAAAAAAAAAAAAAAGTCAATATAGGAAGAAATGCTACAAAGCATGCAGACTGGTCTAAAGGCCCCTTTACATGGCCTGATATAGTAAGTTTTCCTTCCCAACAATCGCCTGCTCATGAGTGGGGGAGAAAGCTGCATTAACATGCAGTGATCACCTCCACCATATGGGGAGGAGCGATCGCTAATGCCATAGCTCGTCCCCGTACAGAACCAATGCTGGCAGAGAAGGGCTATTTAGGTAACTGCACCAATGATCCTATTACCTGATGAACGAGCATTTTGCATCCTTCAGAGATAATCTGCCCAAACATCGGGCAACGTAATGGGCCCTTACATTTACAGCCAGTGGCGTAACTAGAAATGACTGGGCCCCACAGCAAATTTTTTAATGCTTCCCCCTCCCAGCAACTTCTTTGCAACCCCCACTCCTGCGGCTAGTTAAGATTGCTCTCTCAGATGAGGCCCTGCAGCCACTCATTCCGTATCCTACAAATATATACTGTAAGTCATGTCACTGTATATACTGATACTGTACACATGTCATTGTATAATACCGTTTAGGGGGCCCTGACAAAATCTTTATCCTCCTCCTGGGTGGGCCCCAAAGCAGCCGCTTCCCCTATAGCTACGACCCTGTTTACAGCACTGGGTACAAAACAATTGAACTGTTGATTATTAAGGGACTGTCTGTGTTAATATAAAACGCTGGTCAGACAGGGAAGGGGCTAAAACAACATAAGACGTCATCCTCCCCAGCTCAAACTCACTCCACTCCATCGCTGCCGTTCTGGCCCTCCTGGGCCAAGATTTCTTTACATAGCTACACCAGCGACATGTCTGTATACTTGGCCGCTGCAGCCAAACACTGGCCTTAGCTATCTTGTGCCAAACTGGTGGGTAAAACTTATTTCAACGCGTTGCATGATTTTATTATTTTTTTTAACTATAACATAAAAATAATGTAATACTTACCAAGCAACAAAAACATGTATCCATAATTCCAATTAAATCTGGCCACGTTAAATCCTTAATTTTAATGCTTCCATCCTTTTGGGGGGGGGGAAAAAAAACAAAAAAAACTAGCAACTCTGTCAGCTAAAGTAAAGTAACATAACTATATATTTGACAAGAAATACAACTTGTAAATAAATGTGGCCAGTAAATTTTCATGTGAATCTACAGCATGTATAAGATTGGTGATTTTTAAAGACGACCTGTCACTGCTTCTAACATAGCTGTTTTAGCAACTATATGAATCCCTACAATATTAGGAATTCTGGAGCATCGATTCTTATGACTCTATGTTGTGCCATTCCTTTATTATTCCTGCTAGAAGTCAAGAACGAATTGCTAGCAGTTTGCAATGAAGGTCCAGATGGGTGTTACTAGTTTGGGGGGGGGGGCTGCACTGTCTGACACTATCCAATCAATGATGCCAGTGTCAGACTGTGCAGGGACACCCCCCCTCCCCAACTTGTAACACAAAGATGTACCTTCATTACTTCTAGTAGAAATAATAAAGGAATAGAACACAGAGCCGTAAGAATAGCTGCTCCAGAATTATTATTACACGGGGATACAAGTGGTTACCAAAAAGACAAGTCAGGAGAGGTGACAGCTCCTGTTTAAAGTGGTTTTCAATCAACAGCTTATAATGGTCTCACCTTGTTAATCCCTGCTGCCCTCGTACTGACACTTTCCTAGTCTCCCATCAGTCTTCGCTTACCGGACTCTAGCAATGAAGTGGCTGCCACGACGATGTGTCTACCAACAGTAGTGCAGTTCTGACACTACATCACTAGAGCAAAATGATCAGAGACTGTTGGGGGAACAGGGACACATTGGCATGAAAGCGGCAGGGAATAGAAAAAGTGAATATTATTACTTTTGTTATTTTAGACCATTGCACACTGTTTGTAAAGAAAAACTTTAAGGATTGGGGAAAGTACATAATGGAATTACTGCTGTGTACATAACGCCAACATATTCCACTGCGCTGTACCAAGATGGTCACTGCACACATTAGTCCTCAATAGCAGTGACGGAGCAAAGTACTGAAAATTTTGATTCGGCTGCATCGCCAAACGTTGCAAAAAAATTAGCTTCATGACGAATTACTTCATCTCGGAGCGCATTTCTTTGTAAGTAGTGGGTGCAATGACAGGTGGCGTGTTCATAGCAGATAGCAGCATCTGACGGCATTAATACAATGTAAAAGAATTTTTTTTTTAAATGAATAAAATCATACTTCCCCTCATTTATTTGATCGTGAAGAGCCAGCTGCCACCATCTTGATTCAAGTTCTAGCGTGAAATCTCGCACGGCATGTAATGACGTCATCACGTTGGCCGGCGTGGTGACATCATACATCAAAGCGCACAGTATTTTGTACAAGATATTCAATCAAGATGGCGGCGGCCAGCTCTTTGCTCTTAAACAGATAAGCTAAGTTATGATTTATTTATTTTTGTTCCGCCATTCAGGGAAAATCGATTCTCAACCCTGAAGCATGAGGAATCTCGGCTTTGCGGTAAATCAAATTTTCCCTGAAATTCGGATTGGATTTCACTTTGTGGGGTTTGATTCGCTCAACCCTACTCAATAGGACTACAAATCTAAATTACCTACACCCATCAAGATTTTTGGCTAATTTTGGCACAAACTAACCTTCATAGCCTGCTCAAAATTCAGAACCTTTCGATTAACCTGATTTCCAATCATCCCAGCATCCATCTTAGGATCCATCATTTCAATGGCTGACATGGCTTCAAAAAGGCCAAAGCTAGAAGTCAAAAAGGAAAATGTTACTATGTCATCAATGTAATTTTACATTACTGTCACACTTCTACTTACAGCTTGTCGTGAAGCAGCTCGCCCAGCTTCAACTCTGCAAGGAAGAAATTACATCTTACTTTTAAGCCATAGTTCAGAAAACATTTCATTAGCAGGATACGAACAACTCAATACATTTCCTGTAGAAATTCTTATTATAGAATCAAAAAAATTAGCTTCTATGCATTACTTTCTTTTGCTAGTATTGCCACTTCTAAATCTTCATTTCTCCAGCACACTGCACCAAACTGCGTTCAGTCTGATCTTGCAGCAATACTGTCCACGAGCTTATCTCGTAACCGTGTGGTCTCAACCGAAGATAAAATGGGCATTGGATATAGCAGGGAAGACTGTTTTTGTGGTAAAAAAGGTGGAACAAAGAGTCTTTACACAACCTTAAAAGGTGATAAAGTGTATGAAACTATCCTTTTTTATCCCCAAAAATCACCCACACAATTATCTTTTAGTGGTAATGCAACAATTTGCCTGACAATCTATTACAAGATCACACTCACAAATTTTTATATGATACTCTGCGCATCTGAAGGGTTGTCATTCGAATGTTAATGACTCAAATGAAACAACATTTGCTGCTCAATAGAATTGATTATCTACTTGTGTAAGTAGAAGATATGTTATGTTGTCTCCTCCAAAGGAACATCCAACATTTGAATATGTGGAAATCAAATATCATCTAGATAAAGGTCCCTTTACACTGCTCAATTGAGCAGATGATTGTTGGGAAGGAACGCTTCCTTCCTGACAATCGGCTGCTCATCAGTGAAAGAGACCTCAGCCATTACATGCAGTGATCCCCTCCATAGTATGCAGAGGAGAGATCACCAACGCCATTGCTCGTCCCAGTACTGAATTATTGTTTGCCAGGCAGTAGAGTGCTGTTTAGATAGCATGATCTGCTGTGGCGAAAGATAATTTAGGTGACCGCATGAACGATCCAATTACTCAATGAATAAGCATTTTGTTCATTTATTGAGTAATAGGAGGTCCCATTACACCGGCAGATTATTCTACAAATGCTTGACGCAATTATCTGCCCAAACATTGGGCAGTGTAAAGGGACCATTGAGCAAGCAAATCCTGAGAGGTATGTATCCACAGCACTGGGGTGGTGGTATGGTATGAAGACACATACCAGCCAGATGCAGGCCTCTCTTTTCGACTCCATCAGGTGAATGGAAACCTGAAGGTATGTAGAAATGCAGCCTAAGATACATTTAATAGGTTAACAAGTAGGAGACGGATGGATTGGAGAATGACTGCAGGATCAGACTACCACCATACGGACACAAAGCGCATTTGCTATATGCGGACTGGTTTCCTTTGCCATTTAGATGCATTGAGGAACTAAAATGAAAACTTTAGAAGATAGACCTGTCTGGGTATTAATGGTTTTAAAAATAATACAAGGGATACTTGTAGTGTAGCAACAATTCACAGGCAAGTATTCCAGGCTTGGCAAACTTTCCTACAGCACTGTAGACAATTACCGCTACACGCATCTCTGAATTCCTGGGTTATATCTATCCAGCTTGCATTGGTCTTCCCCATCTTGTCTGGCATGGAGATTTCCCATCCGGAATCATCATCTTCAACTGATGCTTTCATCACCATGACCGTGGTCACTAAGAGTAAAGATGGACACAACACACAATTAGGTTACATGCAGTAGCTGTGTATTACATGACTGTACATCTGGTCAGGGAAACCTTTCCCATAGTGGGGTTTTTATGGTTTCGCTCCAATGGCCCTACTTTCTCCTGGGGCTCATTCACATAACATAGGCCTGGGTGGGATTTGTACAGTTATTACAGTTCTGTGCAGGCGATCGGTTCCATTTATGAATGGACACAAAACGTGAAGTAATAGTGCATGTCTACCATCACACACACACTGTAGTGAACATTAAACCGCTTCTCTGCCCCAAGATGCCCAACTTACCCGAAATTGTTCTTGAACTAGTATAAGGAGTATTAAAACTGATGTGGTACCAGTCAAGAAGGTTGTACCGAATGCTACGTTTTCTCCAACCACATAACCGTACATGCCCCATACATAAGCACACTGCATACGTCTTAAGCCCCATGTCCGCCCCCGTTCACAGCAGGACCAAGTTTACCCAAGGTTCCCTTTATCTGGGCCTCCTGGTACCCGGTAGTGGGTTAGAAAGCGTCCATCAGATTCCTTCTCTCCGTATCAGACAATGTTGTTTCATCAACTGCCTTCATTTGGGAAAAAATCTGTCAGAGGCTTTTTCTTTGTGTCTTTCCAGGTCTAATAAGGCTGGATTCACATCACGTTTTTGCCATATGTTAAATGTGCACAAAAAAAAAATAAAAAAATACATGTGTTAAAGAATGCCTCAGAGTCAGACTGATGCCATACAGTGGCACCCGTCAAAAAAAAATAAAAATTATTCACATACATGTTTTTTTGCTGGACTTTGCAGGATGGAAAAGCATAGTACACTACGCTTTTGGATCCTGCAAAGAAAACGTATACGTTAACATACTTTTTTTTTTTTTTACAATGGAATTGTATGGCATCTGTCTGAGGGGTCCGTTATTTTTGTGTACATTAAACGTATGATAAAAAAAAGTGATGTGAACCCAGCCCAACCCATCCATCCATCCATCCATAAAAGATGCTTCATAGTGCCCACTACTTCCTCCACGGTCAGAGAGTTAAAGGGGTTCTCCTGGAATTAAGAAAATGAAAATACTTAAATATTACGTCATAAATATATTACCAAATACCTTTTATTAGTTTTAATGGCTCGTTTTGTCTGGGGGGCAATCATTAGGAGAAATAAAATGGCCGCCATCCTATTAGTACACACAAAACCCGTCCTCCTCCTCTCTACTTGTCAGGGATTATGATCCTGAATACAGCTGATAAGATCTTCAGCTCAATCTCTGAAGGAAAGGAGCTCATTAGGAGACATGAAGTACAGGGAGGATGGACAGGACAGACTGTGGTAATGGAGACTGCATACAAGTGCTGCTGCTCATTATCACATCCCCACCTCCTCTATGTACTTCATGTCTCCTCATGAACTCCATTCCTACAGAGATTCAGCTAAAGCTCATATTAAACTGTATTCAGGATCATAACCCCTGATAAGCAGAGCAGAGAGGAGGATGAGGCAGCTCTTTACCTCAGTGCTCTGAAGTAACTTGTCCTGCTGTGGTATTAGGACAGGTTTTTGGTGTACTAATAGGACAGCGGCTATTTGGTTTTACCTAATGATTTGCTCCCTAGACAAAACGAGCCATAACAACTAATGAAAGGTATTTGGAAATATATTTATAATGAAGTAATATTTAAGTATTTTCATTTTCTTAATTCCTGGAGAACCCCTTTAAACCTGTATTAGACAGGCAGATTATGCAGGTGATTGTCAGGAGGGGAGCGCTCCTTCCCGGCAATTGCCTGCTCGTCAGTGGAGGAGACAGCTGCTATTACATGCAGCAATCTCCTCCACAGCATGTGGAGGATTGATTGTTATGCCATCACTCGTCTCCATACTGAATCATTGTTTTCGCGATTAGACAGCACAAACTATGAACCTGTTGAAAGATTGGGATTAACCAATGAATGAGCTCGTTTATCAGGTAAACGTTGCCAATTTTACACTGGCAGATCATTGGTAACGAGCGTTACTATGAACGCTCGTCAGTCGCGATCTGGCAGACAATGATCTAATACACCCTTTAGACTGTAACCAATGCCTCAAAATGCATTTCTTAACCGTTAATAAAACTAAGTGGACTCCCTTCTTCGCTACAACATCTGAGGCCTCAGCTTCTTGATCTCTAGGGATCTAGTGAACGACACATTACTGTGGGGTTAGACATACTTCTTTTATATACTGAAGAGCCTTTTGTCATAAGGATTGTAATTTGGGACATTGCCACAAACCATGGGGCAGAGCTGCTTTTTGTAGATTACAATTGGGCTCCATCAAAGCCTCATTTACACGTCCGTGAACCACGGACCGTGTGATACCGGCCTGGATTTCTTCAGAGTGCAGGAGCGCACTGAGTCATTGGTTTCTATGACGCCGTGCGCTTCCTGCTGCCGCACAGTAATACACTGGTATAGATCATACCAGTGTATTACTGTACTGTGGCGGCAGCAGGAAGCGCACAGCGTCATAGCAACCAATGACTCTGAAGAAATCCAGGCCGGTATCTCACGGTCCATGTTTCACAGAGGTGTACATGAGGCTTAAGGTGGTGGGAAGGCACATCCCTCGAGGAAAGGTCAAAGGCGTATGCAGCCTTATGCATTAGGCCTCTTTCACACGACCGTGACGGATTGGCTCCGGATGTGTTCAGTGAAACTAGCACCATTTTGCAAGCAAGTTCAGTCAGTTTTGTCTGCGATTGAGTTCAGTTGTTCAGGTTTTTCAGCGCGAGAGCAATGCGTTTTGATGCGTTTTTCACACGCGTTGTAAAAAACTGAACGCATCGCGCCCGCACTTGCTTCCCGATGCAATGCGTTTTTCACTGAAGCCCCATTTACTTCTATGGGGGAAGGGGTGCGTGAAAAACAGAATATAGAACATGCTGCATTTTTGACGCAACGCAGAACTGATGCTCATGCACACAAACTAGGGGTGCACCGAAATGAAAATTCTGGTCCGAAACCGAAAATTCAGGATACCCCTTGACCGAAACCAAAACTGCCTTTTTGCCCAAATACTTTTAAAAGACCCCCCACCCCATAACAGTGCCATCCACAGACCCCCACCCACCCCATAACAGTGCCATCCACAGACCCCCCCCACCTCATAACAGTGCCATCCACAGACCCCCCCACCTCATAACCGTGCCATCCACAGACCCCCACCCACCCCATAACAGTGCCATTCACAGACCCCCCCCCCCCCCCCCATAACAGTGCCATCCACAGACCCCCCCCCCCTCCTTCATTCAGAAAGTAGGCCGGGCACATGACGTCAGTCGTGACGCTGCCGCTCGTCTGCCCGGCCGGCCAGCATTAAGATAACAGCCCTGTGAGTAGGATGTGGCTATATTGAATGTTCTACTGCAGAGGGGGCCTCATGAATAGAATCCTTATTAATTGCACACTTTTTATAACTACTGGAGCTGGGGGCCGGAGCACAGTGAACGCACCGGCCCCCAGCTCCTCCTCCCAGTCCCTCCCCGCTATTTTCTGCCGATATGTACAATTATCGGCCGAAATGGATTAGGTGCATTTTCGCCCGATATTTTCGGCTGCCGGAATTTCGGTGCACCCCTAACACGAACCCATTGAAATGAATGAGTCAGGATTTAGTGCGGGTGCTATGCGTTCACCTCACGCGTTGCACGCCTTATACGGAGCTGCATTTCCCTCCAGCTTTCTCTACTAATCACCATTCTTATCTTTCCCATGCCTTCCCTCATCATTGTCTCTTAACTCTACTTCCCATTGAAACACCATTGCTGTGGTCTTAAAGGGGTTGTGTCATCTCAGACAGTGGCTGCACATCACTAGGATATGCACCCATTGTCGGATAGGTGCATGTCCCAAAGTTGGGACCCGAACCTATTCCATAAACGGAGCCTTGAAAGTCACGGAGGGCGCACTGCGCAATAGAGGATGCCCTCCATTCATTACTATGGGGCCGACGGAAACAACCTAGCGATATGCCCCCATTGTCAGAGATGGGAATAGCCCTTTAATGGATTGGGTGTTCTAGAGTCTAGGATACATGTCAGATAATGGCATTGCACGATAATTGGTGCCAATTAAAGCCGCAAACCAGGCCTGTCTATCATGGTCTCCTCATCAAATGCTTTTTTCCACAGTTTCATCAACTCCTCTCAGTGATCGCTGCCTCTTTGCCAACCAACCCCTGCTTGCCTTGTCCTGTCCCATACTATGTGCCAGGCTGCATGCGCAGTAGACGGCTGATATTGCGCATGCCCTAGGGAAGCGCTGTCTCCCCGAGGTTGCCCGTCTGCAATGGTCATGATGGCAGCGCAGGGGGAGGAAATAGCTGTACAACCCTCTGCCTTCTACACGGTCAGTTATTGGTGCAATTAAAGCAAAGGCCTAGAAAACTATTTTAATGTTGAGGTGCAGAGTCAATGAAGTTTAATATCTCAATTTCAAGGATTAGCACACACAAAAAAAGTCACATTTAAAGGGGTATCACCATGTCAAAGTGCTGGCATTTCCCTAGAATATGCCCTCACTTTATAGTCAGTGGGTGTCTGACATCTGGGACCCTGTCAATCTTGAGAAAGGAGACACATGAATCAGGGCTGCGGTCCCTTCGTTGTTTCTCCATGTGAAATGACGCTTCGGAAAAGAGAAGGCCCGCAGCTGTGACACAGTCTTATAATAGCTGGGGGTCCCAGAGGTAGGACCCCCGCTAAGCATTGAATCTAAAGATTACTTACATTGCCATGGTGAGACTTGGGGGATAAGCTGGGCATCAAACTATTGGGCATGTTAGATAGATATCCAACAGGAGTGAACTTTGTTTCCCTGCCACCAAATACATTATAGATCCAAGCAGGGCCGGTGCAAGGATTTTTGCCAACACAAGCGAAGCTACATTTTGGCGCCCCCCTCCCCCCCACCCCCTTCTCCTCTCTGTGGTCCTGGTATCTTCTCTCTGCTTCAGACAATGGCTGGTTTAAGGACCATATTTTTCGCCCTCTAAGACACACTTAGGTTTTAGAGGAGGATAATAAGAAAAAAATATTTTCCATTACAGCTCAGGTCAGACCAGCAATCAGACCCCCAATGTTAATCAGACCTCAGATCAGAACCCCATGTCAGACATCACCCCCCAGCCATCAGCCCCCAATGTCAGCCATCAGACCCCCATGTCACATTTCTCCCCCTCCATGTCACATTTTTCCGCCCTCCCCCATAATCTAATGTACATGAAGCGTAACAGCCAGTTATCTAGGCCCAGGACAAAGCGACACTAACCTACTCCCCACCAGGGCCAACAGTCCCTGATGTGTATTCGCCACTGCAGTCAATCTGACCTCAGAGGTGAGTGTCTTCAAGTGGTACGTGCACCAGCTAGGGACAGCGATTGGCTACAGCGGTGCATGCGACTCCGACTAGACGTTTACATGACTAGAGACTGAAAGGGGCCTGGACTGGGTCCTTTGCCCTGGAAAGTTGCAGTGTTAAATATAGTGCTGTCCGGGTCCTATATAAAATTTGGGTTAAAGCTGGAGAATCCCTTTAAAGGGGTTGTCCCATCGGGTACATGGACAGCATATCACTAGGATAGGCTGTCACTGACAGACATGAACTCCTGGGACCTGCTCCTATCCCCAGAACGGGGCTCGCTTCTCATGCACCGCTATGGGAGTTCTGAAAGTAGCCGATTGGGAAAAAAAAATATTACGCTGCGAATACCAGAAGAAATCCTCCATGTGTTACCTGCGGCAACGCGGTCAGAAAATCCGCACATAGCCCGTGCTGTCAGCTTGTATTGGCAGACATGCTAGGCTGGGCATTTACAGCTTACATGCATGGTTTGGGCCCTGATCAGTGGGGCTAATAGCAAAAGGCCGCTCGTCCTGGAAACCGCGCCAGCTACGTGGATTCATTCTCATTTCCATCAATGGACAGGTCATGTTAGGCATTTTTACTGCAGACAGAGGTGTGGAAAACCGCAGGAAAAACCCCAGCATGTGAATATGCTCTAACGACCCTCATCAGTGTATGGCCACCACACATACTACAGGCTGAGCGCCCCCTAGCGAGCCGAGTTCCCCCCTAATGTCCGCACACACTGCTCTCGGTGGGAGAAGTCATGCAGGGGACATGTTCTGCACATGATGTTACTTCCTGACAGAACGCTGGTGACAATGACACTAACAGCTGAGGACAGCGCCGCTTCCTACAGCCCGTCACCGCCACCATGTCCTGCCTGGACCCGCTCGCCGTCATTACCCTCCTGCCATACCTCAGCAGTCAGCTCAGCTCTTCCGCCGCTTCCCGCAGCCGCTGTCTCCACGTTACGCAGCACAGAAGGCCCGGCGTGATGACGTCACGGTAGGCGGGTTTCTCCTCTAAGGCCATGCTTTACTGACTACCAGAAATGGAGATGACATACTGTGGCTCTAGGAAGTGAGGCTTACATTGTGTATGCGGTCAAAATGCAATATATTACACGTGACGTTCAGAGGAAAATACCGCGAGATTTCACGCTTTCGCGATTTCCTTGTGTCACTTGTCAGCTGCCTGTCAGTGAGCTAGCCCCTGGAACTTCTGGTAGCAGTGGGAGATCTGACAGAAAGGAGTAGCTCGCTGGAAGTAACCAATCAGAGCTCAGCTGATAGTAACCAATCAGATCTCAGCTGGAAGTAACCAGTCAGATCTCAGCTGGAAGTAACCAGTCAGATCTCAGCTGGAAGTAACCAATCAGATCTCAGCTGGTAATAACCAGTCAGATCTCAGCTGGAAGTAACCAATCAGATCTCAGCTGATAGTAACCAATCAGATCTCAGCTGGAAGTAACCAGTCAGATCTCAGCTGGAAGTAACCAATCAGATCTCAGCTGGTAGTAACCAATCAGATCTCAGATGGAAGTAACCAATCAGATCTCAGCTGGTATTAACCAGTCAGAGCTCAGCTGGTAGTAACCAATAAGATCTCAGCTGGAAGTAACCAATCAGATCTCAGCTGGTATTAACCAGACAGATCTCAACTGGTAGTAACCAATCAGATCTCAGCTGGAAGTAACCAATCAGATCTCAGCTGGAAGTAACCAATCAGATCTCAGCTGGTAGTAACCAATCAGATCTCAGCTGGTATTAACCAATCAGATCTCAGCTGGTATTAACCAATCAAATCTCAACTCGTATTAACCAGTCAGATCTCAGCTGGTAGTAACCAGTCAGATCTGATTGGTTACTATCAGCTGAGATCTGACTGGTTACTACCAGCTGAGATCTGAATGGTTACTATCAGCTGAGATCTGATTGGTTACTACCAACTGAGATCTCATTGGTTACTTCCTGCTGAGAACTGATTGGTTACTACCAGCTGAGACCTGATTTGTTACTACCAGCTGAGATCTGATTGGTTACTTCCACCTGAGATCTGATTGGTTACTTCCAGTTGAGATCTGATTGGTTACTATCAGCTGAGATCTGATTGGTTACTTCCAGTTGAGATCTGATTAGTTACTATCAGCTGAGATCTCCGCGGCTTGCATACACGCCTTGGTTGGTGTAGTGCCGTGTAAGTACAATCTGTGCACTGCAGGGTAAGGCTACTTTCACACTTGCGTTCAGAGCGGATCCGTCTGGGGTCTGCCCAGACGGATCCGCTCATATAATGCAGACGATGGGATCCGTTCAGAACGGATCAGTCTGCATTATATTGTAGAAAAATTCTAAGTGTGAAAGTAGCTTCAGGCGGATCCGTCCAGACTTTACATTGAAAGTCAATGGGGGACGAATCCGTTTGAAACTTGAGCCATATTGTGTCAAATTCAAACGGATCCGTCCCTATTGACTTACATTGTAAGTCTGGACGGATCCGCTTGCCTCCGCACGGCCAGGCGGACACCCGAACGCTGCAAGCAGCGTTCAGGTGTCCGCCTGCTGAGCGGAGCGGAGGCTGAACGCCGCCAGACTGAGGCATTCTGAGCGGATCCGCATCCACTCGGAATGCATTAGGGCAGGACGGAAGCGTTCGGGTCCGCTTGTGAGCCCCTTCAAACGGAACTCACAAGCGGAGCCCTGAACGCTAGTGTGAAAGTAGCCTAAAACAACCGTACGGATTTACACCATTTTAGTTTTTTCGGTTGCAGGATATCCACAAATAAGACATTTGCAGCCCTCGGTGCTTTTTCTAAAAGGAGAAGGAGAAAAGAAAAAAACTGTTTGTATACCGTCTTTTTATGACACGCACGGTCCGAACCATATATATATATATACTCCGTGAAAGTGTGATTGACCCCACAACACTCCTCGGACCTGCAGCGCAGCATTTTTGCGGACTGGTGATTAGACAATTTTCTTTTGTACTGGGTGTAATTACACCTGCTCACCGCTGCAGAGGCCGCGGCGAGGAGGCGCGTGCCACCTCTTCATACAGCTGATTCGCGGGGGTGTGGGACCCCCGCCGATGTTATATTGATGACCTATGCTGAGGATAGGTCATCGAAATTAAAAGCCCGGAGAACCCCTTTAAGGTCTTTAAAAGGAAGTCTGTCACAGACGTTCCACTGATTAAACTACCATCAATGTCCATCAGCAATGTCCATCAACATACCTGAAGGACGTTTTGGAGTCATTGAATGTCCAGGAAAATCATTCTGCCTAATGGATATAATCTGCACAGGAGGCACTGAGGCAGTAGCACACAAAGGGAAATGTGGTGCGCAGGTGCGAGAAGCTCAGCAGAGGGCACCTGCGCAAGATTTGGAGCCTCATCACCCTGAGGTCAGGGGAGAAGGGAGGAAGCCTTGGTAGGTTATGGGAGGAGCAGATATAGGAGAAAGGGGGCAGGCTTGGGCACTTTGAATAGAACAGCCTGTCCAACTGGGCATTTGGGAGCTGATTTGCATAGGAATAAAAGTTATTTTCCTGGATATTCAACGACCACCATAATGTCATAAAGGTATGTTGGACATTGCTGGTAATTTAGTGTAAGTCTGTGACAGACTCCCTTTAAGCCCTTCAGCACCACCACCGTATATGTATGTTGGAAGTGCGGGATTTAAAAATGGCCCCAGGTTTTTATTGGCGATCGCAGATATTTAACCAAATATGATCATGGCATCTAAGAGCTGAAAAACCCAGGAGCCCAGGGTCGGAACACCTTCTCCTCGCTGAGATCGGGGAAGGCAATACTTACTAATAATAGGCCTGAGGTTGTACAAGGCTACTGGTCCTATTACAAGTATTTTCCAATGTTGGCCTGCAGATGGCAGCACTGCAATGGAGTATACAGACGTTTCTACAGTCCTGCTCATCGTTATTGGCCCCAATGAAGTTTAAGGCTGCTTTCACACTAGCGTTCGGGTTTCCGTTCGTGAGCTCCGTTTGAAGGAGCTCACGAGCGGACCCGAACGCAGCCGTCCAGCCCTGATGCAGTCTGAATGGAGGCGGATCCGCTCAGACTGCATCAGTCTGGCGGCGTTCAGCCTCCGCTCCGCTCGCCTCCGCACGGACAGGCGGACAGCTGAACGCTGCTTGCAGCGTTCGGGTGTCCGCCTGGCCGTGCGGAGGCGTGCGGATCCGTCCAGACTTACAATGTAAGTCAATGGGGACGGATCCGTTTGAAGATGCCACAATGTGGCTCAATCTTCAAGCGGATCCGTCCCCCATTGACTTTACATTGAAAGTCTGGACGGATCCGTCCCAGGCTATTTTCACACTTAGCTTTTTTTAGCTAATATAATGCAGACGGATCCGTTCTGAACGGAGCCTCCGTCTGCATTATTATGGGCGGATCCGTTCAGAACGGATCCGCCCGAACGCTAGTGTGAAAGTAGCCTTAGTACATAATGTGGAATATCTCCTGAAAAAAATGAATCAAGTGAAACAGCTTTTTTGTATAGAGCACTCAAGTTAAATACAAAAGAGCAAATGATAAACAGTTTAGAACAAAAAACAATGGGAGGCAAAAATAGAAAAAGCTTGATGTGACACTGGTGTTGGCACCCTTTACATTTAATTAGTATGGAAATGCATCTTGACTCGCCTGTGGTAAATCACAAATGAGAATCGCCTGTGATAAATTGTCAGTGCCCATGTGACATGAATTAGCCAATGAATGATGACTTCAGTGTTTAAAAAAGCCACATGTTAGGCCCTGTTCTGCAATGGTGAAGACAAAGGAGCTGTCTAAGGACATCAGAACTGTTATTATTAGCAAACACAAGACTTCCAAATGGTATAAAGCCACCTCCAAAGATCTTGGTATCCCAGTTTCAACAGTGCAGAATGTTATTAAGAAGTTTGCCAAGCATGGAACCGTCAAGAACCTTCCTGGACGTGGGGGAAAGAGGAAAATTTACAAAAGAGGTCTTCGAAAGTTGGTGTGAATGGTAGAAAAAACACCACGTCAAGCATCCAAAGACCTGAAGGCCAACCTGGAACAGTCTTCAGTCGTGGTTTCAACAAGTACCATACGCCGCACAGTAAACCAAGCAGAGCCTTATGAGTGAAGGCCAAGGAAGAAGCAGAAAAGAAAAGACAAAAATGAACGACTGATCTTTGCCAAAATGTACCTTGAGAAACCACAATCCCTCTGCGAAAATGTTCTGTGGACAGATGAAACAAAAATTTAGATTTTTGGCAATGCAAAGCAACAGTTTGTTTACAGATGGAGCAATGAAGCTTATAAGGGAAAGAACACCCTACCAACAGTTAAGCATGGTGGAGTATCCATAATGCTGTGGGGTTGCTTTGCTGCGTCTGGTACTGGAAGCCCTGACCGTATCACAGGAATCATGAAATCAGAGAATTATCAAGAGATTTTAGAGCGAAATGTCCTACCCAGTGTAAAAAAACTTGGTTTGAGTCGAAGATCATGGGTTCTCCAGCAAGACAAGGACCTAAAGCACACATCCAAATGTACACAGGAATGGTTAAAAAATAAAAAATGGACTGTTTTAAAATGGCCAGCGATCCCATTGAAAATCTTTGGGGTGAGCGGAAATCTGCCATTGGGAAAAAGAACCCTGCAAACATTCAAGAGCTTGAACAAACTGTAAAGGAAGAGTGAGAGAAAATTCCAGATAAGAAATGCAAGAAGCCTATTGTCATGGTCCTTCCCATGACAGAGGTGAGAAGATCTGAGAGACTGGCGGCAGGGTATCTGACAGTGAGGGTATCTGACAGTCTCTCTGTTTTCGTCTTGCAGTGTTGTCAGGTGCAGTTTGTGGTCATTATTGAGGTTCTTTTTAGTTCTGACTCACACTGCTTACTATGCAGTTGATATTTCGGATAGGTTTTCCAGGGGAAGTGACAACTTGTCTATGCCTGTACGTATTGATAGACGCCTGAGGGAGAGATCTAAGGTTCCTCTAACATGGGACGCACTATCATGTGGGGAAGGGCCTCTTCGCACACTTTGGGTAGGGAGGTACTTGAGCTCATGTCGGATGATGAGCCAGTGCAGTTGGGGGAAGTCACTCCTGGACCTGATGATAAAACCTTTAGGGTTAAGCTCCATTTAGACGTTCGTAGTGCATTGCGGATCCGCAATATACCCGGCCGGCACCCCCATAGAAATGCCTCTTCTTGTCCGCAATTCTGCAGCTGCGGACCGGAAGATCGGGGCTGCGCTCCGGAAATGTGGATGCGGACAGCACACTGTGTGCTGTCCCGAACTCTTCCGGCCCCATAGAGAATGAATGGGTCCGCACCTGTTCCACATAATTGCGGAACGGATGCGACCCATTCTATGGAAGTCTGAATGGAGCCTTAAGAAAAGACTCTGCTTTTTCCGTGGTAAAGGGAGACATTTTGTTAACGTATGTCCTTATGTTAAACGTCAAGGTGAAAAAGAGAGAAAACGAATGTGTTTAGTCCTCTTCTTACTCTTGGTAGTGTGAGTGTCACGGCGGTGTAACAGTCTCAGTGTTATTTCGCCGTTACACGATAGCCGTGCATTTGTGAACTGCTCTTGTTTCCCCTGTTCCGTCCCTGTCTGGTGCGTGATGGGTTAACTACTGGCTCGGTGTGGCCACTAGGAGTTTATTAGCCTGTGGCTTCCAGGATGGAGTCAGTTGTACTCCAGCATTTGTTGGTGCTGGAGCTTTGCTCCTTTCCTAGGTGTTACATCTGCCCAGTCCTTGAGTGCCACCTAGTGGGACATCAATGTCTCCCTGATGTCATCTTCCCTGCCGATCCCATTTATATGTTTGGTGTCGTTTTTGTTTGGGTTGGTGTTATATGTCTGGTTGTTGTTACATGTCTGGTGGTGTCTGTTGTCCAGCATGTTTGCTAGACATTCCCCTGTCTGTCTGTGCCTTCGAAACAGGGCCTCAGGGTTCCCCGGAGGGGGGCGCCACAAGTCAGTAAGCAGCTCTGCCTGGGGCCGCCATGCATCCTGTCTGCATGGGGTCCAGGCAGTTACTGGTGTGCTGGATTCCTGTGTAGATTGTTTGTGCTGTGTCCTGTTGGGTGAACGGGTTACAGTACTGTTGCATGGGGTCCAGTCGTCGTTGTTTGCAGCGACAGGTAAGTGCGTGTTTCTGGGATTTTACCTGACGATCCAGTGGCTGTTCACTGCCTTTCCCTTCCTTGCATCTAGGCCGTTTGAGACTCTTGTTCTTCAGTGTCTTGGAAGAACAGGTCGTCTCACCCCTGCTCTTATTCCAGGGATTATCAGGGCGACTCCTGGGTATAAGCCGTCCTACCATTTGGGTCCGCTTATACAGTTAGTAGTCAGAGCTAGGATTAGGGAAGCTCTAGGTGGTGACCTGCTCCCGTCTGCTCCCCATTGTACGTTGGGGAGTTTCCCCCACTCCCCACCATGACAGTGGGTGAGTAATATTAGGATGTACTTTTGTCATTTACCGGTAGTACCCGATTTCACCTGCCTGCCAAGGTGGGACTAGACTCCAAAACTGTGGGAATTGAAGTATTTATTGACAGTGGGGCAGGGGTTAACTTAGTGGATGGCCAGTTCATCCGTATGCATGGTTTGACAACAAGCGCACTAGACAAAAATATTTCGGTGTTTGCGATTGATTCCACCCCACTCTCACAAAAGTGTTTGTCACAAATGGTGCAGGACATTCGCCTAAAGGGGAGAGATTCTCATCAAGAATCCATTTTGTGTTTTGTGCTGGAGGGTCTGCCTGCTCCTCTGGTGCTAGGTTTACCGTGGTTATCCAAACATAACCCTACCATTGATTGGCAAGCGAGACAGATTCTTGATTGGAGTGATTTTTGCATAGACAACTGTTTTAGCACGTCGCTTTCTGTTGTAACTACTAAAATAGTACATTCTTTTATTTTGGATTTTTCTGATGTATTCTCTAAATGTGGAGACTAGGAGTTACCTCCACATCGGGAGTATGATTGCCCAAGTCTCGATTGTATAATCTTTCTGAACCCGAAAGAGTAGCCATGCGAGAATATATCACCGAGAGTTTGGCTAAAGGTCATATTAGGCCATCCAAATCACCAGTGGATGCAGGGTTCTTCTTTGTTAAAAAAAAAAAAAACGACGGAACTCTTAGGCCATGTTTGGACCTCCATAAGCTTAATCGCATTGTCTGTGATCCCTATGCCCTGTCTTTGATCCCAACTCCTAGGGCCTTCCAGGGTCTCCAGGGCTAAGGTTTCGGTGTATGAGTATTTCCACCTTCAGGGTCTACTCATACTGGCACGAGTCAGGGAGAGGTCTAGGGATTCTTGTGAGGTCACCATCCCACTCCCTTAGCTTTGAGGCCTAGACTCCAGTCTATTCCTTCTGTGTGTTATCCCCTCCCCATTACCCATGACACGTATAAATGGCTACAAGAAACATTTTCAGGCTGTCATTAATGCCAAAGGGTGTGCAACCAAGTATTAATTAGGGGTGCCTTTATTGCTGCACATTCTGTTTATTCTGTTTCTTCTTTGAAATTACAACATATAATTTGAAAAACAATATTTTATTGTTGTATTACTTTGGATCACTAATTAAAAAATCATGAGGCTATAACTTTGGTACATGTCCATTTATTTCTGAAGATATTGTACAGTCTATGAAAAAAATTAAGGGGTGGCAATAATGGTGAGCAGCACTGTCTGCAGTAAAGGAGTATTCTGGTTGTTTGAAGCTATCCCCTATCCACAGGATAGGGGATAACCATTAGATCAGTTGTCCTACTCCTGGGACCCCCACCGATCATTAGAATGGGGGCCCTGTACCCCCTGCAGCCCCCCTGAAATGAATGGAGTGGCTAGTCAGGCATGCATGTGGCTGCTCCATTAATTTCTAATGGAATTCCGGAGCTAGCCAAGTGCAGTTCTCACCTATCTCCATAGAAATTAATGGAGCAGCCAACGAACAGCGTGATGGAAAAGAAAATCAAAATGGCCGATTCATCTTTTTTGCGTTGCTTCACCTTCTGCAAAAAATTTTATAACGTGATCAAAGCTATACACACTCCACTAGTATCAATAAAAATTACAGATTGCCCTGCAAAAAAAGAGCCCTCACACAGGTCTGTAGACATAACTTAAAAAAAAAAAAAATATGTATGGAGGTCAAAATATGGCCATGAAAAGAAAAAAATAACTTTTTCCAAAGTTTTTAGTTTTTTCAGTATTAAAACTGAAGAAAAACTATATAAGGGCACATGCGCATGACCATTGGATGTTTTGTGGTCCGCAAATTGCGGATCCACAAAACATGGATACCAATCGTGTGTATTCCGCATTTTGTGGAACAGAAGGGCCGGCCCCTAATAGAACAGTCCTATCGTTGTCTGTAATGCGGACGATAATAGGATATGTTCTATTTATTTGTGGAACAGCCATATGGACGCGGAATGCACACAGAGTAATTTAAGTTTTTTTTTGCGTCCCTATTGAACTGAATGGTTCCGCATATTGGACGCCCAAAAAACATTTGTGTGCATGAGCCCTAAGTGAGAATGCTGTAGACACGAAACCCATAAAACTGTGGTGAAATTTGTTTTTTTTCCAGCTTCCCACTACATTGTATGCCACTAGAACGTCCAACTTTTCCCACAAAAGCAAGTCCTCATATGGCCATGTTAATGGAAAAATAAAAAAAGTTATGGATCTGGGAAGGCTGGGGGTAAAAAACGGAAACGGAAAAAGAAAAGAAAAGAAAATACCCATTTCCTGAAAATGTTAAGTAGAAGGTCTATGCACACAGCATTTTCATTCTTGACCAAGCTATTCTTGATTCGTAAGATCTGTCCACGCTCTGTAGGCTGTATAGTGAGACTGTATATAGGCACCATCACGGCTGACATTCCCATTTATCTTCTCGCTTCCCGTTTCTTCTTCAGGACCATCATATTTACTCCAAACAGAACACTTCATAGTAGAAAAGTACATTTATTTTTTATATCAAAGCATTTCACTGGTGATCGTAAAAATATAAATATGTAACTATGCCCCCCATATAACTTCATACTTCTAGTATTTGTGGCTTTTCCCCAAAATGGACTGTTTGCACCCCTGCATGACAAAGCAGGGTACTAATAGGCACTTGGTCATATCTGTTCATATCACGATGCAGGAAATGGACTCTGTTACCTGCAACAAAAAACAAGAACATCAATAGACATAAAAAACTGTGATATCCCCATGCCAACAGACTCTAAAATATAATGAAGGTTTGTGATGTCACCGCTCATCTCAAAGTTTCCAAACTGTATTCCAAAGCATTCCTCCTGTTGTGAAGAAATAGCAGGGGTCTGACTTAGCAGAAACTTCTGTGGGGCTTGACAGGAAATGGGAGTGCCTAATATCTGCCATTTTACTCCAAAATTTTTGTACAATTTTGGCATAAAAATATGTCTCAAAGTAAGCTGACCAATAGTTGGTATAGAGTTAGAGAGAAGTGTCCATCCCCGCACCAGATTTATCAGCCTGAGCCCATGTGATAAATCTGGTGCAGGTCTACACAGTCTGTCACAGTATCAGTTCCATGGCTGTTTTTCTATAACCTCAATATAAAATCAGTACTGTGCATGAACGCCTCAGATCTCACTGCTGTGTATTCTAATGCCTCCTTCCCTCCCAAAGATTCCTGCATTGGTGAATAATTCAATCTATAATCACTGTTATGAGCATTTTCTATGCTTACACTCAAATGACTCTTCACAGAGCTACCTGGAGACCGGCCATCATCCAAAGGCTCCTTATCCTCGTGCTCCTTTGCAACTCCACTGGCACATGTGAAGTATCCACCCTGCATTTGGCTGGAATATTTATTGCAGCAAATAAACCATACTTCTGTCTCTTTCAACCTTACATACCTGGCCCTACTATTAATGCTCCACCTTGTTGTGCTGGATCCCCTTGGAAATCAAAAGCAGGGCTTTGTATTGCTCTCCAGAGGCTTTTGATGCTTCCAGTGATCATGTTCGATTTCACATGGGGGCTTCTTGCTAAAAAACAGAATCATACTTCTTCATTAACCCTCTAAACAACAACAAAACAACATTACCGATGAACACTATCTCTCGTGATTTCTACTGTGCGTCCCACCTGGTTCTGACCTCGGCTCATCTTTTGAGCACTCTCTGTATCTTGTTTTCGTACTGCTTTGTCCTCCTGGTTCTGACCCATTTACGTACGACTCTGTCTTTGTGTCTTTTGTGTCTAGGTGTTTGTCTGTCTTGGCACCTTAGTAACATAGAGACTGTCGACCAGTTGCAGTCTTGCTACCTAGGACTTGCATAGCAAGTAGGTAGGGAAAGCGGTCTGGGTTCTAGGTTAGGGCTCACTGTCCGTGTGTGTCCCTACCTACAGGCATTAAACATTACTAGCATTTATTGTGAGCTGCACAGGTACCAACAGGCTTAAAAATATACTACAGACTTATCAATGCTTTTTCAAGGGCACTGCAAAAAGGTGTCCTATTTTTATGCACTGTCTAGGAATTTACAGACAGCTTGTAGCCTTAATACTAACCCTGATACTCAGGTAATGAACTAGTTCCACAATAGAGATGGGCAATGATGAGGATCAATGTGCCATGATGAAGATCTATGCACTGCACCCTTAGTTTCCTTGCTTCAGTATAAAGGAGTTTTTTGGGTGTTTTTTTTTATTTTTTTATGATCTATCCTCAGGATAGTAGAAAGAACAACACGTGATGCCAGAGTCGCCTCCAAACCATTGTTTATTGATTTACTTCATGTTACATAGTAACATACAGTTGCAAGTAAAAGTATGTGAACCCTTTGGAATGATATGGATCTCTGCACAAATTGGTCATAAAATGTGATCTGATCTTCATCTAAGTCACAACAATAGACAATCACAGTCTGCTTAAACTAATAACACACAAAGAATCAAATGTTACCATGTTTTTATTGAACACACCATGTAAACATTCACAGTGCAGGTGGAAAAAGTATGTGAACCCTTGGATTTAATAACTGGTTGAACCTCCTTTGGCAGCAATAACTTCAACCAAATGTTTCCTGTAGTTGCAGATCAGACGTGCACAACGGTCAGGAGTAATTCTTGACCATTCCTCTTTACAGAACTGTTTCAGTTCAGCAATATTCTTGGGATGTCTGGTGTGAATCGCTTTCTTGAGGTCATGTCACAGCATCTCAATCGGGTTGGGGTTAGGACTCTGACTGGGCCACTCCAGAAGGCGTATTTTCTTCTGTTTAAGCCATTCTGTTGTTGATTTACTTCTATGCTTTGGGTTGTTGTCCTGTTGCAACACCCATCTTCTGTTGAGCTTCAGCTGGTAGACAGATGGCCTTAAAGGAAACCTGTCACCATGATTTTGCGCATAGAGCTAGGGACATGGGCTGCTAGATGGCCACTAGCACATCTGCAGTACCCAGGTCCCATAGCTCTCTGCGCCTTTATTGTGTTAAAAAAAGTTTTGATTGATATGCAAATTATCTGATATGAGTCCTGTACCCGGAGATGAGTCAAGCCGAAAGGAGCCCAGCACCGCCCCGCGTCCTCCGAATCTCCTCCTTGTTGGCTGACGTCACAGAGCTGGAGCGCCGAAATCTCGCGATGTGTGAGCTAGCGCATGCGCAGTGTCGGCATCATGTTCATTCCCTGTACTGGCATCAGCACAGGGAACGAACTGCGCATGCGCTAGCTCGCGCATCGCGAGATTTCGGCGCTCCAGCTCTGTGACGTCAGCCAGCAAGGAGGAGATTCGGAGGACGCGGGGCGGTGCTGGGCTCCTTTCCGCTTGACTCATCTCCGGCTACAGCACTCATATCAGGTAATTTGCATATCAATCAAAACGTTTTTTTAACACAATAAAAGTGCAGAGAGCTATGGGACCTGGGTACTGCAGATGTGCTAGTGGCCATCTAGCAGCCCATGTCCCCAGCTCTATGCGCAAAATCATGGTGACAGGTTTCCTTTAAGTTCTCCTGCAACATGTAGTGATAAACTTGGGAATTCATTTTTCCTTCGATGATAGCAATCCGTCCAGGCCCTGATGCAGCAAAGCAGCCCCAAACCATGATGCCCCCACCACCATGCTTCACAGTTGGGATGAGGTTTTGATGTTGGTGTGCTGTGCCTCTTTTTCTCCACACATAATGTTGTGTGTTTCTTCCAAACAACTCAACTTTGGTTTCATCTGTCCAGAGAATATTTTGCCAGTACTGCTGTGGAACATCCAGGTGCTCTTGTGCACAGGGCCGGCCTTTGGGGTGTGCGGGCTGTGCGGCCGCACAGGGCGCCATAGCAACAGGGGCGCCGGGCGGCCGACAGCCCGCAATGTAATATGGGCAGGCGAGGCGGCACTTATGTTTTCCCACGGGGCGGGCCCCCCCCCCTCCTATATTCAGCAGGGGGCGCCCGGCGCCCGTTGCGGTTTAAAAAAAAAAAAGTTGCTTATATAAGTTGGGGGCGGCTGGCGTCGCCCCTCACTCTGCGCCGCCTGAGTGGCTGAGGCTGAGCGCTTGCCGCTCTAAAGAATCCTGCGCCTGTTAATGTAGCGTGGCCGAGCTCTGTTAGGTCCGCGGTACAGGAGCTTTTGTTTCCTGTACCCGGCCGGACTGACAGGAAGTGCTCACTTAGTGTGCACTTCCTGTCAGTCCGGCCGGGTACAGGAAACAAATGCTCCTGTACCGCGGACCTAACAGAGCTCGGCCACGCTACACTAGAGGTGGAGGTGGGACGTGGGAGTAGAAAGAGAGTGACAAGGGGGGAGGGGGGAGGAACGAAAGAGAGTGACATGGGGGGGGGGAAATAATGAGAGTGGGGGGGAAATAATGAGAGGGGGGGGGGGGGAAATAATGAGAGTGGGGGGGGGGGAAATAATGAGAGTGGGGGGGGGGGAAATAATGAGAGTGGGGGGGGGGAAATAATGAGAGTGGGGGGGGGGGGGAAATAATGAGAGTGGGGGGGGGAAATAATGAGAGTGGGGGGGGAAATAATGAGAGTGGGGGGGGGGAAATAATGAGAGTGATGGGGGGGGAAATAATGAGAGTGATGGGGGGGAAATAATGAGAGTGATGGGGGGGGAAATAATGAGAGTGACAAGGGAGGGCGGGTGGAATAATGAGAGTGACAAGGGAGAGGGGGGATAATGAGAGTGACAAGGGAAGGGGGGGGGGAAAGAGTGACAAGAGAGGGAGGGGGGGGGGGAGAGAGTGACAATGGAGTCCCCAGAGCCAGACTGCAGCCAGAGTCCAGATCATCTAATTGTCCTGGCGGTAAGTAGACAATGCAATATGTTTATTATTTAATTGTTTAGTTATTAATACTACATTGGAAACGAATTTTCTCAGCTGGACACCGGCCGACACTGCGCATGCGCTGGGAGCCTCACCAGCGGTTAGGGTAGGGAAAAAGCACTGGCCCGTACGTAATTTTTCCCTTCCCTAACCGCTGGTGAGGCTCCCGATGCATGCGCAGTGTCGGCCGGTGTTCAGCTGAGAACATCCATCCGATCCCTGCGCCTGCACATTGGCCCATAGTTTTTCCCTACCCTAACCGCCGGCGAGGCTCCTGGCGCATGCGCACTCTGCTGTGAAATTTCCCTAACCTGTCGTTGTGCGCCTGCGCGGCGCTGCACACCTCCTCACGTCATGTCCGGTGCGACCGGAAGTGACGAGGGTAGGGAAATCTCACGAACTAGGGAAGTATAACATTACACCGGCCTTTGGGGTGTGAGGGCTGGTAACTACTTGGTTGGATAGTCAGCCAGCCTATGCCATGATGCCAGCAACAAGCAGTGTTTTTTTTTTTTTTTGGGGGGGGGGGGGGGGGGCGCCACAAGGTTATCTCGCACAGGGCGCCTGAACACCTAAGGCCGGCCCTGCTTGTGCAAACTGTAAACCTGCAGCAATGTTTTTTTTGGACAGCAGTGGCTTCCTCTGTGGTATCCTCCCATGAAATCCATTCTTGTTTAGTGTTTTACGTATCGTAGATTCAGTAACAGGGATGTTAGCATATGCCAGAGACTTTTGTAAGTCTTTAGCTGACACTCTAGGATTCTTCTTCTCATTGAGCAGTCTGCGCTGTGCTCTTTCAGTCATCTTTACAGGACGGCCACTCCGAGGGAGAGTAGCAGCAGTGCTGAACTTTCTCCATTTATAGACAATTTGTCTTACCATGGACTGATGAACAGAAAGGCTTTTGGAGTATCTTTTTTTTTTTAACCCTTTCCAGCTTTATGCATAGTACACAAGGCCGAAAAAAGACATTTGTCCATCCAGTTCGGCAAGTCCATGCAAGTCAACAATTCTTAATCGTAGGTCTTCTGAGAGCTCTTTTGTGCGAGGCATCATTCACATCAGGCAATGCTTCTTGTGAAAAGCAAACCCAGAACTAGTGTATGTTTTTTATAGGGCAGGGCAGCTGTAACCAACACCTCCAATCTCATCTTATGGATTGGACTCCAGTTGGCTGACACCTCACTCCAATTAGCTCTTGGAGATGTCATTAGTCTAGGGGTTCACATACTTTTTCCACCTGCACTGTGAATGTTTACATGGTGTGTTCAATAAAAAAAAATGGTAACATTTAATTCTTTGTGTGTTATTAGTTTAAGCAGACTGTGATTGTCTATTGTTGTGACTTATGAAGATCAGATCACATTTTATGACCAATTTGTACAGAAATCCATATCATTCCAAAGGGTTCACATACTTTTTCTTGCGACTGTAGATAGCTGGTGAGGATCCATCGGCAGACACTCTGCTGCATTTATGGTTACCATGGGTGAGAGACTTTAGTGCTGCTCTTAAAGTACCACTTTATTCCAGAAAAATCCCTAATCCTTAGTTCTATTATTTGTATGTGAGATGCTGTGCTGCCATAGGTTTTTGTTTGCTGTCAGCATGTTAGCTTTATGGATGTGCACCTGTGACTATGGATGTGCTAGTCTTAATTTTCTTGCAGTATCCTCAGGATAGGTCATCAATCTGAGATTGGTGGGGTCTGACTCCTGACACCCCTGTCTATTAGCTGTTTGAGAAGCTTACCAAGCACAGAGCCATCCGTTGGAAAGCGCCTCTTCTTGGTATTGCAGCTCAACCCCAATCACTTGAATGGGACTGAGCTGCACCTGGGTCATGTGACTGAAGATGACCTCAAATTACCTAGGAAGAGGCCTAAGCTCTCACGGAGAGCCGGGGCTTCTTCATACTGGTGATTAGTGGGGGTGCCATGAGTCGGACCCCCGCTCATTTTGAGGATAGGCCATCAATATCAAAATCCCAGAGAACCCCTTTAAGATGGCCCATAGAGTAAAACAGAGAGAACACCCCTTTCTGCTACATTCCCTGCTACACAACTGGCGTGAACTTCTGCAAAAATAGTCACAGACCAGTAACTGAACACACCCCGATTAGGACAGCTTATTTCATGTAAAATCCACCTTAAAGTACAAAGAAAAACAACCAGGGAACATGATATTAATAATTCAGTGGTCATTACCTGAACTAGAAGACTCTCCTTTTTTCATGCCCAGTTTGCAATAGATATCTCTGTTAGTATCGACATATATTTCATGATTGTATCTGGTTAAGGCACAAAATTGCTGAAAAAAGCACAGAAAAGTTATCAGCTTGTTCTCCGTGCAAGGCAAACATAAAGGGGCATGTACATAAGTCGTCACTCACAATTGTAAGGAATGATGCCGTTTTCTACTTGTGGTGCACTTAGTACATACATTGTGAGTAACATTTATACTATTAGACCCTTGTCCAACATTTAAAGGGAGCCTGTCAGGTCCTATATGATACTCACTCTTACTTCAGTGCTGTCTCACTCATGTATTAAAGGTACTGTCCCTTCTGGACATTTATGCTAGCAGGACTGGCCTTAGGTGTTCAGGCAAATGCATGCAAAATGTGCATAACGGATGCTTAAAATACAAGATAAAAAAAAATATATATTCTGTTCCTCTGATGGATCAGAACAATGGAAAACTAAATGGTAATGTGAACCCTGTCTTATGCCTCATTCACACACCAGTGTTTGGTCAGTGATTTCCATCAGTGATTTTGAGCCAAAACCAGGTGCAGCTGAACACAGAACAGGTGCAGATCTTTCCCTTATAGCTTATGTCTGTAGAGGCTCCAATCACTGATGGAAAAATCACTGACCAAAAGGCCTCATGCATACCACTGTGCCGTTTTTTGCGGTCTGCAAACCGCAAATCCGCAAAAAACAGAAGCCGCCCGTGTGCCTTCCGCAATTTGCGGAACGGAACGGGTGGCCCATTGTAGAAATGCCTATTCTTGGCCGCAAGACGGACAAGAATAGGACATGTTCTATTTTTTTTACGGAGCAACGGAGTGCTGTCCGCATCTTTTGCGGCCCCATTGAAGTGAATGGGTCTGCATCCGAGCCGCCAAAACGGGGGCTCGGATGCGGACCCAAACAACGGTCGTGTGCATGAGGCCTAAGGCTACGCTGTATGCGGACCCATTAATACGGTTGTGTGAATGAGCCCTAAGACTGATCCTTAGGCATGTTGTCAGATACCTGTGTCAAGTAAGCGTGTCATTGATATGTAATTTTTTTATGAACAAAATAAGGCTAATTCTAGTTTCTATTTCTCATACTTTTACCTGTACATGTAGATAGGATGACTGCCCAATGACAATAAGTCTTACACCTGCAGCCTTAAAAGAGACAAAACACATAAAAGAAAAACGTTGTTGCATCAAAAGCGAGTTATTATTTTAATATTGTTACAATAATGCACTGAAAATGTGAATTGAAATAATCTTAAATTAAATCTGTCAGCACCAAGCTACAGTAGACGGTGTATGGTGTAAGTGATGCCTAGTCCGGTTATGCAGTTGGTCCCACAAACCAGCAGTAAAATGGAGGACTCCTCTTTGAGTCCTCTCCGTTATATGCGTGAGCTCGGGAGTCCTCTCAAGGCATATTACGGCTGATTTGTCCGAGCACAGAATGAGCGTCACCTACACTCTACACCACGTACTCTAGTTTGGAGGGTGTTTTGGATCGGACAGATTCTTTTTAAAGGGTATTCCTATGAAAAACATTACTGTGCAATGAATAGGGCATTTTACATGGAGTTTTATTGGTATATACAACCCCAATTCCAAAAACAGAATAACATAAATGTCAAATATCATATACCCAACTCCGTTAGAAAAAGTTGAGACATGCTTAACAAAAGGCTGGAAAAATAGGTTGTACTAATAAAAAACAGCTGAAGAAGCAATTTTCAACCAAGTCACATGACTGGGTATAATAAGAGCATGTTAGAGACGCAGTGTGTCTCGGAAACAAAGATGGGCAGAGGTTCCCCAATCTTCGAAAAACTGCATCTAAAAGGTGGGGAACAATTTCAGAAAAAATTTCAAAACCACCTACAGTACATAATACTGTATCATCAACAGATTCAATCTGGATGCTTGTGGTCTACCGGCCCTCAGATGGCACTGCATTAAAAACAGGCATAATTCTGTACAGGAAATCACTGCGTGGCCTAAGGAAGACTTCCAGAAATCATTGTGAACACAGCCCACAGTGCACTCCACAAAGGCAAGTTAAAGCTGTATCATGCAAAGAAGAAGCCATATGCTAACACAATCCAAAAATGATGCCATGTTCTATTGGTCAAAGCTCATTTTAAATGGACTGAAGCAAAATGGAAAACTGTTCTGTGGTCAGATGAATTAAAAATTCAAAATCTTTTTGGAACCATGGGCGTCGTGTACTGTGGACTCAAGAGGAGAGGGACCACCCAGGTCGTTATCAGTACACAGTTCAAACGCCTGCATCTCTCCTATAGCGTGGGTAGCTTACACATCTGGAAAGGCACTATTAGTGCTGAACAGTATACAGAGTTTTAGAACAACATATGCTCCCAGACAATATCTTTTTCAGGAAAGGTCTTGCATATTTCATTAAGAAAATGCTAAACCACATCCTGCAGACATCACAACAGCATGGCTCCACAGAAGAAGAGTCCGGGTACTGAACTGGCCTGCCTGCAATCCAGACCTTTCATCAATAGAAAACATTTGGCCCATCGTGAAACAAGAAATATGGCAAAGAAGACCCAGGACTGTTGAACAGCTAGAATCCTTTATCAGACAAAAATAGGACAACATTCCTCTCCCAATACTCTAGCAATTGGTCTCCTCACTTCCCAGATCTTTAAAAACTGTTCCGCTGTCCAACTCCCACCAATCAGCTAGTAGAGGCAGTAGAACCTCACAGCTCTGTCCACTGTGTAGGGCAGGGATGGCCAACATGAGGCTCTCCAGCTGTTGGAAAACTACAACTACCAGCATGCCCAGACTACCTACAGCTATCAGCCTACAGCAGGGCACGGTGGGAGTTGTAGTTTCACAACAGTTGGAGAGCCGCAGGTGGACCATGCCTGGTGTAGGGCTTTTGGAATGTGGAGATACAAAAATGAAAAAAAAGCATATTTACCTCTTGTTCTGGCTCCTTTGGCCTACAGTGACATGTCCCCAAGCTACACATCACATGCCCTTTGGGGGGGATTACCACTGCATCATTCATTGACTACAGTGCCGCACGTGACCCTGTCCATGCCAGAAGTTTACATGTAGGGAGCGCAGTGAAGAGAGTGTTGGCCAAATGAGCTAGAACCATGCAACAGTTTGTGATTAAGTCCAGAGGTCCGGAGTGGAGGGATGAGAATTTATACACTTATGAAAGGCTGGAATAACACTTTAAGGCAGTGGTCTCCAACCTTTGGCTGTCCAGCGCTTGCAAAACAACAACTCCCATAATGTCCTGATAGCCGCAGTCGGTCAGGGCCCAATTGGAGTTGCAGTTTTACAACAGCTGGAGAGCCACAGTTCGGAGATCACTGCCTTAAAGGGTAGAGCTATTTCCCCCCATGTCAGGTACTAACAGAAGCGTAAAAGAAGACCAGGAATCGTTGGAAATTTCTAATAAAAGTACATTATTTGTGTATCTTGCTTAGGCCTCATGCACACGACCATATGTATTTTGCGGTCCACAAAAATACGGATGACGTCCGTGTGCATTCCATATTTTGTGGAGCGGAACAGCTGGCCCCTAATAGAACAGTATTATCCTTGTCTGTAATGAAGACAATAACAGGACATGTTCTATTTTTTTGCAGAACAGACATACGGAAACGGAATGCACACAGAGTACTTTCAGTTTTTTTTGCGGACCGAATTAAAATGAATGGTTCCGCATATGGTCTGCAAAAAAACGAAATGGACACGCCCCTCAACCCCTATAATGCCCCACAAAATGCCCAGGCCCCTCACACAGGTTATACTTGGGCTCCCTGGCACCCACGTCGCTCCTGGTGGAACGAGCCTCCCTAGTGTCACCTGCGATGCTGGGGAGGCTCATCCCCGTCGCGGCCTGCTATTGGCTGCAACCCCCTCCCCACACATCAGAAGCGACGCGGGTGCTGGGGAGCGAGGGAAGTGTAACCTGTGTGAGGGGCCCAGGCATTTTGGGGGACGTTATAGGGGTTGGATAACCCCTTTAAAGGTTGAAAATGCTAGTTTCTTTCTCACTGGAATATCCCTTTAATAAAGTTCTAGTTGCTGTAACTGAGGAATGGCACAACATAAAGGTATATGAAAAGATGTTCCAGAATTTTTACTACAGGAGACATGTCAGGAGAGGTGACAGGTCCACTTAAAATACAATACCCCATCTAGAAACTTGTACTGTACATTGCAGATACTCAGTGCTGTATCATTGTTATAACATTACTTATCATACATTATTTATTCATGCATATATTTATTATTATTCTTTTATTGCAGTCCATACCTGTAGAAAGCTTTTCGGTATTTTAGCCAAATCTTCCACATATTCTTTACATGTATAGCAGAGGAAATTCTACAAAAAAAATAACATGTTTCTTAGCAACTGTTAAACAATGAATCAGTTACTGGTTAGACTGGCCTGGTCATACACTAATTCCCAGTTCATCAAAAGTAGAGGGCACCAATATGCGTTTTACTAACTTCTTTAGTTAGTTTACACGCATAGCCTCTTATTAATAAGCTGAGCTTAAAGGGGGTATCAAATTTTAAGAAAAACCCCCACATGTGCCAGACCCCTCACTGGTAATATACTTACCCCGCTCCTCTCGCCGCTCCTGGTCTCCACACCGCCGCTGCTTCTTCTCCCTGTACACGGATAAAAACATCCGGTGTCAGGGGGGGGAGCAGCCAATGGCAGACGGGGACGAGTCTCCCTAGCATTGCGGGTGACACTAGGGAGGCTCGTCACCGCCTGCCGTTGGCTGCTTTACCCCCCCCCCCCCGACACTGGATGTTTTCATCCGTGTGCAGGGGGAAGCAGCAGCGACAATGCGGCGCCGGTAGCTGAGTAAGTATATTACCAGTGATGGGCCCGGCACATGTTGGTGGGGGGTTTCCTGAAATTGGATAACCCCTTTAAATAATGATATAAGGTCTCATGCTTATACACACTATACAGGGAGTGCAGAATTATTAGGCAAATGAGTATTTTGACCACATCATCCTCTTTATGCATGTTGTCTTACTCCAAGCTGTATAGGCTCGAAAGCCTACTACCAATTAACCACTTCAGCCCCGCTAGGTGAAACCCCCTTCATGACCAGGCCACTTTTTACACTTCGGCACTACACTCCTTTCACCGTTTATCGCTCGGTCATGCAACTTACCACCCAAATGAATTTTACCTCCTTTTCTTCTCACTAATAGAGCTTTCATTTGGTGGTATTTCATTGCTGCTGGCATTTTTACTTTTTTTGTTATTAATCAAAATGTAACGATTTTTTTTGCAAAAAAATGTCATTTTTCACTTTCAGCTGTAAAATTTTGCAAAAAAAACGACATCCATATATAAATTTTTCGCCAAATTTATTGTTCTACATGTCTTTGATAAAAAAAAAATGTTTGGGCAAAAAAAAAAAATGGTTTGGGTAAAAGTTATAGCATTTACAAACTATGGTACAAAAATGTGAATTTCCGCTTTTTGAAACAGCTCTGACTTTCTGAGCACCTGTCATGTTTCCTGAGGTTCTACAATGCCCAAACAGTAGAAAAAACCCACAAATGACCCCATTTCGGAAAGTAGACACCCTAAGGTATTCGCTGATGGGCATAGTGAGTTCATAGAACTTTTTATTTTTTGTCACAAGTTAGCGGAAAATGATGATGATTTTTTATTTTATTTTTTTTCTTACAAAGTCTCATATTCCACTAACTTGCGACAAAAAATAAAAAATTCTAGGAACTCACCATGCCCCTCACAGAATACCTTGGGGTGTCTTCTTTCCAAAATGGGGTCACTTGTGGCGTAGTTATACTGCCCTGGCAATTTAGGGGCCCAAATGTGTGAGAAGAACTTTGCAATCAAAATGTGTAAAAAATGGCCTGTGAAGTCCGAAAGGTGCACTTTGGAATATGCGCCCCTTTGCCCACCTTGGCAGCAAAAAAGTGTCACACATCTGGTATCACCGTACTCAGGAGAAGTTGGGGAATGTGTTTTGGGGTGTCATTTTACATATACCCATGCTGGGTGAGAAAAATATCTTGGTCAAATGCCAACTTTGTATAAGAAAATGGGAAAAGTTGTCTTTTGCCAAGATATTTCTCTCACCCAGCATGGTTATATGTAAAATGACACCCCAAAACACATTCCCCAACTTCTCCTGAGTACGGCGATACCAGATGTGTGACACTTTTTTGCTGCCAAGGTGGGCAAAGGGGCACATATTCCAAAGTGCACCTTTCAGATTTTGCAGGCCATTTTTTACACATTTTGATTGCAAGGTACTTCTCACACATTTGGGCCCCTAAATTGCCAGGGCAGTATAACTACGCCACAAGTGACCCCATTTTGGAAAGAAGACACCCCAAGGTATTCCGTGAGGGGCACGGCGAGTTCCTAGAATTTTTTATTTTTTGTCACAAGTTAGCGGAAAATGATGATTTTTTTTTTTTTCTCTTTTTTCCTTACAAAGTCTCATATTCCACTAACTTGCGACAAAAAATAAAAAATTCTAGGAACTCGCCATGCCCCTCACGGAATACCTTGGGGTGTCTTCTTTCCAAAATGGGGTCACTTGTGGGGTAGTTATACTGCCCTGGCAATTTAGGGGCCCAAATGTGTGAGAAGAACTTTGCAATCAAAATGTGTAAAAAATGACCGGTGAAATCCGAAAGGTGCACTTTGGAATATGTGCCCCTTTGCCCACCTTGGCATCAAAAAAGTGTCACACATCTGGTATCGCCGTACTCAGGAGAAGTTGGGGAATGTGATTTGGGGTGTCATTTTACATATACCCATGCTGGGTGAGAGAAATATCTTGGCAAAAGACAACTTTTCCCATTTTTTTATACAAAGTTGGCATTTGACCAAGATATTTTTCTCACCCAGCATGGGTATATGTAAAATGACACCCCAAAACACATTGCCCAACTTCTCCTGAGTACGGCGATACCAGATGTGTCACACTTTTTTGCTGCCAAGGTGGGCAAAGGGGCACATATTCCAAAGTGCACCTTTCGGATTTTGCAGGGCATTTTTTACACATTTTGATTGCAAAGTACTTCTCACACATATGGGCCCCTAAATTGCCAGGGCAGTATAACTACCCCACAAGTGACCCCATTTTGGAAAGAAGACACCCCAAGGTATTCCGTGAGGGGCATGGCGAGTTCCTAGAATTTTTTATTTTTTGTCGCAAGTTAGTGGAATATGAGACTTTGTAAGGAAAAAAGAGAAAAAAAAGAAAAATCATAATTTTCCGCTAAATTGTGACAAAAAAAAAAAAATTCTAGGAACTCGCCGTGCCCCTCACGGAATACCTTGGGGTGTCTTCTTTCCAAAATGGGGTCACTTGTGGCGTAGTTATACTGCCCTGGCAATTTAGGGGCCCAAATGTGTAAGAAGTACCTTGCAATCAAAATGTGTAAAAAATGGCCTGCGAAATCCGAAAGGTGCACTTTGGAATATGTGCCCCTTTGCCCACCTTGGCTGCAAAAAAGTGTCACACATCTGGTATCGCCGTACTCAGGAGAAGTTGGGCAATGTGTTTTGGGGGGTCATTTTACATATACCCATGCTGGGTGAGAGAAATATCTTGGCAAAAGACAACTTTTCCCATTTTTTTATACAAAGTTGGCATTTGACCAAGATATTTTTCTCACCCAGCATGGGTATATGTAAAATGACACCCCAAAACACATTCCCCAACTTCTCCTGAGTACGGCGATACCACATGTGTGACACTTTTTTGCAGCCTAGATGCGCAAAGGTGCCCAAATTCCTTTTAGGAGGGCATTTTTAGACATTTGGATCCCAGACTTCTTCTCACACTTTCGGGCCCCTAAAAAGCCAGGGCAGTATAAATACCCCACATGTGACCCCACTTTGGAAAGAAGACACCCCAAGGTATTCAATGAGGGGCATGGCGAGTTCCTAGAATTTTATTTTTTTTGCATAAGTTAGCGGATATTGATTTTTTTTTGTTTTTTTCTCACAAAGTCTCACTTTCCGCTAACTTAGGACAAAAATTTCAATCTTTCATGGACTCAATATGCCCCTCACGGAATACCTTGGGGTGTCTTCTTTCCGAAATGGGGTCACATGTGGGGTATTTATACTGCCCTGGCTTTTTAGGGGCCCTAAAGCGTGAGAAGAAGTCTGGAATATAAATGTCTAAAAATGTTTACGCATTTGGATTCCGTGAGGGGTATGGTGAGTTCATGTGAGATTTTATTTTTTGACACAAGTTAGTGGAATATGAGACTTTGTAAGAAAAAACAAAAACAAAAACAAACAAAAAATTTCCGCTAACTTGTGCCAAAAAAAATGTCTGAATGGAGCCTTACAGGGGGGGGGGGGGGGGGGGGGTGATCAATGACAGGGGGGTGATCAATGACAGGGGGGGGTGATCACCCATATAGACTCCCGGATCACCCCCCTGTCATTGATCACCCCCCTGTCATTGATCACCCCCCTGGTAAGGCTCCATTCAGACATCCGCATGATTTTTTACGGATCCATGGATCGGATCCACAGAACGCATGCGGACGTCTGAATGGAGCCTTACAGGGGGGTTATCAATGACAGGGGGTGATCAGGGTAATCAGGGTGATCACCCCCCTGTCACTGATCACCCCCCCTGTAAGGCTCCATTCAGACATCCGCATGATTTTTTACGGATCCATGGATACATGGATCGGATCCACAGAACGCATGCGGACGTCTGAATGGAGCCTTACAGGGGGGTTATCAATGACAGGGGGTGATCAGGGTAATCAGGGTGATCACCCCCCTGTCACTGATCACCCCCCCTGTAAGGCTCCATTCAGACATCCGCATGATTTTTTACGGATCCATGGATACATGGATCGGATCCACAGAACGCATGCGGACGTCTGAATGGAGCCTTACAGGGGGGTTATCAATGACAGGGGGTGATCAGGGTAATCAGGGTGATCACCCCCCTGTCACTGATCACCCCCCCTGTAAGGCTCCATTCAGACATCCGCATGATTTTTTACGGATCCATGGATACATGGATCGGATCCACAGAACGCATGCGGACGTCTGAATGGAGCCTTACAGGGGGGTTATCAATGACAGGGGGTGATCAGGGTAATCAGGGTGATCACCCCCCTGTCACTGATCACCCCCCCTGTAAGGCTCCATTCAGACATCCGCATGATTTTTTACGGATCCATGGATACATGGATCGGATCCACAGAACGCATGCGGACGTCTGAATGGAGCCTTACAGGGGGGTTATCAATGACAGGGGGTGATCAGGGTAATCAGGGTGATCACCCCCCTGTCACTGATCACCCCCCCTGTAAGGCTCCATTCAGACATCCGCATGATTTTTTACGGATCCATGGATACATGGATCGGATCCACAGAACGCATGCGGACGTCTGAATGGAGCCTTACAGGGGGGTTATCAATGACAGGGGGTGATCAGGGTAATCAGGGTGATCACCCCCATGTCACAGTTCACCCCCCCTGTAAGGCTCCATTCAGACATCCGCATGATTTTTTTACGGATCCATGGATACATGGATCGGATCCACAGAACGCATGCGGACGTCTGAATGGAGCCTTACAGGGGGGTTTTCAATGACAGGGGGTGATCAGGGTAATCAGGGTGATCACCCCCATGTCACTGATCACCCCCCCTGTAAGGCTCCATTCAGACATCCGCATGATTTTTTACGGATCCATGGATACATGGATCGGATCCACAGAACGCATGCGGACGTCTGAATGGAGCCTTACAGGGGGGTTATCAATGACAGGGGTGATCAGGGTGATCACCCCCCTGTCACTGATCACCCCCCCTGTAAGGCTCCATTCAGACGTCCGCATGATTTTTACGGATCCATGGATACATGGATCGGATCCGTAAAAATCATGCGGACGTCTGAATGGAGCCTTACAGGGGGGGTGATCAATGACAGGGGGGTGATCAATGACAGGGGGTGATCAGGGAGTGTATATGGGTGATCACCCGCCTGTCATTGATCACCCCCCTGTAAGGCTCCATTCAGACGTCCGTATGCTTTTTGCGGATCCGATCCATGTATCCGTGGATCCGTAAAAATCATACGGACGTCTGAACGGAGCCTGACAGGGGGGTGATCAATGACAGGGCGGTGATCAATGACAGGGGGGTGATCAGGGAGTTTATATGGGGTGATCAGGGGTTTATAAGGGGTTAATAAGTGACGGGGGGGGGGGTGTAGTGTAGTGTGGTGTTTGGTGGGACTGTACTGACCTACCTGAGTCCTCTGGTGGTCGATCCTAACAAAAGGGACCACCAGAGGACCAGGTAGGAGGTATATTAGACGCTGTTATGAAAACAGCGTCTAATATACCTGTTAGGGGTTAAAAAATTCGGATCTCCAGCCTGCCAGCGAACGATCGCCGCTGGCAGGCTGGAGATCCACTCGCTTACCTTCCGTTCCTGTGAGCGCGCGCGCCTGTGCGCGCGCGTTCACAGGAAATCTCGCGTCTCGCGAGATGACGCGTATATGCGTCCAGGAGGAGTAAAGCAACCACCTCCCGGACGCATATGTGCGTACAGCGGTCGGGAGGTGGTTAAGCATATTAGGTGATGTGCATCTCTGTAATGAGAAGGGTTGTGGTCTAATGACATCAACACCCTATATCAGGTGTGCATAATTATTAGGCAACTTCCTTTCCTTTGGCAAAATGGGTCAAAAGAAGGACTTGACAGGCTCAGAAAAGTCAAAAATAGTGAGATATCTTGCAGAGGGATGCAGCACTCTTAAAATTGCAAAGCTTCTGAAGCGTGATCATCGAACAATCAAGCGTTTCATTCAAAATAGTCAACAGGGTCGCAAGAAGCGTGTGGAAAAACCAAGGCGCAAAATAACTGCCCATGAACTGAGAAAAGTCAAGCGTGCAGCTGCCAAGATGCCACTTGCCACCAGTTTTGCCATATTTTAGAGCTGCAACATCACTGGAGTGCCCAAAAGCACAAGGTGTGCAATACTCAGAGACATGGCCAAGGTAAGAAAGGCTGAAAGACAACCACCACTGAACAAGACACACAAGCTGAAACGTCAAGACTGGGCCAAGAAATATCTCAAGACTGATTTTTCTAAGGTTTTATGGACTGATGAAATGAGAGTGAGTCTTGATGGGCCAGATGGATGGGCCCGTGGCTGGATTGGTAAAGGGCAGAGAGCTCCAGTCTGACTCAGACGCCAGCAAGGTGGAGGTGGAGTACTGGTTTGGGCTGGTATCATCAAAGATGAGCTTGTGGGGCCTTTTCGGGTTGAGGATGGAGTCAAGCTCAACTCCCAGTCCTACTGCCAGTTTCTGGAAGACACCTTCTTCAAGCAGTGGTACAGGAAGAAGTCTGCATCCTTCAATAAAAACATGATTTTCATGCAGGACAATGCTCCATCACACGCGTCCAAGTACTCCACAGCGTGGCTGGCAAGAAAGGGTATAAAAGAAGAAAATCTAATGACATGGCCTCCTTGTTCACCTGATCTGAACCCCATTGAGAACCTGTGGTCCATCATCAAATGTGAGATTTACAAGGAGGGAAAACAGTACACCTCTCTGAACAGTGTCTGGGAGGTTGTGGTTGCTGCTGCACGCAATGTTGGTGGTGAACAGATCAAAACACTGACAGAATCCATGGATGGCAGGCTTTTGAGTGTCCTTGCAAAGAAAGGTGGCTATATTGGTCACTGATTTGTTTTTGTTTTGTTTTTGAATGTCAGAAATGTATATTTGTGAATGTTGAGATGTTATATTGGTTTCACTGGTAAAAATAAATAATTGAAATGGGTATATATTTGTTCTTTGTTAAGTTGCCTAATAATTATGCACAGTAATAGTCACCTGCACACACAGATATCCCCCTAAAATAGCTAAAACTAAAAACAAACTAAAAACTACTTCCAAAAATATTCAGCTTTGATATTAATGAGTTTTTTGGGTTCATTGAGAACATGGTTGTTGTTCAATAATAAAATTAATCCTCAAAAATACAACTTGCCTAATAATTCTGCACTCCCTGTAGTGTCAAAATACATACTTTATGTGGTGCAATCTGAAGGCAATTAACCCCTTCCAAACACCATTTTGTCAACCTTCTTGACACAGCCTAATTTTGCAAATCTGTCATATGTGAATTACATATGTGGTAATAACTTTGGAATGTTGTTTTACTTATCCAAGCGATTCTGAGATTGTCATGGAGAAAAGGAGCGCCATAAGGTTTTTGGAGAGCAAATTGTGCTGGAATGAAGAGACCCCATTATGGAATGTACACCCCTCAAGGAATTTTTTTAGTGGTGAAGTGAGCGCTTTGACCCAATTTGACCTCAAATATATTTATTTTTCACAAGGGATAACCAATTTTTTTTCTTAATATGGCAAAAGCCCATATATGATCATAAACTATTATATGGGCACACCACAGGGCTAAGAAGGAAAGGAGCGCCATTTTTGGAGGGCAGATTGTGCTGGAATGTTTTTTTAGCTCCATGGCGCATTTGAAGAGACCCTGAGATACACCTCCAATGGAAACCCCCCAAAAGTGACCCCATTTTGGAAACTACACCCTTCAAGGACTTTATTGAGGGGTGTAGTGAGTGTTTTGACCCCACAGATATTTCATAAAATTAAGTTTTTATGTCACCATTTTCTGCAAAACTTTTTTTTTCTGCCGTTGGTCTTGTTTGAGGGCTTATTTTTTGCAAGGTCAGTTGATGTTTTCATTGGTATCATTTTGGGCTACATACGACTTTTTGATTACATGATATTATGATTTTTGGGAGCCAAGATGATCTCTGGTTCAGAGCAATACAATATATGCTGTATTGTACTGCAATAAAACTTACAGTTCGCCTGTGGGACCCAGCCTTGGCCCTTGGCAGCCTCCATAGCTGGCAGACCCGGAAGCCATTGTAAGGTTTCCAGCTACCATGGGCACCCTGTGATCGCATCTTAGGGAGTGAATGGTTGAAAGCGGTAGCCCATCTCCTTCCATAAACTTCTTAGATTCTGTATTCAGCATTGACCACTGCATCTAAGGAGTTAATCAGTTGGCATCAGCGTTTTCATAGATGCCAGCAGATACAGCAGGGGTCTGGCTATCAGTTGCAGACAGGCCCCTGTGCCTGCCCAATCAGTGCACCATACATGTATGGCGGAATACGGGAGGGTGGTCATCATTACTTAGGCTACTTTCACACTAGCGTTCGGGGCTCCGCTTGTGAGTTCCGTTCAAAGGCTCTCACAAGCGGCCCCGAACGCTTCCGCCAGCCCTAATGCATTCTGAGTGGATGCGGATCTGCTCACAATGCATCAGTCTGGGAGTGTTTGGCCTCCGCTCCGCTCAGCAGGCGGACACCTGAACGCTGCTTGCAGCGTTCGGGTGTCCGCCTGGCCATGCGGAGGCAAACAGATCCGTCCAGACTTACAATGTAAGTCAATGGGGACGGATCCGTTTGAATATGACACAATATGGCTCAATTTTCAAACGGATCCGTCCCCCATTGACTTTCAATGTAAAGTCTGGACGGATCCGTCTGAGGCTACTTTGACACTTAGAATTTTTTTTACAATATAATGCAGACGGATCCGTTCTGAACGCAAGTGTGAAAGTAGCCTTACCTGGCAGACTCCAAACTGCTGCTCTTGTTTGGATTTGTTTAACCGGCTGCAGACTGCACATGACATCACTGAGGCCATTGATTGGCTGCAGCGGTCTCATGTTATCGACATGATGTCACCGATTCAGCCGGATAAACAGATCTTGACTCTAAATAGACAGAATATATTGGAATAAATGCCCTGATCAGCTATCCATCTCTGGTAATCTAGTACCCATAATAAGCATGCATGGGATAGGCATAAGGCCATCCTTCATATAAGATAGGGCCAGGGGCTATCCATAGTATTCAGTATATTGGGCAGACTAGATGAGCCAAATAGTTCTTATCTGCCGACACATTCTATGTTTCTATGTAATATCACTACTTTGTGAAGATACAGGAGGCTGATTATTTCTTTTAATAAAGCAGAATAGTAAGATCAGGGTGCTCTTACCCGCACAAAGATTATGATGGCTTTTCTATCTCGGTATAAGTCCCCAAATTCCAAACTGTTGCCATTCTGATCTCTCACCAGGCAGGTGGCAGCTAGTTCCAGGTCTGGGTGATACATGGCGTTCCACACATCGGTATTATTGGCATCCGTACTCCTGCCTATTTGCTGGATGACAGGGAAACTTTCTGTGGCCATGTTGCTTCCCTCGTCAGCTGGGTGGGATATAACACTCCCTCTCTAGCTGGGATAGTTTGTAGTAACAGTTGCTCTAACATAGGCGGAGTTTCCCCAGGAACAAGAGCCTGCAAGCTACAGTGCACGTTAACCCCTTGAGTGACGTAGGCTTTCACTACTGTACAGTTTATACTAGAAAAACTCAGTATGTGGACTAATGGAATACTTATGTAGCATTAGGAAAGAGTCATCAGAGCACTGCGGTAGCTCTCAAATATCATGCAGTAGGTTACTTCTGTGGGAAACCAATATATCTAAATGGTGTAAAGAAAAACTGGCTTAGTTGCCCATAGCAACCACTCAGATTTCACCTTTTATTTTCCAGAGGAGCTCTGAGAAATGAATGTTAGAATCTGATTGGTTGTTAGGGGCAGCTAAGCCAATTTACCAGTTTGATAAATCTCCCCTGATAACGCTATTCTCTGGGTCAGTGTGATTAGCACAACATATGTATTTTCACAATAAAAACTTTCTGGGGTGAACTTATCAAACTGTGCTAGACTCCGAACCATGCAAGGCATTGGCAGAGCAGAATCAGGAGCTCAGCTTTGCACATTGATCCTCTGCCTGTGCCCTGCCAGGCTTTAGGAGGGCAGCACTCGTACAGGCAGGAGCAGAGATATGGCGCTCAGTGCAGACGCTGAGAATTCTGTACTCCCATACATAGCAGTGTACAGGAGTAGGGATTGCAAAGTGCTATAGGCACCGGAACTTCTGGTGCCCATGTTGCATGGAAAACCAAAATAAGTACCGTATATTAGAAATGATTAGGGCATTTACAGTAGCTTTTAACAATAGTTTAGATATACTTTAAGTATTGATGATTGGTGAGGATCCAACTCCCCTCACCATGGTCAATCGGCATTTGAAAGGCGCTAACTAGTTACCGTACATAGTGCAGTTGAAAAAAGACACAAACCATCAAATTCAATAGAGAGATGGCTGTGAATTAAAGGGGTTGTCCGCCTTTTTTCAGATCGGCGAGGGTCCGACCCCAAGCAGCCCCACCGATCAGCTGTTTGAAGAACTTGTACGAGCGCTGCCTTCTCTTCATTGTTTACCTGCTCACCATTGCAACTGCAGCGGTGAACAGGTGTCATTTCAGCTCCTCCGTCCCCATTCACTTCAATGGGTTCCTTCCTGCTCAAGTGCATAGAGGGGAGCCATCCCGTTGAAGTGGATTAGGACGGAGGAGCTGAAATTACACCTGTTTATTTTTTTATTTTTATATTATAAATTACAGTTGCAACGGCGAGCAGGTAAACAATGAAGAAAAGGCAGAGCTCATACTCTTCAAACAGCTGATCGGTAGGGAGTCAGCCCCCCACTGATCTGATATTGATGACCTTTCCTGAGGAAAGGTCACTAATGTAAAAATAAAAAAAGCAAACAACCCCTTTAAGGGAAGGGGACTGAGAAACAAAAAGTCTACCCATTTTTCTAAGCATTTACGTTATTTAGCTAAGCCTTTTTTTAAACCATCCACTCTTTCTGCTGTTACCACATCCTGCGTTGGACTTCTCTTATGATAAAAAAGTCTTGTCACCTCTGGAGAGTGAAGCGTTTCTTCTCCAGACAGCGGCAGCGCCCCCTTGTGTTTTGAGTGGATTTTCCATATTTTTTGTATGGGCCGTTTGTATAGGTTAGGGTCGGTACACAGCATGTTGTATGCCTCTATACACATTTAAAAAAAAGAAAAGGATACAAAAACGCAGCACACCAGAGTCCGGTAAAAAAAACATTTACTTTTCTTTTACAATAGTGAAGGGATGCCGCTGTATGGCATCAGCCTGAGGCATCCGTTTAACGTATACTGTTTTTGTATACGTTATACTGATGGGAAAAATGTGATGTTGAACCCACCCTAAATCATGCTCCATGTAAAGTTTTGGTTAATCACAGGAGAAACAAGCAACTGGAGTTGTCCCCCTTTTTTTTTCTTCTCCATTTGCCTCAGACTGCCAGGAAAGTTTTCCCAAAGACTGCAGAGTCTCTTTGACCACTGGTGTAGCTATAGGGGGTTGTGAGGTAGCAGTCTCATCTGGGCCTGTGAGTCCAAAGCACTTTTCACAGGCGTTTTTATCGGGCGTTTTTAATGGGCGGAAACAAGCAAATGCCCATTTAGGCGAGTTCCCGCTGAAGTCCCCCAAAGAAGCTCCTGTACTTCTTGGGGCGTATGGCGTTTTACAGCGCGTTCGTACTGCCCATAGGGAAACATTGGTTTTTGCCTGTTGAGCGTTTTACAGCGTGTAGGAACATGCTGTAAAACGCTCAGGTGTGAACCTAGCCTAAGAAGACACCCATATTATTAATGACACATAGTACCTTTGGAGCCTGTTACAGACCCTTATAATACCTCAGCTGCTGCAGGACCTCATAATACACAGCTGCTGCAGAACCTCATAATATACACCACAACTGCTGCAGAACATAATAATACAGAGTGTAATGTTGCGGTAAGGTGTCAGAATCACACTGCCCAATAAACTAGCACAGGATGATATCAGCAATACAAGCTCCAGATACCTAGGTTGTCAAGGCCCTCGTTCCGTACTCACCACCAGTGATGGTCAGTTCGCAGTGTTCGCCAGCGAACACATGCGGACTGCCATCTTTAGTAAGGTAGACTCACCCGTCTCGCGATGCACAGGTAAGCCCTTACCTGTGCCGGAAAACGGTCTGAAATCAAATGCATTTACCAGGAGCAGGCAGTTCCGAGAACAGCCCGATGAAGGCCCCCAGAGGCCGTTCTTAGAACTGCCTGCTCCCGGAGACCGCATTTCATTTGAGACCGGCTCGCGCACAGGCACAGGTAAGGAAGGACTTACCTGTGCCTCGCCGGACTTGTCAGTTAAGATGGCAGATCGCATGTGTTTCCGGGCCATCTCTAGTTGTAATCATGGAAACAAGCAGTGTTTAAAGCGTACCTATCATTTCAATCTACATGTCTTGAGTACCTGTTATCTTAAAGGGAGTCTGTCACCACATTTTGACATTATAGACCGCTTACATGGCACTGTAGCATAACTGTGGATGATTCAAATGGTACCTTTGTTGTGTTCTTGTGAAGTTCACCCGAGGCAAAAACAGACTTTTATTCGTATGTAAATGAGGGCTCGCAAGTGCCCAGGGGCGGCGTTCACTTTGTTGGAGCCCAGAATGCTCTGCCTCTTTTGCTCATATCCTCGCCCCAGCCTCTGCCCGCCCTTCTCTTCCTTTGTGTCCCCCTTCACTCCCAGCGAGATCCCGCGCCTGCGCTCTCCCTCGCTGGGCCGGGGCATGCGCACTGAAAGCACCCTAAACGCATCCAGAGCTAATCCGTCATGCTAAGGCCTCTTTTTACACGAACGTGTGCATCCCGTGGCCGTGCTGCGGGCCGCAGTGCACGAACACCAACCATGGGGCAGCGGATCGCAGACCCATTCACTTTAATGGGTCCGCGATCCACCCGTTCCGCTAAAAGATAGGACATGTTCTATCTTTTTGCGGAACGGAAGTACGGGATGAATCCCCACGGAAGCACTCCGTAGGGTTCCGTTCCGTGCTTCCATTCCGCATCTCTGGATTTGCGGACCCATTCAAGTGAATGGATCTGCATCCGTGATGCAGAATACCCATGGAATGGCGCCCGTGTATTGCGGATATGAAAATGCAGTCCGCAAAACGTCCACGGAGCGCACACGTTGATGTGAAAGAGCCCTAAGGCTGGGTTCACACCTGAGCGTATTTGATAAGCGCTGTTTACAGGCGTTTTTATTGGGCGTTTTTGAGGCGTATTTTGGGGCGTTCTTGTATTTTGGAAACGCGCATCGTACGCGCGTTCTTGCTATTGACCACATTGGCGTACAATTAAAAACAGAGGTGTTACGCGCGACAATACGCCCCAAAGAAGCTCCTGTACTTCTTGGGGCGTAGGGTGTTTTACAGCGCGATCGTACGCGCTGTAAAACGCTCAGGTGAGAACCATGCCCATAGGGAAACATTGGTTTTTGCCTGTTGAGCGTTTTACAGCGCGTAGGAACGGGCTGTAAAACGCTCAGGTGTGAATCTAGCCTAAGAGGTATCTCACTCTCTGATTATTCTACTTATTCCAAAGCAGTGGAGCTCATGGAGTTGGAATTAGGGTCCATTCACACATCCGTATGTGTTTTGCGGATCCGCAAAAAACACAAACACCGTCAATGTGCGTTCTATTTTCACAATAGAAAATGCCTAATCTTCTCCACAATTGCGGACAAGAATAGGACATGTTTTATTTTTTTCGGTAACGGAAGTGCGGATCCGGAAATGCGGATCCGGACAGCACATAGTGTGGCCCCATAGAAATCAATGGGTCCGCAATTCAACAGAATTGCGGACATGTAAATGAAAGGAGCCTTAGACTTGTATATTCTAAGCACGCCACTCGAGATCTCACCGTAACCTTCCTCTTTTCGTGAAACATCAGTATTTTTGTGTGTGCCCTGACGAAATGTGGGACCTATTGCCAGCAAAAGTTACATTTCATGAATGGTAAGCATCAAACCATGCCACATTTTATGTAGTCCTTGCATATATCAGACGATTTCCTTAAATTTTGGACTAAAATATTTCTTCAGTTCATTGGTAACCTATTCTTCACTCTTTTTGAACAGTTGTTCTGTACATTGCACTGCATGTTACAGATAAATAGCAGAAATCCGAATGGATTCTGTTTGCACAGGCACAAAAGTTTTTGACACTTTATTGTGGTCAGTTATCAAACGGTTGAAAGGTAGAACAGGTTTAGTTGCCTAAATTCTTTTTCACAATGAGCTGCACAAAAAGAAAGGAGCAATAGGATGGGTTGCTAGGGTCAACAAAGGCAGTTCTACTTTACACAGTTATGATAATGTACCCCTCACATTGTACAGCCTTAGGATACTTTCACACTAGCATTTTTCTTTTCCAGTATTAAGTTCCGTCCTAGGGGCTCAATACCGGAAAAGAACTGATCAGTTTTAGCCTAATGCATTCTGAATGGAGAGCAATCCGTTCAGGATGCATCAGGATGTCTTCAGTTCAGTCATTTTGACAGATCAGGACGGAGATAATACCGCAGCATGCTACGGTTTTATCTCCGGCGAAAAAAACTGATGACTTGCCTGAATGCTGGATCCGGCATTTTTCCCCATAGGAATGTACTAGTGCCGGATCCGGCATTCAAAATACCGGAATGCCGGATGCGTCCCATGCGCAGACCGGTAAAAGTTTGAAAAACAATACAAGACGGATCTGTCTGTCCGCATGACAAGCGGAGAGACGGATCCGTTCTTGCAATGCATTTGTGAGACGGATGTGCATCCGGATGCGTCTCACAAATGCTTTCAGTCACATCCAGATCAGCGGATCCGGTGGGCAGTTCCGACGACGGAACTGCCCGCCGGATCACACTGCCGCAAGTGTGAATGTAGCCTTAGGGTACTTTCACACTAGCGTTTTTCTTTTCCGGCATAGAGTTCCGTCACAGGGGCTCAATACCGGAAAAGTTGAATTCTTCCTGATTCACCTAGGTCTCAGCGGTGCAGTCAGATCAAATGATTTACTTCTCCATATAGATTTTCTTAATTTTTTTTTTTTTCAAATTTGACATTGTTCTTGAATGGAGGAAAACAATATAATTTTCGTATATTGACATTTTTATCTGGCCTTCTAAACCCATACAGTACACTACCGACGGACAGCCTTGTAATCCAAACAATTTTCAATAGGATCTGGAATTCTGTCTTCTTTACAACAGTCCTAAAAAGTTACGTTTATTGTAATTCGGTGGTCTTCAACAATAATAAATGACATAGCCTTCCTCGTAAATCTCATTGGTTTCTGGATAGGTACACATGGGGAGCGTACTTGACTATCTTAGGCTGGGTTCACACCTGAGCGTTTTACAGCGCGTTCCTACGCGCTGTAAAACGCTCAACAAGGAGAAACCAATCATTCCCTATGGGAATGGTTCACACTTGGGCGTTTTACAGCGCGTACGATCGCGCTGTAAAACGCCCGACGCTCCAAAAAGTACATGAGCGACTTTTGGGGCGTTTGTGGCCATAGGACACTGTAGTGAATCACACAAACGCGCGTCAAACGCGCGTTTACTATTACAAAAACGGGCATAAAAATGCGCGTCAAAAACGCGCGTAAAACGCGCGTTTGCGCAACGCTCAAGTGTGAACCCAGCCTTAGGGTACTTTCACACTAGAGTTAGAAGAATCCGTCAGGCAGTTCCGTTGCCTGAACTGCCTGCCGGATCCGGAAATCCTTATGCAAACGGATATCATTTGTTTCTGGATCCGTCTGACAAATGCATTGCAATACTGGATCCGTCTCTCCGGTGTCATCCGGAAAAATGGATCCAGTATTTTTTTCCCCCACAGATTTAAAGGTCTGTGCATGCGCAGACCCGGAAACTGGATCCGTTTTTCTGGAACACTTGGTACCGGATCCAGCATTAATACATTTCAATGGAAATTAATGCCAGATCAGGCAAGTGTTCCGGAATTTTGCTGCGGTATTTTCTCCAGCCAAATACCGTAAAAGGGACGAAACGGAAGACATCCTGTTGCATACTGAACGGATTGCTTTCCATTCAGAATGCATTGGGATAAAACTGATGTGTTTTTTTCCGGTATTGAGCCCCTATGACTCAACTCAATACGGGAAAACTTTAACGCTAGTGTGAAAGTTCCCTTAGTTGAGACATTAGAAATGCATGCCATCACAACATCAATGGAATGAAATCCAACAATGTCAGATTAGTTTTAATTGCCATGGTGATTGTATGCATTCATGTTCCATCACTACTGGCCAGCCAACCTGGACATGACACTTGTCGACCGACTTGAATCGTGGTTTTACCCTAGCTTACAGGATCTTGAATTCATCCTTTTATGTTACATCCTAACATGTACTCTTTGGTGACAGTATATAGTGTGCCGGTAGAGTACTGTCAACCCGACCTACGGTCAATCCCTTTGCAAATATCAACCCCCCAGGCCCCCTTTTTTTAATCAAATTGGATATTTTTTTGAAATAGAGAGCACACATAGTGTAAACTGAACTTTTATGATCGCAAAATAAACACCTGAAAGACAGCCTTGAAATTGAACAAAATTGCCGAAGTATTATTTCTCCAAAGTGAACAAATAAGGCAAGTCAACACGACCTCCACATCCTTCACACAAACTCATACCTTTTTCCACAATATTCCTAATCATACTTACCTTTTTTAACTCAATTAGTACCATTTTATTTATTTTTTTTCTTCATAGATAAACTATGCCCTCATGTGTGGTTTCCGGATGTTTTTCTGGTGGCTGAGTTCGCAACTCAAGTGCAATATTACACGTTTTCCCCAAAAAACTTATATTTGGTGAACAGACAAGCCAAAATTTTGGCAATATCTATGTTTTTGCTCAGAAGGTCTTGGATGCTAAAAAGTATAACACTTACGGAATGTTTTCTTTACATTTTAAACAAGATACTTACGTTCATCATCCAGGAAAAAATAAATAAAAATCAATCTACATAAGGATGCCATTCCCACTATTTTCCTTAGTCAGTGGACTAGTGTGAATGAACAGCTTTTTGCAAACAATCGAAAATGTAGAAGACTTGACGGTTGCTTGATTGAAGCTTCTACCACAAATACGCACTTCATTTGTTCAATCTGTCAAAGTAATTCCTCATACAACGGAAGATGCAGTGTAGGAATAATGACAGATTTTGGAGTCCAAAAGATAAGTCAACTCAAACAGATCCAAGACGTGTATCCTCAAAAATAAATAAATCTAACTCACTTTATCATGGTCCATAAAAAAGTACAATGTAATATTTTAGATATGGAGCACAATTTATTTAGCAAGAAGCCTAGTCACTGAAACAAGCGTTTACTGAACGACCGCAAGTAAAACGTCTTTCATAGTGCAATTCTAAAATATAGCAGTAAAAGGCAGCATTTTTTACGAACTCACTTAGCCTCTATTGATCACAATTGTGAGAAAGTCTATTTCATTGTCACAGAATCCCTTCCTGAAAATTTTGCTGCTGTGGATAGGCCTACCAAACAAAATCTCATTGCATAGCATACAGTACATTAAGTCTTCTTAAATTTTCCTTTGTTAATGGTTTCAGTAGAATGTATAATTGATTAGATTTCCCAAAGTTGACCTATCACTAGGTACATATTCTATAAAGTTAGAGGTTTATGTTTTACAGTTTCAATAAGTGCGGCATTGAGGTTGACGGACTCTGCTCATAATACAGTCCTGATCAAAAGTTTAAGACCACTTGAAAAATGGTAAAACATCATATTTAGCATGGCTGGATCTTAACAAGGTTCGAAGTAGAGCTTCAACATGTAACAAGAAGAAATGAGAGTGAGACAAAACATTTTTTGAGCATTCAATTTAATGAAAACAACGAATAAACTGAAACAGGCTGTTTTTCAGCTGATCAAAAGTTTAGGACCACACCTTCAAAAAAAAAAAAACAACTTCCAAACATGAACTCGGTAATAAGTAGCTCCACCGTTATTGTTGATCACTTCAAAAATTAGTTTCGGCATGCTTGATGCAAGCGTTTCCATGAGGTGAGTGGGAACGTTTCTCCAAGTGGGGAAGACGGCCGCACGAAGGCCATTTACTGTCTGGAACTGTTGTCCATTTTTGTAAACTTCCCTTGCCAGTCATCACCAATAAGGGCCTTAATTTGGGTCGAGGATCGTCCAGTGTCTTGACGGACGGCCAATTGGATCCTCCGGCTTAGTGCTGGTGAATTATTTTTGGGTCTTCCACTTTACTTTTTTGCTCCATAACCCTTAGGATCATTTAAGAAATTCCAAATGACTGTCTTACTGCGTCCCACCTCAGCAACGATAGCGCGCTGTGAGAGACCCTGCTTATGCATTTCAACAACCCGACCACGTTCAAAAAGGGAGAGTTTTTTGCCTTTGCCATCGCAACGTGTGACTACCTGACAGAAAATGACAATGAATCCACATCTTTGCACAGATTTGGCCTTTTAAAGGCATGTGGTCCTAAACTTTTGATCAGCTGAAAAACAGCCTGTTTCAGTTTATTCATTGTTTTTATTAAATTAAATGCCCAAAAATGTTTTGTCTCACTCTCATTTCTTCTTGTTGCATGTTAAAGTTCTACTTGGAACCTTGTTAAGATCCAACAACGTAAAATATGATTTTTTTGCCATTTTTCAAGTGGTCTTAAACTTTTGATCAGGACTGTATATAAACAACTGAAACTTCTATCCTATACAATGAAATTCTAAGTCATATATATAAATATGAGTTTATAGTGGCTCACCCTTCTGCTTACCAGGTTCGGTGCTCTAACTATGATGTGGTTCACCCTAACCACATAAGGAGTTAACAGTAAAGAAATGTATAAATTATAGTGAGCACTCAATATCTGTGGTCGTATAACAGGTCTGTTAATATAACTAATTTATTAGATCATGAAATTACGCATACAATGGATAGCATAAAAATAGACAATATAAAATATAGTACCTTAAAAATTATAAATATAAATAATAAAATGTAGAGAAACACAATTTGTTATACTGATAAGAGCAAATATATCACTAGAAATTGGTCACTTAAGATTAGTATTGTGTCCTTATAGAGGCTGCGACTTTGTTCTTATGGGTGTTGCAACATTGTTCCCAACGTTAAATGTCTCAGTTATATCACTGATTGATATATCCGTGAGTATAATTATCCAGAGGTACTCACTGTTTGGGGTCCGGGTCGTGTGTAACTGTCCGTGGTGGCGTCCCACCGTGGGTCAGTGCACTCACACTAAAAGATATCCCACAACCTTGCATTGGGTAAAGACCTCCCCGGCGCCCTGATCACGTGTAGTGCCAGCAAAAAACGCAGGACGCCAGCTACACGTGGGACGCACAGCGGTCTCTTGGGGAGCAGGATTACCGTAACAACACCGCGGACCGTGAACATTGGAAGATATTCCATAACGCCACACCGGGTGAGTGCACTGACCCACGGTGGGACGCCACCACGGACAGTTACACACGAGCCGGACCCCAAACAGTGAGTACCTCTGGATAATTATACTCACGGATATATCAATCAGTGATATAACTGAGACATTTAACGTTGGGAACAATGTTTCAACACCCATAAGAACAAAGTCGCAGCCTCTATAAGGACACAATACTAATCTTAAGTGACCAATTTCTAGTGATATATTTGCTCTTATCAGTATAACAAATTGTGTTTCTCTACATTTTATTATTTATATTTATAATTTTTAAGGTACTATATTTTATATTGTCTATTTTTATGCTATCCATAATTTCATGATCTAATAAATTAGTTATATTAACAGACCTGTTATATGACCACAGATATTGAGTGCTCACTATAATTTATACATATATATAAATATATATATATATATATATATATATATAAACAATAGAAGTACAAGGTATTTTTTTTTTTTTTATTGAGATAACATTACTATTTCCAAAAAGCTATTTGGACCAAATTACAGAAGCAATATAACTGGGGTATGTAGCAACAGCAGAAGACAAACATAACCACTGCTTTGTATAGCTTACAGTCAGGTCCATAAATATTGGGACATCGACACAATTCTAACATTTTTGGCTCTATATACCACCACAATGGATTTGAAATGAAACGAATAAGATGTACTTTAACTGCAGACTGTCAGCTTTAATTTGGGGGTATTTACATCCAAATCAGGTGAACGGTGTAGGAATTACAACAGTTTGCATATATGCCTCCCACTTATATTAATCATAAATCAAACTTTCACTTTTTAATACTTGGTTGCAAATCCTTTGCAGACAATTACAGCCTTAAGTCTGGAACGCATAGACATCACCAGACGCTGGGTTTCATCCCTGGTGATGCTCTGCCAGGCCTCTACTGCAACTATCTTCAGTTCCTGCTTGTTCTTGGGGCATTTTCCCTCCAGTTTTGTCTTCAGCAAGTGAAATGCATGCTTAATCGGATTCAGGTCAGGTGATTGACTTGGCCATTGCATAAAATTCCACGTCTTTCCCTTAAAAAACTCTTTGGTTGCTTTTGCAGTATGCTTTGGGTCATTGTCCATCTGCACTGTGAAGCGCCGTCCAATGAGTTCTGAAGCATTTGGCTGCATAGGAGCAAATAATATTGCCCGAAATACTTCAGAATTCATCCTGCTGCTTTTGTCAGCAGTCACATAATCAATAAATACAAGAGAACCAGTTCCATTGGCAACCATACATGCCCACGCCATGACACTACCACCACCATGATTCACTCATGAGGTGTTATGATTAGGATCATGAGCAGTTCCTTTCCTTTTCCATACTCTTCTCTTCCCATCACTCTGGTACAAGTTGATCTTGGTCTCATCTGTCCATAGGATGTTGTTCCAGAACTGTGAATGTCGTTTGGCAAACTCTAATCTGGCCTTCCTGTTTTTGAGGCTCACCAATGGTTTACATCTTGTGGTGAACCATCTGTATTCACTCTGGTGAAGTCTTCTCTTGATTGTTGACTTTGACACACATATACCTACCTCCTGGAGAGTGTTCTTGATCTGGCCAACTGTTGTGAAGGGTGTTTTCTTCACCATGGAAAGAATTCTTCGGTCATCCACCACACTTGTTTTCCGTGGTCTTCCGGGTCTTTTGGTGTTGCTGAGCTCACCGGTGCGTTCCTTCTTTTTAAGAATGTTCCAAACAGTTGTTTTGGCCACACCTAATGTTTTTGCTATCTCCCTGATGGGTTTGTTTTGTTTTTTCAGCCTAATGATGGCTTGCTTCACTGATAGTGACAGCTCTTTGGATCTCATCTTGAGAGTTGACAGCAACAGATTCCAAATGCAAATAGCACACTTAAAATGAACTGTGGACCTTTTATTTGCTCATTTTAATTGGGATAATGAGGGAATAACACACACTATATGAGAAGGTGTGTCCAAACTTTTGGTCTGTACTGTATATATATATATATATATATATATATATACAGTACAGACCAAAAGTTTGGACACACCTTCTCATTCAAAGAGTTTTCTTTATTTTCAAGACTATGAAAATTGTAGATTCACACTGAAGGCATCAAAACTATGAATTAACACATGTGGAATGATATACTTATCAAAAAAAAGTATGAAACAACTGAAAATATGTCATATTCTAGGTTCTTCAAAGTAGCCACATTTTGCTTTGATTACTGCTTTGCACACTCTTGGCATTTTCTTGATAAGCTTCAAGAGGTAGTCACCTGAAATGTTTTTCACTTCACAGGTGTGCCCTGTCAGGTTTAATAAGTGGGATTTCTTGCCTTATAAATGGGGTTGGGACCATCAGTTGCGTTGTGGAGAAGTCAGGTGGATACACAGCTGATAGTCCTACTGAATAGACTGTTAGAATTTGTATTATGGCAAGAAAAAAGCAGCTAAGTAAAGAAAAACGAGTGGCCATCATTACTTTAAGAAATGAAGGTCAGTCAGTCCGAAAAATTGGGAAAACTTTGAAAGTGTCCCCAAGTGCAGTCACAAAAACCATCAAGCGCTACAAAGAAACTGGCTCACATGCAGACCGCCCCAGGAAAGGAAGACCAAGAGTCACCTCTGCTGCGGAGGATAAGTTCATCCGAGTCACCAGCCTCAGAAATCGCAGGTTAACAGCAGCTCAGATTAGAGACCAGGTCAATGCCACACAGAGTTCTAGCAGCAGACACATCTCTAGAACAACTGTTAAGAGGAGACTGTGTGAATCAGGCCTTCATGGTAGAATATCTGCTAGGAAACCACTGCTAAGGACAGGCAACAAGCAGATGAGACTTGTTTGGGCTAAAGAACACAAGGAATGGACATTAGACCAGTGGAAATCTGTGCTTTGGTCTGATGAGTCCAAATTTGAGATCTTTGGTTCCAACCACCGTGTCTTTGTGCGACGCAGAAAAGGTGAACGGATGGACTCTACATGCCTGGTTCCCACCGTGAAGCATGGAGGAGGAGGTGTGATGGTGTGGGGGTGCTTTGCTGGTGACACTGTTGGGGATTTATTCAAAATTGAAGGCATACTGAACCAGCATGGCTACCACAGCATCTTGCAGCGGCATGCTATTCCATCCGGTTTGCATTTAGTTGGACCATCATTTATTTTTCAACAGGACAATGACCCCAAACACACCTCCAGGCTGTGTAAGGGCTATTTGACTATGAAGGAGAGTGATGGGGTGCTGCGCCAGATAACCTGGCCTCCACAGTCACCGGACCTGAACCCAATCGAGATGGTTTGGGGTGAGCTGGACCGCAGAGTGAAGGCAAAAGGGCCAACAAGTGCTAAGCATCTCTGGGAACTCCTTCAAGACAGTTGGAAGACCATTTCAGGTGACTACCTCTTGAAGCTCATCAAGAGAATTCCAAGAGTGTGCAATGCAGTAATCAAAGCAAAAGATGGCTACTTTGAAGAACCTAGAATATGACATATTTTCAGTTGTTTCACACCTTTTTTGTTATGTATATAATTCCACATGTGTTAATTCATAGTTTTGATGCCTTCAGTGTGAATCTACAATTTTCATAGTCATGAAAATAAAGAAAACTCTTTGAATGAGAAGGTGTGTCCAAACTTTTGGTCTGTACTGTATGTGTTCATAGTAACATTAGCAGTGGAGGTGTGTGTATTCTGTGTATATGTATGTGTTCATAGTAACATTAGCAGTGCTGATGTGTGTATTCTGTGTATATGTATGTGTTCATAGTAACATTAGCAGTGCGGATGTGTGTATTCTGTGTACATGTATGTGTTCATAGTAACATTAGCAGTGGAGGTGTGTGTATTCTGTGTACATGTATGTGTTCATAGTAACATTAGCAGTGCTGATGTGTGTATTCTGTGTACATGTATGTGTTCATAGTAACATTAGCAGTGCTGGTGTGTGTGTTCTGTGTACATGTATGTGTTCCTAGTAACGTGTGTATTCTGTGTACATGTATGTGTTCATAGTAACATTAGCAGTGCGGATGTGTGTATTCTGTGTACATGTATGTGTTCATAGTAACATTAGCAGTGCTGGTGTGTGTATTCTGTGTACATGTATGTGTTCATAGTAACATTAGCAGTGGAGGTGTGTGTATTCTGTGTACATGTATGTGTTCATAGTAACATTAGCAGTGCTGGTGTGTGTATTCTGTGTACATGTATGTGTTCATAGTAACATTAGCAGTGCGGATGTGTGTATTCTGTGTATATGTATATGTTCATAGTAACATTAGCAGTGGAGGTGTGTGTATTCTGTGTACATGTATGTGTTCATAGTAACATTAGCAGTGCTGGTGTGTGTATTCTGTGTATATGTATATGTTCATAGTAACATTAGCAGTGCGGATGTGTGTATTCTGTGTACATGTATGTGTTCATAGTAACATTAGCAGTGCGGATGTGTGTATTCTGTGTACATGTATGTGTTCATAGTAACATTAGCAGTGCGGATGTGTGTATTCTGTGTACATGTATGTGTTCATAGTAACATTAGCAGTGCTGGTGTGTGTGTTCTGTGTACATGTATGTGTTCATAGTAACATTAGCAGTGCTGGTGTGTGTATTCTGTGTACATGTATGTGTGCATAGTAACATTAGCAGTGCTGGTGTGTGTATTCTGTGTACATGTATGTGTTCATAGTAACATTAGCAGTGCGGATGTGTGTATTCTGTGTATATGTATATGTTCATAGTAACATTAGCAGTGGAGGTGTGTGTATTCTGTGTACATGTATGTGTTCATAGTAACATTAGCAGTGCTGGTGTGTGTATTCTGTGTACATGTATGTGTTCATAGTAACATTAGCAGTGCTGGTGTGTGTATTCTGTGTACATGTATGTGTGCATAGTAACATTAGCAGTGCTGGTGTGTGTATTCTGTGTACATGTATGTGTTCATAGTAACATTAGCAGTGCTGGTGTGTGTATTCTGTGTACATGTATATGTTCATAGTAACATTAGCAGTGCTGGTGTGTGTATTTTGTGTACATGTATGTGTTCATAATAACATTAGCAGTGCTGGTGTGTGTATTCTGTGTACATGTATGTGTTCATAGTAACATTAGCAGTGCTGGTGTGTGTATTCTGTGTACATGTATGTGTTCATAGTAACATTAGCAGTGCTGGTGTGTGTATTCTGTGTATATGTATGTGTTCATAGTAACATTAGCAGTGCTGATGTGTGTATTCTGTGTATATGTTCATAGTAACATTAGCAGTGCTGATGTGTGTATTCTGTGTATATGTATGTGTTCATAGTAACATTAGCAGTGCGGATGTGTGTATTCTGTGTACATGTATGTGTTCATAGTAACATTAGCAGTGCTGATGTGTGTATTCTGTGTATATGTATGTCTTCATAGTAACATTAGCAGTGTAGGTGTGTGTATTCTGTGTACATGTCTGTGTTCATAGTAACATTAGCAGTGCTGGTGTGTGTATTCTGTGTACATGTATGTGTTCATAGTAACATTAGCAGTGCTGGTGTGTGTGTATTCTGTGTACATGTATATGTTCATAGTAACATTAGCAGTGCTGATGTGTGTATTCTGTGTATATGTATATGTTCATAGTAACATTAGCAGTGCTGATGTGTGTATTCTGTGTACATGTATGTGTTCATAGTAACATTAGCAGTGCTGGTGTGTGTATTCTGTGTATATGTATGTGTTCATAGTAACATTAGCAGTGCGCGTGTGTGTATTCTGTGTACATGTATGTGTTCATAGTAACATTAGCAGTGCTTATGTGTGTATTCTGTGTACATGTCTGTGTTCATAGTAACATTAGCAGTGCTGGTGTGTGTGTTCTGTGTACATGTATGTGTTCCTAGTAACGTGTGTATTCTGTGTACATGTATGTGTTCATAGTAACATTAGCAGTGCGGATGTGTGTATTCTGTGTACATGTATGAGTTCATAGTAACATTAGCAGTGCTGGTGTGTGTATTCTGTGTACATGTATGTGTTCATAGTAACATTAGCAGTGGAGGTGTGTGTATTCTGTGTACATGTATGTGTTCATAGTAACATTAGCAGTGCGGGTGTGTGTATTCTGTGTACATGTATATGTTCATAGTAACATTAGCAGTGCTGGTGTGTGTATTCTGTGTACATGTATGTGTTCATAGTAACATTAGCAGTGCGGGTGTGTGTATTCTGTGTACATGTATATGTTCATAGTAACATTAGCAGTGCTGGTGTGTGTATTCTGTGTACATGTATGTGTTCATAGTAACATTAGCAGTGCTGGTGTGTGTATTCTGTGTACATGTATGTGTTCATAGTAACATTAGCAGTGCTGGTGTGTGTATTCTGTGTACATGTATGTGTTCATAGTAACATTAGCAGTGCTGATGTGTGTATTCTGTGTATATGTATGTGTTCATAGTAACATTAGCAGTGCGGATGTGTGTATTCTGTGTACATGTATGTGTTCATAGTAACATTAGCAGTGCTGATGTGTGTATTCTGTGTATATGTATGTCTTCATAGTAACATTAGCAGTGTAGGTGTGTGTATTCTGTGTACATGTATATGTTCATAGTAACATTAGCAGTGCTGGTGTGTGTATTCTGTGTACATGTATGTGTTCATAGTAACATTAGCAGTGCTGGTGTGTGTATTCTGTGTACATGTATGTGTTCATAGTAACATTAGCAGTGGAGGTGTGTGTATTCTGTGTATATGTATGTGTTCATAGTAACATTAGCAGTGCTGATGTGTGTATTCTGTGTACATGTATGTGTTCATAGTAACATTAGCAGTGCTGGTGTGTGTATTCTGTGTATATGTATATGTTCATAGTAACATTAGCAGTGCTGGTGTGTGTATTCTGTGTATATGTATGTGTTCATAGTAACATTAGCAGTGCGGATGTGTGTATTCTGTGTACATGTATGTGTTCATAGTAACATTAGCAGTGGAGGTGTGTGTATTCTGTGTACATGTATTTGTTCATATTAACATTAGCATTGCTGATGTGTGTATTCTGTGTATATGTATGTGTTCATAGTAACATTAGCAGTGCTGGTGTGTGTGTTCTGTGTACATGTCTGTGTTCATAGTAACATTAGCAGTGCGCGTGTGTGTATTCTGTGTACATGTATGTGTTCATAGTAACATTAGCAGTGCTGGTGTGTGTGTTCTGTGTACATGTCTGTGTTCATAGTAACATTAGCAGTGCGGATGTGTGTATTCTGTGTACATGTATGTGTTCATAGTAACATTAGCAGTGCGCGTGTGTGTATTCTGTGTACATGTATGTGTTCATAGTAACATTAGCAGTGCGCGTGTGTGTATTCTGTGTACATGTATGTGTTCATAGTAACATTAGCAGTGCTGATGTGTGTATTCTGTGTATATGTATATGTTCATAGTAACATTAGCAGTGCTGATGTGTGTATTCTGTGTACATGTATGTGTTCATAGTAACATTAGCAGTGCTGGTGTGTGTATTCTGTGTATATGTATGTGTTCATAGTAACATTAGCAGTGCGCGTGTGTGTATTCTGTGTACATGTATGTGTTCATAGTAACATTAGCAGTGCTGATGTGTGTATTCTGTGTACATGTCTGTGTTCATAGTAACATTAGCAGTGCTGGTGTGTGTGTTCTGTGTACATGTATGTGTTCATAGTAACATTAGCAGTGCTGGTGTGTGTATTCTGTGTACATGTATGTGTGCATAGTAACATTAGCAGTGCTGGTGTGTGTATTCTGTGTACATGTATGTGTTCATAGTAACATTAGCAGTGCTGGTGTGTGTATTCTGTGTACATGTATGTGTTCATAGTAACATTAGCAGTGCTGGTGTGTGTATTCTGTGTACATGTATGTGTTCATAGTAACATTAGCAGTGCTGATGTGTGTATTCTGTGTATATGTATGTGTTCATAGTAACATTAGCAGTGCGGATGTGTGTATTCTGTGTACATGTATGTGTTCATAGTAACATTAGCAGTGCTGATGTGTGTATTCTGTGTATATGTATGTGTTCATAGTAACATTAGCAGTGCTGATGTGTGTATTCTGTGTATATGTATGTCTTCATAGTAACATTAGCAGTGTAGGTGTGTGTATTCTGTGTACATGTATATGTTCATAGTAACATTAGCAGTGTAGGTGTGTGTATTCTGTGTACATGTATATGTTCATAGTAACATTAGCAGTGCGGATGTGTGTATTCTGTGTACATGTATGTGTTCATAGTAACATTAGCAGTGCTGATGTGTGTATTCTGTGTATATGTATGTGTTCATAGTAACATTAGCAGTGCGGATGTGTGTATTCTGTGTACATGTATGTGTTCATAGTAACATTAGCAGTGCTGATGTGTGTATTCTGTGTATATGTATGTCTTCATAGTAACATTAGCAGTGTAGGTGTGTGTATTCTGTGTACATGTATATGTTCATAGTAACATTAGCAGTGTAGGTGTGTGTATTCTGTGTACATGTATATGTTCATAGTAACATTAGCAGTGCGGATGTGTGTATTCTGTGTACATGTATGTGTTCATAGTAACATTAGCAGTGCTGATGTGTGTATTCTGTGTATATGTATGTCTTCATAGTAACATTAGCAGTGTAGGTGTGTGTATTCTGTGTACATGTATATGTTCATAGTAACATTAGCAGTGCTGGTGTGTGTATTCTGTGTACATGTATGTGTTCATAGTAACATTAGCAGTGCTGGTGTGTGTATTCTGTGTACATGTATGTGTTCATAGTAACATTAGCAGTGGAGGTGTGTGTATTCTGTGTACATGTATTTGTTCATATTAACATTAGCATTGCTGATGTGTGTATTCTGTGTATATGTATGTGTTCATAGTAACATTAGCAGTGCTGATGTGTGTATTCTGTGTACATGTATGTGTTCATAGTAACATTAGCAGTGCGGATGTGTGTATTCTGTGTATATGTATATGTTCATAGTAACATTAGCAGTGCTGGTGTGTGTATTCTGTGTACATGTATGTGTTCATAGTAACATTAGCAGTGGAGGTGTGTGTATTCTGTGTATATGTATGTGTTCATAGTAACATTAGCAGTGCTGATGTGTGTATTCTGTGTATATGTATGTGTTCATAGTAACATTAGCAGTGCGGATGTGTGTATTCTGTGTACATGTATGTGTTCATAGTAGCATTAGCAGTGGAGGTGTGTGTATTCTGTGTACATGTATTTGTTCATATTAACATTAGCATTGCTGATGTGTGTATTCTGTGTATATGTATGTGTTCATAGTAACATTAGCAGTGCTGGTGTCTGTGTTCATAGTAACATTAGCAGTGCGCGTGTGTGTATTCTGTGTACATGTATGTGTTCATAGTAACATTAGCAGTGCGGATGTGTGTATTCTGTGTACATGTATGTGTTCATAGTAACATTAGCAGTGTGCGTGTGTGTATTCTGTGTACATGTATGTGTTCATAGTAACATTAGCAGTGCGCGTGTGTGTATTCTGTGTATATGTATGTGTTCATAGTAACATTAGCAGTGCTAATGTGTGTATTCTGTGTATATGTATATGTTCATAGTAACATTAGCAGTGCTGATGTGTGTATTCTGTGTACATGTATGTGTTCATAGTAACATTAGCAGTGCTGGTGTGTGTATTCTGTGTATATGTATGTGTTCATAGTAACATTAGCAGTGCGCGTGTGTGTGTTCTGTGTACATGTATGTGTTCATAGTAACATTAGCAGTGCTTATGTGTGTATTCTGTGTACATGTCTGTGTTCATAGTAACATTAGCAGTGCTGGTGTGTGGTTATTCTGTGTACATGTATGTGTTCATAGTAACATTAGCAGTGCTGGTGTGTGTATTCTGTGTATATGTATGTGTCCATAGTAACATTAGCAGTGCTGATGTGTGTATTCTGTGTACATGTCTGTGTTCATAGTAACATTAGCAGTGCGGATGTGTGTATTCTGTGTATATGTATGTGTTCATAGTAACATTAGCAGTGCTGGTGTGTGTATTCTGTGTACATGTATGTGTTCATAGTAACATTAGCAGTGCTGGTGTGTGTATTCTGTGTACATGTCTGTGTTCATAGTAACATTAGCAGTGCTGGTGTGTGTGTTCTGTGTACATGTATGTGTTCCTAGTAACGTGTGTATTCTGTGTACATGTATGTGTTCATAGTAACATTAGCAGTGCGGATGTGTGTATTCTGTGTACATGTATGAGTTCATAGTAACATTAACAGTGCTGGTGTGTGTATTCTGTGTACATGTATGTGTTCATAGTAACATTAGCAGTGCTGATGTGTGTATTCTGTGTATATGTATATGTTCATAGTAACATTAGCAGTGCTGATGTGTGTATTCTGTGTACATGTATGTGTTCATAGTAACATTAGCAGTGCTGGTGTGTGTATTCTGTGTATATGTATGTGTTCATAGTAACATTAGCAGTGCTGATGTGTGTGTTCTGTGTACATGTATGTGTTCATAGTAACATTAGCAGTGCTGATGTGTGTATTCTGTGTACATGTCTGTGTTCATAGTAACATTAGCAGTGCTGGTGTGTGTGTTCTGTGTACATGTATGTGTTCCTAGTAACGTGTGTATTCTGTGTACATGTATGTGTTCATAGTAACATTAGCAGTGCTGGTGTGTGTATTCTGTGTATATGTATGTCTTCATAGTAACATTAGCAGTGTAGGGGTGTGTATTCTGTGTACATGTCTGTGTTCATAGTAACATTAGCAGTGCTGGTGTGTGTATTCTGTGTACATGTATGTGTTCATAGTAACATTAGCAGTGCTGATGTGTGTATTCTGTGTACATGTATGTGTTCATAGTAACATTAGCAGTGCTGGTGTGTGTATTCTGTGTATATGTATATGTTCATAGTAACATTAGCAGTGCTGATGTGTGTATTCTGTGTATATGTATGTGTTCATAGTAACATTAGCAGTGCGGATGTGTGTATTCTGTGTACATGTATGTGTTCATAGTAACATTAGCAGTGCTGGTGTGTGTATTCTGTGTATATGTATATGTTCATAGTAACATTAGCAGTGCTGATGTGTGTATTCTGTGTACATGTATGAGTTCATAGTAACATTAGCAGTGCTGGTGTGTGTATTCTGTGTACATGTCTGTGTTCATAGTAACATTAGCAGTGCTGGTGTGTGTATTCTGTGTATATGTATGTGTTCCTAGTAACGTGTGTATTCTGTGTACATGTATATGTTCATAGTAACATTAGCAGTGCTGGTGTGTGTATTCTGTGTACATGTCTGTGTTCATAGTAACATTAGCAGTGCTGGTGTGTGTATTCTGTGTATATGTATGTGTTCCTAGTAACGTGTGTATTCTGTGTATATGTATATGTTCATAGTAACATTAGCAGTGCTGATGTGTGTATTCTGTGTACATGTATGTGTTCATAGTAACATTAGCAGTGCTGGTGTGTGTATTCTGTGTATATGTATGTGTTCATAGTAACATTAGCAGTGCTGATGTGTGTGTTCTGTGTACATGTATGTGTTCATAGTAACATTAGCAGTGCTGATGTGTGTATTCTGTGTACATGTCTGTGTTCATAGTAACATTAGCAGTGCTGGTGTGTGTGTTCTGTGTACATGTATGTGTTCCTAGTAACGTGTGTATTCTGTGTACATGTATGTGTTCATAGTAACATTAGCAGTGCTGGTGTGTGTATTCTGTGTATATGTATGTCTTCATAGTAACATTAGCAGTGTAGGGGTGTGTATTCTGTGTACATGTCTGTGTTCATAGTAACATTAGCAGTGCTGGTGTGTGTATTCTGTGTACATGTATGTGTTCATAGTAACATTAGCAGTGCTGATGTGTGTATTCTGTGTACATGTATGTGTTCATAGTAACATTAGCAGTGCTGGTGTGTGTATTCTGTGTATATGTATATGTTCATAGTAACATTAGCAGTGCTGATGTGTGTATTCTGTGTATATGTATGTGTTCATAGTAACATTAGCAGTGCGGATGTGTGTATTCTGTGTACATGTATGTGTTCATAGTAACATTAGCAGTGCTGGTGTGTGTATTCTGTGTATATGTATATGTTCATAGTAACATTAGCAGTGCTGATGTGTGTATTCTGTGTACATGTATGAGTTCATAGTAACATTAGCAGTGCTGGTGTGTGTATTCTGTGTACATGTCTGTGTTCATAGTAACATTAGCAGTGCTGGTGTGTGTATTCTGTGTATATGTATGTGTTCCTAGTAACGTGTGTATTCTGTGTACATGTATATGTTCATAGTAACATTAGCAGTGCTGGTGTGTGTATTCTGTGTACATGTCTGTGTTCATAGTAACATTAGCAGTGCTGGTGTGTGTATTCTGTGTACATGTATGAGTTCATAGTAACATTAGCAGTGCTGGTGTGTGTATTCTGTGTACATGTCTGTGTTCATAGTAACATTAGCAGTGCTGGTGTGTGTATTCTGTGTATATGTATGTGTTCCTAGTAACGTGTGTATTCTGTGTACATGTATATGTTCATAGTAACATTAGCAGTGCTGGTGTGTGTATTCTGTGTACATGTCTGTGTTCATAGTAACATTAGCAGTGCTGGTGTGTGTATTCTGTGTATATGTATGTGTTCCTAGTAACGTGTGTATTCTGTGTACATGTATATGTTCATAGTAACATTAGCAGTGCTGGTGTGTGTATTCTGTGCACGTCTGTGTTCATAGTAACGTGTATACAACTACCCTACTCTTCACCTCCCTCCCCTGTAACCACAGCCGGCCACGCCCACTACCTCTCTGCTTCCAATAGAATGCCAAGCCAAGTCCATTGCACGTTCTAGACACGCCCGCGGCTATACACCACGCCCACTACCATTCTGCTTCCAATAGGATGCCAAGCCACGCCCATTGCACGTTCTAAACACGCCCGCGGCTATACACCACGCCCACTACCACTCTGCTTCCAATAGGATGGCAAGCCACGCCCACTGCACGGTCTAAACACGCCTGCGGCTATACACCACGCCCTACTACTACTCTGCTTCCAATAGGATGCCAAGCCACGCCCATTGCACGTTCTAAACACGCCCGCGGCTATACACCACGCCCACTACCACTCTGCTTCCAATAAGATGCTAAGGCACGCCCACTGCACGTTCTAAACACGCCCGCGGCTTTACACCACGCCCAGCTCGGCACCGGCACGCTTGTTCAGGCGTATTACGCTCATGTGAACGGCGGCTCCACCCTGAGTGCGGTAGGTGTGTGGCTCCCCGTCACGCCCCCTTTGCTATCATCTTAATTTATTCTAGCAGGATTCCTGTGCGGTACCTCGGGTTCCTTCTGGTGAGGTGTGCGGGCTTCTTGCAGTCTGGTGAGGTGACAAGCTGGACGTGAGAGCGGTGGGCGGCCGGGGGTCACATGTGTCAGGTGATGAGGCCTGGGTGCTGCGGCACCGGCCGGGGGGAGGAGGTTTGCAGTAGCCGCACCTGCCTGCTGTGTGTTTGTATGCGGGAGCGGGCAGAGCCGCTGTGTGTTGCCATGGAGACACAATGCGTCCTCCTGTCTAGAAGCCTCTGTGGAATGGGCAGGGTGATGTCCGGCAGAGCGGCCCCTGTCATGGCTACGGGCGGTCTAGTACTGTTGTGTGGGGTAGATGAGTCGCAGATGCTGATGTCACACAAGTGCAGCAGTAGGGCCACGGAAAGTGATCGCTGCCCTGGTTGGTAGTTATGCACAGTCACTTACCAGAAAGCAGGAGCGAATATGATGATGGAGAATGTATTTTGGAGCCTCCCCTCTTGACCCCCTAGCAGTCCTGCCCTCTAGTCCTGACCAATGATCTGTTCTGTTCCGTTACATCTGTTTATTACATCATTTATTGTACGTTATTATTAGGGATGAGCGAATTTCATATTTTGAAATTTGTTTTCGGTTCGGGTTGTGGTATAATGTGAACTGCGTTACGGATTCCGTTACCACGGACCATGGCGCAATTTCATGACGTAATGCATAACGAAATCCCTTTAGAGGCATTCCGTTCTTCATTCCGTCATAATAGAAGTCTATGGCCTGCAAAACAGATCTGTCCCGTTTCCGTTATGCTGGGGAGTCCTCCCCTGCACATAGACTTCTATTATGACGGAATAATTAACGGATTGCCTCTAAAGGTATTTCGTTATGCATTACGTCATGAAATTGCGCTATGGTCCGTTGTAACGGAATCCGTAACGCAGTTCACATTTTGCCTCAACCCGAACCGAAAACAAATGTCAAAATATGAAATTCGCTCATCCCTAGTTATTATACGTCGTCCCTCTCTTTACATTATTGTACGTCGTCCCTCTCTTTACATTATTGTACGTCGTCCCTCTGTTTACATTATTGTACGTCGTCCCTCTGTTTACATTATTGTACGTCGTCCCTCTGTTTACATTATTGTACGTCGTCCCTCTGTTTACATTATTGTACGTCGTCCCTCTGTTTACATTATTGTACGTCGTCCCTCTGTTTACATTATTGTACGTCGTCCCTCTGTTTACATTATTGTACGTCGTCCCTCTCTTTACATTATTGTACGTCGTCCCTCTCTTTACATTATTGTACGTCGTCCCTCTCTTTACATTATTGTACGTCGTCCCTCTCTTTACATTATTGTACGTCGTCCCTCTGTTTACATTATTGTACGTCGTCCCTCTGTTTACATTATTGTACGTCGTCCCTCTGTTTACATTATTGTACGTCGTCCCTCTGTTTATATTATTGTACGTCGTCCCTCTGTTTACATTATTGTACGTCGTCCCTCTGTTTACATTATTGTACGTCGTCCCTCTCTTTACATTATTGTACGTCGTCCCTCTCTTTACATTATTGTACGTCGTCCCTCTCTTTACATTATTGTACGTCGTCCCTCTCTTTACATTATTGTACGTCGTCCCTCTCTTTACTTTATTGTACGCCGTCCCTCTCTTTACTTTATTGTACGCCGTCCCTCTCTTTACTTTATTGTACGCCGTCCCTCTCTTTACTTTATTGTACGCCGTCCCTCTCTTTACTTTATTGTACGCCGTCCCTCTCTTTACTTTATTGTACGCCGTCCCTCTCTTTACTTTATTGTACGCCGTCCCTCTCTTTACTTTATTGTACGTCGTCTCTCTCTTTACTTTATTGTACGCCGTCCCTCTCTTTGCCATGATTCTACTTCATCTATTGGATGCTTGTGCACATGTTTATGCTGGGCTGCAGAATATAGAACCTGTTCTATTCTTGTCTGTTTTGTGGACAAGAATATACTTTTTTTTTTTTCTTTTTTTACAGTGGGTCCTGTGAAAATTGCAGGGTGCGCATGGCCGCATCTGTGATTTGTGGACCACAAAATGGATTTGGTTGTGTGCAGCAGGCCTTAGACCATGGACGTAACAAGTAGCCTTTGGGCTCAATAGGTATGAGCAGCGAGGATAATTAAATGCAATCTGTCACCCTGATTTTGGACCATTACCGGTATCTACAGTAATACATTATTAGTGCTGCAGATTTAGAGTCCAGATCACATTTCTATTTTTTCTTCTTATGCCCGTTCTCTTGCTGTCAGTGGTCATAGCTGCACTGAAATACATTGTCAGGACCGCTGTGCATGCGCACGTGTCCCGTCCGTTATGTTAAAACAGCACAGCAGTCTGGACTGTGTATTTCAGTGCAGCTTTGAGTGCTGACAGCGGGCGGACCGGGGACAGTAGGAAAATAAAAAGTAATGATCAGGACTTATCTGCAGTACTATACGTGTATTACCGCCGATAATAGTCCAAAATTGGGGTGACAGGTTTTATTTAGCATCCTTTCTCTTACCTTTCCTTCTTTCTGCATTATCTACTGTCCGGTGGTAGGAAGGTATGAAGATCCATTAATAATGGAAGCAGGACACTTCATCTACAACCTGATACCACATTATCCTAGTAAGGTTGGCTAGTTTACATTTGGCTTAGAACATGGGCCTCGTAGTAAGGGTCCATTCACACATCCGTGTGTGTTTTGCGGATCCGCAAAACACGGATACTGGCAATGTGCGTTCTGCATTTTGTGGACCGCACATTGCCGGCATTTAAAAAATGCCTAATCTTGTCCGCAATTGCGGACAAGTATAGGACACATTCTATTTTTTTTCGGGTCCGCATTTCCAGATCCGGGCCGAACACCGTACGGCCCCATAGAAATGAATGGTCACTGTATAAGAGCTGCTCAAAGCCACGGCATCACAGACTGATTCTGCAGTAGTCCCTGCAGCGACCACTCGGACCATAAGAAACCGTCTGTATGAAGCAGGACTGCATTCACGCATCCCACTAGCTTGTTTGCCACTGACCTTACCATTGCCAAGAGCATCTGCACTGGTGCAGAAATAGGTCAATTGGAGGCCTAAATTGCAAAATATAGGGGGTAACTTCTCAAATGAAAATACGCCTAAATTAGGCGTATTTCTGGCGCAGATTGTGGCACAAAGGTCCTTTGTGTTGCAATCTGCGAGTTTTCCCACTCACGCCAGGTTGGTTATAATAAACCAATAAAAGCAGGTTCTGCTTTGGTACTAATGATGACTGCATCAAAATTTGCAAGAGGGCTGGAGAGTGCCTACTGCCATCATGCATAGGTGACCAACATGACCAACACCAGTTGTCACGGCGCGCCATTAGCTTCAATGCCTGTTCCAGTCTGACATTAGTGGAGGGACTTTGACCAACCTTTGGTATATTCAGGACATTGTGGAACCAGACCTACTAGAGATGTGGTGTCCCATCAAGATAATATCTGCCGACACACTGCTACACAACATGCTTTTCAGGGTATCCAGCAGCTCCCCTGGCCAGATTGATCACCAGATCATCTATCAAGAATCTATGGGACTGCATAGCGCGATGGATCTTCCATACACAGCAGCCAACAACCATCTTGGCTGAACAACGGGTTCAAGTTGAAAGAGCTTGGAATGACATCCAGGAGGATATCCATCATCTGCATAACTGGTGCCATATCAGAGTGGAGATGCCACAGTATTAATGTGACCCTGCCTTAACATATACCCTGCTGCAAAACCCAAAATAAAAGGGGCCCACCTTGGTTGTGTGATCATTGACCAAGCTCCACTAGCAGCTTTTATTTTGTCCGTCTCAACTCAATCTCATAACATTTTCCAGGTGTTCTTTTTTTCATTTTCCAACATAGGACAGAATGGGAACTTAGTCCTTTGCCTACAGTATCCATAGCCCTTCCAGCGCCAAAACATGTGCATGTTAAACATACCCAGTCCTTTTTATTCTCCCGACTCCCTTCTAACTCTCCCACATACTCGTTCGGTTTGGCCGAATGTGCATGTGTATTCAATGGGGAGGGAGGAGAAAGCCACTGACAGGCACCTCTGGTGGAGGCTTATCTGCTGGAAGAGCCAAAGGATGGGGCAAAAAAAAAAAAAAACACTTTACCCGATCCTTCTCTCCCCATCATCATCTGTTGGGGGAGACTCAGGAGTTCCTCATGCAAATTTGACTGTCAGACAAATACAGTAATGTTTATGGGGGCGTTGATGTGTATGGCAGCTTTTAGAGCCCTTCTCTTACTGCGTTTTCTATACTGATGATCAAATAAGAGTAATTGTCCCTTAAAAACACCTAGTGTAACCTATTGATTGGACGCTCCCTATGGAAAAGCGCTATGGTAGGTGAAGGCAGGGATAGTGGTGGCACATGCCTTGATGCAAAGCTATGTAGTCTGACATTTCTGAAGACCTCAGACTACAGGGATATACTTCTGGCTGTGTAGCTCCATGATGACAGCTTCAGCATAAATACAAGGTCAGGATTATTGTGTCTGTCTTGTGCTTACAATTTTTCCTCTATCTTTGAGGTTATGCAATGTTTGTCGCCTTAAAGGGCTTCTGTCACCCCACTAAAGTGTTTTGTTTTTTTTGGGCTAGTGAAATTAGTTATATTGCGATATATGACAATATAATTGTGTTACTTACTTTGATCCAGCAGTTTCTTCAAAAAACGAAGTTTTATCATATGTAAATTCGGTCTCTAACAGCAAGTAGGGCGGCTACTTGCTGGTAGCTGCTGCAGAAATCCACCCCCTCGTCGTGTTGATTGAAAGGGCCAGCCGGGATCTCCTCCTCCGGCCAGCCCTGTCGGCATTTCAAAAATCGCGCGCCTCTGTTGATTCGGCGCAGGCGCTCTGAGATGAGGAGGCTCGTCTCGTCAGCACTCCCTCAGTGCGCCTGCGCCGATGACGTCTTCTATTTCGGTGATGTCATCGGCGCAGGCGCACTGAGGGAGTGCTGAGGAGACGAGCCTCCTCATCTCAGAGCGCCTGCGCCGAATCAACAGAGGCGCGCGATTTTTGAAATGCCGACAGGGCTGGCCGGAGGAGGAGATCCCGGCTGGCCCTGTCAATCAACACGACGAGGGGGCGGATTTCTGCAGCAGCTACCAGCAAGTAGCCGCCCTACTTGCTGTTAGAGACCGAATTTACATATGATAAAACTTCGTTTTTTGAAGAAACTGCTGGATCAAAGTAAGTAACACAATTATATTGTCATATATCGCAATATAACTAATTTCACCAGCCCAAAAAAAAAAAATCACTTTAGTGGGGTGACAGAAGCCCTTTAAAGCCCTGGCAAAAATATACGGTCTAATTAGTGAAAGGCCTCATGTACACGACAGCACTTTTGGTCCTTTTATTTCTGTTTATTTTTATGGGGGTGCAAAAGATAGATGAGATCCTTGTGCTGTCCGTGTCCATGCAGCCGTTCTGCAAATGATTTCCTATTGTTGTCCGTTTTGTGGAAAAGAACAGCTGTCTCTATAATAAGAGCTTAGGAAAGTTTGGGATGTACATGGCATCAGTTTGTGGACCGCAGAAGACATGCGGTCATGTGCATGTAGTCTTATAGTATGACCTGCCGTAACGTTTCTTGTATGTGGTTTCATGCTAAAATGTAGAGCGCACTAGATTATCCTCCACGTCTGTTAGGCTCAGATTTCTATGCTCATCGTGACCTTGCAGTTGATCTACTCTAAAGATGAAGTATAAAATAATGGTGAATCTGTGTATGGATGCGGTTGGAGGTGGACTGTGCTGTTTAGAACTGTACCTTATTTGTTTCCTTTAGATGATATAGTTCCAACATATTCTGCAGCGGTGTATAGAGATCTCTCCAAAGAGGGTAACCATCTAATTCCCTTCTCTCACAACTATTTAGACTGAAGACCCCTTTACAGAAATCGACAATTAGGGCAGTTCTAGGGAAGGGATGTTCCCAGGAACACTTGTTCTACATAATTCCTCCTGTGTAAAGGTGCTATTGATCACCCCATGAATGAGCAAGTGCCTCACGTCGCAGCCCCACCAACCAGGTATTGATGGCCTTTCTGAAGGATAGTTCATCCATATGTAAAAAGTGGAAAACAGCTTGAACAGTTGTTTTGTCTACTGCAGATAGAACTTATGGGGGAGTATCTGCTTCAGAGCGCCCATGTTTTGCAAGATGACCATACACCACTGATTTCAGTAGGACAGGCCAACCATCTGATGGTTTACTGAATGGTAGCTGAGGTGAATGGCCACCTTCAAGGGGTTGTCCGAGATAATAAAAAAATTTAAGACAACCCACTCAAATGGTAGGATGGTGAGGATAGCGATTGGCTGCAGTAGTCACGTGCTATATACCAGTATGTTACCGCGGCAGGAGGACTGAACCAGCACTGGAGAAAGAGGGAAGTAGGCTTTCTTACTGTATACCACTTGAGGGGCTTGCCCGAGATTTATTTTTTATTGTCTCTTACAATGCCTTTAAGGAGCATGTGCAATAGTTAGTGCTACATCATCTGGTGGTGCAAGAAGGCTATGCTTAGGCTAGTTTCACACTAGCGGCAGGGGAGTCCGGCAGGCTGTTTCAGCGGGTGAACAGCCTGTCTGATCTGTCCTGCCGCTAGTTCACGCGTGTCCCCGGACTGCCGCTCCGTACGTATTGACTATAATGGGGGCAGGGGTGGAGTTCCGGCAGCAGCAAGGCAGCGCACTGCGAGAGGCAGCCGTACTAAAAGTACTGCATGTCGTACTTTTAGTCCGGCTGCCGCCGGAACTCCTCCCCCGCCCCCATTATCAATGGGAATAGAGCGGCAGTCCGGGGGCACGCGTGAACTAGCAGCAGGACGGATCCGACAGGCTGTTCACCCGCCGGAACAGCCTGCCGGAGTCCCCTGCCGATAAAGGGAAAGTACCCTAAATGTACAGATTCTGATGACTAATGAAAATATTATAGTCTATAAATTGTTCATTTTTCCTTGTTTTAGGGAATGAAATGGTGGAATAAAAATAAGACTTCAAAATGAATAAAGTAAGAGTGCCTACGGAAAAATGGTAAGTGTGGATAACTGCTCTTGGGCGTTGCATTTCATGGTATAACACATCTGGATTGTAAATGCTAAGATATAGGAACCCTTTTAAGAATATTTTCTAAACTCTGTATTCGCAGCAAACATTTTTTGTTTTAGACTTTTTGGAGGTTTTTCTTGTACTATACTATACCATTGAAAACTGTCCTGTAGCAGTCAGCACAAATGATAAGACCTGTATAGATGGGTAACCCATTGTCAGCTGACTGCTGCTGTGAGGGGAAGGTGTTATCTGTAATCCTCAATATTCAGAGTAGGTGTTTCATTGAGATAACATTATGAAAGCTCAGTTTTCTTGACAAGCCTAGATAGTGCAATGCTCTTCTGTGTGATGCTCTAATTGAGTGGCTGTCTCTTGGTTATTGCAGTGGTCTGACTGAGGGTTGAGCAAGACTGGTCGCCATGCTAAAAGTCCAAGCAAATAAGATGTTGAAGGCAATGGGCACAGGGCAATTTCTTAAGATGGTGTTTTACTCATTTTGGCCTAAAAATAATTTTTTAAGTTGGTCTTTATTAAAAACATTGAGCCATTCTTGTGATACTGGGATTTAAACATCAGTCTGTTTGCAGAGTTCCCCTCCTCAGTCAGCTGCCGGCTCACGTGAAGCCTTGTCTCTGATCTCCTGACATTTTTAAACACTCATTTAAGGCTACTTTCATATCAGTGTTTTTGCTGGATCCGTCATGGATCAGCAAAAACGCTTCAGTTCTGATGAGCCAACCGCCTGCATCCATTCTGAACGGATCTGGTTGTATTATCTCTAAAATAGCCCTGACGGATCCTTCACTAAAACCATTGTAAGTCAACGGGGGACGGATTAGTTTTCCATTGACTTACATTGTGTGTCAGGACGGATCCGTCTTGCTCCGCACCACATCACAGACAGAAAACCGCTGCTTGCACTGTTATTCTGTCCGCGATGGTGACTCAACCAAACGGAACGGAATGCATTTTGGTGCATTCCGTTTCGTTCAGTTACGTTCTGTCCCCAATGACAATGAATGGGGACAAAAAATGAAGCGTTTTCTCCCACTATTGAGGTCCTATGACGGATCTCAATTCTTACCAGTTTAATAATAATGTAACTATAATGAATGCTTATAACTTCCCCTGTGTTTGGACCTTTAGGACAGGAGGGCCTGAGCACGTACCCCGCTATGAGCCTCTCAATTAATTTTCATATGGGATCAACCTGCTTTTTTTCAGGGGGCAAAAAATGTATAATCTTCATTCTGTTTATGTTGCCTGCTGTATGATTGTAGTAGCTTAATAATAAAGAATGAGCTGACCGACTCCCTTTTAAATGATTTTTCTTTCATCTTTCGCACAGTGTTATTTTCTTGGATTTTAAATGGGAAAAAAAATACACTCATGAAAAAAACACGTAATATTATAAATGCAATGTATTTTTATGGTGTTATTAGTGCCGTTTTGTACTTATACTCACATATTGTGCATGCATTTTCCTATAGTTGTTTTTATAAAGTCCTATAGAGAAGCCTATGGGGAAGAAACACTAGAAAAAAACAGCATACACAGAGCATGCTGTGTTTAAAAAAAAACAAAACAAAAAAAAAACACAGAATGGTACAAACCAAAACGCTATGAATGTACTGTGTTTGATATAGACTTTTTAAATAACATCATTGTCAAGAATAGGGCTGCAGTAAACGAATATTTTTGTAATCGAGTATTCTATCGATTATATTTCTCGACTCATCGAGTAATCTAATAAGAAAAAGCTACTTAAAATAACGTACGTAATTAGGCATGTATAAAGTTATTGGTTTGGAGGGGTTAATGGAAGCACCTTGGCATTAGGCATGTATAAAGTTATTGGTTTGAAGGGGTTAATAACTTTATACATGCCTAATGCCAAGGTGCTTCCATTAACCCCTCCAAACCAATAACTTTATACATGCCCATTGGGTTTGGAGGGGTTAATGGAAGCACCTTGGCATTAGGCATGTATAAAGTTATTGGTTTGAAGGGGTTAATAACTTTATACATGCCTAATGCCAAGGTGCTTCCATTAACCCCTCCAAACCAATAACTTTATACATGCCCATTGGGTTTGGAGGGGTTAATGGAAGCACCTTGGCATTAGGCATGTATAAAGTTATTGGTTTGAAGGGGTTAATAACTTTATACATGCCTAATGCCAAGGTGCTTCCATTAACCCCTCCAAACCCAATGGGCATGTATAAAGTTATTGGTTTGGAGGGGTTAATGGAAGCACCTTGGCATTAGGCATATATAAAGTTATTGGTTTGAAGAGGTTAATGAAAGCACCTTGGAGGTGCCTTCATTAACCCCTCTCTAAACCAATAACTTTATACATGCCAAGGTGGTGCCTGCAGCCTCCATTAACCACTCTCTCTCCATCTGCCTCCCCCCAGCCTCTGATCTGCCTGCCCCCCCTGGTAACGCAACCCCCCCCCCCCAGTATTAATCATTGGTGGCAGTGGCCACAGGGTCCCGTCCCCGTCCCCCCCCATCATTGGTGGCAGTTTGCAGTTCCGATCGGAGCCCCAGCAGTGTAATGCTGGGGCTCCGATCGGTTACCATGGCAGCCAGGAGTCACGCTACTGAAGTCCTGGCTGCCATGGTATGTTAGTGAGCAGAGAGCAACGCATTATACTCACGTGCGCTGTGGCCGCCGGTCGCTCCTTCTCATAGGTCTGTGCGGCGCATTGCTAATGCTGTAAGCATTAGCAATCCGCCGCACAGACAGAAGAAGGAGCGACCGGCGGCCACAGCGCACGTGAGTATAATGCGTTGCTCTCTGCTCACTAACATACCATGGCAGCCAGGACTTCAGTAGCGTGACTCCTGGCTGCCATGGTAACCGATCGGAGCCCCAGCATTACACTGCTGGGGCTCCGATCGGAACTGCAAACTGCCACCAATGATGGGGGGGGACGGGGACGGGACCCTGTGGCCACTGCCACCAATGATGGGGGGTAGGAGGGGGACCCTGTGGGATATGGCCGGCACATTCATTGGTGGCGCAGTGGCCACAGTCCCTCCCCTCCTCCTCCTACTCTGTCCTCATTGGTGTTCAGCGGCAGCCGTGCACAGTGGGGAGGGAGGGACTCCCTCCTCCTCCCTCCGCTGTGCCGGCCGGCTCAGTCCTGCCTCTCTGGCCTCCGGAGGACACGGAAGCGGTGAGCGAGACGCTTAATTTCACTCCCGCTCCGTGATCATGTGATGTAAACGATTACTCGATGCAGGGAAACTGCATCGATGAATTTTTTGACTCTATTTAATCGAGTTATTCGAATAATCGTTTCAGCCCTAGTCAAGAAACATAGTCATGAAAAATTTGGCATTTTTTCACATAAACATTATGTTAAAGGGAACCTGTCACCGGGATTTTGTGTATAGAGCTGAGGACATGGGTTGCTAGATGGCCGCTAGCACATCCGCAATACCCAGTCCCCATAGCTCTGTGTGCTTTTATTGTGTAAAAAAACGGATTTGATACATATGCAAATTAACCTGAGATGAGTCCTGTCCCTGACTCCTCTCGCGTACAGGACACATCTCAGGTTCATTTGCATATGTATCAAATATTATTTTTTTACACAATAAAAGCACACAGAGCTATGGGGACTTAGTATTGAGGATGTGCTAGCGGCCATCTAGCAGCCCATGTCCTCGGCTCTATACACAAACTCCCGGTGACAGGTTCCCTTTAAACTAGCATTAAATGGGTTGTCTGAGATAATAAAAAATCTCGGACAAGCCCCCAAACAGTCTAAAAAAAAAAAAAGAAAAAGTTATATTTACTTTTTTTCCCAAGTGCTGTCCTCTGAATCATCCATCTGGTCCTTCTGCTGCTTGTTTGCAAACTGCAATAGTGACGTGCAGATGCACGAAATGTGACCGCTGCAGCCAAACACTGTCCGCAGCATTGAGAAAAGTGATTGGCTGCAGGGGTTACATGCAGTAAGTCAGCTTGCACGTCACCGTCACTGTATATACGAATGATACCACCAGCAATGTGGCCGACTAACCTGGCTAACCAGGGAGTTTACAAAAATCGACTCTCTGGTCCTGTTGTAAAGTGACAAATCATCAGCCTAATTTAGGCTTCGTTCACATCTCCATTTGTGGATCCGGCAGGCTGTTCCAGCACAAAGCCTGACGGATCTTCTACTTCACCGCCAGATCCCCATTGACGGCAATGAGGCCCGGTTCCATACACATGTAATTTAGGCCTACTCTAGCCAATATTTTCCAAACTGGTGGGTCACATTTTCGACAAACAGAAGTCTGCCATCAGCCATATGAATAATGATAATAATTTATTCTTAATAGCATTGAAATTTCTGTACTGAATGAAAACGCTGACACGTTTAGGGATTCATCTGTTTTATTAAAGCTTTTTTTTTCTCTGATTACTGAAAATATTCTGCAAATATGAAAATAATCAAGGTACCCAAATATGTGGATACATTTAAAGGGGTTGTCCGAGTTATGAAAAAAAATAATAATATAGCACTGTAAATCTGATGGTCAGCAATATATAACTAAGTTAAGCAAGTTTTAGGCAAAAAAATATCTATTTCCTCATTTCCCTGGTTCTCTTCTGGCCCTTTGTTTACCTGCAATAACAACAATCTCTGCCCCTCCCCCTGTTCTGCAAAGGGAGTGAATATAAGTGCTGTCCTGAGTGACATGTCTGCCTGCTGGGAGACTCTGCAGCATGTTGTATGTGTAGGACTACAAGTCCCAGCTATACAATGACACTGCTGATACACAGGATCTCCCCCCTACCTGTTCTTGTGCAATGCTCTGCAGAACTTCTCTAGTCTGTCAGCTCCTGTGCCCAGCATTTGCCTTCAGCCCTGAGTCTGTGCTGCTGAAGGGGTTAAGAATCCAGGGAGAGAGCAGACAGCAGCAGCTGGCAGTACAGACACAGATCTGCTCTCTCAGGCTTGTGCACGAAACATCATCAGAGCAGGGAGAGAGGCTGACATCACAGGTCATGTGAAATCTGAGAAACCAGCCACTGGAGATAAAGTAAGGCTTCAGCACAAACGCTTCCGTTACTGATAATACAACCACCTGCATCCGTTATGAACAGATCCGGTTGTATCATCTGTAACATAGCCAAGACGGATCCGTCATGAACTCCATTGAAAGTCAATGGAGGACGGATCTGTTTTCTGTTGTGGCAGATTGTGTCAGAGAAGACTGATCTGTCCCCATTGACTTGCATTGAGGTTCATGACAGATCCGTCTTGCTCCGTATCCCAGGACAGAAAGCAACATGTTGCGGTTTGCTCTCCGGTATGGGAACGCAACTAAACTGTCACGGCTGTTTAAGGGTAACCAGAGCATACACAGTCAAAGAGCTACTGACCGGACCCAAACTAGGGAAGAGAAAGGGTGACCCCTGTCAGACCCTCAACACTCTCCCTATGCTGCTAAAGCACATGCCCGGATCCAAGTGGTGGAACGAGGCATGCCCGCGTACCTAAGACTGATGAGCCCTGTAACCCCTACAGTAGTGGAAGGGGCACGGCCACCGATGCCCTGCTCAGAATATGGAGGGAACCGTGGCCACCTCAGATCCAGTCAGAAAATCACCAGGTACACAACAATGTCTGCACACTTAGCTGATGGAGCTGCAACCGCAGAGAAGACGGATCCTAAGGGCCGCTGGCAATATCCGGAGTGCTTTCAGCAACAGAACACAGGTCCAGAGAACTAATCGCTAAACAAGTGAAGATACTCAAGGCAGAGCTACAACTGAAAAGAGAAATATAATCCACGCCCTGCAATAGGAGGAGGAGTGATTTAAAGGCAGGGAAATCAAACGCAGGAGGAACAGCTGGGAGTGATGACCTCATCACAGGGGTGGAGAAACAGAACAGTGAGAACACCTCCAAACTCTAAGTGACATCATCACAGGGGTGGAGACACAGAGCTGTGAGAACGTCTCAAAGCTCTGGTAGTGACAGTACCCCCCCCCCCTCTACGGGTGGACTCCGGACACCCAGGACCCACCTTCCCAGGATGAGCCCTATGAAATGCCCTGATAAGGCGAGTGGCTTTAATGTCAGACATCGGAACCCACATCCTCTCCTCAGGACCATAACCCTTCCAATGAACGAGGTACTGAAGAGAACCGCGGACAATGCGAGAGTCCACAATTCTGGAAACCTCAAACTCCAGTTTGCCATCAACCAAAATCGGAGGAGGAGGCAAAGAGGAGGGTACCGAGGGCTGGACATATGGTTTTAAGAGAGATCTGTGAAATACATTATGTATCTTCCAAACCCGTGGAAGATCAAGACGGAAGGCAACAGGATTGATGACTGACAAAATTTTATAAGGCCCAATAAACTTGGGACCCAATTTCCAGGAGGGAACCTTCAGTTTAATATTTCTTGTAGACAACCACACCAGATCACCCACATTCAGGTCCGGACCAGGCACACGTCTCTTATCAGCCACACGCTTATATTTCTCACTCATCTTTCTGAGATTACTCTGAATCTTTTGCCAAATGGTAGACAAAGATGAGGAAAATCTCTCCTCCTCAGGTAAACCAGAAAGAGCCCCTCCCGAGAATGTCCCAAACTGCGGATGGAACCCATATGCACAAAAAAATGGTGACTTATCAGAAGATTCCTGACGACGGTTGTTCAAAGCAAACTCAGCAAGAGGGAGAAATGAACACCAATCCTCCTGGTTCTCTGCCACAAAACAGCGCAAATATGTCTCCAGATTCTGATTAAGGCGCTCAGTCTGACCATTCGACTGCGGGTGAAAAGCAGAAGAGAAGGACAGCCGAACCCCCAGGCGAGAACAGAAAGCCTTCCAGAACCTAGACACAAACTGCGTGCCTCTATCGGAAACAATATCAGAGGGAATGCCGTGCAATTTAACAATATGGTCGACAAAAGCTTGCGCCAACGTTTTAGCATTGGGTAAACCAGGGAAAGGAACGAAATGAGCCATCTTGCTAAAACGGTCCACGACCACCAGGATCACCGACTTCCCCGAGGAACGAGGAAGATCCGTGATAAAGTCCATGGACAGGTGTGTCCAAGGACGGGAAGGTATGGGTAACGGGAGAAGGGAACCTGAAGGTCGTGAACGAGGGACCTTAGCGCGAGCGCACGTCTCACAAGCAGCCACAAAACCCTCCACAGACTTACGAAGAGCCGGCCACCAAAATCTCCGAGCAATGAGATCTACCGTGGCTCTACTCCCGGGGTGACCAGCAAGAACCGTATCATGATGTTCTTTAAAGAGTTTGTGACGTAGCTCAGGAGGCACGAACAACTTCCCGGAGGGACAACGGGCAGGTGCCTCAGTCTGGGCAGCCTGGACCTCGGCCTCCAAATCGGAATATAGAGCAGAAACAACTACCCCTTCCGCCAAAATGGGACCCGGGTCCTCGGAGTTTCCTCCTCCCGGAAAACAGCGAGAGAGAGCATCAGCCTTCACATTCTTGATCCCAGGGCGGAAAGTAACAACAAAATTGAAACTGGAGAAGAACAGAGACCATCTGGCCTGTCTCGGATTCATACGCCTGGCCGACTCCAAGTACGCCAGATTCTTATGGTTGGTAAAAACGGTGATAGGGTGCCTGGCCCCCTCCAACCAATGGCGCCATTCCTCGAAAGCCAACTTGATGGCCAACAACTCCCTATCTCCCACATCATAGTTTCTCTCTGCCGGGGAGAGTTTTCTAGAGAAAAAGGCACAAGGTCGCCATTTGGCAGGAGAGGGGCCCTGGGACAAAACTGCACCCACACCCACCTCGGAAGCATCCACCTCAACAATTAAAGGTAAGGAAACATCGGGATGCACCAAGATAGGAGCAGACGCAAAACTCTCTTTAATCTTAGAAAAGGCTGCAACCGCCTCCTCCGACCAAGAGGAAAAATCTGTCCCCTTTTTTGTCATGTCAGTAAGGGGTTTGACAATAGAGGAATAATTCAAAATGAACTTTCTGTAGTAGTTAGCAAAACCCAGAAAGCGCATCAATGCCTTCTGATTTTCAGGAAGCTCCCACTCCAGCACAGCACGGACCTTCTCCGGATCCATGCGAAAACCAGAAGCAGAGAGGAGAAAACGCAGAAATTGAATCTCCGATACCATAAAAAGACATTTCTCCAGCTTGGCATACAGTTTATTCTCCCGCAGTATCTGCAGGACCTGAAAAAGATGATCCTGATGGGTCTGAACATCAGGGGAAAAAATCAAAATATCATCAAGAGACACCAATACAAATTTCCCCATTAAATGATAGAAAATACTATTAACAAAATGCTGAAAGACGGCCGGAGCATTCATCAGGCCGAAAGGCATAACGAGATTCTCGAAATGCCCGTTAGGGGTATTAAAGGCCGTTTTCCATTCATCCCCCTCTCTGACCCTGACCAGGTTGTACGCGCCTCTCAGATCCAATTTGGAAAACACCTTGGCCCCAACAATTTGGTTGAAGAGGTCCGGGATCAGAGGAAGGGGATAGGGATCGCGAATCGTGATACGGTTCAGCTCCCTAAAATCTAAGCAAGGTCTCAGAGAGCCATCTTTTTTTTTAACAAAGATTGACGGCCGCTCCACTATCGACAAAAATCTCACAAGGAATGACTTTGCTCTCTAGCGCCACCCTGGCAGACAGGAGAAAACGGGAACTGCAGGTCAGAGGAATAGCATCAATTCCCACATCAACTTTGCCCAAAGTAACAGATGAAGCAGAACTTGATGATCTACCTCTTGAGGTTTTTCTCTTATTATCGCTCTTAGTACAGTTCAGGAATCTCCTAGATGGACAAACATTTGCCAAATGACCTATGCCCCCACAACAAAAACACACCATATTCTGAGGACTAAATCCTCTTTTATCAGGGGCAAGTCGGCCTAGCTGCATGAGCTCCTCCTCAGAGGGGAGCGAGACAGGATGAGACCCCTGCATACTGAATGAGTCCGCACCATTGCCCCTAGACTGACAATGGCTGGACGGAGAGGTCTTGTTTCTTTCTCTTAGACGCCTGTCAAGGCGTACCGCCAATGACATGGCAGACTCTAAGGACGTTGGTCTCTCATGGAAAGCAAAGGCATCTTTCAAACCCTCTGAGAGACCATGACAGAACTGACTTCGGAGTGCAGCATCATTCCAGCCTGAATCAGCTGCCCATCTCCGAAATTCAGAACAATAAAGCTCCGCAGACAGTTTGTTCTGGCATAAAACACGTAAGTTCGATTCTGCCAGAGCAACACGATCCGGGTCATCATATATCTGTCCCAGGGCCACAAAAAATCTCTCCACGGATCGAAGGGAGGGATCCCCTGATGGCAGCGAAAAAGCCCAAGTCTGAGCATTACCCCTGAGCAGGGAGATGACAATCCTCACCCTCTGTTCCTCATTACCAGAGGAGTGGGGACACAAACAAAAATGGAGTTTACATGCCTCTCTGAAGCGAACAAAATTCTCACTGCCCCCGGAGAACGTTTCCGGAAGTGAGACCTTTGGCTCGCAACAGACTCCATGAGCCGGAGCAGAGCCCAATGCTTGTAGCTGAGTCACAGATTGACGGAGATCCGCTACTTCCAAAGAAAGACCCTGCATGCGTCAACCAAGCCAGAAAGCGGATCCATGTCAACAAGGACGGTTTTGGTGGATTATAATGTCACGGCTGTTTAAGGGTAACCAGAGCATACACAGTAAAAGAGCTACTGACCGGACCCAAACTAGGGAAGGGAAAGGGTGACCCCTGTCAGACCCTCAACACTCTCCCTATGCTGCTAAAGCACATGCCTGGATCCAAGTGGTGGAACGAGGCATGCCCGCGTACCTAAGACTGATGAGCCCTGTAACCCCCTACAATAGTGGAAGGGGCACGGCCACTGATGCCCTGCTCAGAATATGGAGGGAACCGTGGCCACCTCAGATCCAGTCAGAAAATCACCAGGTACACAACAATGTCTGCACACTTAGCTGATGGAGCTGCAACCGCAGAGAAGACGGATCCTAAGGGCCGCTGGCAATATCCGGAGTGCTTGCAGCAACAGAACACAGGTCCAGAGAACTAATAGCTAAACAAGTGAAGATACAACTGAAAAGAGAAATATAATCCACGCCCTGCAATAGGAGGAGGAGTGATTTAAAGGCAGGGAAATCAAACGCAGGAGGAACAGCTGGGAGTGATGACCTCATCACAGGGGCGGAGAAACAGAACAGTGAGAACACCTCCAAACTCTAAGTGACATCATCACAGGGGTGGAGACACAGAGCTGTGAGAACGTCTCAAAGCTCTGGTAGTGACATAAACGGAACAGAATGTATTTTGCAGAACTCCATTCTGTTCCGTTACATTTTGTCCCCATTGACAATGAATGGGGACAAAACTGAAGCATTTTTTTTCCGGTATTGAGACCCTATGACAAATCTCAATACCGGAAAACTAAAACGCTAGTGTGAAAGTAGCCTAAGTGAATTGTAAAGTCCTTACATTTGCCTAGTTAGAAACATACAAAGAACAAAAAAATAACTCTGACGACCCCTTTAACCTTCTCTTTCTAAATTGGGATGGTTATGGAACATAAAGTCTCTACATGACCTTTGCAACCTTCATGAGAAAAGCAGAGTTCCCATGTTCTACAGAATGTTTCTGCTTGTGTTATCACTGAATTCCTAGTACTCAAACACTTGATTAGATTGGAAAGGAAAAGCAAAAGTACTGAGAGCAATAGTTAGAAATGTGGATTATACTAAAGCATACAGTAAGGCGAGGACGTTTTAGTCCCTTAGCGTTTTATAAACTTCTGCATAACTCTGCTTTCATTTTGACCAGATCCTTGTCAAAGTCATCAAATTAAAGCCCTAAATGAAATAAAAAGGATAGTTTTCTTTTTCCCATTCTTATATTTATCAGACTATCCATCACGAAATGGGTTTTATCGGGTCCTAAGCCATTGGACTATGTGTCAAGTGACGAACAGGAGTCATTGCACTACAGACACTATGTCACCCAGGATTTTAGTGCACATAGTATCCTAGAAACTTCCATCTTTTAGATACTGATGACCTATCCTTCGTTAGGTCATCAAAATCAGATCTGTGGGAGTATGACACCTGCTATTTATGACAGCCACCAACGCTGGAAACAATAATGAATGGGTCTGGTTGTAATGTTCTTGATGACATATTTCAGCGGCTGCCACAACAGCTGAATGTGGGGTTGTTAGGAGTCAGACCTCCACCAATTCAGTATTGCTGACCTATCCAAAATATCAGTGATCAGTATCGAAAAGGTGGACAGCTCCTTTCTATGTTTAGATTGGAATAGTGTAGCATCCCTACATGACCAGTGATCAGTAATGCCTTCAACCAAATTTTTATAGTAACTAATAATCAGTCAGGAATATTGGCTCGCTATTCTATCTGTTTCTTTCTATAGGTGGGTTTTGGGTATCATCTAGTCTGTGGTTAGCAAAATCTAAGGGACTGCAGGTATTTATCCTTTGCAGTGATCTGGCCTTCAATGTTTTGAATCTTCAGGTTGCATCTGCAGAGTAGTTATGGACTGGTGGAGCAAACAGGATGGGGCATAACCATATGGAGCCAAGAGTCAGTACCGGGTAACAGCAGATAGAACATCAAAGCTAGATGGAGTCTAAATTCAGAGTAGGGGGTCTATAACAGAGTCAAAACTAGGCAGGAACTACAAATGAGAGGAGAAAAGTAGACAAAAGGTAAGTCAGATAGTCCAAGTCGATACCAGTAGGCTGAGGAAGGGTAATCCATGATATTTCTCTAGGGAAGCCAAGTCACAAAACAAGAATCTAATAGCAATACAAAATGAATATACCAGCAATACCCGGTTGTAGGATACAATAACTTTCAAAGTTATCAGGGCAAGCCATCTTCCTATAGAATGCCAGGTGCTCTCATTGGTCCTCCTATCCCGGCCCTTGATTGGTCCACTGGATGGATCCCCTGATTTGCCGAGCAGCTGCTCCTCCTAACCAGAGGAACGGCTCTGTCATTATACAGGCCATATGGCTGTGTATTCTGTGCACACAGTGCCTAGCATTCTGCCACTACCGCCCAGGAGATCAGAGCGGTGGCATTTGGCAGGAGTACTAAAAGGTAAATATGTAACATCAGTGTTCCTCAAGTCCAGTCCTCAGGGCCCACCTACCGGTCATGCTTTCAGGGTTTCCTTAGTATTGAGCAGGTGATATAATTAGTGTCCATGCATCAGAACTTACCACAGGAATCAATTCTGTGGGATATTCTCAAATCATGACCCGCAGGTGGTCCCTGGGGACCAGAGTTGAGGAACACTGTGTTACATTTTCTTATAATTTTTTATTTATTTTGATATGCCTGTTCCAAAAAAAATGGGTGAATTTATCAAGACTGGCACTTCTAACACAACTCTTGATCTAGTTGGACGATGGCATGAGATGGGCCAAAATTCTTAAACTTGGCACACCTCGGCTACACTGGGCACCAGAAAGCTGGTCCTAGAAAGCTGGGTCAGAAGATTAAGGCTCCATTCACATGTCAAGTTAGGTCCGGACCAGACCCATTCATTTTCAATGGGGCTGGAACGGATGCGGACAGCACACTATGTGCCGACCGCATCTGCAATTCCGTTCCCGAAGAAAAATAGAACATGTCCTATTCTTGTCTGCAACTGCGGACAAGAAAAGCCATTTTCTGTTATAGTGCTGGTGATGTGCGGTCCGCATGTTTTGCGGATCTGCAATTTGCGGACCGCGAAACACCTACGGACGTCTGAATGGACCCTAAAACTGTTGGGCCAAACAGACCCTGCCCCTTCCTGCCCACTTTCACAAAAATTGGGAGCATGATGTGAAAGTTGGCATAAAACCTTTACTAAATCTTCCCAGAAATTCTTCAGTTTTAGCTATTTTCGGTCAGCGTCTTGCTGAAAAAACATGTGGATAACGTAAGCATATGCTGGTTTCATAGAGAATTAGCCAGATCAGGAGACTTTCTGCCCCTTAGGCCTTATTCACACATCAGTGTTTTGGTCAGTGATTTCCATCAGTGATTTTGAGCCCAAACCAGGTGCGGCTCTAAACACAGAACAGGTGCAGATCTTTCCCTTAGGGCCCTTGCACACGATTGTATGCCCTCCGAGACATACGGTCCATGAGCGGGCCATATGTCCTGGAGTGGCATTGATCGTGCGCACGGGAGTACACAGCATCATAGATTACAATGATGCTGTCCACGTCGGACCGCCCACGGGGCTATTGTCCCACAGTCATATGATCTTATGAGTGCGGGACAATAGTTCCACAGGCGGCCTGACGTGGACAGCATCATTGTAATCTATGATGCTGTGTACTCCCGTGCGCACGATCAATGCCACTCCAGGACATATGGCCCGCTCATGGACCGTATGTCTCGGAGGGCATACAATCGTGTGCAAGGGCCCTTATACCTGAACTGTGTGTAGGTGTCACTCCTGGTTTTGGCTCCCAATCACTGATTAAAATCACTGATGTGTGAATAAGGCTACATGCACACTGACCGTTGTGTGTTTTGCGGTCCGCAATTTGCAGAACGGCACAGACAGCCATTAATATAACTGCCTATTCTTGTCCGCAAAACGGACAAGAATAGGACAGGTTAGATTTTTTTTGCGGACCACGGAACTGAGCAACGGATGCGGCCCCATTGAAGTGAATAGGTCCTCATCAGATGCGGACCAAAACAACGTTCGTGTGTATGAGGCCTAAGGCATTATAGGCTGAGTTCACGCTTCAGTTTTTGTGAGCCAAAACCAGTGGTGAAGCCTACTCAGAGATCAGGTATAATGAAGAGATTTGCACTGACGTGTAAACAGAGTTATTTAGTCACTCCTTGCTTGTGAAGTTACTTCTATCCAGTGACCTCTTCTGGAGATAGTTCCATTAGTGACAGCAGACCTTGCCTCCTCCATATAGAATACCCTGTGTGCGCCCTATGGCTAAAAGAGGTTTCCAAATAATACACCAGTCTCGGCTAAATGCACATGATCAGGATTGCGTGCGGATAATCCGCACCGTAGGTCATGTACCTTGTATTCTATGAGAATTTGAAATTCTCAATGCACACGATGCAGTTTTCTTTCCGCGCGGATTTTGACCTGCGGTCAATTATTTTTGTTTTTCCTGACCGGATTTTCTTCATTCACTTAGTAAAATCTGCATACGGAAAATCGGCACCAAATCCGCACCAATTGATGTGGAATGGATTGACCGCACGGATTTGCCTGCGAACACCTGCGGATTTCAGTGCGGATTCTCTGCACGTGAATCCTGAACGTGTGCATGTACCCTCAAAGTTAACACTTATAATCAGGGGAATCCTTCCCCTGCCCCATCCACCGCCATCACCAGTACCTGATGGCTGCATTGTATCTGCATTTAGTACCCTGTGTAGGGAAGACAACGGGCCAGATTTCTCATGACTCTGACAGCTCACTCCACTTTCACATATGGCTAAAGTCAGTTTTAGCCAAGTCAGATTTATGATCGGCCCTTTAAGACTGTAATAAATGTGGTTTGACGGTAGCAGTTTATCCGTCAGTAAGCAGCTTTACAAAAGTCGCACATCTTTACGAAAAAGTCGCATGTTCTATTAAAAAGTCTCATAAGATAAGCATGGTCCTCACTGGAGTGACATTGCGACTTTTTAGTGACTTTTTTGCGACTTTTTAAATAGTCCCAATAGTAAATCTGTCTAGAGATTCATTTACATAAGAAAACACGCCCACTTTCAGAAAACTGGCGAGCATAGTGCAGAGCAGAAAAAAGTTGCAAATTTGTGCGCAGTTTTAGCGTTTGGGACTTTTTGGGGACTTTTTCACTCCATTATTCTGACCTGAGCTAATGATAAATCTGGCCCATAGTCTCTACTTTCTCTACATTTCTGTTAGGTCACTACACTGGCCTTTAGGCGTATGTTTTGCTGTTATACATTGGTACGTCCGTGCTTTAACCATATTAAAGAAGAGCACTGTCATGTCCTAGGCTACTTTCACACCAGCGTTTTTACTGGATCCGGCAGGCTTCAGCCAAAACGCTTCCGTTACTGATAATACAACCGCCTTCATCTGTTATGAACGGATCCGGTTGTATTATCTCTAACATAGCAATGACAGATCCGTTTTGAACTCCATTGAAAGTCAATAGAGGACGGATCCGTTTTTTATTGTGGCAGATTGTGTCAGAGAAAATGCATCCGTCCCCATTGATTTGCATTGGGGCTCATGACGGATCTGTTTTTCAGTTTTTCCCAGGATGGAAAGCAAAATACAACATGTTGCGGTTTGCTCTCCAGTCTGAGAACGCAACTAAACGGAATGGAATGCATTTTGGAGCACCTGGTTCTGTTCAGTTGCGTTTTTTTTTCCGTTATTGAGCCCCTATGACGGAACTCAATACCGGAAAACTTTTAATGCAGACATGTAGAGGCATAGAGTTGCATAGATCTGAGGCATACGTTTGTCAGCTCCAAGAAGATGTTGTCAATCCAGCTAAACTCTTAGGCCCCTTGCAGATGAGCGTGTCCGGATTAGGTCCAGATGCGTTCAGTGAGAATTGCGAGATTTCCCAGGTAAAGTCAGTCAGTTTTGCCTGTGATTGCATTCAGTTCAGTTTTTATCGCGCGGGTGCAATTCGATTTATTGCGTTTTGCACATGCGTGATAAAAAACAGCTAGCAACCATCAGTGAAGAGTGCATTTCATCCGCACTTACTTGCGGATGCAATGCGTTTTTTTACTGAAGCCCCATTCACTTCTATGGGGCCAGGGCTGCGTGATAATCGCTGAATATAGAACATGCTGCGATTTTTGCGCAATGCACAAGTGATGCGTGAAAACCAACGCACATGTACACAGCCCCATTGAAATGAATGGGTCAGGATTTCATGCGGGTGCAATGCGTTCGCATCACGCATTGCAACCGCGCGGAATACTCGCTCGTGTGAAAGAGGCCTTAGTAGCTTTAGTTTCTTTTGGATTGGTGGATTGATCCTTGTGTGCTCTTAAAGCGAACCTGTCACCGGGATTTTGTGTATAGAGCTGAGGACATGGGTTGCTAGATGGCTGCTAGCACATCCGCAATACCCAGTCCCCATAGCTCTGTGTGCTTTTATTGTGTAAAAAAAAAACTATTTTATACATATGCAAATTAACCTGAGATAAGTCCTGTTGCTGACTGATCTCACGTACAGGACACATCTCAGGTTAATTTGCATATGTATCAAATCTGTTTTATACACAATAAAAGCACACAGAGCTATAGGGACTGGGTATTGCGGATGTGCTAGTGGCCATCTAGCAACCCATGTCCTCAGCTCTATACACAAAATCCCGGTGACAGGTTCCCTTTAATTCTTGCTCGTTGTATAAACCTGAGATAAAACTGCGAGACTGTTTGTTTGCGGAAAGCAGACGTTTCCTTCTCTTTTTAGAAACGTGAAGTGTTAGTGAAATCGTCTCTCTCTCTTTGCACTGGCTGAGAGTACATGAAAATGAGAAATATTTCTGAGCAATGGGAGTATGGTCCCTCTGATCTCATCGTGGTCTTCAGCAAACATCTTCTCTGCCCAGCAACTGTTTTGTGACATATATAAAATAATATTCCTTTTTAATAGGACATTATAGGTGCCAGATTATTAAATATGCACGATTATTAGAAGACCAAATATGCAAGATTTAGAGAATTGTCTTTTAAAGAAATCTTAAAGAGCAATTTTGGACTAAATATAACAAAATAGATTTACAGCCATGCAAAGTTATGGATGCTATGAGTTAAAGGAACACTTCTTTCAGAAAGGGGTATTTTTTAACATTCTATATTCATAGAAAGTAATTGTTTTAGAATTATTTTTTTCATTTAGGCAATACTATACCATTGAAAATTCAATATTCTTTGTGTAGCAGTCAGCTCAGAGTGATAAAACTCCTAGGTAGGTAGGCCATTGTCCGCTTACTGCTCCTGGGGGGTGACGGATAGCCCTAATGATAACAGAAGACTTAGAATAGGGATGACAGTATAATGGCTCTATTGTTCTCTTGAAATGCCTAGATAAAGTTGCCAACAGAAGATCATTGTACTTATTAGTGTCATGTGTAAATCCAGTCTCCTTCAGTCTCTCTCTGTTCAGAATGAATGGCCTGACTTCTTATATTGCAAAAAGTCAAGAGTTAAGAGTGTATTAGACACCCCGATCACGCAGGCGATTGGCAGGAGGGAAACGTTCCTTCCCGTCAGTCGCCTGCTCGCTTGTTGAGGAGGCCGCTGCTATTACATGCTCCATGGGGAGAAGCAATCTTTATGCCATAGCTTGTCCCCATGCTCTACAGTGGTTTGCCAGCAGCAGATCGTTTGCTCGTTCATCGTGCAATCAGCGACAGTGATACACTGCAAGATGATCGCTAAAGAACATTACTACGAACGGTCGTTAGCGATGATCTGACAGACTGTCTGCCAGTGTAATACGGCCTTAGGTTCTTGTCTAGGTTCACTCGAACGTATCCCCTTTCTCACCCAGGCAGCCCCTCTGAGATGAGCATCGTAGCGTTTCATCCTCCTGCTTTTTTTGTTTACATTTCTACACTGCTATGCGGAGGCTTTGCAGGCTAGGGCAGCGCTAAAGCCCACCCATTAGTGCCGGCGACGTCGCCGGGAGCGCTGCTAGGTGGAAGACCCCACCTTGCAGAGACCGGGTGCGTCACTGGATCTGCGGAAAAAGCCCTTGCCCCTCGCCCTGCGTGACTCAGAGGGGCTGCCTGGGTGAAGGAGGAGGATATGTTCGGGTTCAGCTGTGAACCCAGACAACCCCTCAAGGCAGGAAGTAGAATACACAGAGTGACGTCAAAGAATTATATCCATTCAACCATCCACCCGATTTGTTTTATAAAAACGATTACATAGAATATTTACATATAGGTTGTTAATATATGATAAAAAAAAAATTGGGATGGATCGTCCCTTTAAAAGAAGCTGCTGTTTATGCATGAACAGGCAACCGCGTAGTCCTGTGTTAGCAGGGGGCCATTTGTAGCTACATGTAAGTAGCTTTAACAGATCATTGTTTTCTGCTAGAGTTAGTTTTCCAGTCTCCAGATATTGACGGCCTCATTGGAATAGGAGCTGAGTTCCGTAACCCGGCATGGCCACCACTTTTTCTAACAGGGTTGTCCTTCCAGCTCTGTTGAAAGTGCTACTTCCGGCCAGATGCTCCAGGGAATGGCCGATCGTTGGACCCCATTGATCTGATATTGATGACCTTTGGTCCCTATGCTTGTGTCTGGGTCAGCAAAAAAAATGCTACAGACGTGGACAAAATTGTTGGTACCCTTTGGTCAATGAAAGAAAAAGTCACAATGGTCACAGAAATAACTTTAATCTGACAAAAGTAATAATAAATTAAAATTCTATAAATGTTAACCAATGAAAGTCAGACATTGTTTTTCAACCATGCTTCAACAGAATTATGTAAAAAAATAAACTCATGAAACAGGCATGGACAAAAATGATGGTACCCCTAACTTAATATTTTGTTGCGCAACCTTTTGAGGCAATCACTGCAATCAAACGCTTCCTGTAACTGTCAATGAGACATCTGCACCTCTCAGCAGGTATTTTGGCCCACTCCTCATGAGCAAACTGCTCCAGTTGTGTCCGGTTTGAAGGGTGCCTTTTCCAGACTGCATGTTTCAGCTCCTTCCAAAGATGCTCAATAGGATTGAGGTCAGGGCTCATAGAAGGCCACTTTAGAATAGTCCAATTTTTTCCTCTTAGCCATTCTTGGGTGTTTTTAGCGGTGTGTTTTGGGTCATTGTCCTGTTGCAAGACCCATGACCTGCGACTGAGACCAAGCTTTCTGACACTGGCTAGTACATTTCTCTCTAGAATTCCTTGATAGTCTTGAGATTTCATTGTACCCTGCACAGATTCAAGACACCCTGTGCCAGACGCAGCAAAGCAGCCCCAGAACATAACAGAGCCTCCTCCATGTTTCACAGTAGGGACAGTGTTCTTTTCTTGATATGCTTCATTTTTTCGTCTGTGAACATACAGCTGATGTGCCTTGGCAAAAACTTCGATTTTTGTCTCATCTGTCCACAGGACATTCTCCCAGAAGCTTTGTGGCTTGTCAACATGTAGTTTGGCATATTCCAGTCTTGCTTTTTTATGATTCGTTTTCAACAATGGTGTCCTCCTTGGTCGTCTCCCATGTAGTCCACTTTGGCTCAAACAACGACGGATGGTGCGATCTGACACTGATGTTCCTTGAGCATGAAGTTCACCTTGAATCTCTTTAGAAGTCTTTCTAGGCTCTTTTGTTACCATTCGGATTATCCGTCTCTTAGATTTGTCATCAATTTTCCTCCTGCGGCCACGTCCAGGGAGGTTGGCTACAGTCCCATGGATCTTAAACTTATGAATAATATGTGCAACTGTACTCACAGGAACATCTAGTTGCTTGGAGATGGTCTTATAGCCTTTACCTTTAACATGCTTGTCTATAATTTTCTTTCTGATCTCTTGAGACAGCTCTTTCCTTTGCTTCCTCTGGTCCATGTCGAGTGTGGTACACACCATATCACCAAACAACACAGTGATTACCTGGAGCCATATATATAGGCCCAATGGCTGATTACAAGGTTGTAGACACCTGTGATGCTAATTAGTGGACACACCTTGAATTAACATGTCCCTTTGGTCACATTATGTTCTGTGTTTTCTAGGGGTACCATCATTTTTGTCCATGCCTGTTTCATGAGTTTATTTTTTTACATAATTCTGTTGAAGCATGGTTGAAAAACAATGTCTGACTTTCATTGGTTAACATTTATAGAATTTTAATTTATTATTACTTTTGTCAGATTAAAGTTATTTCTGTGACCATTGTGACTTTTTCTTTCATTGACCAAAGGGTACCAACAATTTTGTCCACGTCTGTATGTGTTTTTTTTTTTTTTTAAAACTACGTGGTCCCATGTAAGGGCAGCATAGTACACGGACAGGTCTGCAATATATTTTGGGGCATATTTTCAAATGTTGTATGGCAGTTTATTGGAATACAGATGGAGACTTTAAAGTAATTCCTGGCACGCTAACACACAAGCTCATCATGCTGGCTTAGTCTATCAATATGCAAACTTCATACACTGTCTGGTTAACACGTTGACCCCCTGATGTTAGTGCTTGATAGATCTGTACAAATGCCCAAAAACTTTTGACAGTTCTTCTCTGCTCTCACCCCATCAGCTCATAGCTAGGGTGTGTGTTGCATGGGAAGCTCAAGATGCAACCCATGTATTAAGAGGCCCGTGCCTCTTAATAATTTGCTGCATTTTACTCTGGTGAGCACATTGAGGAACATTCATCAAGACTGTCTTGATCTCCCTGCACTGGTATGAGATGCGCCTAATTTATTAAGAAGCAGATGCATCTCTGCCCGGCTGTGCCCCAGGAACTGAAGGGTATGTCAGCTATAGGCTGGTGTAGACTTCAGCTATGACTTCTGCCACTCATAAACTACATGTTTCCTGTATTCTTCGATTGCATCTATTAGGCTAGTTTCACACTAGCGCTTTGAGATCTGGCAGACATTGCTGGAAGCTACTGCATCTCCGTCCGGCCACATTCACTATAATTGGGACTGGCGGAAATCCGTCTGCAACCTGGCAAATATGCCAAGAGTCGGACAGACGAAAAACCACTGCTGCAACAGGTCAGCCAGTTTCATAGGTGCATATCTGCTGACAGATGTCCTTTAAATGGGTATGGGTCACTTTGGTGACCAAATATATGTTGTGTAATACCAACCCACAAAGGCAGAGAGTAAACAGATGCTTTTGTGTGCAGCAATAGGACGTAGATATGAGCACCCTCCAGTTTTGCTTAAACTGGTTTTCCTCTGTGGCCTCTTCAAATAGCTGATCGGGGGGGGGGGGGGGGGAGGGGGCTGGATTTGGGCCACTACCGATCTGATATTGATTTTTATATCGGCATAACGAGTATTACATAGTTAATATAATACAGTTAAAAAAAATACATAAGTCCATCAAGTTCAACCACAGGATAGGTGGAGATGCAAAGCCCATAAGGAAGTGAGACTCTACACGTTTTCATAAGCATTAAAGTCATTTACTTTTAAGACTTAATCTAAACCATTTTTTAAACTGTCCACTGTTCCTGCCATGACCACGTCCGGAGGAAGTCTATTCCACAGCTTCACAGTTCTCACAGTAAAGAAGCTTTGACGCTTCTGGAGACTAAACTTTTTCTTCTCCAGTCGGAGGCAGTGCCCGCTTGTCTTTTGAGGGCATTTTACATGTAACAGTTTTTCACCATATTTTTTGTATGGCCCATATATATTTGTATAAGTTAATCATGCCCCCCCCCCCCCCTTAGACGTCTCTTCTCAAGACTAAATAAATGTAATTCTTCTAATCTTTTTTTCATAACCAAGACCCTCCATGCCCCTTATCAGTTTAGTCACTCTCCTCTGTACTTTTTCCAGCTGTAGTGCGTCCTTTCTATGGATTGGTGCCCAGAACTGAACTGCATATTCCAGATGAGGCCGCACCAACACTTTGTAAAGTGGTAGTATTACATCCCTGCCCTGCGAGTCCATGCCTCGTTTAATGCATGACTATATCCTGGTGGCCTTAGAAGCAGCTGATTGACATTGTATGATGTTATTTAATCTATGATCTACAAGGACACCAAAATCCTTCTCTATAAAGGACTCTCCCAGTGTTACCTCCCCAAGTACATATAAAGCACAGAGATTATTACTACCAAGATGCATAACTTTACATTTATCCACATTGAACATCATTTGCCAAGTTGATGCCCAATCACTCAGAGTGTTCAAGTCAGCTTGTATTTTAGGGACATCTTCCATAGACTGTACATTTCTACATAACTTAATGTAATCTGCAAAAATAGAAATGGTGCTATTAATCCAATCCTCTTTATCATTAATAAATAAATTTAAATAATAGAGGACCCAGCACTGAACCTTGGGGTACACCACTTATAACCTGGGACCATTCTGAATAGTAATCATTGACCACAACTCTCTGGACATGGTCCTTCAGCCAGTTTTCAATCCAATTACAGACTATACTTTCCAAGCCTATAGACCTTACTTTACCTATTAAACATCTATAAGGGACAGTATCAAAAGTCTTTGCAAAACCCAGAAACCCTACATCCACAGCTGCCCTTCTGTCCAGGCTTCTACTCACCTCCCTCGTAAAAAGAAATAAAAAACAACTTCAGAAAAGGATTGTTTTAAGCATCACCCTTCTTCAATCTACGTGTCTGGCCAGCTTATAATAAAAGGGATGGCCTCCATCCTCTATAGATCTCCAACTTGTATACAACAAGGTCAAACCCATTTTCTGACCTCCGTGGTGACCTTGGGAGGGGTCTTCTTCCTGTCCAGCAGGAGGCATCTCGCCTATAAAGGAAATTGACACTTGTTTTCAGACAACAGTTTTGACCTAAATCCTCTGGTGACTTGTTATACAACTAGTAAGATAATTCTGACACGTGACACTATTTGGCAGGGATTCTGCACCTAGGTTTAGGAAAAATGGATGTGATCATTTATAACGGTTGCTATCGGCCAAGCAGATGTTTGCTCTCTGCGTCACACAGAAGCAGGAGCTTCTCCTTGTTAGTGTCTGCACTGATGGGATCCAAGCCATTGTTTATATATTAGCAATGCATGAGACAAAGGGCCTGTTTAACGGAGCCGAAATTCACCTATCATGCTACTCTGGAGACTGGACATGTGCCGCTTTTGTTATAAATTGCTTGTAAAATTAACTGGCACAAACCCTTAAAGGCTTTAGAGACTCTTACAAAGAATCTTAAGGAGCGATGGTAAAATAAACCCTCGTAAGTGGATGCTGTAACAATGTGATCCAATTGACTTTCATTATTGGAATCTTGGATATTTAGGTTTGGGGGGGGGAATAAAGGTGTTCCCTCAGGATACAATATTTTCAATATACAATGGTCGTTTCTGGGCTATCGTAAGTTGAAACTAGACTCAACATACAATGTCTCAGCCTCAGATCCAACCAATTAACATGACTATTTCACAAGCGGCTGGGATAATATTGTAATTTGATGGACTACTGTACGCTACTTTATTCAGCCTCATCTCCATGGAATATTGACATTGAATTACACAAATCATTGTGGAAATTACACAAATCTTTGTAATGTTTCTTATATTATTCAGGGCTAATCTATATGTATATATGAGGGTACATTTTATTTTCACCAATTCCATACCTGAAACCTTTCTCTACAATGTCCTCATGTGTCTCTGTCTCTCTTGAGAACACATTTTGTGCATAATTAGCAGTGTTTGTGAACATTGGCAGCGCTGATTGGAAAATGTCATACTGTAGAGGGCCACATCCCCTACTGGTAACACCCAGTTGGCAATTAATTGATAAACTTCTAGTAGGAAATAGAAGAATGGCACAACATAGAGTCATAGGGCTCCAGAATTGGTATTACATGTGGAATGCAAGTAGTTTATAAAACGGACATGTCAAGGGTGGTGACAGGCGGAGGCGAGCGGAGCGGAGGCTGAACGCCGCCAGACTGATGCAGTCTGAGCGGATCCGCTCCATTCAGACTGCATCAGGGCTGGACGGAGGCGTTCGGGTCCGCTCGTGAGCTCCTTCAAATGGAGCTCACGAGCGGACCGACGAACGCTAGTGTGAAACTAGCCTTACCTCTGGCTTGAGTCTAAAATAATCTTTCCACTGCACTGATCCCCAGGGAGCAACGACCTGAGGGAGCACTTCGTGTCACAACACCATCAGGGCCACTACTACTTCCATCCTCTGCACCGGCTCCTCAGGAGCTCACTGCAGATGCACCTAATGTGTCCAGTGCTGGTGAAAAAAGCCAGCCTCTTGTTCATCAGTTCTTGCAGGCCAGCCTGCATAATAGCAGAAATTACTCTGCTGCCTGTGTACAAGAAAATCCAGTAAAGTAGTAAAACATAAAAAACTATATACATTTTGTATCGCTGACCTGCAGAATAAGGTCATCTTGTTATTTTTAGTGCACATTGAACCCGTAAAAACAAATCCCCCAAAACAGTAGTGGAATTATGTTTTTTTTTCCAGTTTAAATGGTGGCATTTACTGTACAAATATAACTTGTCCCACAATGAACAAAACCATTATATGGCTATATGAACTGAAAAGTAAAAAAGTTATGGCTCTTGGCAGGCAGAAAAAAAATAGAGAAAATTAACCTTTTCCTGAAAAGGTAAAGGTTCATTTACACAGGCCGAGAATCGGGCAGATTATTGGGAATGACGGTTCCTGTGAATGCTCATTGCTGACAATCTGGTCATGTAAATGTTCCACCGATCACCAGATGAACGAGTGAAACGCTCTAGTGATCCCTTGTCCTCATACTGTGAAGATGTTCTCTGCATGTAAATGCGCAGTCTCCTTCACTGAGCGAGCAGCCAACTGTCGGGAAGGAACACTTTCCTCCTGACAATCGGCCGCTCAGTCGGCCCGTGTAGATCCAGCTTTAGGTATACCTTGCAGTATAATAACTATGTGGTTTGTAGTGATGCTTGCATACTGACCACAGAAGTCTTGTTAGTACAGGGTGGTAAGATTTTCTTACCATGATAGGACATTCTGTGGTATCGATCTGTGACGTAAAATGTTGATGGTTTGACATTGTGCAGTCTAGCAAATAAAATAATGTACATCTTCAAGCAATAACCTATTTCTTTGGTTCTTCATCTTTGAAATTCTGTGCAACCTCTTTGATCCATGGACATATTTCTCTTGCTCTCATACATGGTGCCTTACTGGTTGATGCCCTCTGGAAGCATTAGGTAGGATTAGACATCTGTCTGAGATGATTGTCATCTTGTTGGTGCTAACATTACTTCATCTTTGGTTTCATTACAGAGATTACAATGTCAAAAGACAATGGGGGTCATTTATTAAAGACTGACTCTTTTTAAGTTGGTCTTTGATAAGACCCTGCGCTGCTGGAGGTAGCACCTAAGTAATGTTTAGGTGCAGGCCTCTTCTTAAACTAGGCACACCTGCAGCAGTCCAGGCGTTTGGAGTGAAAACTACGCCAGTCCCTGACTGAAGTAGTTTTCAGTCCTTTTTTTTTTTTTTTTTTTTATTCCTGTTTTCAGACGTAATTCTTAGTAAAATCGCTGGAGCTGATGGCTCCCGCCATTCTCTCACCACTCCCAAGTGGAGAGGATGGTGTAAAAGTATCGTTGCACAGGCATTTAAAAAGTCACAAAAAGGGGTCTAGTGACTTTTTTTACAACACAAACTGACATAATAATGTTAGTAAATAACCAGTAATATCTATTAGGTTCTACGTTTGACAATATTGGTATCATATTCTGAATAGCGCAGATTTCCCATTTGGCTTTCAGCTTTATTTAGTAATCATGGACATTTTCCCTAAAAGACCATATTCAGTAATATTGAGTTTGCTTACTTCTATACCTAAATATGGTCTCGGTTAATTTTAGTCCTCAAAACTATTTTTTTTAATCCTGTTTCTGTTATTTTAATAATTTATTATAGTGTGGAAGGGGGGTATACTGGGGAATACTGATGATTAGTAGTATTATTATAACTAAGCCTGTGACTTTTTCATTTCGTTAGATATTTTGTTACCAGATCAGTAGATATAGAACCTTACTTATCCTCTTTATATGTTCAGAACTTTCTTACAGTACACCTTCGGAAAAATCTGGACAAGTACCAACTGTTTGTTATATCTGCTCCCAAGTGGGTTACTACTTTTCTTCTAGCCTTATGAGAACAGGAGAGATGAATAACTGGATAAATGTGTCATTCTGGGGTCTAGGAAATCTGTGTGTAAACCCCATTGGGAACTTTAATGACCAGTTCCAGAAACTATATGTATTATCCGTGTTGCATGGCCTTACATGACATGATACCACAGGGAGAGGAACTTGAGTGGGCTGATGTAGTTCTTCCTGGCATTAGTTTCACAAAACCAGGGCTGCAGTTGTGTATGCAGACATGGATGCCTGGATGAAATATGGTGAACTGTTCTGTTAATTAAAAACTTAGAAACATAAATAAAATGATATGTAAAAGAATGTCACTTATTTGCAGTTTTTACATTATTTTGGTTTGATGGTGTTACTATGTCTTTAATAAACACACAAATGGTAGTCCCAAAAAATAATATAAAATCTCAAGTTATATCTCCTATTTTGAGCGCTGCAAGGTCCTCAATAAAGTTTGTCCAATTCACACCAAGAGTCAAATGAAAATAATCGGACAGCGCTGCTCTTTCTTTTCACAAACCGCTCTCCACCGCCTTATCGGGGGTATATACAGGTCCTTCTAAAAAAAAAAATTAGCATATTGTGATAAAGTTTAATTATTTTCTGTAATGTACTGATAAACATTAGACTTTCATATATTTTAGATTCATTACACACCAACTGAAGTAGTTCAAGCCTTTTATTGTTTTAATATTGATGATTTTGGCATACAGCTCATGAAAACCCCAAATTCCTCTCTAAAAAAATTAGCATATCATGAAAAGGTTCTCTAAACGAGCTATTAACATAATCATCTGAATCAACTAATTAACTCTAAACACCTGCAAAAGATTCCTGAGGCTTTTAAAAACTCCCAGCCTGGTTCATTACTCAAAACCGCAATCATGGGTAAGACTGCCGACCTGACTGCTGTCCAGAAGGCCATCATTGACACCCTAAAGCAAGAGGGTAAGACATAGAAAGAAATTTCTGAACGAATAGGCTGTTCCCAGAGTGCTGTATCAAGGCACCTCAGTGGGAAGTCTGTGGGAAGGAAAAAGTGTGGCAGAAAACGCTGCACAACGAGAAGAGGTGACCGGACCCTGAGGAAGATTGTGGAGAAGGACCGATTCCAGACCTTGGGGGACCTGCGGAAGCAGTGGACTGAGTCTGGAGTAGAAACATCCAGAGCCACCGTGTACAGGCGTGTGCAGGAAATGGGCTACAGGTGCCGCATTCCCCAGGTCAAGCCACTTTTGAACCAGAAACAGCGGCAGAAGCGCCTGACCTGGGCTACAGAGAAGCAGCACTGGACTGTCGCTCAGTGGCCCAAAGTACTTTTTTCGGATGAAAGCAAATTTTGCATGTCATTCGGAAATCAAGGTGCCAGAGTCTGGAGGAAGACTGGGGAGAGGGAAATGCCAAAATGCCTGAAGTCCAGTGTCAAGTACCCACAGTCAGTGATGGTCTGGGGTGCCATGTCAGCTGCTGGTGTTGGTCCACTGTGTTTTATCAAGGGCAGGGTCAATGCAGCTAGCTATCTGCTGAAAAGCTTTATGGAGATGAAGATTTCATTTTTCAGCACGACCTGGCACCTGCTCACAGTGCCAAAACCACTGGTAAATGGCTTACTGACAATGGTATTACTGTGCTCAATTGGCCTGCCAACTCTCCTGACCTGAACCCCATAGAGAATCTGTGGGATATTGGGAAGAGAAAGTTGAGAGACGCCAGACCCAACACTCTGGATGAGCTTAAGGCCGCTATCGAAGCATCCTGGGCCTCCATAACACCTCAGCAGTGCCACAGGCTGATTGCCTCCATGCCACGCCACATTGAAGCAGTCATTTCTGCAAAAGGATTCCCGACCAAGTATTGAGTGCATAACTGAACATAATTATTTGAAGGTTGACTTTTTTTGTATTAAAAAACACTTTTCTTTTATTGGTCGGATGAAATATGCTAATTTTTTTAGATAGGAATTTGGGGTTTTCATGAGCTGTATGCCAAAATAATCAATATTAAAACAATAAAAGGCTTGAACTACTTCAGTTGTGTGTAATGAATCTAAAATATATGAAAGTCTAATGTTTATCAGTACATTACAGAAAATAATGAACTTTTTTCACAATATGCTAATTTTTTGAGAAGGACCTGTACCTTTTCCCTGGGAGTCACTTCCTTTTATCCGCCAAGACAAGGCTTTCTTTTCTATTCTTATTAAAAAGGTACACCTTCAGCCTGTTGTCACCACCAGACATCTGAGAAGCTCTGACAGACGTCTAGAATCTCCTCCTTGAGGTTCCTGTGTTTTTGCTTTCATTTTCTCATCTCGTTAGCCTCTCTCAGCTGTCATGTAGTTGCACTGATTGCATCCCTTTAAATCCTTTCCCATAGTGCAACACTTTGCGGTTTATATTCCTTCCTGGAGTGTGTGCATGCTGTTCCTCCTTTTGAGTCTTCTACAAGATAAGTTTTGTTCATTCACTTGTGTTTTTCTGTTTGCTGGATCCCAGGTGACCCTGACTCCCTCCGTATCTAGTGTAGGGAGCCGGTGGTCGTGTCCCCTCACTATTATAGGGTGTTCAGGTGTTATACAGTCGAGGTACGAGGATATGCAATCATCTACCATTGGGATTTTCGCATAGGCTGAGCAGTCAGGGAGAGAGCCAGGTCTGATGCAGGGCTCTCCCTTTTTGTTCCTTAGTTTTGGATCCAGTCAGTCGTATATTCATTTTGTGTTTTTCTAGTTTCCTGCACACCTTCCGTGACACCTGTCAGGGGGATCCGGCTTCACATGGTCACATAGCCAGCAGACTCTGCAGTGTGACTCTTAAGGCCGAAGGGCTGAGCTGCCTGCATCTTGTTGTGCACCCTGCTCTGCTGATGCATCCTCTAATAGGCCTCAGGGCTGTGGAAGTGATTTCTGGCGGGCCAGGGAACCATGTGTGACTCGGCAGTATTTAACTGTTGCGATGTTCGGGACCAGGCACTAGCATTGTAACTGGGTTTGTTGAATTTCAATGCCTGATCCTCCACTGAGATAAACCGGCTCCTGATGTATCTAGCTGCAACTTTTTCTTCGCTGCCTATTTGCCTATTGAAAAATCATATAGGCTCATCCGATACATGTATGGGGGAGTTGGGAGAAATGGCAATCAACCGAAGTAGCGTTAAAAACTAGTAGCATGTAGTTAATTAACTTTTTTTTTTTTTTTTTTTGTTAGGGTTGCTGAATTATTTGAATTATTTTATTTTAATAATTTTAAGTGATTGCAGAACTGCACATGGTGTTCAGATTGCTTTGGTCATTAGGCTATATGAATGACCCTGGCTGATTTAACAGGTTAATAATTCTGCAAATAGAGACGTACACGGGATCCATCACTTGTATGAGTTTTACCAGCAGCACAAGAACTTGTCACCGCTAGAAAATTCCTGTTCTAATAACTACTTGGCACTAGCTCAGTGTTGGCAGCCTTCTCATAGAGGCACCGTTGGCTACTGCTAACTAAGCGCTTGGTTATATATGCCAAGTTTGAGCAGCGCGTTTTCCTGGAGCTCACCTCATGACACGTGTCTCTCCAGCATTCATTTAGACATAACTGTATGTCAGTTGTAGATATTTCCACATTGTTATACTCCTTCCATACCTCCAGATCACTACTTCCCTATGGAATAAGTTTGTCATATCAGAAGAATCCAGTCTACAGCACGGTTATTTATGACAAATTTGAAGTCCCTGGATATTATCACCAAACGCTCTTGAGTTGGCTACCTCTACTTTGTAATAAATAAATAAAATAAAAAAACTCGTCTTTCTAGGGGCATTATTCTATGTAACCAGGATGAATTATATTCCCGACATATTAACATAGTGATTACTTTTTGACTTTAGTGTAAATGCAGCATAACTACAAAGCTAAGAATTGGGTTCTGGTCCATCAGTATGATTATGTGACAATCACGCGTTGTAGGGCTTGTTACAGTACTATGTATCAGAGTTTTTGCCGTGTGAGCATCACATGAACAGGGCAGGTTTTAAATAGTAGGACCCATGCACTAGACTCCTTAGGCACCATAAGGCTGATCAGCCACGGTACCTACTACTTGTGTCCCTCTCTACACCCGATGTAAGGGCCAGCAGGAGATCGACGGTAGTTTAGAGTAGACAATAAAGATTCCAATTCATTGACCATAAGAAGAAATGTTGAAAACTGTGAGGAATTTACCAGGGAGGCTATGTTCACTTTGGTCTCCATTCACTAACAATCATATCCATCACCCATAGGCTGTAGTGATATTCATTTAACAGATGCACCATGAGCTTTTCAACAGATTCCATTATAGCCTACGGATGATGGATGACACTGTTAATTTTATTGCATCCGTCACCCGTAGGCTATCATGGCATTCATTTAATGGATACAGTTTAAACAGTTTTAGACCTATACATTTAACAGATGTATATGACAGATGTCATAAAGTGGCATCTATAACCAAAAGGCTAACATATTAGAACACTATGCATTTAACATACAGTGCATTTGGAAAGTCTTTAGACCCCTTTACTTTTTCACATTTTGTTATGTTGCACCCTTGTGCTAAAATAAAAAAAAAAAAAATCAAGTTTTCCTCCACCATTCTGCATTCGGTACCCAATAATGAGAAAGTGAAAAAAGAATATTTTTTTTTTTTGAAAACGTATCAAAAAGAAAAAACTAATATTTTGACTGGACATAACTATTTAGACCCCATGACACTTGAAATTTAGCTCTGGGGACCTCTTAATTTTTCTTGATCATCTTTGAGATGTTGCTACACTTGGAGTCCACCTGTGGTAAATTTGGTTGATTGGACATGATTTGGAAAGATATACCCCTGGCTATATAAGGTCACTGTCACGGTGCAGTTCACTGTGACAGTTGTGGCCGTGTAGGCTGGCTGCATGCCCATGCGTACTGACTGCAGGCTGCCTCCTGTGTATGCTGATTGCTTGGGGCTGTGTGCTGGCTGCGGTGTAGTGTGTGAACTGTGGCCTGTGTTTGTGGCTCCTGTAACAGGTGCCGTGCAGGCTGGCTGCATGTGCTTTGTGCACTGGCTGTGGGTTTTCCCATGTATGCTGGTTTTGTGATGCGTGCTGGCTGCGACCTTGTGTGTGAACTGTGGCCTGTATCATTTGTTCAGTGCTTCTTATTTAATCCTGGTTCTGATGAGTTTAACATTCCCTGATCTGTTCCTGGGTGTGGCTTATCGGGTGCCCTCTTATCCAGCTATATCTATTTGTGAGCTGTAGGGGTTGTGGTCAGTCTGTCTTGGGTCTTGCTGGGTGTAGCACCTTGCGGCTCATATAGGGGGTCAGTCTGTCCTGTGCCTTACTGGGTGTAGCCCCTTGCTGCTGACCCAGGGGGTTTTGACATCTTCCCTTGTTTGTGGTGTCGTCTGGTAATGAATTGATGTTATTCCCTTGCCTGATCTTCTGTACCTGTTCTGTGTCCTGATCCTGTCTGTGTCATGTTTAACCTAGCAGTGCTCTAACTGCGTCTGATAGCCTGGCAGTGCCTTCTGCTTCTGATCCAGTCTCCCATGTCTGTCCTGTAGTGCCTTATTGCTTCTGTTCCTGTGTTTGTCCTGCCTTTGTGAGAGGGCTCCTGGGTTCTCCGGAGGGAGGATCTCTAGTCTGGGTGCAGCTGTGCCTGAGACCGCCATGCTTCCGTTCCACATTGGGTCCAGGCATCTGCTTCTGTGCTGGTTCCCATTTGTCCTATCCATGTCCTAAGTTTGTTTGGGTTCCAGTTCAGTTGTCTGTTCCGCTGTTGGTTTCTCCAACGTAGTTCTCTGCAGGTAGGGGCCATGTGTACCGGGACCTTCCTGGAGGTGCGACCAGTGAGCCCTTGGCCCAGTTCATTCCCACCTCCAGGGGCTTTGTGAAGAACGTGGCTCACTGGCTCTTCACCCTCTGGTCTGCCGGTGCACTTGGTTCTTTGGTAGGTTTACCACTATTGACTAACCTGCATATGTTACTGTTAAAATAATGGATGTGCCAGATTCAGCACACTGAACGGAGCCAGACAATTTGGTTTCCGTTTAGGATGCTACTTTTTTAGGGAAACTGCAATGGAGGCGCCAAACGGAGCCTTCAATGCAGCTGTGAACAAGCTCTTAGATTTGAACTTATGTGCATTATAATAAAATATAAACTCTGGCTATGATAATCTTTTCTTTCTCAATCCAGGTAATGAAAAAAATTCAGTACACTGGGTAGCCTTCATTTTAGTGTCCAATCCCCCTCCCCAGTCTAATAGCTTGGAAGCAGCACTACTTACCAACAAAAGCCAAGCAAAGGCCATCTTCTTTCCTAAACCCCTCTGCTCCTTTAGTTGGTCCATAGCCACAATGTAAGGGAACGTGAGCAAATACACTGTAATAGCTTTCTATAAGACTGTTTGCAGGGGCTTGGTTTGTTATATGTAAAGATATGTGATATTTAATACAGTTAGAAGCCTCCATAATGCAGAATAACATATTAGTATGATATCTGATCCATGTTTCTGGCAAGCACATATTTTTTTGGTATTCACACGAGGACAACTGAGCCTGGTGACAGATTGTACTCTAGCGGTCTTGTAGGATTTGACAGAGGAACCTTAACAGGTGATGATTACTTGGGATAACATGCTCCGCTAATATGCATTGCTGCAAATCTTTGGGATCTCTTTGTTTGGCAACTTTTTATTCAGCTTACAGATAGTATGTGGTTGATCTTCCTCCAGAATGTGTAATTGTTTCAGGTCATATCCATAACCATTTGTCACAGGTAATGGGGAGGGGAAACCGCCAGTTAACACACAGAAGGAAATAGACCGGAGTCTAGGCCTCAAAGCTAAGGGAGAGGAATGGTGACATCCTAGGAATCCCTAGACCTCTCCCTGACTCCTGCAAATATGAATAGACCCTTAGCCTCTGGAGACCCTGGAAATCCCTAGGAGTGGTGGCAGGGAATGAGACTACTGGTTCCTTCCCAGATTAAAGAACCAGTGTCTCCTTGAGGCCTAGAAAACAACCTCAAGCGAACAACAAAATGCTAAACAAAATGCACTTAACTTAAAGAAGAATAGCGTAGCAGGAGATCCAAAGGAACAACACACTAGCTCAACCAACTCCAGAAGGAAATATCAACCGCATGGTAAGCAGTGTGCGTCAGAACTAAATAGAGCCTCAGTAATGACCACAAGCTGCACCTGACAAGAGGTGTGGTCATTACCAAACGACAACACTGCAAGGAGAAAATGGAGAGACTGTCAGGTACCCTCATGTGCCCCAGTCTCTCAGATCTTCTCACCTCTGTTATGGGAGGGACCGTAACCCCCCCCCCCCCTCTATGCGCGACCTCCGGACACCCAGGGCCGCTTTTATCAGGATGCGCCCTCACAAGGTGACTGGCATTAGCGTTAGTCGCAGGAACCCACATTCTTTCCTCTAGACCGTAACCTTTCCAGTGCACAAGATACTGAAGAGATCGATTTGAGAATTTGTGAGTTCTATCCTGGCAATCTGAAATTCAAGATTACCGTCCACCAAGACAGGAGCAAGAGGTAAGGAGGACGGTTCAGCAGGTTCTACATATCTTTTTTCAGTAATTATTTGTGAAAAACATTATGAATTTTTAAAGCCTGCAGAAGTTCAAGATGAAAAGCAACAGGATTAATAATAGCAGAGATTTTATATGGCCCCATAAACCTTGGCCCTAACTTCCAAGAAGGTACCTTAAACTTAATGTTTCTTGTGGACAGCCATACAGAATCACCCACTCTCAGGTCCGGACCACTCATACGTCTCTTGTCAGCCATACGTTTATACTTTGTGCCCATTTTTTTAAAATTGTTTTGAATTTTCTGCCAAATAGATGACAACGTAGAGGAAAATCTTTCCTCTTCCAGTATACCAGAAGTCTCAGTACCAGAAAATGTGCCAAACTGCGGATGGAACCCATATGCTCCGAAAAATGGCGACTTATCAGTGGACTCCTGCCTATGGTTATTTATGGCAAACTCAGCCAACGACAAAAATGAAGATCACTCCTCCTGATTCTCTGAGACAAAACATCTCAAATAAGTCTCCAGATTCTGGTTAGTGCGCTTAGTCTGTCCATTCGACTGAGGATGAAAAGCCGAAGAGAAGGAAAATTGGACCCTCAGGCGAATGCAGAACACCTTCCAGAATCTGGAAACAAACGGAGTCCCCCTATCAAACACCACATCAGAGGGGATACTGTGTAGTTTCACGATGTTATCAACAAACACTTGTGCGAGCATTTTAGCATTAGGTAGACCTGATAATGCTATAAAGTGTGACATCTTGCTGAAGCGAACAACCACCAGAATCTCAGTTTTCCATGAGGAATTAGGCAAATCTCTGATAAAGTCCATGGACAAATGAGTCCATGGTCGGGACGGGATAGACAAGGGAAGTAAAGATCCTGAAGGCTGAGAACACTTTGACACGCGCACAAGTCTCACAAGCTCACACATGCCCCTCAATACATTTACGCAATCCTGGCCACCAGAATCTCCGGGAAATGAGATCAACAGTGATGTTCTTGAATTGAAACACCTGCTGTAGTTCCGAAGGAACAACTTCCCTAGAGGACAAGAATCAGGTGCATCTCCCTGGGCCTCCAACACCTCTGCCTCAAGTTCAGGATAAAGGGTGGATACAACCACTCCATCAGCTAATATCGGGCCAGGATCCTCCAAATCACTCCCCTCCATCCCCGGGAAAGCTACACGACAAAGCATCTGTTTTGACATTCTTAACTCCAGGGCGATAGGTGACAACAAAATTAAATCTGGTAAAAAACAATGACCATCTGGTTTGCCCTGAGTTCAGATGTTTAGCCGACTCCAGATAAGCCAGATTTTTATGATCAGTAATTACCGTAATGGGATGAATCACTCCTCCCAACCAGTGACTCCGTTTTTTTAGAGAAAATAGCACATGGACTCCATTTGCTAGGAGAAGGACCCTGCAACAAGACTGCTCCAAACCCTACCTCAGATGCGTAGGGACATGACCAAATTCTCAAAATGACCTTTAGGGGTAATAAATGACATCTTCCATTTGTCCCCCACCTTGATCCTTACCAGATTTTATACCCCCTCAAATCCAACTTAGAGAACACCTTGGCACGACAATCTGATTTAACAAATTTGGGATCATAGGAAGGGGATAGAGATCACGGACAGGAATCTGTCTCGCTTGCCAATCTATGGTAGGGATATGTTTGGATAACCACGGTAAACAGAGCACCAGAGGAGCTGGCAGACCCTCTAGCACAAAACATGAAATGGATTCTTGATGAGAATCTCCCACCTTTAGGCGAATGTCCTGCACCATTTGTGACAAATACTTTTGTGAGAGTGGAGCGGAATCACAAACCCCTAAATATTTTTCTCTAATGCGCTTGTTGTCAAACCATGCATATGGACGAATTGGCCATCCATTAGGTTAACCCCTGCCCCACTGTCAAATACTTCAATTTCCACAGTTTTGGAGTCTAGCGCCACCTTGACTGGCAGGAGAAATCGGGTACTACCGGTAAATGGCAAAAGTACATTCTCAGATTCTCCACACCACCAAGAGTGAGAAGAGGACTAAACACATTAGTTTTCTTTTCCTTTTTCACCTTAACGTTTAACATAAGGACATACGTAAACAAAATGTCCCTCTTTACCACAGAAAAAGCAGTCTTTTTCTTAACCCTAACGTTTTTATTACCAGGTCCAGGAGTGACTTCCCCCAACTGCATTGACTCATCATCAGACATGAGCTCAAGTGCCTCCCTACCCAAAATGTCAGAAGAGGCTTCCTCCCCATATGATAGTGCGTCCCGAGCGAGAGGAACCTTAGATCTCTCCCTCAGGCGTTTATCTATACGTACAGCCAGAGACCTGGCTGCCTCCAATGACTCTGGATATTCGTGAAATTGCAATGCGTCCTTCAGTTTCTCGGTTAACCCTTGACAGAATTGACTACTGAGGGCTGGGTCATTCCACTCAGTATCAGTTGCCCATCTGCTAAATTTAGGCAATAGGACACAGCAGAACGCTCTCCCTGCCGTAACCCACGCAACTTAGTCTCGGCCAGGGAGACCCTATCTGTGTCATCGTAGATAAGTCCCAGAGCTCTGAAAAATTCATCTAGCGACCGGAGAGCTTGTGATCCGGTCGGCAAACAAAAAGTCCAAGACTGAGCGTCACCTTTCAGTAATTAAATAATAATCCCCACTCTTTGACTCAGTCTAAAATATTGTTTGCACTACTCCCTGAACCGAACAAAGTTGTCACTTCCCCCGGAAAACCTATCCGGGAGAGCAGCCTTAGGTTCCAGGCAGGCCCGGTTCCCGGTTCTCTGACGTTGTCCTCTAGCAGTGCTCTCAAAATGAGGGTTGTTAAAGGGATTCTGTCACCATGTTTGGGGCTATAGAGCTGCAGACATGCACGGCTAGATCGCCGCTAGCATGTCCGCAATATATGTGTCCCATAGGGCTGTGTGGTTTTAATTTCTTTAAAAAAGGATTTTATAGATATGTAAATGAGTGTTGAATGTGTCCAAGGGGCTGTACGAATGTTACTTGTGCCCAGCCACGCCCGCCTGTGAAGGAGCCCAGCACTGCCTATGTCTCCTCCTTTCATCAACGATAGATAGCCGTAATCTCGCGATGCGCAGTGCCGGTAAAGTGTTCCTTCCCTGTGCTGGCATCAGCCTCAGGGAAAGAACTGCGCATGCGCGAGCTCGCGGCTATCTATCGTTGATGAAAGGAGGAGGCGGTGCTGGGCTCCTTCACAGGCGGGCGTGGCTGGGCACAAGTAACATTCGTACAGCCCCTCGGACACATTCAACACTCATTTACATATCTATAAAATCCTTTTTTAAAGAAATTAAAACCACACAGCCCTATAGGACACATATATTGCGGACATGCTAGCGGCGATCTAGCCGTGCATGTCCGCAGCTCTATAGCCCCAAACCTGGTGACATAATCCCTTTAAGGAAAACCCGTCTTCAGTATTCAACCCAGAATAGTACTGTACACTGAAGACGCTCACTGTTACAGACATACAATGCGTTCAGAAAGTCAGATCCTTTCACTTTTTTCACATTTTGTTCAGTTGCGGCCTTGTGCTAAAATTACTAACGTGCTAAAATTCACATTTTCCCCCATCAATCTGCACCCTAATCGCTCCACATCCAACTTGTCAAAGCTTGAAAGGATCTGATGAGAAAAATAGTAGAAAATGTCCAAATCCAGGTGTGCAAATGGTATCATACCCAAGAAGATTGGAGGCTGTAATCACCTCAACTAAGTATTGAGTGAAGAGTCTGAATACGTACATCAGTGTTATATTTTAGTTTTTCTTTTCAATAAATTAGCAAAGATTTCAAATATTCTGTTTTCGCTTTGTCATTATAGGGAGCTGAGTGCATAATGATGGGGAAAGATTTTACCTTTTTTTTTAATTTATTTTTTATTGCAAAGCTGCAACAAAAGTGAAAGGGTCGGAAGACTTTCCAAATGCACTGTAATTGCTTATAGATCTTCTAGATTGCTGCAACTTTATTCAGATATTTGTCAGAGGTGACCTCGGATGAAGGTTTATTGTACTAGCACCAACCCCTGTGTCAGTGATGGTGAACCTTTTAGAGACCGAGGGCCAGATTTATCATTAGCTCAAGTCAAAATAATGGAGTGAAAGTTGCAAATTTTGGTGCAATCGCTAAAACTGCGCAAAAATTAGCAAATTTTATTAGCTCTGCGCTATGCTCGCCAGTTTTCTGAAAGTGGGCGTGTTTTCTTATTTAAATGAATCTCTAGACAGCTTTACTATTGCGACTATTTAAAAAGTCGCAAAAAAATTGCACAAGTTCACTCCAGTGAGGACCATGCTTATCTTATGTGACTTTTTAATATAACATGCAACTTTTTCATAAAGACGTGCGACTTTACAGCCGCTTACTGAAGGATAAACTGCTACCGTCAAACCACATTTATAACAGACTTATCCAGGCCATTCTGAAATAGTTTTTTCGTCACATATTGTACTTCATGACACTGGTAAAATGGAGTAAAAAAAATTCATTTTTATTTATAAAATACAAAATGTACCAAAAATTTGAAAAAATTAGCAAATTTCTATTTCTCTACTTCTTCTATAATACATAGTAATACCTCCAAAAATAGTTATTACTTTACATTCCCTATATGTATACTTCATATTTGGATCATTTTGGGAATGCCATTTTATTTTTTGGGGATGTTACAAGGCTTAGAAGTTTAGAAGCAAATCTTGAAATTTTTAAGAAATTTACAAAAACCCGCTTTTTAAGGACTAGTTCAGGTCTGACGTCACTTTGTGAGGCTTACATAATAGAAACCACACAAAAAGTACCCCATTCTATAAACTACACCCCTCAAGGTATTCAAAACTGATTTTACAAACGTCGTTAACCCTTTAGGTGTTCCACAAGAGTTATTGGCAAATGGAGATGAAATTTCAGAATTTCAATTATTTGGCAAATTTTTCAATTTTAATCAATTTTTTCAATTAACAAAGCAAGGGTTAACAGCCAAACAAAACTCAATATTTATTGCCCTGATTCTTTAGTTTTCAGAAACACCCCATATGTGGTCGTAAACTACTGTACGGGCACACGGCAGGGCGTAGAGGGAAAGGAGCGCCGTGTGGTTTTTGGAAGGCAGATTTTGTTGGACTGGTTTATTTACACCATGTCCCATTTGAAGCCCCCCTGATGCACCCCTAGAGTAGAAACTCCATAAAAGTGACCCCATTTTGGAAACTACAGGATTAGGTGGCAGTTTTGTTGGGACTATTTTTAGGGTACATATGATTTTTGGTTGCTCTATATAACATTTTTGTGAGGCAAGGTTACCAAAAATAGAAATTCTGAAATTTCATCTCCATTTGCCATAAACTGTTGAACACCTAAAGGGTTAATAAAGTTTGTAAAATCAGTTTTGAATACCTTGAGGGTTGTAGTTTCTTAGATGGGGTCACTTTAATGGAGTTTCTACTCTAGGGGGTGCATCAGGGGTTCTTCAAATGGGACATGGTGCCATAAAAAAAGGCCATCAAAATCCCGAAACCATATGGCGTTCCTTTCCTTCTGCGCCCTGCCGTTTGGTCATACAGCAGTTTACGACCACATATGGGGTGTTTCTGTAAACTGCAGAAACAGGGTAATAAATATAAAGTTTTGTTTGGCTGTTAACCCTTGATTTGTTACTGAAAAAAACTGATTAAAATGGAAAATTTGCCAAAAAATAGCTGTTTTGGCACCGTTTTTAATTTATTTTTTTGACCGTGTTTAGCTGAGGGGTTGGGTTCATGGGGTATTTTTATACAGCAGATTTTTACGGACGCGGCAATACCTAATATGTATTTTTAATTTTTTTTATTTTAGTTTTACAAAATAATATTAAAAAAAAATAATAATAATAATTTGTTTTAGTGTCTCAAGTCTGAGAACCATAGTTTTTTTTCTATTGTCAGTGGCTAAATGGAATTAAAATTGGGGAAGGGGATTATAAATTTAGTACTCCATGGAAGTGTGGTACTCCCTGAAGCAACCAACAATGCAGAGGCTTGGATGTGTCGCACGAGTAGTGGTGTCCTTCCGTATCCCCCTCCTGTGACACACTCTGCACCTTTTATGGGTCCGTCCCTTCTTTCCAGTATGGGGGACCACACCTGGAAAGTGTTGGCCAGGGACGATCCGAGCGCCTCCAGTTCCCGAGGTACTCCAACCTGCTCTTTCCCGGTCAGAAAAGATCAGGGCCTTGAGGACTGCCTCATAGAACTGGAGGAATTTCCCTGTGTTGCCAGCGCTCCGGGACAGCACAAAAGAGTTGTACAAGGCAACCTGTACCAAGTAGACCGCAACTTTTTTTTTGTACCATGCCCGGGTTTTGCTCATGGCGTTATATGGCTTGAGGACTTGTTCAGAGAGATCAACTCTTCCCATATACAGTACCGATTTGTAGTCGACGATACAATCAGGCTTGAGGACCGGGAGACAGGGACAGGTGTGATGCCGTTACCGTGAATTGTGGACAGTATAAGGACATCCCTCTTGTCCTTATACCTGACCAGCAACAGGTTTCCACTGGCAAGGGCATGGGTCTCACCCCTAGGGATAGGTACCTGGAGGGGGTGGGTAGGGAGGCCGCGTTGATCCCACAAGCGGACGTGGATCTGGCGGCGAGGGACTGGAACAAGGGGATACTAGTATAAGTTATCCACGTGGTAACCCTTATCTAGCAGTGGGTGCATAAGGTCCCACACAAGTTTCCTGCTAACACCCAGAGTGGGGGGGGACATTCTGGGGGTTGAATACGGGAATCTCGCCCCTCATACACACGAAACTTGTACGTATACTCTGAGGTACTCTCACAAAGTTTGTACAGCTTCACGCCATACCTTGCCCGCTTAGAGGGAGCATACTGGCGGAAAATGAGTCTTCCCTTGAAAGCAATGAGAGACTCATCAACTGGGACCTCCCTTTCAGGTACATAGGTCTCCAAAAACTTGGCCCCAAAGTGATCGATGACGGGCCTGATTTTGTACAGGTGGTCATAGGCAGGATTACCTTGGGGGGAGGACGACATGCTGCATTATGTGCATAATGCAGGCATTTCCGAATGGCCTCAAACCGGGTACGTGTCATGGCCTTACTGTAAAGTGGGGTCTGGTAGAGGACATCCCCACTCCAGTACAGCCTGACACTGGGTTCTTTGACTAGGCCCATGTGTAGCACGAGGCCTCAAAACTTCCTCATCTCGGCTGCACTGACCGGAGTCTAGCTACCGGCCCTAGCCAAAAAGGAGTCCGGGTGTTGAGCAATGAACTATTGGGCGTACAAGTTCGTTTGCTCCACCATCAGATTCACAAAGTGGTCACTGAAAAAAAGACTAAAATAGTCATATTCAGTGAAGCCCACTGTGGAAATCTGGATTCCTGGTTGGCGAACAAAATCAGGAATCACAGGCTCAAAATCCTCTGGGGTACACCATGCAAGTTCACCGGTAGGGGGCTCAGGTGGACTTATCTGGTGGGCCGGAAAAAACTAGTACGAGCCCCAGAGCTGCCCGTACTAGTGTGAGCCACAGAGTCCCTGGTATGGCGGTCCCCTTGCTCCGCCTGGCCGCGTCTCCACCGCCTTGGGGGCTCATCATCATCGCTAGATGATGAGGAGGACGCGGATGACAAAAGTGGGGTCATCCTCACTGGGGCTCTCTGAGTCGGAGGCAAACTGGGCGTATGCCTCCTCGGCCGAGAACATCCGGCGGGCCGGAGGGGAGTGTGTGTGTGGAAAACTTTATTAAGTATGCGTGTGTGTGGGGGCACGGGTGTTTGCGGACTGTGCCCTAAACCTAGCAGAAAAAACAAAAAATAAATAAAAAGTGAAAACCCCCAAAAAAGCAAAAAAAAAAATACATTTCAAACTCGCTGATCAGCCGTCCGAAGCTGATCAGCGGTGGGGTGGGCGATGCGCTAATAGTGCCGGCCACAGTCAGTGTACGCAAAAATTAAAAAGCGGAAAAAAAACGCTTGCTCCCCAAAAAATGTGTGGGGGGTGGCAGGGGGGCAAGCTGCAGCCCCCCTTGGGGGTCTAGAGTCACAGAGTTTTTTATTTTTTTCCCCTTAAACTTTCCCTGAATATCCCTGCCTAACCTAACCTTTCCCTATGTACCTTTTAGTGCCAGATGGCACTGTAGACGGTCAGAAGGGGGTTGCTGGACACAGATCCGACGCAGGCTCCTCTCTCCACGGGCTCTGGTCAAAGAAAGGAAGAGGAGGCAGAGCTGCAGTAAGTTTAAACCTCCCACCTTGCGGTACGTCATGTGTCCTTAAGTGCCAGGGCATCATGATGTACCGGTACGTCATGTGTCGCCAACAGGTTAAAGGACCATTAATAAATCTGACTTAGCCAAAAGTGACTTTGGACATATGTAAAAGTGGAGTAAGATGTAAGTGTGATGATAAATCTGGCCCCGAGTGCTCAAACTGTAACCCAGATCCCACTTATTTGTTGCAAAGTGCCAACACGGAAATTTAACCTGAATACCAATATAGTATATCTTCCATGTACTTTATCATTTAGCTATAATAGCCTGCCTACATTCGATGCACAGGCAGGAAAAGCCTAAGGCATATTGATACACCATAGATTTTTTCCAGGGAATGGGTGCCGACAGAGAGGGCTCCAAGTGCCGCCTCTGGCACTCGTGGCATAGGTTCGCCACCACTGCCCTATGTAATATTGATTACTGCTGTTGCTGTATTTCTTTTTTGTTTTGAATACTTAATTGCTCACTTGCATAAGTATTAAGTGCTCAGACCCAAGTCACTCTATGCACCTTTGCTCCTCCTGCTTCCTCTACCATCCCCTCCCTCTCCTTGATTGACATGGTCAGGAGGCATGACTATGCACGAATCTGGCCCTGTCAATCAAGAATTAGAGAGAAGGGCTGGAAGAGGAAGCATGAGGAGCGAGTTGCACCAGTGGCTTGGCCCTTCCCTCGGTTCATATAACTGCTCATTGACGTATAGATTACAAGTATTTTTTCTCCAGAATGGAGCAAAGGTTTCATTACATTTAGCTGAACTAGCTCAACAAGGCATTGGGCATTGGTTTAACTATGAATTTCCTGGCAACAGGTTAAAAATCTTCTCCTTTTATGCCACATATTACACATATCCTACTGTCATAGCAGGGTATGTTGTGTTCCTTCTGGTTGTTCACAATAACATTCTGGGATGTCTGAGATAACACAACCAGTCTGTCACAGCCTTTCACTCTAGACAATTGGTAATCGTTGTAGGTGGTAACCATTACAATGGACAAGAACAAAGAGGGGAATTTATACCCCTCATTCCAGTTTTCTAGTGGTAAAAAGCCTACATTTAGATGCAGGTGGCGTTTGTACGCTGCCCTCACCACTTTTTCTAGAAGGGGGCAGGCCAGTGGTCCCGGTGTAGCAGGCCAAATTTACCCCTTCTCAGATTAAACCTGGATATAGTTTGGCCCAGGCCAGAGTATACCCCGGGTGTTAACTGTCCGAGGCCAAACTATCCCACAGGGTGTAAAATAGCCTAAGGCAAACTATACTCCTTCATGCCAAATTATACCCAGGGGGATAAACTCTATACCCGGGGGTGTAAAAAAGAGTAGGCCAGAATATATCCCTCAGGCAATAATGTTATCATTTCACTGGATTTTAACTGACACTAGGTGGCGCTGCCCCATCAGTTGTATTGTAACTTGTTATGTATCTTTCTCTCTGCTCTCTATGACATCAAACTTTTTCCAACTTTGAGAACCATGGAAGACCAACCGTATGACCACTTTTTGAGATTCTACACTGTGTAACACAACAAAACTACCCCCAGTAGATTTACAATCTACCTCCAGAGAAACGTGTAACTGCCAAGCCCCAATTCAGACAAACAGCTAAGCCATATCAAGCAGACATGTAGGTCACGGACAAATCTAATTTCCCCTCGAAAACAGGGAAACAGAAAAAGAGAGAGAGCGCACAATAGTGTAATATGTTCAACCGGATAAGGATATCAAAGTGAGAAGTATCCAAACTCACCTAATGGAGTTGTGCTCCGGCAGGCACAACTCTACTGTAAGCTTTAATGAAAATAAGACCTTTAAACCAGGACGGGGGGGGGGGTGGGTGGGTGGGTGGATGTAGTGTTTTGTGGTACTTTACTGAGCTGCCTGTGTCCTCTGGTGGTCGATCCAAACAAAAGGGACCACCAGAGGACCAGGTAGCAGGTATATTAGACGCTGTTATCAAAACAGCGTCTAATATACCTTGTTAGGGGTTAAAAAAATCACATCTCCAGCCTGCCAGCGAGCGATCGCCGCTGGCAGGCTGGAGATCCACTCGCTTACCTTCCGTTCCTGTGAGCGCGCGCGCCTGTGTGCGCGCACGTTCACAGGAAATCTCGGCTCTCGCGGGAGGACGCGTTTATGCGTCCACCCAGAAGAGCAGGGCCGCCGCTAGGACGCAATCCTGCGTACGGCGGTCCTGAAGCGGTATACAATGCAGTCCACAGGCAGCATGTTATAGATCAGGAGGATCTGATCAAATATATTTATTACGGATGAGGGAATCAATTCAACCGGTTTGGAATTAATTTTGAATAGTGTTGAGTAAACTTGTTTTAAGCTGCTACCATGGACAATAACAATTCATAATCCATAAGGATTCTTCGATGACCTGAACCCAACGCCGAACTTTAAACACAAGTTCGCTCAACACTAATTGTGAATTTCCCAAAAATGATCCGTGATTCGTTTCAGGAGAGAGAGGGAGAATTAGCACATTTTACATCTGCTGGCATCAGATAGGCTTAGGAAAGCTAAGTTGAATATCTTTCTGAAAAACCCAAAGAGGTGTTGCCTCTCATACAATACTTTGCACACATACTACACATACTAGGCACTCTTCACGATGAGAAAGAGTACCCCCCAGACAACACATATATATTGCCAGAAACCCAGAGTAGCATACTAGGCTTTCTTTTCTTTTTCTTTCTTTCTTTCGTAAAGAATCAAATATGCTGCAATTGGCTAGAAAGTTGGTATAAAACACTCCAAGTCTCTTTGGACTTATGTATTTTTTCTATGCATTAGAGAGCGGGTGCTGGACCGACAGAAGCGCTGAACAGGCCATTTAAAGTGTAACTGCTGTTAGAAAATATATATATATTTTTTTAATATGTAGGGACAGTGACAGGGAACATTTTTGTAATATACTTTATTTAGGGAAGACGTTTATTTGTGGTAGAAAACTTGGTCTGAAATGTCCCTCTTCTATCAGCATAGGAGAGAGACGGGAGCTGCAGGCCTCTGCCTTTCAGCATAGGTCATCAACATGCCGAGTGTGGGACCCCTGCCGATCAGCTGTATGAGGGGACAGCACAAGCAGTGTGCATGTGCTGTCTCTCGTCCTGCTCGCTGCTGTTCTTTGATTGTCTAAACTAAATAAAATCTGATTTAACCTAAAATAAATTAAAAAAAACCTCACACGCAGGGCAGGTGCAAGGATTTTTGCCAACACAAGCGAAGCTACACTTTGGCGCGTCTGCATGGCTTCTCCTCTGTGTGGTTCTGGTATAAATTATTATAAATGATCATATTATATACCATTGAACCGTTCACCTACCCTAACTTGTCCTGACTCCTGCTGCTGCTGGTTGCCTGCCAGTGCGAGTGCGTCTGGACTGCTCTAATCTTGCTGACGGCTGTGTGTGTCTGTGTGAGTCAGTCTTGTCAGACACAACACAATCAGTCAGCTCGAGCCTCGCCTATAGTCCCTGCGCTACCCGCCACCGCGGCGCCGCTCACTCACTAGTCACGCCCCCATGGCAGGCTGAGCCCATGTGACCCTGTTGCCGTGACTTCCAGCGGCCGGCACACGCAGGCTGGGGGCGGGTGGACGGCGGCGCTGCGGCACAAATTCAAGTCAAGTAAGTGATAAAAAAAAAAAAGGGCATGCCTTATGGTAGCGCTGGCCCTGCTCACACGGCTACATCGATGAAAAAAAAAGAAAAATAAATAGCTCTTGTAAGACTATGATAAAAAAATCTCATTAAGGCCAAAAACAGGCTGGTAACTAAGTGGTTAATCTTTTCCCATACACCTACAGTTGCAAGAAAAAGTATGTGAACCGTTTGGAATGATATGGATTTCTGCACAAATTGGTCATAAAATGTGATCTGATCTTCATCTAAGTCACAACAATAGACCATCACAGTCTGCTTAAACTAATAACACACAAAGAATTAAATTTTGCCATATTTTTATTGAACACACCATTTAAACATTCACAGTGCAGGTGGAAAAAGTATGTGAACCCCTAGACTAATGACATCTCCAAGAGCTAATTGGAGTGAGGTGTCACAGCCAACTGGAGTCCAATCAATGAGATAAGATTGGAGGTGTTGGTTACAGCTGCCCTGCCCTATAAAAAACACACACTAGTTCTGGGTTTGCTTTTCACAAGAAGCATTGCCTGATGTGAATGATGCCTTGCACAAAAGAGCTCTCAGAAGACCTACGATTAAGAATTGTTGACTTGCATAAAGCTGGAAAGTGTTATAAAAGTATCTCCAAAAGCCTTGCTGTTCATCAGTCCACGGTAAGACAAATTGTCTATAAATGGAGAAAGTTCAGCACTGCTGCTACTCTCCCTAGGAGTGGCCATTCTGTAAAGATGACTGCAAGAGCACAGCGCAGACTGCTCAATGAGGTGAAGAAGAATCCTAGAGTGTCAGCTAAAGACTTACAAAAGTCTCTGGCATATGCTAACATCCCTGTTAGCGAATCTACGATACATAAAACACTAAACAAGAATGGATTTCATGGGAGGATACCACAGAGGAAGCCACTGCTGTCCAAAAAAAACATTGCTGCACGTTTACAGTTTGCACAAGAGCGCCTGGATGTTCCACAGCAGTACTGCCAAAATATTCTGTGGACAGATGAAACCAAATTTGAGTTTTTTGGAAGAAACACACAACACTATGTGTGGAGAAAAAGGGCACAGCACACAAACATCAAAACCTCATCCCAACTGTGAAGTATGGTGGTGGGGGCATCATGGTTTGGGGCTGCTTTGCTGCGTCAGGGCCTGGACGTATTGCTATAATCGAAAGAAAAATGAATTCCCAAGTTTATCAAGACATTTTGCAGGAGAACTTAAGGTCATCTGTCCACCAGCTGAAGCTCAACAGAAGATGGGTGTTGCAACATGACAACGACCCAAAGCATAGAAGTAAGGCTACTTTCACACTAGCGTTCGATCGGATCCGTTCTGAACGGATCCGATCATAATAATGCAGACGGAGGCTCCGTTCAGAACGGATCAGTCTGCATTATTTTTAGCATATAACAGCTAAGTGTGAAAATAGCCTCGTACGGATCCGTCCAGACTTTCAATGTAAAGTCAATGGGGGACGGATCCGCCTGAAGATTGAGCCATATTGTGGCATCTTCTAACGGATCCGTCCCCATTGACTTACATTGTAAGTCTGGACGGATCCGCACGCCTCCGCACGGCCAGGCGGACACCCGAACGCTGCAAGCAGCGTTCAGCTGTCCGCCTGTCCGTGCGGAGGCGAGCGGAGCGGAGGCTGAACGCCACCAGACTGATGCAGTCTGAGCGGATCCGCTCCATTCAGACTGCATCAGGGCTGGACGGCTGCGTTCGGGTCCGCTCGTGAGCTCCTTCAAACGGAGCTCACGAGCGGACCGACGAACGCTAGTGTGAAAGTAGCCTGAATCAACAACAGAATGGCTTAAACAGAAGAAAATACGCCTTCTGGAGTGGCCCAGTCAGAGTCCTGACCTAAACCCGATTGAGATGCTGTTGCATGACCTCAAGAAAGCGATTCACACTAGATACCCCAAGAATATTGCTGAAACAGTTCTGTAAAGAGGAATGGTCAAGAATTACTCCTGACCGTTGTGCACGTCTGATCTGCAACTACAGGAAACGTTTGGTTGAAGTTATTGCTGCCAAAGGAGGTTCAACCAGTTATTAAATCCAAGGGTTCACATACTTTTTCCACCTGCACTGTGAATGTTTACATGGTGTGTTCAATAAAACATGGTAACATTTAATTCTTTGTGTGTTATTAGTTTAAGCAGACTGTGATTGTCTATTGTTGTGACTTAGATGAAGATCAGATCAAATTTTATGACCAATTTGTGCAGAAATCCATATCATTCCAAAGGGTTCACATACTTTTTCTTGCAACTGTATACTGTATATCAATCTGCTCAGCTACTCAACAGGCTTCCTGCAGATTGCACTGGATTTTCATGGTGATAGGTTCCCTATAAAAAGGTAGTCTGGTTAAAATAATCTTCTGATATGAGCAAAGGTCACAGTGGTTTAAGTGGTGGTGTCTGTGCTGTGGGACCACCAGTGATTAAAAAATGCAAGGGCTTTACACAGTGCTAATATTGGGGCTGGCCAAAATTCAGAGCGCCATGACAAATAGAAAATTGTCTCTGGTGGCCAGATTTTTGGCATTTAGCAGGTGTTGTAGGAGACTAGTATGGGAGGAAGGAAACCCTACTGTTACTCTCTGCTGTGATCACTAGTGGAATAAGGGAGGTGAGGGGCTGCTGTTTTTACTGGAGAGGTGGGGGTACTTTTGACTGTTTTGGAAGTGGTAGAAGCATTCTATGACTTTAGTGGAAGCGGGGTAAACCTGCCGTGACAATTGGAAAAGTAGAAGAGAGAGGCGGACACTACCATTTAAATAGAGCTCTATTTTGATGCAAAAAACACAAGTGACCTGTAAGGCCAGGCTTGCATTATTCATGGTTACAGATCAGTTTCTGGATATTATTTGAATGTGCAGCAGTTGTTCCTCAACTGATTGTTTGGGGACCCTGCTTTACGGTATATGGTTCCAGGCTCTTAGACCTGTGTGAAACTTGTCCTTGCCTGGCTCATACCCTCTTTTAATTCTGCTAGTAGCAAGTTCTTTAATTATTTTATAATTATGTAACAGAGGGACTTTGTTGGATATATAATTTTCCTGGTCTGCTACCATAAAACATAATTTTAGTATAATTTATGGCTCATGATTTCTATTTTGGTGAATTTCTTTTTACAGCATGAGTTGTTTTGTTGAGGACACCTAAAACAGGCCAACTAATGAAAATGACTTGTAAGAGTGTTCTTATAGTGTGGACTGTCGACATGCATTTTTCATGAGTTTTTGATATTGAATATCCATTGTTTATTGTGCAGCCTATCCAACAATTCCCGGATTATGAGTCTTCTGTCACAGCTGGAGAAGATCAACACAGAGTCATCAGCCGTGGATATAGATAATGCAAGATTTGTCACTGCAAAAATCCTCCACTTGACACAGACCCAAGGTATGGCTTTATTTTTATTAATGTGTGTTTTGAAGGTGACAATAAAACTGTGGCACCTCCAGAAATCACTTGCTTTTAGATTTAATAGAGCTATTCTTTGTGGACCCCCCCGCTTCCAATTGCAGTTATGAATTTCCCATCATTGAAATTGCAACACCAAGATGGACAAGCAGTGATTAAAAAAATCTAGGAAGCAGTAGGTGTCACTAAAATCTGCTTGTGATGACATTTTCAAGCATCTATCTCCAATCTGTGGCATTTCGGAGGGGCATAAAAACCAGATTAAAAGCAAAGGTTTTTGGCCACATGAAACCTCAAAAATCAGATCAAGGTATATGGGTTGATTGTCCAATGCCCCCGTTCATCGATGCCAGTTATCATTACTTGCCGCAAATTGAGAAGGACAGAATCCATGAACTGAAAGACATTGGTTTATCACTCCAGCAGATCTACACACCTAGGCTTAGAGGTCAGCACTGTTAAACATTGGTGGTGCTCATATTCAATACTGAAGAAATCAACATGTTTTGAATATTATGATCACTAGAATAGGGGCCCTCTACCCCCTTCAACCCCCTGTAATGAACGGAGCGGCTGGTTGGGCATGTGCGTGGCCATTCCATTGATTTCTCTAGGAATTCTGGAAATGACTGATCGCTGTGCTAGTTGGTTGACCAGGCTCTCAGGCCTGCTAAAGTGCCTGTTAAGCACTGCCTGCAGCAGGGCTTAAGGGGAAGCTTGGAGGAATCCCATAGACTGCAATAGTATTGTTTTGCAGTCTATAGTATAAGCTATCAAAATATTGCATGTTCGAGTCCCCTCAAGGGGGACTAAAAGTTACAGAAAAAAATGAATCAAAGATATTAAAATTCACCCCCTTTCCCAATGTTACATGTAAAAAATGTTATTAGTTATGAGTGTTAGTATATGGCAGCTGTGTCTAAGGACTAGCTGGCTCTGGTAGGAACTGTTGCAGCTTTGCTTCCTCCCTCCTAGTCCTGAAGGTGCCAAAAGAAGACTGGGGGAAGAGCTGCGCGATATTGAAGGTGTGTTGGTCCGGGTGGGAGGAGCCCATCTCTACACATCATACAGAGAGGGGAGGGCCTGCCTTTACATTATACAATAGACCACAGCAGGCTACACCCAGGAAGCTCCTCCCCTCTCCCTCCCCCAGATCCTGCTTACAGCTTGTCATCCCCCACAACATGTCCGTGGCCTAATGCCCCCCTGGGGCCGTCCTCACCAGGCCGAAGCCCCTCTGCCGCATTTGCAGCTACCACCATGCTTATAGCTACCCAGGGCAGTAGGGTGGCTGGCGCTGCCACTCTCTGAATCCTCCCTCTGCAGATGGCAGGGGGAGGATCTGGAGCGTCTCCTCTCCTACATAGAGCGTGCCTGCTGTCCGGCTGCCACATAGTGATCCCTGCACAGTTTTAAAATCACATGGGTACACCAAGCCTTTCTGCTACCTGAGGCAAAAATTTAAACCGCTCCTCCACCCACTAATCCCCATGCCAAATTCTCAACCTAACCCCTTCCCTCCTAACATTGCATACCTCATTACAAAATATACAGGATAATACAGCCCCACACATCTGTTACATTCAGTGACGTCTCCTTTGACTTCTCCATTCAGACCAGACCGCCATGATGATTTTTCAGCCGTCCCTTCTCTCTGCAGAGTTTGACAAACATACATCTTAGTTTCTTACTTTTCCATCCTCACACCTTTTCTACACCCCATCCTGTCACCCCCCCCCCAATACTGTGCCCGCTGTGCTCCCCAATGCTATACTGCAGAAACGTTCCCCCTGAAAATACTAGTACCACTCAGATAGTGCCCCCTTCAATAATTATTGGCACACAGTGCCCAAAAAATAACTGCTCCCAGCAAATACTGCCCCTGACACTAATAGTGTAAACATAATGTTCCCCAAAAATGATTGTGGTAAGCTGATACTGTGCCAGGGTGCCCCCCACATTAATAGTGCTCCCCAAAGTCCAACCAATAGTAATTGGCCAGAGCGCACTTAGTAGAAATAGTGCCCCCAATAGTAATAATGTCCCCACTGTGCCCCAAAAGCAATAATGCCCAAGGTGCCCAAACTAGTAACCATATTCCCCATAGTCCTCCAGTAGTAATAAAGTTCTTCACAATGCCCCCTAGTAGCAATAATTCTCTTTATAATGTGACAGTAGCAAAATGCCCCTAATGTGTGCCAGTACAAAAAATTCCCCCTAATAATGTGAACAAAAATGCCCCTGTTCTTTGTACCAGTGCAAAAAATACCCTCTCTTAGTGCCCCAGTTGAGCTAGTGTCCCCATAATGTGTGCCAGTATAAAATACCCCTATATAGTGCACCAGTAAATGCCCACATAGTGCGCCTCTCTCCCTTCACCATAATGCCCCCCCATAACGTGTGCCAGTATAAAATGCCCCTATATAGTCCCCCCAGTAAATGCCCCCATAGTGCTCCCCATCCTCATAGGGTCCACCATAATGTTATGCCAGTATAAAATGCCCCTATATAGTGTCCCAAGTAGATGCCTCCATAGTGCTCCTCTTTCACCCTTCCCCAAAGTACCCCCCATAATGTGTGCCAGTATAAAATGCCCCTATATAGTGCCCCCAGTAGATGCCCTCATACTGTCCCCTATAATGTGCCAGTATAAAATACCCCTTCTTAGTGCCCCCAGTAGATGCCTCCATAATTTGCCATAAAAAATGCCCCTATATAGTGCCCCCATAGTGTTCCTCTCCCACCCATAGTGCGCCCAACAGCATTGTGCCAAATAAAAAAAATAAAAAAGCACTAGTTCTTACCTCCATGCTTCTGGCAATGATGCGATGCAGGCCTCTTCCTTCCTGTGTCCCATGCTGTACCCTGCCCGCCTCAAGCAGCGCACTGATGAGGATTCATTGCGCCGGCCTCTGAGAGGATGCAGGCCTAGTGCCTACAACTTATCAGAGAAACAGGGAGGGGAGACGCCGGCCCCGCCGCAGCAACTGTATCACTGATCTGAGGACGGCGATACAGATGAATGTAGAGACATGAGGTCTCACCCCCCCTACTTATCTCCAGGGCCACGCTGCTTGAGGTAATCGATTCACCTCGCCTAATTGACACTACAGCCCTGTAAAAGCAGGCAGCAGCACCTGGGTCAATAAAAAAAAAAATGGATGGCTTCTAAGGGGGAATGGGGGGTCCAGACTCATTAAATGTGGCCCTGATTGGTGCCCATACACGGTCTGGTGTTTATTGCTGTGAATACCTATACCGATACGATACCGGGATTTGCCATTCACCGATAATGGGCTGCGCCACTGCTGTAAATACCCATATATTGCTGCCTATACACTGTCTGGTGTACATTGCTGTGAATACCCATATACTGGTGCCCATACGTGGTCTGGTGTATATTGCTGTGAATACCCATATGTTGCTCCCCATACATGGTCTAGTGTATATTGCTGTGAATACCCATATATTGGTTCCCATACTCGATCTGGTGTATATTGCTGTGAGTACCCCTCGATCTGGTGTATATTGCTGTGAATACCCATATATTGCTGCCTATACATGGTCTGGTGTATATTGCTTTGAATACCCATATATTGGCGCCTGTACACTGTCTGGTGTATAATTCTGTGAATACCCATAAATTGGCGCCCATACATGTCCTGGTGTATAATTCTGTGAATACCTATATATTGCTGCCTATACATGGTCTGGTGTACATGGCTGTGAATACACATATATTGGTGCCCATACTCAATCTGGTGTATGGTATATTGCTGTGAATACCCATATATTGGTGCCCATACATGGTTTGGTGTATATCGCTGTGAATACCCATATATTGGCGCCCGTACACTGTCTGGTGTATAATTCTGTGAATACCCATATATTGGCACCCATACATGTTCTGGTGTATATTGCTGTGAGTACCCATATATTTGCGCCTGTACACTGTCTGGTGTATAATTCTGTGAATACCCATATACTGGTGCCCATACACGGTCTGGTGTATATTGCTGTGAATACCCATATATTATATACCTGGTGCGGCTCAGCTTCTGGAACTCTGGTTTACTGCTGGCAGTGCACTTACCAGTAAAACAATGGCACTTCCAGGTGCACCTCAGCAATTAGCGGTAATCTGCACGTGGCCCCCGTGGCCGGGCTGCACCATTTTCAGGCACAGTCGGGGCATTTTTAGTCCCAGTTGACACATCTCTAATTAAACTGCGATAAATTGCTTATTACTTGCCTGTTATTAGCCTTTAACCCTTGGCTCCGAGCTCTGCTGGATTACAAGGAAAGCACTTCTAGTGTGGAATTCCTTCATTTGTCTTCAAGCCAAAGAAAATAAAGATCACATGTAGTGGAAAAAATCATGATGGCTAAAAATAATGTGCGTTGGTCGTAGGGAGGCTCAGTGCCGTTCTCAGGAGGGGTGGCTTGGCATCTGTCAGCATTCGTCAGCATGTCAGAGGTGCTGTACGGGAACCGCACTGTCCACGGCACCTTGCTGGGATCATAGCAATGAGTGATATCTGGGAAGCACTTGGTGTGGATGGTAAGTGTAGACGGCAGTGTGCATAGGTGGACGTGGTCGTGCCTGGGGTCGCATGCGTGACTGGGGAATATCTTTCATTTATGGCAAAGCTGTTACCGTGCATGTATTGTATGTAACACCATGGACCTTAGTACCTTATGTCTGTTCCTTTACAGTTTCACAGGTATATGTAGCTGAATACCAATCTCTGACATAGCGCCATACGGTTCTTTCTTCTTTTTAGATCCTTTTGTAGTGTGAAGCGCTGCAGCAGCTGGGGCAATAAGCATAATAAAAACCCTACAAATCTTCTTTGTGAACCAGTAGTGCGTGATATCTTGCTCCGCATTAGGCCTCTTTCACACAACCATTTACGGGCCGTTTTTTGCATTCCGTATACGGAACCATTCATTTCAGTGGTTCCGAAAAAAAAAAAAAAATGGAATGTACTCGGTATGCATTTTGTTTCCATATTTCCGTTTTTACGTTCCGTTGAAAGATGGAACATGTCCTATTATTGCCCGCAAATCATGTTCTGTGGCTCCATTCAAGTCAATGGGTCCGCAAAAAAAAAAAGGAACACATACGGAAATGCATCCGTATGTCTTCCGTATCCGTTCCGTTTTTGCGGAACCATCTATTCAAAATGTTATGCTCCGCCTAATTTTTCTATGTAATTACTGTATACTATATATGCCATACGGAAAAACGGAACGGAAAAATGGAACAGAAACGGAAACAAAAAATGGAACAACGGATCCGTGAAAAACGGACCGCAAAACACTGAAAAAGGCCTCATGCACACGGCAGTTGTTTGGGTCTGCATCCGAGCCGCTGGTTTGGCGGCTTGGATGCGGACCCATTCACTTCAATGGGGCCGCAAAAGATGCGGACAGCACTTTGTGCGCTTTGCGGACAAGAATAGGCATTTATATTGAAGGCTGTCCGTGCCATTCCGTAAATTGCAGAACGCGCACAGACACCGTCCGCGATTTGCGTACCGCAAAACACACCACGGTCGTGTGCATGAAGCTAAAGCCATACGGTTGTGGGAAAGAGGCCTTACTCTGCTACAGCTGTAAATTGGCTTCTCTGTGATTTCACTATGTGTAACGTCTTTGGCTGCATTCATACACAGCCTTTTTGGTGACCTTTTTTTTTTTTTTACGGTATTTTTTGGCCAAACCTGCTGTGGGCTGATGTTCCAGGGCTCCAAGTCATTGATCACAGACCAAACACTGACCAGGCCTCTTTCACACATGTGCTCTCCATGTTCATCATGGACACAACAAAGTTCTATTGATTTTAATGTGTTTGTTCACATATTAGTAGCTTTCCACTGTACGTGGGCCAGTGGAAAAACACATGCACTACGTTGGTCTTTGATGCAGACCAAGAATGCCCATTGAAGTCAATGGGTCTGTAAAAAAAAAAAACACTGACACAACACAGATGCCATCCATGTTCTGTCAGTGTTTTTTCACTGACCTTTGGTAGGAGATGATCTGGAAACAAATTTTCAACCTAGCAGTGTACTTGAAATTCGGATAACTCACAGAGTGCAAAAGAAACCTAAAACAGACACATGGATCGCTTTACAAACACGGAAATGTGTATGGGGCCCAAATCACAGATGTGAGCTAGGCCTTAATCACAAGTCCATGTCCGTCATGACATCTGTGACAAGATGGTCAGTGGTTCTTCTGAGAATTTGTTTGTGAAGGGTCAGTTTTTTCCCCTCTGTGTGTCCCCCACATTCCACAGACATTGTATTCTCAGAGCATGTCCTCCCAGAGGTTCCTGAAAGCCACTGACGGAACACAGATGCCATCCATGTTTACACTGACCCATAGACTTCTGGTCAGTAGAAAATCACTGATGTGTGAATCAACACATTTTTTGCGGCTCGGATGCGGACCCATTCACTTCAATGGGGCCGCTAAAGATGCGGATAGCACTCCGTGTACTGTCCGCATCCGTTGCTCCATTCCGTGGCCCCGCGAAAAAATGAGAACATGTCCTTTTCTTGGCCATTTTGCGGACAAGATTAGGCATTTCTATTATGGGCGGTCTGTTCCGTTCCACAAATGGCAGAATGCACACGGGCGGCATCTGTGTTTTGTGGATCCGCAATTTGCGGACTGCAAAACACAGCGAGGTCGTGTGCAAGAGGCCTAAAAGTCTATGGGTATGTGTGCTGTCTATGGAGTAAGGCATTATGACGTGTGCATAATGCCTTACGCTGCATGCACACGACTGTGGTGTGTTTTGCGGTCCGCAAATCGTGGATCCCGCAAAACATGGATGGCATCCGTGCGCGTTCCGCAATTTGCGGAACGGCGCGGACAGCCTTTACATATAACTGCCTATTCTTGTCCGTAAAGCGCGGACAAGAATAGGACAGTTTATTTTTATTGCGGACCACGGAACGGAGCCACGGATGCGGACAGCACACGGAGTGCTGTCCGCATCTTTTGTGGCCCCATTGAAGTGAATGGGTCCACACCCGAGCCGCAAAAACGGCTCGGATGCGGACCAGAACAGCCGTGTGCATGAGGCCTTAGGCTGTGGACAGGCTTATGTTATTAGGATATCAGTTATCGGCTGCCGTCTCTCCAACTCCCCCATAAATATGCCGGTGACGTTTAGCCGAGCATATGCTATAGGCAGAGGGACAGGTGGCTGTCAGACACCCATGACATTGCTTATCTCAGAGGGAACACAGCACTGGACATGTTCAAATCCAACATGCCTGACCCTTGTTTAAGTAAGGCTACTTTCACACTGGCGGATCAGTTTAGCCCCAATGCATTCTGAATGGATAAGGATTCGCTCAGAATGCATCAGTTTGGCTCCATTCAGCCTCCATTCTGCTTTGGCGGCGGACAACAAAACGCTGCTTGCAGCATTGAAACTGAGCCAAACGGATCCGTCCTGGCACACAATGTAAGTCAATGGGGATGGATACGTTTTCTCTGACACAATCTGGCACAATAGAAAAAGGATCCGTCCTCCATTGACTTTCAATGGTGCTCAAGACGGATCTGTTTTGACTATGTTAAAGATAATACAAACGGATCCGTTCTGAACGGATGCAGACGGTTGTATTTGAACAGATGCGTTTGTGCAGATCCATGACGGATCCGCACCAAACGCAAGTGTGAAAGTAGCCTAAGGCTACATGCACACGACCGTATGTCTTTTGCGGTCTGCAAAAAAAAAAATTATGACATCCATATGCCATCCGTTATTTTTTTTCAGATCCATTGGAACAATGCCTAAAACGGACAAGAATAGGCATTTTTTTTTGCGGGGCTACGGAACGGACACACCGTGTGCCATCCACATTTTTTGCATCCTATCCGCAAAAAAACCAGAACGGACACGTTTGTGTGTATGAGGCCTAAGGCTGAATTCACACGTCAGTTATTACCATCAGTTATTGTGAGCCAAAACCAGTAGTGAAGCCTACGCAGAGATTAGGTTTAGGTTTAGGCCTCATGCACACGACCGTTGTATTTTGCGGTACGCATATAGTGGATCCGTGTTCCTGTTTTTTTTTTTTTTTTTTTATCCACCTCCGTTCCGTTTGTCCGCAAATTTTGTGGGTTGTGTTTCCTTGTGCCGTCTTTTTTTTTTTTTTGCGGTTCGCTAAAAAAACCTGAAGGCTATAATTCTTAAAATAGAAATGTCCCCACCCAAGATACAGGTATATGCAGGTTTCCCAGCAACCATCCGCAAAAAAAAAAAAGAAAACTGATGCGGATGACATACGGATGGTCATCCGCATTTTTTTGCGGACCCATTGACTTCAATAGTTCCGCAAAACATTTATTGCGGACAAGAATAGGACATGCAATACTTTTTTTGCGGACGCGGAAAAGAAATGGTTGACTACACCGCAATTTTAAAGGCTCCATAGAAATGCATGGGAAACCATCCGATCAGCCCCGAAAAAACGAAACGGACGCAGAGAAAAACGACTGTCGTGTGCATGTAGCCTCAATGGAAAGATTTCCACCTGTTCTGTGTTTTTGACCCAGATCTGATTTTGGCTCACAATAACTGATGGAAATAACTGACCAAATAACTGAAGTCTGAACTCAGTCTAAGGCCTCATGCACACGAACGTTCAGTTTTTGCGGATCCGGAAAACACGGATGCCACCCGTGTGCCTTCCGCAATTTGCGGAACGGAACAGGCGGCCCATTGTAGAAATGCCTATTCTTGTCCACAAAATGGAAAGAATAGGATATGCTATATTTGTTTGCGGGGCCATGGAATGGAGGAACGCATGCGGACAGCAAGTGAATGGGTCCGCACCCGAGCCGTAAAAACTAGAACAACGGTTGTGTGCAAGAGGCTTAAGTCAGGCTGCCCTATAGATTTGATATTTAATTTTTGGGAGCTAAGAAATAATTCATGAATTGCAAACTGGTAGTGATACCTTACGTGGTATCTTCTGGTACGTCAGTATACTAAATTGGTGTTTTATAACTCTTTTCTCCTTTTGTAGAAAAAACAAGAAAGGAAATGACTGCCAAAGGGTCCACTGGAGTGGAAGTTATCCTGTGTACACTGGAGGTGAGGGGACATACTTGGTGTGCATTCTTTCTCTTCACTCTTAGGCCCCTTTCACACGAGTTTTCCCGCACGGGTGCAATGCGTGAGGTGAACGCATTGCACCCGCACTGAATCCGGACCCATTCGGTTCTATGAGGCTGTGCAGATAAGCGGTGATTTTCACGCATCACTTGTGCGTTGCGTGAAAATCGCAGCATGCTCTATATTGTGCGTTTTTCACGCAATGCAGGCCCCATAGAAGTGAATGGGGCTGCGTGAAAATGGCATAGCATCCACAAGCAAGTGCGGATGCGGTGCGATTTTCACGCGTGGTTGCTAGGATGAAAGTCTATTCACTGTATTATTTTCCCTTATAACATGGTTATAAGGGAAAATAATAGCATCCTTTAACCGCCTCCGGACCGCCTAACGCAGATGTGCGGTCCGGAGGCGGCAGCCCTGCGCAGAGTGACGCATATACGCGTCATCTCGCGAGGGCCGAGATTTCCTGTGAACACGCGCACACAGGCACGCGCGTTCACAGGAACTGAAGGTAAGCGAGTGGATCTCCAGCCTGCCAGCGGCGGTCGTTCGCTGGCAGGCTGGAGATGTGATTTTTTTTAACCCCTAACAGGTATATTAGACGCTGTTTTGATAACAGCGTCTAATATATCTGCTACCTGGTCCTCTGGTGGTCCCTTTTGTTTGGATCGACCACCAGAGGACACAGGTAGCTGTGTAAAGTACCACAAAACACTATACTACACTACACCCCCCCCACCCCTGTCACTTATTAACCCCTTATGAACCCCTGATGACTCCCTGATCACCCCCGTCATTGATCACCCCCCTGTCAGGCTCCGTTCAGACGTCCGTATGATTTTTACGGATACATGGATCGGATCCGCAAAACGCATACGGACGTCTGAATGGAGCCTTACAGTGGGGTGATCAATGACAGGCGGGTGATCACCCATATAGATTCCCTGATCACCCCCTGTCATTGATCACCCCCCTGTAAGGCTCCATTCGGATGTCCGTATGATTTTTACGGATCCACGGATACATGGATCGGATCCGCAAAACACATACGGACGTCTGAATGGAGCCTTACACGGGGGTGATCACCCATATAGACTTCCTGATCACCCCCCCTGTCATTGATCACCCCCCTGTAAGGCTCCATTCAGACGTCCGTATGCGTTTTGCGGATCCGATCCATGTATCCGTGGATCCGTAAAAATCATACAGACATCTGAATGGAGCTTTACAGGGGAGTGATCAATGACAGGGGGGTGATCAATGACAGGGTGGTGATCACCCCATATAGACTCCCTGATCACCCCCCTGTCATTGATCACCCCCTGTAAGGCTCCATTCAGACATTTTTTTGGCCCAAGTTAGCGGAAATTTATTTTATTTTATTTTTCTTACTAAGTCTCATATTCCACTAACTTGTGTCAAAAAATAAAATCTCACATGAACTCACCATACCCCTCACGGAATCCAAATGCGTAAAATGTTTTAGACCTTTATATTCCAGACTTCTTCTCACGCTTTAGGGCCCCTAAAATGCCAGGGCAGTATAAATACCCCACATGTGACCCCATTTCGGAAAGAAGACACCCCAAGGTATTCCGTGAGGGGCATATTGAGTCCATGAAAGATTGAAATTTTTGTCCCAAGTTAGCGGAAAGGGAGACTTTGTGAGGGAAAAAAAATTAAATAAATAATTTCCGCTAACTTGTGCCAAAAAGAAAAATTCTCTGAACTCGCCATGCCCCTCATTGAATACCTTGGGGTGTCTTCTTTCCAAAATGGGGTCACATGTGGGGTATTTATACTGCCCTGGCTTTTTAGGGGCCCGAAAGCGTGAGAAGAAGTCTGGGATCCAAATGTCTAAAAATGCCCTCCTAAAAGGAATTTGGGCCCCTTTACGCATCTAGGCTGCAAAAAAGTGTCACACATATGGTATCGCCGTACTCAGGAGAAGTTGGGGAATGTGTCTTGGGGTGTCATTTTACATATACCCATGCTGGGTGAGATGAATATCTTGGTCAAATGCCAACTTTGTATAAAAAAATGGGAAAAGTTGTCTTTTGCCAAGATATTTCTCTCACCCAGCATGGGTATATGTAAAATGACACCCCAAAACACATTCCCCAACTTCTCCTGAGTACGGCGATACCAGATGTGTGACACTTTTTTGCCGCCTAGGTAGGCAAATGGACCCACATTCCAAAGTGCACCTTTCGGATTTCACCGGTCATTTTTTACAGATTTTGATTGCAAAGTACTTCTCACACATATGGGCCCCTAAATTGCCAGGGCAGTATAACTACTCCACAAGTGACCCCATTTTGGAAAGAAGACACCCCAAGGTATTCCGTGAGGGGCATGGCGAGTTCCTAGAATTTTTTATTTTTTGTTGCAAGTTAGTGGAATATGAGACTTTGTAAGAAAAAATAAATAAATAAAAAAAAATCATCATTTTCCGCTAACTTGTGACAAAAAATAAAAAGTTCTATGAACTCACTATGCCCATCAGCGAATACCTTAGGGTGTCTACTTTCCGAAATGGGGTCATTTGTGGGGGTTTTCTACTGTCTGGGCATTGTAGAACCTCAGGAATCATGACAGGTGCTCAGAAAGTCAGAGCTGCTTCAAAAAGCGGAAATTCACATTTTTGTACCATAGTTTGTAAACGCTATAACTTTTACCCAAACCATATTTTTTTTTTGCCCAAACCTTTATTTATTTTTATTAAAGACATGTAGAACAATAAATTTAGCGAAAAATTTATATATGGATGTTTTTTTTGCAAAATTTTACAGCTGAAAGTGAAAAATGTAATTTTTTTGCAAAAAAATCGTTGCATTTCGATTAATAACAAAAAAAGTAAAAATGTCAGCAGCAATGAAATACCACCAAATGAAAGCTCGATTAGTGAGAAGAAAATGAGGTAAAATTCATTTGGGTGGTAAGTTGTATGACTGAGCAATAAACGGTGAAAGTAGTGTAGTGCAGAAGTGTAAATAGTGGCCTGGTCATTAAGGGTGTTTCAGCTAGCGGGGTTGAAGTGGTTAATACGGAATGCTTAGTAGAAGGTCAATTGAGGGTTAAAAAAAATAATTATTAACTCACCTCCTCCAATTGATCGCGTTAGCTGCCGGTCTTCTGTTTTTACTTCAGGACCTGTCAAAGGACCTGTGGTGACATCACATGATACATCACCATGGTGATGGACCATGTGATGAGCTCAGTGACGTCACCATAGGTCCTGAAGAAAGAACAGGAGACCTGTTGTAATATACATACAATAAAAATACTGTAAGATTATGTTTTTCTCTCTGGCAACGCCCCCTGCTGTTTATCCTGTGGCTAAAATTCTGGTCTACCTTCTCCTACGTTCAGTGGTGGACCGACATGCTCAGTAGCTTCCCGGCTCCCTTCCTCCTCTTATTGCCCAGGGATCTCTGAGTGAAGCAGGTGAAGTGCCTTTCATTCATTCATCCATCCCTACTTTTGAATTCATAGAAATATATGGCTATATCTCTCTGGACAGTGGAGAAGGAACTTGGGAGGACATTACATAACACAGTGCTGTTTATTAGAGGAATAGCTGGGGGAGGAAAACAGGAGAAGGGTTAAAAGGAGCTAATTCCAGTGAACTCCTGGGAGATGCAGCTGCTTGATGGTCACCTGTCACGAGCTCCTGGCCACCCATAGAAATTGAAGGGACCAGAGCTGCAGAGTGAGCAAAGAACCTGCAAAAGTTCACCCTGCACAGGAGAGCAGCATTTTTTTTCCATTGATATAATTCAAATAACGATGTGCATGATATCAGAAATGTTATTTGATTGTTTGAATCTGTGGGATAACTCTATACACCTGCAATAGCATGTATATGTTCACAATGGCAAGAGAACAAAAGGATTAGGAATGAACATTCAGCATATCTAATCCATCATTTGGTAGGCCAACATACACTGTAGATAGCTGACTAGACTCTTATGTGGATTTGGGTCGGAAAACGTTTGATATGTTGTAGCGACATATCAAAGGTTTTGATTGGTGGGAGTCAGAGTGCTGACGCCAGTGGCGATCACTATGACGAGGAGAGAGAAGTGCTCTCATAGTGCGCTCTCTCTCCTCACTGCCGGAGACGGAAACAATAGAAAGTCTTTGGGCCTGTTTTGGATCAGTCTCCTGCAGCAAGGAGAGAGTACAAGGTATATGAGCGCTTCCCTCTCCTTGTTCAGCGACCTCAGCACCCGGATCCCACCAATCACAACTTGTCCTATGGCGTTATGACATATCGAGACTTTTCCCAAAGTACAGTGAGTTGCTGTAGCTCTGCCATCTCGTTCATGGGTAGAGCAGTAGAAGAGTGAGTTGTATGATGTTCTACAACTCAATACATTATTAAATAAAAAACTAAAAGTCAGCAAATGAGTGCTGTTATTTTCTGTAGTATCAAGAACATTGCTTGTCCATGTTGTTGTTGTAATACCGGAGTTTTTAAGACGTTCTCATTGTTTCTCCAGAATACCAGGGACCATCAGACAATATTAAACATTATAAATATCCTCAATGAACTGATGTCAGCTGGTAAGTTTCTGTATCTTCATAGCTTTAGCTTCAAATGGGATGCAAATGTTTTGTAATTTTCCAATCAAATGTTTACTGTGGTATTAACATGGGTTTCGAGGTCAACTGGCCGCTTTGAGATGCTTCGGAATATTGATTCCAGATTTCTATTCTGCATATTACGTAGACTGCTGGAAAAAGCTTTGAGCGTTCACTGCTATAGCCATCTCTGAGCGCAGTGCTCTTTCCATTTGGCCTCCTCCCGTGAAGATGTATGTTTAGCATCAAGCACATTTGTTTTTATCACATTGATCCAGTGCAGTCGCTCCATGTCACTGCATTGTGTGCAGAATTATCTGGAGACCCGTCGTTTTATATTTCAAACTGCTCTTCAATCCATCCTTGTGTTTGGTGTCTTAAGATGACCATACACATTAGTCTAAAGTTTATCAAAACGGATGATTTCAACCTAACACAAAAGTTTGTCAGGTGAAACTTGGCAATAAACAATTGTTTTAGGCTACTTTGACATTACCGGCAGCCTGTTCACCTGCAGATCCGTGCTGCCGCTAGTGCATGCGTGCCGCCAAAAGTCCTCTCCGGCCCCACTCATTATAATGGGGCAGGGCCGGAGGTCCAGCCGCAGCACGGCGGCTGGAATAAAACTACATGTCGTAGTTTTAGACTACTTTCACACTTGCTGCAGAGTGATCCGGCAATCTGCATGCAAAAGGAAAGCATATGTAGACAGATCCGGATGCGGATCCGTCTTACAAACACATTGCAAGAACGGATCCGTCTCTCCATTTGTCATCCGGAGAAACAGATCCGTTATATATTTTTTCCACATTTTTACCATTGCAAGGATGGATCCGGCATCGCGCTATTTTGAATGCAGGATCCGGTACTAATACATTTCTATGGGAAAAAAATGACGGATCCGGCATTCAGGCAAGTGTTCAGTTTTTTTAGCCGGAGATAAACCGTGCTGCGGTATTATCTCCGTCCAGATCAGTCAAAAAGACTGAACTGAAGACATCCTGATGCAAACTGAACGGATTACTCTCCATTCAGAATGCATGGGGATATGCCTGATCAGTTCTTTTCCGGTATAGAGCCCCTAGGACGGAACTCTATGCCGGAAAAGAAAAACGCTAGTGTGAAAGTACCCCTTTTCTGGCCGCCTCTCGGCATGTTTGCCGTGCTGTGGCCAGACCTTCGGCCCACCTCCATTATAGCGAATGGGGCCGGAGCCGACTTCTGGTAGCATGGTTCCGGGCGGGGAACAGCCTGCCGGAGAAGGCTGCTGCTAGTGTGAAACTAGCCTTAGCCGAAAGATGATAGACTATTATCGTTTAAAACAAAATCGGTCTTGTTTAATATTTTCCTCCGATAGTCGGATGAAATAACCTTCATTCAAAGAAAGATCATTCGTGAATAAAAGATCTTTGAAAGAACTTTCCCAGAAAGATATTCCATCCAGCGCTCTGTTTCACTGAACATGTACGGGCTTGGTGAACAACTGTAGAGGCCAGTATGGCCTAAAGTGTGTCTGGCCTTGTGTGCGTGAAACAGCCGTTCACCAGATGTCTGTTCAACTATCGGCCAACTTCTATCTAATGTGTATGGCCAGCTTTAGAGATCAGGAGTATTCTCCTGCCTTCAGTTTCTTACACAAGAGGCTCCTTCCTATCAACCATGTTAGGGGGCTAATATCAGTCTCCAGGCCAATCACAGAGCTCCCAAATCTAAACTTGTGACTCATGAATCTGAATTTGTAAGGAATCCACATGTTGTTGTTGTTGTTGTTGTTTTTTTTTTTTTTTTAATCATCAACACTTCAAAAGTTGATAAATATCTTTATATCCTTTTAGGAGTCAGGATTGTTAGGGCTACCCCCATCTAGTGAACATTCCTTATGTTATTTAGTTAAAAAAAAAAGTTATGGTCATGGATTGAGGTTTTGGGGGGGAATAAAGGTTCAACAAGATATTCCCCTTTATGGAATAATTATCATCTTACAGAGTTTAAAAAAATAAAGGTATGGCTGGTGTAGAGTAAATATAAAATGCATATATCAGATATTTGATGGAGGTAATTTGAGGTGTTTTGAATGCATTAGATCAGAGTTTAAAAAGATTTTCCAGGATTAGAAAAACATGGCCGTCCTCTTCCAGAAACAGTGCCACGCCTGTCCATGGGTTGTGTCTGATATTGTAGCTGAGCTGCGTTGAAATGAATTTGACTGAGCTGCATTACCACATACAACCCCTTATGATTATGGAGAACCCCTTTAATTTATCGGATTTTTTATAGACTTTAATATATCACTCTTAGGTTACATTCACACGACCGTATGTGTTTTGCCATCCGCAAAAAAATGGATGACGTTCCGTATGGCATCTGTTTTTTTTTGCGGATCCATTGCAAAATGCCTATCCTTGTCCGCAAAACGGACAAGAATAGGACATGTTCTATTTTTTTTTTTGCGGGTTTACGGAACGGACATACAGATGTGGATAGCACATGGTGGGCTGTCCACATTTTTTGCGAACCCATTGAAATGAATAGGTCTGCATCCTATCCGCAAAAAAAACAAAATGGACACGGAAACAAAATACGTTTGTGTGAATGTAGCCCTAGGCCTCTTTTCATCACGGTGTGCGTGAAGCAAATGCATAGCATCCGGACTGAATCCTGACCCATTTGTGTTTCATGCATCATTTCTAGGTTCAGGGAAAAAAATCACAAAAATGTTCTATATTCTGTGTTTTTCACACAGCTCTGGTTCCAGGAGATGTAGATTGTAATTTTATTCCACATGCCTGAAAAACGCATCTAAAACTAATTGCAACAAAAACTGAACGCAATCGCAGACAAAACTGACTGAACCTGCATGTTTTTTTCCTGAACAGACCCTGAGAGAATCTCAGAAGGCAGTACATATCTAGATGAAATACTATACAATCTGAATCTCATATAGAGTGTAGAATATAGTATTTTTTTGTGATTCTGGAGTAGATTAGGTTGTTCTTAGTAGGGTATATAAGGGATCTATAGTACTTTTAGAATGTAGGTCCTGTCCAGTAATAAAAACTACCCTTGAGAATTTCTGAAAAAGACACTGGTAGGTAGAAAGCATGGGGTGCTATGTTACTGTTGGAGTTTTCAGCAGGAGGTAACCGAAAATCATTTAATAATTGTTCTCCCCCATTTATGGTGCACATATCTATTCTTCTCAAGGAAACTAATGTTACGGTGACATGTAAAAGCTGAAAATCTTGTTCCGTTATAAGGGGATTCATAGGTTGGGGTGTGAAGACGTGTTTTGTTTGAATCATTTTTTTTTCTTTCTAGGTGGTGGAAGAAGAATAAATGTATTGATTTCTAAAGGAGGTACTCAGATCTTGCTACAATTGCTGCTTAGTGCCAGTAAGGACTCTTCTCCGAATGAAGAGTTAATGGTACTTCTTCACAGCTTACTCGCAAAGATAGGACCAAAAGGTTTGTCTGAAGAACATTAAAATGTTAAATGGTTGCCCACATTATGTCCCTGTTTTCTCCATGTTCCCATAATTTCCTTCTGATCTATTCCATATTCCTCTGGTAAAAAGATGTAGAGGGGGGCTCCTGCAGCAGCCAGTTGTCTTACAGCCATTCACAGAATTGTGAGAAGGAATAGGAAGGAAATGACCTGAGTTCATTGAACATACAGTACAGACCAAAAGTTTGGACACACCTTCTCATTCAAAGAGTTTTCTTTTATTTTCATGACTATGAAAATTGTAGATTCACACTGAAGGCATCAAAACTATGAATTACCACATGTGGAATTATATACATAACAAAAAAGTGTGAAACAACTGAAAATATGTCATATTCTAGGTTCTTCAAAGTAGCCACCTTTTGCTTTGATTACTGCTTTGCACACTCTTGGCATTCTCTTGATGAGCTTCAAGAGGTAGTCACCTGAAATGGTTTTCACTTCACAGGTGTGCCCTGTCAGGTTTAATAAGTGGGATTTCTTGCCTTATAAATGGGGTTGGGACCATCAGTTGCGTTGTGGAGAAGTCAGGTGGATACACAGCTGATAGTCCTACTGAATCGACTGTTAGCTGCTTTTTTCTTGCCATAATACAAATTCTAAGTAAAGAAAAACGAGTGGCCATCATTACTTTAAGAAATGAAGGTCAGTCAGTCCGAAAAATTGGGAAAACTTTGAAAGTGTCCCCAAGTGCAGTCACAAAAACCATCAAGCGCTACAAAGAAACTGGCTCACATGCGGACCGTCCCAGGAAAGGAAGACCAAGAGTCACCTCTGCTGCGGAGGATAAGTTCATCCGAGTCACCAGCCTCAGAAATCGCAGGTTAACAGCAGCTCAGATTAGAGACCAGGTCAATGCCACACAGAGTTCTAGCAGCAGACACATCTCTAGAACAACTGTTAAAGGGAGTCTGTCACCACATTTGAGTATATTAGACTGATCAAATAGCGTTATATGTGCCACCGAGAACTTAAAAACTGTACCTTTGTTGTATCTAATGGAGTTTTCTTTCAGCCAAAAATGAACTTTTAAGATTCTGTATATGCGCCCTCTCAAGTGCCCAGGGCGGCGTCTCAATCGTCCGGGCCCCAGGCAGCACCCCCTCAACGCGTCATAACCCCGCCCTCTGTGTGCCTCTGCCCGCCCGTTTACTCTCCTTCTCTCCTTTTCCACTGCGGCTGCGAGGTCAAATTCATAGCGGGCGCAGTGGAAAAGGAGAGAGGAGGAGAGTAAACGGGCGGGCAGAGGCACACGGAGGGCGGGGTTATGAGCCGTTATGGAGGGGCTCGGACGATTGAGACGCCGCCCTGGGCACTTGAGAGGGCGCATTTACAGAATCTTAAAAGTTCATTTTTGGCTGAAATAAAACTCCATTAGCTACAACAAAGGTACCGTTTTTAAGTTCTTGGTGGCACATATAACGCTATTTGATCAGTCTAAAATGCTCAAATGTGGTGACAGACTCCCTTTAAGAGGAGAATGTGTGAATCAGGCCTTCATGGTAGGATATCTGCTAGGAAACCACTGCTAAGGACAGGCAACAAGCAGAAGAGACTTGTTTGGGCTAAAGAACACAAGGGATGGACATTAGACCAGTGGAAATCTGTGCTTTGGTCTGATGAGTCCAAATTTGAGATCTTTGGTTCCAACCACCGTGTCTTTGTGCAACGCAGAAAAGGTGAACAGATGGACTCTACATGCCTGGTTCCCACCGTGAAGCATGGAGGAGGAGGAGGTGTGATGGTGTGGGGGTGCTTTGCTGGTGACACTGTTGGGGATTTATTCAAAATTGAAGGCATACTGAACCAGCATGGCTACCACAGCATCTTGCAGCAGCATGCTATTCCATCCGGTTTGCGTTTAGTTGGACCATCATTTATTTTTCAACAGGACAATGACCCCAAACACACCTCCAGGCTGTGTAAGGGCTATTTGATCATGAAGGAGAGTGATGGGGTGCTGCGCCAGATGACCTGGCCTCCACAGTCACCGGACCTGAACCCAATCGAGATGGTTTGGGGTGAGCTGGACCGCAGAGTGAAGGCTAAAGGGCCAACAAGTGCTAAGCATCTCTGGGAACTCCTTCAAGACTGTTGGAAGACCATTTCAGGTGACTACCTCTTAAAGCTCATCAAGAGAATGCCAAGAGTGTGCAAAGCAGTAATCAAAGCAAAAGGTGGCTACTTTGAAGAACCTAGAATATGACATATTTTCAGTTGTTTCACACTTTTTTGTTATGTATATAATTCCACATGTGTTAATTCATAGTTTTGATGCCTTCAGTGTAAATCTTTAATTTTCATAGTCATGAAAATAAAGAAAACTCTTTGAATGAGAAGGTGTGTCCAAACTTTTGATCTGTACTGTACATATATTTTTTTCTTTTAATATACTGCTCAGTTTTAATGTATGAAGAGACAAAATAGGATCAAAGGAAAGGACTGGATTAACTAAAGAATTGTTGGGATTTTTTTGTGTGTTCGGTTTTCTTCTAAAGCAATGTTCACACATTGAAGTCGAATCACAGTTTGTAATGTTGTAGTGTTTTAACTGCAACATGTGAAAACAGCCCAAGTATTCCCTAATTGATGTTCCTATTATTATGTGGAAACACTTTTTTTTCCTCTTTTTCCTTTTAAAAAAAATATATAAACTAAACAGTAGCGTACTTAAAATACACCAAAATAATGCCGAAAGCAAGACTTTGTGAGTGAAAGAACTAAAACTAGCTGCTGATATATGCAAAAAAAAAGATAAATTGAAACCTGATGTGCAAAATTGGCTTGTGATGCTAAAGAAGTAAGTAATTCACCCAACAGAGTTCTTAAGGAAAAGGCTCCAGAATTGATTGTTTTTTATTATTATTTCTCTTCGTAGACAAAAAGTTTGGAATAAAAGCACGAGTCAGTGGAGCTTTGAACATCTCTCTCAACCTGGTCAAACAAAACCTTCAATGTGCAAAGCTGTTGCTTCCATGTCTTCAGGTGCTACGTGTGTACTGTATGAATTGTGAGTACTGGGAGTCTCGAGGGGATTTCTGCTGTTTTAATTAACAAGACCAAGTTTTTACTTGGAGAATTGTACAGGTGAAAAACATGGCTTCAGCATAGCTCTAATAGCTCTAACAAAAGCTGTATTTCAAAGACACAGTTCGGGTTTAGGCAGGCGACCGTGTTTTTTGTCCGCATCCAATCCACATTTTTTGCAGTTTAGATGCGGATCCATTCACTTCAATGGGGCTGCAAAAGATGTGGACAGCACATTGTGTGCATCCATATGTCCGTTCCAGCAAAAAATAGAGCATGTCCTATTCTTGTCCGCATTACAGACAAGGATGAGACTGTTCTATTATGGCCTGGTTGTTTCGTTCTGCAAATTGCAATGCGGACCGCAAAACAGAGTATGGTCATGTGCAAGAGCTTTTAGGGCTCATTCACACGTCCAAATGGCCGCTGTGCCCGTGCTGTGGACCGCAAATAGCGGTCTTGACTTGCATGGGTCCATGATCGGCAAATTATGGCAAAAGGTAGGACATGTCCTATTTTTTGCGGTGTAGAGGCACGGACCTGAAAGCCCACAGAAGGGTTTCCGTGGGCTTACGAGCCATGCTTCCACACCGTAAAAGATACATGTCCTATCTTTTGCCATATTTTGCGGATTGCGGAACTATTCAAGTCCATAGCACAAAGTTTACATGGTCAGACCCTGTGTATTGCAGACCCGCTGTTTGCGGTCTGCAATATGGGCACAACAACCATACAGTCGTGTGAATGAGCCTCTAGAGGTACTCCATCTCGCCATATCCGCAGTGAGATGGGACTACGCAATGGCCCTAGGTGGCTGGGTTTATGAATGCTGCCTACTGATTCAGTACTCCACTGTTTCTGTATTTTCCAGTGCAGTGAATGGAAGCTATGTAAATAGCATAGCAAGCTATACTGTTGTGCTATGGAAGCAGTCTAGCTTGTTCTGCTACTCTGTTCATGTAGCTTCCTTTCACTGCACTGGGAGCTATGGAAACAGTGGAGAACCAGCTCGCTTGGCAGTTTCCATAAGCCCAGTCACTGGGCCAGCGTTTAGTCCTATCTCACAGTGGAAATGGGACAACCACTTTAAAAGGTGTGGCAACGTAGTACTGAGAACCATAAGGCTTCATGCATTTGACTTATTAAAGCTTTGTAAATCTTTTGCTGCTACCTAGGCGTGTGAAACCTTTACTTTACCTCTGTATCCCCCTATGTTCAATTGCTCAATGCTTCATCATGTAACGTATTTATGAAGCTTATGGGAAGAAATACCTCCATACTTGTGGTACTGGACTAAGCATTGTACTGTGTGGTACACATTGTAGTATGCAGTAGCATGCATGAGGCCTATTGCAGGTGCTTCACCACCAACCTGCATTAGAATTGCTTTTGCTAGGAAACAAAAGCACTGTAAGTGACCATACGTATAGAAGCACTGTAAGTGACCATATAGAAGCACTGTAAGTGACCATACGTATAGAAGCACTGTAAGTGACCATACGTATAGAAGCACTGTAAGTGACCACAAAGAAGCACTGTAAGTGACCACATAGAAGCACTGTAAGTGACCATATGTATAGAAGCACTGTAAGTGACCATATAGAAGCACTGTAAGTGATCATACGTATAGAAGCACTGTAAGTGATCATACGTATAGAAGCACTGTAAGTGATCATACGTATAGAAGCACTGTAAGTGATCATACGTATAGAAGCACTGTAAGTGATCATGCATATAGAAGCACTGTAAGTGATCATGCATATAGAAGCACTGTAAATGACCAAATAGAAGCGCTGTAAGTGTTCATACGTATAGAAGCACTGTAAGTGGCCGTATAGAAGCACTGTAAGTGACCATATAGAAGCACTGTAAGTGACCATACGTATAGAAGCACTGTAAGTGACCATATAGAAGCGCTGTAAGTGACCACATAGCAGCACTGTAAGTGACCACATAGCAGCACTGTAAGTGACCACATAGAAGCACTGTAAGTGATCATATGTATAGAAGCGCTGTAAGTAACCACATAGAAGCACTGTAAGTGACCATACATATAGAAGCACTGTAAGTGACCATACATATAGAAGCACTGTAAGTGACCATACATATAGAAGCACTGTAAGTGACCATATAGAAGCACTGTAAGTGACCACATAGCAGCACTGTAAGTGACCACATAGAAGCACTGTAAGTGATCATATGTATAGAAGCGCTGTAAGTAACCACATAGAAGCACTGTAAGTGACCACATAGAAGCACTGTAAGTGACCATACATATAGAAGCACTGTAAGTGACCACATAGAAGCACTGTAAGTGACCACATAGAAGCACTGTAAGTGACCACATAGAAGCACTGTAAGTGACCATATAGAAGCACTGTAAGTGACCATATAGAAGCACTGTAAGTGATCATACGTATAGAAGCACTGTAAGTGACCATATAGAAGCACTGTAAGTGATCATACGTATAGAAGCACTGTAAGTGACCACATAGAAGCACTGTAAGTGATCATACATATAGAAGCACTGTAAGTGACCACATAGAAGCGCTGTAAGTGACCACATAGAAGCGCTGTAAGTGACCACATAGAAGCACTGTAAGTGACCACATAGAAGCACTGTAAGTGACCACATAGAAGCGCTGTAAGTGACCACATAGAAGCGCTGTAAGTGACCACATAGAAGCGCTGTAAGTGACCACATAGAAGCACTGTAAGTGACCACATAGAAGCACTGTAAGTGACCACATAGAAGCACTGTAAGTGATCATACATATAGAAGCACTGTAAGTGGCCATATAGAAGCACTGTAAGTGGCCGTATAGAAGCACTGTAAGTAATCATACATATAGAAGCGCTGTAAGTGACCATATAGAAGCACTGTAAGTGACCATACGTATAGAAGCACTGTAAGTGGCCATATAGAAGCACTGTAAGTGACCACATAGAAGCACTGTAAGTGATCATACGTATAGAAGCACTGTAAGTGATCATACGTATAGAAGCACTGTAAGTGATCATACGTATAGAAGCACTGTAAGTGACCATATAGAATTACTGTAAGTGATCAGACGTATAGAAGCACTGTAAGTGATCATACATATAGAAGCACTGTAAGTGACCACATAGAAGCACTGTAAGTGATCATATGTATAGAAGCACTGTAAGTGATCATATGTATAGAAGCACTGTAAGTGATCATATGTATAGAAGCACTGTAAGTGATCATATGTATAGAAGCACTGTAAGTGATCATACGTATAGAAGCACTGTAAGTGATCATACATATAGAAGCACTGTAATTAACCACATAGAAGCACTGTAAGTGATTATACATATATAAGCTCTGTAAGTGACCACATAGAAGCTCTGTAAGTGACCACATAGAAGCACTGTAAGTGACCACATAGAAGCACTGTAAGTGATCATACGTATAGAAGCACTGTAAGTGATCATACGTATAGAAGCACTGTAAGTGATCATACGTATAGAAGCACTGTAATTGACCACATAGAAGCACTGTAAGTGATCATACCTATAGAAGCACTGTAAGTGATCATACCTATAGAAGCACTGTAAGTGACCACATAGACGCACTGTAAGTGACCACATAGAAGCACTGTAAGTGATCATACCTATAGAAGCACTGTAAGTGATCATACCTATAGAAGCACTGTAAGTGACCACATAGAAGCACTGTAAGTGATCATACATATAGACGCACTGTAAGTGACCACATAGACGCACTGTAAGTGACCACATAGACGCACTGTAAGTGACCACATAGAAGCACTGTAAGTGACCACATAGAAGCACTGTAAGTGATCATACATATATAGAAGCACTGTAAGTGATCATACATATATAGAAGCACTGTAAGTGATCATACGTATAGAAGCACTGTAAGTGATCATACATATATAGAAGCACTGTAAGTGACCACATAGAAGCACTGTAAGTGATCATACATATATAAGCTCTGTAAGTGACCATATAGAACCACTGTAAGTGATCATACATATAGAAGCACTGTAAGTGACCATATAGAAGCACTGTAAGTGATCATACGTATAGAAGCACTGTAAGTGATCATACATATCTAGAAGCACTGTAAGTGACCACATAGAAGCACTGTAAGTGATCATACATATATAAGCTCTGTAAGTGACCATATAGAAGCACTGTAAGTGATCATACATATATAAGCTCTGTAAGTGACCATATAGAAGCACTGTAAGTGATCATACATATAGAAGTGCTGTAAGTGACCATATTATTTGTTTTGCCTCATGTGAGTGTTTTTGCATTTCAGCTGTAAATGCTGTATATCTTGGCAAAAATGGGGCTGTGGATCTTCTTTTCAAGATCATAGGGCCATTCAGTAAAAAGAACACCAGCCTTATCAAGTAAGTGCAGTTATCTGTATACTGTGTGTCCCAGTTGTAATACCCATGGGGCTTTTTGTTTGTGTCTTTCTTTTACAGTTTTGAGTTGGCTAATATCTTCTAGGTGGTTGGTGTAAAGAGCTGGGGAGTATGTTTACTCATTTTATATTGCGACGTATTTACCCCTTTTTTTTATTATTTTTTATTATTTTTTTTAAGCTACTTTCACACCAGCGTTTTTGCTGGATCCGTCATGGATCAGCAAAAACACTTCCGTCATGATAATACAACCATCTGCGTCCGTTATGAACGGATCTGGTTGTATCATCTTTAACATAGCCAAGACGGATCTTTCCCCATTGACTTACATTGTGTTGTGCTCCGCCCCACATCGCGGACAGAAAAATGATGCTCACGGAATACATTCTGGTGCACTCAGCTTTGTTCAGTTAAGTTTTGTCCTCCTTGACAATGAATGGAGACAAGCATTTTCATCCGATATGGAGACCCTATGACTGATCTCAATAGCAGAAAGGGAAAGCGCAGATTTTGTACCAAAATCTTGGCAAAAATTTAGTTTTGTAAAAATTTAGCAACTTCGGATTCAAACATTGTGTATAGGTTGTAGTATTTCTTGGGAGATCACCCAACAATGTATGCATACAATGTATATTAGTGAGATGTTAAAAACAAACTTCAAAAACATTTACGAAACACTTTAAAAAAAAAAAATCTGCATTCTAGACATACTGAGGCTTTTTGAACCTGCAGCATGCCCTATCTGTTGCAGATTATGTTTATTGTAGTGCAGTAAGTGACTGTCACGGTAGGTAAGATAAGGGAAGGAAACAGAACACGGCAAACAAAACAAAACAACTGACTATGGCCCAAAATCTAGGGAACAAAGGGATGACCTCCTAGGAATCCCTAAAACACATTCCCTAAGCTGCTATGCCCATGTGCATATCTCAATGGTAGATATGCACATGCCCACGTACCTAAGACTAAAACACACTGAACCAAACCCTCAGCTGTAGGGAAGAAGGAAAAAAAAACACCCATCATCTTCAACAACCAAAGGAGCTAGCGTCACTCTAGGGGCCTAGTAAAAACAGACAGAGAAGGAAAAAGGGAAAAGGACTTATCTAGAGATGTGTTGGAGCAGACAATCCACCAAACTTCCAGAGCTCACACAAGGAAGAACTATAACCCACAAAGGCTATAGGCAGAGGGAGGAATAAATAGCCTCACCAATTACCTAAAGAACAACACCTGGGAGGAGGTGGGATTCTGTTCAAACCCACAACAAAACAAACTGTCAGATCGAGTCACGTGCAGCAACTCTGACAGATCTCCTCAGAACACCCACAGGGAAGGGCGTGACAGTGACCTTCTACAGCCCTATTTGCGACCAAATATCCATGATTTTGGTGCAGATTTGTAAGCTGATTTAAAAATTTAATATTTAGGCACCAGAGCTGTTACATATTGAGAGTTAAACAGACTTAAGTTATCCCATCAAGACGATCCCTGTACATTCGTAGTTTAGTTTGTCCCATGAAGACGATCCTTGTCGATATGTACATTCAGCATTGGCATGATATTGAGAGGGAGCCCCTGCTTGGCACCATGCTTTATTAGCCAGTGCAGAGAGCTCTATCTGGACCATCTACTATCAGGGTGCAGATAGGGGAGCTGCGTTTTTAAAGGATTGGGTGGGTCATTTGGGATGGGATTAGGCATGTCCCCATAGAAATAAGGTAGGTGACTGGTTTTATTGAAATTGGAGGGTTTGGCCTACTTTGCACTTATATGTACAGGCACCTTTAAAGTCAGTGCTAGGTCCAGAATAAGTAGAAACTTACTTTGTAGTAGTCTAGTTTTCCTATACTAACAGTGGAGCAGAATGATCTTTAAAGATGGCATCCTTTTAATGCCAGTTAACTCTGAAAATGGTTAGTCATTCTCTACCTGACATTGAGCATTAGGTTCAGTATGTAAGTGAAGTAGCTGTAGCTGTACCTGTACGTGAAGAAGTGTTTCAACATTGTAGTTGTAGCTTTTACGTGATGAGAAGTTAGGAAAACAGAGAACTGCTAAGGACTGTGTAGCCTTCCTTAGTGATGGTAATGACTGACTTCAACCAAAGTAAATCTGTACATTTTATTAGTAAGCAGCAGATCTGGAAATCCCATTGATAGGGGAGCATTATGGTCCATCAATAGTTTTCAAATAGAAAGTGTACTAATTACTATGACTAGCTGTGGTGAAGATCCGAAGTGCCAGGAACAACAAGGTATGCACAGCAGGTCGAAAGGTATCCACCCTGCACACCTGTAGTGAATCCTTCTTGTTTCACATTGCCCTCACATCTCTCACTGCACATAAAGTCACAATACACCATCTTGTTTTCACTTCCGACCTTGTCCTTCTGTCACTATATATATGTGAAACTGCCCAGTCACTGTTTATGTCCAGCTGTCCTTCCTCTTTTATCTGGCAGACACAATCTCCTGATTTTTAATATTGCACCCAGTGTTATACATTATTACTTTCTATCTTCTTTACAGATGCTATATAGATTTCCTACTCTGACCTTTTGTCTCTAAATTTTAAACCTAATCTACTAACTTCAAGGGAATCTGTCACCTATTTTGACCATATAAAACCGTTAACATAGCAATGTGGAATAAAGTACCTTCTTACCTACATGTGTCTTCTTTCTTTTATTCAACTTTTCATTCTTATAAAAAAGAGATTTTTCTGATATGCAAATGAGGTTCCAAGGTGCCCAGAGGGGCGTTATTACTCTGCTCTAGTGCCCAGTAACGCCCCCCTGCAGTGCCAAGCCGGCCTCCTAAGAAATAAATGTCCTCCCACATACTTGCCGAACGGCGCCGCCCCCTCCCCACTACGTCACTTAATTTATTCATTGCACCATCGTGCTTCCTCCTCTCTTGGCCTACGGCACCGCCTCCTCCCGATTACGCCATTTAATTTATTTACTGCATCGGGCGTTCCTTCCTCCTCTCTTGGCCTACGGCGCCGCCCCCTCCCCATTACGTCAGTTATTTTATTCATTGCTTTGGCCCTCTCTTCCTCCTCTCTTGTCCTCTGAAATCCCGCGCAGGCGCAGTATCGGTGAATGCCTGCGCGATTCTCCTGTTCCAGAGGGCAACAGCCTCAATAGTGTCACTGCCGAGCCCAGTGTCTTAATCGGAGGCTGTTGCCCTCTGGAACAGGAGAATCGTGCAGGCGCAGGCACTCACCGATACTGCGCCTGCACGGGATTTCGGAGGACAAGAGAGGAGGAAGGGAGGTCCGATGCAATGAATAAAATAACTGACGTAATGGGGAGGGGGCGGCGCCGTGGCCCAAGAGAGGAGGAAGGAACGCCCGATGCAGTAAATAAATTTAAATGATGTAATCGGGAGGGGGCGGCACCGTGGGCCAAGAGAGGAGGAAGCACGATGGTGCAATGAATAAATTAAGTGACGTAGTGGGGAGGGGGCGGCGCCATTCGGCAAGTATGTGGGAGGACATTTATTTCTTAGGAGGCCGGCTGGGCACTGCAGGGGGGCGTTACTGGGCACTAGAGCAGAGTAATAACGCCCCTCTGGGCACCTTGGAACCTCATTTGCATATCAGAAAAATCGCTTTTTTTTATAAGAATGAAAAGTTGAATAAAAGAAAGAAGACACATGTAGGTAAGAAGGTACTTTATTCCACATTGCTATGTTAACGGTTTTATATGGTCAAAATAGCTGACAGATTCCCTTTCACTTTCCTAGCAAATGAATTGCACCTATAATGCTAGTGTGACCATACTGTGGTTTAGTGTTCCCATTAAGAGAAACCAAATAAGAGTATTGCAGGTTTGATACCTTTTAATGGTTAACAAAAATAGAAGTAATGATGTGACATAGCGAGATTTCGGGACATCACCAGTCTCTTGATCAGGTGTACTACAAGAATATATGAAGAAACAGCAATATATATACAATAAGAACAGAGACATGGGGGGAATGAATGGACATTTGAAAAAAAAACTGAACAACATATCAAAGATCTTGAGAATGAGTCCTTAATTATCTCACAGATAAGGGGTGTGAAAGTTTTATGGTCTCTAAGGGCTCTTTCACACCTGCGTTCTTTTCTTCCGGCATAGTTCAGTCATCGGGGCTCTATGCCGGAAGAATCCTGATCAGTTTTATCCTAATGCATTCTGAATGGAGTGAAATCCGTTCAGGATGCATCAGGATGTCTTCAGTTCAGGACCGGAACGTTTTTTGGGCCGGAGAAAATACTGCAGCATGCTGCGCTTTTTGCTCCGGCCAAAAATCCTGAAGACTTGCCGCAAGGCCGGATCCGGAATTAATGCCCATTGAAAGGCATTGATCCGGATCCGGCCTTAAGCTAAACGTCGTTTCGGCGCATTGCCGGATCCGACGTTTAGCTTTTTCTCAATGGTTACCATGGCTGCCGGGACGCTAAAGTCCTGGCAGCCATGGTAAAGTGTAGTGGGGAGCGGGGGAGCAGTATACTTACCGTCCGTGCGGCTCCCGGGGTGCTCCAGAGTGACGTCAGGGCGCCCCACGCGCATGGATGACGTGGTCACATGGCACGTCATCCATGTGCATGGGGCGCTCTGACATCATTCTGGAGCGCCCCGGGAGCCGCACAGACTAAGTATACCGCTCCCCCCGCTCCTACTATGGCAACCAGGACTTTAATAGCGTCCTGGCTGCCATAGTAACACTGAACGCATTTTGAAGACGGATCCGTCTTCAAATGCTTTCAGTACACTTGTGTTTTTCCGGATCCGGCGTGTAATTCCGGCAAGTGGAGTACACGCCAGATCCAGACAACGCAAGTGTGAAAGAGCCCTAAATTAGAGACCATAAAACTTTCACACCCCTTATCTGTGAGATAATTAAGGACTATATTCTTGTAGTACACCTGATGAAGAGACTGGTGATGTCCCGAAAGCTCGCTATGTAGCATCATTACTTCTATTTTTGTTAGCCATTAAAAGGCATCAAACCTGCAATACTCTTATTTTGTTTCTCTTAATGGGAGCACTAAACTAAACTAGTTTTCTATTGGCTAACACGGTACCAGACTTTTTCCTTTTTCTTTCCACCATACTGTGGTGGCATGCTTCACCTTAGTGGTACGAGAGTGTTTTACATAACATGTTCATGGTCTTGTAAGATATTGGTAAAAGAAGGGGAAATAGAAGTACAGAAATAGCCATTGGATTCTGATAACCAGTGACTCAAGTTATGCGATTTTGGGATGCAGCGCATTTCAGTCTTCCGTTCCTTTAACTTTTTTTTTTGATATTTTTTTATGTTGCGAACTTCTGCATCATTCTGCATTATTTATCCCATAATAAGAAAGTGAAAACAGAATGTTCAAACTCTTTACTTATTTATTGAAAAGGAAAAACTAAAATATTGCATTGATATTCAATACATATTTTGATGTGGCGGCTAGCTCTAGGAAGAGTCATGGCTATTCCAAATGTAATCCATTTAAGAATTATGGAGACCACTGTGCTCTTGGGAACTTTCAAAGCAGCAGAAATTTGTTGTACCATTCCCCAGATATATGCCTCCACACAATCCTCTCCCTGAGCCCTACAGGCAGTTCTTTTATCCTTATGGCTTGGTATTTGCTCTTATATGAACTGTCAGCTGTGAGACCTTAGACAGGGGAGTATCTTTCCAAATCCTGTCCAGTGAACTAAACCACAGTTGAACTCCAATTTGATTGTCAAAAAAGTATCCCTTTCTGACTACTTTTATGCCTTTTTTTTTTGTTTCCCGCTTCAATTCCATGCACCACAGCGCTTTCCTGTCTGTAAGATTTTTTTTTATCCTGAGCGATTCTAATTTTGCAAACAATTTAGAATAACATCCCAGTTGAGTTCAGTGGAAAGCTGGATGACCATCTCAAAAATGACTGCCATCGAGGTTGTCACACTATGGGGACAGGGACTGATAGGAGTGATGACAATCAATGTACAGAATAAAAATAAAAATTTGAAAAGATAATTAACAAAATACAATAAAATAAGGACCAAGGGAGGAGAAGTCAAAGAGGAAAAATCAAAGTGTTTTTACCAACAGCTTGTACTGTAGCTGCACATATTTGTTTGCACATATTTACAGTGCATGGATGTATGACATTGGATGGAATTATTAATGAACGGCATAGATATTGCTAATTTGTATTACTTGAATGTGGTCAATACAGCTAATATTCTTGTCTTACTGTTGCAGAGTCTCTTTAGATACACTTGCCGCTTTGCTAAAATCAAGTAAGTACTCACATTATGTAGACCACCTTCATCCTTACATATACAGTTTTATGCTCACATGTGTGGCTGAAGGACCCCACCGACTTACAATGGAGTCCGTTGAGTCCTGTCATTGCGTCTTCCATTTTGACAGAAAAAATGTTGCTGAATGCAGTGCTGTTCTTTGAGGGGTATAACAGGATGTTACTACTCATTGCTTATCCTTCGGTCAGGCCATAAATATCTGATCGGAGGGTGTCTGACATCCTGCACCCCTGCCAATGTGACTAGGAGAGTTTATCAACCTCTGGATGCAAAAGCAACATCATACAGTATATAATCATGTACCATAACTGTATATAAAATAGCTTTGGTTTGCCACATGGTCTGACATCAGATGTAGAGCGATGCAGGCAGCACACTGGGTGGTGTAGTTGCTGAGGCAGCCGTACACCGCCTAAGGAGTTTTGTGCGCATGCCTTAAGATAACTGTGCTACACATGGTACTACTTGCATCTCTGCATGTCCGATGTAAGAAAAGGGAGAGAAGATAAAATGACACATTGGGGCAGATATACTAAGATTAGCGTAACATATGCCAGTCTTAGTAAAAAGTCAGTTGGCGCAAAATGCTCCAAATGTATTAAGAGGCACAGGTGCATATTCCAGCAGGATATGTGACAAAAATTCTAATCGACACCTGCTAAGAGCTGCCATAGATTGCAACTATATGCAGTTTGGTGGTGGCCAGACCTGGCACTGCTGGCCATCACTTTGCCGGCATTGTTTTAGACATAGGTGCTGGTCCCACCTCTGGCACTCTCACCTATCAGACAATGGGGGCATATCCTAGCGATATGCCCCCATTGTCTGAGATGGGACTACCCCTATAAATCTGACAGGCAGCACGAGGCCCTGCCACCTCCCGCTAAGCACTGCCAATGTTTCTCACCACTTTTGAAAATGGGCAAAAGTGCCCATAATTTGCAACTTTCTTTTTATGCCACTTTGGTATCATAAACCCTTTGACAAATGTGTTCCTTTGACTTCTGTTGTCTTAATGTAATTTGACCGGTCTAAGTAAGAAATGTTATTATAGCAAACCTCAAACTAAGGCCTCATGCACACGACAGTATTTTTTCACGGTCCGCAAAAACGGGGTCCGTAGGTCCGTGATCCGTGACCGTTTTTTCGTCCGTGGGTCTTCCTTGATTTTTGGAGGATCCACGGACATGAAAAAAAGTCGTTTTGGTGTCCGCCTGGTCGTGCGGAGCCAAACGGATCCGTCCTGAATTACAATGCAAGTCAATGGGGACGGATCCGTTTGACGTTGAAACAATATGGTGCCATTTCAAACGGATCCGTCCCCATTGACTTTCAATGTAAAGTCTGGAGTTTTCTCCAATCCGATGGTATATTTTAACTTGAAGTGTCCCCATCACCATGGGAACGCCTCTATGTTAGAATATACTGTCGGATATGAGCTACATTGTGAAACTCAGATCCGACAGTATATTCTAACACAGAGGCGTTCCCATAGTGATGGGGAAGCTTCTAGTTAGAATATACTACGAACTGTGTACATGACTGCCCCCTGCTGCCTGGCAGGCAGCAGGGGGCAGACCCCCCCTGTTTTTAACTCATTGGTGGCCACTACAGTTTACATCATGTACCTTTCTAACATGTCAGAGAATAAATATTTTTTGTGATAGTGTTACTTTAACTAGATTATAAGATATGTTTCAAATACTGCATACATTTGGAAGAAATGTCTATTCTGACCTCTATGGTGGCTTTGAAATGCTGGTCATGATTGTACAATTATTTTGGGTTTCGAGATTTCCACCATCGCTATATATTTTACTTTCCATTATTTTACAGTTGGATACAGAATGATTTTTCTTTCTCCCTTTTAATGTTTAACTTTAGAGACAAATTCCAGAAAAGCGGTGGACCGAGGATACGTTCAAGGGCTCTTAACAATATATTTGGACTGGCATCGTCATGACACTCGACATCGGCACATGTTGATCCGGAAAGGCATTCTGCAGTGTCTTAAAAGCATTACAAACATCAAGTTGGGTAGAAAAGCTTTCATAGATGCTAATGGTATGAAGACTTTATATAACACCTCACAGGTAAGTATCTTTCAAAATGCAGATTTAATTTGCATATATTTGTACACGTTTGCTGAGATTTTATTATATATTTTTTTTAATCAGATCTTTTTTTATTATTTGGGTACAAAGCACATATACAACAGAAATACAACAAGTATCAATGTACATGCTTAAAGATTCCAAATTGAATCCAATCTAAACGGGACAGAAATGAAATATGTCACATGCACATAAATAAAAGCATTACAATGCCCCCAACTGCACCAAATAAAGTATAGTCCACTATCCTCTCCCTTCTCCAACATTCAATGCCGATGCATAGATCAATATACCAGCACCAATGACGCCTATATTTTCTTTGTTCCCTATCCCAGGATATTCCTCCTCATGTTGGTAAGTAGAAGTCGCCCAGATGGTACACCTGGTGTTTGTAGCCACGATCCCCAGATAGAATAAATAAATTTAAAAGTACCCCTTTTGATATACACTCCCCCTTTCCATTTCAATGATTACGTTCATGCGAGCAATAAATTCCCGCTTGGTAGGTACATCAGTGCTTATCCAATACTTGGCTATCAGTTTTCTGGCATTATACAATATTCTGCTAGTACCTATAGTTGTGCCCTCTATAGAATCATCCTGTAAAAGACCCAATACGCATATAAAAGGATCTGCTGAAAGTCTAACCTTATAGACCTTATATATAACGTCTAAAACATCCCTCCAGAAGGGGCCCAGCGCCGTGCACTCCCAAAACATATGCATGATGTGTGCATCTGGAATATCACATTTCGGGCACTGAGACGTAGCTCGCAGGCCCAACTTAGGAAGGAACATGGGCATTCTACACACTCTATGTATTAAGTACAATTGCGACACCCTTTGTGGTTCACATAATGATAGCATAGGACCCTTCTCTAACACCTCTGACCACTGGGAGTCGGACAGAGGCCCCAGATCTGCACTCCATTTATCTTTCACCTGCAATGGAAAATAATCTTGATAAAACGAGAGCAGAATCTTATAGAATGCCGATATCACCCCTTTAGTATCTACACCTTCTCTAACCTGATCGGCTATCAATGATATCTTTATCGTGAGGTCCTTCGCTTGTCCTTGCGCTACTAAAGCGTGACACAACTGTAGGTACTGATAGAAGTTAGAGTTAGCTAGGTTAAATTCTGTTTTCAGATGATCGTAACTCTTAAAGATTCCATTAACATACAATTGTGATAGCCAGAGTATCCCCTTATCCTTCCAAATCCCAAGACCCACCAGCTTCTTTACCTCCGGCAGATCATCATGATCCCAGAGAGGAGTGACCTCGGTACACCCCGATACTCCTGTAATTTCTTTCACTTTCTGCCACACTTTGCGGAATAGCGTGATGCTAGGAATAATATCTGGCGGACGTGTGTCAGAGCTGAGTTCCAAGATATAGGCTGGTGGTCTACGTCCCAAGAGACAAGACACCAAGGTTCCAACAGGGTTAATACCGCCGCCAGCCCCCCAGGATTGAAATTGATGAGCTTGTGAAGCCAGGAAATACAGCCAAGGGTTAGGTATTGCTAACCCCCCATTATCTTTATTTCTCTGTAGAGTTTCCAGTCTAATTCTAGGGGATTTTTTATTCCAGATCAGAGATCTGAATAAGCCTTGAATTTTGTAAAAATATTTCATTGGAATCCAAATCGGGCTATTGTGTAGTACATATAAGAACTGGGGCATGAGTACCATTTTTACCAAGTTGGCTCTACCAATAAGTTAAAGCGGTAACTTGCACCAGCTGTTCACTTTCTGTATACTTTTATCTATTAACGGGAGTAGATTCAATGCAATATATTCCTGCACTCTATAGGAGACTATTATCCCTAGGTATTTGAAGGAAGTATCTACGTGTAAGGGAGTTATCCTATCCCGTACTTCCCTTGATATGGGATCAATGGGGAGCACAACTGACTTATCCCAGTTTATAGCAAGGCCTGAATAGGAGCCAAATGTTTCTATCAGCTTCATTACGTATGGTATAGAGTGGGAAATATTATCTAAGAAGAGTAACATATTGTCAGCATAAAGTGCTATTTTTTCCTCTATGGTGGCATAACGGAGAACGGTCACCTGAGGGTCATCGCGTATCAGTTGATTTAGGGACTCTATGGCTAACGCAAAAAGCAAACGGCGAACGGCTCTGACAACTGCCCATTAACGCGCACCCGTGCTCGAGGTCGGTCATACAATAGTCTAACCCAAGACAAAAACTTAGGTCCAAAGCCCATTGTCTCCATTACCCCCCCACAAGAACTTCCACTCAACGCTGTCGAAAGCTTTTGCAGCATCGAGTGAAAGAATTGCCCGTCGACCTGTCACACTCCCTGACATCTGTAAATTAAGCTGCAGTCGTCTGATGTTGATGGCTGTTGACTTTCCCGGCATGAAGCCAGTCTGATCTTGATGAATTAAACTAAGAATAACAGTGCTCATCTTTTTGGCTAGCACTTTGGCCAGGATTTTAACATCTGTGCACAGGAGTGAAATGGGCCTATACGATTCTGGGTTTGTGGGATCTTTACCCGGTTTGGGCAGAACGATTCTACTAGCCTCACCCATAGTATCTGGCAAAGTGCCTAAAAAGGCGGCCTGCTCAAACACCATAAGAAGATGCGGCAGGACAAAGTCAGCATATTTTTTTTTATAAATTCCCCCGGAATCCCATCTATCCCGGGCGCTTTCACGTTTGAGAGCCCTTGTACCGCCCCTGCAAGTTCCTCCACACGAAGAGGAGCCTCCAGACTATCTGCTCCGCTGTCTAAGCTGGCAAACCTAAGGAAGCAAGGAAACTTCTAATCTCGCTGTCACTACGCTGTAACCTGGAGGAATATAATGTTTTATAGTAGTCACTGAACACTCTTAGGATATCCTGACTATCACAAACAGTAACTCTTGCAGCAGTTTGTAGGCAACCCACATAGGGGGTTCCCTCCTGGGCCCTAATAACTGGCCAGCATATGTCCCACACTCTCTCCCTCTTCAAAATATTTTTGCTTCCCAAATAAACGTTTGCGATCTGCACATTCAAGTTGATGATCTTTATACGTCTGTTGCGCTTCGATCCACGCGGATTGGTTCTCTAACGTAGGATTCTCTACATATGCGCGTTCAGTGGTGGCAACTCTAGATTGTACTGCTTGTAACAGGTCTCTACTTTTCGATTTATGTAGCTAAATCCGCCCGATATATATTCTCCTAAGAAAAGCTTTAAAAGTGTCCCAGACCACAGCCGCGGACGCTGAGCCGATATTCACCGACATAAATTCCTGCATTTCCACCAGCAATCCCTCATCATCCCCCAGCAGAGTAATCCAAAAAGGGTTAAGCCTCCATAAAACTCTGGTTTTGACAGTATGAGGATCCAGGCTCAACTCCACTCTGATAGGATAATGATCGGAAATGCTTCTAGGCATATACTCCACCCGCTGCACACGCTCCAACAGAGATTGTGTACTCAGCGCTAAGTCTATGCGAGACAGCGAGTTATGGGAACTTGATTAACAAGAGAAATGTCTGGTAGATGTCTGGATTACGTATCCTCCAGATATCACTTAACCCTGCTTCTGCAAGTAATTTGGCCATATTAGAAGGCCTTGGTCCTCTAAGATCACAGTTCCCCCTATGCCTATCCAGGGTATAGTCTAATACCATATTAAAGTCTCCCAAAACAAGTGCAGGAGTATTCGGCGATGCCACCAAGAAAGACAATATTTGCCTCAAGACCTCATCCGTATATGGAGGGGGAATGTACACTGCTATCAGCAGCATCGTGACTTGATAGATCACACACTTCCGGCATATAAACCTACCATGTACATCAATACAAGATTCAATGCACCGAAATGGGATCTGCGTATGTATTAGTACACTAACCCCTCTGGCGTGGCTGGAATACACATAATGGTACGCTTGGCCTATCCACGCCCGTTTCAGCATAGCCAATGTGTCTTTGGTCAAGTGAGTTTTTAAAAGACAACAAATGGCAGGCTGAAACTGTCTCATTGAATTGAACACTGCGTATCTTTTGGAGGCATCGCCCAGACCCCTCACGGTCCACGCTATTACATTAACCCCATTAGAAAAGTGCAAAAGAGCTAAGTAACGGATATCCAAAGCATCCCATCTGGCATTGAATGTAGCAGTATACAGGTGCTGGTGCGGTTCCCCAAACTAACAGAAATAATATCACAGCATCAATACATACCCCTTAATAACACGGGGATTAGAACAAGTAAGTCAAAACAATACCCAGCTATCGTGGGCAACGTGAGTGGAGAAAACAGTGAAGCTATTGGCAAGTACGTGCTAAATTCAGTAATTCTAGCTTCAGCTTGTCTCCCTCCCAGCCTAATAAAAAATGTATAAGTAGCACGTATCCCCTACAGTATAACAGAATGCAATAGCCATTTAGAAGACCTATCCCAGTTAGCCCCCAATTATGCAATACTCTGAACTGGAAAAGACTAATTGCAAAGTCTAAAACCGCTCTGCCCTACACTTCAGGCTAAAAACATTGAGTCCATGATATACTTATCCTCCCGGACTGTGGAGCGACGGACGGCGATTGGACCCCCACATACGATTATTGCATTACGGAGTCAGCCCGTAGATGGTTCAGGATTCGCCGTCAGATGTGTAGACTCCAGCCATTGAGCCGCCGCAGTAGGAGTATCAAAGATATGTACTTTGCCGCCGGATACAACTCTCAGCTTGGCCGGGTACAACATGTAGCTGCTTCTCTCTCAGCCGACGTTTCACCTCAACATACTTTGCTCTCCTTTTCTGCACCTTGGCCGAATAAATAAAAAAATAAAAAATAAGTACTCTGTTGCTGTTGCCATCTATCAGGAGAGCCCCATGGGTTCTTGCTTTCCGCAGGATGGCGTCTCTGTGCTGAAAGTGTAGTAGTTTAAAGAGAAGTGGTTTCGGAGGGCCCCCTGGTGGAGGAGCTCTGAATGACACCCGGTGAACACGCTCTATGGCAAACATGGGGGATAAAGTATCAGTCCCAAACTTTTCCGTTAGCCATTTTTCTAAGAACAGCACAGCATTTGTGCCTTCAGACTTTTCCTGTACACTATGAGCCGCAAATTGTTCCTCCTGAGTCTATTTACCATGTCGTCCAACTTATCAAGCAGGTATGAAACATAATAATTGTCCCCATGTTTTGATCAAAATATATTGACTAAGTGTCTCAGACATTATCATATCAGAGTGAGGACTTAGTCCATATATAGTGCTTGCATCTGCTTTAATAAGTGCATTATTATCTTATTTCTGTGGTTTTCTTCAATAACATGGCCAGGGACATCCGCAAATTTGTATCATATCGTGCAGGATGTTTTTATCTTAGTTTATTCTGTGATTTTTTAATTGTCCCCATGGCTTTCTTCAATGGAGAAACTCTATCTTCCGGACCACTAACGCGGTCTTCTACTGCTTTGATTCTTTCAGACACCTTTTTCATGTCATGCTTGAGAAATGATACATTTTCACTCAGGCCGCCCACCTGAGTGGTCAGAGAGATTAAAGTTGCACTGCAGTTATTGCTTTAAATACATCAGACATTGTTGGCTCAGCAGGCGCCTGTGCAGGCATGGCAGATGCTGCCTCTTCAGTGTGGCTCTGGGGGTCCGTAGCCATGTTAGTGCGCTCTCTCCCCTCCACATGTGAAGATTCGTCTGTTAAGGGGGAGTACACCCATTGCGCAGCGTTGTCTCCCCGAGAAGAAGTCTCATCTGTAGCGGTGGACGGAGGGCATACAGGATCTACTCGGGCATATTGTTCAAGCCGCGCTGCCACCTCAGCGGCCTGTATTCCCGCGCCTCCGCCATCTTGCTTACCGCGCGCTGCAGTCCCCCTCTCCTTTCCATCGCCTCCTTTCTTAGTGTGGCGCGTCATAGCGGATCCACCGAAGCTGCTGGGCTCCGAAGTGTATTAAAACCACTTTGGCTGACCGTGGCCGGTAATATTAAAGGGGATGCAGGAGAATTTCCAGGATTTCTGACCAGGAGATTGCGCTGCTGAGTCCACTCACATTTTATTATTAATGGGTATTACTATTAAAGTATATTCAGATAAGGTCATACTAGTAGTTACTAGTGATTTTTAGTGATTTGTTGTTCCCTGCTTCAATTTATAACAGACATGGTGCTAGGAAGAGGACCAATGAACTTGAAAATAGGCAACCACAACATTTTTTGTTGAAATGGTTTATATTGTAGGCATTCTCATGACAAACCCTCCTCGGCAGCCTCTCCAGCTAGGTAATGAGGTCCAGCTCCTGCTACCCTTGACGATGAAGTTTAGACCAGCCACACATTTATGAATGAGGGTTTGTGTAGTACTTGGCTGGGCCCAGTCCGCTAGAGTGGCATCTGCTCTTTCTTAGTGGCCCTCTGCTGCGGCTTATGACGGTTGCCTGGGATCCTTCTTTTTGACAACTTTGGCAAAACAATCAATTATTTTCAGTTTAAGGATAATTATCAAATATTTACAGATGATCTTTTTCTGGTGACAACTTTTTTATTTCTTTGCCTATGTAGCTATATGGGAGCTTGTATTTTTAGTGACAATTTTGGAGTGCATATCTGAACTTTTTATTATTTTTTTGAGGGGGAGGATTAGGGAAAAAAAGCAGTTCTTCCATTTTTTTTTTTTTTACACTTTAAATATTTGGCTATCATGGTGGGGAATAACTATTGTATTATTTTTATTCTGTGCATCAATACAGTTACCAAAGTACCAAATATGAATATTATTTTTATTTTATTTTTTTCCACACAATGACACATTTCATGAAACAATAGTTTTTTAGGTTGCCGCTGTACTAATTAATTTTTCCACCAGCCGTATATGACTTTGGCTTTTTATGGGATGAGATGTCATTTTCATTAGTACTATTGTGGGATACATGGGACTTATTGATTAACATTTATTTGTCCTTTTTTTTATTTTTTATGGGGGGTGTAGGATAGCAATTACATTAGTTTTTGCATTTGTTTATGTTGTTCACGGGCGGTTTAAATAACGCTATCTTTAAAGAACTGAGATATTGAAAAGAATTTATTAAGACGATTGTACATTGCCTACCTTTTATAGGAATGCCAAGCTGTGAGAACTTTAGATCCTCTCGTCAATACATCTAGCTTGATAATGAGAAAATGCTTTCCCAAGAATCGTCTTCCTTTACCAACCATCAAAAGTGCTTTTCAGTTTCAACTGCCCATCATCCCCACCAGTGGGCCTGTGGCTCAGATCTTCAGCATGCCTCCTGAAGGTAAATGGTACAAGACAGCACTCTATCACATTCATGTAATAAAAAGGAAAACAGGTAGAATTCGCTCACTGCTTGTATCTCTGGTACATAATGTCCGGACCTGGGTGCACGGGGGAATCCTCAACTGGAGACAGGCACCAACGTCTAAATCAAAGTAGAAAAAGTGACTTCTCCAGCACTTCATAAAATCTCAGTCCTTTATTATGAACCTAGCATCTTGTACAAAAGGCTGAAAAAGCAGACGCATTTCGGGCACAGTAATATTTGTCCTTACTTATGGCGCAGCGGTTTTCTCCTAGTCTGGTTTTTATATCACTTTGTACAAGACAAGATGTTTCGAATACATTCATAATAAAGGATGAAGATTTTATGGGGTGGTGGAGAAGTCACTTTTTCTGTTGGACTCTTGCAGATTGACTGTTCTCTACAACATTTTACAAAAATTACAGATTCTCACTAAGGCTGCTTTCAAATGGCTGTGTGTGGTAGAGGAAAAACCATCCATTTTCCGGACTGACCCCCGGCCGTGGGTATAATATTCTGTACTCAAATGATGCTGCAAGTCCTGGATAGTAGACGAATGGTCGGGCTGGAACTCAAAGCATCACGGATCAGTATCCTCCATCGAGTTTGCAGGTGTCACATAGAGTGTTTTTATTGGATCACATATGGCCATGTGAAAGTAGATTTAATAGGCTTACTAGTAACTGAAGATTCAAAAGTGCCAGAACAAGACCTGTGAAAGTATATCCCTACAACAATGAACATTTTATGATTTTAATAATTATCATACATTTTATGATAAAAATTGTCATGAAGCCAGCACGTGACCCATTGGTTTGGTTTGCTTTGGTTTCCTTTCTGGCCTTATATATCAGAACTGTGACATAACATAGGCCATATACTCTGTGTCACAATAGATTATACCACATATATCTTGCTCCTTTAAGCAAATACCCTTTATGTATTTAGTGGATGATGTAGTGGATGAAAGCGATGACAACGAGGATACTGAAGCAGACACAGAGGCAGAAGCTGAAAATGAAGATGATGGTGATCAACTGTTTAAGGTGTGTTACCAGGTTGTGTTCAGTGGTCTTCATGTATAAACCTTAAAGGGCTTCCAACACAGGAAACAACACAGTGGACTGAGCTGGGAGCACACAAGTGAATGGGAACTGAGCATGACCACTGTACGGTGGACAGAGCTATCTGATTGGTGGAGGTGTCAGACCCCCTCTGATCTGATATTGATGACCTATTCTGAGTGTAATACAAGAACAGACAATCAACTCAAAAAAGCAATTGTGCATACCTGGATATATAGCAAAAATATCACATATTTTATTAGGTCAGCAACAAAAAGATGCTCCGTGCTCAAATCTTATATAGCAATTTGCACGACACACTTCTCGTTAGTTGCCATAGTTAGTGGGGAGTCTCATTGTACTCTGTGATATTGCTCATGTCTGTAAGCGTTTTTATGTCCTTGTGCTGATGCTTTTCCATTTATTTTTTACTGACCTAATAAAATATGTGAGGTGTGCACATCTGCTTTTTGCGTTACTTTCACACTTGCGTTGTTTGATTCCGGCAGGCAGTTCCGTTGCCTGAACTGACTGCCTGATCAGGCAAACTGTATGCAAACGGATGTCATTTTTTCTGACTGATCAGGCATTTTTCATACTGATCAGGATCCTGATCAGTCTGAAAAATGCCTGATCAGTCTGAAAAATGCATTGCAATACCGGATCCGTTTTTCTGGTGTCATCAGGCAAAACGGATCCTTTTCTTTTTTCTTTCTCATTTTTAAAGGTCTGCACATGCGCAGACCGAAATGCCGGGTCCGGCATTCAGGCAAGTCTTCACCGGAGTCTTTTTTTCACTGGAGATAAAACCATAGCATGCTGCGGTTTTCTCTTTTGCCTGATCAGTCAAAATGACTGAACTGAAGATATCCTGATGCATCCTGAACAGATTGCTCTCCATTCAGAATGCATGGGGATATACCTGATCAGTTCTTTTCCAGTATTGAGCCCCTGTGACGGAACTCTATGCCGGAAAAGAAAAACGCTAGTGTGAAAGTACCTTTATCTGTTCTTGTATCATTCATGGTGTTGACACATATGTAGCAGACTGAGGAATTTCTGGCAGTGCCCACCATTCCTTTATATTGATTTCTGTTCTAAGGATAGGTCATCAATATCTAAAGACCAGAGAACTCCTTAAAGGCCCCTTTTACACGGGTCGATAATTGGATGAACTTGTTCCCGTTGGTGAACATGACAATAATCAGTTGACAAATGAGGCAGCACATCTTCCCATGTAAGCAGAAGGTGTGCTGCCAACAGAATCCAAACTTGGGAACCAAAAGATTGTGATAACAATTTTTTGTGCCCAATACAGTTTGTATCAATGGGTGTTCTGTGAATGGTCCTTTTAAATGGCAGGAACCAAAATTGCATTCAGGTGGTATATGCTTCCCACTGGTCAGCTTGAACATAAAAGGAAAACATAGTGCACATCGTGGGAACATTGAAAAACAGATTTTTATTCCTCAACCTCTTTAGAGTGAAGCTTGGGATGAGGGAATCGATTCTTTCATCTGAACGAATTCTCCGTCTGGGAGGAATTGTCCCTCTACAGACGATTCCTCACTGTCCCGGCAGATTAACATGGTTGCACATCTTGCTCGGCCTTGATAATGTTGTGCACATGCCATTACTGCAAGTATCAGCACATATGCAGAGGATATGCCTTAAAAAATAAATTAGCAGTTGTGCATGCTAAAATTAGTTTAATCCATTAATGAGGATTCGTAGACATATCATCTGCTCATGCGCCGGTGCTCGCAGTCGTATCGGTTTCCAGAGTCCCCTGTCTGAATGGAGCTGTAATGCCCATGTTGGTCCACCTATCTCTTCACTTCTGTGCGGCTGACTGAGCACTGTCTACATTTGCACTACCTCTGTTTTCAGAGAAAGGACTTGTGGACCGCGCATTCTTGGGATCGCAAGGGTTACTAGTGGTCAGTTCCTCCCTTTAAACTATTTTTATCATCTATCCTGGGGATAGGTGATAAATAAATAATTTTCTTGGGATAACCCCTCTTAACCATAGTTGACATGAAATTGCAGAATCAAATAATAGAAAAAGTATCCAAAATCAACATCTCACCCTCTTTAGGAGAGCATATGAGACTTGACAGATCCACAAAATAATCGCCATTAAATATCAGTCAAGAAGTGCGTTGGAGGCACCGGCCTCCTAATAAATACGGCAGCCTCCCCACAGTTTACCAAGTACAGTGTGCACATTGCATAGTGGCTGTGCTTGCCATTGCAGCCCATGCCCATTCACTTGAATGGGACTGAGCTGCAAATAGGCAATGTTACTGATGAACGTGATGTCACTAGCCCAGGAAGAGGCCGCTCACAGGTGGGGGTGCAGGGAATTGGAACCCCTAATGATAGGCCATTATAGATGAGAGAAGTTATGAAAACTTTGATTCAGAATTCAGAAATAAATTCGATTTGTGACGAATTTCCTTTGTGTGTAGTGGGCGCAATGATGGGGAACTGAGATCACGCCGCAACACCCCCCCCCCCCTTATCATTGAACCCCTCAGGTGCTGCATTAATCACTGATCACGGCATCTGATGCTACATTTGTTGGCTTTCAGGGGTAATCTGTTAAAAATAAAAATAAACTCACTTTATCATTTTGCTCACGGAGAGGCCATCGCGGACATCTTGATTGAAGATTGAAGACACCGTGCAAAATGTTGCACGGTGACGTGATGACATCAGAATGCTGGCCAGGGGTGGTAAAATCATCACTGATGACATCACCACCTCCGGCCAGCACTCTGGTGTGGTGACGTCACATGTCACCCCCCGCGAGATTTTGCACGGTATCTTCAATCAAGATGGCCGTAATGGCCTCTGAAATTTGAATCGAAGTTAGCTCGTTTGGCTTCGATTTGCTCAACACCAGCCATCATTATCGAAAACACATTTAATATTTTTCCCCCCCTTTCCCGCAGAATGAGGACATAGAGACAGATATCAGTAAGCTCAAACCTGCACAAGAACTGGGAAGGCCTTTAGAAGATCTGAAGATGTATGAACGCTTTTTTCCCGAGCTTTCTGATGATTTTCAGGTAAGAAAAATGTATCATGATAACACTGGTGACCAGCTGGTGGCCCCTTCATGCATCGGCTATATGGCATTGGACATGACGCAGCAGGGCATGTGTCAATCGATGTGAATCATTCACACATTTGAGGCCCCTGTAACGTGATTGGTTTACAGTCACTGCTTTAGAAAGTGGTACCAGGTATTATTGCATGTGGTTTTCAGTAGTCATTCCCACCACTAGAAGGAGCTTGGCAGCTTACTGTATGCTGTGTTATTATTAAACTGTATATATAACTGCATACAGCATGCATCCTAAGCTCCCTCTAGTGGTGACTGCAGGTAGCCACTGTATGCTGTGTTATTATTAAACTGTATATATAACTGCATACAGCATGCATCCTAAGCTCCCTCTAGTGGTGACTGCAGGTAGCCACTGTATACTGTGTTATTATTAAACTGTATATATAACTGCATACAGCATGCATCCTAAGCTCCCTCTAGTGGTGACTGCAGGTAGCCACTGTATACTGTGTTATTATTAAACTGTATATATAACTGCATACAGCATGCATCCTAAGCTCCCTCTAGTGGTGACTGCAGGTAGCCACTGTATGCTGTGTTATTATTAAACTGTATATATAACTGCATACAGCATGCATCCTAAGCTCCCTCTAGTGGTGACTGCAGGTAGCCACTGTATGCTGTGTTATTATTAAACTGTATATATAACTGCATACAGCATGCATCCTAAGCTCCCTCTAGTGGTGACTGCAGGTAGCCACTGTATACTGTGTTATTATTAAACTGTATATATAACTGCATACAGCATGCATCCTAAGCTCCCTCTAGTGGTGACTGCAGGTAGCCACTGTATACTGTGTTATTATTAAACTGTATATATAACTGCATACAGCATGCATCCTAAGCTCCCTCTAGTGGTGACTGCAGGTAGCCACTGTATACTGTGTTATTATTAAACTGTATATATAACTGCATACAGCATGCATCCTAAGCTCCCTCTAGTGGTGACTGCAGGTAGCCACTGTATACTGTGTTATTATTAAACTGTATATATAACTGCATACAGCATGCATCCTAAGCTCCCTCTAGTGGTGACTGCAGGTAGCCACTGTATACTGTTATTATTAAACTGTATATATAACTGCATACAGCATGCATCCTAAGCTCCCTCTAGTGGTGACTGCAGGTAGCCACTGTATACTGTGTTATTATTAAACTGTATATATAACTGCATACAGCATGCATCCTAAGCTCCCTCTAGTGGTGACTGCAGGTAGCCACTGTATACTGTGTTATTATTAAACTGTATATATAACTGCATACAGCATGCATCCTAAGCTCCCTCTAGTGGTGACTGCAGGTAGCCACTGTATACTGTGTTATTATTAAACTGTATATATAACTGCATACAGCATGCATCCTAAGCTCCCTCTAGTGGTGACTGCAGGTAGCCACTGTATACTGTGTTATTATTAAACTGTATATATAACTGCATACAGCATGCATCATGAGCTCCCTCTAGTGGTGACTGCAGGTAGCCACTGTATACTGTGTTATTATTAAACTGTATATATAACTGCATACAGCATGCATCCTAAGCTCCCTCTAGTGGTGACTGCAGGTAGCCACTGTATACTGTGTTATTATTAAACTGTATATATAACTGCATACAGCATGCATCCTAAGCTCCCTCTAGTGGTGACTGCAGGAAGCCACTGTATACTGTGTTATTATTAAACTGTATATATAACTGCATACAGCATGCATCCTAAGCTCCCTCTAGTGGTGACTGCAGGTAGCCACTGTATACTGTGTTATTATTAAACTGTATATATAACTGCATACAGCATGCATCCTAAGCTCCCTCTAGTGGTGACTGCAGGAAGCCACTGTATACTGTGTTATTATTAAACTGTATATATAACTGCATACAGCATGCATCCTAAGCTCCCTCTAGTGGTGACTGCAGGTAGCCACTGTATACTGTGTTATTATTAAACTGTATATATAACTGCATACAGCATGCATCCTGAGCTCCCTCTAGTGGTGACTGCAGGTAGCCACTGTATACTGTGTTATTATTAAACTGTATATATAACTGCATACAGCATGCATCCTAAGCTCCCTCTAGTGGTGACTGCAGGTAGCCACTGTATACTGTGTTATTATTAAACTGTATATATAACTGCATACAGCATGCATCCTGAGCTCCCTCTAGTGGTGACTGCAGGTAGCCACTGTATACTGTGTTATTATTAAACTGTATATATAACTGCATACAGCATGCATCCTAAGCTCCCTCTAGTGGTGACTGCAGGTAGCCACTGTATACTGTGTTATTATTAAACTGTATATATAACTGCATACAGCATGCATCCTAAGCTCCCTCTAGTGGTGACTGCAGGAAGCCACTGTATACTGTGTTATTATTAAACTGTATATATAACTGCATACAGCATGCATCCTAAGCTCCCTCTAGTGGTGACTGCAGGTAGCCACTGTACTGTGTCTATGAGAGGGATACAGAGTTCTGTTTCTAAGACACTAAAATATATGTTTACAGATATTTTCAAAACTAATCTGCATAGAATTACAGATCTATTTAGATAAAAATATATATTCAAAAATATTCAAAGGTGACATTAACTTTAAAATGGAAATCCATTTTAAACATTTCACAGTTTAAAGGGAATCTGTCAGCAGTTTTATGGTGTCCTAACTAAAGGCAGGGCCGGTGCAAGATAAAAATTGACGCCCCCCCCCCTATCCGATCCGGAATTGCGGACCCGGATCCGCAATTCCGATCCTGAAAAAAATAGTACATGTCCTATTCTTGTCCCCAATAGCGGACAAGAATAGGCATATTCTGTTAGTGCCGGCAATGTGCGGTCCGCAAAATGCGGAACGCACATTGCCGCTGTCCGTGTTTTGTGGATCTGCAAAACACACACGGATGTGTGAATGGACCCTAAATGTGAGGTAAATTAGTTTCCAATGTAGTATTAATAATTAAACAATTAAATAATAAACATATTGCATTGTCTACTTACCACCAGGACAGTAAGATGATCTGGTCTCTGGCTGCAGTCTGGCTCTGGGGACTCCCTTGTCACTCCCCCCCCCCCACCCCCCTCCCTTGTCACTCTCTCCCACCCCCCTCCCTTGTCACTCTCTCCCACCCCCCTCCCTTGTCACTCTCTCCCACCCCCCTCCCTTGTCACTCTCTCCCACCCCCCTCCCTTGTCACTCTCTCCCACCCCCCTCCCTTGTCACTCTCTCCCCCCCCTCTCTTGTCACTCTCTTCTCCCTCCCTCCCTTGTCACTCTCTTCTCCCTCCCTCCCTTGTCACTCTCTTCTCCCTCCCTCCCTTGTCACTCTCTTCTCCCTCCCTCCCTTGTCACTCTCTTCTCCCTCCCTTGTCACTCTCTTCCCTCCTCCCTTGTCACTCTCTTCTCCCTCCCTCCCTTGTCACTCTCTTCTCCCTCCCTCCCTTGTCACTCTCTTCTCCCTCCCTCCCTTGTCACTCTCTTCTCCCTCCCTCCCTTGTCACTCTCTTCTCCCTCCCTCCCTTGTCACTCTCTTCTCCCTCCCTCCCTTGTCACTCTCTCCCCCCCCCTCCTCCCTTGTCACTCTCATTCTACCCCCCTCCCTTGTCACTCTCATTCTACCCCCCTCCCTTGTCACTCTCATTCTACTCCCCCCTCCCTTGTCACTCTCATTCTACTCCCCCCTCCCTTGTCATTGTCACTCTTTCTACTCCCCCCCTCCCTTGTCATTGTCACACTCTTTCTACTCCCCCCCTCCCTTGTCATTGTCACTCTCATTCTACTCCCCCCCCTCCCTTGTCATTGTCACTCTCATTCTACTCCCCCCCCTTGTCATTGTCACTCTCATTCTACTCCCCCCCCCCTTGTCATTGTCACTCTCATTCTACCCCCCCCCCCTTGTCATTGTCACTCTCATTCTACTCCCCCCCGTCACTCTCATTCTACTCCCTCCCCCCCCTCGTCACTCTCATTCTACTCCCTCCCCCCCCTCCCTGTCACTCTCATTTCCTCCCCCTTGTCACCTCTAATGTAGCGTGGCCGAGCTCTGTTCGGTCCGCGGTACAGGAGCTTTGTTTCCTGTACCCGGCCGGACTGACAGGAAGTGCTCACTTAGTGTGCAGTCAGCAGGCCGGCCGCTCAGGAGGCGCAGCATGAGGGACGCCGCCGGCCGGCCGCCCGAACCTACATAACCAATTTTTTTACCTCAACGGGCGCCCCCTGCTAAATGGCGCCCTAGGCGACTGCCTAAGTCGCCTTACTGGTGGCGGTGGCCCTGACTAAAGGCAACATAAACTAATGACAGATCCCCTTAGTAAAATGGTGGGTCACTTTTTTTAATTGACTCCTGAATATTCATGAGCTCCTGGCTCTCTTCGCCCCCTGCTGCTAATTCAGTTGGAAAAAAACTATCAATCAGCGGCGAGGGTGGAGAAAGCCAAATATCAGGACTCTGCGTGCGCTGGAGCTGTTAGAACCTAACATTAAAAAACTGCTGACTGATTCCTTTTAAAGTGGTTTTCTGCTTTGATAATCCCCCCTGTGATCAGTGTTAAAGGGGATCTGTCACCACGGATCTCACCCGTTCCTAAATGACTGTATGGCTGCATAACTCAAAATACACAGATTCAGAACATGTCATTTTATTTTTCTTCTGAATTGCAGTCTCCTCCTACAGTAAGCTTGGAAAGGGTTAGTGTCCTGAAGCACTTATATTTCCATGCTTAGGAGTCCTCCGTATACGTTACCATACATATTACATATTCCAAATCTGAGTATTTTATGCTATCCAGAAATTACAGTAGTTTAGGGGGTTTCTGTGGTGATGAATTCCCTTTAATATGTGGGCAGACCTGACAGTAAGTACCTAAATCCACTGCATTGCCCCCACAGGTGAAACAAAGTATTAGGGTCCATTCACACGTCCGTTTTTTCTTTCCTGATCTGTTCCGTTTTTTCAGGAACAGATCTGGACCAGATCTGGACCCATTCATTTTCAATGGGTCCTGAAAAAAATCTGACATTGTGCTGTCCGTTTTTTTTCAGGACCCATTGAAAATAAATGGGTCCAGATCTGGTCCAGATCTGTTCCTGAAAAAACGGAACAGATCAGGAAAGAAAAAACGGACGTGTGAATGGACCCTTACACTGTTCCTTTAAAAAATAATGAGCTGTTCATTTACAGCATGGAAATACCAGGTTCTCCAGTGATAGAGAGCAAGACGCGCTTTGAAGCTGCAGTCTCCACTGGCAAGGCTTCCTCAATGACCTCCCCCCAATTACATAGACCATCCTAAGGGTTCAGCCACATAATCAGGTTTCTTGAACGCCAAACCAGGGGTGAATAAAACTAAAAAAATAAAAAAAGAAGTCGTATCTGTCCCTAATACTTTCTCTCCTTTTATAAATCACTCCTCAGTTGGCTTCCAAAACCGCATCTAGAAACCTGAATATGTGGACGTACCCTTAGGCTTATTGCACACGACCGTATGGCTTTTTCAGTATTTTACAGTCCGCCAAAAAAACGGATCCGCAAAAAATATGGATGACGTCAGCTGGCCCCTGATAGAACAGTACTATCCTTAATAATAGGGCATGTTCTATCTTTGAACGGAAATACGGAAACGGAATTACCCCTAGCGATGTAGCAGACGATTACCGGGAAGGAACCGTTCCTCCCCGGCAATCGCCTGCTCGTCCGCAGAGGAGACCGCTGCTATTACATGCTGTGATTTCTTCCACCGAGTGAGAGCAGCGATCTCTGAAAGTGAGGATTTTTACTTCTTTAGGCCTTATGCACGTGTCAATGGACAGCAAAAGATGCAGATCTGCACGTTCTTTCTGCGGCTCCACAAAAAAAAAATATATAGAACATGTCCTATTCTTGTCCGTTTTGCAGACAAGTATGGGACATTTTCTACAGACGTTAAAAAATAAATGGTGGCATCCACTTGCCCAGGACCCGTGTTTTGCGGATCCGCCATGTGCTTGAGCCCTTACAGTGTATTTACTTTGCAGAATTATTTATTGTTTCCATTTTTTTTTTAAAAGGATTTTGACTTGGTGTCAAATGAACCAGTGCCTGGAGCAAAGCATGGTGGACCTATTATTGTTCCCACAGCAGGAGAGGAACCACCATATAAGCCAAGACATATCATGAAGGAACTATCAAGGAAAACTAGTAGCATTTCTTTGGAAGATGAATGTAATAAAAGACCAACGTTTTTAGATGTGTCTAAGAAAGACAGTAGGAGAGACCGTAACAACTCCTTTCTACAGACTCGGGGGGAAACCGAGAGGTCCTCATGCTTGTACTTGAACAATGATACAGTCAAGGATCTTGACAAACTCTCCTTACAGAAGTCTTCATCCAACAACCATTTCAAAAATGGATGTGTACCCACTAAAGACAATCCCAATGCCTTATCTCACTCCTGTAGTAAGACTGCTCAGAATATGTCATGTGGTAACAACTTGTTTGAGAAACATTCTGTGAATCTAGGACCTTTATGTTGCTCTGGAGTTTTTCCTGATGATGATGAAGATGCAAGTCCTTTGGATGCCCGAGGACTGCAAAATGTGCTAGACGAGGAAAGCTTATTGCCCCTCCATGATCCAGATCTTTACATTGAGATGGTGAAAAATACCAAATCAGTACCTGAATACTCCGAAGTGGCATATCCAGATTATTTTGGTCATGTGCCACCATTTTTCAAAGAGCCTATATTAGAAAGGCCGTATGGTGTGCAAAGGTGAGTTAATAACATTGACAGGTGCTTTACAAAAGGGAACTATCTGGGTAAGGCTACATGCACACGAACGTTGTTTGTTTCCGCGTTCGTTCAGTTTTGTTTTTTTTTGCAGATAGGATGCGGACCCATTCATTTCAATGTGTCCGCAAAAAATGCGGACAGCACACCGTGTGCTGTCCGCATCAGTATGTCCGTCCCGTAGCCCCGCAAAAAAAAAATGGAACATGTCCTATTCTTGTCCGTTTTAGGCATTGTTACAATGGATCCGCAAAAAAAAACAGATGGCATACGGATGTCATCCGTTTTTTTGTGGATCCGCAATTTGCGGACTGCAAAACACATACGGTCGTGTGCATGTAGCCTAAAGGGTAACTTTGGTGAAATGAAGATTCCAAGGTGACTACTACAGCTAAGGCTACTTTCACACTAGCGTTCATAGGTCCGTTCGTGAGCTCCGTGTGAAGGAGCTCACGAGCGGACCCGAACGCCTCCGTCCAGCCCTGATGCAGTCTGAATGGAGCGGATCCGATCAGACTGCATCAGTCTGGCGGCGTTCAGCCTCCGCTCGCCTCCGCACGGCCAGGTGGACAGCTGAACGCTGCTTGCAGCGTTCGGGTGTCCGCCTGGCCGTGCGGAGGCGAGCGGATCCGTCCAGACTTACAATGTAAGGCTACTTTCACACTAGCGTTCGATCGGATCCGTTCTGAACGGATCCGATCATATTAATGCAGACGGAGGCTCCGTTCAGTACGGATCCGTCTGCATTAATAACTTAGAAAAATTCTAAGTCTGAAAGTAGCCTGAGCGGATCCGTTCAGACTTTCAATGTAAAGTCAATGGGGGACGGATCCGCTTTAAGATTGAGCCATATGGTGTCATCTTCAAGCGGATCCGTTCCCATTGACTTACATTGTAAGTCTGAACGGATCCGCTCGCCTCCGCACGGCCAGGCGGACACCCGAACGCTGCAAGCAGCGTTCAGCTGTCCGCCTGTCCGTGCGGAGGCGAGCGGTGCGGAGGCTGAACGCCGCCAGACTGATGCAGTCTGAGCGGATCCGCATCCATTCAGACTGCATCAGGGCTGGACGGAGGCGTTCGGGTCCGCTCGTGAGCTCCTTCAAACGGAGCTCACGAACGGACCTATGAACGCTAGTGTGAAAGTAGCCTAAGTCAATGGGAACGGATCCGCTTGAAGATGTCACCATATGGCTCAATCTTCAAGCGGATCCGTCCCCCATTGACTTTACATTGAAAGTCTGAACGGATCCGCTCAGGCTACTTTCAGACTTAGAAATTTTTCTAAGTTATTAATGCAGACGGATCCGCACTGAACGGAGCCTCCATCTGCATTAATATGATCGGATCCGTTCAGAACGGATCCGATCGAACGCTAGTGTGAAAGTAGCCTAAAAAGGGTTGTTCAGCCTCTTGAAAGTTTTTACCAAAAGTCTTAGAATGCTATAAAATAATAAACTGAGTAATACTCACGTTACCAATTCCAAGCTGCAATAACATTTCAAGATGAACTTGTGGCAGCTGCAGCTTGTAACTGTGTTGTGTGATGATTTCTAAAGATGGTGAGAAACAAGGATGCAACACATCAGTAATTCGGTAAAAACCAAGTGACTGTACTAAATATGCAAGTACAGCAAAGTAATACAATGTGTGAACAAGAATAAAAGATGTAATCAAGTGAATAATTATCAAGAATCAAGCAGGCATACCAAGTAAATTCAGCGGTAGTATTCAGTGATAATTTCAATGATAGTATTCAGTAACAGTTAAGGCCTCGTTCACACGGGCGAGATTTCCGTGCGGGTGCAATGCATAAGGTGAATGAATTTCACCCGCACTGAATCTGGACCCATTCACATGAGCGGTGATTTTGGCGCATCACTTGTGCGTTGCCTGAAAATCGCAGCGTGCTCTATATTGTGCGTCTTTCACACAACGCAGGCCCCATAGAAGTGAATGGGGCTGCGTGAAAATCGCAAGCATTCGCAAGCAAGTGCAGATGTGGTGTGATTTTCACGCATGGTTGCTAGGTGACGATCGGGATGGGGACCCGATCTTTAGTATTTTCCCTTATAACATTGTTATAAGGAAAATAATAGCATTCTCAATACAGAATGCTTAGTAAAATGTGGATTGAGGGGTTAAAAAAAAAAAAAATTAACTCACCTCCTTCTTTTGATCGCATAGTTGCCGATCTCTTCTTACTTTTTTAATCATGAGCTGCCGGCTAAAGGACCTGTGGTGACGTCACATCACATGGTCCAATCACATGGTCCATCACTGTGGTGATGGACCATGTGATTGGACCATGTGATGAGCTCAGTGATGTCACCACAGGTCCTGAAGAAAGAGCAGAGACTGGCAGCTATTTAGGAGGTGAGTACATTGTATTTTTTTTTTAACCCTCAATTGACCTTCTACTAAGCATTCTGTATTAAAGAATGATATTATTTTCACTTATAACCATGTTATACGGGAAAATAATAAAATCTACAGAACACCTAACCCAAACCTGAACCTTATTGAAGAAGTTCGGGTCTGGGTACCACATTCAGTTTTTTCTCATGCGTGTGCAAGACGCATTGCACCCGCGCGGAAAAGACTGAACCACGCAACGCAATCGCAGTCAAAACTGACTGAAATTGTGTGCTCACTCGCACGATTTCCCCGCCACGCACCCGCATCCTATCCGGCCCCAATCCGTAACACCTGTGTGAAAGAGGCCTTGGTCTAGTGTTTGTCCATACTTGGCACAACAGACATAAATCTTGATATCTATTGACTTTGGTGAACAGTCTTAAAGTGGAGAAACCACACTAATGAACCCTTCCATACACAAACTGCCTGTAGTGGTGCACTGTGGTCACCTCTGCAGCCAATCAAGTTTCTGTGTCGAAATGTCTTCGCTGTAGAGTGGAGGGGACCTGAGAAGATAAGTATTACTTAGTTTGCGTAGTCATACCTTTTTAAGGCTACTTTCAATACCAGCATTTTTGCTGGATCCGTCATGGATCAGCAAAAATGTTTTCTGTCACAATAATACAACCGTCTGCATCCGTTATGAATGGATCTGGTTCTATTATCTTTAACATAGCCAAGACGGATCCGTCATGAACTCTATTGAAAGTCAACAGGGGACAGATCCGTGTCCTGTTGTGTCAGATTGCGTCCGAGAAAATGGATCCGTCCCTTCTGACTTACATTGTGAGTCATGACGGATCCGTCTTGCTCCGCACCACGTTGCGGACAGAAAAACGCTGCTTGCAGCACTATTCTGTCCGCGATGGGGATGCAACCAAACGGAAAGGAATGCATTCTGGGGCATTCCGTTTCGTTCTGTTCAGTTTTGTCCCCATTGACAATGAATGGGGACAAAACAGAAGCGTTTTCCCCCACTATTGAGATCCTGTGATGAATCTTAATAGAAATGGAAAGCACAGATGTGAAAGTAGCCTAAGCTTTTGAAACAAATATTTTAAGGCCCCTTTCACACGGGCGAGTATTCCGCGCGGGTGCGATGCGTGAGTTGAACGCATTGCACCCGCACTGAATCCTGACCCATTCATTTCTATGGGGCTGTTCACATGAGCGGTGATTTTCACGCATCACTTATGCGTTGCGTGAAAATCGCAGCATGCTCCTCTTTGTGCGTTGCGGTGCGATAATCCACGCAACGCAGGCCCCATAGAAGTGAATGGGGGTGCGTGAAAATCGCAAGCATCCGCAAGCAAGTGCGGATGCGGTGCGATTTTCACGCATGGGTTCTAGGTGACAGTCTATTCACTGTATTATTTTCTCTTATAACATGGTTATAAGGGAAAATAATAGCATTCTGACTACAGAATACATAGTATAATAGTGCTGGAAGGGTTAAAAAAATAAAAAAGTTAACTCACCTTATCCTCTTGTTCACGTAGTTCGTTCCCGGTCTGTAGTTTGCTAGCTGTGGGCTTGGGCTAAAGGACCTTTGATGACATCAGATCACATGCTCCATCACCATGGTGATGGACCATGTGATTGGAGCATGTGATCTGACGTCATCAAAGGTCCTTTAGCCCAAGCCCACAGCTAGCAAACTACAGACCGGGAACGAACTACGCGAACAAGAGGATAAGGTGAGTTAACTTTTTTATTTTTTTTAACCCTTCCAGCACTATTATACTATGTATTCTGTAGTCAGAATGTTATTATTTTCCCTTATAACCATGTTATAAGGGAAAATAATACAATCTTCAGAACATCAATCCCAAGCCCGAACTTCTGTGAAGAAGTTCGGGTTTGGGTACCAAACATGCGTGATTTTTCTCACGCGAGTGCAACGCATGACAATGTTTTGCACTCGCGCGGGAAAATCGCGCATTTTCCCGCAACGCATCCGGCTCTTATCCGGGCAAAAAAACTGACGCCCGTGTGAAAGAGGCCTTAGAGTCTGGACAACCCCTTAAAGGGGTTCTCCAGATGTGCAAATTTTTATTTTTTAGCAAGTGCCCGCAGCCTGCCTCTGTAAACAGAAGATTCATACTTACCTGCTGCCCACCGCTTCAGTCCTCAGCTTTTCTTCTTTTGGCTTTGCATGGGCATGGTCAAACGCTCCTCTGCAGCCAATGACTGGCTTTAGCGGTGACATGAACAGAAGCGGCACATCACTGCTGAAGCCAGTTTTTGGATGCAGCAAATCATCTATCCATGCCCATGCAGTGGTAAAAGAAAACATGCCGGGGGCTAAAACATCGCAGAGCACTGAAGTGACTTGAAGCAGATAAGTATAAAGGCTGCAGGCGAAAAAATCCGTAATCCTGGAGAACCCCTTTAACCCCCAGAATAACGTAACTATATGTCATTTGCGTGTAAGGGATGTGTGGAGTGGGTTCACCATCTGAGCTCACCCCTTACATGGTGGGTTCCAGCATTGCAGTACAGGTGACACCCACTAGCAATGACTGGGGTTGAAGATCACTCTGATCCTGATCATTTAACCCCTCAGATACAACATTTAATAGGAACTGGGGCATCTGAGCGGTTAAGGCGAGTTCACATCACCATTATTTTTCCATTCTTCTGATCCGTCAGATGTACAGAAAAAAACAAACAGGATCCTCTAAAAAACAAAACAAATTCTGTCATCAATTATGCACATTTGGCATCTGTTTCAGCCATTTTTTCTGAGATCCATTGCAGGACTTTTTTTCTGTTTAAAAAAATGGATATCAGATGGAAATGGATCAAACACGTTCCAAATATGCACAGGATTCATTGTTTTACAGGATCCTATTTTTTTTCCTGTTTTTCTGACGGTTCAGAAGAATGGAAAAATAATGGTTATGTGAACTCTCCCTTAGGGCTGTTTCACACGAGCGGATGCCGTGCGTGGCATCCGCTCCGTGAATGACAGCCAAGACCCGATGCGGACTGCAGAGACACAGAGCAGTAACATGACTGATAATGCTCCGTGCCTCTCTGATCTTTTTACTACAAAATCACAATGACAACTTTATCTCACTGTGATTTCGTAGTAAAGAGATCACAGAGAGACACGGAGCATTATCAGTCATGTTACTGCTCCGTGCTTCTTCTGTCCGCAGCGGGTCTTGGCTGTCATTCACGCAGCGGATGTCACGCACGGCATCCGCTCGTGTGAAACAGCCCTTAGGCAGAAGGTGGAGGCTGCAATTGGCTACAGTGGCAGCCTGGGACCTTGTGAAGGCTCCTAAGTCTGCCATAGGAACCCGCTACCAGCAGCTGTATATTTCCTTCTAAAATGTGCTAAATATCATTTATTGCCTATTGATAAATGTGCCATAAACTACTACTCTTTCATACTTGTTTAGTTTGTGGTCCTGCCTTACTATTTCCTTTTTAATATTTGCCACAGGACAAAAATAGCTCAAGATATTGAAAGAATGATTCATTCCAATGACATAATAGACCGAGTTATATATGACCTTGATAGTCCCAAGTAAGTTGCTGTATTACATTGTAATCTTGACTCCACACAATGATGTGCATTTAAATTGGATATTGTTAGTAGCATCTTGAGCAATCTAGAAATTAAAGGGGTTATCTGTCCCCTGAAATGCCCCCCCCCCCCCATATGCCCGGGCCCCTCACACACAATGTACTTACCTCGCTCACCGGCACCCTCGTAGCTTCTGAAGCCTGCATGGCTGCCATTGCACCTCCCCGGAGGCAGCCAATAGCGGTAACAGGGATGAGCCTCCCTAGCATTGCTGGTGACGCTAGGGAAGCTGTCCCCGTCACCACCTGCTATTGGCTGCCACCCCCCTGACGCGGAGATGCAGTGGTGGCCATGCAGGCTTCAGAAGCGGCGCGGGTGCCGGTGAGCGAGGTAAATACATTGTGTGTTAGGGGCCCGGGCATATGGGGGCGACAATTCGGGGGTCGGATAAGCCCTTTGACAAATTAATCAAAATGGTCACTAAAAATGATAATAACTGACTAAGGCCTCATGTACACGACCGTTGTTCTGGTCCAGATGCGGACCCATTCACTTTAATAGGGCTGTCCGCATCCGTTGCTCCGTTCCGTGGCCCCGCAAAAAAAATATAACATGTCCTATTCTTGTCCGTTTTGCGGACAAAAATAGACATTTCTACAATGTGCCGCCTGTTCCATTCCGTAAATTGCAAAAAGGCACGCAGACGGCTTCCGTGTTTTGCGGATCCGCAATTTGCGGACCGCAAAAAAACGGACTGGTCATGTGCATGAGGCCTAAAGCTTAGGTTAACATCTATGATGGAGGTTCAGTTAGGAGCCTCAGTTATAGAACAAAATATTGCAGCATACTGTGATATTTTGTTCAGCAGAATGACCGATACCTTAATGGAAACTCAACAGACCCCATTATAGTTGGTGGGGTGCCCCCGATCACAGTTGGTGCCCATCATATCACAGATCTAGCATTTCCATGTTTTTTGTCACTAGACCAGAATAGAGAAACGGAAAACTGCCCGAAATGTGAATCTAGCCCGGCTGAACAGCTGTACTAGAAGGCAGCGGCTCGGTCTTCTCTCTGCTTTACCTAGGCCATTGATGTCACATTCATCATTCATATGGCCTAGGAGCAGCAAATGAATGGGGCTGAGCTGCGATACAATGTACGGTGCAGTGCTTGGTGAGCACGGAGAGGACCGCGGAGTGCCATTGCCTTCTCAAACAGCTGATTGGCGGGGGTCCCAGGTGTCGGACCCCCACTGATCACATACTGGTGACCTATCCTGAGGTCATCAGTAAAAAAAAAAAAAATATCAGAAAACCTTTTTAATTTAAAAGCATGACAAAGCATACTCCACCTGCACTTGTGTATTCTCCTGCATACTGTGCTAGTATAAATGTATAATTAGTATCTGGCATTTTAGAAGTTTTCCCCCCAACCATCTGTCTGCGCTTGTGGGCAGAGACTAGCTGCTTTCATGTCTGAACGGGGATACTGCTTTCTGTAGCACACCCTCAGCAGCAGCAACAGTAATGGAGGACACATTATACAACAGGACTAAGCAGTTTATATGGAAATCCCGCAAATCACTAATCGCTTGTTTTATGGCATTTACTAGTTTGTGTTGCTGACTGAAGCTCTCCATGGTCTAATCTGTGAATTCCATTCATACTTTGAGTATCATACTACAGTAATGTCTCATTAAATATGGCTATTACAGGCCAGTTTTTGCAGCATACTTTGAAGACTTGTGCTGGTGCTTAGGAAACTGGCCTAGTTGCCTATATCAACCAATCAGATTCCACCTTTTGTTTTCCAAAAGAGGCTGTGAAAAATGAAACATGGAATCTAACTGGTTGCTATGAGCAACTAAGCCCATTGATAAATGTCCCTGTGCTCTACTGGGCTATCTCCGACACTGCTATAGAAATGAATGGAGCGGTGGCACACATTTCTGACCAGCCGCTCTATGCTTTTTAGGGGGCTCCATGGGGTATGGGGCCCTGTTCTAGTCATCAGTTGGGGTCCCAGCGGTAGGACCCACGCCGATCTAATAGTTCAGGGAATACATTTCTCTAACCGTAATACCACTTTAAATAGGTTGTGCAAGAATGGGGGGGGGGGGGGGGTGTTGGCAAACCCCCTCTCCTCCTCCTCCTCCACTTTGCCGAACCTGTAAAGGAAAGCTTACTTACCTGCTTCCCGACACTGACTACCATCTGCTTCTCCTCCTGGCCTGTGATGCTACGTTGGTCTCCCTCACTGTAAACATCCAGTTTGACCACCGCAGCCAATCACTGGCCATGGCCGTGACTGGCTCCCCATATGTCATGGCAAATTGTCACATGATGCAAGGGGATCCAGTCTCCACTGCAGCCAGTGATTGGCTGCAGATGATGTCAGACTGTATGTTTACAGCGAAGGAGACCAGCGGAGCATCACAGGTTGAGAGGAGAAGAAGCGGGAAGCCGGTGACAGGGAGCAAGTAAGTAAGCTTCCCTTTACAGGTCAGGCAAGTGGGGAGGTTTGCCACCCCCACCGCCCTATTCTTGCACAAACCTAAGCATAGGCTTTACTTTATGAAGAGGTCTCGTTGCAGTTTTACAAATAGAATAGTCATTTGGGTAGAAATTTACATTGACAGATTATAGTGTTCACCTAATTCTTGATTTTTCTGGTTGAGGATAGATGTTACAGACATTGTTTGCACACTTCACATTCGTCTCCTAGGGAATAAAGTAGCTTGCAGGAAAGGATATTCAGGACTACTGAGGATTAACATCTTTTTACTTCTTCTTAATGCAATTCAGCTGTTCCATACCGGATGAGAGTGAAGTTCTCAAGTTCAATTCTAAGTTTGAATCTGGAAACCTGCGGAAGGTTGTTCAGATAAGAAAGTAAGACCTCTTCTTGATTCTCCCGCTTCAGTAATCATGTTTAAAAGGACAAAAACTGCACCTGTGATTTATTTTACAGACATGAATATGATCTCATCTTGAACTCTGATATAAATAGCAATCATTACCATCAGTGGTTTTACTTTGAAGTGAGTGGAATGAAGACCGGTACTGCTTATCGCTTTAACATCATCAATTGTGAAAAGTCCAACAGTCAGTTCAATTATGGTAAGGCCCAGAGTGAAAATCATTTTGGACTGGTGTAGAGTGTTCTGAGTACATGACTATTAAAAAGTATGGTCTCCCAGAGTGTGTTACATCTGACCCTTGCTTTGGAGTCCTATGTGTAGATAGAGGGATGGCCATACAAGTCTTTCCATACAGTTCAATAACGGGAAGTAGGGTATTTGGAATACAAGTGGTCAGCACTTTCAGAGGGGAATGTTAGCTAATGCAGCACACCTTTAAGACTCTTTTACATGTTATTTGTGTGTAAAAAGTGTGGACCTCAAAAAAAGGTTTTTCTCTTCATAAGCATTTATGTCATATTGATTAGATATAGATTAGTCTTTATCAGAGGATATCTGCCCACTAGACACCTCCAGTGCCTAGAACAATATTTCCTTGGCATATTTAGCTCATCTGCCATTTTAATCAACAGGGTTATATTGCAATGTTAACATTGTTGGGTTTAGTGTGCTTTATTTTTTGTTTTATGTAAAAAATTTGATGAAGGAACCATCGCCACCTTGTTGTAGGTGTAACTGATGAGATTCTTACTGATGAGACAATACTAGTATATCTAATCTGTATCATTTTTCTTTTGGGAATTTAGTAAGGCATACTATATGGAAAAAAGTATTGAGACCCCTACATATTACACCTACAGGAGCTTTTATGAAATCCCATTGTAAATCCATAAGCATTATTCCACTGGTCTAAGAACAGTTTCTACAGGATTTAGGAGGGTGTCTGGGAATTTTTGTCAATTCATCCACACGATCATTTGTAAGGTCAGAAACTGATGTTGAAAGAGAGGGCCTGACTCACGAACTCTGTTCTAGTTCATCGCAAAGGTGTTCATTGGGGTTCAGGTCAGGACTCTGCGCAGGCTATTCATGTTCTTTCACACCAAACTCCACACCAGACTGTTCCCACAATACTAAAAGCATACAAAACTCGCTACGGTACGGTACGCTGAAGCATTAAGATTTCCCTTCACTGAAACTAAGGGGCCTAGGCCATCCCCTCGAAAACAACCCCATAACATTATCCTCCACCACTAGACTTCAGTTGGCACAATGCGGTCAGGCAGGTAACTTTCTCCTTGCATTCGCCAAACCCAGACTCTTCGATCAGACTGTCAAACATTGAATTGTGATTCATCACTCCACAAAACACGTTTCTCTGAAACTTTACATGGTCGGCCACTCAGTTGCTGTGGTTCCTAAACGCTTCCACTTTGCAATAATACTACTCGCTGTTGATCATGGAACATCTAAGAGGGAAGAAATTTCACAAATTGACTTATTGCAATTGTGGCATCATATTACGGTACCACGCTTAAATTCAGTGAGCTTTTTAGAATGACCCATTCTTTCACAAATGTTCGTAAAGGCGGATTGCATTCCTTGGGGCATGATTTTATATACCTGTGGCAAGGAGACTGAATTCAGTGATTAAGGGGTGTGTTCCAATCAGTGGCGTACATGGAGAAGTTAGGGCCCCATAGCAAGGATCAAACCAGTCCCTCCACACAGAACATAAGGGTTTCTAAACCAACTTTCCAGGACATCACCACATGGAGGATGTCTCCCCGCCCACTTTTGGGACAGAAACAAAGAGAGGTTAAAGGCTCCCCCCCCCCCACACACACACCCACCAGTGTTTTTTTTTCTTGTCCCAATAATGGACGGGGACAGAGAGGGGTCACTGAACCCGAAGAGTGGCAGGGGTTGGATCGGGGGGCATGTTCCTCTCCTTCCCTCCCGGTAAGGTGCCATGCTAAAACCCTCTAAGCCGGGGGTCCCTTAGCTGTTTCCCCAGCCCCTCCGGTACCTGATGGCCAAGTGGCTGTAGAAAGATCAGAGTTCCAAGTAGGTCACAGGCTGGGGAGTTGGTTGCTGTAACCCCGGGGGGCTCTGGGCACCAGGCTTCCTCCTCCTCATCGACGGATGCCGGGACGGCATGGAAGATGTGGTACGCACGAGATGCAGGGCGTCTGACGTAATTTCCGGGGCCACGGAAGGGCAGCTAGAAACAAGATGGTGGCGCCCATAGTGGCTTCAGCGATATAACCTCAGCCGGTATGGAGGATTGCGGCGTCCATTAGCGTCCAGCATGGCAGGGGACGCTGGAGGCCTGGCTTTCCGGCCCGCTTCCGGCCTCCTGTTCCATCTGGTTGACTCTCCCAGGATGAGTCCCGGAAGGAAGAGGAGGGGCATTGCGGCAATAGGAGGGTTAAGTGCCAGTGGTATTTAAACCTCAGGGGAGCTAGCATCATGGTCCTTACATTATGGATACCTCCGCTATCCGCAGGGAGCAATCCCCAGAGCCTCCTGTGCAGGGACATGTAAGTAAATATCTTATCCGGTCCCTTTCTTTATCTCTTTGGGTATCTACTCTACTCTACTCTAAAAGACTGTCCGTCATATCTTCCTAGGGGGGGTGGGGGGGAAGCTACCTATAAGGTGGAACCTATAAAGAAGCCTAAAAGATGTGCTACATGCAATAAGAGGCTTCAAGATACTTACACTAAACAACTATGCAGTGATTGTATCAGTAAAATCGTAAAGAAGAAACAGCTGTCACTATTGACAAACCTCAGATCGATTATTAGAAGAAGTGAAAGCGTCTGTTTAATCATTTATGCCCTCTCTGGCGGTTAGTTGCGCCCCTAGGGCCAAAAGACCAGGAGGAGACTTAGAATTCCGATATACTCAGTCCGATGAAGGGGAAGAGGAAGGAGACAAGTTTATGCCTTCCACATCCTATGATGAGCAGCGGAAATACTGCTTCTCTTCAGAACATATGGACTCTCTGCTATTGGCCATTAGAGAAACTATGGACATAGAAGAAGAACAACAACAAAAAAGATCAGTGCAGGATGCAATGTTTGTAGGCTTGGGGTAGATAGAAGCCTTATCTCAAAAATGGGATATGAAGCTGGCATACGCGTTCCTTCAGTTTCCCCTAATACTGGCAGTCCTTAGGAAAATCAGGACGGAGGCAACAAAAGTAATTTTAGTAGCCCCATTCTGGCCAAAACAATCATGGTTTACAGTCCTAATATCCATGGCTACAGAAGATCCGATAACTCTCCCTCTTAGACCAGACCTTCTTTCTCAAGGCCCGATCTGGAATCTGGAAATAAACAGACTAAGGCCTCGTTCACACTTCAGTGTTTGGTCAGTGATTTGTGAGCCAAAACCAGAAGTGGAGCCTCCACAGACATGAGGTAGAAGGGAAAGATCTGCTTCTGTTCTGTGTTTAGAGTTGCACCTGGTTTTGGCTCACAAATCACTGATGGAAATCACTGACTAAACACTGAAGTGTGAACAAGGCCTAAGATTGACAGCATGGATCCTGAAAGGGACTTGTTAAGATTACAGGGATTATCACACAAGGTTATATCAACTTTTGGAGCCATAAACTGGTAACCTCTGCTATCTACAACAAAATATGTAAAAAAAAAAATTACTCCTGGGTGGTATAAAAAAATTGAAATCCTCTGCTCCCGAAGTTGGCAGAAATATTGGATTTTTTACAGGAAGGGTTTGATAAGGGTCCTAAACCCAGCATCCTGAAGGTTCAGATAGCAGCCTTAAGCTGGTTCCTAGATTATTCCTTGGCAGAGAATAGATGGGTAAGCATTATAAAAGCAACAACAAGAATTAGACCAACTCCGAAATCAACTGTTCCTCCTTGGGATTTACTGTATCGACAGTTCTCAATGGCTTAATTAAAGAACCCTTTGAACCAATACAGAATTGCTCTTTAAAACATCTCTCTCTGAAGACTGTTTTTTCTAGTGGCAATGACATCGGTCCGAAGATTAGGTGAGATACAAGCCTTAACCAACCGGGAACCTTACCTTCAGATTCTAGATGACAGGGTCATTCTAAAGCTGGATCCTACCTTTTTACCGAAAGTAGTCTCTACGTTTCATCTAAATCAGGAAATAGTATTACCTTCCTTCTGTGCAGATCCAAAAAATGACATGGAAAAGAGCTTCCACATGCTAGATGTCAGACGGACTCTTCTGGAATATTTGGAGGTTACTAGCAGATTTAGGAAGGATACAAATCTGTTCATAAAGTTTGCTGGCCGAAATAAAGGCAGGAAAACTTCCAATATACAACATTGGCCAGATGGGTAAATAGGGCAATTATAGAATCCTGTCTGCAGGGACTGGCTTGTCCACAAAATATTAGAGCCATTCTACCAGAGCGGTGGCGGCATCTTGGGCAGAACATGCGTAAGCTTCAATCGATCAGATTTGCAAAGCAGCAACGTGGTCTAGTTCGCATACATTTTGTAAACACTAGATTAGACATTGCAGGAAACCATGACCAGAGGTTCGGACGTAAGGTCCTCCAGGCCGTGGTCCCTCCCTAATGAGTGTACTAATCTGCTATTGCTCCATGTGGTGCTGTCATGGAGGACGTCCTGGAAAGTAGGAATTAGACCTACCGGTAATTGTATTTCCAGGAGTCCGACATAACAGCACCCGGATTTCCCTTCCTTATCTTCCTTAAGTTATGATTAATGTGATATGTTGAATAATTGATTCAAAAATAATTTAAGTTTAACATCCATCATTGGGTGAAAAATAGATTTATGTGGTGTGTAGTAAAAGAAAAATAATATTGCATGTTTTTGTTTTATACAAAAGGTATGCAGCCCCTTATGTATTCCGTACAGGAGGCTTTGGCTTCCCGGCCGTGGTGGATCCGTGTTGGAACAGATATATGTTATTATAAGTAAGTGAGTCCTTTTTACTTTGATATTTATCCCAGTCCTCATCTGCTTCTATAAGTATTTTAAGTGTATAAATATGCAATGGTGCTTAAAAGTTTATGAACCCTTCAAAATTTTCTATATTTCTCCATAAAGTCCTAAAAGTAGATACAAATTACCAAATCAAACAAATTTTGTAAAAAATATTAGACTTGGTCATTTATTTATTGAGGAAAATGATCCAGTATCACATGTCTTAGAGTGGCAAAATTATGTGAGCCTTTATGACTGCAACTAAATGCTTACGGTAAAGTCCTGTGTATCGGCTTTGAGGAATTTTATAAAACGTATTATTATTTTTTTTACTTTAAAAGGCGAGTACATACTAAAGATATTACAAAGGGATACTGATAAGATTTTATTTGCATCAGTAAATGAACTGGTGAGCGTAAAGTAGCACCAAAAAGAGAAACCGTTATTCCTGGGTCCATAAGCATGATAAAACATACAGTATTATAGGAGGTAGAAGAGGTCACAAATATAAGCATAAGAATTTTTTCAATTCCTCCAATATAATATAAATACAGACCATTCTCTATCCCCCTCTTCCCTTCTCATATCCTGAAAATATGATTGGTTACTGCACACGCTGGATTGACCAATAAAGGAAAACGATTTTCCCAAGAAATATTTTTATACAGATAGGGTATGCAGCCTACATGCAATTAGGTATTTCATAATACAATTATGATTAATAGTATGTAATATTTATGAGAAAGAAGGATTAGAAACAGTTTTCCAGTTGTTAGCCAGCTTATTCCTAGTAGTTGTCAAGATGTGGAAACTATTGTGAGATCTCCAGTGGGTAATGATTCAAGTGTAAGGGAGAGTAATACCACCTTCAGTCCCCATGGTAGATAGTAGTTTGTAAATAGTGTCCCACAATGATTTAAGTGAGTATCAAGTCCACCGTATATGCATTAGGGATCCTATTTGGTTCTTATATCTCTAGCATATGGGAGAAGTTGTCTTGAAAATGTGTGAAATACCATAAGGGTTATAATACCAACATTGCAGTCGTTTCCTAGATGCAAGGGAGGGTAAAAGGTGAAACTGATCATCCGTAAAGGAAAGGGCAAGGTCTTGCCCCCATTGGGGGCTTAAAGCATGTGGAGACTTTTTTTTTTTAAATTACAAACCTATAACTCATATGGCGAACTATCGCATGGATCCCAGTGAGGAAGAGATGAAAGAAAGTGCCGCTGTTACAGATATTTGTAAAAAAAAAAAATCTCTACGGGAACATTGTGAGTGGCAGCAATGTTAAAAGAAATGTAGGGTAGAATTTTGCATAAGGTCACCAGGACAGTTACATTGTTGTGAAACTAGTTGGTATAATCTTTGTTGGGTAAACTCTCATTAAAAACAGATAAAGGCATATGGGGGAATCAGAAAGGAGTTATAATTGCCTCCATGCCCAAATTCTTGCCTCTGTAGCTGAAGAGCAAGAAGACCTAAACAAAGAAACAGTACCATTAGACCATTTATAAGGAAAGTAGTTTTGAAATTGTGATTGGACATCAGAGAGTAACCCTGTATTAACCCCTTAGTGACCACCCATACAGAGGTCACTAAAGGGCCTTAGGGGACCCGTGTAGTGGGGAGCGGGGGCCCAGCTCTTACATGAGAGCCGTGCTACTGCTCTAGCAGCCCGGACCGGCAGGAGTGCTGATCCGGGTTGTTCAACACTTTACTTGCTGCAGGCAATGGTGCCTGCCACATGCAAAGCAGTGCCGATGTAGCAGGCTGTGACTCTCTGGGGCAGCCTGCTGGTCAATGTCAGTATAGTACTGACATTAAAATCCAGTGCACTGTAGGTATAGTGCATTTTATTTTAAAATTAAATGTCTGTTATAGTCCCCTTGTGGGACTTTTAAGTGGTTAACAAAAAAAATATATATATTAAATTAAAAAAAATTCTAATTAAAAAAGTTTTTTTATTGAAAATACTCTTTTAAATGAAAAAAAAAAGCAAATAAAATCTCCCCCATATGTTTGGTATCGCCGTGTCCGTAATGACCCGCACTACATAAATATCATGTAAATTATCCCCTATGGTGATCATCTGCCAAGTTATAAAAGGAGGCATAATTAAAGCCTAAGGTATTAGATATGCCAGAAGGGTCAAAGTATCATAACTAAAGGAGATGTGAGCCCATGACGATGTAAACTTAAGGAGGTTGTCCCACGAAAAATATTCTACAGTTTTCAAACCAGCACCTGGATCTGAATACTTTTGTAACTGAATGTAATAAAAAAAATTTGTATAGCCACTGAGTTATTCAATTAAATATAGCTGTATAGCACCGCCTGCTGTTTGTTATTTTTATTTCTTTTTCACGCTCATGCAGAAGGCCGCACGTGCTCAGTTTGATCCTTCAGCTGCCTCTTGAGCTGCGATAGGGAGAGAGCTCCAACAGAAAGGACACTCCTTCTGAGCTGCACCAGAAAAGACACTCCACTTGACAATCTATTACAAGTATATGGGGATTCGACCTGCTGACCGCGCACCTGGACCTTAAAGGAAGCACTGTGCCGTCCATTTGTTCTTAATCAATACTCCACTTGACCTGTCAGCTTGATATAAATCTAGCAGAGCAATGAATGGGAAGATTTGTAGATCTATGTGAGGTACAGGGCTGGTTCTAGCTTTGTTAGAAAGAGATTGGCATGTACTATATGATCTCTGATTTTCATTTTTTACATTAATCATGGGATAACCCCTTTAAGTTGTCTGGCCAGAAAAGAGCCTTTTGTTTGTTACCATACCAGTAGTAATTGAATTCCAACCATCAAAGAGCTAAGTTGACACTAACCAAGAGCACCAGGCATGCCTGGAGGATTCCTCCATCTATAAGGGAATAAGAATCGGGGTTCGGGAACTGGAAATAGCATTATTTGCCGATGACATGCTGCCATTTATGAGTGAACCCAATGTTCATCTGACCAAGGTTCTCAAGGCCATAGAACAATTTGGAAACTATAAGGTTATCGAAGATAGGTTGTCCCAACCCATCCTCCTTCTGGAGGGGATTGGAGGAGACTTTTTTCCCAAGCCGTCCCTGACTTACTTGGGTATTAAAATTAGGGGGTCTTGAGATAGCTTGTATACCCTGAATTATTCACCTATTTTTGCACAACTTCATGGGGACTTGACCAGGTGGTGGTGTCTTCCCTTATCTTTTTCTTTTTTGGGCAGATGTCATTTGGTCAAACTTATTGCCTTCCCTAAGCTTTTATATCCTTTGCAGACCCTACCTTTATTATTTAAGTATAAGGACACAAAGAATGTGTAACAAAATTCATATGGGCAGGTGGAAAACAGAGAATAGCTTTGGAAAAACAAATGCTTTGCAGGCCAGAGGGAGGGATATATATGCCGAATATCCGTGGTTATAATATAATCTGCCTATTCTGCCATGCTATTGATTACATTCTCCTTCTATTCAGCTCTTTCAATAGAATAGGAGTTAGCTGACCTTCACACCTTGTTACATACTTGTTACTTCCAACTGTGAAATGCTTCACTGTGTTGAAGTGTACTATAGTCTGCTATCAAAACATATGCCATTTTGGAGACATACAGAGTTTCATGTGGGAGGGTCTGACAAATTTTTAAGGGAGTGGGAGAAAAAAGGGATACATATCCCACTGCAGATGAAATGTCCAGATAAGAGACGCTGGTGTCGTTTCCAGGAACTCTCCAAGCGGTATGGAGTAACTAGCAGACACTTTTTGCAATTTTAACAATTACAGTCTTTCTGTAAATCATGCTTAGACAACCCCGAACATGAAGCACATTGAAATACATTTGATGCAATGGTGGCTCCAAGAACCCCTGGACACACCATTTCCTCCCTTATCAGAGTGAAACCACTTCTTGTCAATTTACCCAAAAAGTTCTTAAAAAATTGGAACAAATACTACAAAGTCAAGACATTTATGAAAGGATATTAGAGGGCTAGGAAAGGGTGAAGAAAAGTGTGATTGGAGAGTGATGGAGGGAAACACGTTTTAAATTGAATCATAGGGTGGTTTATTGTTTTAATTTACCTCCATCTCCAACCAACCCAGATACACTCACTGCCTGTCCGAGATGTAACACCCCCTTTACAGATCTGTGTCATGGCATTTGACAATGCCCACAGATTGATATCTACTGGGATATGGTCATACAATATAGATCTTTCCTCTGGAACGTTTCTCTACCTAAAGATCCATTTATTTTGCTCTTTCACTCAATAAAGATCGAAAATTTACAAAACCCTGGAATTAGGGCTGTTCCCTTATTGCTTCATGCAATACTTTTGAGCGCCCTGCGGCTTCTGTTTATCCATTGGCTGGACCCTCTTCCCATCTGTTAAGGAACTGGTTGACCACTTATATAAGCTGATGATCTTGGAAAAAAATGAGGTTGAGAGTCACAAAGAATCCCACTCTAATAAATTCTTTGATCGGTGGAAGCCGTTTATAGTTCGACAGTTTTCAAGGGAAGAGATTCGTGTGCGACAGAGAACTTGAAGGAAACTCTTGGATAGTTGGCGGTGGGGAGGACAACAGGGAATATACCTGGGCCTCTCAGGTCTAAGTCTCGGTTTGCTTCCGAGAAGTTTGGGAGTGGTATATTGGTGTTACTTAAAGGGGTTCTGCACTTTCATTTAACTGATGATCTATCCTCTGGATAGATCATCAGCTTCTGATCGGCGTGGGTCCGACAGCCGGGACCCCCGCCGTTCAGCTGCTTGAGAAGGCAGCGGCGCTCAAGCAGCGCCGCGGCCTTCTCACTGTTTACCGCCGGCCCACTGACGTCACAACTATTAACTAGCGTGGTCGCGGCTAACCTCAGTTTAAGTGAACAGAGCTTAGCCGTGCCCACGCTAGTTGATACTTTTCGTGACGTCAGTGGGCCGGCGGCCCGGCTGTAAACAGTGAGAAGGCCACGGCGCTGCTGGAGCGCCGCTGCCTTCTCAAACAGCTGATCGGCGGGGGTCCCGGGTGTCGAACCCCCACCGATCAGAAGCTGATGATCTATCCAGAGGATAGATCATCAGTTAACTGAAAGTGCAGAACCCCTTTAAGGATATTGCTGCAAGGCACTTCAACAACTTCTCAGTTGTGTGTTTTTCTGGCCCCTGGATGATGAATGACACATTATTTCATATAATGTTATATTTTATGATTGTTCCGCTCTCAAAACACTGACTATGTGTGGTTCTAAACGGACAGCTAAACACTTGTCCAAGACTCCAGTAAACAGAAGCCCACTGCTTGTGTTGTCTACCAAAGGAATTCAACTTTATTCTATTTTATTTTTTTGTGAAACTGAAATACAATACAATAACAACATATCAGTATACATAGAATAAACTAGTATAGCATAACTAACAGAAAAGGCGCTTACAGGTGATGATGTCTCAAGCCCCTTGGGAGAGAAGCAGACAGGCTGCATCCATAGAGAATAGCAATCTAAAATGGCTGAAGACACTTCCTAGACCAATGGTCACTTCCTGCCTAAGTGATTTTCATAACCTGGTTAAAGCTGCCATTCACTTTTGCCACTAGATGGCAGTGATAAACTACATAGCCTATATAGATAACTATAACTTATTAGCCTGTAAAGGCAGCACACTCCCTGCCTGATATAATACATTATATCACTACCTATACATATCTACTGTACAGGGAAAAGACACTAATAAGAAAATACATTCCCGACTAGAACTGATAACATAAACTATAACATGAGTCCACAATATTGAGTCTCTTCACTGTGGTACTTCAAGCTGGTAGCCCACATGAAGAAATAGCTTTGTCCATAAACCCATCTTCGGATTGGAGAAGCCGCACTAGGCCAAACTAACTCCAATGCCAATTGTAATCCACAGGATGGAATTTAACTCATGGCGAATATCACGTCTGAAAGCTATCAGTGACAAGCTCTATGTTATGTATTGTGCCAGAAACATAATAGAAATACCTATTCAATGGAGAACAATGACATCTGAAACTGGTCTGGTATACACTTTAGCAGTCCCTTGTTTTGTCACTTTGACTTCAACCTTTTTGACATTACCATCTTTACTTGGCAATGTATTTGTGACAATTCCCATAGGCTAGTTGTTTCTGCTTTCTTGACTATCTTTCAACAACACAACGTCTCCAACTTTGACATTGGGACTGGTCTTAGTCCATTTCCTGTGACTTAGTAAGGTAAACAGGTATTCTCTCCTCCATCTCTTCTAAAACGTAACAGCCAGGCACTGGACTTGTTTCCATTGCTTTACATGAAGTTCAGATGAAGAGTCTACCTTTTTGGTCAAGAGCTTATCAGGAGTAAAAACTGTTGGATTATCTGGATCTGTAGATAGTGGTACTAAAGGTCTCGCATTAATGATAGCCATAACTTCTGCCATGAAAGTACTTAAAGTCTCCTGAGTCAAACAAGTAGGTTTAGTTTGGAGTAACATTGCATCTAAAATGCACCTAGCTATACCTATTAATCTCTCCCAAGCACCTCACATGTGAGATGAGTGTGGAGTGTTAAAGATCCATGTGCATCCTATGTCTTGAAGATAGTCTTGAAGTTCTGCATCATTTGAGCACATATGCAGCTCCTTGCATGCTTCTACAAAGTTAGTACCTCTATTTGAGCGAATCAACTTAGCTGGACCACGAACAGAAAATAATCTTCTTAAAGCATTGATGAAACTGGATGCTGACAGGGACTTAATCAATTCTACATGCATTTCTCTTGTAGAAAGACATTTGAAAAGAACAGCCCAGCGTTTGCCGTCATCGCTACCTCCTCTAGTGCGGCGTGTTACAACTGCCCAAGGACCAAACACATCAACACCCACACTAGTAAATGGAGGCTTTGGATTGACTCCATCTTTTGGTAACTCTGCCATCTTTTGGCTTTCCAATCTCCCTCTGAGCTTACGGCACATGACACATTTGTGAATGATTGTAGACACTAGACGTTTTCCACCAAGAATCCAGAAACCTGCAGCTCTGATTGCCCCTTCTGTTATGTGGTGCCCTTGGTGAACTATTTGATTGTGATAATATCTTGCAATCAATGTGGCAATATGGTGATCATGAGGGATGATGACTGCCACACTATCAGATGAGGAGATGCAGGCTAATGATAAGCGGCCACCAGGGACTGAATTTTGTAAGACTGCTCTGTTTTGGAAGTGTCTTTAGTTGTTCAATACAGTCATATTCTTGCCTGAAATATGTGTGTTGTACAAAATAAATTATAACTGTCTCGGCTTGTGAAAGTTCTTCTAAACTGACCCTTTCATGGAATACTCCCCAGCTTCCAGGTTGATCATCATTCGTTTTCTTGGTTACCAAAAACATGCACTCTCATTCTATACTCTGTTAGTTCTTTATCTATGTCGTTATCCTTGTACCACAGGAAACGCAGGTAGTCACGATGGTCCTCTCTCATTTAATGAAACACCTTCATGTTGAGCACTGGAATCGAACACAACTCTTATTTGGTCTGGCTTGTGTGGATGGTAAATGCCAAACATTGGCAGATACCAGTGTTCTTAACCTTCATCCAGTGATGGTGCTACTTCAGCATGATTATTGTCAAGCATCCTTTTGATGAATTCTGTAAAGTCTTTTTTCACTTCAGGTTTTCTTTGCAAAGTTTTACGTAGTGTGTTCAGGCGATTCATGGCTTGCTCTCTGTTACTAGGTAAATAACACCTTGGTGTGCGAAAAGGTAAAGGGGCTACCAAATTGTTGTTTTCATCTTGGAAAGTCTCTTTATCCATGATATGGAGAAAGGCTTGATCATCTATAGACATTGCTTGTTTGTCATCATCTTTTGTTCTCTGGAACAATTAATCCCCTAAAGTGTCAGTCTTCATGCCACTACTTATGTCCCTATTGTGACTAGGAGACTAAGCATGGACTAAGAAGGGATGTGCGCCCACTCATTAGCATAGATGTCTTTAAGTGTTGACACGGTCAGGCCAAGGTGCTGCCCCAGACAAACTTCTCCTACTATAACCCACCCTAGATCAAGTCTTTGAGCATAGGGGGCATTAAAGGACCCATTTGTTGGAGTACCTTATGTACCTGTAGAATTTCTCTTCCGAGAAGTAGACTAATAGAGGCATCTGTCTGGATAGCTGGAATGAGGTGAGATATTGAATTGAGATGAGGATGATGAAGGGCCACTTCTAGTGAAGGGATCTCGGATTTATCCTCTGGTATCATATCACAGGACTCTCTTGTCAAGAGACTCAATCGTAAAGTCAGTAGCTCTTCTTGTTCTGTATACCTTATGGGAATAAGAGAAAAAGGTAAAGTTACTTTTGGTTGGGGGTTGCAAAAGCCACATGCCGTATAACCCATAAGTGATGAGATGGTTTGAGAAAGATATGGGTTTGGGGTAAATCGTTGAATTAGTAGAGTCCATATCATTTTATTAAAATCCTCTACCACTATTGAGGAGCCCACCTTGATTCTGTCCACGATCTTAAACCTTTCCAGATCCCTCTGTAGCAGTATACTGTCCTCTTCAGTGTTAATTACTTTACACAGTTTAGTGTCATCTGCAAAAATTTATATTTTACTATGCAAGCCTTCTACAAGATCATTAATAAATATATTGAAGAGGATAGGGCCCAATACTGACCCCTGAGGTACCTCACTAGTGACAGTGACCCAATCTGAGTGTGTACCGTTAATAACCTCTGTTTTCTATTACTGAGCCAGTTTCTTACCCACATACAGACATTTTCCTCCAGTCCAAGCATTCTAATTTTATGTAATTTATCTACCTGATGTAGTTTTAGGTCAAATGTATACAGAAATATAGAAAATTCTAAATGGTTCACAATTTTTCAAGCACCACTGTATGGTATGTCCAATTATGGGGAATACACAATGGATAGATATTGGGGTTTGCATGACATTCAAGTCATTACTGTATTCCATACCAAGGTCACCTATATTTCCAGCTAGTCGGCAAAGTACAGAATCCATAAACCATGTGCAGCAACAAAGCTGTACAAAGTAGACTAATATAAAGAGAAAAACAAAAAGAAACATACCAAGCCTTTTCTGATATTAACTTTTTATGTCTTTCCTGACAGAAACCATTTCTCTAGAAGTTCAATAGCTACAGGGGGTCAGAAGGGAAAGTCCTACTATACCCTGACATTCACTGTCAGTTTTCTTCACAAAGATGACGTCTGCTATTTTGCATATCACTATCCTTACACATATTCCACATTAAAGGTAAGATTATTCATTTGGATATGCAGTATTTTCAATAAAAGATTTTATAACTTGAGACAGTATTGTGCCTCTTCTGGGAATGTCATTTAACAGAAATTTAACTTTCTTGTAATTAAAGGGGTTTCCCAGGAAAATGCATTATTTTGAATGGGGCTCACATGGTTGAAATAAAAACATACTGTAAGTCATATTCACTGTGACTGAACCTCAGATGACGTTCTGACGCTGGTCAGGGCTTTGCCGTTCTTCACTCCCTGGTCCCAGGTCCAGGAATACCTGGAAAGGCCTCTACAACCAGTCATTGGCTTTAATGTTCACCTGTCTGTCACTGATTCGCTGAACTGGTGTTCCCACTGTGTCAAGCTGACACCAGTAAGTGAAGAACAGCCGGGACCGGACCAACATTGGGGGGATCAATGAGGGCGAGTGTGGTTTATTTTTTATTCTTTAAATACTTCTCTGGAAAACCAATTTAACTGTTTAGAGGCCGTGTTAAGGCATTTTGATTTGAGAGTTAGAAAACTTTGGTTGCACTAAATATTCCGAAAGTGTTTCTGGTCATTGGTTCTTTCACTGATTTAAACAACTGTATCAGCATATTTGTACAAATACAGCACAAGGGGTTAAAAGGTAAAAAAAAGATACTTGTGGAGTCTAGGGAAGTGCACTGATGGATAAATATAAAAAATAGCTCTGTTCTAGAAGAAAAGTTTCTTTGGTTCCATGTATAGATGACTACTTAGCCAATGTCTGAATCTTTAATGGGGTTTCTGAGTGTTTTATACTAATGACCTATCCTCAGGATACTGTAGGATGCCATCTTGACTCACAAGTCCGGCGATGCACAGGTAAGCCCTTACCTGTGTCTGTGCCGGGAGCCGGTCTGACATCAAATGCGGTCACCGAGAGCAGGCAGTTCCGAGAACAGCCCGATGAAGGCCCCCGGCGGCTGTTGTCGGAACTGCCTGCTCCCGGTGACTGCTTTTGATTTCAGACTGGCTCTCGGCAAAGGTAAGGGCTTACCTGTGCATCGCCGGACTTGTGAGTCAAGATGGCAGCCCGCATGTGTTCCAGCCCCCTGTAGGTCAGGGATGCCCAACCTGCGGCCCTCCAGCTGTTGCAAAACTACAATTCCCAGCATGCCTACTCAGGTTACAGCTATTAGAGCATCCTAGGAGTTGTAGTTTTGCAACAGCTAGAGGGCCGCAGGTTGAGCATCCCTGCTGTAGGTCATCAATATTTGATCTTTTGGGGTATGACTCCCAAGCTGTTCTTTGCAGCTTACCAAGTACAGCACTGACCATTTGATATTTGCTGTGCTTGGTATTGCATCTGAGGCCCATTTACGTGAATGGGAGTGAGCTACACCTGAGCCGTGTGACCGATGAACATGACGTTACTGGCCTAGGAAGAGGCCTTGATGTTTAACAGAGCGCCGTAGCTTCTTCAAAAAGCTGATCATGGAGGTACAGGTAGTCAGAGTTCCACAGATCAGATACTGATGACCTATCCCGAGGATGGAATGCTCAGAAAACTGCTATAAAGAATGTGACTTGTGTTCTAGCTGCATTTGTTTGACTAAAATACAGTGAGACAAAAGTTGTTCTCCTTAACCTATGTTTCCAAAAATAATACCATAATAGGGGGATTCATACCATAATAGCGGGATAGCTAAACATCTAGTTTGAGTTCTTTCAGGCCTCCTGAGAACCTCAACTTTTTGCCCTCAACTCAAATAACTAACTCTTTGTCACTGTACTGATGCCTGCGAAGCAGGCAAAGTAGTTTGGCACTAGTCAAGCCATACCATTCCTAATTTTAGGCTGCAGTATTAATCAGATTTTTCTTAAAATCTAAAGAATAGAATCCTTGATGCAATGGAATGTATGATATAATTTATGTTAAGAGAATTTAGTTTAAAGAGCATCTGTTGGCATGATCAACCCTATTAAACCAAGCACACTGTCTGTTCGAGTTGATCATGCTGATTTGCGATTTACATAGTTACATAGTTAATACGGTTGAAAAAAGACATACAGTTGCAAGAAAAAGTATGTGAACCCTTTGGAATGATATGGATTTCTGCACAAATTGGTCATAAAATGTGATCTGATCTTCATCTAAGTCACAACAATAGACAATCACAGTCTGATTAAACTAATAACACACAAATAATTAAATGTTACCATGTTTTTATTGAACACACCATGTAAACATTCACAGTGCAGGTGAAAAAGTATGTGAACTTTTGTAACTTCAACCAAACGTTTCCTGTAGTTGCAGATCAGACGTGCACAACGGTCAGGAGTAATTCTTGACAATTCCTCCTTACACAACTCTGTCAGTTTTCAATCCAATTACAAACTATACTTTCCAAGCCTACAGACCTTACTTTACTTATTATTAAACATCTATAAGGGACAGTATCAAAAGCCTTTGCAAAATCTAGAAACACTACATCCACAGCTGCCCCTTTGTCCAGGCTTCTACTCACCTCCTTATAAAAACAAATCAGGTTAGTCTGAAACTTCTGTCCTTGGTAAACCCATGTTGGTTATCACTTACAGTATAATATTATTTACAGTCACATACTCCTGTATATAGTCCCTTAAAGAGGACCTTTCACTCGTATACAAACTAAAAACTAACTCTATCTGTGGGCAGAGCGGCGCCCAGGGGTCCCCCTGCACTTACTAGTATGCCTGGGCGCCTCTCCGTTCGCCCGGTATAGGCTCCGGTGTCTCAGCTCCGTCTGTTGTATTGGACTGATTTTTTGTAGGAGGCGTGTCCCTTGCTGCAGTGCTGGCCAATCCCAGCACACAGCTCATAGACTGGGACACGCCTCCTACAAAAAAATCAGTCCAGTACAACAGACGGAGCTGAGACACCGGAGCCTATACCAGGCGAACGGAGCGGCGCCCAGGCATACTAGTAAGTGCAGGGGGACCCCTGGGCGCCGCTCTGCCCACAGATAGAGTTAGTTTTTAGTTTGTATACGAGTGAAAGGTCCTCTTTAAGAGTCCTTCAAACATTTTTCCCACAACAGAAGATAAACTAACTGGTCTATAATTACCTGTGGAGGACCTAGATCCTTTTTTGAATATGGGCACCACATTTGCCTTGCACCAATCACTTGGCACTGTACCAGTACCTAGATAATCTTTAAAAATTTCAAATAGAGGCACACCAATGATTGAACTGAGCTCTTTAAGAACTCTTGGGTGTAATCCATCTGAACCCGGAGCCTTGTTCACATTTACCTTATTTAACTTAGCTTGGACCTTCTCTACCGTTAGCCAATTGAGTATATTACTGGATGTACTAACAGCCCCAGCACCACAGATATCAGCTCCTTTCTCTTCTTTTGTATATACAGAGCTAAAAAAAAACATTTAGTAGCTCTGCCTTTTCATTATCTTCAGTGACTAATCCCCCCTTTACCATTATTTAGGGGACCTACCTGCTCAGACCTTTGTTTTTTGTTTTTGTTTTTTTTAGCATTTATATATTTAAAGGGAACCCGTCATCGGGATTTAGGGTATAGAGCTGGGGACATTGGTTGCTAGATGGCCGCTAGCACATCCACAATAACCAGTCCCCATAGCTCTGTGTGCCTTTATTGTGGAAAAAACCCGATTTGATACATATGCAAATTGACCTGAGAGGAGTCCTGTCCCTGACTCATCTCACATACAGGACTCATCTCAGGTTAATTTGCATATGTATCAAATCGTGTTTTTTCCACAATAAAAGCACACAGAGCTATTAGGACTGGGTATTGCGGATGTGCTAGCGGCCATCTAGCAACCCATGTCCTCTGCTCTATACACAAAATCCAGGTGACAGGTTCCCTTTAAAGATTTTTGGGGATTTTTTTTGCTCTCTTTTTCCACCTGCCGGTAGTTTTTGTGTTTTTGCAAATTTTATCTCCTTTTTACAGATTTTATTAAGCCCTTTGTAAACTTCAAAGGCTACAGCTGACCTCTCAGATTTGTATTTTTTAAATGCCCTTTTTTTTGTCATTTATTGCCCTTTTTACAGTAGCTGTAAGCCATGGGGGGTTTAATTTTAGCCATTTATACTTGTTACCTAAAGGAATAAACTTACCATTCCAGAGAAAATTGTGCTTTTATTAACGTGCTTATTGGCTAGTTGGATCAACAAGGGGCTGGTCATAGCCCTGGGAGCACCATTTCGTGAGCACCCCTGCAGCCTTATAGCCATTCCAAACTACCCTAGATTGACAGGGCTAGACATTGCGTGGGATCAGGGGTGTTTACAAGGACTCTTGCAGCCCCTTGGTACTCCAACTAGCCAATTGGCATATTCAAGTGTTTCTGTCACCTGAAAAATGTGTATTAAGCTGGCCGATATTAGCGATGTGCCAATGTCAGCTGAACATAACTATATTAGTGCCATCTCACTGCCTGAAGCCTTTATTGAGAAAAACTAACTTTTATAATATGCTAATTAGCCTCTAGGAGCTGGGGGGGGTGTTGCACCTGCTCCTAGAGGCTCTGTTTGCCTGCACCGTCCCGTTCAGTATTCGGCGTAGGTGCAGTGAGGGAAGGACGCTCGGCGGCTGCTGGCTTCCTCACTGCGCCTTCGCTGAATACATCACAGTGAGGAAGTTGGCTGCCGGAGAACGTCCTTCCCTCACTGCACCTGCACAGAATACTGAACAGGGCGGCGCAGGCGCGAGATTTTTAAGCCCTTTGTAAGACACAGCCGGCGGAAGGAGAGCAGCGCTGCCCTGGCCCTGTCAATCAAGAGAAGGGTGTGAAAAGAGGTGGGCAAACGGAGCCTCTAGGAGCAGGTGCAACACCCCCCCTGCTCCTAGAGGCTAATTAGCATATTATAAAAGTTAGTTTTTCTCAATAAAGGCTTCAGGCAGTGAGATGGTAGTAATATAGTTATGTTCAGCTGACATTAGCACATCGCTAACGTCAGCCAGCTTAATACCCATTTTTCAGGTGACAGAAACCCTTTAATAAAAGAGCAGTTTTCTCTGAAGTGGTACCTCGTACAGACATAAATGAGGCATTGTTTTAATCCGTATTATCGACCCTACCAAGCAGTGTTCCTGGCTTAATAGGGTTGATCATGCTGACACATTTTCTATAAAAAGAATGGTCCAGGACATTTCAATAAGGTTGTTTTCATTTTATAATTGTAATTGCTGCTATTTCTTTATAAACTAATTTAAAAACAATATGATGTTTTATTTTTTCAAAGATGCACCTTCAAAAACTGGAGTCTCTACATAATCCCCAGATGATCTATTTTCGCCATGATGCATTATGTGAAACTCTAGCTGGAAATGGATGCCCAGTGGTCACCATAACTGCTATGCCAGAGTCCAATTTCTACGAGCATGTCTATCAGTTTCGTGAGTTGAAATTGTCCTGCAATATCATTTATGAATAAATCATTCAAGAGACTAATTTTCAACTATGAAGAATATTCTGTAAGGTTACAAGCATTCTAAGCTGGCGATTGGTACCATGTCAGACTACTGATGATGGGTCTTACTGCTTCCTAAATCTTCTGGGGGAGGTTACCAACAAACTTGATAGTATAGGCAAGTGGTGAGTTGTTCATGTCATTGACCAGCTTGCCTATACAGGCGCGCTCCCAATGCAGCTACTAGCCGTTTCTATCATTAGTGTTAGAGCAGGACTCCTACAGGGTCTTCACAAACGTTCATGGTAAGAACGCTCATGGTAACCCCTGTAAGCGATAATTTAAGGGAAATAAGAATTAGAAATAGGGAGAGAAGGGGGACATAGCGAAAATAACGGTAAGTCATAGGGTAAGTTTATTATTAGGCTAAAAAGAACACAATTAAAGAAACTTTGCAAGCTGGGAAACCTGTTTAAAGACGGCAGAAACCCACTTTTGATGACACATCATCATATCTGATAGGAACCGACTTGTGATGTCACTGCATCATACCAAAGAGAAACCCACTTGTGATATCACAGCATCATACCTGACAGGAACCCACTTGTGATATCACAGCATCATACCTGACAGGAACCCACTTGTGATATCAAAGCATCATATCTGACAGGAACCCACTTGTGATATCACAGCATCATACCAAAGAGAAACCCACTTGTGATATCACAGCATCATACCTGACAGGAACCCACTTGTGATATCAAAGCATCATACCTGACAGGAACCCACTTGTGATATCACAGCCTCATACCTGACAGAATACCACTTGTGGTGTCACAGCATCATACCTGACAGAATACCACTTGTGGTGTCACAGCATCATACCTGACAGAAACCTACTTGGGATGTCATATCATCATACCTGACAGAAACCCATTTGTGGTGTCACAGCATCATACTTGACAGAATTACATTTGTGATGTTACAGCATCATACCTGACATTAACCCACTTATGATCTCACAGCATCATACCTCACATCAACCTACTTGTGATGGCACAGCATCATACCTGACAGGAACCCACTTGTGATGTCACCATATTTTACCTAATAGGAACCCACCCGCTTGTGATGTCACACCATCCTGTCTGACAGAAACCCACTTGTGATGTCACAGCATTATACCTGACAGGAACCCACTTGCGATGTTACAGCATCATACCTGACAGAAACCCATTTGTGATGTCACTTCATCATACCTGACATCACACCATACCTATGTCACCTTATACCGTATACTGGCTAGCGTGACACAGTAAAGGGAGTTGTATGGGGAGGCAGGTATTTTCCTCCCACTGTGTGCTGCTGGACTGATTAGCCACCAGGTGGAGTCAAACACCAGACTGGACTTATATGCCGGTCCGCGTTTTGGCAACACCTAGCTGCCTTCAAAAGACAGCTGGGTTCAGCAGAAAGGATCTCTGTATTGGGATCTGAGGTTTGTGCCGGGCTTCGAGGGATAAGACCAGTGTGAGGGGAAACAGGCCGCCTTAAGCCTGTTCATGGACTCTTTGAGGCAGAACTGCCAGCAAGGTGTGAACTAACACCTAAACCAGAAGGTGACTTTTTTTGTTGAATGTCACTTTTTGTTTATGAACTTGCCAAAAGTGTGAATAAACACTGAACTGTTTGATTTAAGAACTGGTTGGTGCCTCTATACTGCGTCCGCTTAGCCTGTCTACAAAGAGCGAATCCTCACACTAGCTATAATTGGACATGCTGCCCAGTTGCTCCTTGACAAGCCATTCACAATAACTGTCGAAATGAGTGGAACGCATGCAGTAAATAATTTAGAATGAGGGGCATTTATTCAGGACAAGGATAGGGCCCGTCACTGGATTCGAGGTCGATCTTTTCAGGACGGGTGCTCCGCTGTATATCTAGAATAAGGATATCTATTTACTGTCTAGCCTGCATATAGGGCAACATAGTATCCCCAGAATTTAGTGACTTCTGTTCTGGTGCATGAATGGAAACCTAGAGCGCATTCGCTCCTAATACCCTGTAAAACCTGACCCACATATTTTTATGGGCTCTGCAGAAAATATGATCTTTTAAGTTTATTAAGAAAAGTTAGGTTTTATTAGGTACACATTACCTTTCCCTATTGCATGTAGGTATATAGTAGAGAAAAGCGAGAGAGACAATTAAAGGGCTTGTCCGGGATTGGGGACATTGCTCTAATAGTACAAGTGTGGCATACACATTACATACAAGCACGTAGTACCTTTGACACAGATTTCTGCAGCCCCCTTTTCATCTTTGAAATTCATGGGCGGAAGTTACTGTTTTCTTCTCCTTATTGACGTACTTGGTCCCTTGCAGGCAAGCAAAGCTTCCTCTTTCGCTGCTCAGGGAGCCCGGTAACGTCACTGGCAGCATAAGTAATTTATGCAGAATGGAGGGGCAGTCACTAGGCTTGCCGACATCGCGCTAAACCCCGCCCCTCCAGTCCGGTGACGTCACCAGGAAAGAAGCTTTAGAATGAATTGAGGTGAATATTGATGAGGGGTGGAGTTACAGTGGCTGGCTGACATCCCGCTAAGCCCCGCCCCTTGATATCCCGCTAAGCCCTGCCCCGTAATATCCCGCTAAGCTCCGTCCCTCCAGTCCGGTGATGTCACCAGGCAAGGAGCTTTAGAATGAATGGAGGTGAATATTGATGAGGGGGTGGAGTTACAGCGGAGCAGAGAGACCGCTGTAACCACCTGATGCTGCGCTGCCCCAGGACCCACAGGGCAGTGCAGCCGGAAGTTAACGAAAGATAAACATATATATAAACAATGAGTGGGGGACCGTTGGAGCCACATAGAAGAGGCGAAAATAGCAGAAAATATATGGAGGCCTTTATTTAGATGTACATTGTGAGTAAAGGGGACAACCCCTTTAAGTATTAAAAACTGTACACTTTGAGACAGAGATTTATTACAGTTAATAGATGGAGTAACTTTTACTGTTTTGGTATAAATTATATGATAAACCATTGGTACCTTATAAGGGGTTGCTGTGTATTTTAAAATACTTTTATTTTGTATCTTTGTGTACAGGAAACCGACCTTATATCTTCTTAACATCCAGGGTTCACCCAGGAGAGACAAATGCTAGCTGGGTAATGAAAGGAACACTGGAATTTCTTATGGGGAACAGCCCTACTGCACAGAACCTTCGGGATTCCTACATTTTTAAAATTGTTCCCATGCTTAACCCAGATGGTGTCATCAATGGAAAGTAAGTAGTAGGCAGTAATATAGTTAAAGGTATATATGACCTATTATTTTGTGTATTGTGTGAAAAGAAATAAGGAATTATTGAAGGGTCTGGAAACCTTTTCTTCCTAGCCATCGTTGTTCTTTAAGTGGAGAAGATCTCAACAGGCAGTGGCAAAGCCCCAATGCAGATCTGCATCCTACAATTTACCACACCAAGGGCCTACTGCAGTATTTGGCATCTATCAAACGTGTTCCTCTGGTATGTAACGCTGGCATAAAGTGAAAAAAATGTATTATGTAAATTGATAAACATACAGAAGACAAAGCAGCAAATGAAATGTAAGACTTTAACCGACTTTGTCATCTTTTGTGCTAGTAAAAGGGATATGACTTCAAAGTTGAGTTTTATAGCATTTTTCTGTTCGTTACTTAAGATGCTCTATTGGTGTGATGCAATGCACTAGACTATTCCATACAGGCAGGGAAGGAAACGTTATATAACAGAACCCACTAGTTCCCAGTGTTACCATAGGTTCCAAATAAACTGACACTGCAATGCATTATCCGTACAATTTACCAAACATTTTCACGAGGGTAATATTTGAAGTCCGTTTTGCTTGATTCTGTGTTGGAGTACTTTAACCAAATATATTAATCTGCAAACATTGTTAAATTTGGCGCATCTTTAAACGTATCACTTTTGTCTAGAAATCCTACTCCAGTATTTTTAAACCACCCTCCTACTGGGGAAAATTGTAACATTTTTCGCCTCCTTTTTTTTTTTTTTTTTTTTTTTTTTTTTTTTTTAAATCTCCGTGATTGTTTTGTTGTACAGAGCAAGACTTCCGGTTTGGATACTTTTAAAGAGAGACCTTTAACTGAACTACAGCTACACTTCAAAGGAAGTTTTATAATATGATTTTATTAAATATAATACGTAGTATATACATATAGCGATATAATGTCCTTCTTTTGCACTTATCTATATACAAAGGATAAAGAACATAATACTCAATTACATCAACACTTCATCTGGAGTCCTGACTACATCCAGAATGAAGGTGCGTACATCACCGATAGAGTTCACATCATCTGACAGCGACATCAGCTGGGAAGCTGTTTCAGCTAAAGCAGTCAGTCTCGATCGGGAAAACACTGATTAGGTCCCTACAGGAGGTGTCCCCTCGTAGAAAGAGCGTCTGACCTCTTTCTTAAAGGGTTACAGCTTTACACTGGTTAAACAAAAAGCTCCATTCCCTAGTGCAGCCTTTGGCTGTGCGGGCATGCTGGGAGTTGTAGTTTTGCAACAGCTGGAGGCACACTGACATAAAACTAATTAACATAGCTAACCATGCACACTTTTTCACCCACTTTTCAAAACTGTAATGACGGGTCTAAAATCACAGAAAGTCGCAACTTTTTGCCCAAATAAGTCCAAAAAGTTTTAGGCTTATTTTGCAACCGGTTTGTGATTTTTAAGCCTGAATTCTGGGGTGCAGGATGTGATACATTTCCTGTGTCTTTTCTACTTATTTAGATAAATCATCATACCCTTCTGTAGTCTATAGGGCAACACCATTTTAAACAACTCCCTACACTACACAAAAATCCTTTTGGGGCTAATACAAAAAGAGCGCCCATACTATCCAGGGAGAATATAATGTTGTAAGCTACACAGGAAAAGGAAAGTCAGAATCTGAAAGAGTTGCAGTGGCAATCCATACATTTTTGTACAGAGCTCTCAATAGACCTCATAAACAAAACTTCTTAAGGCTGAGTTTACAATTCAGTTATTTGGTCAGTTTTTTAGATCGGTTATGTAAGCCAAACCAGGTGTGGGTCAAAAACACAGAATAAGTGCTAATTAAATCATTACACTTGATCTCTGAGTAGGCGTCACTACTGGTTTTGGCTCACAATAACTGATGGAAATAACTCATCAAATAACTGAATCGTGAACTCAACCTTGAATGGTCCTTGATGAACTTGAAAACAAGATCTCACCATTTGACAAGGTTGGGCTGAAAAGCAACTGACAGGTTACTACGGACCATTTTGTCACTTCTTGATTTCAGTTTTTATGCATTAGTGCATACGCCTTTAGCAATATATCAGATATTAGCTTTCATTTTTTAGGGGCCCTTTAGTTGCTTTGAGCAACCCCTCACCTTTTCCCTTGTGCTTGTTTCCATTCTCCCCATTGTGTGTCGGCTACACTTTGCATTTAACTTTTTGTGTTTTGATTTAGGTTTACTGTGATTACCATGGACATTCCCGCAAGAAAAATGTGTTTATGTATGGCTGCAGTATTAAAGAGACAGTATGGCACACCAATGCCAGTGCTGCCTCACGTGATATAGTAGAAGATACTGGATACAGGGTGAGTACAAGAAATATCTCCACCTGTTCCTCGTCCCTAAACCCATACACGGAGAAGGGCCTGGTCTAGATGATCCCCGTCTTCCACTATACTTTTTCAGATCTTCCCTCCCACTAATCTGCAGCGCCATCAAGCAGCTTTCAATTCACTTGGCTCTAGCTCAGCCCAGATACAGTATGTCTCTAGCTACAGAAGTTATTCTATGCCATGACATATTTTTTATCTCTGTATTTGTATCGACCCATAGAATAAATGTAACTTGTTATTTTTACCGCATAGTGAGGGTGAGAAAACCATGTTTGTTTGTGTTTTTTGTTTTTTTTTTTGCCCATTTTAGGGCTCATCCAAGAGGACAACCTCTTTAAAGGGAACCTGTCATGTGGATATTTGATTATAATCGAACTAATTATATACAATCATTAACTACTAAAAAGTACCTTAGATGTATTCACTTACTGGTGTGACAGATGGTTACCTCATAATATACACACAAAGATGCCACATGCCGCATGCTAATGAGCTGATTTGAGTCCAGCGTGATGTCAGTGAGTCCAGCGTATATTTAATTCAGAGCTATAGCCACTCCCCTGCCCAACTGCTGCTGATTCATATGGAAAAAAACTGTCATTCAGCAGCCGGTAGGCGGGGAGAGTCAGGAGCTCATGAATATTCAGGCCTCATCATTATCAGCTGAAGCTTTTCAATACAAGATGTTGGCAGATTGACTGGGTCAATTAAAGAAAGTGACCCAGCATTTTGCTAAGAGAATCAGTCACTTATTTATGTTGCCCTTAGTTAGGACACCATAAAACTGGTGACAGGTTCCCTTTAAGTCTCATAACTTCTGTCTATGTCTTTTTTTTACAAGCAGACTCTTCCGAAAGTACTGAGCCAGATAGCCCCAGCATTTTCCATGAGCAGTTGTAGTTTCGTAGTGGAAAAATCGAAAGAGTCTACTGCTCGTGTTGTGGTATGGCAAGAATTGGGCGTTCAGAGGAGTTATACGATGGAGAGCACGCTGTGTGGCTGTGACCAGGGCAAGTACAAGGTATGGCAATTCATAATCTGCTTGTGTCTCTATGCTAACAGTGGTGACTATGTATAATACCGCTACAATAATAACATGGAATTAAATTTTCATATCTATTAGATTTCAGTGTAGCCAGTCTAGACTGATGCCACAGCTGGACTTCATTATTCTTTGCAGCTTCTGAAAACTACCTGCTGTGTGCACAAATCCACAGTCTGCTAGAATTACCTCTTTATTGTTTCAGTATTCATTAATACTATTGAAAGGATATGGACACTTTTGGGGGCAACTTTTTTCAAGCTAAAAATAATTTCTCCAGTTGGTCTTCCTTAAAAGTTTTTTCTTTACAATTTTCACTTTTAGTACATCTGTAGAGTATTGTGAGGGACCGCTCAGTCTTCATCTGGACAGGCCTGGGCTCACTCCATCTCTTCAGGCAGGTTGTGGCCTGCTTGCCGGCAAGGACTCTCCTGATGTACCAGTAGGGCATGTGCACAATCCCTTTGGCTCCTAAAGGGCCAGCGTCTGCCCTAATCTTCACCAGACAATGGCTGGCAACCTGCGGTATTTCAGGCACTTTTCTCAGTCGAAGTCGGAGTGTGTCTGAGCAATAGGTCTCCTATCTTGTTAAGTTCCTGCTAGGTGTGTGGTTTCTTGTCTGCCCGTGTACCAACCTCTGCCCATTTACCAGTATTTGACCCTCTGCTGCCTGACCTGACCTTGAACCTGTTACTGTATGGCGCATAATCTGCCAGCCCTGACCTTAGCCTGTCCCTGACTACAATTTAACCTGACTTTTGGATCAGCTGTTACCCACACAGAGAGTACTCCAGGAGGTAGCAGCCTGGTGGCTCCCCTGCAGTGAAGTCCAGATCCCTTTATAGGGGTTAAAGAGTGCCCTTAGGATAAACCAAATCTGTTTGTTAACACAGTAGTTTCACACCCACTGCCATAACATCATTGTTACTAAATTTGTAGGTCATTGTACAGTTGTGTTCAAAATAATAGTAGTGTGTTTAAAAAAGTGAATAAAGCTCAAAATCATTCAAAACATGAAGAAAAATATATTAAATTTGTGTTGTTCCTCTAAAAAAAAATGTGAGAAAGTTAAGAAAAGTGAATATTAGACTGTTCAGAAAAATAGCAGTGTTTGAGTTTGTAAAGAAGAATACAAACATTCACTATATAAACTGAAAAATGTTTGAAGATTTTGTTTTCCTTTGAATCACTACATTTAGTTGTATACGTTTCTGAGAACTGCTGTACATCTGTGTTGCATGGAGTCAACCAACATCTAGCACCTGTGAACAGGTATTCCAGCCCAAGATGATTGGGCTACATTCCACACTTCTTCTCTATTTATTGGTTTTGCCTCAGAAACTGGATTTTTTATGTCACCCCACAAGTTTTCTATTGGATTAAGATCCGGGGATTGGGCTGGCCATTCCATCTCATCAATCTTGTTGGTCTGGAACCAAGATGTTGCATGTTTACTAGTGTGTTTGGGGTCATTGTCTTGTTGGAACACCAATTTCAAGGGCATTTCCTCTTCAGCACAAGGCAGCATGACCTCTTCAAGTATTCTGATATATTCAAACTGATCCATGATTCCTGGTATGCGATAAATAGGCCCAACACCTTAGTATGAGAAATATCCCCATATCGTGATGCTTGCGCCACCATGCTTCACTGTCTTCACAGTGTACTATGGCTTGAATTCAGTGTTTGGGGGTCATCTGACAAACTGTCTCCGGCCACTAGACCCAAAAAGAACAATCTCACTTTAATCAGTCCACAAAATGTCTCTTTAGGCCAGTCAATGTGCTCTTTGGCAAATTGTAACCTCTTTAGCACATGTCCTTTTTTCAACAGTGGGACTTTGCGGGGGCTTCTTGCAGATAGCTTGGCTTCATATAGGCGTCTTCTAATTATATAAGTACTCACAGGTAACTTTAGACCTTCTTTGATCTTCCTGGAGCTGAATGTTGGCTGAGTCCTTGCCGTTTTGGCTATTCTTCTATCCATTCGAATGGTAGTTTTTCGCTTTCTTCCACGTCTTTCAGGTTTTGGTTGCCATTTTAAAGCATTTGCAATCATTTTACCAGAGCAGCCTATCATTTTCTGCACTTCTTTATATGTTTTCCCCTCTCCAATCAACTTTTTATTTAAGGTACGCTGTTCTTCTGAACAATGTCTGGAATAACCAATTTTCCTCAGAATTTCAGAGAGAAATGCACTGTAACCAGCATGTACAACATTTGCTGCCTTCCTTCCTTAAAAAAGGGCAATAATTGCCACCTGTTTTTAAAAGAATTAATGACCTCACTCATTGAACTCCACACTGCTATTATTTTGAACATGCCCCTTTCAATTAGTGATTGAATTACAGAGAATCAGCAGCATGCATGGCATGACTGTTGGGTCTGTTGGGTTTCTATTACTCTACTACACCTGCTAGTAAATTATTTGCCATGTAGGAATATAATTTCTGCCAAAAACTGTGATTGATCAGGTTAGTGATGTTTGACTGATATTATTTTGAACACAACTGAAGCTAAATTTGTATCAAACAAAAAATTTAGCTATAATGAGTGTTTATGAGCTGTTAGAAAAAAAATACTGTTAACTGATTTATATCAAGTCATCATGATAACTGATTTACATCAAGTCATCAGAGCTTCTCTCCAATGGGTTCACTGAGAAGGGGGAAGCAAAAAGTTTGCAAATGCACTGAAAGTGAGAGCAGTAAAATAAAAACTGTGAAAATGTATTACAAAAGACCAATTCCAAAATATTCTTAGACCAAAATGGGTAGAATGCATTGATTAAAAAAACTGCCCTCAATGGTTTTCATAGCTTTTTATTTTTTTATTTTATCAGATATCTTTTTATTGAGTTTACAGTGTCCAAAACAGTTCAGACATAGTAGGATAGAGTATTAACACTACAATCATAATTGACTCAAAAGTATTAATCAAGTGTAAGTCCACAACAAACTCCCTCCACCCCCACGAGACAAGCACAGTAACAGTTGGCTGCCAAAAAGAAGAGGAGAAATAAGATAAAGATTCAGGGTTTACTCCCTGAAGAGCAGGAGAATGAAGAGGCTCCCCCGGGGTAGCTGAAAGGCCCAGTCATTAGCACATACCCTTAATTGTCTGTGAAGGTTCTCATTTATCCAGGTCATGGTATATCTGTAAAGAATAAATCAAGGCAACTGGACGTACTGTAGATTTCTTGAAAACGTTTCACTCGTTCTTCCAACGAGCTTTCTCAATTCTGAGAAACATTCACTCAGAATTGAGAAAGCTCGTTGGAAGAACGAGTAAAACGTATTCAAGAAATCTACAGTACGTCCAGTTGCCTTGATTTATTCTTTACAGATATACCCTTGGATTTAGGCAGTACTCCCTCTCAAATACGGATGTATAAGTCACCTCGTAAGTGCCAACCACGGACTGCAGACTCCGGATCTATCAATTCAGGGACCCCATATAGCCTCAAAATTCGAGAGGCAGTTTGAGATAGTCACCCCTTTCTAGTCTAATAACAACATTTAGTCGTGCTGGTTTTCATAGCTTTTAACAACTATAGGATCCAATACCATTAATGTGTTCTGAACTTGCTGTTGCAAATCTGTTCACAGAACCCGTATATTCACCCTCTGTATTATTAGTAGCACATTTATTCTGCTTTTGCTTACGTTGCCTAAATGGATTCATGGCATTCCATGTGTTTCTTGTTTACCTGTCTACTTCATTACACTCTTCCATTTTCTCCAATCTCCTACCATTAAAGATCACTTCTGAATTTCATTTTTCCATTAGAGCTGAAGGAAATTTGATTTCCCTTTGGGGTGTGAACGGTTTCCTTTTTTCCTCGTAGATTTTTGTTCCACCTGCCTTGGGACATGTTCTTACTTTGCGCGCACATTAACAAATCATGTTTTGTCGGCAACATATGATAACTATCAACGACATGCTTATGTACATTCAGTAGTTAATTTTTACAGAACAGTGTAAAGTTGGCAGTGCCATTAAAGGAAAAGGGGGTGGAAATATCCTCCAAGACACAATATTCTCAGTAAAAAATAAAAAAATGAGGCAGTACTTGTAAGTAGGCAATATATTCCCCCATAATGTGATGTTTCAGTCCAGCTCAGTATGACTAGAGTCCCAGTGTTTCCCAACCAGTGTGCCTCCAGCTGTTACAAAACTACAACTCCCAGCATGCCGCACAGCCAAATGCTGTCCGGGCATGCTGGGAGTTGTAGTTTTGCAACAGCTGGAGGCACACTGGTTGGGAAACACTGGACTAGACTAAGGCGTCCTTGTGCTGGGCTGAAATGTCTCATTATGGGTGAATACATTGTCATAATTTTTTCACTATTTTGGAGTGCATCATTTGATTTCGGTATTGGGGTGCATTCACACGTCAGTATTTTTACCTTTCCAGATAAACGTTCCTGTTTTTTGCGGATCCGAAAATCTGGATGACATGAGGATGCTTTTAGCATGTCTTCCAGATTTTCGACGTATCCATTGACTAGAATGGGATGACGGAACGCAAAATCGGACAAATAGTAGGACAGGGTATATTTTTTTTCCAGGATCCGAATAACGGAACCCACGGAACGGAATCACAGAAACGGAGAGCACCATGAGTGCTGTCCGATTATTTGCTGATTCCATTGAAAATGAATGGATCCGCATAACGTTCCGTTTTTAATCGGAGCGGATGCGGAACACCAAAACGGACGTGTGAATGGACCCTTATACTATGATATACCTTTATGTATCTCTGTATATTTTTATAGCTCTCCTCTCTTGCACAGTGCTGTACAGAGATGGTCATCACTCACAAACAAAAAGCTAATGGTAGCGTGCTCAGCTAGGCTCTGTTCACACTTCCATCAAGTTTTCCATCTCTCTATTCAGCGACGAGAGAAAAATAAAATAAAAATGGAGTGTCAGACACCAACAGCGCCCGACATACCCCTTTGACATTTAATAGGGTCTGTTGTGTTCCACCACAGGGGCTGTCATTTTGATTGGAAGAATAGCTCTGCATGCTGCACTTTTCTTCCTGTCAAATGTGATGGAATCTCTCATGTAGGCTCCTGACAGGCCCTGTTAACAGATCCATTGAAGCTCTAAGTGTACAATCGTATTATATTTCTGTGCACTGTATACAGAAAAACAACAGTCTGCTCCCAGCTGCCCTATAATTTTGGCGATCCTTTGAGTGTGGCTATTCACATTCCGCAAATCCTTATTCAGTACATTTTTCATGTAATGATGTTCCCATGTAGTTCTGTAAATTTCCACTAGAGGGCCTTGTCTTCATTTTCCATGTATCTGTGTAATGATATGTGTTGCGCAATGTCTACTTTTCCCCCTCTACAGCTATGTTCCAGTACATAGTTTTTTTAAATTATTTATTTGCCTACTCTTCCAGTCTTTGCTGGACATGCCAATGACATACTGTATCGCTGATTTTCTGTGTTGTTTTATAAAAACTTACCCTCATTTTATATCAATTTTTTAGCTTTTGTTTTTTGAAGTTAACTATATGAATCTTTTGATGATATAGATTGACCTGCTACACTCACATATGTATTCAAATGGAAGGCTGTTAAAAGCACATTTCTATTTGAGGCCGACCATTTAATGTTTCATATAATGTATTGGGAAACTTTAAAGCAAGTAGAATGAATGTTTTTGGGTGGACATAATAACCTTATTCTGCAAGTCAGTGTGTGTGTGTATGCGTGTGTGTGTGTATATGTATATATATATATATATATATATATATATATATATATAGGGGGTCATTTATCAAGACGTTTTAAACACCGGTCTTAATAATGCCCATAGCTGGTGGTGGCTCTGCCAATGTTTTAAAGAGTCCCGCCCACACCCACGTTTTTAGACCTGGCATCAGTGGGGAGAAGTCGCAAATTGTGGCAGAAATAACCTTTTGTGGTGCAATCTGTGCCAGAAATACGCCTAATATAGGCGTATTTATGGATAGTAAATAACCCCTCCTTATTTTGGACATTTTTAGGCACTTGATACCTACTTTACCCAATTATAGTCTCTCTCTCTGCCTCACCACTTTGATGCCATGGTTGCGGCATCTAAGGGGTTAAATGTCTGGGATCGAAACTATGTCTGATTGAAGGCGAGAATGAGCTGTACACAGCTGGCAGCCACTGCATATAGAATGTGCTGAACCCCCGAGCCCTCTCCGTACAGTCCCTGCTCTCCAGTGACGCATGTTATGGTGTGAGAAGGGGTTAAAGTACCTTATTTTTTAATTAATCATGTCTTTCCACTTTCAAAGACTAGGGCTGCTAAAATTGCTATGTTTTATGGCTATAGGGAATGTTCTTAATATGATTTCCTGAGCAGTGCCACTGTCTTGTATATACATTTCCTTGTAAAGTAAAATGGAAATGAATACCACTACCAGGTTCCTTCCAAGCCTGCAGCCAGGATGTAGCCTGTTTCACTGCTTCGTACTACTGTCCTGACACATCTGCTTCTGTCCAGTTTAAGGTTCTGATTATGCTAAACTAAAACATTTGATCCTGCATTCCTAATGGAATACATGATTTTGCTAAAACACGCTGACACCAATGACTGGGTACATCATAATAATATTGCCGGACTACCAACGACTATTTGTAAGAAACAGTGCAGGCACGAGACCTCTCGTCTAGCCCTGTCAATCAAAGAGGAGGGTGGAGTGTACAGGAACACAGGAGCATAGCAGTAGTAGTGCTCCAAGAGCTATGGCCAGTCCCTCGGTGCTCGGTATAACTCATTTGCATATAAATAAACATATTTCTGCAACGGTTCAACCTATAAACAAAAGAAAGGTATCCATTTAATCAGCATGATCCATCATACCAGGCAGTACCCTGGTTCATCATGCTCCAGAGGCTCTTTAAATCCGCTTTACCACCTTTACATGAATGCATTTTGGCAAGTTGCAGGGAACCTGTCTGGCGGTCCTGCTGCCCAAACATTAATGGTATGTAGTCTTGCGCAGCCAACACTTTACTGTAATTTACACCAGAAACTGGTGCAAATTATATGGCAGATTTATGCCAGCTCATGGCATCAGTTTGTATTTCTGGTGTAGGGGATGCATCAAATTTATTAAGAGGCCAGTGTATCTTAATATACTTGGTACATATTACTCCAGTACTCCTCTTATTAAAGGGGTTTTCCAGGAATAGAATATTGATGACCTGTCCTCAGGATAGTAACATAGTTTACAAGGCTGAAAAAAAGACATATGTCCATCCAGTTCGGCTTGTTATCCTGCAAGTTGATCTAGAGGAAGGCAAAAAAAAACTGTGAGGTAGAAGCCAATTTTCCTCACTTTAGGGGAATAAAAATTCCTTCCCGACTCCATTCAGGCAATCAGAATAACTCCCTGGATCAACGACCCCTCTCTAGTAGCTATAGCCTGTAATATTATTACACTCCAGAAATACATCCATGTCCCTCTTGAATTCCTTTATTGTACTCACCATCACCACCTCCTCAGGCAGAGAGTTCCATAGTCTCACTGCTCTTACCGTAAAGAATCCACTTCTATGTTTGTGTACAACTCTTCTTTCCTCCAGACGCAGAGGATCTCCTCTGATCACATATTCAATAAATAGATGATGGGTCATCAATATCTGATTGGTGGGGTTCTGACACCCGGCACCCCCACTAATCAGCTGTTTATAGAGGCTTTGGCTGGCGCTTGCACAGTATTCCAACACACAGCACCATACATTGGATAACGGCTGTGCTTGGTATAGCAGCCCAGGCCCATTTACTTGAATGGGACTAAGCTGCGCCTAGGCCATGTGACCAATGAATGTCCCCTCACTGGCCTAGAAAGAGGCATCAGCACTACCGCCTCTTCAAACAGCTGATCAGCAGGGTTGCGGCACCTAGCCTCACATTTTACAAGACTGGTGTATGAAATGCCAGTCTTAATAAATTTCCCCTTCCCACTTGGTTTTCTCTGCTACAGCATTTCCACCTTCAAACATAGTTGTTTGTAGCAAGGGAACCATGCTGCCTTTGGTTTGGGAGGCTCCTGGCAGTTTCCCATTAAAGTAACTGCGACTATAGGTCTCTTATGATGTAGCATTGATGAATGCCCCCATAGTTTTTTATCGGACAGCTTGCCTAGACTGTACTGATGTGTCAGGATGCTGTAGCACTACCACCCCACAGAATCCAAGTGTAAATACATGTGGTATTGCCAGAGTTGTACTGAAGTTGGCAAGGAGAAGTTCCATAGGAAATTGCACCGTGATAGCACAATCTCCCTTTTCTGATATTCTGACTTCAAATTAACAAAGTTTTGTAATCCTGTTCAAGGTCTGTCCAGCAGAGGTCCTCTTGCACTTTTTTATAGTGTGTCACATGCTATTTTTGTGATGATTCATGGGATTTGATAAGCTTTTTTCCATTTGTTACCTTATTGACTGGTATACAGTCCTGTCATATCTTTAGAAAGCTTGACATAGTTTATTGTTTTTGTTACAGGAAAATATGGCTCTTAGCCAGAACCTCAGCCTGATGACCACACAAATATGCCTAATAATTGGATGTAGTGTATATTGATATCCAGTGGTATTCACGCATTTAGTGATATCAGTATGGCCAGTAGCCATTTGGTCATTGTTTCCCTTGTTAGCATATCAAAGGCACATATGCTAACAGCTTGGGAAGATATTTGGGTGGTCACAGGGTGGAGTCCATGGTGGGGGCTGGGGCACAGGAACACATAGGTGACATGAAGCTTGGGAGTCGCGCTCTCTCTCTCTCTCTCTTCCTGCCAGCCCATGGAACAACAGGACTTCAGGAGCAAGCTAAGTTATATGTATGGTATATGTGTGTATGTATAGAAGTATAATATCCCAGTAGACTTTATATGTGTACATATAGATATTTGTAGTCTGTGTTTGTATTCTATTATACCTGTCTACAGACGTGTAGATATATATGCTATTTATGCATGAGTCACTATATGTACATGTACTAATGGTCAGGTACTGGTTGTGAGTTGGTTAGAAGAGTAGATCCAGTAGACGGTATATTGGTGGACTCTGGATATACTGTATATACATACACATTATAAGCCACATTGCTTAGCATCCAGGGAGGGCAGGAACGGAGGCGGCTGTGTGTGGTGGTATCCTGTATGTTATTTGTAGTGTCTGTATCCTTATGTATAATGTCCATTGCTTTGTCATGTCTATGTTATCAGTAAACTATTTTATATATACAGTAAGTATCTGCAAGAGTTATGTTACTCCTGGGGTGTATGAAGGACTGGAGGGGTGTTTATAATACACAGAATAAGCTGGTTATATAGGAAACAAGGGCAACAGTGTAGGAATATCTAATCTCTAATTTCCGAAAAGCAAGATTCCCTTCATCAATGGTGAGCCAGGCCCAACTGTTTTAATTAATCTCTATTAGGATATACATACTGTTGAAATTGCTGTTATTCTGTGAATCTTGGCTTTTAGACCTGGGAGATTCAGACAGGTAAGGCTCCTTTCACACTAGCGTTCTTCGGTCCGCTCGTGAGCTCCGTTTGAAGGGGCTCACGAGCGGACCCGAACGCCTCCGTCCAGCCCTGATGCAGTCTGAATGGAGCGGATCCGCTCAGACTGCATCAGTCTGGCGGCGTTCAGCCTCCACTCCGCTCGCCTCCGCACGGACAGGCGGACAGCTGAACGCTGCTTGCAGCGTTCAGCTGTCCGCCTGGCCGTGCGGAGGCGAGCGGATCCGTTCAGACTTACAATGTAAGTCAATGGGAACGGATCCGCTTGAAGATGACACCATATGGCTCAATCTTCAAGCGGATCCGTCCCCCATTGACTTTACATTGAAAGTCTGAACGGATCTGCTCAGGCTGCTTTCACACTTAGAATTTTTTCTAAGTTATTACTGCAGACGGATCCGTACTGAACGGAGCCTCCGTCTGCATTAATATGATCGGATCCGTTCAGAACGGATCCGATCGAACGCTAGTGTGAAAGTAGCCTAACACAGTTTCATTGAGTCCAAGTGTGAGTTAAATTAATGACAGAGTTCCTAGGATACTGACTGTTTCCTTTGTTTCCTATTGTAACCTTTGAGGTGTTTGTTTTTGTTTAGTATTTTTAGTTTTTTCTTTCATTTTTTTCCAGTCCTTCAGTAGAATCCTGCTGGTTGGTAAACAAGGCTTTCTTGGACCCAAGCAGCAGAATACAGGAGTAACGCAGATCGCAGGGATAACCATGAGTGACAAAGCAGGACATGGGACTTTTTAAAAAGTTAAGTAGTTACAGTACGTTTAACCCAGTATTGCCTAGAACAAATGAATCTGTGCAAATGTTATGGGAATCTCTGGTAGATCAAGCTGATTCCTATGACAAGTTGCACATTGCTAAGCGTGGTGTGTTGAAATAAACATCCAAGCGGCTCCACATGCTTGCTAAGCTGATGTGCATATTTCATGATGCCATTAGCAAGCTGGAGAAGGTGGGCCCAAGTGAAGAGACAAAGGTCCCTGCAAATTTGCATTGTTGTTGTTGTTGTACATGCAGCCAGCCAGTCGCACGGGGCAACACGTGAGGTGCATGGTGGACCGATGAGGGGCCAAATAGTATAACACACAGTTCATCAGTTTACTCACGGTTAGCAGATAGCCTCCCTGGGCTGGCAGCACAGTGTTGAGGTGGACAGCACGAAATCCTCCGGGGCACGCTCTGTGTAGGGAAGCATCAGCCAAGATGGTGGTTGAGGTGCCCTTGATGTTAGGGGTGCTTAGGGTGCTTGTTGCGGCTGAGTCCCTTGATGGTTTTTGTCGTGACGCCAGTACCGTTAATGGTGGTACAACCATAGATGCAACTCACAACTTTTACTTTGGATGTCTTTTGGTTGCAGTAGTACAATTATGCAGTCTCTTGATAGTACAGAGTCAATTCTGCAAATCCACTGTTTTAGGCTTGTCAGGTTTCTGGGTTTTGGAGCAGTGGGTTGCTTCAATGTCAGTGTAATTTTTGGTGAGGTTGCCGGAGGCTAGGGTGTCCTTCACATGAATATCCCAAAGGTCCTTTTCTGCCTGGTTTACGGCTTTTATCCTTTGGATGATTTTGAATCTGTCCTTTTCTCTTGTCCCTTTCTGGACTAAAACTTATTTTCAGAGCTGAAGTGCTGGATCTGCACCTTTTCACTCTCTGATCTTCACACTGACCTGTGGTCTCAACTGAACCTGTAACTACTCTGAACTGACTTGAACTGAACTGTCTCACTAGGCCTGACCTGGATATATATATATGGCCTGAACTTTACCCCCATCTAGTGGTGGGGTGTATAAATTACACCTAGTAGGCCTGTTAACAGGGATTTTGCAGATACATAAATGCAAAGTTATACTATACTGTACAATGCAATTATTAAGATCAAAAAGTACTTTTAAGCAGTGCCCCCACACACACGTAGTGGGACGCTGCATACAGAAGAGGTTAAACGGGTTTAAAGAAAAAGAAGAGGTACTTCTAGAAAAAGAGTCAGATCAGCATGCTGCAGTCTCAGTTAGCTGAGAAAGAAAAATATTATGCAGATGTTGATAAAGTTTTTATACAGCTGCATATGGAGATAATGGGCTATAAGGAAAAAGCAGCCTCTACAGAGGTGATAATGGCTGACCTGAGGACTGAGTTAACAAAGAGGGATGAGACAATTAGTAATATACAGAAGACAATAACTGAGCTCCCACATCACAAAGATTGCACTCAAAGCAAATTAGTGTTTTGAGTGCAAACAGGGGGACAGATGAGAGAGAGACTGCTCCTATGGCTGCCTCAGATCAGAATGATACCACTCTAATAGCTGTACAAAGTGCTGCTGGTGACACAGTTCGTGGATTAGGAAGTGGCATGGGAAATTTACAGACCACTCCCAACTCACGGACTTGGCACAGCAATACGGCAGAATTGCACTATTTCCATAACATAGAGAGGATGCAATTTCTGCTAAAGATATGTAAACTGATTCCTACATATGATCCAGATGCAGATTCGTTCACTTCCTGTGATATTTTTGAGGGACATTGCAAGAAACTTTCTGTCCTTACAAAATATCGCATGGAACTGTTTAAGCTTTGGTTGCCAAAACATTTTTTTCAAAGATTTGAGGTCATAGAGAAAATTGCCCCCAGGAATGCGGAAAAAAGTGAATAAAAACTTAGCGGCTCCACCCAGAATCCAGAAAAGAGGACTGGTGCACACCCCACGGCACCCCCAATGCCGTAGTAATGAAAGGAAATAGTTAAATGAAAAAGACGGGGTGCACTCAATAGCTAGCAATACATGGACCTCAATATATATGTCAATGGCATAAAACCCTTTTATTCCTAATAAAAAGTGAATAATATATAAAATGCAACTATAAAACTATAAAACAAACAAGAACAATTGAATGCGTAGTCTCTACCAGATAATCCCCTATATAGAGGTATTATGAGTACTGCACAGTATAGTCCCAATTGTGTAAACTGACCCCTATTGTAGGGGTATAATCCTCTTGTAAATCTGTGAAGATATTGGGGGTGCTGGACTACGCTGGCTCCAGTTGAATATATATAGAGAGTCTCAATTAGGGAAGTACCCCTCTTTTCTCGGGGTATAATCTTCCAGCGAGGTTGTCCACCTTTCACCTTACGGTCCGGTCGCTAGGACCTAGTTCTTCACCTTACGGTCCAGACGCTAGGTCCCAGTACATTTTCATTACCTTCATCACGTGGGACGCCACAAGGAGGCATGCGGACCAAGTAGGATGCCACGTAGGTCCTGGCAGCGCAAGGACAAAATACATCTCCCGGACGGCTCCGGCTGCGTGGAGTGGTAAAGTACTGAACTTACAGCCATAATTTGTTTTTATTCTATGTGTATGCAGTATGTTGGCCGTATATTCTGGGACATTGACGGCACAGAGTCTGCTATAATTATTATACCGCTTTTGTTGAATGAGGGCCGGATATTAGGCACCTATATGCAGAAAGACTTACCTGGTACATTGTTGCATTAAGTGATTTCTTCAAGCGGTACAAAGATGGACAACCTCGCTGGAAGATTATACACCGAGAAAAGAGGGGTACTTACCTAACTGAGACTCTGTCTTTCTCTCTCTCTCTCTCTCTCTCTCTATATATATATATATATATATATATATATATATATATATATATACAGTACATGGTAGAATATCTGCTAGGAAACCACTGCTAAGGACAGGCAACAAGCAGAAGAGACTTGTCCAACCAAACGCAAACCGGATGGAATAGCATGCCGCTGCAAGATGCTGTGGTAGCCATGCTGGTTCAGTATGCCTTCAATTTTGAATAAATCCCCAACAGTGTCACCAGCAAAGCACCCCACGCCATCACACCTTATCCTCCATGCGTCACGGTGGAAACCAGGCATGTAGAGTCCATCCGTTCACCTTTTCTGATCTCAAATTTGGACTCGCCAGACCAAAGCACAGATTTCCACTGGTCTAATGTCCATTCCTTGTGTTCTTTAGCCCAAACAAGTCTCTTCTGCTTGTTGCCTGTCCTTAGCAGTGGTTTCCTAGCAGATATTCTACCATGAAGGCCTGATTCACACAGTCTCCTCTTAACAGTTGTTCTAGAGATGTGTCTGCTGCTAGAACTCTGTGTGGCATTGACCTTATCTCTAATCTGAGCTGCTGTTAACCTGCGATTTCTGAGGCTGGTGACTCGGATGAACTTATCCTCCGCAGCAGAGGTGACACTTGGTCTTCCTTTCCTGGGGCAGTCCGCATGTGAGCCAGTTTCTTTGTAGCGCTTGATGGTTTTTGTGACAGCACTTGGGGACACTTTCAAAGTTTTCCCAATTTTTCGGACTGACTGACCTTCATTTCTTAAAGTAATGATGGCCACTCGTTTTTCTTTACTTAGCTGCTTTTTTCTTGCCATAATACAAATTCTAACAGTCTATTCATTAGGACTATCAGCTGTGTATCCACCTGACTTCTCCACAAGGCAACTGATGGTCCCAACCCCATTTATAAGGCAAGAAATCACACTTATTAAACCTGACAGGGCACACCTGTGAAGTAAAAGCCATTTCAGGTGACTACCTCTTGAAGCTCATCAAGAGAATGCCAAGAGTGTGCAAAGCAGTAATCAAAGCAAAAGGTGGCTACTTTGAAGAACCTAGAATATGACATATTTTCAGTAGTTTCACACTTTTTTGTTATGTATATAATTCCACATGTGTTCATTCATAGTTTTGATGCCTTCAGTGTGAATCTACAATTTTCATAGTCATGAAAATAAAGAAAACTCTTTGAATGAGAAGGTGTGTCCAAACATTTGGTCTGTACTGTGTGTGTGTATATGTATGTGTGTGTGTATATATATATATATATATATATATATATATTCAACCGGAGCCCGCATGCCATTGAGGTCCATGTATTGCTAGTTATTGAGTGCCCCCCGTCTTTTTCATTTAACTGCCCCCAGGAATGGCCTATATCATGATGAGGAAGACAGACTTTCCATCCTTATGAAATTGGTAACGGGGCATACGGACGTCACCCCAGAAGTCCTAAGTAACTTCGGGCCTACCATCTATGATAAGCCCTTGTCGCTTTGTGGAAGGTTTGAAGCTAAGTATAAGAAGGTGACAAAGGATCATGGTGTAGGAGGCCCCACTAGGCATGATACGTATGTTTGTGAAGTTTCCATATCTTAATACCACAATTTCTGTGAATATAGCTAAGGAGACATCTCTGATGGAGGCAGCAATGATAATAGAGCAGGTCAGGCAGGGTTTACTAAAGGGTCACAAGTCCATAAAAATAAGGAAGCAGGTAGCAGTTACTCACATTGCTTAGCATCCAGGGAGGGCAGAAACGGAGGGAGGGGGGGGGGGGGTGTGGTGGTGTCCTCTATGTACTGTCTTATTTGTAGTGTCTGTATCTTTATGTATAATGTCCATTGTTTTGTCATCGCTATGTTATCAGTAAACTATTTTTATATATAAGTATCTGCGACGGTTGTATGTTACTCCTGGGGTGTATGAAGAACTGGAGAGGTGTGTAATAATACACAGAACAAGCTGGTTATATAGGAAGCAAATACAACAGTCTAGGAATAGAATAGGGACAGAATACGGAGATGGACATAAATCTCTTATTTCCGATAAGCAAAACCTCCCTTCATTAGTTTTCTCCAAAAGGTCCAGACCTACCCAGGTTTATGTTACACTTTACATTATATGATTTTGCACTGTGTATCCTCATGGTCAGTAAGTGGTTTTAGATTTGACAGAGACAAATTATTATCATGCCAGCACATTGATTCCTTGATAATACTCGATGCGGTCATCTGATTGATGCATTGTCCTTCTCTTCGGAACAATCTGTCTTATAAATTAAAACCTACTTGTTTAAAACACCTGGATCAGCAAGAAGTAGTAATAGGACATGTTGGCTTTATGTTTTTAGTAGAGAAATAACAGTATAGGCTCCTAACTAGGCATAGGCCACCCAAAAAGTAAAAGTGGAAAAATCTGTATGGATGGCTACCCGGAATGGTGGATCCGTCTCTACGCTGGGGGGTGGGGGTTTGCCCTTTTTTTTTTTTTTTTGTTCTTCCCAACTTTTGTTGGCTCTTTTTTATTGTACAATGTTGTAAAATGTTTAATAAAAATGATCTGATTAAAAAAAAAAAAAAGTGTAAAAACAGAATGATAACTTTGCCATGGAAAGCTAATGGTACAAAACAATCACTGTAGAGTAATTATTGTAACAATATATGACCTCACAAAGGCCTTTTTATTCTACCTTGACTCTTTGATTCTTCCACGTGACACTTAATTTTGTTTAATGGTGCCATGTATATCATCTCTACAGTTTCTTTCCAGCTTCTCTCTTTAGGAAGCTTCAAACAAGCCCTTTAAAAGTCCTATCTGATTTCTAAAACTCATTTAAAATGTTTTCTTGTTTTAATATATGGGTAAAATAAGATGGTGTCCCATTTTTAGGACCCTTACCTTTTAGGGCTAATTCTGACAAGCAGCCCATGAATGGGCCAATTCACATGTCCAACTTTCTATATGGACAATAGGTCCATGCAAAAACATAATACTGCATGCACTATTGAGGTCTGAGATTTTTACACTAGGGAAAAAAACAGTTCTCATCTGTGTCTCTCACTCTAGAGGATCTGGCATATTCAGACATTACATGGACTTTCTTTTTTTATTTTTTTATTTATTTATTTATAAAATATAACGTAGCAAGGTACATATATAGGTATCTCGGACGTCAAGCATGACGTAAATTTTGTACATCTGAAAACATTCCATAGCGACAGGAAGCAATATCAAGTAGTGTACAGGTATACAAACGAGAAGACATTAGTCACATTTATGGCATATCGGATCCAAGGTGATGGTGTTTCTAGCTTTGACATTCGTATCGGAATGAACTCTAAATCAACTCCCACATTAATGTAGAGATGAGGATTGAGGATGTCTATATTCAGACCATAGCTTCCAATGTTTAGAAAATGTGTTGTGAGTACGTGTTTCCCAGGAGGAGATTTCCTCAAACCTGAACAATTGGTCGACCTTCAATTTCCATTGTTCTAAAGACGGAGTTGAGGTTGATAACCAGAGTTTAGGCACTAGCAGGCGGGCAGCAATCAGTAATTGTCTAAAGAGAAAAGAGGGGTGGGGAGGTACTGTTTGGATGTCAATATTGAGTAAAGCTAATGACGGGGACATCTGTATATTTGTATGACAGATCAGGTTGCTTAAATCAAATATGGTTTTCCACCATTTGTTGATGGACTTTCTATTGATACAAATGGACATGTGTAATGCCTCATTTCTCCTGTAATGGTGCTGCAGGGAAATTGAACAGTCACTAAAAAGTTCTCCCACGGATTACAGCTGATTGCTGTGGCAAACCTTCTCAGACAGTACCATATGCTCGCGGACACTTTGTTGGGTGTGCCTTATTCATTTTATACTAAATCGAGAGGTTTTCCTGCCCAGTATAGAAAGCCTAGGGGTGCTTTCTTCTGTAAGCACCTATTCTGATGTCCACATCATGTCCTTCTACAAAACATTTAAGTTTAAAATATTACTGCCATATGTAATTAAAGATTAGTTCTCTCTTTTAGAAGTGGGTCACTTCTTTTAGACGTGGAAATGATCTCTAAGTTTTTTTAAAGGTCCCATGAAATGGAGCCAATTCTGATTCTCTGTGTTGGAGGAAATTTTTAAAACATGACCTCATGTATTTGGCTGGAGGGAGTCCTCCTTTAATTGTTTTCCGCTTTAGAGTATTTTTTAATTTGGTTGGTAAGCTAAATCTGAGTTACTAGATCAATAGTTTAAGAAGTGATTTATTAACTGTTACAGATTATCTGTTTTCCATGTAGTTGAAGTGAAACACATTTCTTTTTGCCCTAGGGTTTACAGATCGGGACAAAGGAGCTTGAAGAGATGGGTGCCAAATTCTGCATAGGATTACTTCGCTTAAAAAGGCTGACCTCTCCCATGGAATTCAGCCTGCCTCCAAGCCTCCTGGATATCGAGAGTGATCTGATCGAGTCCAGCTGCAAGGTTGCAAGGTAATGTAATTTATTTTTATGGTTGACTGTCAAAATATTTGACTTTGTTCAAGTATAGTGTGTTTCCTTCTATTGTCAGTGTGCCGTGACCTGCCGTACTTTTTAGATGACAAATTCACCTGCTTGACCTAGAGCTTTCTACTTACTTCACTGCTCTGATAAAAAATATGTCATAAGTTTGCGTAGAATTTAGGGATAGCACTGAATTTATCTATTTCTAAAACAATTTGCTTTGTAAATGGCATCTAAGAAGGATTGGTGATCCCTTAAAAGCCACAAGTAGCTTATGTGCCTTTATGGTTACTCAGTTTAGAGCAGGAAGGGCATCTGAAGGCTCAAAACTTCAAGAGCAATTTTCCTCTCATAGTTCATTTGAACAAAAAATAAACCTTAAAGGGGTTGTCCAGCCGATAATATTGATGACTATAGTCAGGACAGGTCAGACTCCCGGCACCCCTGCTGTTTGAAGAGGAGGCAGGGCTCCATGCTAGTGCTGCTTTCTCTTCATTACACTGCACTTCGTCTCAGAAGTGTAGTGAAAGTATCGGCTCTATTCACTTGAAGTGAATGTAGTGTAATAACAAGGAAGTGGTGTTCACATGGAGCGCCGCCTCCTAGTCAAACAGCGGATCGGCAGGGGTGCTGGGTGTTGGACCCCCGCCAATCAGATATTGATTACCTATTCTGACGAAACCCAAACCAAACCCTTTAATGTAATGTAATTGACATGTATATAGGTATGTTTAGTCACTACAAATGAACTGGCTCTTAATTTATTATTTCCAAGAAATGTACAAAGGACCAGGAGGCATTGTTTGCATGAGATAATAATGGTGGAAACAATGGAAATATTAACAAAGATCCAGAGAAACTATAAAGCTGCTTTATAGGGTCAGGATTTTTTCCCCATAATGCAAAATTGATTACAGTTTGCCAGAGGGTTTTTGACCTTCCCTGGAATAAACAGTTGGACCAAGATTAGACAAACTTTTTTTTCAACACATTTAACAGAGGATTTCCTCTTTTCTATTATTTTTAGCATGAGCCTAGTTCATTTTTGTGCTGACTGCTATTTCATTAGGCTTCCAGTGTTATTGATGGACATCATGCAAAAAATAAATAAAAAGGTTCTGTAGTTTTCAGCAGGGAGATATGCAAAGACCATTATCCTACTGTATTGGTGTAAAAAAAATCCCTATCTTAAACTCTTTAACTGCCACTGACCAATATACACTGATGAGCAAAAGGATAATAATGTTTTGAACTTTTGACTTTCAGGCTTCATATCTCACCGTCCACTACAGCTTCGAACTTGAGACTACCATCATTTTATAGACAATCATCTTGGCTATCTCTACTATGATTTGAACTATTTAGCATACAATTAGTTATGCAGATTCTTGTCATGTAACTGCATTGTTACTGTTTTGCTCTTGGTGGTGGAACAATCTTTTTATTTTTGTTAACTACAAATTACAACCTGTTTTCACATTCCCTAATAGCTCAGTGTGTTATTAGGTTGATTTCCAAGCGAAAGGAAACTGATTCGAATCCAGGAGCAGCCATCAAGAAGATTTCCCAAGAAAAGAGAAACGGCATCATCCAGCTCATAGATAGCAGTAACATGGCCAAGAAAATTGCCAAACTGCCTCATGTGAGTGCCATGACAGTTGAAAGAATACAAAATGAAGTCCGTCCATACATTCCAAAGCCAAGAGGTGGACATCCAGGAAAAATATCAGAGTCAACAAGTCGGCTCAGCACAAGGTCTAACATTTCTGGTGCAACAAACATGGCAGTGGAGGTGGCTCACATGCTTTGTAATAAGAGATCACAGACGTCCATGCAAGCACTGTGAAACCTGCATTCCACAAGTCTGGAATGGTGGCTCTAAAAAAGGTGAAGCCTCAACTTCAATATCATCATAAGAAGCATCGGTGGACAGTAGAAAATTGGAAACAGGTGATTTGGAACTCTGGGCGAAAATGGTTCTGGAAGAAACAAGGGAAAAGGGGGCTAATGGATCGAGAAATTGAAGAAACTGTCAAGTTCGGTGGAGGAAGCCTGATGATATGGGGTTGTTTCACAGCCAAATGCGTTGGATACTTGACCAGGATCGATGGTGTTCTCAATGCTGAGCTACAGTATATGTGAGTATCCTACATGATGAGTTACTTCGTACACTTGAGTACTATGGGTATGAAAAGGTCGACATAGTGTCCCAGCAGGACAATGACCTAAAGCATACGTCAAGATTGGCGAAGAAATGGTTAAATGACAATGAAGTAGAGTTGCTGGATTGGCCCCCACAGTCTCCAGACCTCAACCCAATCGAACATTTGTGGGTACAGTTGAAGAAAAAGCTGTATTCGTACCCAAGTGAGTCGTAACAACAGTGGGAATGTGTAGAAGAGACCTGGGAATAGATTTTGGTCGAGACATGCTTGAATCTTGTCGGGAGCATGCCCAGAAGGATTCAGGCAGTGTTGAAAGCCAAAAAGGGATTTACAAAATACTAACAAAATAATACAAATTAAAATTAAAAATTTTTGGATCAAAACGGTAACATTGCAGTTACATGACAATAATCTGCATGACTAATAATATGCTAATTAGTTGCAAGTCTAATTTATGTATGAGATAGCCAAGATGATTGTCTACACTGAACAAAAATATAAACGCAACACTTTCGGTTTTGCTCCCATTTGCATGAACTGAACTGAACTGAATGATCTGAAACATTTTCTACATGCACAAAAGACCCATTACTCTCAAATATTGTTCACAAATCTGTCTAAATCTGTGTTAGTGAGCACTTCTTTTTTGCTGCGATAATCCATCCTACCTCACAGGTGTGGCATATCAAGGTGCTGATTAGACAGCATGAATATTGCACAGGTGTGCCTTAGACTGCCCCCAATAAAAGCCAACTCTGAAATGTGCAGTTTGATCACACAGCACAATGCCACAAATGTTGCAACGTTTGAGGGAGCGTGCAATTGGCATGCTGACTGCAGGAATGTCTACCTGAGCTGTTGCCCATACAATGAATGTTCATTTCATTACCATAAGCAATCTCCAAAGGCAGTACATCCAACCGGCCTCACAACCGCAGACCACGTGTAACCACACCAGCCCAGGACCTCCATATCCAGCATGTTCAACTCCATGATTGTCTGAGACCAGCCACCCGGACAGCTGCAGCAACAATCGGTTTGCATAACCAAAGAATTTCTGCACAAACTGTCCAAAACCGTCTCAGGGAAGCTCATCTGCATGCTCGTCGTCCTCATCGGGGTCTGGACCTGACTGCAGTTCGTCATCGTAACCGACTTGAGTGGGCAAATGCTCACATTCGATGGCGTCTGGCACGTTGGAGAGGAGTTCTGTTCACGGATGAGTTCTGGTTTTCACTGTTCAGGGCAGATGGCAGACAGGGTGTTTGGCGTCGTGTGGGTGAGTGGTTTGCTGACGTCAACTTTGCTGATCGAGTGGCCCATGGTGGCGGTGGGGTTATGGTATGGGCAGGCTTATGTCATGGACAACGAACACAGGTACATTTTATTGATTGCATTTTGAATGCACAGAGATACCATGATGAGATCCTGAGGCCCATTGTTGTGCCATTCATCCACGACCATCACCTCATGTTGCAGCATGATAATGCACAGCTCCATATTGCAAGGATCTGTACACAATTCCTGGAAGCTGAAAATATCCCAGTTCTTGCATGGCCACCATACTCACCGGACATGTCACCCATTGAGCATGATTGGGATGCTCTGGATTGGCGTATACGACAGCGTGTTCCAGTTCCTGCCAATATTCTGCAACTTTGCACAGCTATTGAAGAGGAGTGGACCAACATTCCACAGCCCACAATCAACAACCTGATCAACTCTATGCAACGGAGATGTGTTCCACTGTGTGAGGCAAATGGTGGCCACACCAGATACTGACTGTTTTTCTTGCACCCCCCCCCCCCCCTCTTACTCCAATAAGGCAAAACGGTGCACATTTCAGAGTGGGATTTTATTGTGAGCAGTCCAAGGCACACCTGTGCAATATTCATGCTGTCTAATCAGCACCTTGATATGCCACACCTGTGAGGTGGGATGGATTATCTCGGCAAAGGAGAAGTGCTCACTAACACAGATTTAGACAGATTTGTGAACAATATTTGAGAGTAATGGGTCTTTTGTGCATGTAGAAAATGTTTCAGATCTTTCAGTTCAGCTCATGCAAAATTGGAGCAAAACCGAAAGTGTTGCGTTTATATTTTTGTTCCGTGAATAAAATGATAGTAGCCTCACGTTCGAAGCTGTAGTGGACAGTGAGATATGGAGTCTGAAAGTCAAAAGTTTTAAACATTGTTACCCTTTTGCTTGACTATTCACTGCTGGCAGGTGCTTAATCTCAGTCAACAATGGGTATATTCATCACTAGAATCTCATGGGTAATCCCCAGTGTACCCAGGAAAAAGTGACTGTAGCACACATGCCATGGTCAGTAGTAGGCATTGTTTGAAAAAGGTGAGGGGGCTCAATCTAGCATCCCTTTAGCTTCCTTTGACGAAAAAGTTCTCCCCCCTAAGAAAAAAATGTAAAAAAGGCAAACCATTTCTTGTCTAAAATTATTTTACGGTTTTTAAAAATAGTGAACAATAAAAAATTTGATATATGTCACCCACTCGAACAATAAAGATAACAAGAAAAAATATTGGTAGCTTTGCTGTGTTTCTCCCTTTCTCCTCCAAAATATAGAAGTTACAGTAAACAATAAATGTTATGTACCTGAAAATGGTAATATACAACTATGTCAGCATAAAAATGTTATGGTTATTGGAATACAGCAATAGAAATTAATACAGGAGATAATTCCATTTACTTATGGCACATTTATGGAAACCTATAGCTGTGTTACACACAAGCAAATCTTCCTTTTTGGTCTTACTGTGCATGTACTTTGTGTAGGTATGAACTACAACTTAAAGGGGTTGTCCAGGATTTTAATATTGATGGCCTATCCTTAGGATAAGCTATCAGTATCTGATCATTGGGAGTCCCACACCCTACACCCCCTCAGGACAACTATTTCATAGTAGCTCTGGTGCTAGAAATTGGCTGCTGAACTACACAGCTCCCACTATTGTGTGCCTTCAATGGGAGAAGCTCTGCAGTAACTGACTCTGTCCACTACACTATGCAAGGGTTGCGTAGTTCTGGTGCCAACGTCCAGTGCTGGAGCTACTCTGAAACAGCTGATTGGTGGGGGTGCAGGTTGTCAGACGCCTAAAGATCAGATATTGTTGGCATATCTTAAGGATAGCCCGTTAATATTAAAATCCTGGAATACCCCTTTAATGTCTCACTGAAGCCGGCCATAATGCAAGATATCAAAGTATATTTATTTATAGCCTAAAACCAAAGCTTTTGTATGGTAACTACAGTATAATAGAAGAAAATGAACGTTATCCAATTATCCATTGCTTCATTATATTATAGCATTCTATGGTTTCACTTTACACGACTCTAAGTAATCTATGATGGTTACATTGATTCCCAATTGCGAAGAGTATAATTGATCGTGAGTAAGCACCAAACACAGCACTTGAATTATTGATATGTTGCTGATTTTATTTTGTTACTTTAATCCCAACTAATACTTTCTAAAATGGTGAAATCATTAGACCAGCAGAGAACATTAGTCGTACAGGGAACATTAGTCTTCCTGTTGCTCTCTTTCTGTATTAAGTTATATGTTCTGGGGCTTTTCAGGACACAATGAAGTTTTTGCCCTATCCCATGTTTTTTTCAGCTTAGTGAGGTTATTTAGAACTATATAGAATACATTTCATATTGTAGGGAAATAAGTGGAAAGTTTTATATGTATGTCTATTAAAAGAATTGCGCACAGGAGCTCCACTCCTGAGAACCTTATATTCATAATCCATAAAAATATATTTTCCCAGGTACAACATATGTTTATTCGTTGCACAGCTAGCCAGCTTTAGTATAATACTTTCTGAATTTCCTATAGTGTTATTGAATGACCTGTATTTTTTAGCAATTGAAATGAGAGAGTGAAATGTATTCCTTTTTTCTAATTTGTTTTTACATTTTATTTTATTTACATGATTATAGAGACATCCAACTTGCTTCAGTTGCCCTTAAAAGGCATGATTAAAATGTATCCCCTATCCATAGGTTCAGGGATATTACTGCTGGAAGGAATTGGGGGTCTCATTCACTTCTCATGAGGAAGCGGCAGGTTGAGCTTAGGCCTGGCTGCTCAGTTTATTCTGTGAGACTGCTGGACCCAAGTACAGTACTCGGCAGTCCCATAGAGAATAAATCGAACCTTAGGATGCACGCTTGACTTGCTGATCCATCTGGACAGGGGAGTGGGCCACCTGCTTTTCAGGATTGGCTGTGTGGCCTGTGGAAATTTCATTGTGCAGTGAAGGGGAGTAGATAAGTTGTGACCATTGTGACAACCACCTGCCAATCCCGTCGTACTATGCCACAGTTGTCATACAGGTCTCGTCCAATAGACCACTCTGGAGGCGAATCCACTGTGAGCACAGTAGACGTTTAAGATTGGTTGATGTGCCCATACATGATGGAAATCAAATGAATTTGCTGCCACCACTCTTCGTATTGAATCGGGCGAAGAGACCCCGGCTAGCTAGTCCTAAAGGGAAGAAACGGTTATTTGCAACCTAGCTAACCAATTAACAATTTATAAAAATAAGACAATGCGGTAGTATGTCTCTTCTGAGGACAGAGTTCTTAGCATAGACCAAATAATCAGGTAATGAGGGCAAAACTGTAACGATTAAATTGTTAGTTTTATTCTAAAAACTATACACAAAAAATATATACATTAAAACAGATAATATACCTGCCATTAGAACAGATTGGTTGGATAGAAATAGGTAAGAGGTGGAAGGGAATAGAATGTCTGTAAGTTCAGAATTACCGTGGTAAAGTCTCTAGTAAAAGATAAAGGGCCAGATTTATCATTAGCTCAAGTCAGAATAATGGAGTGAAAAAGTCGCAAATTTTTGCGCAATCACTAAAACTGCGCAAAAATTTGTGACTTTTTTCTGCTCTGCACTATGCTCGCCAGTTTTCTGAAAGTGGGCGTGTTTTCTTATGTAGATTAATCTCTAGACAGATTTACTATTGCGACTACTTAAAAAGTCGCAAAAAAGTCGCAAAAAAATGCGCAATTTCACTCCAGTGAGGACCATGCTTATCTTATGAGACTTTTTAATAGAACATGCGACTTTTTCGTAAAGATGTGCGACTTTTGTAAAGCTGCTTACTGACGGATAAACTGCTACCGTCAAACCACATTTATTACAGTCTTAAAGGGCCGATCATAAATCTGACTTGGCTAAAACTGACTTTAGCCATATGTTAAAGTGGAGTGAGCTGTCAGAGTCATGATAAATCTGGCCCAAAGTCTTTGTAAGGAATAATCCAACATGGCGGGGTGCCCGTGTCCAGCGGGCGGTCGTGATGTTAGTCGACGTCAGATGGTTGATGAAGGACAATTTTGCGTATCATCTGATATCAATTATGACTGGAAGACAATACAGTGTGCCTGAGAACAGTCATATCTCAGAGAGGGAATTTCAGATTGGTTTGCAGATTTCAATAACCTGAACAACCTCTGAAGAGATGGTTCCTTTCATATTTCAACCTCTGAAATATGAGGAAAATATGGTAAAAATATGAAATCTATGGATTGGAGGTGACTTTCAGGTCATCTTCCTTCTTGTACCAACCAGCTGTGTGATAAGGATCTGTCCTTTTCTTCTGAAGTTCGCTGCCCAGGCTAAAGGTGTGAGACCTCCTGCGATGCAGGAGCCACACAGACTGGGAAGATGCACTTTTTATGAGGTTTTGTCATGATGATATCAGAGTGATGGATGTATAACCTGGCAGGAGGTGCTCCTTTGTCCTGGAAGATTCTTTTGGCATGGAGGTGCTAATTGACTCTGATCTGTGAGCTGTGCTAGCAAGGTAAATTACTTCTGGGTTGAAAAAAAATAATAGATTTTAACTCTTTGTGTGCAGGAGAGGGCTCTTGTGATTTATTTATTTTTTGTGATTTTAAAACCGGACGCATTCACGATTTCTTCGTATTGCTGAGATCGCGAAGCGTCACAACCATCACCTAATGTGAATGGTGGATTCTGTCTTATATTATACAGAGGTGATAGATTCCATTGTAGGCCTGCCTATGATGAGGTGACGCGATAGGAAGAGTGATCTCTGCACAACAGGAATGGTCAGATTATTAGGTGGTCCGTGCAGAAAACAGCAGGATTATTTTTTTTAAATATAGATAGTGGTATATAAAATAAAAAATAACATCACAAACGATTATAAAAACTATATGTAACATAAATACTTGACTTAAAAAATAGCTTATTTTCTGATTACACATTCCTTTAGCATACCTTGGTGCAGTTTGAAACCCAGCAACATGAAACCGCATATCCAGCGTATTCTTAGCTCCTCACGAGGTCTGGCAAGCTGTCCATAGGACAGAGTATCCTTGTGTCATCGGTGGGAGTGTGACCTCTGGGACTCCACCAATCAACAACAAAGGGACAACTCCTCCACTGCAATGCCTGACACAGAGATATACCTATGTGGCCGTTTCAGGTACTGCAGCTCAAACCTATTGACATGAATGAGGCCGAGCTGCAGTACCATACACGGTTTCATGGATGAGAGGACAGCAGTGGAAGGAACTGTATTCATCAGAAAATGCCATGGCCTCTCTCTGTTCAGAGGAAGTCAGACCCCTAACTATCACAAATGGATGCTTCATCCTAATATATCATTAAAGGGAAAACTCCTAGTTATACAGTACGTAGTTACATAGATAGATTGTACAGTTGGAAAAAAATATGTCCTTAACAGATATATATTGGGCTTTATTGTAAAGCAGACCTGATGAAGGTAAAAGTAAGAAGTATTCTGAATCTGCTCAATACACTTTCCAGCGTTTTTAACCCCTTAATGACCGGGCAATTTTTTCATTTCTTCATTTTAGTTTTTTTTAACTCCCAGCCTTCCCAAAGCCATAACTTTTTTACTTTTTCATTCACATAGCCCTATGCTTGTTTTTTGCGGGACAAATTGTACTTTCCAATAGCACCATAACCCTTGCATACAATGTCGTAGGGAGCGGGGAAAAAAAAATCCAAATGAGGTGGAATTATAAAAAAAAACTGTTTTATGGGTTTTGCTTTTACAGGACTTCCTATGTAGTAAAACTGATCTGTTACTTTCATTCTACCAGTCAGTACGATTACAACCATACCACATTTGTATAGATTTTCTTGCATTTTAATCGGTAACAACCGTTCATAGGAATGCTCGTTAGCGATTATTGGCAAAGGCGTCGCTGATTACTCAATGAACATATTGCTTGTTCATCAGGTAACATAATCTTTTCTGTGGTCACCAAAATCATCATTTGCCGGCAGCAGAGCATATCGGCATAATCATGCAGGAAAAAAATGATTCTGTATGGGGATGACGTTAGCGATCACTCCTCCCTATACTGTGGAGGAGATCACTGCATGTAAAAGTAGCGCTCTCCTTCGCTGAAAAGGCGGTTGCTGGGAAGGAACGCTTCCGCCTTTAGACATGGGTAACTATGGACTGGCTATTGAGCTTGCTCCTTTCAGTGTAGTTTTCACAACCCTCTGCATACAGCTTTCCGTGTCCTTAGTCAGCACTTTTCATGTAGCTGTCCAGTGGCATCGACGAATGGTGGGGTTTTATTCTACCCCAAGACACCGGTGGAAGCTCTGTCAGCATTTCCCTCTCGTCTGTTCAGTGTCTCCGACACAGATGTGAATGATATTGCTGTTATGAAAAGAAGCCAGCCAGCGCAGTGAAATTATAGCATGGAGGGGTGCGTGCGGGAATTGATCACCGCAGCAGCTCTCCGCCGTTTTTAAGAGAGAATGAATTTATGTGCATGTTGTCCCTTTGAAACTCCAGAAGTATAAAACAGCTGCCTTGTTTGTAACTATGCCAATTCCCCATTCCGCTTTACGCTGCTAAGTGTTGGATAGCATGCAGATAGGGAGAATAATTAATGCACAGATTGCACTGTTGTCACTCGGCCACGCAGTTCTGTTTAAAAGGTATAACCATATTGTAGGTTAAACACACAGACTAATGCCTGATGAAGTGATTACAACGCGATTTATTATAATGCATCTCAGATTACTACCTTAACAAAAAGCCATTTTAAAAAAGAATGGTGCTTTTCATTTCCCTGAGCTTTAGTAGCACGCTGAACGCGAGCTCTACGTTTGTAGTTGTAGATTGGCTGGTATACTTCTTCACTTGTATTTACTTGTATTACTGTTTTTATTTTCTGATTGTAGATTTTTTTTTTTTTTATTGTATTGTCTGTACATGTTTATTGGGGCAGCCACCTTGCCTGAACTGCTGTTAACATGGACCATAGACACGAAAGACAGAGGTGACTTATTTGGGGGAGTTTTCTAAGCATGCTTTGTAACCTGTGCTGGGAGGGGGCGAAGGTGAGCTGTGACATCACCTATTGTGAATGGTGGATCGTGTTCCTTCCTGCAGTGATAATGAGATGACTGCTGAAAAGTGATCTGTATAGAACAGGAGGTGTCAGTCTGGTATTAGTCTTAGTGGCCAGTGTGAGAAATTCAGGATTTTAAGATGTTTTAAAAATATAGAAAGTTAGCATCTAGGTGTAATGGCAACGCCCCCCCCATTGCTCCTAGTTACTAATTTGCATATATTAAAATATAATTTTCCTCATTAATGCAGGCACATGGGACCAACACAGATGCCTTCAGCTGCCAAGTGCACATGTAACAGGTCAGCCAGTGTCATGGCTACAAAGCTGCTGACAGATGCCCTTTAAAAATTATGTTTAACATAAAAACTTGATTTAAAAAATAGGTCATTTCCAGATGACACATTTTCTTTAAATTGACCACATAAGGATTATTTCGAAGGTGACATTTTAAGGTGAAAAAATAATTTGTTTAAATTGACAGGTTCCCTACTAGTTATGCCTATAACCTGGCTTCATACTGATATTTTTCTTATAATATGTTAGATGCAATATGTTGCTGGTTTATAAGTAATGTGACAATCTTAAAGGGTTGTCCAATAAAATACATTGATGGCATGTGATGGTATTTTATTTTGACCCCTGGGGCCACAAAGATTTTTGGCACAGTGATGATTCTACCTGACTGCTACCTGGCATTAAAACGCAGCCCCTTTCAAGGGACAGGGCTGCCATGTGGTTCCTATATAATGCTGGGTTGGGAGCATTTGTATAGAAGAAAATATGAACAGGATCACGGGGAGCTCCGTGGTTTGTTTAGGTGTAGGTTTGCTTTGATTTATACTTTTAAATTAAAGGGGTTCTGCAGTTTGTTTAAACTGATGATCTATCCTCTGGATAGATCATCAGCATCTGACTGGCGGGGGTCCGACACCCAGGAGAAGGCAGCGGCGCTCCAGCAGCGCTGCAGCCTTCTCACTGTTTACCGCAGGCCCAGTGACGTCACGACTAGTATCAACTGGCCTGGGCGCGGCTAAGCTCCATTCAAGTGAACAGAGCTTAGCCACACCCAGGCCAGTTGATACTAGTCATGACGTCACTGGGCCTGCGGTAAACAGAAGGCCGCAGCGCTGCTGGAGCGCCGCTACTTTCTCAAACAGCTGATCGGCGGGGGTCCTGGGTGTCCGACCCCCGGCCGGTTAAATGCTGATGATCTATCCAGAGGATAGATCATCCGTTTAAATAAACTGCAGAACCCCTTTAATATATAGCTCCAGCTTGTGTTCACATTTTAGGTACATTCAGATATGTAGCACCTCAGCTCCAGTCCTCCCTGCTGAGCTTTGTTTACTTGGCTGTAGCAGTGACATGTCATTTACCACTGCAGCCGATAATGGTCACATGTCATACACCACTGTGTCCAGTTGAGTGCTGGGATTAGCTGAACTGGTCCCGTGAGGTATGTGTGGATATATTGTAGAGGCTTTGGTATATGGTATATACAGCCAAATAAGCCTTTTTATTACAGTGTACTATGCCACCCTTCAGTGCTAGCAATATATAATGCATAAGAAGGTTCTCCTTAGAATCTGGGAACCTGATGTATTCGATGAGATCAGCATTATGTGGCTGATTTCATTCTACAGCAAAGATAGCGGTCTGTCTGTACGTCTTTCATCTTATATAAAAAAGCAAACAAACTGCACAGTCGTATAGAATATCTTGATTCATTAAAACCAACAGAGGAGCTTTGTGGTGTAACCTTTAATCAGAAAGTAATTTAAGTCGACATTGGCAGAGCTTTTCCTTTGATATATTATGGTGGCCTCTTCCCACGAAAGCATCAATAAAATATATATTCTGTAATCACAAAGACAAAAGGCTTCTTCTTCCATTCTTACCTTATTTTCATACTTTAAAGTAAAGCTCTAATCTATAATGACTGTGACTCATGCGATTTTCCTGTACAAGACCTCTTTTCCATAGAGCTGTCCACTGCTGGCTACAACTATTGGGGCAGATGTATGACGCTGTTTAAAGGAAAAACTGCATTTCATGCTCAAAGCAACCAACTACAGTACAACTTTTTTATGTTCACAGTTTTCATAAATCTGCCCCATCGTCCCCAGAAAAGATACAAGGCAAGGTGAGAGTGAGGTTGTAGGTCTCAAGCATCCAGCAGTCATGTCGACTCCTGCCATTGATAACTTGGTCAAATCAATTGTTGGGCAAGGAATCATGCTTGGCTAGCCGGTTTACTTCACTTTAAAGGGAATCTGTCACCAGTTTTATGCTGTCCTAACTAACGGCAGCACAGGGACAGACATACCATATGTGCCCAGCAGGAATGGGGGCCCTCTATCTCTGGGATTTACATATTGATGACCTATCCTCAGGTTAGGTCTTCAATATGAGATCGTCGAGGATCCGAATCCCAGCACCTCCGCCGATCAGCTGTTTGAGGAGGCCGAGGCGCTTCTGTGAGCACCGCTGCCTCCTTACAGCTTGCCAAGCACAGTGCCATACATACACTTGAATGGGACCGAGCTGCTCCTAGGCCATGTGGCCAATGAATGTTATGGCACATGGCCTAGGAAGAGGCCTAAGCACTCATGGGGTGCCATAAACTCTTTGTACAGCTGATCAGCAGGGGGTCCCGAAGGATAGGTCATCAATATGTAAATCCTGGAGACCCCCTTTAAAGCAATAAGCAGCACCCCACTGTCTATAAGCTTGGATGTAAGGGATTGAGCTATGAATTTCACAGCTCACAATTACTGGTGAATTATTGGAGAGACATATGGGTAGCGTTCTCAGATAAGGAGTATGCTCTCTGATTAGAGAGCAAAGGGCCCATATACTGTTCTTACACAGGGGCCCTCAGCTGTGTGTGTCTACCCCTGGGGAAGCATAAACTAGTGATATATATCCTCAGCTAAACACTGGATCACTGTCTTTTATTGACCCAGCCGCTTTGCTAAACTCTTGTACCGGACATCTCCAATGTATGCTAATGAGTCTTGATATTCATAAGCTCCTTTCTCTCCCCACCCAATGCTGCTGACTGCAATAGGAAAAAAGCTGTCAATGAGCTACAGGGGTGGGCAGAGTCAGGAGCTCATGAATATCAATCAGGACTCATCGGCATGCACTGGAGCTGAAAGATTCCATTTAAGAAATCTCATAGGTTGAGGTTTCTGTCTAAAATACAGATCTATATTTTTGAATTAATCTCTAGATGAGTACATTGTGGCAAGCTCTAATATGGTGATACTATAACAGCTCCCCAGCTGTGTAAATGCAGAAGCCAGCATATTGGACATATGAGTAACAGTAAGGTTAGGGAATATGTGGGACATTGTCACTTTTGACCCCTCTGATCCTGAGAACAAAAGTTTACTTGGCTTTTTCCCTGTGCAGCAGTCCTCAAACCCAGGGGTGCACCTAGCCTTTCTGCTGCCTGAATTCTCAACCTAACCCCTTCCCTCCTAATATTACATATATCACTGCAGAACATACAGGCTGATACAGCACCCCATACCTCTTTCATCCAGTGACATCTCATTTGATGTAGACGTTCTCTTTCCTTATCTTCTACTTTCAGACCTTCAGACCAGACCACCATTTTTCAGCCATTTCTCGTCTCTGCGAAAATCTTAATTTAATAATCATGTGCCAGTAAGAAGTGCCCCCCATTGATGCCCTCCCAATCATGTGCCAGTAACAAGTGCCCCCACAGTGCTTCTCTCCTGTATTGTACCCAAAAAAACTAATAATAAATAAACTCACATACTTACCTCCATCAAACTGCCAGAGATGTGATGCAGGCCTCTTGCGATGTCATCGCTCTGCCTGCACCAGCCTCTGATAGGCTGCAGGCACTAGGCCTGCAGCCTATCAGAGGAACTGGGAAGGAGGACGCCTCTCCACTGCCTAACGGCATCCATCTGTATCGCTGTCCTGAGCTCTTACACAATGGAAGCGCTCATCCCCCTGTGCCCTGCTGCCGCCACCCCCTACTTTTCACCAGGGCCGCTCCACCTGAGGCGATCGCTCTACCTCGCCTAATTGGCAATGCAGCCCTGCTCAAGCCCTCCTGTTGCGCAGGGAACTGAAACACTTTTTCATTTATGTGAATGGAGCTGTACATATCCTGTGATCCAGAAGATTTTGACATTGAGGGTTCTACTAATGGGACCACCACTGATTCCAAGAATAGGGGTCCTGAGTCCCTAGTCTGATTGGAATAATCATCACACATGTGCACTGTCACTCCATTCTCTATATGAGATTGACAGAGATTGCCGAGTTTAATGCTTTCCTATCTCTGTCAGTCCCAGAAGAATAAATGGAGTGGCAGAATGCATGTCCTACTGCAGGACTATTTAAGAATCAGGATCCCCATTGTTGTAATCATTGAGTAGGTCCACCAGCAATCAAAAACCTCTCGCCTATCCTGTGGATAGTTGATAAATTATTATAGTAGGAGAACCAGTGATGTGGCTCTTTCATTTTAAGAATCATGGAGGTCCCTGGGGTCAGCTTTCCTTCCTGGCAATCACCTTCTCGTTATTGGAGGAGACCTCTGCTATTACATACAGCGATCTTCTCCACTGTATGGGGAGGAGCGATTGCTAATGCCATTGCTCGTTGTTTGCTGGCAGCAGATGGTGATTAGACAGCATGATCTACCACCGGCAAACCGTGATTTTTAAGCATGCCTTAAAATTTCAATTGCCCAATGAATGAGCGTATGCTCGTTCAGCAGGTGATCGGTGGCACTTTTAGGTCTGTATTACAGCGAGATCATTTACTAAAGAGCGTTTCTACAAATGCTCGTTATCAATGATCTGGCCGATCATCGGCGGGTCTAATACAGCCCAAAAGAGACATAGATTAGTATGATATTTGTATGCTTCCCAGTAGATTCATACAAATATGAAACTGCTATATGTAAATGGATCAGTTCAATTACTACAGGCCAGTTTTTATTTGAACTCTGTAGGGCAGGGTTTCTCAACTCCGGTCCTCGGGACCCACCTACCAGTCATGTTTTCAGGATTTCCTTAGTATTGAGCAGGTGACATAATACAGGTATTCATTCTGTGGGATATTCTCAAATCCTGACCAGTAGGTGGGTCCTGAGGACCGGAGTTAGGAAATTTTTCAGTCAGTTGGATTAAGGTACACCAAATTTATTAAGAGCCACACATCTCTTGCTGCTGTAGATTTCCGCTATCATTTTTGCCAAATTATAATAAATGTGTTGGGGCGAGTTGGTTCTGCTCCTTTCTCTAAGTCCCACCCATTTTTTTTTTATTTTTTTTTAAGAAAACTGACATAAGTGTGGAAAATACAGTACCAGAAAACAATACTTTTTGTGCTTGAGCAAAAATCAGCGACTCTTGTATGTAAGAAAGCTGGCATATAGCAGTGATAAATTGCTCCCTGTGTGTCCATGCAGAGAGAGCATACATTGAGATGATTTTTATGTGAGATGCAGTATGTGTTCAGGGGAGAGTTATGATTTATAATAAAAGCTAAGCATGTGCAAAATGCATTAAAACCTAACTTAAAAGACCTTTTAAATATACAGTACATTACAGGAGATCAAATAGCTGCATTTTGTGTCTAGCTTTACCGCCTACTGAATTTGTCTACGTCCCAGTCCCTTGTGCCTGATTAATAACAAATAGGTTTTGTTAAGAGTCAGCTTTGAATTTATCCCAAGAACCCTGAAGAAATAGTACGTACCTGTGTTAAGGTCCCATTACATGGCCAATAATAGAAACAATTATAGGGAAGGAGGGTTCCCAGGAATACTCCTGATCATTGTGCTGCCTAAAGGTGCCACTGATCACCCGATGAACAAGCAAACACTCGTTCATCAGGTGAAAGCACTTCTGGTGCGGCAGATCGTGCTGTATAAACAGTGATTCTTTATGGGGACGGGCGATTGGAACAGTGATCCCTCATCCCCATATAGTGGAGGGTGATAGCTGCATGTAAATGTAGCTTTCACCTCCTGTAACTAGCAAGCAGTATTAATTGACTGCTGTGTTTGCCCTTCTAAGGGCACTTTCACACTAGCGTTATTCTAGGGGCTCAATATCGGAAAATAACTGATCAGTTTTATCCCCATGCATTCTGAATGGAGATTAATCCGTTCAGGATGTCTTCAGTTAAGTCTTTTTGCCTTTTCAGGACGGAGGTAATCTCGCAGCATGCTGCAGTTTTATCTCCGTCCAAAATTCCAGAACACTTGCATTTTTTTCCCATTGACATGCATTAATGCCGGATCCGGCCCCGGCAAAAAGGATCCGTTTTTGCTGTTTGTGCATGCTGAGACCACAAAAAATTAGAAAAAAATAAATGCCGGATCCGCTTTTCCAGATGACACCGGAGAGACTGATCCGGCATTTCAATGCATTTGTCATACGGATCAGGATCCTGATGACGGAACTGCCTGCCGGAATCTTCTACCGCAAGTGTGAAAGTAGCCTAAGGAGCTATAAAGGTATACATATGAAGCAACCAAATGTATAATGAAATAGCTGTGCTTAGCATGACCAGATTGTCACCAATATTGTATAGTTCAGACAAGTCCTCCACTGAAGGATCTCAGCTTCTTTGCTATATTTGAGTATATATTTAGCAAGTGGTCAGTGGTAAGGACTGGTTCTCAGATGGTACATGCAACATCTGGTTCATTTAGGTCAGTGGTATAGCCAGTGACCAAATCCCTATTGCTCCTTCGTGGGCCACCTTTATAGTCCCTTCTGGTTACATGGGGTGAAGAATACAAGGAGAGGACCTCCTGATACTTTGTGTTCCAGGGTGAAAAATGTAGTAAAATATGATTCCTGGTATTCAAAAAAGGGTATTCAAAAAATACTAGATTATCCAGCCAAGGTTCAGCTCTTTGGAGTAGGTTTGGTAAGCTGTATATTGGTGTCCATTGAGTAGGCAAATATTAGTATATTCACTAGGAAGCAATCACTATATGAACAATCCAAATGAAGGAATACAAATCTGCCAGTCCCTGTGGGATTGCTGTCCTGGGCTAAGAATGAGCAGTTTTTATGTATATGGGGATCTCCTATAGGAGCTCAATAAAAAGTTAAAACATTGCCACTTAGCATAATGTGTTTTTCTGCAGCCAGAATTACCATATCTGTCTTCAGAGAAAAAAAACTGGATTTTCCCAATAAAAACAGCCTTTATATTCCATCACACACACCAGATACTGGTACAGTCTGTTATTTCTGGAAAAAAATCTGTGCAAACAGTTGTGTTTTTCTTTATCTTCCTATTTTAAAAAGAGAACACATAGCCCTCTTTGTAGAGCTCTATCATAATTAAGTGTCGTTAAAGGGATATTCCATATTGGACAATTCTAACTTGTTAGTAGACAGCAATACTGCTACTAATGCTTCAAGCAGCTGATCGGCAGGGGTGCAGAGAGTCACACCCCTGCCAATCTAATATTAATGACTTATCCTGGGCATAGATAATTAATATACAAGTTATTTTATTAGTGACCTATCCTCAGGAATGAAATCAATGTGTTGTCTGTGCGATGAAAGAAAGAACATGTTAGCCCCCAGGGCACTGTACATATGAAATACATAAAAACATAATGTGACTTAACGATAAAAACAAGCAAGTACAATACATGGCTTGAGGTTACAGATTAATAGACTGGTACAGAGAGAGGGTCCTGTCTACAAGATATATCATTTAGTGCAGCGGTGCACAACCTTTTTTGGTCTGAGGGCCGCATTGTCACATTGCTCTATTTCAATGGGCCGCAAATAAGAGGACGGTGCTCCCTGGTTATTACCACCTCCTGCCAGTTACAGGCGCCATACAATAACCAGTAAACATTTTCCTTTAATAGTGGGGAAAGCGCTTATTAGTTAGCACTTTAATGACCAGGCCTGAACAGACACTTTTTTTTGTGATTGAGCGCACGTGGTGGTTCGAATGGTTGTATCGTTTCTGTGTGTTGGGAATACCAAAATAATTTTTGCAACAATTTTTCACTTGATACATAGGACCTTATAATTCCTTTTTTTAGTTTTTTGGGGGAAACTGTATACAAATTTTTTTAAGTATTTTTAAAAAAAAAACTATAGCTCCTTATTCTTTAAATATGCAAACATCCACAAAATAAATTATTTTAATTAGTTCCCTATTTTGTGTCTGTTATAATACGTATAGTTTCACGTGAATGGGGCTATAATGGTGACGGTTTTAGTTGGTGTGGGTGTTTTTTTTCTTATGTATTTTATTATATTTTATTTTTTAACTTAATTTTTTCTATATTTTTGCTACAAATAATATTCCCCAAGAGGTCATAAAAAGACCTTTGGGGGACACTGACACCTTTTGTTAATTTCCCTTTTAATTTTTTAGGTTTATTTGTATTTTATTAATATTTTATTGTATTATTTTTTTTATAATTGGTTTATTACTTATTATTTAAATATATTTTTGCCACATAATATGTCATAAAAAGACTGTTGGGGGACAATGAACACTGTACTATTTCGCACTTTTTATTTTTTTTTATTTTATTTGTATTTTTTGTTTTAATTTTTTTATTTTCTATTATTTTTTAAATATATTTTTGCCACATAATGTGTCCCCACAAGGGATCATAAAAAGACTGTTAGGGGATAGTGAACACTCTTTTGTTTTGCAATTTTTCCTTTTATTTTTTTCCTTTTTATTTGTATTTTATTTTTGTATTTTTTTTTATAATTTTCTATTTTTTGCCACATTATATTTTTTTTATTTTTTTGTATTTTATTTGTGTTTTATTATATTTTTTTGTTTTAATTTTTTTAAAATAATTTTTTAACTTATTATTTCCACATAATTTGTCCCCAAGAGGTCACTGAAAGACCTTTGGGGACACAGACTTTTTTTGCACTATTTCCACTGTAACCGGGGCATCTAAAGGAGTCCCAGTTACCGGGCAAACCAGCCTGCTGTGGGGCATTATGCACAGGCAGAGCTGATCAGGGTCTCCTGACCCTGCAGCTCTGCCCCCAAGCCAGGTCCACCCTGCATAGCGTTCACCGATCTGAGAAGACAGAAGCGCTGATACACTGCTTCTGCCTTCTCCTCAGCTCCCCCACTGTCACTGACAGCCGGGAACAGACCTGCTCCTGCTACAGTGCGGAGCTGTAATGCTCCATCATGCGGTGCTGCGGGCAGAAACAGCTGTGTTTCTGTCCAGGAAGACGGGGGCCGCAAGCCTTGGCTCAATGGGCCGCGGGTTGTGCACCCCTGATTTAGTGCCTTTTCGTATGCCGTTTACAATATTTCCATCCTATTTTCTGATGTGTCATTGTAAATATATGTAAGCAGCTATTTACGTTTATTATCATTTTTCTTTGTCTCTTGTTCCATTCCTTATCTTGACCTCATTTGCCCAATATGATTTGGACTTGTAGTTTGTAGACATGCTCGTCCTCAGACCTGGCCGTTTCTGTGGCTTTCTGTTAATATATTAGGATGCTTGAAACTCATCTGTGCACAGTGCTTTAGATCAATATAATGTGTATTATTTGATTATGAATAAAATGAAGATGTAGCAGGCTGTAGAAGCTTGTCTGAGATACTTATCCGATGAAATATTTAGAAGCACTTAAAGCTTCTCCGCAAATATGTTTATCTAGCCCCACAGGAGAGCAATGAAACTGGGTGTAGAGAGCTTGCTTCTTTCTTTTCAATGCAAACTCTTTGTGCCCAGAACCTTCAAGCAACATCGTGGACATTTTTTCACTAGGAACACATATGTTAGTGCAGTAGAATTCCTTTAATCCACCACCCATGGGACCCAGCTAGTGCTTGGTTATCAAACATTAGTTGGCTAACTTAGAGCAGTAAGGAAAAATACCTTCTAGTTAATGGGTCACAACATTTTCATAAAACTTTGGATATGTCAAAGGTTATTCCCTCTCGCTAGAACAAGGAGAGAGAAGTGCTCACATACTGCATGGGACAGAAATGAGATTGGCCCATAAACTTTCTATTGAGTCTTTCTCGCTTTCTGCCTTAAAGCAAGGAGATAGGCGAGCTCTTCTGGTTCTAGCAATCGGTAGGAGTCCCTGCACTTGGACCTCGCAACAGTCAACATTTTTAATATGTTTCTATGACATCAAAGGTTTTATGAAATCTCAGTGAAAAAGAGTTAGTCATGAAGGTAAGCAGATTCAGAATTGGTAAACAGTACAAGAAATTGATACTGTTGCTTTTTATGATCAGAGAATCGTCTTCTACCATTGCGGTCGGGTTTTCTCAAGTTTAGGCTATGTTCATCTGACAGATTTTTCCAGTGGAAAAACCCTTTGTGTATTTGCAGTAGAACGCAAAACTGACATCAGTCTACTATATCAGGGATCTGCATGTGGATTAGGTCCATTTAAAGGCTAACCTATGTGTGGCTACTTGTATGAACTACAGTGCAGATTCCCAATGAAACCTATCGGAAACAAACTTCACATGGATTTTTGCACAAATTTGCACCATGTGAACATATCCTTACTGAAAAGAACATGTTTGTCACAAAGTTACTTTGTGTTCACTAGTTATGAGGGCATATGAGTGCATCTAGTGGTTATTACTGATCAGTGGTCCAAGATCTGCTCCTCATGCTCATGGCTGATATGGTAGACTAGGTGCTGCATGAGGTAAATCTCAAAGCAGAACTTCAGAAGACACAAAGGGTCACTACTGATTTGAAGATCATCTCAAAAGCCCCAATTTACCATTTTACACTGCAGATAGGAAATTCTAGTTATTGACTGTGAACCAAATACGTGGATCTCACTTTTCATTGACTGATATATTTTTATATGTATCTTTATTTCCAATTTCAGTCCAACTACCTATGTTTTGGAAGATGATGAGCCTCGTTTCCTGGAAGAAGTGGATTACAGCGCAGAGAGCAATGATGAAGCAGACCCTGATCTCCCAGACACTGCTGTAGATCTTGAAACCTCAGCAGTAGAAGACGAAGGATTCTCAGATTCTGAAATCTCACAAACTTGCTTGAAGAGTGCACAAAGGCATCAGGAATGCCTCGTTTTGGCAATGAAGCATTAAGCGATGGTTAGACAAGAGTTACTTGAACCAATGAAAACAATGTAGTATTGCTGACTTTTTTGGTCCTGCTATGGGCATATAAAGTGGAGTTGTTTGTTCTCCTGCCTATGTTGCATGTTTTTCCCCTGCAGGAACCACTTCAGATGAATTCTCCAACCTTCATCCTATACAAACGGCTGACACTCATGAAAAGCCACACTCAGTATTGTTCCTTGCACAGTGTTTATAGTACATCTTGCTACAGACACATATACTTTTAGGTGTAATATTTGCTGATTATTCCACTCCGCTGGAAACTTTCTTAAAGGCTTACTGGTCATAGCTATGTGTTCACAGTTCACTACTATCTTTACCTTTGTGTTCCAGATCATACTCGAGTCAGAGAGAGGGCTTTGGGGTTTTATGTGAGTTTTTTGGGGAGTTGTGTTTTTTTAACAGCATGATTTGAAAATTGTATATTCTGGCACACATGAATCATGTATATTACAGTGACAAAATAGAGTGCATGTCGCTGACCTAGAAATCATTTAACAAGTGAAAGTGTTGCGTCCTATCCCTCCAAAGTCAGTAAATTAAATTTGCAATTGATACTTCAAATCAACCAGAAACAACTTCTTCCTTCCATTCATGAGAAAAGTTTGAGTCACACCAACCGATTCTTGTATTAAAAGGAACCTCTTATACATGAAAATGCAATGCAATCTGCAGGCAGCATGTTATAGAGCAGAAGCAGCTGAACAGATTGATTTACTGAATCTTTTCCCAGAAAACTATATAACTTGTAATTTATTGATTTACATTCCTGCTCATTCTGGGCTTTGAAGCTCAGGAGGCGGTCCTATCAGTGATTGACAGACTGCCCTTTATGACTGTGTATACAGAGATAGCTGTCAGTCACTGACTGAAGACAAGGAGACGGTCCTATCCGTGATGACAGGCTGCCCTCTATGACTGTGTATACAGAGATGGCTGTCAGTCACTGACTGAAGACAAGGAGACGGTCCTATCAGTGACTGACAGGCTGCCCTCTATGACTGTGTATACAGAGATAGCTGTCAGTCACTGACTGAAGACAAGGAGACTGTCCTATCCGTGATGACAGGCTGCCCTCTATGACTGTGTATACAGAGATGGCTGTCAGTCACTGACTGAAGACAAGGAGACGGTCCTATCAGTGACTGACAGGCTGTCCTCTATGACTGTGTATACAGAGATACCTGTCAGTCACTGACTGAAGACAAGGAGATGGTCCTATCAGTGACTGACAGCCTGTCCTTTATGACTGTGTATACAGAGATGGCTGTCAGTCACTGACTGAAGACAAGGAGACGGTCCTATCAGTGATTGAGGCTGCCCTCTATGACTGTGTATACAGAGATAGCTGTCAGTCACTGACTGAAGACAAGGAGACGGTCCTATCAGTGACTGACAGGCTGCCCTCTATGACTGTGTATACAGAGATAGCTGTCAGTCACTGACTGAAGACAAGGAGGCGGTCCTATCAGTGATGACAGCCTTTCCTCTATGACTGTGTATACAGAGATAGCTGTCAGTCACTGACTGAAGACAAGGAGACGGTCCTATCAGTGATGACAGGCTGCCCTCTATGACTGTGTATACAGAGATAGCTGTCAGTCACTGACTGAAGACAAGGAGACGGTCCTATCAGTGATTGACAGGCTGCCCTCTATGACTGTGTATACAGAGATAGCTGTCAGTCACTGACTGAAGACAAGGAGATGGTCCTATCAGTGATGACAGCCTTCCCTCTATGACTGTGTATACAGAGATAGCTGTCAGTCACTGACTGAAGACAAGGAGACGGTCCTATCAGTGACTGACAGGCTGTCCTCTATGACTGTGTATACAGAGATGGCTGTCAGTCACTGACTGAAGACAAGGAGACGGTCCTATCAGTGATTGACAGACTGTCCTTTATGACTGTGTATACAGAGATAGCTGTCAGTCACTGACTGAAGACAAGGAGACGGTCCTATCAGTGATGACAGCCTTCCCTCTATGACTGTGTATACAGAGATGGCTGTCAGTCACTGACTGAAGACAAGGAGGCGGTCCTATCAGTGATTGACAGACTGCCCTTTATGACTGTGTATACAGAGATAGCTGTCAGTCACTGACTGAAGACAAGGAGACGGTCCTATCAGTGACTGACAGCCTTCCCTCTATGACTGTATATATAGAGATAGCTGTCAGTCACTGACTGAAGACAAGGAGACGGTCCTATCAGTGATTGACAGGCTGTCCTCTATGACTGTGTATACAGAGATAGCTGTCAGTCACTGACTGAAGACAAGGAGACGGTCCTATCAGTGACTGACAGGCTGCCCTCTATGACTGTGTATACAGAGATACCTGTCAGTCACTGACTGAAGACAAGGAGACGGTCCTATCAGTGACTGACAGCCTTCCCTCTATGACTGTGTATACAGAGATAGCTGTCAGTCACTGACTGAAGACAAGGAAACGGTCCTATCAGTGACTGACAGCCTTCCCTCTATGACTGTGTATACATAGATAGCTGTCAATCACTGATAGGACCGCCTCCTGGACTTAAAAGCCCAGAATGAGCAGCAATATAAATGAATAAATTGCAAGTTATACTGAATATTTTCCCATAAAACTATATATCAATCTGCCCAACTGCATTTTCATGGTGACCGGTTCCCCTTAATACTGGATCGGTTGGTTTGACTTGTTAACTTCATTCATGAATTGAAGGAATAGGTTAGATCTGGTTGCTTTGTATCTGGATCCCCAATGAAGCACAACAATAGTACATTTAAAGAGTATCCTAAATTTGATATATGGATTGTTGATATGTGATATCCAAGCATAACCGTGTTGGGTTCTCTATACAGTAACTACATACCGGTACACAAGTGTCTTGTTTCCTTAAGAAAGAAACACAATTCACTCCAGATCCAAACTTTCCATGATTTAATTCTGTATCAATATTTAGCAGCACACAAAAATTGCAATGACCACAAACACAACTAGGTGTAGTAATTGTGTCCTGGTGAAATATGAATTGGGTTAGAATCCCTGTTGCATCTGTCTTGCAGGTTTTGTGTGCTATCTCATGAAAACATGTTACTCACCTAGGTATCTTTTCACCCCAGCTCTCCAGCTGTTATAAAACTACAACTTCCACCATGCCCTGCTGTAGGCTGTCTGGGCATGCTGGGAGTTGTAGTTTTGCAACAGCTGGAGAGCCGCAGGTTGGCCAGCCCTGCTATACAGTTCCTGCCAGACAGGTGTAGAGTTGCTGATCTCACCGCAATTCTATGTGTATCTCTTCTACTTTTTCAGTCATACCACAGTCTGTTTGCTAGAAATATTGATGTACATCTGGCCCTACAAATTGGATGTATATACGCTGAACCTAATGATTTTGGCAGGATTAGCTGATGTGTATGGGATGGCAGATGTCAGGGAGTTAAGGATCAGGCTGTTGGATTTCAGCACACCCAATCTTTTTGTTCTTGGGACGGCACCACCAGAGAAGTCTAGCAGCAGCTTTCCCCTTCTTCCCATTTAGAACATATGCATGCTTGGAGAAGTCAAGAATGCATGTGTATGGGGAAGAGGGATTGGGAAAGATCGCTATGAACCAAACAAATGTTCAGATATCTCAAGTGAATGGTCAGCCTTAGTCCTGGACTAGATTTAAAAGCAGACTCTGGTATGGCTGTTTTTCATTTAAAGATTATACTGCACATACTGGTAAAAGATGCTGTATTGTGAGGATACAGAAACATTTTGGAAGTGGATCACATGTATTTTGGATAGAACATTTTGTACATTTACAGACTGAAAAAAACATCTTCTTAGAAACTAATGAGGGAAATAGAAAAATACAATAATATTATTGAATATAGGGGGAGATTTATCGTTTCCGGTTGTTTTCTGTGTCAATTATAAGTCTGCCTTTGCTTTGTGTGCCAAAACTTTTTAAATGGTGCACCTTAAAAATATATCTGGCGTGAGCGCAATGGGGTTTACACCTTTATGTGTAAAGGTACACCAGGGGGTTGCACATAGTAACTGAGTCATAATTAAGGTCTAGTCTCTCTGTTTTAGCCCTCATAAACCAAATGGCGCAAAAACTGACCAAATGTCTCACAAAATAGCACAATCGCCATGACTTGCAACTTTTTTAAGCCACAAAACTGACTTATCTGATTTGATAAATATCCCCCATAACGTTTAAGAGATTCTTTAAAGGGGTTATCCTATCTTAGACAATGGGGCCATATCGCTAGGATATACCCCCATTGTCTACAAGGAGAACGGAGAGGAGAAAGTGGAGGCAGGCGCACTGCGCATGCGCAGCCGCCCTCCATTCCTATGGAGCCGCCTAAAATAGCAGAGAGGGGAGAGGCGGGGAGCTGCGCCTGGTGGTGGATGGACCCCGGGAAACACGGGGTCCTCTAGCCACAACTCTCCCCGGCTCCGTTCTCCTTGTAGGTGCGGGTCCCAGAGGTGGGACCCGCACCTATCAGACAATGGGGGCATATCCTAGCGATATGCCCCTATTGTCTAAGATGGGATAACCCCTTTAAGCAGGGATTACTAAAATGACTTTCAAGTAAATCTGTTATTTTCTGTTAACACAGGATTTAAAGGAACTACTCCCGGAGCTTGGTAGGGGGCACACCTACTTTATGGCCATTCATTGCTGTTTTATTGCAGAGAACAACCTTTGATCCGGTGGTCCCATGTGTACCACTATGTAAGGAAGGATTCTGGGTTTAGTTTGTAATGATAGATGCTCTCTATTGCCTGACATTTTTCAATGTCACTGCAGTTATTTCCAATATTCCAATGCACTCATCAGAGTAAAAAAATGGGCAAATTTATTTTTGAGGTCCTAACACTTTAGAGCTACTTTAGCTAGGTTTGTGACTGTGACATAGAAGGGGACACTTTCGTCACTGGTAAGTTTCTTTCCTTATTAAACTAGCAACTTTGTAGTGTAAAAAGAACACTTTTTGAAACGTTCAGCTGCCAAAGTAATTTTTTTAGCAAGGGAAGAAGGTACCACTACATTCCATGCATGTACAGACAGCCAAAGTGGCTCTTCAGCGTGAGGGCCCTATCAAGCAGCACCCTATACCACAGCTTCCTGGACTTCCATGAACGTGATATGGTGAGAACAAACATTCTGGTGATTGTAGTTAGGCTTGTTTTCTCTGACACTGGATGTGTTCTTGAAGATATATAACATTCATAAAAGTAGCAGGGATTTACAAAGTATAACGTTACAGAACTTCAGGTACAAATTTAAGTTATTAACATCATAGGCCAATTAGGACATATTGCATTTTTGGGAAATTGCTACTCTTTTATTATTATTATATTTTTTTTTTATGTGCAATATACATGTCCAATAGCAACAATGTGAACAATATGTATTTACTTGTGTATTATAGTTTTAGATGGGTGTGCTTTATTCTATTGTAAAGTATATATTCTTATATTTATTCACAACGGTGACTTGAAAGACTCTTTGCATTATGAATAATGAGGTTGAAATTTTCCAAAGTGCCAGCTTCTACATTCAGAATTCGTATATTATAGTGAATGTAAATTGGATAGTTGGTCTGGTAAGGACAGCAGTGACCAATCATTTCTTCAAAATGCAAACATTGATCAGAATGTTTTTTGTGAAAGTTTTGAGCTTACAGGACACCAATTATTCAGCTTTTTGACTCGAGAAGGAAGGACGGGAATCTTCTTACATCTATAGCCACTCAATTTGACTCATTTTTATTTCATTCTCAAGATAAAAAGCTAGTGACGTGTCTTATAGTTTGACCAATTCAATGTGTTACGTGTGTTTATTATCTTAGCCTCTTTGTGTGCTGTTGGATTACGTTACGCCTTGGACACTGCTGTCCTGAAGTGCACCTTATTCTGTATACTTTAAAAACTTGTATTAACCATCAGCTTTACCTTTATTGTATCATTTTATGTGAAAATAGAAACTGGAATCAAAATCACATTGATTGTGTTTTTTCATGCAAGCCATATTTATGCTTCTTTCGAGCAAATACAATTAATCTTTGCATTGCATTTACAGCGATTCCTTAATATGATCTGATAGCTACAGGGAAACCAAAACCAAAGTGCCCTGTCTGAAGATACAGGATATTTTATGAAAGTCTGAGCCTGCTGCTCCATCGGCAGAATACAGGCTGACAAAGATTGTTCTCTATCATCACCACCGACTCATAATGGGAGCAGTCTACTATATTAGGGGATGGCTATAGGGACAATTAATACATAGGAACCTACCCATTCAGTTCCAGATGACTAATTATCCAGATGGCTCTTATTAACACATTGCATACAGTGTGAACAGTTAAAGGGAGTCTGTCACTAACGTCAGACCACATTGTGGGTCACACACACGGATAACACATGGTACCTTTTTTTCTCTACTTCTGTGGCTGCAGTGTTCCAAAAACAAAGTTTAAACCATATACAAATGGGGTTTGCAAATGCCCAAGGGCGGTGTTGCTGCTCCAAGCGCCCAGACGCCCCAGCGTTACTCGGTGAAAACGCCTCCCCTCTCTCACAGTTAGACTGCCCAGTATCCATGTAATGTACCTGTGAACACCAATGCGGCCCATGCATGCGCCACTGTGGGTAGCGCCTCTGTTCAAGCATGTGCCGCTTACTGCTTGTGCAATAGAGAGGCCAGTAAGCAATGCATGCGCATTACGTTGAACGCTGTTGCTGCCCACAGTGTGGCGCATCCGCAGGAAAGATATCACAAATACTTACTTCCTAAATTGTGCGATAGAAATCTGTGGAACGTTCTTGTTCTTGATATGCATTGTGGGGAGGACATGGTTTTTACTCGCTTGGTCTCCATTGGAGATGAAGCAGTGAAAGGTTTTCATTTCAGAAAAAAAAAATAGACTCATTTCTGTTGCTTATGTTTTCAACTTTCCTTCTCTGTAAAGGATAATATTTGATCTTAACCTTGGCACTAAATAGACAAGTCAAGCACGGAGCCGGAGCTGTCATTGGGTGCAGGGCTAAAAGTGCTGGAACGCTCTAGTTTACATTCATTTTCCTATGGCCATTTAGAAACTACTGGCGTCATTTATCAAACTGGTGTAAAGTAGAAATGGCTTATTTGCCCATAGCAACCAATCAGATTCCACCTTTCATTTTTCACAGCTCCTTTGGAAAATGAAAGGTGTAATCTGATTGGTTGTTATGGACAACTAAGCTAGTTCTACTTTATACCAGTTTGATAAATGACCCCATATATGGTTACCAGTGCAATGTTCTCGCCTGTTTCACTTCCTTGAAAGGGTTCTCAAGCTTTTTAACATTGTATCGCTTTTCCCCTCTCCACTGGACCACTTGGTTCTAGCTCTATGGTCCACAGCACCTCCAGTACTTCCTTGTAAACTTCCAGCACAGACAGGGTTCACGTGTGCCACTGCAGCTAATGACTGGGTTCAGTGTTGGGTTTTCCCCCAAACGTCACCTGACCCAGTGACAGTGGTGGACCAAAAGAGCTGGAACTGAGTGACAGGGTGCAGGTAAGTATGCTTCACTCCACAGGTCCCGCAGGGATGGGGGTTCCAAAAAGTGTCAAAAACCTGAAAGACCCCCTTAAAACACCTAGAGCATTTTGATGTAAAATGTAAGACAACCTGAAAAAATGCAGAATCTTATTGTAAAGGTAAGTAATAAGAAAAACCTAACCCTAAAAACAACAAAACATTCTAGTTTATCCCATAATTGTGCTAGTTATTATTTACATGCTGAAGGGCTATTTTCCTGAACAGCAATGTTTTATTCTTGCTGGTTCCAAGTGGTGTTGCTTTCAAATTAACCTGTGCTTAGTAAAATCTTGAATGGATAATAGAGGCTGCGGAATAACACCACACATGGTAACATAAGGAACCAGTGTCTATATGGCATTGTATTGAAAGCTTTATAAGATCTCATTCTCCTAGCAAGATGACAACCACATTACAGTGAAATATATGGGGGGGGGGGGGGTCAATGGAGAATCAGTATCCAGTGCAGAATTGCACAACTGATGGTGGAGAGCTGGAACTTAGAACCTACTTACCTTGTGGTGCTTCTACAATGTCTTTCTGTACTAGTCACCACTGCAAAGATCAGAGTGATAGAAAGTCAGACAGTCGCTATTTCCCTGCCATTCTGTCACTTATAGTTCCTTCTGGTCTTGACTTTGCTCTGCCTACTTTAGGATCTCTGCCTACTTTAGGACAGCTTAGACATTCCCGCATTCTGTTATCTGGTACTGACCTCCAGCTTTGCTTGGTTAAACTATTCAACCGTTTTCTTCACCAGTCAGCACTACCCTGCAAATGCCACTGTATTGCCTTTATCTATGAATCCAGATTCTGTTTGGGATCCAATGACAGTCAGTTTCAATCATGGAGACCTGGTGTGATGATTTGGGGAGCCATCACATATGGCAATCGGTCACCCCTAGTAGTGATACAAGAGACACTAACAGTTCAGCGATATGTGCGGGTATCCTACAGCCATGTGTGTTGCCTCTCATGCCGGGCTTCAAAGTGGCATTTTTTAGCAAGATTATGCTTGGCCACACACCTCAAGGGTTTCCCAGGAATGTCTCTGCCAGGTTGCAACATTTCCTTGGCCTGCTCAGTTGCCACATTTATCGCCAATCAAGTAGTTATGGGACCAGCTGGGACACAAGCTTCAGCAACCTACAAGTATGCAAGATCTACAAGCCCAGCTGCAACCTCTATAGGCAAATGTGCTGCAGGATACTATACAGAACCTGTGTGCCTCCATGCCCAACCGTATCTCATCTTGTATCCAGGCTAGATGTGGCTCAGCAGGGTCCTAGAGCCTCCTTTCAATAGTATAGTTTTCAACCAATAAACATATCCTTTCTCTTTAATATTGTAATCATTTACATACCTGTATATTATCATTACATTCACACGTATAAAGTTTCATTCGATTCCAACAACTTCTTTTTGGTGTGTTATTTTTTTTTTGGTCAATGAGTGCATTTTATGGTTCAGTTCCTTACCATTTTCAGGGTATTTCTTTGCTGTAATTGAACAAGGACATTCATGTTTACAGTCACAATCAGCAAACCCCTCGCCTATACGGTCCTGCACCTAGAATTGAATGTGCAATGCTCCCTGTGAGGAATATATGAAGTGCCTCCACCAAATGCTACACACAACACTCAAAGTAATTTTTTCATTTTGACTTAATATGCACCTTATTTTGTCCTAGTTTTAGATAGGTTTGTAACTTTGCATCATAACCTACACACCCTTTCCCTTTGGCCCAACCCCTTTATAAAAGGAAGATGACATTGATCCAAGAATTTGTTCTGTGGATCAATGTAGCAGAATTACAGGTTGGACTTGATGGACTTTTGTCTTTTTCCAACCTTAACAACTATGTAACCACCTCCAAGGCACTCCAAAATGTTGTATAGAAATCCGTTAGTATAACGTCCTGTGGTGCATTTTGTCACAGAAACCCTACAGACTGCCATAACAAAAAAAGAAATCTGAATGTCGAGTGCCTTTAACCGCCAACACCTTTTACTTTTCATTCACAATTTTCAACACATTTAACATGCTCATCAACTATTCATAAATATGGCACAAAATAAAAATGGTGGAAGCAAAATATTAATGTGCATAATACAACATTATTAAGAAATCTCCCCCATTATACATTATCAGTCCAGGCTGTTTAGGTAACAGAGCATTGCCTAGATTGAATATAATGAAATCCACTTCTTAGCTGAGAGCAGCATTGGGTAAGGCTGTGTTCACATATGTGCTTTGAAGTCTGGCAGTCTATTCCAGTGGAGGAACAGACTACGAGAGTTCACTGTGTCTGGCATACATGCTGGCTTTTTGGCTGGACAAAAACACTACACACAGCATTTTTTTTTTTGTCCATCTAAAAGCCGGTATATATGTCGAGAAGCATCAGAAACCCTGACAGATCCCATTACAGTGAAGGGGGATCTGGCAGTGCTGGACACGTTGAACTCCGGCAGTCTGTTCCTTCAGACTGCTGGAGTTCAATTTGCATATGTTAACCCACCCTAAGGGCCCAAGGATTGGGTCAATTATCGGGAACAACCGATCATTCCCGATAATTGGCTCATGTAAAGATAAAGCCAATCACCCGACAAACAACTAAATGCTTGTTTGCCAGGTGATAGCATGTTTCATGAGCACTTAATTTGTTGGCAGCACATCGCCCTCTAGAAACAATATGCCAATATGTTAAGTGGATGGGGGACAAACTATTGTAATAATTTTTGTTCCTCCCCTGTAGTGATGGACGAACATCGGCCAGGACAGTTCGCGAAAGCGTGTTCGTGATCAAATGTTTGTGAACCGCACTTTCGCGGTGGGCCCCATTAACTTGAATAGCAGGGCCCCATTAACTTGAATTTGTAGCCACCAAATACTTACTAGAACTGCACAAATAATCCCACAACATGGACAGTGACATACCAGAGGGGGATCATTGGCAAAAATTCCCACAAAAAATATGTATTTTAATCAGGGGTAGGGATGAGCGAACTCGAACTGTATAGTTCGGGTTCGTACCGAATTTTGGGGTGTCCGTGACACGGACCCGAACCCGGACATTTTCGTAAAAGTCCGGGTTCGGGTTCGGTGTTCGTCGCTTTCTTGGCGCTTTTGTGACGCTTTCTTGGCGCTTTTTGAAAGGCTGCAAAGCAGCCAATCAACAAGCGTCATACTACTTGCCCCAAGAGGCCATCACAGCCATGCCTACTATTGGCATGGCTGTGATTGGCCAGAGCACCATGTGACCCAGCCTCTATTTAAGCTGGAGTCACATAGCGCCGCCCGTCACTCTGCTCTGATTAGCGTAGGGAGAGGTTGCGGCTGCGACAGTAGGGCGAGATTAGGCAGATTAACTCCTCCAAAGGACTTGATTAACTGATCGATCTGCAACTGTGGATCATTGAGCTGCTGATCCTCAATTGCTCACTGTTTTTAGGCTGCACAGACCGTTTGTCAGTCTCATTTTTCTGGGGTGATCGGCGGCCATTTTGTGTCTTGTGGTGCGCCAGCACAAGCTGCGACCAAGTGCATTTAACCCTCAATGGTGTGGTTGTTTTTTGGCTAAAGCCTACATCAGGGTGAAGCTGTCACACCAAGTGCATTTAACCAGCAATAGTCTGTTCATTTTTTGGCCATATACAAAATCAGGGGCAAGCTGCGCCTGTCACCAAGTGCATTTAACCCTCAATGGTGTGGTTGTTTTTGGCTAAAGCCTACATCAGGGTGAAGCTGTCACACCAAGTGCATTTAACCAGCAATAGTCTGTTCATTTTTTGGCCATATACAAAATCAGGGGCAAGCTGCGCCTGTCACCAAGTGCATTTAACCCTCAATGGTGTGGTTGTTTTTTGGCTAAAGCCTACATCAGGGTGAAGCTGTCACACCAAGTGCATTTAACCAGCAATAGTCTGTTCATTTTTTGGCCATATACAAAATCAGGGGCAAGCTGCGCCTGTCACCAAGTGCATTTAACCCTCAATGGTGTGGTTGTTTTTTGGCTAAAGCCTACATCAGGGTGAAGCTGTCACACCAAGTGCATTTAACCAGCAATAGTCTGTTCATTTTTTGGCCATATCCCAGTCTAATTCTGTCACTAAATCCATACCGGTCACCCAGCGCCTAAATACTAGGCCTCAAATTTATATCCAGCTAAATCTGTCCCTAGTGCTGTAGCTGGGCGAGTTATTTAGTGTCCGTTCAAGCACATTTCTTGTTCTGGGTTGAAATACAATTCTCAATTTAGCAATTTCATAATTTAGTGGTTCCTGCTATATCAGAGCTCTTTGAAATCTATCCCAAAAAGGGTATATAATATTGAAGGTGCACATAGGGTCATTCAGAGTAACTTCACACACACCCGCTACTGTGTATTTCCAAGTCTAATTCTGTCACTAAATCCATACCGGTGACCCAGCGCCTAAATACTAGGCCTCAAATTTAATTCCCTCTAAATCTCTCGTTACCCACCGCTGTACTGTTGTTGCTGGGCAAGATATTTAGTGTCCGTCAAAGCACATTTTTTGTTCTGGGTTGAAGTACAATTCCCAATTTAGCAATTTCATAATTTAGTGGTTTCTGCTATATCAGAGCTATTTGAAATCTATCCCAAAAAGGGTATATAATATTGAAGGTGCACATAGGGTCATTCAGAATAACTTCACACACACCCGCTACTGTGTATTTCCAAGTCTAATTCTGTCACTAAACCCATACCTGTCACCCAGCGCCTAAATACTAGGCCTCAAATTTAAATCCCTCTAAATCTCTCGTTACCGTTGTCCTGTTGTAGCTGGGAAAGTTATTTAGTGCCCGTCAAAGCACATTTTTTGTTCTGGGTTGAAGTACAATTCCCAATTTAGCAATTTCATAATTTAGTGGTTCCTGCTATATCAGAGCTATTTGAAATCTATCCCAAAAAGGGTATATAATATTGAAGGTGCACATAGGGTCATTCAGAATAACTTCACACACACCCGCTACTGTGTATTTCCAAGTCTAATTCTGTCACTAAATCCATACCGGTGACCCAGCGCCTAAATACTAGGCCTCAAATTTAATTCCCTCTAAATCTCTCGTTACCCACCGCTGTACTGTTGTTGCTGGGCAAGATATTTAGTGTCCGTCAAAGCACATTTTTTGTTCTGGGTTGAAGTACAATTCCCAATTTAGCAATTTCATAATTTAGTGGTTTCTGCTATATCAGAGCTATTTGAAATCTATCCCTAAAAGGGTATATAATATTGAAGGTGCACATAGGGTCATTCAGAATAACTTCACACACACCCGCTACTGTGTATTTCCAAGTCTAATTCTGTCACTAAACCCATACCTGTCACCCAGCGCCTAAATACTAGGCCTCAAATTTAAATCCCTCTAAATCTCTCGTTACCGTTGTCCTGTTGTAGCTGGGAAAGTTATTTAGTGCCCGTCAAAGCACATTTTTTGTTCTGGGTTGAAGTACAATTCCCAATTTAGCAATTTCATAATTTAGTGGTTCCTGCTATATCAGAGCTATTTGAAATCTATCCCAAAAAGGGTATATAATATTGAAGGTGCACATAGGGTCATTCAGAATAACTTCACACACACGCTTCTGTGCATTTCCAAGTCTAATTCTGTCACTAAATCCATACCGGTGACCCAGCGCCTAAATACTAGGCCTCAAATTTAATTCCCTCTAAATCTCTCGTTACCCACCGCTGTACTGTTGTTGCTGGGCAAGATATTTAGTGTCCGTCAAAGCACATTTTTTGTTCTGGGTTGAAGTACAATTCCCAATTTAGCAATTTCATAATTTAGTGGTTTCTGCTATATCAGAGCTATTTGAAATCTATCCCTAAAAGGGTATATAATATTGAAGGTGCACATAGGGTCATTCAGAATAACTTCACACACACCCGCTACTGTGTATTTCCAAGTCTAATTCTGTCACTAAATCCATACCGGTGACCCAGCGCCTAAATACTAGGCCTCAAATTTAATTCCCTCTAAATCTCTCGTTACCCACCGGTGTACTGTTGTTGCTGGGCAAGATATTTAGTGTCCGTCAAAGCACATTTTTTGTTCTGGGTTGAAGTACAATTCCCAATTTAGCAATTTCATAATTTAGTGGTTTCTGCTATATCAGAGCTATTTGAAATCTATCCCTAAAAGGGTATATAATATTGAAGGTGCACATAGGGTCATTCAGAATAACTTCACACACACGCTTCTGTGCATTTCCAAGTCTAATTCTGTCACTAAATCCATACCGGTGACCCAGCGCCTAAATACTAGGCCTCAAATTTAAATCCCTCTAAATCTCTCGTTACCCACCACTGTACTGTTGTTGCTGGGCAAGATATTTAGTGTCCGTCAAAGCACATTTTTTGTTCTGGGTTGAAGTACAATTCCCAATTTAGCAATTTCATAATTTAGTGGTTTCTGCTATATCAGAGCTATTTGAAATCTATCCCTAAAAGGGTATATAATATTGAAGGTGCACATAGGGTCATTCAGAATAACTTCACACACACGCTTCTGTGCATTTCCAAGTCTAATTCTGTCACTAAATCCATACCGGTGACCCAGCGCCTAAATACTAGGCCTCAAATTTAAATCCCTCTAAATCTCTCGTTACCCACCGCTGTACTGTTGTTGCTGGGCAAGATATTTAGTGTCCGTCAAAGCACATTTTTTGTTCTGGGTTGAAGTACAATTCCCAATTTAGCAATTTCATAATTTAGTGGTTTCTGCTATATCAGAGCTATTTGAAATCTATCCCTAAAAGGGTATATAATATTGAAGGTGCACATAGGGTCATTCAGAATAACTTCACACACACGCTTCTGTGCATTTCCAAGTCTAATTCTGTCACTAAATCCATACCGGTGACCCAGCGCCTAAATACTAGGCCTCAAATTTAATTCCCTCTAAATCTCTCGTTACCCACCGCTGTACTGTTGTTGCTGGGCAAGATATTTAGTGTCCGTCAAAGCACATTTTTTGTTCTGGGTTGAAGTACAATTCCCAATTTAGCAATTTCATAATTTAGTGGTTTCTGCTATATCAGAGCTATTTGAAATCTATCCCTAAAAGGGTATATAATATTGAAGGTGCACATAGGGTCATTCAGAATAACTTCACACACACGCTTCTGTGCATTTCCAAGTCTAATTCTGTCACTAAATCCATACCGGTGACCCAGCGCCTAAATACTAGGCCTCAAATTTAAATCCCTCTAAATCTCTCGTTACCCACCGCTGTACTGTTGTTGCTGGGCAAGATATTTAGTGTCCGTCAAAGCACATTTTTTGTTCTGGGTTGAAGTACAATTCCCAATTTAGCAATTTCATAATTTAGTGGTTTCTGCTATATCAGAGCTATTTGAAATCTATCCCTAAAAGGGTATATAATATTGAAGGTGCACATAGGGTCATTCAGAATAACTTCACACACACGCTTCTGTGCATTTCCAAGTCTAATTCTGTCACTAAATCCATACCGGTGACCCAGCGCCTAAATACTAGGCCTCAAATTTAATTCCCTCTAAATCTCTCGTTACCCACCGCTGTACTGTTGTTGCTGGGCAAGATATTTAGTGTCCGTCAAAGCACATTTTTTGTTCTGGGTTGAAGTACAATTCCCAATTTAGCAATTTCATAATTTAGTGGTTTCTGCTATATCAGAGCTATTTGAAATCTATCCCTAAAAGGGTATATAATATTGAAGGTGCACATAGGGTCATTCAGAATAACTTCACACACACCCGCTACTGTGTATTTCCAAGTCTAATTCTGTCACTAAATCCATACCGGTGACCCAGCGCCTAAATACTAGGCCTCAAATTTAATTCCCTCTAAATCTCTCGTTACCCACCGGTGTACTGTTGTTGCTGGGCAAGATATTTAGTGTCCGTCAAAGCACATTTTTTGTTCTGGGTTGAAGTACAATTCCCAATTTAGCAATTTCATAATTTAGTGGTTTCTGCTATATCAGAGCTATTTGAAATCTATCCCTAAAAGGGTATATAATATTGAAGGTGCACATAGGGTCATTCAGAATAACTTCACACACACGCTTCTGTGCATTTCCAAGTCTAATTCTGTCACTAAATCCATACCGGTGACCCAGCGCCTAAATACTAGGCCTCAAATTTAAATCCCTCTAAATCTCTCGTTACCCACCGCTGTACTGTTGTTGCTGGGCAAGATATTTAGTGTCCGTCAAAGCACATTTTTTGTTCTGGGTTGAAGTACAATTCCCAATTTAGCAATTTCATAATTTAGTGGTTTCTGCTATATCAGAGCTATTTGAAATCTATCCCTAAAAGGGTATATAATATTGAAGGTGCACATAGGGTCATTCAGAATAACTTCACACACACGCTTCTGTGCATTTCCAAGTCTAATTCTGTCACTAAATCCATACCGGTCACCCAGCGCCTAAATACTAGGCCTCAAATTTATATCCCGCTGAATTTGAATACAATACATTGGGCCAAATAATATATTTGTTGTTGTGGTGAACCATAACAATGAGAAAAACATCTAGTAAGGGACGCGGACGTGGACATGGTCGTGGTGGTGTTAGTGGACCCTCTGGTGCTGGGAGAGGACGTGGCCGTTCTGCCACATCCACACGTCCTAGTGTACCAACTACCTCAGGTCCCAGTAGCCGCCAGAATTTACAGCGATATATGGTGGGGCCCAATGCCGTTCTAAGGATGGTAAGGCCTGAGCAGGTACAGGCATTAGTCAATTGGGTGGCCGACAGTGGATCCAGCACGTTCACATTATCTCCCACCCAGTCTTCTGCAGAAAGCGCACAGATGGCGCCTGAAAACCAACCCCATCAGTCTGTCACATCACCCCCATGCATACCAGGGAAACTGTCTCAGCCTCAAGTTATGCAGCAGTCTCTTATGCTGTTTGAAGACTCCGCTGGCAGGGTTTCCCAAGGGCATCCACCTAGCCCTTCCCCAGCGGTGAAAGACATAGAATGCACTGACGCACAACCACTTATGTTTCCTGATGATGAGGACATGGGAATACCACCTCAGCATGTCTCTGATGATGACGAAACACAGGTGCCAACTGCTGCGTCTTTCTGCAGTGTGCAGACTGAACAGGAGGTCAGGGATCAAGACTGGGTGGAAGACGATGCAGGGGACGATGAGGTCCTAGACCCCACATGGAATGAAGGTCGTGCCACTGACTTTCACAGTTCGGAGGAAGAGGCAGTGGTGAGACCGAGCCAACAGCGTAGCAAAAGAGGGAGCAGTGGGCAAAAGCAGAACACCCGCCGCCAAGAGACTCCGCCTGCTACTGACCGCCGCCATCTGGGACCGAGCACCCCAAAGGCAGCTTCAAGGAGTTCCCTGGCATGGCACTTCTTCAAACAATGTGCTGACGACAAGACCCGAGTGGTTTGCACGCTGTGCCATCAGAGCCTGAAGCGAGGCATTAACGTTCTGAACCTGAGCACAACCTGCATGACCAGGCACCTGCATGCAAAGCATGAACTGCAGTGGAGTAAACACCTTAAAACCAAGGAAGTCACTCAGGCTCCCCCTGCTACCTCTTCTGCTGCTGCCGCCTCGGCCTATTCTGCTGCTGCCGCCTCGGCCTCTTCCTCCGCCTCTGGAGGAACGTTGGCACCTGCCGCCCAGCAAACAGGGGATGTACCACCAACACCACCACCACCACCTCCGTCACCAAGCGTCTCAACCATGTCACACGCCAGCGTTCAGCTCTCCATCTCACAAACATTTGATAGAAAGCGTAAATTCCCACCTAGCCACCCTCGATCCCTGGCCCTGAATGCCAGCATTTCTAAACTACTGGCCTATGAAATGCTGTCATTTAGGCTGGTGGACACAGACAGCTTCAAACAGCTCATGTCGCTTGCTGTCCCACAGTATGTTGTTCCCAGCCGGCACTACTTCTCCAAGAGAGCCGTGCCTTCCCTGCACAACCAAGTATCCGATAAAATCAAGTGTGCACTGCGCAACGCCATCTGTAGCAAGGTCCACCTAACCACAGATACGTGGACCAGTAAGCACGGCCAGGGACGCTATATCTCCCTAACTGCACACTGGGTAAATGTAGTGGCAGCTGGGCCCCAGGCGGAGAGCTGTTTGGCGCACGTCCTTCCGCCGCCAAGGATCGCAGGGCAACATTCTTTGCCTCCTGTTGCCACCTCCTCCTTCTCGGCTTCCTCCTCCTCTTCTTCCACCTGCTCATCCAGTCAGCCACACACCTTCACCACCAACTTCAGCACAGCCCGGGGTAAACGTCAGCAGGCCATTCTGAAACTCATATGTTTGGGGGACAGGCCCCACACCGCACAGGAGTTGTGGCGGGGTATAGAACAACAGACCGACGAGTGGTTGCTGCCGGTGAGCCTCAAGCCCGGCCTGGTGGTGTGTGATAATGGGCGAAATCTCGTTGCAGCTCTGGGACTAGCCAATTTGACGCACATCCCTTGCTTGGCGCATGTGCTGAATTTGGTGGTGCAGAAGTTCATTCACAACTACCCCGACATGTCAGAGCTGCTGCATAAAGTGCGGGCCGTCTGTTCGCGCTTCCGGCGTTCACATCCTGCCGCTGCTCGCCTGTCTGCGCTACAGCGTAACTTCGGCCTTCCCGCTCACCGCCTCATATGCGACGTGCCCACCAGGTGGAACTCCACCTTGCACATGCTGGACAGACTGTGCGAGCAGCAGCAGGCCATAGTGGAGTTTCAGCTGCAGCACGCACGGGTCAGTCGCACTACAGAACAGCACCACTTCACCACCAATGACTGGGCCTCCATGCGAGACCTGTGTGCCCTGTTGCGCTGTTTCGAGTACTCCACCAACATGGCCAGTGGCGATGACACCGTTATCAGCGTTACAATACCACTTCTATGTCTCCTTGAGAAAACACTTAGGGCGATGATGGAACAGGAGGTGGCCCAGGAGGAGGAGGAGGAGGATGAGGAAGAGGGGTCATTTTTAGCACTTTCAGGCCAGTCTCTTCGAAGTGACTCAGAGGGAGGTTTTTTGCAACAGCAGAGGCCAGGTACAAATGTGGCCAGCCAGGGCCCACTACTGGAGGACGAGGAGGACGAGGATGAGGAGGAGGTGGAGGAGGATGAGGATGAAGCATGGTCACAGCGGGGTGGCACCCAACGCAGCTCGGGTCCATCACTGGTGCGTGGCTGGGGGGAAAGGCAGGACGATGACGATACGCCTCCCACAGAGGACAGCTTGTCCTTACCCCTGGGCAGCCTGGCACACATGAGCGACTACATGCTGCAGTGCCTGCGCAACGACAGCAGAGTTGCCCACATTTTAACCTGTGCGGACTACTGGGTTGCCACCCTGCTGGATCCACGCTACAAAGACAATGTGCCCACCTTACTTCCTGCACTGGAGCGTGATAGGAAGATGCGCGAGTACAAGCGCACGTTGGTAGACGCGCTACTGAGAGCATTCCCAAATGTCACAGGGGAACAAGTGGAAGCCCAAGGCCAAGGCAGAGGAGGAGCAAGAGGTCGCCAAGGCAGCTGTGTCACGGCCAGCTCCTCTGAGGGCAGGGTTAGCATGGCAGAGATGTGGAAAACTTTTGTCAACACGCCACAGCTAACTGCACCACCACCTGATACGCAACGTGTTAGCAGGAGGCAACATTTCACTAACATGGTGGAACAGTACGTGTGCACACCCCTCCACGTACTGACTGATGGTTCGGCCCCATTCAACTTCTGGGTCTCTAAATTGTCCACGTGGCCAGAGCTAGCCTTTTATGCCTTGGAGGTGCTGGCCTGCCCGGCAGCCAGCGTTTTGTCTGAACGTGTATTCAGCACGGCAGGGGGCGTCATTACAGACAAACGCAGCCGCCTGTCTACAGCCAATGTGGACAAGCTGACGTTCATAAAAATGAACCAGGCATGGATCCCACAGGACCTGTCCGTCCCTTGTCCAGATTAGACATTAACTACCTCCCCATAACCATATATTATTGGACTCCAGGGCACTTCCTCATTCAATCCTATTTTTATTTTCATTTTACCATTATATTGCGATGCTACCCAAAGTTGAATGAACCTCTCCTCTGCCTGTGTGCTAGGCCTAAATATATGCCAATGGACTGTTGCAGTGGTGGCTGACATGAAGCCTGATTCTCTGCTATGACATGCAGACTAATTCTCTGCTGACATGAAGCCAGATTGTCTGTTACGGGACCTCTCTCCTCTGCCTGGGTGCTGGGCCTAAATTTATGACCATGGACTGTTGCAGTGGTGGCTGACGTGAAGCCTGATTCTCTGCTATGACATGCAGACTGATTCTCTGCTGACATGAAGCCAGATCGTCTGTTACGGGACCTCTCTGCTCTGCCTGTGTGCTAGGCCTAAATATATGCCAATGGACTGTTGCAGTGGTGGGTGACGTGAAGCCTCATTCTCTGCTATGACATGCAGACTGATTCTCTGCTGACATGAAGCCAGATTGTCTGTTACGGGACCTCTCTGCTCTGCCTGTGTGCTAGGCCTAAATATATGCCAATGGACTGTTGCAGTGGTGGGTGACGTGAAGCCTCATTCTCTGCTATGACATGCAGACTGATTCTCTGCTGTCATGAAGCCAGATTGTCTGTTACGGGACCTCTCTGCTCTGCCTGTGTGCTAGGCCTAAATATATGCCAATGGACTGTTGCAGTGGTGGGTGACGTGAAGCCTCATTCTCTGCTATGACATGCAGACTGATTCTCTGCTGACATGAAGCCAGATTGTCTGTTACGGGACCTCTCTGCTCTGCCTGTGTGCTAGGCCTAAATATATGCCAATGGACTGTTGCAGTGGTGGGTGACGTGAAGCCTCATTCTCTGCTATGACATGCAGACTGATTCTCTGCTGTCATGAAGCCAGATTGTCTGTTACGGGACCTCTCTGCTCTGCCTGTGTGCTAGGCCTAAATATATGCCAATGGACTGTTGCAGTGGTGGGTGACGTGAAGCCTCATTCTCTGCTATGACATGCAGACTGATTCTCTGCTGACATGAAGCCAGATTGTCTGTTACGGGACCTCTCTGCTCTGCCTGTGTGCTAGGCCTAAATATATGCCAATGGACTGTTGCAGTGGTGGGTGACGTGAAGCCTCATTCTCTGCTATGACATGCAGACTGATTCTCTGCTGTCATGAAGCCAGATTGTCTGTTACGGGACCTCTCTGCTCTGCCTGTGTGCTAGGCCTAAATATATGCCAATGGACTGTTGCAGTGGTGGGTGACGTGAAGCCTCATTCTCTGCTATGACATGCAGACTGATTCTCTGCTGACATGAAGCCAGATTGTCTGTTACGGGACCTCTCTGCTCTGCCTGTGTGCTAGGCCTAAATATATGCCAATGGACTGTTGCAGTGGTGGGTGACGTGAAGCCTCATTCTCTGCTATGACATGCAGACTGATTCTCTGCTGACATGAAGCCAGATCCTCTGTTACGGGAGCTCTCTCCTCTGCCTGGGTGCTGGGCCTAAATTTATGACAATTGACTGTTGCAGTGGTGGGTGACGTGAAGCCTGATTCTCTGCTATGATATGAAGACTGATTCTCTGCTGACATGAAGCCAGATTGTCTGTTACGGGACCTTTCTCCTCTGCCTGGGTTCTGGGCCTAAATTTATGAAAATTGACTCTTACAGTGGTGGGTGACGTGAAGCCTGATTCTAGGCTATGATATGAAGACTGATTCTCTGCTGACATGAAGCCAGATTGTCTGTTACGGGACCTTTCTCCTCTGCCTGGGTTCTGGGCCTAAATTTATGAAAATTGACTCTTACAGTGGTGGGTGACGTGAAGCCTGATTCTCTGCTATGATATGAAGACTGATTCTCTGCTGACATGAAGCCAGATTCTCTGTTACGGGACCTCTCTCCTCTGCCTGGGTGCTGGGCCTAAATTTATGACAATGGACTGTTGCAGTGGTGGCTGACGTGAAGCCTGATTCTCTGCTATGACATGCAGACTGATTCTCTGCTGTCATGAAGCCAGATTGTCTGTTACGGGACCTCTCTGCTCTGCCTGTGTGCTAGGCCTAAATATATGCCAATGGACTGTTGCAGTGGTGGCTGACGTGAAGCCTCATTCTCTGCTATGACATGCAGACTAATTCTCTGCTGACATGAAGCCAGATTGTCTGTTACGGGACCTCTCTCCTCTGCCTGGGTGCTGGGCCTAAATTTATGACAATGGACTGTTGCAGTGGTGGCTGACGTGAAGCCTGATTCTCTGCTATGACATGCAGACTAATTCTCTGCTGACATGAAGCCAGATTGTCTGTTACGGGACCTCTCTCCTCTGCCTGGGTGCTGGGCCTAAATATATGCCAATGGACTGTTGCAGTGGTGGCTGACGTGAAGCCTCATTCTCTGCTATGACATGCAGACTAATTCTCTGCTGTCATGAAGCCAGATTGTCTGTTACGGGACCTCTCTGCTCTGCCTGTGTGCTAGGCCTAAATATATGCCAATGGACTGTTGCAGTGGTGGGTGACGTGAAGCCTGATTCTCTGCTATGACATGCAGACTGATTCTCTGCTGACATGAAGCCAGATTGTCTGTTACGGGACCTCTCTGCTCTGCCTGTGTGCTAGGCCTAAATATATGCCAATGGACTGTTGCAGTGGTGGGTGACGTGAAGCCTCATTCTCTGCTATGACATGCAGACTGATTCTCTGCTGACATGAAGCCAGATTCTCTGTTACGGGACCTCTCTCCTCTGCCTGTGTGTGTGCTGGGCCTAAATATATGCCAATGGACTGTTGCAGTGGTGGCTGACGTGAAGCCTCATTCTCTGCTATGACATGCAGACTAATTCTCTGCTGACATGAAGACAGATTCTCTGTTACGGGACCTCCCTCCTCTGCCTGGGTGCTGGGCCTAAATATATGCCAATGGACTGTTGCAGTGGTGGCTGACGTGAAGCCTCATTCTCTGCTATGACATGCAGACTGATTCTCTGCTGACATGAAGCCAGATTCTCTGTTACGGGACCTCTCTCCTCTGCCTGTGTGTGTGCTGGGCCTAAATATATGCCAATGGACTGTTGCAGTGGTGGCTGACGTGAAGCCTCATTCTCTGCTATGACATGCAGACTGATTCTCTGCTGACATGAAGCCAGATTCTCTGTTACGGGACCTCTCTCCTCTGCCTGTGTGTGTGCTGGGCCTAAATATATGCCAATGGACTGTTGCAGTGGTGGCTGACGTGAAGCCTCATTCTCTGCTATGACATGCAGACTAATTCTCTGCTGACATGAAGACAGATTCTCTGTTACGGGACCTCCCTCCTCTGCCTGGGTGCTGGGCCTAAATATATGCCAATGGACTGTTGCAGTGGTGGCTGACGTGAAGCCTCATTCTCTGCTATGACATGCAGACTAATTCTCTGCTGACATGAAGACAGATTCTCTGTTACGGGACCTCTCTCCTCTGCCTGGGTGCCGGGGCCTAAATATCTGAGAATGGACTGTTCCAGTGGTGGGTGACGGGAAGCCAGATTCTCTGCTATGGAACCTCTCTCCAATTGATTTTGGTTAATTTTTATTTATTTAATTTTTATTTTAATTCATTTCCCTATCCACATTTGTTTGCAGGGGATTTACCTACATGTTGCTGCCTTTTGCAGCCCTCTAGCTCTTTCCTGGGCTGTTTTACAGCCTTTTTAGTGCCGAAAAGTTCGGGTCCCCATTGACTTCAATGGGGTTCGGGTTCGGGACGAAGTTCGGATCGGGTTCGGATCCCGAACCCGAACATTTCCGGGATGTTCGGCCGAACTTCTCGAACCCGAACATCCAGGTGTTCGCTCAACTCTAATCAGGGGCCATTTTTATGCATCTTAATGGAAAACTCTCAAAAATGTGCCCTGCTGGAGCTTAGAAAAAAATTATTTTAGGCCACGGGAGTACAGGCCCCAAAAATTATGCATTCACCTGACAGAAAAGAACTTGTGATGATGTGGCTGGAGCAGGGGCGTACATAGAAATCACTGGGCCCCATAGCAAGCATCTGAATTGGGCCCCTTAACCCCGCCCACTACCCACCCCTAGCCCATCCCACCTCCTGTCCTGGCTCCTCCCATGCCACACCCCATTAAAGAATCCCTAATGCCCCCCAAAATGCCCGGGGGGGGGGGAAGGAGTAGGAGAGCACACTGTCCACTATGAGCCCCCCAAAATGCTCAGGACAGTGTGCTTTCATTCTACTCCTCTCCCCCCCTGGGCATTTTGGGGGGCATCAGGGTTTGGGGGGCTCATAGAGGACTCAGGAGGGGGGGGGGGGTGGAGGCTCATAGAGGACAGTGTGCTTTCCTCCTACTCCCCCCCCCCCCCCCCTTGACATTTTGGAGTAATGGGGGCATTAGGGGTTGGGAGGCTCATAGAGGACTGGGGGGGGGGGGAGTCTCAGAACAGTGTGTTTTCCTCCTACTCCCCCCCCCCTGGGCATTTTGGGGTAATGGGGGCATTTTGGGGGGCTCATAGAGGATTCAGGGGGGGGGGGGCTCATACAGGACAGAATAGGAGGAAAGCAGATTGTCCTCTATGAGCCCCCCAAACCCTTAATGCCCCCCAAAATGCTCAGGACAGTGTGCTTTCCTTCTACTCCTCTTCCCCTAGCCCTGGGCAGTTTGGGGGGCATTAGGGGTTGGGGGGCTCATAGAGGACTCAGGGGGGGGGGAGCTAATACAGGACAGAGTAGGAGGAAAGCAGACTGTCCTCTATGAGCCCCCTCCCTATGAGTTCTCTTGCTACCTGGCAGTGGCAGGCAATGCTGCCTTAATCTATCCCTTCCCGTTCCCATACAGAACAACAAACGGCACACCAACCAATCAATAGAAGGTGACCACCGTCCGGGACTCCGTGTCCGGTCAGGAGTGGGCGGGCAGGCAGGCAGACCTTCAGGCTGGGGCTGAGCTCGGTGCAGGGTCAGGTCAGAGAATGAATGGGTTTAAGCGGCGCCCGCTCCTGCTGCCTGCAAACACTGGCCAATCAGCAGCTGCCTCTTTGTGCTGCTGACTTGTGCTGATTGGCCAGTGTGAAAAGAGAACACGCCTGCAGCCTGGCCGGGAGAATCAACTTCATGCAATGAGGCAAGTTAATACAAGACAGGAGGGGGGCGGGGCCACCGATCAAAGTCAAAGACAAGTGCAGCGGGCCCGCTGCGCCTGCGCCACAGTGTGTGTAGTGTACTACTAGTACTGGCTAAAATAAACAGAGGGGGCGGGGCCTTCCCTGCGCTCCGGGCCCCCCTGCGCTGCGGGCCCCATAGCAACGGCGTGGTCTGCCTATATTGGCGGTACGCCACTGGGCTGGAGGTACATTAGGCGGTCACTGGGTAAAAATTTTACTGTAGGACCGTACAGGCTCCAAAAATTAGGCATTCACATGACAGAAAAGAACTTGTGATGATGTGGCTGGAGGTACATTAGGCGGTCACTTGATAAAATTTTTACTGTAGGCCACGGGAGTACAGGCCCCAAAAATTTGGCATTCATCTGACAGAAAAGCACTTGTGATGATGTGGCTGGAGGTACATTAGGCGGTCACTGGATACAAATTTTACTGTAGGCCAGTACAGGTCCCAAAAATTAGGCATTCATCTGACAGAAAAGGCCTTATATGCCGCTGTATATACATAAGACAAGGACAATTCTTTGTTCATGGATCTCGATGTAGTTGGACACCTGTCGGTCTAGGCGTTCCCTGAGGCTGGATCCAGAGGGCAGCTGTCGATGGGTTGGCTGCAAGAATGATCTCATATCCGAAGTGTCCAACACATCTTCAAACCACCCTCTTCTTGCAGGCGCGGTAGGATTGGTACCCGCACCTGTTTCGCTGTGGGTGTAAATTCCTCTGCCAGCGCCTGCAACAGCAGAATGCAGCATCTCTCGCAGCAAGGCCTGGAAATGCTGCATTCTGCCAGCCCTCTGTGATGCTGGTAACATGTCCGCCATTTTGTGTTTGAAACGGGGGTCTAAGTACGTTGCCACCCAGTACTGGTCCTTGCCCTTTATGCTTTTTGTACGGGGTCCCTCTTCAAACACTGGAGCATGAAGGCCCCCATTTGCACTAAATTGGAAGCGGTGGAGCGCTCTGGCTCCTGCTCGTCGCCCAAGAGAATGTCATCCTCGGTCTCCTCCCCCCAGCCATGGACAACACCAGAGATCCCCGAAAAGTTTAAAGTCCCCCTCAAAGCCTGCTCTTCTTGCTCCTCCTCCTCCCCCCATCCACTATCCTCCTCTGACTCCTCTTCAGACTCCTGCTGACTTGTTTCAGATGGAGTAGAGTCCCCTAGGAATTCATTCAACATTGCGACTGCCTCATCTTCGAGCTCCTGCTCCTCGACGGCTTGATAAATGACACTGTGCAATGCATGCTCCAGAAAGAAGGCATAAGGTACAATGTCACTAATGGCGCCCTGGCTGCGACTGACCAGTTTGGTGATCTCATTAAATGGCCACAGCATGAGCAGCCACTGGGGAGGTGAATAGAATACAAGCTCCACAGAACCTGTCCTGCTGCAGAGTTCGTACAGGTAGTCGTTAACGGCACGTTGCTGCTGGAGCAGCCTATCAAGCATATACAAGGTGAAGTTCCAGAGTGTCGGGCTGTCACAAATCGGACGTCTGACGGGCAAGTGGTGTTGCCGCTGAATGTCAGCAAGGCGAGCCATGGCCATTCTAAAATGGCCAGAGATTTTCCTGGCCTGCCGCAAGATGTCCTGCACCCCGGGGTATTTGGCAACAAATCGCTGCACGACTAAGTTCAGGACGTGTGCCATACATGGCACGTGTGTCATTTTGCCCTGTTTCAGCACACTCAGCAGATTGGCACCGTTGTCGCACACCACTTCACCAACTGTCAAATTGAGCGGGGTTAGCCACTGATCGGCCTGTGACCATAGATCTGAAAGCAGTGCAGGACCGATGTGGCTCTTGGCTTCCAGGCACAACAGCCGCGGCACAGCATGGCAATGTATCACCTGGGATGTCAAATAGGTTTTGGGGGGTGCAGCGGAAGAGTCGGTAGCAGTGGAAAAGAAGGACTCGGCCGAGGAGAGACGAAGGATGGAGGAGGAAGAGAAGAGGCAGGCCTGCATGCAATCCTTGGCGGTAACACCAAATGCACACGTGAGCCATGGGTTACATGTTTGACGGCCGTCAGAAGGTTCACCCAGTGGGCAGTAAAAGTTATTTACCTTCCCTGCCCGTGTTTGCTAGACCACGTGTCTGTGGTCAGATGTATCTTGGCACTGACACTGTGTGTCAGAGATATATTCACTTGCCGCTGAACGTGGCCATTTAGCTCTGGGATACCCTTCTGGGAGAAATATTTCCTTCCAGGGAACTTCCATTGCGGTGAGCCAATGGCCACAAATTATCTAAAGGCCTCCGAGTCCACCAGTTTATAGGTTTATAGTTGGTGGGCTAGCAGATCCTACAAGCCAGCGGTCAGCAGTTGGCCAAGAGGGTTATCTAGCGTCATCAACTTTTTATGCTCAAACATTTGGGCCACAGAAGCCTGCCTTCTGCCAGATGAACGCGATGACTGCACGGTGGAAGGTGGAATGGAGAAGATGGAAGCAGAGAGGAGAAGAGGCAGGACGTTGAGCGGAGGCTAGGTGCCTTCTTTAGGCGGTCGTCCCTAGGTGAGTGTTGGGCTTACCGCGACTTATGCGTTGACAGCACAGGATGCAGATGGCAACACTATTGTCAGCAGCTGACACGTTAAAAAAGCCCACACTGCGGAGCCATGTGCCGCTGTCCTGGGAGCGCCAGAAGTGACCGTGCATGGTGGATGACTCGCTCCAGATACATTTGCCGTCTTCTTTTTGCATCCTGTGCCCTGTAAGCTCTGCTTGCTTCTCCTCCTTCTCTTCCCTCTCTGCTGCTCCGTCTCTCCCTCTGAACTTTCTTCCTCTTCCTCTCTTGTGGGCACCCACGTGACATCCATCGATAAGTCATCATCGTCCCCTTCACCACCACTGTCATTTGAGATCTCGGAGTAGGCAGCACCAGTGGGGACCTCCCTCCTTGGCCTGAACTGGGTAATGTCGTCAGACCGCTGGGTGTCGGCCGTTGCTACCTCCTCTTCCTCATCCGATGTCAAGAATGGCTGCGCATCGGTATGGTATGGGAATGGATGGCAAAATAATTTGTCTGACTCGAGTGAAGGGGCTATAGTGGTGGTGGTGTATTTGGGGGTGCACACAGTAGAGAGTTAGGAGGGTGCAGATACAGAGGATGAGGAGGATGCAGAAACGGAAGGGTGAGTGAGGTGCACCTTCCCGACCCCTACCACATCTGTGGAACGGCCTGCCTCTTCCCCTGCCTGTCATTTTCAAAATGACCCTGTGCCTAAGAAGAGCAGTATTTGTGGATGCAGATATATCGCAGGCCTCAATCAATATTTGGTGGAAACAGGTCTATCAAACCCCTTAATCAGTATTTTGTGGAAGCAGGTATATCGCAGGCCTCAATCAGTATTTGGTGGAAACAGGTATATCGAACCCCCTAAGAAGAGCAGTATTTGTGGATGCAGATATATCGCAGGCCTCAATCAATATTTTGTGGAAGCAGGTATATCAAACCCCTTAATCAATATTTTGTGGAAGCAGGTATATGGATGGCCTCAATCAGTATTTGGTGGAAACAGGTATATCTAACCCCTTAATCAGTATTTTGTGGAAGCAGGTATATCGCAGCCCTCAATCAATATTTGGTGGAAGCAGGTATATTGAATCCCTTAATCAGTATTTTGTGGAAGCAGGTATATCACACCCCTCAATTATTTTCTTTGCCACAACAGTTATATCACATCACCCTGCTTATTTGGGGCAACAGGTATATCTAGGCCCTCAATCAGTATTTTGTGGAAGAATGGATAATCACACCCCTCAGTTTTTTTGCAGGCAACAGGTACATCACACCCGTTGCAAATAGTTGTTCCAATAGGTCTTGTCCCTCTATATAGCTGCGGTATCTTAGCAGAACCGCACACAACTGCTGCACAATACAATTGTACTATATATTTTCTATGTTAGAAAGTATATTATAGAAATATCACACCCTTCAATCAAATTATTTTTTGGGGGAACAGGTATATCACACCCATTGTAATTAGTAGTTCAAATAGCGTTTGCCCCTCTATATAGCTGCGGTATCGCAGCAGAACCGCACACAACTGCTGCACAATACAAATGCACTATAATAAACTTTCTATGTTAGAAAGTATTTTATAAGTATATCAGACCCCTCAGTATATCACACCTATCAATAGCACACCTATACCAGTCTTTCAAAGGAGACTATCCCTGCTCCACAAAGTAACCACTCCCTACACTGCCAAAACACTGAATGTAAAATGGCTGCCAGATTGGGTTCTTTGATAGGGTAGGGGTGTGTCCATGTGCAGAAACATCTCAATTGGCTGTCCTGTCCCACCTGATGGAAGTGTCATGGGTCAAAGTTCCGCAAGGCCATCTCTACTCCTCTGTCCATTTTGCATCAGGTCATGTGAAAGGCCTTTTGAACGTGGAGTAATCAACTTGAATATTGGTGCTCGTTTTTGGTCATCCATCTGTGTAGGAGAGCCCAGCAATATTCTTCTCATTTACTGTCCACTTAGGCTACTTTCACACTAGCGTTCAGAGCGGATCCGTCTGAGACGGATCCGCTCATATAATGCAGACGGTGGCTCTGTTCAGAACGGATCCGTCTGCATTATATTGTTAAAAATTTTCTAAGTGTGAAAGTAGCCTGAACGGATCCGTCCAGACTTTTACATTGAAAGTCAATGGGGGAAGGATCCGTTTGAAGATTGAGCCATAGTGTGTCATCTTCAAACGGATCCGTCCCCATTGACTTACATTGTAAGTCTGGACGGATCCGCACGCCTCCGCACGGCCAGGCGGACACCCGAACGCTGCAAGCAGCGTTCAGGTGTCCGCCTGCTGAGCGGAGGCTGAACGCTGCCAGACTGATGCATTCTGAGCGGATCCGCGTCCACTCAGAATGCATTAGTGCTGGACGGATGCGTTCGGGGCAGCTTGTGAGCCCCTTCAAACGGAACTCACAAGCGGACACCCGAACGCTAGTGTGAAAGTAGCCTAACAAATATCTTGAAAATGGTTGACTATTTGGTTACTATGGATTAGTAAGATAAATATACATTTTCTAGCAATGCATCATAACTCATGTAACCTTAGCTTTCAGTTATGAAGATAATCTCTGCATCTGGGAATATGGCGTCTCCCACTGTTCAATTTTCTATTATTTATTGATACATCCAGACCACAGATCTATGTTTCATAGAGGTTGGAAGAGATCTAGACTGGAGATCACTATTGTTATGAGTGTTGTTCTTCAGAGATTTGTGGGGAAGACCACAGACATGTGTCAGATGCCCTTCTGCTGAGTAGAGGTCTTGTTAACAAATCAAATGTTGACTCTGTAAATTCAATTGTATTTATTGTTCTGGATGACATTTATATCCCAATCTCTGGCCCTTCTAACATAATTTGTGCGATCAAAAGGAAAATTGTAATGCATATAACGTAATTAAGCCCAAATAGGTCTATGCTATTTTCAGTAAACTAATTTGCTCTGTCTCCGTTTATGGGGGGCAATTTTCAGATCTCATTTTTCCTCTACTGTACAGACTGTATTTTTAGAAGATGACAAAGCTATTCCATAATCAAAACCATGACATTTACCACTTTTCAGAAGCAAAGCAATGGAACTGTTCTGCAATGCTATTATCTTTCCCATTCTTTAGTGCTTTATGATTAGTACAGATGTTTTATTAACCTTTTTTGATGTTGTAGGAGTCCATTTTACTACAGAAGTTAATGTAATCCATATTACGACACTTGGGAGTTCTCTGGCCTGCAGACTTTACTGGACAAGAAGCTGAACGCTGTAAGTGCTAGAGTTAATGGACTTTACACATAACCTCTTCTTCATGTTCAGTAAACATCCTTGGTGGAAGTAACAGTGTTTCTTCCGCCATTGGCAAGCTTGTAATAAAAGTTTACTTGAGTGAAACCAGCAGTTCAAAAGTGTTGCTGACATACCATATGCTATAATCCCATTAATGACTGTGATAGCTTCTGTATTCTGAGATGTATCTATCTATCTATCTCATATCTATGCATGTCAGATCTATCTCTCTATCTATCTATCTCATATCTATGTATGTCATATCTATCTATCTATTCAATTCAATAAAGCTTTATTGGCACATCCAAGTAAAACATTTAGCATTGCCAAAGCAAAATAAATAATAGGTATTGTGGAGGGGGGTTTGATGTGGGAATTAAAGGGAGTGGATGTTGGGTTAATGGGGCAGTATGGGGGTATAATAGTCCATGGTGTCTCATGTTCCTCTCAGTTTGTGACAGGTAGAGACATATTGGGCAGCGATCTCCACAGTGAACTCCTCTTCCCCCAGTAGGATGTGGAGTTTCCTTTGCTCATCTATGGAGGTGAAATCCGGGATATGAGCGGAGAGTCTCTGGAAGTAAGTAACCCTCACAGGTGAGAATTTGCTACAGTGTAGCAGGAAGTGGGCCTCAGCCTCCAGGGCCCCCTGCACACAGTTATGGCACAGTCTGCTCTCCCGCGGCTTGTATGTCTGCCTGTGCCGCCCTGTCTCCATCTCCAGGCTGTGAGCGCTCAGTCTCTGTACAGGGTCTGTCTGTGTTTGGGGTTGGGTATCCTCTCCAGGTAGGGCGCCATGGTATAGTCCCTTTGCAGTGATTTGTATACAGTTTCTGGGAGGTGTTTATTTCGCTTCTCCATTCCTCTGTGTATAACTCTTTGCAGTTCTCTATGACCCCCTTTATTTGTGCTTTTGTTCAGGGCATGTTGGGGGTCTTGGTTGGGCAGACAGCTGACACTCAGTTGGAGGGCGCAGGGTTTGCTCTGGGCCCTGTGGCTCAGCCAGGCTTGTTGGTGGTAAGAGCCGGGGCTGCTGTCCTTTAAGTGCGCCCAGAATGATATTGCCCTGTTCTGCACTGTGAGCCATAGTGGAAATCTGCCCAGCTCTGCCCGGCACGCCATGTTGGAGGTGCTGCGATGGACTTGGAGGAGGTATTTGCAGAACTCTAGATGGAAGGTATCTGTTGGGCTGGAATCCCACTTTGACTGGTCTGGGTAGGTGGCCAGGCCCCACACCTCACTGACATAGAGCAGGATCGGGCGATGACACCAAATATTTTCAGCCAGACCCTCACTGGTGGTTTGAGGTGGTACAGTTGCCTTCTGATGGCATAGAAGGTTCTGCAGGCTTTTCCTTTCAGTGTTTCTATTGCTGCTTTTAAGCTCCCTGATTGGTTAAGCTCCAGCCCCAGGTAGGTGTAGCTATTGGTTTTCTCCAGTATGGAGTCATTTAATGTGAACGAACAAATGGGGGCTTTATTCTGGCCCTTCCTCTGGAACACCATGACTTTCGTCTTCTTAGGATTAATGAGTAGTGCCCATGTGGTGCTGAATTTTTCCAGTACTGCCAGGCTGTCTTGCAGGCCTCTCTCTGTTGGGGACAGAAGCAGGAGGTCATCGGCGTACAGCAGGAACTTCACCTTGCCCTCATGCAGGGGGAGGCCTCCAGAGCTGCAGCCAGTTCATTGATATAGATATTAACCACCTCCGGACCGCCTAACGCAGATTCGCATTCCGGAGGTGGCAGTGCTGCGCAGAGTCACGCATATACGCGTCATCTCGCGAGAAGCGAGATGACGCGCTTTGCCGGCCCGCGCATGCGCATCGCGGGCCGGCAAAAGTTAGAGGGGGGTCACGTCAGCAACCTGCCAGCCAATGATCGTCGCTGGCAGGTTGCTGATTTTTAAAAAATCCAATGAGAAGCCAGATAACACATCATATTAGTAAATATGATGTGTTATATGGCTGCCCTGCTCCTCTGCTGGTCCTTTTGGTCGGTTGGATCCAGCAGAGGAGCAGGCTTCACAGTGAGTAGCACCAAACACTACACTTAGCCCCAGATCACCCCCCTGCACCCCAATTAACCCCTTGATCACCCCTTCTTGCCCCTGTCAATCACTAGTGAAAGTGAAAAAAGTGATCAGCGCACACTGTCACTTTTTTTTCCCCACAGGTATTGACTGTTAGGTTTTAGGGATAGTTTAGGCCCCTTGGTTAGGTAGTTTAGGGATCAGTTAGCGCCCAGCCCACCGCACCGCAGTCACTTATTCGCTGATTAGCGTACCGCTAATCAGCTTTTGTACTTTTATAGTATCTGTAAGTGATCAGAACTGATCACAGTCAGATCTATAATAGTATTAGTGTCATCTTAGCTCACCCTCCACCCAAAACGCAGTGTTTGCCCGATCAGGCCTGATTGGTCGCCCACACGTGCGTTCGCCCACGCCCGCCCCACCGCAGTGACAAATTATTTTTTTTTTTTTTATCACTGCACAACAATCACTTTACACGCACTGCGGCGATAAAAAAATCAGTTTTGATATTTTTTATCAACCGCAGCGGCCTCCGGTACTTCGCTAGCCTCCCATTTGCTTGGCTTGCTTTTTTTCTTGGGTAGTCTCAGGGAATACCCCTAAATTTAGTTGCCCAAATGTCAAACAGGGGGTATTCTTCTGAAGAGGCCTACAGGCTTCTGACCCAGTCGGATGAGGAATGGGAACCCTCATCTGATGAATCTAGCAGGTTATGAATATAAATCTGTAGAAAGCAGTGGCACTCTGACCCAAAGTTCGGACGAGGAGGTTGAGGTCCCTGATAGCACCAGGCATACCTGGCCCCGTGTCGCTAGACCACAGGTTGTGCAGGATCCGCTTCAAGGGCAGCAGAGTGGGGCTGGCGCTGTCGGATTACGTGGTGAGGCATACACCAGCAGTGCAGCCCTCCCTGGACCTAGTACCAGCACTGCCGTAGAACATGGTGAAGTGGCGAGCACCAGAAGGGCAGTTGAAGCTGGTACGGTGGCACGTGCATTAGTTACCCCGTCGCAGCCACCGCACAGATGGGCCCGTAGAGCCCCTAGAATCCCAGAGGTGCTGGCAAACCCTGATTGGCAGTCCCCAACTTCAGCCGCACCTGTAGTTCCCCCTTTCACCGCCCAGTCTGGAGTTCGGGTTGAGACAGCTCAGATCGGTTCGGCCCTGGGATTTTTTGAGCTGTTCTTGACTGCGGAGCTCTTGGACTTAGTCGTGGCAGAAACAAACAGGTATGCCACTCAATTTATATCCGCCAACCCGGGAAGCTATTATGCCCAGCCTTTCCGGTGGAAACCAGTCCAAGTTTCCGGAATTAAAATTTTTCTGGGCCTTCTCCTCAACATGGGTCTAACCAAAAAGCATGAATTGCGGTCATATTGGTCCACGAACCCAATTCATCACATGCCCATGTTCTCTGCTGCTATGTCCAGGGCACGATTTGAGGCCATCCTGCGTTTCCTGCACTTTAGTGACAATAGCACCTCTCGTCCCAGAGGCCACCCAGCTTTTGACCGGCTCCACAAAATTCGGCCCCTCATAGACCACTTCAACCAGAAATTTGCAGATTTGTATACCCCTGAGCAAAACATCTGCGTAGACGAGTCCCTTATACATTTTACTGAGCGCCTTGGCTTCAAACAATACATCCCAAGCAAGCGCGCCCGGTATGGGGTCAAATTGTATAAGGTCTGTGAAAGGGCCACAGGCTATACCCACAAATTTCGTGTCTATGAGGGAAAAGATCAGACCCTGGAGCCGGTCGGTTGCCCTGACTACCTGGGGAGCAGTGGGAAGACAGTCTGGGACTTGGTGTCACCCTTATTCGGCAAGGGGTACCATCTTTATGTGGACAATTTCTACACAAGTGTGGCCCTCTTCAGGCATTTGTTTCTAGAACAGAATGGCGCCTGTAACACCGCGCGAACTAGTCCACTATAATGCGCTCATGGGAGGGGTGGACTTCAATGAGCAGATGTTGTCTCCGTATTTAGTTTCCCGACGCACCAGACGCTGGTATAAGAAGGTGTCTGTATATTTGATTCAATTGGCTCTGTATAATAGTTTTGTTCTCTACAGTAAGGCTGGGAGAACAGGATCCTTCCTCAAATTTCAGGAAGAGATCATCGAGAACCTCCTGTATCCAGGAGGTTCCGTGGCCCCATCCACCAGTGTAGTTAGCCGTCTACACGAGCGACATTTCCCCAATGTCGTTCCTGGTACCTCAACCCAACCGTCACCCCCAAAAAGATGTCGTGTCTGTAGCAGGAGTGGAATAAGGCGTGACACCCGTTATTTCTGTCCTGACCACCCTGCCCTATGCTTTGGAGAGTGTTTCCGGAAGTACCACACACAGGTACACCTAGCATAAGGATCACATCTCACCAGGACAGGCACACAGGGCTATTAGGGCCCATTTACACACAGAGCTGCTGCAAACCTCTCCTTTCACCTGGGATAAAGTGCATAATGTACTTCGCCACATCTTTGGGCGATTTGCGCTTTGCACATTGTCCCATGGGGAAGGAGAGGTTTGTCCTATAAAGGTAAAAAACAATAAAAAAATCACCAGTAAGCAAAAAGGTTCAGTTCAAAAAGTTAAAGTTTATATGTTCTGTTCAAAAGTTAATAAAATTTTTGCGTTGCAGCCTGTTTTTTTTTTTTTTTCTACCTTCCAGGTGGACCAACCGATCGACTAGCTGCAGCACTGATGTGCATTCTGACAGAAGCATTGCGCTGCTGTCAGATTACACACAAGTCGGTGTATGCGGCGCTGCAAGACGAGATTTCTCCTCTGCAGTAAAAGATACGTTTGCCGAGGCATATGAGCTGAGGAGGTGGCGGTGTTCCTATGCTTTGGCAAACACTTTGTATATAAAAAAAAAATCCCGGCAATGATTTATTCATCCACATCGATTGATGTGAATGGAGAAATCTGGTTTGCCAGGGCATACGAGCTAAGTGGGTATGGATGTTGGGCGGAGCTCCTATGTCCTGGCAGATGCCTTTCCCCTCCTTTTTTTTTTTTGGCAGAGATTTTTTCATCCACATTGATCGATGCGAATGAAGAATTATTTTTTCTTTCAGCCCTGTAATGACCGGCGTCACACACAGGGAGGAAAACGGGGAAAGCCCTGCCCAAGGGAGAGGGAAAGGTGGTGACCCCTAACTCACCTTGCGGCTGGCACCTGACTGCCCTGACGTCCCTAGACTGGTTCCTCACCCGTGCGGCGATCACGTGCCTAAACCCTGGCTTTCCCTGAAATGAGCCCTAGATAGTGAACGGGCCGGTGGGATCGCTAGTCCGCACCACTGCACTAAGAGGGAAACACCAGGGAGAGGACAGACAAATACAAACAAACACAAACACCCAGGTGGGCGACCACAGCAGTCCACAAAGGTCCAACAGGGATCCGGAGGGTAGCGTTCTGAAACAACCATCCGAGAACGCAGCAACACAGCTCCAGTGGGTCAGAATAGATGTCCAGGCAGGAAGCTCTATCTCTGGCAACCAGAGAAGTGTGAGAGAGGAATATAAGGAGGTTTGGGAGTGCTGGACAAGGAACAGCTGAGGAGAAGGAGCTACGGATCCCTGAGTGAGCCAAAAGGGTTTGCAAAGCAAACCCAGAAAGCTACCATAAGGAAAACAGCCCTATCTTAAATAGAGCGTGCAGCCAACCGCTGCGACTTCCTGACCCCGGGTATAACGGAGTCAGGCGTGGTTCTCGATACCCTCGTGACAGTACCCCCCTCTCTACGAGGGGCCTCCGGACACTCAGGACCAGGTCTCTCAGGATGAGAGGCATGAAAAACCCAAACTAACCTGTCGGCGTTTACCTCAGACGCAGGAACCCACATTCTTTCCTCGCGACCGTAACCTCTCCAATGCACCAGATATTGAAGAGAGCGGCGGACCCGACGAGAATTAACAATTTTGGATATCTGAAATTCTAGATTACCATCCACGACAACAGGAGGGGGTGGCAGCGGTGATGGTTCTAGAGGTGGAACATATTTTTTGAGTAACGACTTATGAAAAACATTATGAATTTTAAAAGTCTGAGGTAACTCCAGGCGAAAAGCCACGGGGTTGATGATGGCTACAATTTTGTAAGGGCCAATAAACCTAGGACCCAGTTTCCAAGAGGGAACCTTCAATTTAATATTCCTAGTAGACAACCACACATAGTCATTCACTCCTAGGTCCGGACCTGGCGACCGTCTCTTATCAGCCATGCATTTGTATTTACCTCCCATATTTTTCAAGTTAGCTTGCACCTTCTGCCATACCGATGAAAGAGATGACGAAAAACGTTCCTCTTCGGGAACCCCAGAAGACCCCCCCCTCTTTGAAAGTACAGAATTGGGGATGAAAACCATATGCACCAAGAAATGGTGACTTGCCAGTGGATTCCTGACGACGATTATTTATGGCAAACTCAGCTAACGGTAAATATGATGACCACAACTCTTGGTTTTCAGACACAAAACATCTTAGATATGTCTCAAGGTTTTGGTTGGTACGCTCAGTCTGTCCATTCGACTGAGGATGGAAAGCTGAGGAAAAGGATAAGTGTACCCCCAAACGGGAACAAAAAGCTTTCCAAAATTTAGAAATAAACTGGGTACCCCGATCCGAAACAACATCGGAGGGGACCCCGTGAAGCTTCACGATTTCACTGACGAATACCTGAGCAAGAGTCTTAGCATTAGGTAGTGCGGGTAATGAAGTGTACCATTTTGCTAAACCTGTCCACTACTACCAAAATAACTGTTTTACCCGCAGACAAAGGTAAGTCAGTGATAAAATCCATTGACAGATGTGTCCATGGTCTATTGGGAATGACGAGTGGTAATAGAGACCCTGCAGGACGTGTATGTGAAACTTTTGCGCGCGCACAGGTAGAACAAGAAGACACAAAATCTAATACATCCTGACGCAACCTTGGCCACCAAAAACGACGAGACAATAGCTCCAAGGTTGCTTTACTACCCGGGTGCCCAGCAAGTGCCGAATTATGATGTTCCTTTAATAATTCGAAACGCAGGTTCAACGGTACAAACAATTTCTCTGAGGGGCAAGAGACCGGGGCGTCCCCCTGGGCCTCTAGCACCTTCCCCTCCAAAACAGAGTGTACCGCAGAGACAACCACTCCTCTCTGTAGAATGGGCACCGGATCACTCACAGTACCCCCTCCAGGGAAACAACGAGATAGTGCATCAGCCTTGGTGTTCTTTGCCCCAGGACGATAGGTAATCACAAAGTTAAACCTGGTAAAAAATAGCGACCACCTAGCCTGTCTAGGGGTGAGACGCTTAGCTGATTCGAGGTACAGGAGATTTTTGTGGTCCGTAATCACAGTGACGGGGTGGACTGCCCCCTCTAAGAAGTGACGCCACTCCTCAAACGCAAGTTTAATAGCTAATAGTTCCCTATTGCCAATATCGTAGTTCTTTTCTGCTGCAGATAGTTTTTTAGAAAAGAAAGCACAAGGGCGCCATTTGCCAGGAGACGGACCCTGAGACAGCACAGCCCCCACTCCCACCTCTGACGCATCGACTTCAACAATAAAAGGCTGAGAGACATCAGGTTGGACTAGTACAGGTGCTGAGGTAAACCTCTCTTTTAGAGAGGAAAAAGCAACTTTAGCGGCGTCAGACCATTTAGAAAAATCAGTCCCCTTCCTAGTCATATCAGTAAGCGGTTTTACAATAAGTGAATAATCTTTAATGAATTTCCTATAGAAATTTGCGAAGCCCAAGAACCGTTGTAGTGCTTTGAGGTTCTCAGGAAGATCCCAATCTAAAATTGCCTGGACCTTCCTAGGATCCATAAGGAAACCTGACACAGATAAAAAATAACCCAGGAATTGTATCTCCTGAACGGCGAAGACACATTTTTCAATCTTAGCATATAATTCATTCGTCCGTAGGACCTGCAGTACTTGTCTGACATGCACCTCATGTGTTTTCAGATCAGATGAATAAATTAAAATATCATCTAGGTATATTACCACAAACCTGCCGATTAGATGACTAAAAATGTCATTAACGAAATGTTGAAAGACGGCAGGAGCATTGGTCAGACCGAAAGGCATAACTAGATTTTCATAATGCCCCTCAGGGGTGTTAAACGCTGTCTTCCACTCATCCCCCTCCTTAATACGAATCAGATTGTAGGCCCCCCTAAGATCAAGTTTGGAGAACCACCTAGCACCCGCAATCTGATTAAACAGGTCAGGAATGAGAGGAAGAGGGTATGGGTCTCGGATGGTTATCCGATTTAATTCGCGAAAATCTAAGCAAGGACGCAGGCCCCCATCTTTCTTTTTAACGAAGAAAAACCCTGCAGCCACGGGTGAAGAAGAGGGTCTGATGTGTCCCTTAGCCAAGCTCTCGGAGATATAATCTTTCATGGCTTGTCTCTCTGGACCCGAAAGATTATATAACCTGGTCTTGGGTAATTTTGCGCCAGGAATAAGGTTAACCGGGCAATCATAAGGACGATGAGGTGGTAACTTCTGACAACCTTTTTCAGAAAAAACATCCTCAAAATCCGAAATAAATGTAGGTAGGGTAGTTATGGAGGCGACTAAGCAATTGCTATTTAAGCAATTTTCTCTGCACTGCTCACTCCACTCCAATATCTCCCTGGCCTGCCAATCCACCACTGGATTGTGCGCTACCAACCAGGGAAGGCCCAGCACCACTGGAGTGGGAAGCCCCTCCAGAACATAACCTGAAAGCATCTCGTTATGGTGGTCCCCTACCCGAGGGTGTAAATTATGAACGATGTGGGTGAGGTTTCTCTGAGACAGGGGAGCAGAATCAATAGCGAATATGGGAATGGGTCTCTGTAACGTACAGAGAGACAAACCCAAAGAGCGGGCAAAATTGGCATCTATCAAATTTACCCCTGCTCCACTGTCTAGAAAGAAAGAAATAGTCTCTGTCTTATCACCAAAAATAATAACCGCTGGCAACACAAATTGCGATGTACGTATGGAGGAGACGTATACCCCCCGGCTGACATCCTCCACACAGCCTGGGGTTAGTAGTTTTTCCGACGGTCTTTTGTTTCTGAGGAAAGAAGGACAGACATTAATGAAATGACCCCTCTCCCCACAAAAAAAACAAACCCCACGCCTACGGCGAGCCTCAGGAGGACGGACCTGACGAGTAGTTCCTCCTAGCTGCATAGGCTCGTCTAAGTCCGTACAGACTAACTGCTGCTTGGGAGGGGTTACCAATTTCTCCGGTTCTTTCTACCTGTCCCTAAGGCGTCTCTCTATACGGATAGAAAGGGACATAACCGCATCAAGGGAAACGGGGGTCTCATATAATGCAAGCGCATCCTTAACCCTTTCGGATAACCCAGAGCAGAACTGACTCCTGAGAGCCGGGTCGTTCCATTGGGTATCCGTAGCCCACCTACGGAATTCAGAGCAATAATCCTCTACCGGCCGCTCTCCTTGTAAGAGTCTCCGTAATCTTGATTCAGCCAGTGCTACTCGGTCAGGGTCGTCATATATGAGACCCAAGGCCCCGAAAAACTCATCCACTGACCGAAGAGCCTGGGAATCAGTAGGTAAAGAGAACGCCCAGGACTGCGGGTCCCCCTGCAGCAGGGAAATAACAACCCCCACCCGCTGATCTTCATTACCAGAGGAGTAAGGGCGCAGTTTAAAGTATAACTTACAGGCCTCACGGAACGTCAAAAACTTGTCCCTTCCCCCAGAAAATCTGTCAGGGAGAGGGACCTTGGGTTCCGCAACAACCTGGTTACCAGTAGCAACCGCTGGGCTTGCGGTCGGTTGTAATTGCTGCTGTTGCTGGAGGACCGACGCCTTCAATCCTACCACCTCCAAAGACAGGCCACGAAATTGTTTGGACAGAGCAGCAATTTGATCCATACTGGATTCTAAGTAGGTAAAACTTTTATTTTTTATTTTTTTTTACCTACACAAAATAAGGGCCAGAGATAATGTAATGACCGGCGTCACACACAGGGAGGAAAACAGGGAAAGCCCTGCCCAAGGGAGAGGGAAAGGTGGTGACCCCTAACTCACCTTGCGGCTGGCACCTGACTGGCCTGACGTCCCTAGACGGGTTCCTCACCCGTGCGGCGATCACGTGCCTAAACCCTGGCTTTCCCTGAAATGAGCCCTAGATAGTGAACGGGCCGGTGGGATCGCTAGTCCGCACCACTGCACTAAGAGGGAAACACCAGGGAGAGGACAGACAAATACAAACAAACACAAACACCCAGGTGGGCGACCACAGCAGTCCACAAAGGTCCAACAGGGATCCGGAGGGTAGCGTTCTGAAACAACCATCCGAGAACGCAGCAACACCGCTCCAGTGGGTCAGAATAGATGTCCAGGCAGGAAGCTCTATCTCTGGCAACCAGAGAAGTGTGAGAGAGGAATATAAGGAGGTTTGGGAGTGCTGGACAAGGAACAGCTGAGGAGAAGGAGCTACGGATCCCTGAGTGAGCCAAAAGGGTTTGCAAAGCAAACCCAGAAAGCTACCATAAGGAAAACAGCCCTATCTTAAATAGAGCGTGCAGCCAACCGCTGCGACTTCCTGACCCCGGGTATAACGGAGTCAGGCGTGGTTCTCGATACCCTCGTGACAAGCCCAGAGGCTGAACGAAAAAAAAAAATATCATTACCTGTATGCTCAATATAAGGAGAATAGCAGAAACTCCTAATGCTGGCCATACATGTAATGATTGCGGAGACCCTCAAATGCCAGGGCAGTACAAACACCCCACAAATGACCCCATTTTGGAAAGAAGACACCCCAAGGTATTCGCTGAGGGGCATATTGAGTCCATGAAAGATTGAAATTTTTGTCCCAAGTTAGCGAAAAGTGAGAGTTTGTGAGAAAAAAAACAAAAAAAAAAATCAATTTCCGCTAACTTATGCCAAAAAAAAAAATCTCTATGAACTCGCCAGGCCCCTCATTGAATACCTTGGGGTGTCTTCTTTCCAAAATGGGGTCACATGTGGGGTATTTATACTGCCCTGGCTTTTTAGGGGCCCTAAAGCGTGAGAAGAAGTCTGGGATCCAAATGTCGCCGTACTCAGGAGAAGTTGGGGAATGTGTTTTGGGGTGTCATTTTACATATACCCATGCTGGGTGAGATAAATATCTTGGTCAAATGCCAACTTTGTATACAAAAACTGGAAAAGTTGTCTTTTGCCAAGATATTTCTCTCACCCAGCATGGGTATATGTAAAATGACACCCCAAAACACATTCCCCAACTTCTCCTGAGTACGGCGATACCAGATGTGTGACACTTTTTTGCAGCCTAGGTGGGCAAAGGGGCACACATTCCAAAGTGCACCTTTCAGATTTTACCGGTCATTTTTTACAGATTTTGATTGCAAACTACTTCTCACACATATGGGCCCCTAAAATGCCAGGGCAGTATAACTATGCCACAAGTGACCCCATTTTGGAAAGAAGACATGCCAAGGTATTCCGTGGGGGGCATGGCGAGTTCCTAGAATTTTTATTTTTTTTGTCGCAAGTTAGTGGAATATGAGACTTTGTAAGGAAAAAAATATATAAAATCATCATTTTCCGCTAACTTGTGACAAAAAATAAAAAATTCTAGGAACTCGCCATGCCCCTCACGGAATACCTTGGGGTGTCTTCTTTCCAAAATGGGGTCACTTGTTGCGTAGTTATACTGCCCTGGCATTCTAGGGGCCCTAATGTGTGGTAAGTAGTTTGCAATCAAAATGTGTAAAAAATGGCCTGTGAAATCCGAAAGGTGCTCTCTGGAATGTGTGCCCCTTTGCCCACCTTGGCTGTAAAAAAGTGTCACACATCTGGTATCGCCGTACTCGGGAGAAGTTGGGGAATGTGTTTTGGGGTGTCATTTTACATATACCCATGCTGGGTGAGAGAAATATCTTGGCAAAAGACAACTTTTCTCATTTATTTATACAAAGTTGGCATTTGACCAATATATTTATCTCACCCAGCATGGGTATATGTAAAATGACACTCCAAAACACATTCCCCAACTTCTCCTGAGTACGGTGATACCAGATGTGTGACACTTTTTTGCAGCCTAGGTGGGCAAAGGGGCACACATTCCAAAGTGCACCTTTCGGATTTCACCGGTCTTTTTTTTACAGATTTTGATTGCAAACTTCTTCTCACACATCTGGGCCCCTAGAATGCCAGGGCAGTATAACTACACCACAAGTGACCCCATTTTGGAAAGAAGACACCCCAAGGTATTTTGTGATGGGCATAGTGAGTTCATGGAAGTTTTTATTTTTTGTCACAAGTTAGTGGAATATGAGACTTTGTAAGAAAAAAAAAAAAATCTGCATTTTCCGCTAACTTGTGACAAAAAATAAAAAGTTCTATGAACTCACTATGCCCATCAGTGAATACCTAAGGGTGTCTACTTTCCGAAATGGGGTCATTTGTGGGGTGTTTGTACTGTCTGGGCATTGTAGAACCTCAGGAAACATGACAGGTGCTCAGAAAGTCAGAGCTGCTTCAAAAAGCGGAAATTCACATTTTTGTACCATAGTTTGTAAATGCTATAACTTTTACCCAAGCCATTTTTTTTTATCAAAGACATGTAGAACAATAAATTTAGCGAAAAATGTATATATGGATGTCGTTTTTTTTTTCAAAATTTTACAACTGAAAGTGAAAAATGTAATTTTTTTGCAAAAAAATCGTTAAATTTCAATAATAACAAAAAAAGTAAAAATGTCAGCAGCAATGAAATACCACCAAATGAAAGCTCTATTAGTGAGAAGAAAAGGAGGTAAAATTAATTTGGGTGTAAAGTTGCATGACCGAGAAATAAACGGTGAAAGTAGTGTAGTGCAGAAGTGTAAAAAGTGGCCTGGTCATTAAGGGGGTTTCAGCTAGCGGGGTTGAAGTGGTCAAAGAGTGTTGGGTTCAGGCTGCAGCCCTGTCTGACCCCTCGGGCCTGCTGGAAATAGGCCATCCTCTTTCCGTTCACCTTCCCACTGCATTGGTTCCTGGTGTATGAGCTCTTGATGACATCATACGTTCTCCCTCCTATTCCGCTCTCCAGAAGTTTAAGGAACGGGCCTGGGTGACACACCGAGTCAAACGCCTTCTTAAATTCCACAAAACAGGCAAATATTTTGCCACATTTGGGATCATGGACGTGTGTCTTGATGAGGCTGTGCAGGGTGTAGATATGGTCAGTGGTGCGGTGGTTTGGCATAAACCCGGCTTTGCTTTTCCTGAGAACATTGTGCTATGTGAGAAAGGTGGGTATTCTTTTATTGATGATGCTGTTGAACAGTTTCCCCAGAGTGCTGCTGACGCACATGCCTCTGTAATTGGCTGGATCATATTGGTCCCCATTCTTGTAGATGGGTGTTATGAGGCCTTGGTTCCAGTATTGGGGGAAGTGTCCCACACTGAGGACTAGGGTGAATCATTTTGCCATTGCTATGTTTATGTCTGGGAGGCTGTATTTAATCATCTCTGGCAGGATGCCGTCAGTACCACTGGCCTTTTAGCCTTTCAGCAGGGCGATTCTTTCCTGTATCTCTTGCATGGTTATTGGGGAGTCCAGTGGGTTCTGGAAGTTCTTGATGGCCTCCTCCATGTCCCTCAGTTTTGTGGTTATCTTTTACAGTTCCGGGGTTTGGTCTTCTTCAGGGATGTTTTTGTAGAGGTTCCTGAAGTAGCTGAGCCAGATGCTGCCATTTTAAATGTGGAGGGAGTTTTTCTTGGGTTTTGTGCCCATATGGTGCCAGGTCTCCCAGAATGAGTTGTCCTGGAGGGAGTCCTCGAGCTGCTGGAGTTTGTGGGAGAGGTGCCTCTGTTTTTTCTCTCTGAGGGTGCGTTTGTATCACCTGCATAGAGTGTCGTAGGCCTCCCTCGCATCCCTGTTGGGGGTCTCTGTGTTTTTGGTTGGAGGCTACGCTTAGGAAACGTTGCAGAGCCTTGCAGTCATTGTCAAACCATTTATGGCACTGTTGGTTATTAGGTAGTTTGAGGTTGGTCCGTTTCAGGCCTGCTAGTTCTGCCATGGTGTACAGGATGTTATTAATGTCCTTCACTGCCTGGGTGACCCCTTGTTGGTCTGACTCATAAAAGCTCATGTAAAAGTTTGTGAGCAGTTCTTTGATTTCAGGTCGGTTGGTTGCGTTGGCATATTTGTTGGCAGACTGGCTGACCCATTTAAAGGATGGTGGCAGATTGTAGAGACCAGACTGATGGGGCAGCTGTGTGGCTGGCTTGTCGGTGGATCTCATGTGCAGCAGGATCTGGTTGTGGTCTGAAAGGTGTGTATCAGGAGTGACTATAAAGGCATTTATGTCTGCTGGTACTGCGTCTGTGATGGCATAGTCCACCACACTTCTGCCCACATGGGAGTTTAATGTGAACCGTCCTAACGAGTCACCCCTGATACGCCCGTTCATTATGTACAGAACCAAGCTACGGCACAGGTTCAGCAGTGCTTTCCCGCTCTTGTTGACAACTCTGTCATAGCTGTTTCTTATTGTCTGTACAGAGTCCAGGTAGTGGGTCTCGCCCCCAAGGATATTTGTGTTACCATCAGAGGTCAGATAGCCCTTTTCTGTGCCAGTTCTGGCATTGAGGTCACCACAGATCAGCACCCTGCCCCGTGACTGGAATTGGGCAGCTTCCCCTTTTAGGACCTCATAGATGTCTGGGTTGTAGTAGGGGGACTGTGAGGGAGGGATGTATGCTGCACAGAGGTAGATGTCATACTGACAGCTGAGGATGGAGCTGCTTATTTTTATCCAGATATGGTTGTCTCCTCGTTTGATAGCTTTCACATGCTCTTTAAGCTCCTCCTTGTACCATATTAATATGCCTCCTGAACGGCGGCCCAGTTTGGTGGTCTTGCTTTTCAGGGCAGAGATGGAAAATTCCTTGTAGCCCATGGGTGCTAGGGATTCATCCTCTGCCCGGGTCCATGTCTCCAAGAGGATTTGGATATCAATGTTTTTTAGTCTTTCTTTGAGGTCTGGATCATTAGGTTTGGATTCAAAAGCTGAAACGTTAAGCCCTTGGATATTCCAGCTGCTGATAATAAGGGATGTCATTGTGAGTCGGTATACCTTGTAATGAGCACCATTTTCATCAGACATAGCAGGTGGTTTTGAGGGTTACATTAGTTTGCTACAGAGTGTGCTGAGCAGGGTTCTTATTTCCGCCATACTGCTATTCTCTGTTGCGGTATGTTGCCATTGTGTTGCTGGTGGTTACCTCCACCTCTGCAATCTTTGTGGGCTGGGTCTGGGTTAATTGTTTCCCGTAGTTTGCCATCTATTTTTGGGACTTTGGCTTCCTTGGGGTCGGGGTCTCTGGGGTCTGTCTAGTATTAGATCCTTAAGTTCTTTGGCAAGATGGCTCACCCCTTGTTTATCAAGGTTTTTGTCGTCGTACAGGTGACTGAGTGTAATTTCTGGGTGTTGTGCCAGTTTTATATTTGGTATTTGTGTAATATTGGCGGCCAGCTCGGTGTTGATCTATTGGGTTATACTAGGGAATATGTATTTTCTTGGGAGCAGGGCAGACATGATTATTTTTGTGCTGGGGAATTTTTCTTGGGTAGCCTTTGCTAGTTGTGACAGTTTGTCGGTGGTGCTCTCTTGCTGCGTTTCATTTGTGCCGGTGTGTGGGATGAGGTGCTTGGGGTTGGTGAAGTACGGATTGTTAATCACCTCCACGGCTTGTGTATTGGTTGAGCAGCGGATTTTTGTGACCTGTTTCCCAGGGAAGAGTCTCTTTGTGTTGAGGTACTTTCCATTGGAGTCTATAATAAGGACAATGTCCAGGCAGGGTGATTTATTGCAGCCATTTGTTCTCTGTTTAGGGGTGGTTTCTGGGTGTTGGTCAAGATGTTTGTTGGGTTCCTGTGACTCTGGCTTTCACTGACTTCTGGTAAGTTCATTTTGGGGTGTGCGCTATGTGTTATGGCATGTGCCTGCACAGGACTAGTGTTGAGCGCGAATATTCGAATATCGATTTTTATTTTTTTTGCGAATATCGGCACTTCGCTAATTAGCGAATATTTCGAATATAGTGCTATAAATTCACTATTTCGAATATTAGTTTTTTTATATTTCCCAAAAGCAGTTCTTACCTGTCCTTAGGATTCCTGGCTTCCTGGCTGCTCCAGTCAGTGCCCGTTGCCGCTTCTGCCGACTTCCGGGAACGTCTCTATACTAGAATGTACTGTCGTATTTGAGAATTACGTTAAATTTGCATTGCGATTTCAACTTAGCACTGCTATATTCCATATTCGTTAATTCTAGCCTAATATGGAATATAGCACTGCTAAGTTGTAATCGCAATGCGATTAATATAACTTGGATTAATCGCATTGCGATTTCAACTTAGACCCTGTTTACTATGGTTGGCTTGGTAGAATTAGTGAATATGACGAATGTATTCGTCATATTCCTCAAAACGAAGATAACGAAGTATTCTCCATCTTCGTTTTAGCTACCTATTCGTCAACTTCGAAAATTCTAGTAATCAAATAGGAAAGTTGACTATAAAGACAGCTGTGTTTAATTCGCTATGCGATTATATTACTTTTTTTTATTTTTTATAAATAGAATAATTATAATAATTATCAAGTATTATAATTCTGTTTATTTTTTTAAAAAAAGCTAAGTAATATAATCGCATAGCGAATTAAACACATTGCGATTACAACTTAGCACTGCTATATTCCATATTCGTTAACTTCGTTAATTCTAGCAAATCGACCCATTTGAAACCCTGCTCTAAGTTGTAATCACAATGCGATTAATATAACTTGAATTAATCGCATTGCGATTTCAACTTAGACCTGTTTACTATGGTTGGCTTGGTAGAATTAGCGAATATGACGAATGAATTCGTCATATTCCTCAAAACGAAGATAATGAAGTATTCTCCATCTTCGTTTTAGCTACCTATTCGTCAACTTCGATAATTCTAGCAATCAAATAGGAAAGTTGACATTTGATTGCTAGAATTAGCGAAGTTGACGAATAGGTAGCTAAAACGAAGATGGAGAATACTTTGTTATCTTCGTTTTGAGGAATATGACGAATACATTCGTCATATTCGCCATCTTCGCTAATTCTAGATATCAAACCAATAGGAAAGTAGCCTTAAGTTATAATCGCAATATGCGATTATTTAAATCGCATATTAATCGCGATAACTAGAATAATGACGAATATTCGATTTCGACGAATATGAAACGAATATTCTAGCGAATATTCACAAATGTTGTCGAAATCGAATATGGCACAGGACTAGTGATGGTGCCTCCATTTTGTGGGGCCTCCTCCAGCTCTTGGGGTTGATTGAATCTTTTCAGTTGGGTTACCTCCTCTCTGAGCTGGGCATTCTCTTGTTTGAGTGTGTTAAGGGATATCTGGATGTCACGCAGGGCTGTACTGTGCTCAGACTTCAGTCTGGCTATCTCTTCTCTTAGATGGTCGCTGCCATTTATTACTTTTTGGCTTCCTTTAATTGAATAAGGTCTATTTCCAATACTGAGAGACAGTCTCTAAGTGTCTCCAGAGTGGGGCCCGATGCAGACTTGTCCCTGGAGACCATCTGTGATGGAGCTGAGGCATCAGCTGGATTATTTATGTCTCTGATGGTCTTTACTTGTTGTTTTATGTGTGAGAAGAGCTGCTGGAATTCTTCTAATTTGGGCTCAGTTCCTTGTACCATGATGGTGCCATTATTGTAGACGTTGATGATGAGGGAGGTTTCACCATCACTATGTTTTACCTTGATCTGCTTCCCACTGTTAATCCCACATTTTGTGATGTTCTTGTAATGATCACACAGGGTGTCAGACCAGTATTGATGGCGCTCTGTGTAGAATAATTTATCTGTTTTCTCCCTCTGGTTATCAAAGTTTGTGAACAGCTCCTCTGGGCTTTGCATGATCAGGGCATTTTTTTTTGCCTTTTTCGCTTCCTTGGATCTGGCTGTGCTTGGGAACGCTATCTCTAAAACCTCCGACCCCCTGCTGGCTGTGCCCTGCATTCCACAGTTGTCCTGCATGATGTGTTATTTCCTTGTTTCAGTTTAAGAATACTTTATCCTCTATCCTTTTAGATATATACTTTATCCTTTTAGGTATATATTAGATATATAGGTACTATTCTATACAGTCTGTTCAAATCTTGCAGTGTGATGCCAGGAAGCCCTTACCTTGCGGTGCTCTGTTCTCGGGCTCCTCTCAGGTGTTGCTGTGCTCTGCTGCTTGTCCTCTCTGCAGTTCTGTGTGTTCCCAGCTTTTGTCCTTTTTTTTGTTGTTTTTTGTTGTTGTATCTAAAAATTCCTTCAAATCTTTATCCACCGTGTTTAGTCTTTTTATCCTTGTCGTAAATTTCTCGGTTGTGTCCTCCAATTAGCTCATTACAAGGTATAAACTTGTGTTAACTCAGGAGCTCATCTTCAGTGCTGCTTACTCGTCGGTGTCGTCATATCTATCTATGTCATATCTATCTATCTATGTCATATCTATCTATCCTATATCTATCTATCTATGTCATATCTATCTATCTATCTATCTAGCTATCTGACGATCTCATATCTATCTACAGGTGAAAGTCGAAAAATTAGAATATTGTGCAAAAGTTCATTTATTTCAGTAATGCAAATTAAAAGGAATTGCAGTAATGCAGCTTAAAATTAGAATTTTGTGAAAAGGTTCAATATTCTAGGCTCAAAGTGTCACACTCTAGTCAGCTAATTAATCCATATCCCCTGAGCAAAGGGGACCTCAAAATTGTGACTTTGGGGTTTCATAAACTGTAAGCCATAATCATCCAAATTATAACAAATAAGGGCTTGAAATATCTCGCTTTGCATATACTGAGTCTATCTCATATGTTAGTTTCACCTTTTAAGTTGCATTACTGAAATAAATGAACTTTGCGCGATATTCTCATTTTTCGAGTTTCATCTGAATCTATCTCATATCTATCTATCTATCTATCTATCTATCTATCATCTATCTATCGATATATATATCTGTCTGTTTGTATAAAAGTAAGGCTACTTGCACATCAGCGTTTTCCTTTCTGGTATTAAGATCCATCATAGGATCTCAAAACCGGAGGAAAATGCTTCAGTTTTGTCCCCATTCATTGTCAATGAGGACAAAACTGAACTGAATTGAATGGAGTGCATCAGAATGAATTCCGTTCTGTTTGGTTGTGCTCCCATGCCGGACAAAAAACCACTGAAAGCAACGTTTTTGAGTGTGTCATGGGATACTGATCAAGACTGATCTAGCATGACACACTATGTAAGTCAATGGTGCCGGATCCGTTTTCTCGGACACAAAAGAAAACTGATGTGTCGCCCATTGACTTACAATGGTATTAGTGTCAGATCCGTCTTGGTCATGTTTGAGATAATACAAACGGATCCATTCAGAACGGATGCAGCCGGTTGTATTATTATAACGGAAGCGTTTTTGCTGATCCCTGCTGTATTCAGCAAAAACGCCGATGTGATAATAGCCTTAAACAGCACTCTGCAAACATTGAATACATAGGTTATAAATGTCACTTATATGCTATAATCACCATATGTAATGAATTTCAGGTACATAGCAAATATATTTAGCTCAAAATCATTTATGCCCATCCACCACAGCAATGTGAGCTCTTTTAGATGGGACCCTACTCTATATAATGACTCCTCTTCTTGTGCCAACTGGCCTCAAATGAATTCAGGGAGAGCACTCTCCACATATATACTGCACTAACTAAAATCTGCCTGTGGGAAAGATGGTTGATTGGGAGTGCAAAACCAAGATGGAGGCAGCCAAATGCATACTACAACAACAAAACGGTAAGTTGGGGTGCATCTATGTGCACCGACTAAGCAGGTAATTATAGGGAAGGAACTGTTCCTTCCTGATAACGGCCTGCTCGTGTAAGAGGCCTTACTTGCTACAAGGCAGCTGTTGGTAAATGGTGGACACCCATAAACATAGGGCCCATTGGAAACAATGCAGATTAATATAACAAACTAGTGACACCGATAAAGAATGCGCTCTACATATATAATTGTAAAAATTAAGATACTTTATTATGATGCCTGATTAAAAAACAAATATAAGGTATTGACACACACCACAGGTGAGGCACCAAATGTGTGGTCAAAAATTACACAATACATGGTCAAAAATTTGCATTGTGCTTCCTCTATCCCCTTAGGAAGCACAACGCAAAACATGTGCTGAGGTTGTTTTGAGTGACCGTACTGGGTCTGTATTACTTATCTGTGTGTGCAGTTTTGTATATCAATTTGGATGTCCTGCTTTACTTAATTATATCTTGCTGCTATTATTGTGTCATTTTTGACCATGTATTTGGTGCCTCACCTGTGGTGTGTGTCAATACCTTATATGTGTTTTTTAATCATGCATCATAATAAAGTATCTTAATTTTTACAATTATATATGTAGAGTGCGTTCTTTATTGCTGGCGCTAAATGGTCGACAGTAAAAGACACATGGGCAGTGACGACTAGTTGCTTCAATTAGAGCATGCTATGCAGACGCTGTGGTAAGGGAAGGAACGTAAAAATGCTGTATGCACTGTAGGAGACAGGAGACTGGACGAGTTTCTAGGGCACCCCTCACTTGTAATTCCCTCTCTACATACATAAATTCATGCAATGCTTTCTTTGGATGGCGCGGAAATAAGCCATGCATCTCTTGAGTGAGCGCACAAACATGTAATCGTTACTGTTTCTTAAAGACACAGCACACTTATTGGTTGTACTCACAGAGGCACATACACTTGGATCTGTTCCAGACCTATAGAGGCTTTCTTTCTCAGGGAGCCAAGCTTTCCAGCTGGCATTTTGGTCACTTTTCTCATCTCTGGGTGTCATCATTGCAGTTGATCACATTTGCCACTGTCTCAACTGCAGTCACTGCAGCTGCCTCATTTACTTCAGTGACACACCTTTAGGGGGTCTCTCATCCCACTCCACAGCACCAGCAGCTACTTTACATCATAGATTTCTCTGATACTGTGACCATCTTTGTGTCACTGCAGCCACGGTGACTGCTGCTCCCTGTCCCAGCTAGGGTTCTTGCTTAATACCTGGCATGAGGCCTTCTCCTAGGCTTGGTTTGCAGCTTAGTCTTTGGTGCACCCATTGCAGGGGTATGAATGCGTCTCTCACAACACCACATTTTCAGGAGATACACCCAGTTGTACCTGCTCCCTTACGGCTGTGTTGCAGCAGGCCTTGTCTGACAATCGCCCGCATACAGGGTGTATATAACGCGGCTGTGCCGCACTAGCTCGTCATGGTGTCGGATTTGTGCTCAACCTCTCCTTTCCTTCTGCTGAACATGTTCTGGACTAGCTGTGTAATCACTAGTCACTGTTCTCCCAGCAGAACACAGTGGACAGCGAATAAGTGTTTGTTTCTTTAAGCTCCTCACTTCTCAAAAAGTTAATGTAGAATTTTCCCAATGTACTAGGTTTGAGGCTGTGTTTCAGAAAAACTAAGCCTCAACTGCTATAAATATTATGAAATTAATCAGCGCAAAATGTTGGACCTGAAAACAACATGGTGTTTTAAGGTAACTTCAATGACTTCCTCTACATCTGTAAAATTTCCTTTTTTTAATTCCCAGCGAACCTATTTTAATATTTCTGCTTTATTATGAATATTCTTTTAATATGGGGGTATATTTTATACAATGCAGGATATTTTTTCGGCCCTAGGTAAATATGAGAGAGGTCTAAGTAATTTTAGAAGATAGAACAGTTTAACAATGTAAAACTCAATGGAATGTGTCAGAATGATGCCACTATTTTGTTCTGTCAGCAGTTGAGCATGGTCAAAATTGCTGTCTGACTCCCTTTTAAAGAGATTTCCCCACAGACTAGGTGAGAACATTTTGATTGTTGGGGACCCCTCTGCTAGGACCCCATCCAGTCTTTAGAACAAAGTCCCAAGTCTCTCAGTCCTCCATATTGCGTGAACACAGTGAATAAAATTTGGAGCGGCAATCATGCATATATTGATCTGGCTCAATTCAAAATCTATGGGGCTGAAACAGCTAAGGTGAAAAAAGGAAATTTGTGGGAGGACTCCTTTAAATGACATCAGATCTTAGCCAGGTGAGCCGCCATATTGATTGATCCTATTGGAACAAAGTATTGTCACATTATACATCTGGCCATTTGTTTCCTATATTGACAATGTGGTTACAAAGAAAAGCATACACAGCTAACATTGTCATTTACTCAAGTTTCTGATCTTGTCCTCCAGGAACAAATAGTTCTGAATTGGAAGGTTCCTTGTAAACTAAACTTCCATGGTTATTAAAATATTATATTGTACTTGGGTGCAATAAACTGTGAAACCAAATGATATAAAAGACAAATGTGTACAACAATAGCTAACATATTGTATGTGTAAATGTAGCTCAATGGTTATAAAACACATAATGCAAGTAAATGCTTTTTTGGATGAGTTTATTTCCTCCACTATAGTTTTAGAACAAAATTGTCTCCTGGAACTGACTGATTTACCAATTTGGCCCAGAAGATCACAGATAGGATACTATGAATAGAAAGGTAGTGTTTCTCAAGCTGAGTACTTCCTTTTCATCTGAAAAACATTGGTACTTCAACCCCAGGGGGTACTCGAAAACTATGACCATACTCCATAGTGACATGGAGTGTACTCCCTGGGGAAGTTGAGAACCTAGAGAGTGTAGAGCAATAACAATAACTTGCCATATATCAAAACTGAACTGGCTCATAGGAACCTATAGAGTCTATGTATAATTTCTCTAGTGCTTCAAAATTCTCTAGTGCTTCAAAATTATTAAATGATTTTTTTAAGATTAGGAAATAGTTCCTACCTTCTTTTCCCCAGAAACTGCGCCTCATCTGTGAATTGTCTGAATCTGGCAACTTTACCTCTTTCATTTGAGGATCAGCTGCATTACCAGACAAACCCATGGACAGATGTAATGCTGTTTCCTTAGAATTTTATTTCTAATCCTGGACAACCCCTTTAAATTAAAATGGTAATGAAGATGCCATGTCAACTGAAGAAATGTTGGTATCTATTGAAATGAATCGAGGATATCTATGGAATTATCTATACACAATTTGTAAAATCATGTCAGCAGTTTTTGGAAACCTGTTATCAATTCACAGTCGTCCAAATTTATATCACATTTTTTGGCTTACTGTGTTCCAGAATTTTTCGCACAATTTTGGTGAGCATTTTCACATCTTAAGCCATGACCACTTTCTGGCACGTCAACCTCCTAAACAGAGCTGGAGAACGGAAAGGCTGAACGGTGATGTGAAGGAAGCCTTAGCCACATTCTTATCAGTAAGATAAGAATTGAGCTGTAATGAATGTTTAGAAGGTCAGAGATCAGAGATAAGGAGCTGCCTGACGGAAACAGTAAAAATACAGAGCAGGCTACTAGAGAATCTCAATCCTGCACAGCTCAAAATTTTGAGAGATCATTTGAAAAAATGATTTTTAGCTCAAAATGAGTACAATACAATAATAAATGAGTACATAGCCTTAAAGTTTAAACATACCGTAGTTGCTATGATGATTGGTAATGTTAAAGAGCTTGTCCAGGATTTAGGAAACCTCATCTGCTGTCCCCACTGTCCATGGGTTGTTCCAGGTACTGCCATACTGTAATACCACACACTACCTCTGGACAGGTGTGGTGCTATTTTTGGAAGAACATAGCTATCTTTTTCTAGTCCTTGACGGCCTTTTTAATGAAGTAAATGCTTAACTCCTTAATGGCCCAGGATGAGAATGCTCGTCCTAAATGGCCGATAGTCATCCTTCATTCTTGTCCTGCGATCCTTTCTCCCCCATGTGCGCTGCTGCGATCAGCAGCACGGACCAGCATCGGTGATAACGCTAATGCCGGTGGATTAACCTCTCATATGCCGTGGTCAGCGCTCCCTCTCCTTAGCCATCAGGTCCCCGCGCTGCGGTGGCGGGGACCGGATGGTTGACACAGGCATCGGGGCCTGCCAGTTATGAAATCCCAGGAGATCCAGCCTTAGAGCTGGGTCTCCTAGGCAACTGTCAGCGTCTTACTGTGTAAGACGCTGACAGTTCAATTCAGTACAATACAGAATGTATTGTACAGAATTAAAATGGCAATCAAACCCTGAAAAGGTTTTTTTTTATAATAAAAGAATTAAGTTTCAAGTAAAAAAAAAAAGCGTCCTTTTCCCAAAATAAAGTAAATAAAAAAGAAAAGTACCGTATTTTTTGCCGTATAAGACGCACCGGCGTATAAGACGCATCTAGGTTTTTGGGGAGGAAAATAAGAAAAAAAATATTTTTAACCAAAAGGTGTGCTGTGTGTTTGGTGGGTTTGGAACTAATGGTGGTCTGTGGATGGCACTATTACTGGGGATCTGTGGATGACGGACACTGTTATGGGGGGATCTGTGGATGACTGACACTGTTATGGGGGATCTGTGGATGACGGACACTGTTATGGGGGGATCTGTGGATGACGGACACTGTTATGGGGGGAACTGTGGATGACGGACACTGTTATGGGGGGAACTGTGGATGACGGACACTGTTATGAGGGAACTGTGGATGACGGACACTGTTATGGGGGGATCTGTGGATGACAGACACTGTTATGGGGGATCTGTGGATGACGGACACTGTTATGGGGGGATCTGTGACTGGCACTGTTACAGGGGGGGATCTGTGGATGGCACTGTTATACATGTGTCATCCACAGACCCTCCCAGCCCATAACTGTGCCATCCACAGATCCCCCGCCGCTCCAGTATACTAATATAATATGTCTTATTCAATTAATAGTTATTAAATATGCCTCTTTATTCCTAATAGTACCTTAAATCCTAAGCGCTTCAGTACAATGCCGGCAGGCAGGCCGGGCGGCCGGCGCGGCGCGTCACTCACTGACGTCACTTGCCTGCGCCGCCTGCTTCATTCATAAAGTAGGCGGCGCAGGCACGTGACATCAGGGAGTTACGCTGCCGCCCGCCGGGCCTGCATTGTACTGAAGCGCTTAGGATTTAAGGTACTATTAGGCATAAAGGGGCATATTTAATAACCATTAATTGAATATGACATATTATATTAGTATACCGGAGGGGCGGGGCTATAGTACAGTGACTGCACCGCCCCGCCGCTATTGCCGGCCCCAGCTCCTCCTCCCAGTCAGGGCCGGCCTTAGGTGTTCAGGTGCCCTGTGCGAGCTAACCTTGTGGCGCCCCCCCCCCCCCAAAAAAAAACACTGCTTGTTGCTGGCATCATGGCATAGGCTGGCTGACTATCCAACCAAGTAGTTACCAGCCCGCACACCCCAAAGGCCGGTGTAATGTTATACTTCCCTACTTCGTGAGATCTCCCTACCCTCGTCACTTCCGGTCGCACCGGACATGACGTGAGGAGGTGTGCAGCGCCACGCAGGCGCACAACGACAGGTTAGGGAAATTTCACAGCAGAGTGCGCATGCGCCAGGAGCCTCGCCGGCGGTTAGGGTAGGGAAAAACTATGGGCCAGTGCGCAGGCGCAGTGATCGGATGGATGTTCTCAGCTGGACACCGGCCGACACTGCGCATGCCCTGGGAGCCTCACCAGCGGTTAGGGAAGGGAAAAATTACGTATGGGCCAGTGCTTTTTCCCTACCCTAACCGCTGGTGAGGCTCCCAGCGCATGCGCAGTGTCGGCCGGTGTCCAGCTGAGAACATCCATCCGATCACCGCACCTGTGCACTGGCCCATAATTTTTCCCTACCCTAACCGCCGGCGAGGCTCCCAGCGCATGCGCACTCTGCTGTGAAATTTCCCTAACCCGTCATTGTGCGCAGTGCGCCCCCCCAATATAATAAACATTGGTGGCGCAGTGCGCCCCTCCCAACCCCCCAGTATGATAAAAATTGGTGGCGCAGTGCGCCACCCCAACATCCCAGTATAATAAACATTGGTGGCGCAGTGCGCCCCCCCAACACCCCAGTATAATAAACATTGGTGGCGCAGTGCGCCCCCCCAATATAACAAACATGAGCGCAGTGCGCCCCCCAATATAACAAACATGAGCGCAGTGCGCCCCCCCAATATAACAAACATGAGCGCAGTGCGCCCCCCAATATAATAAACATTGGTGGTTCAGTGTGCCCCCCCAACACCCCAGTATAATAAACATTGGTGGCGCAGTGCACCCCCCCCCCATATAATAAACATTGGTGGCGCAGTGGGCAGTGCCAATGAGGGTTAAAAAATAAAAAAATAATTAACTCACCTCCTCCAATTGATCGTCTCCTGTTCTTTCTTCAGAACCTGTCAAAGGACCTGTGGTGACATCACTGTGCTCATCACATGATGCATCACATGATCCATCACCATGGTAATGGGCCATGTGATGAGCTCAGTGACGTCACCACAGGTCCTGAAGAAACAGGAGACCGGCAGCTACGCGATCAACTGGAGGAGGTGAGTTAATTTTTTTTATTATTCTTTAACCCTCATTGGCACTTCCCACTGTGCCACCAATGTTTCTTATACTGGGGTGTTGAGGAGGGGGGGGCACACTGTGCCACCAACGTTTCTTATACAAATACAGGAGGTGGGTGCCGGAATCAAATAGCCGGCACCCGACCTCTGTGACAGGGAGCTGCGATCAGCGGCAGTTAACCCCTCAGGTACCGCACCTGAAGGGTTAACTCAACTGCAGCTGATCGCAGCTCCCTGTCACAGAGGTCGGGTGCCGGCTATTTGATTCCGGCACCCGCCTCCTGTATTTGTATTACAGGTCAGTTATCTTCATTGGTGGCGCAGTGGCCTCAGCCCCTCCCCTCCTCCTCCCATCTCTCTTCTTATTGGCAGCTGCGGGGGCAGCAGGCAGGTCAGACACAGGGGAGGAGGAACGAATCAGGTCAGACAGGGGAGGGCAAGATGGAGGGGGCCCCCCGAGGGAGAACACAAGTGCAGCTTCGCCTGCCGCATATTACATTGCGAGCTGTCTGCCGCCCAGCGCCCCTGTTGCTATGGCGCCCTGTGCGGCCGCACAGCCCGCACACCCCAAAGGCCGGCCCTGCTCCCAGTCCCTCCCCGAGTCCCCGCTCGCTTTACATCGCAGCTTGCGATGTAAAACTGACAGCATTCGCCGTATAAGATGCAGGGGCATTTTCCCCCCATTTTGGGGGGGAGAAAAAGTGCGTCTTATACGGTGAAAAATATGGTAGATATTTTAAGTATCGCTGCGTCTGTATCGACTAGCTCTATAAAAATATCATAGATGAACACTGTCAAAAAAAATTCATAAAAACTGTGCTAAAAAAACTTTTTTTTGCCACCTTACATCACTAAAAGTGCAACACCAAGCGATCAAAAAGGCATATGCCCCCCAAAATAGCACCAATCTAACCATCACCTCATCCCGCAAAAAAATGAGCCCCTACCTAAGACAATCGCCCAAAAAATAAAAAAACTATGGCTCAGACTATGGAGACATTAAAAATAAAATAAAAAAAGTAGACCTACTAGGTATCGCCACGTCCGTAACAATCTGATAAAAAAAAATACCACATGACCTAACCCCTCAGGTGAACACCATAAAAAAATATAAAAAAACCTTACATCACAAAAAGTTTAATACCAAGCGATCAAAAAGTCATACACTCCCCACAATAGTACCAATCAAACCGTCATCTCATCCCGCAAAAAATGAGACCCTAAACAAGACAATCGTCCAAAAAATAAAAAAACTAGGGCTCTCAGAATATGGAGACACTGAAACATGATAAAAAAAAGTATACATATTAGGTATCGCCGTGTCCGTAAGAAACTGCTGTATAAAAATATCACATGATACAACCCCTCAGGTGAACACCGTAAAAAGAAATTACCGTAAGTAAAAAGTGTGTAAAAAAAAAAGCTATTTTTTGTCACCTTACATTACAAAAAGTGTAATACCAAGCAATCAAAAACTCATACGCACCCTAAAATACCCTTCATAAGACAGTTGCCCAAAAAAAAAAAAAAACAACTATGGCTTTCAGTATACGGAGACCCAATTTATTTTTATTTTTTTCAAAAATGCTTTATTATGTAAAACTGAAACAAACAACCAAAAAAAGTCATATGTATTGTCACATCCGTAACAGCCTTCTTTATAAAAATAGCACATGATCAAACCTGTCAGATGTAAATAAATGTAAATAACAAAAAATAAAAACTGTGCCAAAACAGCAATTGTTTGTTAACTTGCCTCACAAAAAGTGTAATATAGAGCAACTAAAAATCATATGTACCCTAAAATAGTACCAACAAAACTGCCACCTTATCCCATATTTTCCAAAATGGGGTCATTTCTTGGAGTTTCTACTCAAGTGGTGCATCAGGGGGGTCTTCCAATGTGACATGGCAGCTTAAAATTATACCAGTGAAATCTGCCTTCCAAAAACCATATGGCGTTCCTTTCCTTCTGCACCCTGCCGTGTGACCGTACAGCAGTTTACGACCACATATGGGGTGTTTCTGTAAACTACAGAATCGGGGCAATAAATATTGAGTTTTGTTTGGCTGTTAACCCTTGCTTTGCTACTGGAAAAAATTTATTAAAATGGAAAATCTGCCAAAAAGTTAATGTCACGGTCAAATTACTGACCGTGACGCTGTTGCATGCAGACTGGTTGCCGGGGGCAACGAGTAGTTTGCTGTTTGCACGTACACTTTCCTTTAGTTGGTGTTTTCCCTGTTTTGGTTGTCACTGGGTTAATTTAGGTGTGTCTGCTAGGTGTGGTTGGTGTGACCTCAGGCCTCTTTATATGTTGATGTGTTGGAGCCTGTGGTCAGTCTTATTTTGTTGTCGGCCTGAGTAGGAGCTCTGCTCCCTGGCGGTATGTCTTTGTGTCTGTGTGAGTCACCCTTATTTATTATATTGTTTCCTTGCCCTGGCTGTGTGTCCCCTCCAGTGTGTCTCTGTTTTCCTCCCCCACCTGGTGTATGTTGTATTGGCGTGGTTTGTGTATGGAGGTTTTCTGGTCGTGTCTTGGCTCCGAAAGGGGCGTGCTTTCCCGGAGGGGTTTAAGCGAAGACAAGACTGTGGGTTTCCCAGCCTTGAGCCGCATTCTATCTTGGCTACGGCAGGTAAGTGTGGATAGCATAGTTATGTTGCTGTGTAACTTACCTGCCGTACTGTTTATCCATGGTCTTGCTTCCTGTCTGCCACTGGGCCTCTAGAGACACCTTTTCATCTGTGGTGTAGGATGAATGGATAGTAGGGTCCTAGGTTCGTGAGCATGAGCCCCCTTACCATCTGAGGTGGCTCATGCGCTAGGAGTCCAGTGAGAGCTCAGGGTTACTTTAGGTGGTGACCAGCTCCCTGTGCCCTGCTATCTGGCGTTGCAGCCTCAGCTATTGCACGGTGGGGGGTTTTCCCCATTCCCCGCCGTGACAGTTAAAATATGAAATGTAATCTCCATTTTCCTTTAATTCTTGTATAACACTTAAAGGGTTAACAAAGTTTGTAAAATCTGTTTTGAATACCTAGAGGGGTGTAGTTTCTAAAATAGGGTCACTTTTTTGGAGTTTCTACTCTAGTGGTGCATCAGGGGGTCTTCCAATGTGACATGACAGCTTAAAATTATCCCAGTGAAATCTGCTTTCCAAAAACCATATGGCGTTCCTTTCCTTCTGCGCAATGCCGTGTGCCCGTACAGCAGTTTACGACCACATATGGGGTGTTTCTGTAAACTACAGAATCAGGGCAATAAATATTGAGTTTTGTTTGGCTGTTAACCCTTGCTTTGTTAGCGGGAATTTTTTTTTATTAAAATGGAAAATCTGCCAAAAAAGTGAATTTTAGAAATGTAATCTCCATTTTCCATTGATTCTTGAGGAACACCTCAAGGGTTAACAAAGCTTGTAAAATTAGTTTTAAATACATTGATGGTTTCTATCATGTAAGCCTTACAAAGTGACTTCAGACCAAAACTTGTTCTTAAAAAGTGGGTTTTGGAAATTTTAAGAAAAATTTCAAGATTTGCTTCTAAACTTCTAATCCTTCTAACGTACCTAAAAAATAAAATGGCATTCACAAAATGATCCAAACATGAAGTAGACATATGTGGAATGTAAAGTAATAACTATTTTTGGAGTTAGTACTATCTATTATAAAAGTAGAGAAATTGAAATTTGGAAATGTGCACATTTTTTTATAAATAAAAATGAAATTTTTTGACTGTTTTCTCATCACATATTGTACTTCATGACAGTGGTAAAACTATCTCAGAATAGCCTGGATAAGTAAATTCTATTCTATTCTATTCTATCAGCCAGGATCTTAAATCCGTATCTATATGGGTAGCATTCAGGGAGGCAGCATGTCTGGTCAGATTGTTTCTCAGTCCCAGACTTAACTTTTTTGTGTATGCTCTAGTACGGCAGTTACACCAAGCCCAGACACTGAGTTACAGCCGCGCCTAAACTAAAATCTGGATTGCAGCTCCCCCAAAATGTTTCGCCACTGATGTGGCGTCTTCAGGGGAAATGGAGCTACTGACAACACGAGCGCCATTGGAGTCACTATTTTTAACTACTGTGGGCGGATCTTTCCTTATCATGTATCCAATCGAATATGCGGCGCTCATGTGGTAGTGATACAATCTAACCAGTCACTACAGTCGATACTGATTCGTCATAATTGCGTATCGCCAATGTCTTCTAAGTCCATGCTCATGCGCAAGAACTTTTAGTTTGGTTTATAATCGTAAGTTTGCTCTGCGCATGTACTGTTGATCGAGTGCATTTTTTCTCTAAGTACATACGCATGCGCAAGATCTTTTATTTATGGTCATAGGTTTGTTCTGCGCGTATGCTGTGGATGGAATGCTTTTTCTTCTAAGTCCGTGCGCTTGCGCGAGAACTTTTTATTTACGGACGTAAGTTTCTTATACGTATATATTATGAATAGAATGCATTTTTCACCTGTCTGTCTTCAAGATCAAGTGGATGCTCATGCGCTACGTCTTAGAAAGCCAATTCTTAATGCCGACTCTACTGTGCATATATTGCCACTTAATCTCCAACCTCATCTTTTTACAAAGATGAGGTTGGAGATTAAGTGGCAATATATGCACACGCAATGAATGGGGAGATCTCTGGATCCATGTGAGGTACAGGGCTGGTTCTAGCTTGTAGTTTACAGGGCTGGTCTTGTAGTTTATGATGTCTGAATTTAATTTTTTACATTAATCATGGAATATCCGCTTTAAGTAAACAGAGGAGCTTTGCTAAGGCTCAAAATGGGCCACTTTAGAGCTATTTTTGTAATAGAAATGTACAATATCAGTAATTAAAGTATATTGCAAAAATGGTCAGTATTACTGCCCCTATACATTACAAAAAAATAAAAAAATGACAGTTACACTTAAAGGATGTGACAGGGGAAGACCTAAACCAGTTATCCATCCACAGACAGCTGTTTCAGGGTATTGCCCCTCATGAGTGTGGAGTAGAATTCTGGTAACCAGGAGCAATGGCTTTGGAGACTACTCAAACAAAACAATAGCTGATCTTAGGGATACCAGCTACAAAAAACACAGTGGAGTCTCATTTAAGAGTCTCAACACAGCAATCCAAAGTGCAAAGCTCCCTGTAAACAGTAATATGTTATGGGTCTTCAACACTTTGCTTGGTTTCCCTTCCTTTTCACTGTGTTGAAGACCTATAACTGGGGCTCCATAGTTAGTTTGTGCTTTTTGAAACATGTCAGAGCAGTGAGCTGTATGAAACAAAGCAAAAAAAAAAACTGTACCACCTTTTAAATGTCCTCCTGCTATAGGCCCTACCGTTCTGAATCCCTCTAGGCCTGCAGTGGTTATATGCTGTTATCATTCACATGACAGCAGCAGGAAATAACTGGCTTTAGGAGTCATGTGTACATGTGCCATGCACTGGCTTGCAGTGTTAGCCGAACAGCAGGGTGCAAGGCAGAAGAACAGGGGGTCAGGCTTAAGGAGACAAATGACAAGGCTGGCATGGGTAAAGCCAAATATAGTCTCTCTTTGAGTGGGTTATGGGTGGCACTATACAAATACTGGTAGTAGGCACAGTTCTCAGATATCTCACAGACTAAGCTTTTTCCAATAGCTATGTATAGAGGATGGGTACTATGATAGTCCTCCTGAGTATTTCTCTATAGACACAAGAAATCCTACCAAATGACCAAAGGCGTGCAAACTCTCTTTATATTTCTCTGCAATGCCCAACTGCAGAGTGCAGTCCTAGAATGGATGGCCGGTCTGTCTCAATAGTGTGAAAGAGTGCCAGAAGCAAGTACCTCAATCCACATGCAGTAAAGTCTACAGCTGTAAACATGCATTACCTTTCACTGAATTTTTCAAAGCACTCTCCCTTAGAGGTTGGTTATTAGCACAGTTGCTTCTCAACTTTACACTCACTGGGATGGTGTCTCCCTGGATAAGAATTATTTTCTTCTGCTTGAGCTTGTCAGGATCACAATCAGCAGCACTATACACATCCTTTCTCTTGGTTTACTTAAAGCTTCTTTCACATATGCATTTTGCATTCTGGTTTTGAGATCCATCAGAGAATATCAAAACCAGGGCAAAATGCTTCAGTTTTGTCTCCATTCATAGTCAATGGGGACATAACAGAACAAACCATATCAGGATACTTACTTTTTTTTGACCGGACAAGAAAACCGCTGAAAGCTGCAGTTTTGTGTTTGCCCTGCAAAACTGAACAAACCAAATCTATCACTAAAAACAATGTAAGTCAATGGTGCCGATTCTGAAAAGAAACAGATCAGGCACCCATTGACTTACATTGTTTTTAGTGCCAGATCCAGTTTGTTCAGTTTCAATTTAATACAACTGCATCCAAATGGATCGGATGCATTCTGATGTAGTAAATGAACTGAAGCGTTTTGCCGGATTACAAAACAGGAATGCAAATGATTATGTAAAAGTAGCCTAACAGGAACTCCCAACCAGGGGAAGTGGGACCAGCCCACAACCTGGCAGCTTTCACTAAGGACTGCCACTTAACTAATTCCTTCCCATATACAGCCTTGTAGAATACAGAATGCATAGTAAAGTCGCATTAGCCATAAGTACAGGCTCGGACTGGCCCACAGGGGTACAGGGGAATCCCCGGGTGGGCCCCTGAGCAAGGTGGGCCCCTAGTCTCCCACCCCCTGCACAAGTGGCACATAAGATTAGATTTTGTACACTACATACATATATTCAATGTACAGCACCTCTACCAGCCTGTGTTCATATAAAAAACTTGTTAGCTTATTTATTATATTTGAATGTATCCGTACGGTGGGCCCCCAAAATAAATTTTACTCGTGGTAGGTACCTCAGTCCGACACTGCATAAGTACCACTGAAAGTGCATAGTTAGCATCTCCGTAAACATAAAAACAACTTTAGTAGTGAACTATAGCATTAACCCTTTAGCAGTGAACCAACAGGTCACTGCACATGAAAGGCACATGACTACTGAGACTAGGGAATGGCTGTAGTGGTCACATAAATGATGAACAACACATGACCTCTACAGACCCAGCTGGGTGTGGAGCAGTGGTAATTGGACAGATGGCACAAGAACAGCAGGACATTTAAAAGGTGAGTGAGGTTTTTTTCTGTATTCCATATAGCCTTCTTCTCTCTGACAATTTTTAAAAATCTTAGAAAAAACCCTTTAATATTTGCAGTTGCTAGACATATGTGGCTACCCTGTATTGCCACTCACTATACATTTGAATGATGGAAGAACCATCTTGGATGCCATCACTTCTACATCCTAGCTGGATTTATTTGTATTTTTTCTCTTATAGTGCCGTACAGTGTAAAACAATCCAAATAGCGCAACATTGACCTGTTAGGTAATGGTAGCGCCTAAGCAATCTCAGCCTAAGTGACCCAGTTTAGATTTATACATGCAGACATAAACTTAATGATGATGAAGTGTTTCCTTATGGTTACTGGTATCTGACACAAAGACTGAAACCTCTCTACCTCCCAACCTCCTCTTCGGATACTTTACTTTATGACCTCTCCTCTCTGAGGACCATGTAGTTGCTGTTTTATGTTAACTGTCTCCTCCAACCCAAGATATACTCCAATCACTGTCAGCTCAGAGGGCTGCAGTCTTTTACAGGAATGTAGCTAGCAAGACTGGAATGTGCCAGATAACATTGGGTCAGCCTATTACTTCGTCTTACAAGGCATAAATTCATATTGCCTGTTGTCCGGCTCCTATAATATTGCTTTCTAATTTACATATTTATGTAGTTTTTTTCCAATGAAAATGAAACATGGCACAACCAAAGGTGTACAAAAAGGACGTTGTATCTGAAAACAATACACTCAAGAACTAGGTGTGAAGTAGTATATTAAGTTTAATGTGGATAAAGCTCATACATTTGGGTTCAGAAAACGAATACTACAATTATATATAAAATGGACACTTCCAGAGCTTGGAATAAAGAGCTGCCATAACGTTTATATATGTGCATGCTATCTGCACGGGGCATTTGCAGATAGCATGTATATAACTGTGTCATGGTGCGGTTCACCTTGCCGTATGATGCCGTGCAAGCTGGCTGCATGAGGCCTGGCGTACTGGCTGCAGGCTGAAATCCTGAGCAGGCTGGTTGCAAGGGGCTGCGTGCTGGCTGCGGTATCTGGTGTGAACTTACCCGTGTACGTGTGTACCCCTTTGACTGTGTCTGTATCTGTGTATCCTGGTTGCCAAGGTCCATGCCCTGTTCTGTTCAGTGTTCCTGGTTGCCATGGGAAATGCCCGGTACTGCAGCCTTGCACTTTGTTCTGGTTCCCTGACCTGTAAAGGTTAATCCCCCTGAGTTGCTCTGTGGGTGTGTTCCTCACAGGTGCACTTGTTGGGCGGGTTTTTCTCCCTGTAAGCCGTGTGTTTCTTGGTCAGTCTAGTTCATTCTGTTCTGTAGTCATTTCCTTGTTATGATTTGTTTTTCCCCTTGCTGCTGATCCTTGCGGTTCTGTCTGCCATACTTTGATGTGGTTACGCCTTGCTCTGCATTGTTGTTTTTGTTCAGTTTGTATGCCATGTTCTGTCCATGGGTTCTGTCCAGTTTGTATGCCATGGGTTCCTGGCTTCCCCGAGGGAGGGGGGGAATCGCCATCTGTGTGCAGCTCTGCCTGGGGCTGCTTAGCTCCCACTACTTGCGGCGAAGGTGAGGGTACTTTCACACTTGCGGCAGAGGATTCCGGCAGGCAGTTCCGTCGCCAGATCCGGCAATCCTGACGCAAACTGATGGAATTTGTCAGACGGATCCAGTTGCGGATCCGTCTGACAAATGCATTGAAATACCGGATCCGTCTCTCCGGTGTCATCCGGAAAAACAGATCCGGTATAATTTTTTTTTGCATTTTTAAAGGTCTGCGCGTGTCGGATCCGTTTTGCCGGAACACTTAATGCCGGATCCGGCACTAATACACTTCAATGTAAATTAATGCATTCCGGCAAGTGTTTAGTATTTTTGGCCTGAGAGAAAACTGCAGCATGCAAAAAACGTAAGAGGGACTGAACTGATGCATCCTGGACAGAATGCTCTCCATTCAGAATGCATTAGGGTAAAACTGATCAGTTTTTTTCAGGTATTGAGCACCTGTGACAGAACTCAATACCAGAAAACAGAAACGCTAGTGTGAAAGTACCCTAACTGCTTCTGACTCTGTCCTGTCTATTCCTGGTTTCTGTCATGCCTTTACTACTGTAGATACCTTCGTAGGTATCTTCTGGTCCTCCTGACCAGTTGGTACTGTACAGGTGCGGCTCTGGAGTGGTACCTGGCAAAGTCTATCCCCACATCAAGGGCTCTAGTCAAGTCCAGGTAGCTACTTAGTCACGCCCCTTCAGGGTACATACCTGAAGGGGCGTCAGTAGCACAGTGGGTTTTCACCCGCTGATCTGTAACAGTACTCTGCGGCACGTTTGTCATTCATTAAAGTTTCTGTGTTCCTTAGCCTGTTTTGCTGTGTGCTGTCTTGCCTGACATCTCGGGGGTTCCCCGCAGGATCCCCGGCACGTTGCAAGCCGTGAAGGGGTTAAAGAGACAGTACAGGAAGTAGAACACTGAAAGACTTAAAAATTGATATCCAGGCAACCATCCATCCGATTTTATTTTTTTTAAAAAGTGACTTTAAATATTAAACACTGGGTAAAATTGCCATGGACAAAGACTTACAGATACTGTTATACTGTTAAACATAACTTTAGTAATCAGTGCCAGGTAACTGCCTCTAAGGAAAATAAAATTATGGGATGCATGAAAACATAGATACTCATGACATGAACATTGTTTTGCCTCCATGCAAATAACTTTTTAGACCACACATGGAATATTGGGGGGAGTTATCATTCATTTATGCAACTTTTTGCAATTGTACATGGCTCTTGCCCAATTTGAGTGGGTGGAAAAGTTGGAGATGTTAATTGGGTGCATACAAGATTTATCATTATGACTTTCAAAGAAGCTGCAAAAAAGTTACAATCTCCTTCCAGTTGGGAGTGGCTGACAAATCTGGAGTAGCATTGCAACCTACGCCGACACAGATTTAGGCAAAACTGACAACTATTACCTTCATGATAAATCCCCCCCATTATTGAGTACAGAAGAGGGAGGCCAAGATAATTAACAGAATGGGTGTATTGCAGTACCAAGACATGTCAGCTTGAGGTTATTCAGTCTGGGGGGGGGGGGAGGCAGTTTAGTGGAGATGTAATTACAATGTACAGTTATATAAATGGACAGTACAGAAATATTGCTCATGATCTTTTTATACCTAAGTAGAACGGTAATCACTACAAAGGAAACATCCTCTGGAGGAATGAAGTGCACACAGGTCCACTCACATCTAGATTCACTGGTCTAGTCTGGTGGACTTCAGTTTTCTCATTAGCAGTATCATGCATCATGCATTATGTTTAAAGACTATGTACACCTTTTGGGGCAATTTTTTATTACCGCATTTTATGAATTTTAGGCTAAAATTATTATTTTTTCAATTGGTCTTCATTAAAAATATTCAGCCCTTCTGTCACAAAGGGTAACTGTTTGTACTTTCACTTGGTGCTGGTCATCTAATAACCCTTATCTCTACAGGTGAAACTCGAAAAAGTAGAATATTGTGCAAAGTTAATTTATTTCAGTAATGCAACTTAAAAGGTGAAACTAATATATGAGACTCATTACATGCAAAGCGAGATATGTCGAGCCTTTATTTTTTATAATTTGGATGATTATGACTTACCGCTTATGAAACCCCAAAGTCACAATTTTGAGGTACCCTTTGCTCAGGGGGTATGGATTAATTAGCTGACTAGAGTGTGACACTTTGAGCCTAGAATATTGAACCTTTTCACAATATTCTAATTTTAAGCTGCATTAATGCAATTCCTTTTAATTTGCATTACTGAAATAAATGGACTTATGCATGATAATCTAATGTAAGGTTTTCCGGTATTGAGTTCCATCCTAGAGGCTCAATACCGGAAAAAAACACTTCAGTTTTAACCAAATGCATTCTGAATGGAAAGCATTCCATTCAGTATACATCAGGATGTCTTCAGTTCAGTCACTTTTACGGTATTTGGCATTTTCTCCGGCCAAAATTCGGGAACACTTGCCGAAATGCTGGATGCAGCATTAGTTTCCATTGAAATGTATTAATGCTGGATCCAGTAGCAAGTGTTCCAGAAAAATGGATCCGCAGACCTTTAAAAATGCGAATAAGATAAATACCAGATTACACTGGAGAGACGTATCTGGTATTTTAATGCATTTGTCAGACGGATCCGCATACGGAATTCTGGATCCTCTGCCGGAATCCTCTTACACTTGTGTGAAAGTACCCTAAGCCACATTTTTATCAGTAAGAGTGTTTTGGAGGCGATAAGGAGCTCAGCTGAGCTGCCTGACAGAACAGAGTGAAAACAGACAGCAGGCTACTAGAGAATATTAAAGCTGTACAGAGAAAATGGCTCAATATTTTTAATAACAACCAACCAATTAAAAAATGATTTGTAGCTCAAAATAAGTACAATGAAAAAATAATAGAAAATCACCACCAAAAGTGTACATAGCCTTTAAGTTACAGAAAGCAGGCTGGAGGAGCGCACAGTGACAACAGACATCACACAGAATGATGCTGATCTGTTATTGTCTCTTTAACCATGAATGTCAGCTCCCACAACAATGTGAATACAATGGGGGGACCTATGTGTAAATTATGTGTAAGGTATAATATAATATATCTACAGTTGCAAGAAAAAGTATGTGAACCCTTTGGAATGATATGGATTTCTGCACAAATTGGTCATAAAATGTGATCTGATCTTCATCTAAGTCACAACAATAGACAATCACAGTCTGCTAATAAGACACAAAGAATTAAATGTTACCATGTTTTTATTGAACACACCATGTAAACATTTACAGTGCAGGTGGAAAAAGTATGTGAACCCCCTAGACTAATGACATCTCCAAGAGCTAATTGGAGTGAGGTGTCAGCCAACTGGAGTCCAATCAATGAGATGAGATTGGAGGTGTTGCTTACAGCTGCCCTGCCCTATTAAAAACACACACCAGTTTCGGGGTTTGCTTTTCCCAAGAATGCCTCGCACAAAAGAGCTCTCAGAAGACCTACGATTAAGTATTGTTGACTTGCATAAAGCTGGAAAGGGTTATAAAAGTATCTCCAAAATCCTTGCTGTTCATCAGTCCACGGTAAGACAAATTGTCTATAAATGGAGAAAGTTCAGCACTGCTGCTACTCTCCCTAGGAGTGGCCGTCCTGTAAAGATGACTGCAAGAGCACAGAGCAGACTGCTCAATGAGGTGAAGAAGAATCCTAGAGTGTCAGCTAAAGACTTAAAAAAAAAGTCTCTGGCATATGCTAACATTTGTGTTAGCAAATCTACGATACATAAAACACTAAACAAGAATGGATTTCATGGGAGGATACCACAGAGGAAGCCACTGCTGTCCAATAAAAACATTTATGCATGTTTACAGTTTGTACAAGAGCACCTGGATGTTCCACAACAGTACTAGCTAAATATTCTGTGGACAGATGAAACCAAAGTTGAGTTGTTTGGAAGAAACACACAACACTATGTGTGGAGAAAAAGAGGCACAGCACACCAACATCAAAACCTCATCCCAACTGTGAAGTAGGGTGATGGGCGCATCATGGTTTGGGGCTGCTTTGCTGTGTCAGGGCCTGGATGGATTGTTATCATCGAAGGAAAAATTAATTCCCAAGTTTATCAAGATATTTTGCAGGAGAACTTAAGGCCATCTGTCCACCAGCTGAAGCTCAACAGAAGATGGATGTTGCAACAGGACAACGACCAAAAGCTTAGAAGTAAATCAACAACAGAATGGCTTAAACAGAAGAAAATACGCCTTCTGGAGTGGCCCAGTCATAGTCCTGACCTCAACTCGATTGAGATGCTGTGGCATGAACTCAAGAAAGCGATTCACACCAGACATCCCAAGAATATTGCTGAACTGAAGCAGTTCTGTAAAGAGGAATGGTCAAGAATTACTCCTGACCGTTGTGCAGGAAACGTTTGGTTGAAGTTATTGCTGCTAAAGGAGGTTCAACCAACTTTTAAATCCAAGGGTTCACATACTTTTTCCACCTGCACTGTGAATGTTTACAATAAACATGGTAACATTTAATTCTTTGTGTGTTATTAGTTTAAGCAGACTGTGATTGTCTATTGTTGTGACTTAGATGAAGATCAGATCACATTTTATGACCAATTTGTGCAAAAATCCATATCATTCCAAAGGGTTCACATACTTTTTTTGCAACTGTATATGATGTGTTGGTGGTGTTTAGTGTAATGGGTTAACTTACCTGAATGCAGAAGTTCAGGATGGTACATTTTATTGCATGAGACAGGAAGATAACACATAGAGACAGCAGGAGCACAATGTCCAACGAGAGAGACCTATAAGGCCTCATGCACATGGCCGTTGATCAGCCTTTCCATGCATTGGGGAGCGCAATTTTGCGATTCCACGGATGGATTCAAATTGAATGGGTTCATATTCCTTCCACATCACAAAAAAGTAGTGCAGCATGCACTACTTTTTTTCAGTTAGGAGGTACGGACAGAAACCCCACGGAAGCACTTTGTGGTGCTTCCGTTGGGGTTCCGTGGCTCTGTTTAGCTATGAAATTATCAACTGTTGCGCAACCTGTAGTATACCACGACCTGATTCAGAACCTCACTCAGGCTCCACAATTATATCCACATAATCCACTCAGTAGTATTAGTCTTATTCAAAAGTTGTTTGTAAGGTATAAATAATACTCACTCTTTTAAAGCTTTGCTTGTATTTTTTTACTCCTTTTATTTTTCATATAAATAAATCATATAACCTATAATATAATGCATAGTAATCCTGAGAGAGCTGAACTGATTGCTACCCCATGCTGCGTGACGTTTCGTCACGCCCCCTTAATCATGCATGCCTGTGGGCTGTAACCATGCGCTTTAATGCAATCTCTTTCCATCGTCATCATTTTACATTTACATATATTCATACAGCTTCAGTTTTCACAGACGTACACAAAATATTTATGTTGCATTTAAAACCAGTTACTGAGATACTGATCATAGAAATACCTTAAAGTTGCAGATTTAATTTAACCCTTTTGGATATAGTGTCTCTATTTTCATTACCCTTCTAGTCGTATTGTAGCAATCTCTGTTTATACCTTGATTAAAGCAATCCAGCACAAGCCATTTTAAATCATGTCATTTATGTTTTGTTTCATAACAGTGTTGCAACAATGTAGCTTCACTATACTTGCTTTCCTTTGTTTCCTGCTTTTACCTCCTGCTATTTCATATATCGTCTATTATTAGATTTATGTTGGTTTAATCGTACCTTTATTTCTCGTTTTGTCTGTCCGATACCATAAACTACATGGACATCGAATGCCGTAAACAACATTTTTTGTCATACATGTAGAAAAATGGCGCATTTGGTGATATATCGAATCTCCTTTTAAAATGGAATTGCAGTTAGTACAGGATAAACATAGGAAAGTTCCTTTCTTCCTTGCAGCTAAAAAAGTCTGTTTTTCTTTTTTGTTCTGATATCACCTCTGATAAGTGTATTCCCTACAGTTCTACCTCTCCGATATAAAAAACTAGAGTTTTCTTTAAATAAACTGCCATTTTTTTTATCATGTTTTAATAATCCCCAATATTTATTTATAGCATTTTTTTATGGGAGTTGCATGTCTATCATAAGTCCTGTGGGGATTCGCTCTGGTAGGCAGGTTAGCGGACACAGTATAGAGGCAATCACAAAGTCTTTAACTAAAACAGTTCAGTGTTTATTCACACAGAAGCAAAACAAAATAACAGTTTGCAGTCTTGGTGTTTGTTCACACCATGGAAAGTCCACAGAACACAAACATTCCCCTTGTTAGCAGTTTTTCATCAGTGGTCCCCAGCAGGCTTTAGGGGCCTGTTTTCCAGCATGCGGCTCTCAGCCCTTTTGCACGGCACACATCTTTAGATCCCAAACCACAGAGAATCCACAGCTTCACTGTGAGATGCAGGATAATCCACCACAACTGATTAATGGTGACTGCTTTCTATCAGCCTCCCAAGACCCGGCCTGGAACGTGAGGAGTAGCCACCCACCCAGCACTTTGGCTTCTCCCAGTAACAGCTATCCCGGATCTGCTTTACAGCCATACTAAACAGTCGAAGTGTCAGACTGCAAAGCAATAATGACACTTTAGGGGGGAAAAACGGCTCTTACCTCACCGAGGCCAGGAACCTCAGTGACACGTACCGACCATTAATGATGTCCCCTTGTTCCTTCCTACAGTCCCTATATACATGCAGCGATTATCCTTGGCCTTTTTTTCTTTTCTGACTAATAGATCTTCACGTAAAATTTTATTTACTTCACTACTAATGTTTTTAATCAATCTCCCTGGGTAACCACGATCAGTGAATTTTTTAGCACATTTTTATTATGCTTGTCATACTCGTGATAGGATTTAGTAATGTGTTTTGCTCTAATAAATGGACCTTTTGGTATATTTTTGAATACATGTGGGGGGTGATAGCTAGAATATAACAATATATTGTTGAAATTTTATAGTTTCATGGCAGAAATTGAGATAATCGATGAATTCCATCAGTAACTTGTCATGGAACCATGAACCAGACTTACAACAAGAGATGAGTGGAAATAAGAAGGCTTTATTGAAAATCAAGCCGTAAGCAAAAGTCCAAACGGATGGCTAAACCGAAGCAGGGTCTTGCGTAGACAGAGGTCAGGAAGGGTAGTCAGACGAAGCCTGGATCAGGAACCAGCAGGGTAGTCAGACGAAGCCAGGATCAGGAACCAACGGGGTAGTCAGACGAAGCCAGGATCAGGAACCAACGGGGTAGTCAGACGAGGCCAGGATCAGGAACCAGAAGCAGCAGCAGTCTTAGAAGCATGTGAACACAGGAGGACCAAGCAAGGAACTGAAGCCACAGACCTCCTATATATGAGCTAGGCATCCAGCTCCTCCCAGTGGGAAGGAGAAGCCGCAGGGTGGGAGGCTACAAGAAACCCAGAAACCAAGATGGCCGCCAGCACATGTCAAACGAAGGAGAACAGTGAGAAGGTAAGACCATGACAGTACCTCCCCCTCAAGGGCCCCTCCTCCGCGGAGTAAGGAACGGTTTCTGAGGGAAGCGTGCGTGGAAGGCTCGGAGCAAAGCAGGAGCATGGACATCTGCGGAGGGAACCCAGGAACGCTCCTCTGGACCATAACCACGCCAATGGACCAAAAACTGCAACCGACCGCGGACCAGGCGTGAGTCCAGGATATTGCTCACCTCATATTCCACACGATTGCCCACTTGGACCGGACGGGGCCGAGGAACCGAGGAAGTGAAACGATTACACACCAATGGCTTCAACAGGGAGACATGAAACACGTTGGAGATCCGCATGCCAGGAGGAAGCGCAAGGGCATAGGCTACCGGGTTTACCCTGCGAAGCACTCGGAAGGGACCAACAAAGCGAGGCGCCAGCTTGGGAGTGGGCACTCGAAGGTTGAGGTTGCGGGTGGACAACCATACACGGTCTCCGACCTGGTAGGAAGGAGCGGGCGCTCGTCTGCGATCAGCCTGGAGTCTCTGGCGCTGCGCAGAGACCTCAAGGGACCTCTGGATCTGTACCCAAGAAGCACGTAGGACGGAAAGGTGATCCTCCACAGCCGGAATATCCTGGGGAGAGAATACCTCCGGTAACACGGCAGGTTGGAACCCATAATTGGCCATGAAGGGAGACGTCCCAGAGGAAGAGTTCACCGCCGTGTTCCTGGCAAACTCAGCCCAAGGCAGGAGGTCAACCCAATTGTCTTGGTGATCGGAGACATAGCAACGAAGGAATTGCTCCAAGGCCTGATTGGATCGTTCTGCGGCCCCATTGGACTGAGGGTGGTAGGCCGAGGAGAAAGAGAGATGAATCCCCAACTGGGAGCAAAAGGCGCGCCAGAACCTGGACACAAACTGACTCCCCCGATCCGACACAATCTCCTTGGGCAAACCGTGCAACCGGAAGACCTCCCTGGCGAAAATCGTGGCCAACTCTTGTGCAGAGGGTAACTTCTTGAGAGGAACACAGTGGCACATTTTGGAAAACCGATCCACTATCATGAGAATGACCGTATGGCCTCGGGATGCAGGGAGGTCCACAATGAAATCCATCCCCAGGTGTGACCATGGGCGCTCCCCGGTGGCTATGGGTTGCAAAAGGCCCAACGGAAGGTGCCGAGGGGACTTACTCTGGGCACAAACGGAGCATGCCGCTACATATGCGGCGATGTCGGAACGTAGAGAAGGCCACCAGAACAGACGTGAAACAGCCCAGGACAGCTGATTCTTTCCAGGATGCCCCGCGGCCTTGGAGTTATGGTAGGTTCGCAACAACCGAGTGCGCAACTCCTCAGGCACAAAACACCTGCCGTTGGGTCTCCCAGAGGGAGCACCAGATTGAGCCGCCAAAATCTGCTCACCCAGGGGAGAGGTCAGGCTGGTGCGAATGGCGGCCAGGATCTGATTCGGAGGTATGACCGAGGTCGGAATCGACTCCTCCCCGGACAGCTCGGAGTACTGCCGTGATAAGGCATCCGCTCTGATGTTCTTGGAACCGGGTAGGTAGGAGACCACGTAATTAAAACGTGACAAGAACAGAGCCCATCTGGCCTGACGTGGTGTCAATCTCTTGGCCTCAGAAAGGTAGGTCAGATTCTTGTGGTCCGTCAGGATGAGAACCGGAACCACCGAACCCTCGAGCAAGTGCCTCCATTCTTTAAGGGCCTGCACGATGGCCAATAACTCCCTGTCACCAATCTGATAGTTGCACTCCGCGGAAGACAGTTTCCGGGAGTAAAACCCACAAGGAAGCAGAGGACCCTCTGGTGTTCTACGCTGAGACAGAAGGGCGCCTACTCCCGTCTCAGACGCGTCCACCTCGAGGACAAAGGGCAACCCAGGGTTGGGATGCGACAGAATCGGAGCCGACACAAAGGCGGACTTTAGAGCCTCAAAAGCTCGGATGGCCTCGAGCGGCCAGACCTGGAAATTACTGCCCTTCCTGGTCAGATCCGTGAGAGGCTTGGCTAGCATAGAAAAGTCCCTGATGAACTTCCGATAATAATTGGCGAAGCCCAAAAAGCGCTGCAGGGCACGGAGACCACTGGGCTGGGGCCACTGTAAGACAGCCGAAACCTTCTCAGGATCCATGGAGAACCCCTCAGCGGAAATGATGTAACCTAAGAAGGTTACCTGGGATCGGTGAAATTCGCATTTCTCAAGCTTACCGAACAGCCTGTTCTCTCGTAACCGTTGCAACACTCGTCTGACATCCAAAATGTGGGCCTCCATGGATTCAGAATATACCAAGATGTCATCCAAATAGACCACCACACACTGCTGCAACAGGTCACGGAAAACATAGTTAATGAATTCCTGGAAGACTGCGGGCGCATTGCACAACCCAAAGGGCATAACCAAGGATTCATAATGACCGGTCCTGGTGTTAAACGCGGTCTTCCACTCATCGCCCGCCTTGATTCTTACCAGGTTATATGCCGCCCTCAGGTCGAGTTTGGTAAAGACCGTGGCCCCTTTGAGGCGATCGAACAGCTCGGAAATCAAGGGTATCGGGTAAGCGTTCTTGATCGTGATGCGATTGAGACCCCTGTAATCGATGCAAGGCCTCAACTCACCACCCTTCTTTTTCACAAAGAAAAATCCAGCCCCTGCCGGGGACGAGGATTTGCGAATGTGTCCGCGTGAAAGCGCCTCCCTCACGTACTCCTCCATGGCCTCATTCTCCGCTACCGACAGTGGATAGACTTTGCCACGAGGAGGAACGGCACCAGATTGTAACTCTATGGCACAATCGTATGGGCGGTGCGGAGGTAGGGCAACCGCGCGCACCTTATCGAATACATCCCGGTACTCTTCGTATTCAGGAGGCAACAGAGAGTCCGAGGAAGTACACAGCAACTTGACAGGCCCATGGATGCAACTAGCCCCACACTGCGGTGACCACGAGAGGATCTCGGCCGATCTCCAATCGAAAGTCGGATTATGCTTCTGGAGCCAGGGGTACCCCAAGACCACCAAGTAGTGTGGAGACGAAATCACCTGGAGACAGAACGACTCTCTGTGAACAGCACCAATGGCTATCCCCACTGGAAGGGTCTCAAGAGTCACGTGTGGCGGCAGAAGGGGTCTGCCGTCTATCGCCTCAAGAGCCAGTGGGGAACCTCGAGGCTGCAGAGGAATGGAATTGGCGGCAGCGAACACACTATCAATGAACAAACCACCAGCACCAGAGTCCACCAACGCCTGGGTCGTCACCGAGCCCCCGACCCAGGAGAGGACAACAGTGATCAGTGGTTTGTCAACACGGGAAACCGGGGACGAGGAGACTCCACCCAAGATCTGCCCCCGACAGGATCTCAGGTGCGAGCGTTTCCCGGACGGTTTGGACATGCCAACCGAAAATGCCCACCGAGACCACAGTACATGCATCGGCCCTCGCGTCTCCGGAGTACCCTCTCCCCTTCGGACAGGCGAGCAAACCCCAGCTGCATGGGTTCACCCCCAGACGAGTCATCCCCAGGAGGCGTGGGAGGAGAGGGAGGCACGGGTGGGACAGAAAACGTAGGCGCCAATCTGTTAGAAGACCTCCGCAGGCTCTCCTTAAAGGAAGGTCTCTCCCTGAGTCTGGTGTCAATCAAAATCAGGAAAGAAATAAGAGACTCGAGCTCCACTGGTAGGTCCTTAGCTGCAACCTCATCCTTCAAGGCATCCGAGAGACCATGAGAGAAAGCAGCGACCAGAGCCTCATTATTCCAGCCCACCTCTGCTGCCAGGGTACGAAACTCAATGGCGTATTCAGCTACGGATCGTGAACCCTGTCTGATGGACATAAGGAGCTTCGCAGCAGAGGCAGCACGAGCCGGCACATCGAATACCTTCCGAAGAGAAGCAACAAAACCGGAAAACTCGGCAACCACCGGATTGTTGTTCTCCCATAAAGGGCTGGCCCAGGCCAAGGCCTTGTCCGAGAGCAGCGAGATCAAGAAGCCCACCTTTGATCTCTCAGTAGGAAAGGCATGTGGCAGCAACTCGAAATAAATGCCCACCTGGTTAAGGAAACCTCGGCACTGAGTTGGCTCTCCCCCAAAGCGCTGTGGAAGGGGGGCAGAACCGGTCATACCCCGAGACACCGCAGGCGCAGCAACAGGTGTCGGGGTAGACTCTGGCGCAACAACCGGAGCGGCAGTAGGAGCGGGCCCAGGAGCGACAACTGACCCATCGGCAACGGAAGCGAAATGAGCCGTGCGTTCAAGCAGGGTTTGCAACGCCACAGCGAACCGACCCAACAGGTGATCCTGCTGATCAAGTCTGGCAACCAGCGTAGGTAGCGAGGATGGCCCTGTACCGTCAGAATTCATGGCTTGGTCCTAATGTCATGGAACCATGAACCAGACGTACAACAAGAGATGAGTGGAAATAAGAAGGCTTTATTGAAAATCAAGCCGTAAGCAAAAGTCCAAACGGATGGCTAAACCGAAGCAGGGTCTTGCGTAGACAGAGGTCAGGAAGGGTAGTCAGACGAAGCCTGGATCAGGAACCAGCAGGGTAGTCAGACGAAGCCAGGATCAGGAACCAACGGGGTAGTCAGACGAAGCCAGGATCAGGAACCAACGGGGTAGTCAGACGAGGCCAGGATCAGGAACCAGAAGCAGCAGCAGTCTTAGAAGCATGTGAACACAGGAGGACCAAGCAAGGAACTGAAGCCACAGACCTCCTATATATATGAGCTAGGCATCCAGCTCCTCCCAGTGGGAAGGAGAAGCCGCAGGGTGGGAGGCTACAAGAAACCCAGAAACCAAGATGGCCGCCAGCACATGTCAAACGAAGGAGAACAGTGAGAAGGTAAGACCATGACATAACTGCTCCGTGATGCAGCAGTTTTGGGAGAAAAACATCCGCAACTTTGCAGCGGATTATTTCATCATATGGATACCATCCTGGAATTATTTCACAATTTTGATGGAACACCTTAGTATTCATATGATAAAATTTACAGGCAGAAGATGGCTGTGTGTCCGACAGTGACGAGGGGTCTAGACGTATGGTTAAACATAATGTTCCCGCAGAGATCCATGTCTAGGCAATTAAATACTAATCAGATTAATTCAAAAAAGGTTATGTTTTGCCTTCAATGAACGCCAATGCAAACGGTCTGCTAATTGAAAATACAGACACGAGTGTTCCTTTTGTGGTAGAACAAACCCAGTAGTTAGATGTTTCAAAAGACATGGTAACAAACACAAACCAATTTTACAAAGCTGGTAACACCATTGATAATCCCAAGATTAATACAATGGTTAAAAATATACCCAAACAGGGAGATGGCCAGTTTGGTAACTAGAGAGTTTTTTACATACCTGAATTTATAGGCCCAGGTTGTAATTTAGTTAAAAACCTCAAATTTGTAATTAAAAATAAGAACATTGTTAAAGAAAAACTTGTATTAAAGCAGGTAGGTTCGCAGGATCTTTTAGCTCTCACTCCATTCACAGAATTTCAACACTTGGTCTATTACCAAAAAAGAAAAAAACTAAAAAAAAAAAAAATCCACCATTTGTCTTTCCCTAAAAATGACTCTTTAAAAGACTCAGTTGATATGATGACTGCCTCTGTGAAATAGTCATCATTTGATGAGGCGATAAAACTGTTGAGACTTTATGGTCAACATTCACATAAAGTCAGCTTTTAGATTGCTCCTGATCGATCCAAAACGTTATAATTCATCAGGCTTTCAATTTGGCAGACAATTTTATTATGAAAAGGCTCTTCCTATTGGCTTCACCTTATCCTGTTTCTATGTCGAGGCATTTGCAACCTTTATACAATGGGTAGTATTGCAAAATACTAATAAAGGTCACATGATGCATTATCTCGATGATTTTTGATTTATAGGACATGCTGACTAGAGATGGCCTTGCTGTTCGCCCGGCGGTCGTTTCGCTGTGAACTTTGCTCATTCGCGATTTGCCGAACATGCGAACATATGGCGATATTCGCATATGCCATATTTTTTTTGCATAGCGCCGAACTTTGACCCATGACACATCTATCAGGTGGGACAGGGCAGCCAATTGAGACATTTCAGCACAAGGACACACCCCCTACCTTATAAACAAACCCAATATGGCAGCCATTTTACATTCAGTTTTTTTTGCCAGTGTAGAGAGAGGTTGCTGTGTGGAGCAGGAACAGACTGTTAGGGCCACCAAACGCTAGCTAATAGGGCCACAAAAGTCCTTTTAAGGACTGGTATAGGCTTGCTATTGATAGGTGTGACATACTAAGGGGTGTGATATACTTATAATATAATATACTTTCTAACATAGAAATTATATTATAGTGTATTTGTATTGTGCAGCAGTTGTGTGCGGTTCCTCTGCGATACCGCAGCTAGATAGAGGGACAAACGTTATTGGAGTAACTAATTGCAACGGCTGTGATATACCTGTTGCCCCCCAAAAAACTGGTTGAGGGCTGCGATATACCTTCTTTCACAAAATCCTGATTGAGGGATGCTATATACCTGATTGATAGAATGTAGTTACCTTACGGTATAAACTTACACTGGCGCTGGTAGGTAGAAATATAACAGATTGAGTACAGTGGCTAGATAAATGTTCCGCTATAATAGAGAATAAGTATCAATTGACGATGCGATTAAATAATCACTGCGGTGGTAGTTACCTTTTCTTTAGATGTGAGCTGAAAAAACAATCTAGTTCCTTTGGATGCTTACACAGTTCCCGTTCCTGTGTGCAGGGAAGTGTGGAGAAAACAAATCTTCACTGCTCACCTACCAGCATTCACACTGCACCGGCCGGTAGCTGTGTGGTGCGAGGGAGCAGCCTACAGATTCGGCGTCCAGGATCTTCTGTGCGTGTGACGTCACCGCGAAGTACTACTGCTGCTCCCAGAGATCAAAGTTCATCCGACGCGTTTCTGAGCCGTCGGGCTCCTTCATCAGGGATGGTCTAACCCTTCAAGACTTGAAGGGTTAGACCATCCTTGATGAAGGAGCCCGACTGCTCAGAAACGCGTCGGATGAACTTTGATCTCTGGGAGCAGCAGTAGTACTTTGCGGTGACGTCACACGCACAGAAGATCCTGGACGCCGAATCTGTAGGCTGCTCCCTCGCACCACACAGCTACCGGCCGGTGCAGTGTGAATGCTGGTAGGTGAGCAGTGAAGATTTGTTTTCTCCACACTTCCCTGCACACAGGAACGGTAACTGTGTAAGCATCCAAAGGAACTAGATTGTTTTTTCAGCTCACATCTAAAGAAAAGGTAACTACCACCGCGGTGATTATTTAATCGCATCGTCAATTGATACTTATTCTCTATTATAGCAGAACATTTATCTAGCCACTGTACTCAATCTGTTATATTTCTACCTACCAGTGCCAGTGTAAGTTTATACCGTAAGGTAACTACATTCTATCAATTTTGTATCCTGGGCGGCAGCAGCAAAGCCCGTTAAATACACTGTGCAGCGGACCTCTAACTGGAGGGATTTTTTGTATGGGAGCGCGGGAGTGCTCTTGATTCTCTCTGATGCTATATACCTGTTTCCCGTCAAATACTGATTGAGGGGTGCCATATGCCTTCTTCCACAAAATCCAAAATACTGATTGAGGGGTACTATTTACCAGTTTCCGCCAAATACTGATTAAGGGGTACTATTTACCAGTTTCTGCCAAATACTGATTGAGGTGTGCTATACACCATTTTCCACCAAATACTGATTGAGGGGTGTCATATACCTTTTTCCACTAAATACTGATTGAGGGGTGCTATTGCTATATACCTTCTTCCACCAAAAACTGATTGAGGGGTGCAATACACCTACTTCCACTAAATACTGATTGAGGGGTGCCATATTCCTGTTTCAGCCAAATACTGATTGAGGGGTGCTAGATACCTGTTTCCTCCAAATACCGATTGAGGTGTGCCATATAATTTCTTCCGCCAAATACTGATTGAGGGGTGCTAAATACCTGTTTCCGCCAAATATTGATTGAGGGGTGCCATATAATTTCTTCCGCCAAATACTTATTGAGGGGTGCCATATACCTGTTTCTGCCAAATACTGATTGATGGGTGCTATATACCTGTTTCCACCAAATACTGATTGATGGGTGCTATATACCTGTTTCCACCAAATACTTATTGAGGGGTGTCATATACTTTCTTCCACTAAATACTGATTGAGGGATGCTATTGCTATATACCTTCTTCCAACAAAAACTGATGGGTGCAATACACCTACTCCAGCTAAATACTGATTGAGGGGTGCCATATACCTGTTTCTGCCAAATAATGATTGAGGGCTATGATACACCTGCTTCCACAAAATACTGATTGAGGGGTGCCATATACCTGTTTCTGCCAAATACTGATTGAGGGGTGCTATATAACTGTTTCCGCCAAATACTGATTGAGGGGTGCCATATACCTTCTTCCACCAAATATTGATTGAGGGTTGTGATGCACCTGCTTCCACAAAATACTGATCGAGGGGTGCCATATACCTGTTTCCGCCAAATACTGATTGAGGGGTGCTATATACCTGTTTCCGCCAAATACTGATTGAGGGGTGCCATATACCTTCTTCCACCAAATACTGATTGAGGGCTGCGATACGCCTGCTTCCACAAAATACTGATTGAGGGCTGCGATACGCCTGCTTCCACAAAATACTGATTGAGGGGTGCCATATACTTGTTTCTGCCAAATACTGCATTTTAGTTAACACTCTATCTGCATATAAAGCGATTGTTATAACATGCATGTGAAATGTAATCAAATACACTGCTTTAATGTCAAATTACTTAAAATGATCAGGAGTTCTTCCTCAAAGTCGTGAACCATCTTTTCTGATCGCATCCAACTTCGGGTCGGTGGAAACCAGTTTCTGTATTAGGCCACACCAATTTTGATCATATGCGGAAATTACATTGCTGATATTTCGCAATGAAAAAAATAATGAATGGAAATCACAAATTTGCATAATACATCTGGTATGTCACTTTCCATGTTGTGGGATGATTTGTTCATTTCTAGTAGGTGGCTGCCAATATGACCTGAAGGTTTTTCAGGTTCGCCTGCCATTGAAGTGAATGGGGTCCGCCGCGAACTTGCGGTTCGCGAATATTTGATCGCGTTCGTGCATCATCCCGGCCGATGTTCGTCCCTGCTGACACAGGTGTTTGCTTATCGATAATGTACGCTTTTAAGGAGGTAGCTTCATAGTTTAATATCCCTTTAGCAGAGGACAAAACTGTTCTACCCATTTGGTCACTTATATTCCTTGATATTACCATAGATACAAATAAAATTGAATTCCATATCCACGAGGATAAAATCATCAAAACAAAATGAAAAAACTTAGTATGCTTTTGCGTGAAAAAAAAAAAGCTTACTTAAAAAGATATTCAATCTGTTTTGGGACACCTTCATTTTATATCTAGGGTAATACCAGTGGGTAGAATACTGTATTTTCCAGTCAGCTGTATGCTTCAACAAAAGGTAAACTCAATCCATATTCTCATATTAGAATTACATCCAAATTAAAAGAAGATCTGAATGTATGGTTGCAATTTATGAATGAATTTCATGGAAGGACCATATGCTAGGATGATTTAATAAATTCAGATTGTATTTATTTATTTCTGAATTCAGCAGGAAGGGTATGGATAGATCACTGCAAATGGTGCACCACAATAGCATGCAACTGACAATACAAGGCTAAACCCTCACACTGATGTTAAAAAATTAGATTTTAGCCAATATATTCCTGCCAGGAGCATATTGTAGCCCGTGCACCCCGCCAATGTATCTCAGTGTAGCGCGGGACCTACCGCTAACCTACCTATAGTGTGTGAACACTGTCTGATATGTGCCAAAGTCTGACTCATAGCCAAACTCTCACATACCTCCAAAGTAAGATCACTAATATAATGGGAGGAGGCTGCGAGCCCCACCTATAGCAGGCCATGTGACACAGGCTACCAGGTGCACTAGAATGTTACCAACAATAAGCGTCCACACATTAATACATATCAAGAAAAATCACAGAATAGAGTGGCCTAACTGGGATGAAATGCTTAAACCCTAAATACTGTAGCGTATTTATAACCGGAGAAGCAGATCCTCCACATGAGATCCATTGCTAACGGCAATCCCCAGCAAAATTGCATACAATGGAGGATCCCAGCAGCGGACCACATGCACCACAAAAACATCCTACACATTATGGAATAATGTGTGGATGAAAATATAAGAGTAAATAGATCACTGCAAAAGGTGTACCACAATAGCATGCAACTGACAATACAAGGTTAAACCCTCACACTGATGTTAAAAAATTTGATTTTAGCCAATATATTCCTGCCAGGAACATATTGTAGCCCGTGCACCCCGCCAATGTATCTCAGTGTAGCGCGGGACCTACCGCTAACCTACCTATAGTGTGTGAACACTGTCTGATATGTGCCAAAGTCTGACTCATAGCCAAACTCTCACATACCTCCAAAGTAAGGCTGCTTTCACACTAGCGTTCGGGTTTCCGTTCGTGAGCTCCGTTTGAAGGAGCTCACGAGCGGACCCGAACGCAGCCGTCCAGCCCTGATGCAGTCTGAATGGAGGCGGATCCGCTCAGACTGCATCAGTCTGGCGGCGTTCAGCCTCCGCTCCGCTCGCCTCCGCACGGACAGGCGGACAGCTGAACGCTGCTTGCAGCGTTCGGGTGTCCGCCTGGCCGTGCGGAGGCGTGCGGATCCGTCCAGACTTACAATGTAAGTCAATGGGGACGGATCCGTTTGAAGATGCCACAATGTGGCTCAATCTTCAAGCGGATCCGTCCCCCATTGACTTTACATTGAAAGTCTGGACGGATCCGTCCCAGGCTATTTTCACACTTAGCTTTTTTTAGCTAATATAATGCAGACGGATCCGTTCTGAACGGAGCCTCCGTCTGCATTATTATGGGCGGATCCGTTCAGAACGGATCCGCCCGAACGCTAGTGTGAAAGTAGCCTTAGATCACTAATATAATGGGAGGAGGCTGCGAGCCCCACCTATAGCAGGCCATGTGACACAGGCTACCAGGTGCACTAGAATGTTACCAACAATAAGCGTCCACACATTCAATACATATCAAGAAAAATCACAGAATAGAGTGGCCTAACTGGGATGAAATGCTTAAACCCTAAATACTGTAGCGTATTTATAACCGGAGAAGCAGATCCTCCACATGAGATCCATTGCTAATGGCAATCCCCAGCAAAATTGCATACAATGGAGGATCCCAGCAGCGGACCACATGCACCACAAAAACATCCTACACATTATGGAATAATGTGTGGATGAAAATATAAGAGTAAATAGATCACTGCAAATGGTGTACCACAATAGCATGCAACTGACAATACAAGGCTAAACCCTCAATACAAGGCTAAAATGAGATATTAGCCAATATATTCCTGTCAGGAACGTATCAGAGTCCGCGAACCCCGCCAAGGTATCTCAGTGTAGCATGGGACCTACCGCTAACCTACCTATAGTGTGTGAACACTGTCCAATTGCTCTGAGGGATTTATTTCAAGCTAGCAGCTCAGGGAGGAGGGGGATGTTCTTTCTCAGGGGATATATCCTTTCTGCTGTAGCTGACTCCCTGAACTGCCACAGACAGGGCTGATGACAGTTAAAGGATGGAGGTGAAATACATGACCATCTCATTAAGGTGAACAGAAAAATTGGAAAAAGAACAAAAAACAGCAGGTGGCCCTATACAGATACATAGCTACTATTAGGCTACATTCACACGTCAGTATTTTTCTATAATCCGAATTTCGGTCCGTTTTTTGCGGATCCGCAAAAAACAGGAAACATGTATACATTTCAATAATCAAATAAAGTTGTTTGGATTTCTTTGAAAAAAAAAAAAAAAAAAAAAAAAAATTATTTGCTATGTGTTTCCAGGAACGGATTCCGCAAAAAACGGAAGACATACGGAATGACATCCGAATGTCTTCCGTTTTTTGCGGAACCATTGACTTTGCATTGTACCAGGATCCGATTTTTAAGGAACATAATAGGACATGTTTTATATTTAAACGGACATGCGGAACGGAACAACAGAAACGGACAGCACACATTGTGCTGTCCGATTTTTTCCAGGACCCATTGAAAATGAATGGGTCCTGATCTGGTCCTGATCTGTTCCGCAAAAAACGGAACAGATCAGGAAAGAAAAAACGGACGTGTGAATGGACCCTAACCTAGTGGATATACTAATTTAATTTAATTACATCCAACTACCAAAGTATTCAGATCCAGTTGCTGGTTTTAAAAAAGGAGAATATTTTTTGTGGCGTAACCCTTTTAACTGCTTGACAAAGGCTCCATTGAGATGAGCTAAAATGTTGCATTGGGCTGAATAAAAGATCCACTTTTTTCACTATAAGACCGGAGTGCTGCCTTGTTACCTAGGTCCTTCTTCACCTTTCCTCTGGCTGGAGAACTCTTAAGATGAGTGGCACGAGATGGTTAAAATTTGCGTTCTTCTTTTTTTTTATTGGTCATCTAGTACCAAGTTGTTTGTTCAGCCTCTGTACATTTGCATGTGGAATTATCCATTTTAGTTGAAGGCATTTCGAAAGTATTATATACGTATAAATTGTTGAAATCTATACTGATATAATTACGTCTTCTTCGTTATATCATTTAGACATTGGGTTACGTCTCCTGCCATTATGTGTATATATAAAACACTAACTGATGACACATCCCACGGACTGAGTGTTGTATGTAATTGTATACAAGTTAATAGAATTAGCCTCTCATTGCTCTGCTATAAATCTGTCTCACCAATGTTTTGATTTATGTACATGTTCTTTTTACCCATTATTGATCTGTGTGTTGATTGCATTTCTGCATTGTATTAATGAGAGGGAATGTTTTGATGGAATTATAATGTCTGGATAAGCTGCCTAAATATATAAATAGTCAACCTGAGCTCACTGTGAACACTTAAAATGTTTTATACCCCCCCCCCCCCCCGAATTATAAGCGGTGGGGTGGGGGTTGCTATTCTTGCAGAATAAGAATAGAGTTACAATAAGATAACAATTTTAAATAAGATTTTGCCTTTTTTCAGTTCATTGGATATAGCTAGAATTTACTTTACAGTTCAAAGTTGTGTATTATTTATCCCAAATTATCTATTTTGCAGTTTTATCAAATTACTAGATCAGTACTAGATGGCTTTAACCCTTTAATGGCCAGCTAGGTTTGGCTAGACTCTGAAAAATGATTTTGCATAATGCTGGTTTAGTGACTGTATCTCTTCCTATTGGACACCACAATGGTACCCTGATGATGATATCCAATGTATGATAAATCCAGAAAAGTGTCATGGATAGGTATGAGCGAACCCGAACTGTATAGAATTTTGGGGTGTCCGTGACACGGACCCGAACCCAAACATTTTCGTAAAAGTCTGGGTTCGGGTTCGGTGTTCGGTGTTCGTCGCTTTCTTGGCGCTTTTTGAAAGGCTGCAAAGCAGCCAATCAACAAGCGTCATGCTACTTGCCCCAAGAGGCCGTCACAGCCATGCCTACTATTGGTATGGCTGTGATTGGCCAGAGCACCATGTGACCCAGCCTCTATTTAAGCTGGAGTCACGTAGCGCCGCACGTCACTCTGCTCTGAACAGTGTAGGGAGAGGTTGCAGCTGCGACGTTAGGGCGAGATTAGGCAGTGATTAACTCCTCCAAAACACTTAATTCAGTGATCGATCTACAGCTGTGGATCATTGAACTGCTGCTATTCAATTGCTCACTGTTTTTAGGCTGCCCAGAGCGTTTTCCAGTCACTTTTTTCTGGGGTGATCGGCGGCCATTTTGTGTCTTGTGGTGCGCCAGCACAAGCTGCCACCCAGTACATTTAACCATCAATAGTGTGGTTATTTTTTGGCTATATCCTACATCAGGGGCAAGCTGTCACCAAGTGCATTTAACCATCAATAGTGTGGTTATTATTTGGCTATATCCTACATCAGGGGCTTGGCTGTGCTTGCTATTTTATTGAGGGGTGAAATACAATTGCCAAAATAGCAGTACCCTAAATCTGGTGTTTCAGCTGTGGCCAGCCAATTGTAATACTGTCTGCTGTCTGGCAAAGGATATATTTTTGTTCAGGGTTGAAATACAATTCCCAACTTAGCAATTTCCTAAATGAGTGGTTTCTGCTGTATCAGGGCTACTTTAAATCTATTCATTAAAAGGGTATATTAGATTCAAGGTGCTGATAGGGTCATTCTCAATAACTTCAGACACACGCTACTGTGCAATTCCAAGTCTAATTCTGCCTGTAAACGTATACCTGTCACCCAGCACCTAAATAATAGGCCTCAAATTTATATTCAGCTAAATCTGTGGTTATTGCTGTAGCTGGTCAAGTTATTTTGTGTCCGTCAAAGCACAGTTTTTGTTCTGGGCTGAAATACAATTCCCAACTTAGCAATTCTCTAAATTAGTGGTTTCTGCTGTATCAGGCCTACTTTAAATCTATCCATAAAAGGGTATATTAGATTCAAGGTGCTGATAAGGTCATTCTCAATAACTTCACACACAAGCTACCGTGCATTTCCAAGTCTAATTCTGTCCGTAAACGTATACCTGTCACCCAGCGCCTATATAATAGGCCTCAAATTTATATTCAGCTAAATCTGTGGTTATTGCTGTAGCTGGTCAAGTTATTTTGTGTCCTTCAAAGCACAGTTTATGTTCTGGGCTGAAATACAATTCCCAACTTAGCAATTCCCTAAATTAGTGGTTTCTGCTGTATCAGGACTACTTTAAATCTATCCATAAAAGGGTATATTAGATTCAAGGTGCTGATAGGGTCATCCACAATAACTTCACACACACGCTACTGTGCATTTCCAAGTCTAATTCTGTCCGTAAACGTATACCTGTCATCCAGCGCCTAAATACTAGGCCTACAATTTATATTCAGCTAAATCTGTCGTTACTGCTGTGCCTGTATTAGCGTAATACGGTACCTAAATAGATAGCCAGATAGTGTTAGGTGTCTGTAAAAAAAAAAAGGCCTGAATTTGAATTCAATACATTGGGCCAAATAATATTTTTCTTATTGTGGTGAACGGTAACAATGAGGAAAACATCTAGTAAGGGACGCGGACGCGGACATGGTCGTGGTGGTGTTAGTGGACCCTCTGGTGCTGGGAGAGGACGTGCCGTTCTAAGGATGGTAAGGCCTGAGCAGGTACAGGCATTAGTCAATTGGGTGGCCGACAGTGGATCCAGCACGTTCACATTATTTCCCACCCAGTCTTCTGCAGAAAGCGCACAGATGGTGCCTGAAAACCAAGCCCATCAGTCTGTCACATAACCCCCATGCATACCAGGGAAACTGTCTGAGCCTCAAGTTATGCAGCAGTCTCTTATGCTGTTTGAAGACTCCGCTGGCAGGGTTTCCCAAGGGCATCCACCTAGCCCTTCCCCAGCGGTGGAAGACATAGAATGCACTGACGCACAACCACTTATGTTTCCTGATGATGAGGACATGAGAATACCACCTCAGTACGTCTCTGATGATGACGAAACACAGGTGCCAACTGCTGCGTCTTTCTGCAGTGTGCAGACTGAACAGGAGGTCAGGGATCAAGACTGGGTGGAAGACGATGCAGGGGACGATGAGATCCTAGACCCCACATGGAATGAAGGTCGTGCCACTGACTTTCACAGTTCGGAGGAAGAGGCAGTGGTGAGACCGAGCCAACAGCATAGCAAAAGAGGGAGCAGTGGGCAAAAGCAGAACACCCGCCGCCAAGAGACTCCGCCTGCTACTGACCGCCGCCATCTGGGACCGAGCACCCCAAAGGCAGCTTCAAGGAGTTCCCTGGCATGGCACTTCTTCAAACAATGTGCTGACGACAAGACCCGAGTGGTTTGCACGCTGTGTCATCAGAGCCTGAAGTGAGGCATTAACGTTTTGAACCTTAGCACAACCTGCATGACCAGGCACCTGCATGCAAAGCATGAACTGCAGTGGAGTAAACACCTTAAAAACAAGGAAGTCACTCAGGCTCCATCTGCTACCTCTTCTGCTGCTGCCGCCTCGGCCTCTTCTGCTGCTGCCTAGGCCTCTTCTGCTGCTGCCGCCTCGGCCTCTTCCTCCGCCTCTGGAGGAACGTTGGCACCTGCCGCCCAGCAAACAGGGGATGTACCACCAACACCACCACCTCTGTCACCAAGCATCTCAACCATGTCACACGGCAGCGTTCAGCTCTCCATCTTACAAACATTTGAGAGAAAGCGTAAATTCCCACCTAGCCACCCTCGATCCCTGGCCCTGAATGCCAGCATTTCTAAACTACTGGCCTATGAAATGCTGTCTTTTAGGCTGGTGGACACAGACAGCTTCAAACAGCTCATGTCGCTTGCTGTCCCACAGTATGTTGTTCCCAGCCGGCACTACTTCTCCAAGAGAGACGTGCCTTCCCTGCACAACCAAGTATCCGATAAAATCAAGTGTGCACTGCGCAACGCCATCTGTGGCAAGGTCCACCTAACCACAGATACGTGGACCAGTAAGCACGGCCAGAGACGCTATATCTCCCTAACTGCACACTGGGTAAATGTAGTGGTGGCTGGGCCCCAGGCAGAGAGCTGTTTGGCGCATGTCCTTCCGCCGCCAAGGATCGCAGGGCAACATTCTTTGCCTCCTGTTGCCGCCTCCTCCTACTCGGCTTCCTCCTCCTCTTCTTCCACCTGCTCATCCAGTCAGCCACACACCTTCACCACCAACTTCAGCACAGCCCGGGGTAAACGTCAGCAGGCCATTCTGAAACTCATATGTTTGGGGGACAGGCCCCACACCGCACAGGAGTTGTGGCGGGGTATAGAACAACAGACCGTCGAGTGGTTGCTGCCGGTGAGCCTCAAGCCCGGCCTGGTGGTGTGCGATAATGGGCGAAATCTCGTTGCAGCTCTGGGACTAGCCGGTTTGACGCACATCCCTTGCCTGGCGCATGTGCTGAATTTGGTGGTGCAGAAGTTCATTCACAACTATCCCGACATGTCAGAGCTGCTGCATAAAGTGCGGGCCGTCTGTTCGCGCTTCCGGTGTTCACATCCTGCCGCTGCTCGCCTCTCTGCGCTACAGCGTAACTTCGGCCTTCCCGCTCACCGCCTCATATGCGACGTACCCACCAGGTGGAACTCCACCTTGCACATGCTGGACAGACTGTGCGAGCAGCAGCAGGCCATAGTGGAGTTTCAGCTGCAGCACGCACGGGTCAGTCGCACTGCGGAACAGCACCACTTCACCACCAATGACTGGGCCTCCATGCGAGACCTGTGTGCCCTGTTGCACTGTTTCGAGTACTCCACCGACATGACGCCGTTATCAGCATTACAATACCACTTCTATGTCTCCTTGAGAAAACACTTAGGGCGATGATGGAAGAGGAGGTGGCCCAGGAGGAGGAGGAGGAAGAGGAGGAAGAGGGGTCATTTTTAGCACTTTCAGGCCAGTCTCTTCGAAGTGACTCAGAGAGAGGTTTTTTGCGACAGCAGAGGCCAGGTACAAATGTGGCCAGCCAGGGCCCACTACTGGAGGACGAGAAGGACGAGGATGAGGAGGAGGTGGGGGAGGATGAGGATGAAGCATGGTCACAGCAGGGTGGCACCCAATGCAGCTCGGGCCCATCACTGGTGCGTGGCTGGGGGGAAACGCAGGACGATGACGATACGCCTCCCACAGAGGACAGCTTGTCCTTACCTCTGGGCAGCCTGGCACACATGAGCGACTACATGCTGCAGTGCCTGCGCAACGACAGCAGAGTTGCCCACATTTTAACGTGTGCGGACTACGGGGTTGCCACCCTGCTGGATCCACGGTACAAAGACAATGTGCCCACCTTACTTCCTGCACTGGAGCGTGATAGGAAGATGCGCGAGTACAAGCGCACGTTGGTAGACGCGCTACTGAGAGCATTCCCAAAAGTCACAGGGGAACAAGTGGAAGCCCAAGGCCAAGGCAGAGGAGGAGCAAGAGGTCGCCAACGCAGCTGTGTCACGGCCAGCTCCTCTGAGGGTAGGGTTAGCATGGCAGAGATGTGGAAAAGTTTTGTCAACACGCCACAGCTAACTGCACCACCACCTGATACGCAACGTGTTAGCAGGAGGCTACATTTCACTAACATGGTGGAACAGTACGTGTGCACACCCCTCCACGTACTGACTGATGGTTCGGCCCCATTCAACTTCTAGGTCTCTAAATTGTCCACGTGGCCAGAGCTAGCCTTTTATGCCTTGGAGGTGCTGGCCTGCCCGACGGCCAGCGTTTTGTCTGAACATGTATTCAGCACGCCAGGGGGCGTCATTACAGACAAACGCAGCCGCCTGTCTACAGCCAATGTGGACAAGTGTCACAACCAGACAGCTGAGAAGCTCTGACAGAAGCCTTTCAGAACCTCCTCCTTGAGTTTTCTTTGTTGTGGTGTTCAGTTCCTCATCACGTTAGCCTCTCTCAGCTGTCATGTAGTTGGACTGATTGCATCCCTTTAAATTCCGCTCCATAATGCATTACTGGGCGGCTTATACTTCTTCCTGGAGTGTGTGTGCATGCTGATCCTGTTTCCCAGTCTGCTATTAAGTTAAGTGCTGTACATTTATCTGTTATCTTCTGTTTGCTGGATCCCAGGTGACCCTGACTCCCTCCATGTCTGGTGTAGGGAGCCGGTGGTTGTGTCCCCTCACTATTGTAGGGTGTTCAGGGGTTATATAGTCGAGGTACGTGGATATGCAACCATCCACCTTTGGAATCTTTGCATAGGCTGAGCAGCCAGGGAAAGTGCTAGGTCTTGTGCAGGGGTCTCCCTTTTGGTTCCTTAGCTTTGGATCCAGTAAGTCATATATGCATGTTGCTTTGTCTTGTTTCCTGTACACCGTCCGTGACAACAAGCTGACGTTCATAAAAATGAACCAGGCATGGATCCCACAGGACCTGTCCATCCCTTGTGCAGATTAGACATTAACTACCTCCCCTTAACCATATATTATTGTACTCCAGGGCACTTCCTCATTCAATCCTATTTTTATTTTCATTTTACCATTATATTGCGGGGCAACCCAAAGTTGAATGAACCTCTCCTCTGTCTGGGTGACGGGGCCTAAATATATGACAATGGACTGTTCCAATGTTGGGTGACGTGAAGCATGATTCTCTGCTATGACATGAAGACTGATTCTCTGCTGACATGATGCCATATTCTCTGTTACGGGACCTCTCTCCTCTGCCTGGATGCCGGGGCCTAAATATCTGACAATGGACTGTTCCAGTGTTGGGTGACATAAAGCATAATTCTCTGCTATGACATGAAGACTGATTCTCTGCTGACATGATGCCATATTCTCTGTTACGGGACCTCTCTCCTCTGCCTGGATGCCGGGGCCTAAATATCTGACAATGGACTGTTCCAGTGTTGGGTGACATAAAGCATAATTCTCTGCTATGACATGAAGACTGATTCTCTGCTGACATGAAGCCAGATTCTCTGTTACGGGACCTCTCTCCTCTGCCTGGGTGCCTGGGCCTAAATATCTGACAATGGACTGTTCCAGTGTTGGGTGACATAAAGCATAATTCTCTGCTATGACATGAAGACTGATTCTCTGCTGACATGAAGCCAGATTCTCTGTTACGGGACCTCTCTCCTCTGCCTGGGTGCCTGGGCCTAAATATCTGACAATGGACTGTTCCAGTGTTGGGTGACGTGAAGCATGATTTTCTGCCATGACATGAAGACTGATTCTCTGCTGACATGAAGCCAGATTCTCTGTTACGGGACCTCTCTCCTCTGCCTGGGTGCCTGGGCCTAAATATCTGACAATGGACTGTTCCAGTATTGGGTGACGTGAAGCATGATTCTCTGCTATGACATGAAGACTGATTCTCTGCTGACATGAAGCCATATTCTCTGTTACGGGACCTCTCTCCTCTGCCTGGATGCCGGGGCCTAAATATCTGACAATGGACTGTTCCAGTGGTGGGTGGCGTGAAGCATGATTCTATGCTATGACATGAAGACTGATTCTCTGCTGACATGAAGCCAGATTCTCTGTTACGGGACCTCTCTCCTCTGCCTGGGTGCCTGGGCCTAAATATCTGACAATGGACTATTCTAGTGTTGGGTGACGTGAAGCATGATTCTCTGCTATGACATGAAGACTGATTCTCTGCTGACATGAAGCCAGATTCTCTGTTATGGGACCTCTCTCCTCTGCCTGGGTGCCGGGGCCTAAATATATGACAATGGACTGTTACAGTGGTGGGTGACGTGAAGCCAGATTCTCTGCTATGGGACCTCCCAATTGATATTGGTTAATTTTTATTTATTTTATTTTTATTTTTATTCATTTCCGTATCCACATTTGTTTGCAGGGGATTTACCTACATGTTGCTGCCTTTTGCAGCCCTCTAGCCCTTTCCTGGGCTGTTGACCGGGATTGTCGAACCGCGTGTTGTCTTCCTGGCGCTCGAGTTCGGCACATTACGGATTAAGTTAGCAGATTACTGGGAGGGGCTGGAGAAGATCCAGCATTCATGGTCCATATCGGAACCAATGACAAAGTTAGAGGTAGGTGGAGCGTCCTTAAAAACGATTTTAGGGATTTAGGTCACAAGCTTAGGGCAAGGACCTCAAAGGTAGTGTTTTCCAAAATACTGCCTGTACCACGAGCCACACAAGAAAGGCAGTGGGAGATTAGCGAGGTTAACAAGTGGCTCAAGAACTGTTATAGGAAGGAGGGGTTTGGGTTCCTGGAGAACTGGGCCAACTTCTCTGTCGGCTACAGGCTCTATTGTAGGGATGTGCTGCACCTCAATGGGGAAGGGGCAGCTGTGTTTGGGGAGAAGATGGCTAGAAGGTTGGAGGAGTGTTCAAACTTGGAACTGGGGGGGAGGGCAATTACGTTATAGGAGGGGAAGATAGTGTAGATAGATACCTGGGGCAACGTAATGGGACTGGGGGGAGGAATGGAAGGAGGCACTAGAACAGTTCAGAAGGAAAGGTATGGGGTAAAAAATATACATAAACCTCTTAATTGTATGTATACTAATGTCAGAATCCTGACCTATAAAACTGGTGAAATTGAAGTAGTGATATGTGAGGAGGACTATGACATAGTGGGAATAACTGAGACATGGCTGAGAGATAGCTATGACTTGGCGATCAACGTACAGGGTTACAGTCTGTTTAGAAAGGATCGACTAAACTGGAGAGGGAGAGGGGTCTGCCTTTATGTAAAGTCCTGTCTAAAGCCCACACTCCAGGAAGATATAAGTGAGGGACATGAACATGTGCAGTCACTGTGGATAGAAATACATAGAGGAAAAAAACTATAATAAAATACTAATAGGAGTTTATTATAAGCCACCTAATATACCAGAGTCCACAGAATATCTACTGCTAAACTAAATAGTCGAGGCGGCAAATCATAATAAGGTGGTCATTATGGGGGACTTCCACAACACAGATATAGACTGGGAAATTGAAGCCTGTACATCTCATAAAGGGAACAGGTTCTTGGCAATAGTTAAAGACAATTACTTTTCTCAACTGGTTCAGGACCCGACTAGAGGGACGGCCACACTGGACTTAGTATTAACCAATAGACCTGATAGAACAACAGATGTGCCGGTTGGGGGACACCTAGGAAATAGTGACCATAAAGTAATAACCTTCCAATTGTCATTTAAAAGAGTGTTTCTTCAGGGAGGAACAAACATACCAAACTTCAAAAAAGCTAAATTTAGCCAACTAAGAGAGGCCATAGGCCGAACTAACCAGGACAAAGTCCTCAAAAATAAAAATACAGCCACAAAATAAAATATTTAGAAAACCATCCTAAAATCTAAATGTGAAAGGTACATACTTTATTGGAATAAAAGGTTAAAGAACAAGAAAAAAATAATGTGGATAAATAGAATTGTAAAGAAAGCAATAAATTACAAAAAGAAAGCATTTAAATCACTAAAACAGGAAGAGGTAGAGAGGAAGCATTGAAAAACTATAAGGAAAAAAATTGAATATGTAAAAGACAAATAAAAGCAGCCAAACTAGAGACTGAGAGATTAATTGCCAAAGACAGTAAAACTAACCCTAAAATGTTCTTCAATTATAAAAATCATAATAATTATAAATCTGAAGGTGTCAGACCTTTACAGAGTAATGAGGGGGGGGGGGGGAGCTGCAGACAGCAATGAGTAGAAAGCAAAACTATTAAATATTTTTTTCTCCACTGTATTCACAGAAAAAAATAAAGTCAGATGAAAGTGCAGAATGTAAAAGCAAATTCCCTATTAAAATTGCTCTGTCTGACCCAGGAAGAAGTACAGCGGCGTCTTAAAAAGATTAAAATAGACAAATCGCCAGGACCAGATGGCATACTCTCCTGTATCCTAAGAGAATTAAGTAATGTCATAGTCAAACCCTTATTTCTGATATTTAAGGACTCTATAATGACAGGGAGTGTTCCACAGAATTGGCGCATAGCCAATGTGATGCCAATATTTCAAAAAGGGTCCAAAAAGCCCGGAAATTATAGGCTGGTAAGTTTAATATCTGTTGTGGGTAAACTGTTTGAAGGTTTTCTAAGAGATGCTATCTTGGAGTACCTCAATGAAAATAAGCAAATAACGCCATATCAGCATGGCTTCATGAGGGATCGGTCATGTCAAACTAATTTAATAAGTTTCTATGAGGAGGTAAGTTCTAGACTTGACTGTGGCGAATCAATGGATGTCATATATCTGGACTTCTCCAAAGCATTTGACACTGTACCACATAAAAGGTTAGTATATAAAATGAAAATGCTTGTACTGGGAGAAAATGTCTCTATGTGGGTAAGTAACTGGCTCAGTGATAGAAAACAGAAGGTGGTTTTTAACGGCACACACTCAGATTGAGTCACTGTCACTAGTAGGGTTCCACAGGGGTCAGTATTGGGCCATATTCTCTTCAATATATCTATTAATGATCTTGTTGAAGGCTTGCACAGTAAAATATAAATTTTTGGAGATGACACTAAACTGTGTAAAGTAATTAAAAAGGAATAAGACAGTATACGGCTGCAGATGGATCTGGATAGATTGGAGGCTTGGACAGAGAAGTGGCAGATGAGGTTTAACACCGACAAATGTAAGGCTATGCACATGGGACGGAATAATGCAAGTCACCAGTACATACTAAATCGTAAAACCTGGATAACACTGACATGGAAAAGGACCTAGGAATTTTGGTGAACCACAAATAGGATTGAGCAAAACCAAACTGAAAAGTTCGGGTTCGTACCGGACTTTGTGAATACAGGTACCCGGACCCGGGCTTTTTCACTAAAGTTCAGGTTTGGTGTTCGGGTGATTTTATTATTTTCCATCATAACATGGTTTTAACGGAAAATAGTCACATTCTTAAGACAGAATGCGAAATAAAATGGCCATTGAGGGGTTAAAAATTATAAAAAAAACTCACCTCATCCACTTGATCGTGCAGCCGGTATCCTATTCTTTCTTCTTTCTGCAGGACCTGCAAAAGGACCTGCGATGACATCACCACGCTTACCACGTGGTAAACACGGCAATGTCATCACAGGTCCTGAAGAATGAAGATAGAAGGACCTGCAGTGACATCATCGCAGGTCATTTTGCAGGTCCTGCAGAAAGAAGAAGATACCGGCTGTGTAATCAAGTGGATGGGGTGAGTTTTTTTTTAACCCCTCAATGGCCATTTTATTTTGCATTCTGTCTTATGGTTATAGCGGAAAATAGTTGCATTCTTAAGAGCGAATGCAAAATAAAATGGCCATTGTGGGGTTAAAAAAAAAAACTAACCCCATCCACTTGATTACACAGCCGGTATCCTCTTCTTTCTGCAGGACCTGCAAAATGAACTGCGATGATGTCACTGCAGGTCCTTCTATCTTCATTCATCAGGACCTGCGATGACATTGCCATGTTTACCTCATTGTGAGCGTGGTGATGTCATCGCAGGTCCTTTTGCAGGTCCTGCAGAAAGAATAGTATACCGGCTGCGCGATCAAGTGGATGAGGTGAGTTTTTTTTAAATTATTTTTAAACCCTCAATGGCCATTTTATTTCGCATTCTGTCTTATGGTTATAGCGGAAAATAGTTGCATTCTTAAGACAGAATGCAAAATAAAATGGCCATTGTGGGGTTAAAAAAAACAACTCACCCCATCCACTTGATTACACAGCCGGTATCCTCTTCTTTCTGCAGGACCTGCAAAATGACCTGCGATGATGTCACTGCAGGTCCTTTTATCTTCATTCATCAGGACCTGCACTGACATTGCCGTGTTTACCTCATGGTGAGCGTGGTGATGTCATCGCAGGTCCTTTTGCAGGTCCTGCAGAAAGAAGAAAGAATAGTATACCGGCTGCGCGATCAAGTGGATGAGGTGAGTTTTTTGAAAATTATTTTTAACCCCTCAATGGCCATTTTATTTCGCATTCTGTCTTAAGAATGTGACTATTTTCCGTTAAAACCATGTTATGATGGAAAATAATAAAATCACCCGAACACCGAACCCGAACCTGAACTTCAGTGAAAAAGTCCGGGCTCGGGTCTGGGTACCCGTACCCACAAATAACTTTGCAGTTTGGTTTTGCTCATCCCTATTTGTGGTTCACCAAAATTCCTAGGTCCTTTTCAATGTCAGTGTTATCCAGTGTTACGATTTAGTATGTACCATGTTAGAACGAAAAATAATAAAGTGAAGTTCGGGTCCCCATTGACTTTAATAGGGTCCGGGTTCGGGTCAAGTTTGGGTCCTAAACCCGAACTTTGACCTGAAGTTCGGCCGAACCCGGTGAGCCCGAACTTAAAAGGGTTCACTCATCCCTAACCACAAACTAAGCTGTAGAAACCTGTGAACAATGCAGACATAGCAGAGCTGCAGAGGGTTCAGAGGAGGGCAACTAAAGTAATAACGGGAATGGTTGGACTACAATACTCTGAAAGATTATCAAAATTAACTATGTTACTATGTTACTATACAGTGTGTATATAGAGTGAGTATAGACTATATACCATGTGTATATAGAGTAAGTGTTGTCGATATAGCATGTGGCTAGGGTAAATGTAGTCTATATAATGTGTGTATATAGGGTAAGTGTAGTGTATACAGTGTGTATCTAGGGTGAGTATAGTCTATATATTGTATATATAGGGTAAGTGTAGTCTACTGTATATAGCATGTGACTAGGGTAATTTTAGTCTATATAGTGTTTGTCTACGGTAAGAGTAGTCTATATTGTGTTTTTATATGGTAAGTGTAATTTATATAGTGTGTATATACTGTATAGGGTACTGTAGTCTGTATTGTGTGTATAGGGTAAGTGTAGTCTGTATAGTAAGTGTATTGAGTAAGTGTATTCTAGTGGGTCTCTTGTTTAAGTGTATTCTATATAGTGTGTTTGTAGGGTATGTGTAGTCTATATAGTGTTTGTGATATGGTAAGGGTAGCTAATATAGTGTGTATATACGGTAAGTGCAGTGTATATAGTGTGTGTATAGGGTAAGCATAGTCTATATAGTGTGAATATTGAGTAAGTGGATTCTATATAGTGTGTTTCTAGGGTAATTGTATTCTATATAGTGTGTTTCTAGGGTAAGCGTAGTCTATATAGTGTGTGTGCATAGGGTAGGAGGAGAGCATATTTAAAAGAAGAAAAACTACCACAAGAGGACACAGTTTTAAATTAGAGGGGCAAAGGTTTAAAAGTAATATAAGGAAGTATTACTTTACTGAGAGAGTAGTGGATGCATGGAATAGCCTTCCTGCAGAAGTGGTAGCGGCAAATACAGTGGAGGAGTTTAAGCATGCATGGGATAGGCATAAGGCTATCCTTCATATAAGATAGGGCCAGGGACTATTCATAGGATTCAGATATATTGGGCAGACTAGATCGGCCAAATGGTTCTTATCTGCCGACACATTCTATGTTTCTAAGTCTATACAGCGTGTATATAGGGTGAGTTTAGTCTATAAAGTGTGTATATACAGTGGATATAAAAAGTCAACACACCCCTGTTAAAATGTCAGCATGGCACATTTTGACTTGACAAGATTTGCCCACTCTTCTTTGCAAAAACACTCAAAATCTGTCAGATTGTGGGGGCATCTCCTGTGCACAGCCCTCTTCAGATCACCCCACAGATTTTCAATTAGATTCAGGTCTGGGCTCTGGCTGGGCCATTCCAAAACTTTAATCTTCTTCTGGTGAAGCCATTCCTTTGTTGATTTGGATGTATGCTTTGGGTCGCTGTCATGCTGAAAGATGAAGTTCATTGTTTTTCAATTGAGTTGTACAGTTTATATGTCACATTAAAGGTGGAAAAAGTTCTGAAATGATTTATCTTTGTCTCATTTTTTTTTCATCACAGAAACCTGACATTTTAACAGAGGTGTGTAGACTTTTTATATCCAATGTATAGGATAAGTGTAGCCTATATAGCATGTGGCTGGGGTAAGTTTAGTCTATATAGAGTTTGTATACGCCTCTAGGTAGGGACAGACAAGGACAGTGAGCCCTAAGGCTAGAACCCAGATTGCTTTCCCTACCTACTTGCAGTACATGACCTAGATAGCTAGACCACGACTGGTTGACGTTGCCTATGCTACCAAAGACAAACACAATGCCAGAGTCGTATGTAAATGCCCCTGGAGCCTGGACAGGTAAGTTTCTTACAGTAAGAGTAGTCTATAAAGTGTTTGTATATGGTAAGTTTTGTCTATATAGCATGTGTATATAGGGTAGTGTAGTCTGTATAGTGTGTATAGGGTAAGTGTAGTCTATATAGTGTGTGAATAAAAAGTGTATTTTATATAGCGTGTAGGGTAGTCTATATAGTGTTTGTATATGGTAAGTGTAGCCTATATAGCGTGTGTTTATAAGGTCGTCTATATAGTATGCATAGGGTAAGTGTAGTCTATATAGTGCGTTATTGAATAAGTGTATTCTATATAACATGTCTCTAGGTTAAGTGTATTCTATATAGTGTGTAGGACAAGTGTAGTCTATATAGTGTTTGTAATATGGTAAGGGTTGTCTATAAAGCGTGTGTATATATGGTAATTGCAGGCGATATAGTGTGTGTATAGGGTAAGTGTAGTCTACATAGTGTTTGTATTGAGTAAGTGTATTCTATATAGCCTGTTTCTAAGGTAAGTGTAGTCTAGTTTAGGCGATGCAGCATTCCGGCAACTGATCCAGAATTTTGGACAGAGAGATAATACTGCAGCATGCTGTGGTATTTCCTCCATCTAGAACACCGTCCAGTGACTGAACTGAAGACATCCTGATGCATCCTGAAATGATTTCTCTCCATTCAGAATGCATGGTGATAAAACTGATCAGTAATTTTCCGGTATTGAGCACCTATGACGGAACTCAGTGCGGAAAAGAAAAACGCTAGTGTAAAAGTACCCTTAGTTGGAGCTCCTTTAGAAGTGATTACAGTCTCCAGTCTTCTTAGGTATGATGCCACAAGGTTTGCATACATGGATTTGGGATTTCCTGCCACTCTTCAGTGCAGATCCTCTCAAGCTCTGTCAGGGTTGATGGGGACTGTCGGTGACAGCCATTTTGAGGTCTCTCCAGAGATGTTCAATTGGGTACAAGTCAGGGTTCTGGCTGGGGCACTCATGGACATTCAGAGAGTTGTCCCTAAGCCACTCCTGTGTTGTGTTAGATGTGTGATTAGGGTCTTGTCGGAAGGTGAATCTTTGGTCCAGTAAGAGGTCTTGAGCATTCTGGATCAAGTTTTCATTAAGAATATCTCTGTACTTTTCTTTATTCAGCTTTTCCTCAACCCTGACCGGTCTCCCTGTCCCAACTGCTAAAAAATACCCCCATATCATGATGCTGCCACTACCATGCTTCACCATAGGGATGGTAATGGGCTGGTGATGACTGAGCAGTATCTGTTTTCCTCCAGACATGACGCTTAGAATTGAGGCCAAAAATTTCAACCTAGGTTTAATCAGAACAGAGAATCTTGTTTCTCACTGTCTGAGAATCCTTTAGGTGCTTTTTTTTATTTCAAATTCCAAACTTTCCAAATCATGTCCAATCAATTGAATTTACCACAGGTAAACTCCAGTGAAGGTTCCCCTACTGTTTTTTTTTTTTTTAAATCCAGGGGCAGGGATAGCTATAGGGGATGCAGAGGTAGCAATCCCAACCAGCCCTTTTACCTTGGGCATCAAGGTAGCTGCATTTAGGTAATCACACATACAGAATGGGTATTGGGTATGTAAATGCCTACAATGTGGTTGAATATTTTGTTTATTAGTTGTATATTTTCCCTCCACTCCAAGTAAACCAAGGGTTGATATAGTCTGGAAAGGTTTACTCTGTTAATTATTAATATATCAACAATTTGTATTTTTCATGTGATACCTATAAGTGGCACTTACAACTTACTGTATTTGTATTTCAGTGGTATTAGTACACAAGTAGGTAGTATACTGTAATTATGCTGGTATTTTGATTATTCTTACCATCGTTATTATTAATACCCTGGTGTGTCCACGTTTCCATGTATGACTCATTTTTAACTCCTTGGTTTATCATTTTTTTCTATGCATTTATTAAGTATATTATTATTTTTCACATTTTTGGTCTGCAGTGACTCATTTTTGTTGATAGATATTGAGTCTTGTCATTTACTCATGCTGTCATATTTGAAGGCACCTATTTAATTTCATATTGCTGATTTACACACATCATTGGCCGGGATTCAAGTTCAGGTTATCTATCTATTTATCTATCTACAAAAAATAGGAAAGTAAAGAGCAGCACACCAAAAAATAAATTCAGTGGGTGAAATTCCCTGGTGGTTAGTCAGGTGGTTAGTACCTGCCACTACTAGCTGAAACTTCTGAGGAGGATCTTAAAATACATCAAATCCCCTCTCAGGAAAGCCTTGGTTGGAGCAGCGATCAGCAGTCGGTTGGACTATTGTAATGTCTTGTACATGGGACTCCCTAAAAAGAACTTGCATAGACTTCAACTTGTGCAGAATGCTGCAGCAAGGCTACTAACGGGTGTTGCCCGCCGAGAGCATATCACTCCCTCTCTTGCACTGGCTCCCTGTCCAACAACGGGTGATGTTCAAGCTTGGATGCTTCATGCATAGGGTATTCCATGGCGTGGGGCCCTTGTACCTGCGACGTAAATTCACCAGGTACGCCCCGTTGAGGACATTGAGGTCTAGTAACTCTGCGAATTTTAGCATCCCGCAAGTTAATAAGATCAGACATGGAGGTAGATCCTTTTCGGCTCAAGGGGCCAGATTTTGGAACCACCTACCTCTGGCCCTGAAAATGATTACCAGTCTTCTCTCATTCAAACGTGCACTGAAAACCCTACTTTTCAAACATGCGTTTGATCTTCCTATGTAACACTTATTTTTGGTTTATATAATTTGGGGTTTTTTCCCTAAATCTTAGTCTATAAATTCACGGTTGGTAATGTCCCTTCTATTTTAAAGATACCTTTTCCTCACGTTTATTAATTTTGTTCTCTTCACATTCTCTATATCTCGTCCGAACCCTTTGAACCTTGAGATCCCCCTACCTTCCCTCCCTCTTTCTTGATTCTCCATTTTAAAAGTGCTAGGAAATTGGTCTCTGGAATAGGTGCCTTATTCTCTAGGCCTTTGCGGCACATGGTAAAGTGTCATGCCTTCTTCTCAGCCAGCTAAGCGCATCGAGGCCCTAAGGGTAAGACTGCGTGTAGACAAGACTATACATCATCATCATCATCATCCCTCCAAAGACCGCGACCAAAGTCCACTTAGATATATTGTAGAAAAGAAGGCAGCACTCCAAAAGTTCAGTGAAAAAATAGTGGGTGATTTATTAACCCATATAGCCAGCAACGTTTCAGCTCTACTCGATGGAGCCTTTGTCAAGCTGTAGTGACATGTGCAAAAAGTGCAGTACATATACAGTCCTGATCAAAAGTTTAAGACCACTTGAAAAATGGCAAAAAATCATATTTAGCATGGCTGGATCTTAACAAGGTTCCAAGAAGAGCTTCAACATGCAACAAGAAGAAATGGGAGTGAGACAAAACATTTTTTGAGCATTCAATTTAATGAAAACAACTAATAAACTGAAACAGAAATCCAACTTCCAAACATGAACTCAGTAATGAGTAGCTCCGCCGTTATTGTTTATCACTTCAAAAATTCGTTTTGGCATGCTTGATGCAAGCGTTTCCATGAGGTGAGTGGGAACATTTCTCCAAGTGGTGAAGACGGCCGCATGAAGGCCATCTACTGTCTGGAACTGTTGTCCATTTTTTGTAAACTTCCCTTGCCATCCATCCCCAAAGGTTCTCAATTGGATTTAGATCAGGGGAACACACAGGATAGGCCAAAAGAGTGATGTTATTCTCCTGGAAGAAGTCCCTTGTTCTGCGGGCATTGTGTACTGTAGCATTGTCCTGTTGAAAAACCCAGTTGTTACCACACAGACGAGGGCCCTCAGTCATGAGGAATGCTCTCTGCAACATCTGGACATAGCCAGCGGCCGTTTGACGCCCCTGCACTTCCTGAAGCTCCATTGTTCCACTGAAGGAAAAAGCACCCCAAACCATTATGGTGCCCCCTCCACTGTGGCGCCTAGAAAACATCTCAGGTGGGATCTGCTTGTCATGCCAGTAACGTTGGAAACCATCAGGACCATCAAGGTTACATTTTTTCTCATCAGAGAATAAAACTATCTTCCACCTTTGAATGTCCCATGTTTGGTGCTCTCTTGCAAAGTCCAAACGAGCAGTTCTGTGGCGTTCAAGAAGACGAGGTCTTTGAAGACGTTTTTTGTTTTTGAAGCCCTTCAGTCTCAGATGCCGTCTGATGGTTATGGTGCTGCAGTCAGCACTAGTAAGGGCCTTAATTTGGGTCGAGGATCGTCCAGTGTCTTGACGGACAGCCAATTGGATCCTCCGGCTCAGTGCTGATGAAATTTTTTGGGGTCTTCCACTTGACTTTTTTGTTCCATAACCCTCAGGATCATTTAAGAAATTCTAAATGACTGTCTTACTGCATCCCACCTCAGCAGCGATGGCGCGCTGTGAGAGACCCTGCTTATGCAGTTCAACAACCCGAACACGTTCAAAAAGGGAGAGTTTTTTTTGCCTTTGCCATCACAACGTGTGACTACCTGACAGACAATGACAATGAATCCACATCTTTGCACAGATTTGGCCTTTTAAAGACATGTGGTCCTAAACTTTTGATCAGCTGAAAACCAGCTTCCCATTTCTTCTTGTTGCATGTTGAAGCTCTACTTGGAACCTTGTTAAGATCCAGCCATGCTAAATATGATTTTTTGCCATTTTTCAAGTGGTCTTAAACTTTTGATCAGGACTGTATAACAATCGCTATTAAAAAAAAAATATATTACATCATTATTATAAAATTCATGATTGTAGAAAATAATCTTTAGTTTAAGAAGAATATAATTTAATTTGGTCCATCATAATCTTCCATTTTATAATCCCTAAAATGTCAGTAGTGATGATATCCACATAAAGTCCATAATTGGTGGCAGCAACATGATTGTGATATAAAAATCAGGTGTACATAATGTGATAATAAAAAAATTGATAAAAGAGTAGTTGAGCAGTCTCACATGGTGCCGGAGATAACCAGGACCCAGTCTGCGTCAGGAGGTGTAATCTGCGCAAGCGCCGCAGATCCGTCCTCTCGCGAGAGACTGGATTTAGCAATGTAGACATAGGAGACCACAACAAAGATGGCCGTGGCTTCAGGGATATCCAGGGCGCATGAGCCTGGCCAAAACCTTGTAGGTACGCCAACTGATTTACATACATAATTGGCCGGGATTCAAGTTCAGATATCTATCTAATAAACAAAAAGTAGCAGCAGTAGTGAAATTAGGTGCAATCCCTCCTGGACTTCAGGCATAAATTAATAAACAATATCCGAAAAACAAATGATGAGGCAGCACTCCAGTGTCAGTGAGGGTTTTTAGATCTGTTTATTTCCCCAGTCGCCTGGTCAAATAAACGGGTCTAACACCCTTCATTGACACTTGAGTGCTGCCTCATCATTTGTTTTTGTTTTTCGGATATCCATCTATCTATTTATCTATCTATCATTCATCTATCTACAGTATCTATCTCCGGGCTGTCTGTCTATCTTTCTATCTATCTATCTATCTATCTATCTCCTGTCTATCTATCTATCTATCTATCTATCTATCTATCTATCTATCTACATTTTAATCTTTAGCAGGCATATAATCTGTTAAAAGGGAAATTACAATAAAATGGTTGTATGGTGGAGCCATGAATGGGCTAAACAAGAGAAATAACATTTCATGATGGGAAGGATTCTATTTAAAGCACTAGATGACGTTCACACCTTGTGAGCCTGAACACATTCTGCTCTCTCAGTGGCATATTACACTTGGTAAACAACCATTAAAATTCTGAGCAGAGATACATGGCTGGCAGTGAAGCCTCTCGAAACCGCAGCAGTCGCCTCCATCCAGCATCCAGCAACATTTAATAATAGTAGATCGTACAATGATTTTTAAGCAGCTCTCAGATATAATCAAATGATTTTGCAGCAAGAATCTTGCAATTCCATATAAAGGGCTCCATTTTGACCTTCTCTGATATGTTGCCATGGTGACAACATACATCAATTGTTAAACTTCTTGTTTTTCCAGAGCCGTTTTTATGTAAGACATTATCATGTTGCATTTGTATTGTAGGAATTTATATGGGAATTCTTATTTCTATTTCAATATCAGATTAGCTTATAGTTTAATGATTCAGCATTTCATTTTTTTTTGTAATTTGTTTTTGAGGCGAAAAAAATCTACTTGTGATTTGAACAGAAGCCTCTAGATGCCAGCAAAGAGCAGGGGATAGAAAGGTGTGTATCTGGATGTTCCAGGTTTTTAGGCTATCACTTTTTTCATTTTTGCGACAAGTTAAAGGGGTTGTCTCACTTCAGCAAATAGCATTTATCATGTAGATAAAGTTAATACCAGGCACTTACTAATGTATTGTTATTGTCCATATTGCTTCTTTTGCTGGCTGGAATTATTTTTCCATCACATTATACACTTCTCGTTTCCAGGGGTTATGACCACCCTGCAATCCATCAGCGGTGGCTGTGCTTGCACACTATGGGAAAAAGCACCACCCTTTGTGAGCTCCCAAAGTCCAGACCACTAGAGAGGCTGGCACTTTTTTCTATAGTGTGCAAGCACGGCCACTGCTGATGGATTCCAGGGTGGTCGTAAACATGGAAACAAGAAGTGTATAATGTGATAGAAAAATTAATCCAGCCAGCAAAAGAAGCAATAGGGATAATACCAATACATTAGTAAGTGGCTTGTATTAACTTTCTCTACATGATTGCTGAAGTGAGACAACCCCTTTAAATAATTGAAGTTTTGAACATTCAAATAAGGTGCAACATTTATTAATACAGTTGCAAGCAAAAGTAAGTGAACCCTTAGGATATACCTGGATTTCTGCTTTGATTGTTAATAAATGTAATCTTATTGTTGTCTAAGTCAGGGTTCCTCAACTGCAGTCCTCAAGGCCCACCTGCCAGTCATAATTTGAGAATATCCCACCTGCCAGTCATGATTTGAGAATATCCCACAGAATTAATAATTGTGGTAACTAAGGGGGTCATTTATGAAACTGGTGTAAAGTAGAACTGACTTAGTTGCCCATAGCAACCAGTCAGATTCCACCTTTCATTTTGGACAGCTCCTTTGGAAAATGAAAGGAGGAATCTTATTGGCTGCTATGGGCAACTAAGTCAGTTCTACTTTACACCAGTTTGATAAATGTGCCCCTTAAGTCCTGATGCAGTGGCACTAATTATATCACCTGCTCCTGAAAACACGACCGACAGTTGGACCCTGAAGACTGGAATTGAGGGTAACTGGTCTAAGTGATAGTTAGAGATGAGCAAATCTTTCAAATATTAGATTCGCTGGTTCAATCCGAATTTATTTGCGGTGAATTGCGTTAAAAAAACTGCTATTTCCTGGCTGCTGAGAGCCTTTATAGTGGTGTAGAACACTGTGCCTTGCAGTAACACGCATAGGGAGTCTGCTGTGGTAGTGAAACAATACTGTGAGTCAGTATGACATGCAGATGACAGGCGTCACTCTTAGAATCACTGAACACTTCACTTATTTGGGCAGTCACGGGGCCAAAACTGACCAAATAAATCAAGTGTGAACTCAGCCTCACAGGTCAATGTTGTCGCCAAGAGAAAGCGCACTTTTTTTACACTGTCGTCAGCTGATCCCTCATAGATGTCTACAGAACGTGTACTATTAAATGCTTATACAAGTAGAGCCCCCCGACAGAGTGGAGAGGGTGTCAGCAGTAAGTTTGTGTTGACATCACTGATTAATTTGCCCTCGCTCTGATCTGTCAGAACAATAACCCACAAAAAACGGATCCTGTCTGTGGAGCAAACGAGGTACAGTACTGGCCCACCTTCTGTTCTACATGCATGTGCAGGGCTGGTACTGCCTTTTTGGCAAATAAATCGAATATATGTTGCCTCGTGTCCTCCTCTGCCTCCATGTTTGACCCCTCCTCCCCCATGCCCTATGTAATAATTTTCTTAATCTCCCCGCTTCGTCTATTCATTTTAGGAAATATTAGACAGAAGGTTAAAATTTCTCAACTTTATAAAGTGTTGCTTAAAACGTGATTTAATAATACACGTTCTCCGGGACAAAAGGCTTGGCAAATTGGTTGTCCGGGAATTTCCCTTGAAGATTGGGATAATATATTGTTTAAGTTTAGTTTCTTATAATTTTAATCAAGTTTTGGTTCAATTGTAGATTTAAAATTTAATTTAACAGATTGAAGAACGGGGACAATTCGATCTAATAATTGATAATTCAATGGATGCTACAACTGATGCTTCTACAGATAAGTCTGTTCATTGATTTGTGCTTTCCTGTTCGCTTGATCCTAGGTGACCCTGACTCCCTCCGTATTAAGTGTAGGGAGCCGGTGGTCGTGTCCCCTCACTATTATAGGGTGTTCAGGTGTCATACAGTCGAGGCACGAGGGCATGCAATTTTCTATCATAGTGGGCTGAGAAGACAGGGAGAGTTTCAGGGCTTAAATAGGGGTCACCCTTGTGTTCCTTAGTTTTGGATCAAGCCAGTCGGATCCTTATTTGTAACTTCTTGTTTCTGTTACACCATCCGTGACAGTTGCCTTAAACAGGAGAGAATCGGCCAGTCTTCTGGTTATTCGAGAAGTGGTTGCGATGGAGAAAGCATTCCAAAAAACTACTGTATTTCTCTCCACCTGGAGACGAATCCTCTCAAGATTGATGCAAGTGCGGTATTGGCTGCTTAGCCTGATACTTCTGGGGGAACCTGCCTGGCATGAACAGGCCTCTATTAGCTACAGACAATGAGAAGATAAAGCATCAAGATTGCTTGGAGCTCGGAAGAGTCAGGAAGTTCATCAAGATTTAAACCATAAACTACCAGACCCTGGTCTCTTCGTCAGGGAAAACATCACGAGTTCAGTCATCATGGATGGGAAGGAGGACATCCTGTGATTCCCCCAGCACTATACGGACGTCTCAGAAATGAACCGCTGCTCCCGACAGAAGCTCCTGGGAAGGTCATGGAGCGTCCCAGTCATCCGGCATCTATTCGCCCCGCTGAATGATTATTTAAAAAGTGTGTAGAATCCACGCGGAGCCCCATGCTGCAGATTTATCATGGAGACACTGTATTTTATAATATTACATTATTATATATAGAAGAAAAAAAATTAAGCCCCTTCGTCACCTGGCTCCCAAGTGCGATTAGCTACATCATCATCATCATCGAGTACTGTCTGCATGTCACTGATGTCCTCCTCAACCGTCTCTGGGTCAGGAGCCTGACCGCTCACCACACCAGCTCCCACACCACTCTCCTCATCACTACTTGCCCGCATAGTAGAGGAACTGGTAGATGTCTCCTTGACATCTTGGCTTGCCAATAGCTGCTGACTGTCTTCTAGTAGCTTGTCCTGTATAGTGGAGCTGAGCCCACAGCATACAATACTTCTCTGGCTGAGGGAACAGAAAAGGACAGAGCTAGATTGAGGACAGGTGAAAGCACAGGGCCTGCTCCCGGGCCATGCCAACTAAAGGTTGTGTCTGATGAACCGACCGACTCTTTGCTGGGGGTATCTGATGTCACTTGGGACGAAGTGGCTGACCGAGTCAACCATTCAAGAACCGCTGGGTTGCTGGTCAAGACATGACCGCTAGCTGACACTGGGAGTTCAGGTCTCTCGAAGTGACCCCTGCTGACATGACCCCTTACTCTGCTGCAACCTCTGCCTGCTGCATAAACATTTAGGCCTCTTCCACTCCCCTGTGCAGGGCCTGACACTTCTCTGTCTGACATACTGTTAGATCAAATAAATAAATAAAAAGGAAATTAAAACACCCCAAAAAACGTATTTAATTTTCTCACTTCACCACACAACGGCTAATAAGCCCCCCCCCCCCATTAATACACACAAAATATGGCTTTAGAACATATAACTGCACCGCTGAACGGCAAATATATTTTTATTTTGCCACTAATACACGACAAAAAGGGCTTTAGAACATATAACTGCATCGCTGAACGGGAAATATATTTTTCTAACATATAACTGCACCGCTGACTGGCAAATATACTTTTTCTTTTTCCACTAATACACTCCACAAAAGGCTTTACAGCAGATAACTGCACCGCTGAGTGGCAAATATATTTTTTCTTTTTCCACTAATACACAACAAAAAGGGCTGTAACTTTAGCACTTCACCATAAGCCCTTTTTTTCCACTAATACAAGCCAAAAAATGCTTTAGAACATATAACTAAACTGCACAAGGGCAAATAAGATGTAGAAATATTTCCTTGTAATAACCCCTGTTAATGCCTGTAGCAAACAGCACTTGCACCCTAATAAGAATGGTTTGCTGGAATGTCAGAGCTGTATAATGGCAATTTGGATCCCCACTCAGTGCTGCAAGGTGTAATAGGAATGTTCCTATTACCCAGGCTGTAACCTCCCCTATTAAACCCTTTTCAACATAAATGCTGTGGAATGCTTCTTCCCTATCCTTTCCCTACACCTTGAATAATCTTTCCCTGCACTTATAAATCTTTTTTTGGCACAAAGAAGTTTTTTCTAACACTGTCCCTAGCGCCTGCAGACATATCTCCCTGCACTAAGTACATTGGTAAATTGCAGAATCTAAGATGGCTGCCATTATTTATAGGACTGTGACATCACAGGGCTCGCTGGCTGCTGATTGGCTGCATGCATGGCATTATGGGTGATCCCGCCTTCCCAGACTTCCTTTCTCCATGTCCTCACACGTGCAGCAGCCATTTTAGGAAAAAATGCGATTCGTTTCCAGGAAGAGTGAGGAAATTCACCTTCGGTGCGAATCAAATTTTTCCTGAAATTCCACTTCATCGGCTTCGATTCGCTCATCTCTAGTGATAGTTATAGAGAAACCCAATCTATCTAAACTAATAACACAAACTGTTGTACCGTTAATGTGTTTTATTGAGCATACCGAGGTCCATAACCTGTGGGTCCACAACTACCATACGTTTCTTGTATTTGCGCAACGTTGAGGAGAAATTTTACACCATTTCACCCCACAAATGTGTTTTAGTGCCTCAGTATTTTTGTGATGCCTTGCATGTACAGCCCTTCTCAGGTCCTTTCACAGCATAGGGTCAAGGTAAGGGGTCTGACTTGGCCATTCCAAAACACAAATTATCTTTTTTTCCCCACAATTCTTTGGTTAATTTACTAGTGTTCTTTGGGTCATTGTCTTGTTGCACCATTAATGTCTCTTCAGCTTGAGGTTATGGACTGTTACAAGACATCCAGCCGTGAAACAGCAAAGCAGACCCAACCATTGATGTTCCCTTCACCATGCTTTACAATTGGTATGAGGTTTTTGGTGTTGGTGTGCAGAATTTATTTTCCTCCAAAACATGCTTAAATATCTACTATCTAGTGTATACAGCTTCAATGCAATAGTGTGTGTCTTTATGGTTAATACGGGGGTGCTTATGACTTTAGGATCAGACTATACACAGTCTGTTTCTAATATCAGATCATAGGGACACATAGTTATAGGACCAGCTCCATGACTTTAAAGCCCAGCATGGGCAGGAATTTAAATGAATGAAATACTGAATCTTTTCCCATAATACTATATATAAATCTACTCAGCTCCTCCTGCTCTTTAATAATAGTAGCCACCAGCCAAGGTTATGCCACACACCGTTCTGTCTTGTAGACCCTGTCAGTATTCGGCTGACTGGCTCTCACCTTGGCCTACGTCTATTAGGATGCCTTCACATGCTACAGATTTTGTTGCAGAAATTTCAATGCCTGAAAAACAGTTCCATTCACCTGAATGGGGCTTGCAGATACCCATGTGCTTGCTGTCCCATCCAAATGTATGGAGATAGTTTTCAGTTGTGAAAATCTCTGCAACAAAATCTGCAGCATGTGAAGCCACCCTCAGCTGTCTGAGCCAGGAACACATGCTCACAGAGTGGCAGGCAGCAGTAAGACACGGCAAGATGATTGATGACAGGGCCACTGATGCGCCTTCAAGAAGATGGGTCCCTGGAGAGAGAGGGTACTTTCTGGCCAGCCTTTATGTCTAGGAATAATCTCATCCACCTGAGGCATCTACAGTATAATAATAAACTCTGTAGTTTGTTAAGTAATTGACTTGAGGTGCTGTACGCTGCCTATCTGTATTTTGTGCAATCAGTCTACTGTGCCATGTGCCACTTGTGCAGGGGGTGGCTCAGGGGCAAACCAGGGGGATATTACCATGCTTGGTGGTAAAACAACAATATGGATAAAATCATTCATATTTTCATTGTAAAGACTATTGTTTCTTGTGATATTTACCCCTGCCCCAGGTTAGCACTTTTAGGGTAAAGGTGATTCATTTGCTGGCCAAACTAATGCAGACAGGAAGCAAAGTGAACTAAGGTTTAAGAAACTTTACCATAGTCAACAAGCCTGCCCCCGCAAACAGCATACTCCATCAGTGAGCACTTCGGTTTGGATTTATTTTTAAAGCATCCCCGTGTTTATAAAAAGAAACACACGCACAAGTGAGTCAGATATAGCAGCATTTCTTTCATCGGCTGTCATGCTCACAGCTAACGACGTGAGAAGCCACCCCAGCAACGGCTGAGCTGATTGTTAGAAGGCTTTAATTTCTGTGCAGATTTGCGTAAGACGAGGGATGGAACACAAGGGTAGATGAGGAGAGGGAGGGAGGGAAGGAGGAGGGGGAGTATCTTGCAGAGCAGGGACAGGAACTCACAGTCACTAAATCACAGACATTGATAAAAATATTTGTCCTTCCACAATGAAATAGCCACAACAGAATCCTGAGAATGCAAAGAATGCAAAGACTGAACGCTAAATATTTGTTAAATCGACTTAATAATTAATCTATAGTCAGTGACGTTTAATTAGTTTAGTCATGCAAATTGTTACTGGTTCTTGCTGGTACTTTCTAGTAGACCCCACGCATTCATAGAAATTTATAGCAATTATGTTCATTTGGACATGATTGTGAACCGGAATTCTGTTACTCAAATGTCAAATGTATGTTATATGCATGTAAGGTTTAACCCTGCAAAAGCTACTGTAAGGGAATAGGTAACCCAACATTCGTCTCCTGCAGTAAATAGGCACTCCACAGCAGACATACAAGAAATGTTAGAGTCCACATAGAGTTTGGTGCAACTAGTGCAATGGCCAGAATACGGGTATGCTGACGCCACTTTAATGCAGTGGCAGAGTCAGGTGGATTATAGTCTGTATTTGTTTGTGATGCCAATTGCAGCATGCGCAGGGTACTATCCCAGGGCCCTTCCAAGGTGTTATAATGCACGTCGCAGATTAGGAATACCAGAGTGGTGTAATGGCCTATAATGTCTCTGAAGAGTAGTGATAATTGTGTCACGGTGTCTCCTACCTGGGTACGGCTGGACTCCTGGCTCACTTGCAATACATTTGAGTGTAGTGATAGTAGGAGTAATTGAGGAATTTTGCAGAGTAAATTATGTCCAGACCTTTAGATGAAGTTCAAACGTTTCTTTACTGTAGATAACTTGTATCCAAGCAGTATACAGCTTTGGTCTCTGGTCCCAGCAGGTTTTGCCAATGATTGGCAGGAATAAATACTTCTGCTTTAAATTTGGAGCTTGCAGGATAAGTCGTCTATAGTTGTGACAGGAATTAATCTTCTGCACTTTTCTGTAACTTCTGCTGTATGGGGACAGACTAGCTGAGGAGGAATTGGCTTCTCATAGGACTCTGGCCTTATCTCTCAGATGGTTTCTGCTTCTCTTCATCCAGCTGAGGCTGAAGGTGCTCAGACTGGGTATATGACCAAGTCTCAGCCGAGACTAGGTCCATGCTGTCTTCCCTATGCAGGGGTTCTCCTGAAAGCTATCACACAGCCTTCCCCTAGCAGGGGAAGGCTACACTAACTTCCTTCTCCACCCATACTGCTGGATGTGGGAACAGCCCACTCTCCGCACAGGGGGGAGCTTTAGCTGGAATAATCCCTTCCAGCCTAGATAGAACAAACTGGGTCCTGTATTTCGCCAACGTGTTGCTGCCACCTACTGGTAACCAGGCAAACCACAGGAACAATTACATTTAAAGGGAACCTGTCATCTGGAATTTGGGTATAGAGCTGAGGACTTGGGTTGCTAGATGGCCACTAGCACATCCGCAATACCCAGTCCCCATAGCTCTGTGTGCTTTTATTCAGCAAAAAAAAGGATTTGGTACATATGCAAATTAACATAAAAGAGTCATATCTTACTTGTGTGACCAGAGAAGAGTCATATTTTCAAGCTCTGACTCATCTCAGGTTAATTTGCATATGTATCAAATCGTTTTTTATACCAAATCAAAGCACACAGAGCTATGGGGATTGGATATTGCGGATGTGCTAGTGGCCATCTAGAAACCCATGTTCTCAGCTCTATACCCAAAATCCCGGTGACAGGTTCCCTTTACCATGGTTTTAGATGCACATTTGTGAAGACAAAATATAAATTATATCAGATGACTGTATAAAGCTCTTAACAGATAGTAGCGGGGTAGAGGCGTGTAGTAACACAACTCTGGGTTGGTACATTCCCCCTTACTTTGAGTCAAACCACCCTCGACTTGTGCTTTGGATGAGAGGATTAAGCTCCGGGGTACCCAATTTAATACAAAATGCTGCATGAAATACACATAAAGACAAACATATTACTGCTATCCTAAGGTTCTTGGCCGCATGAGTAGGGTGTCTTAATTAACAGTTTCCCTCTCGGTTTACCCAGTGAACCAATGGTCTGCACTAAGCAATCACTACTGACTGACTTTGAAGTATTGTCCACCGATACCAAAGAAAGCGTGGGGGTGTCTTTACTCTGTAATCCCACCCGCAAATGGAAGGGTGGCTTTATACTGTATTCACTTCCCTGCACCAAAGTCAAAATTAAGGCTTATAGCACGATCACCATGGTGACTATGGGTACTGAAAATGGCTCTAAGGTGGAGGCGCCATACTTTAGGCAAAAAACTAAATTGACCCAAGAAAGAGTCACCAGAACCACCCCATGGATGCACATCCGACAATAAATCAGTATCAAAAATATAAAGTTTTATTGAACACAACAACAAACACATTAAAAAATTGTATACAATTCAAACAAAGTGCGGTATATGATAAAAGATATGAAACCGACACAATCAGGTCCACTGAGTTGCCCCACCATGGGCAAAAATATAAAACCAGCATATAAAGATTCAATACAAGATGTACAGCAAATGTAACATAAGGTAAACCCTGTAAGAGTACACGCAGACCTGAAAAGGGTCACAATAAAGGAGGACAAAACCTACATAAACAGCTGGTTCAGTGGACCTGAGAAGATGAGAATGCGCCCAACGCGTATCGCCGGAGCAATCCGGCTTCCTCAGGGGTAAAGAGTCCAATGTTGGAACAACACTTTATATGGAGTAATAGATTTAATGTTAATATAATTCACCTGTGCAACCAGAAATCAATAAACGCCATGTATGCACGTGCAGGACGAGGCATAGCCGGAAACCGGAAGCAGGAAGTCAATGTGATTAGTAGATGGAGCGCATATGCGTTCCACCTATCGCATCATCGCTATACATAGAAATATTTATGCCAGGGAAATCCGCTGATGTCATGATCACTATAGACACCTATAAGATACACATATAGATGGCCATATTGTCATTCACAAGTGTCCCGTAATGGTCACGAATGTCTGATGCATAGGTATGCGATCCTCCGGCACCGGATGTGAGAACGTAACCGGAAGCCGCGATGGACCGCATGGTGGAACGCATCGTGCGCTCCACTGTGGATAGCGGAGCGCACGGCCCGCCCGCCACACTGGGAAAGAGCAGGGGCCGAGACTGAATGAAAAAGAGAGGAGCACGGAGACCTATTAGATGGAGGGGCAGGATTGTAGCAATATTCGATATACTGTACCATGCCATCATAAAGTGAAGTCAGGATGACGTAGTAATATCATAACCAAGACAGGGCGCACATATGAAATTGGAATGCTGAGTATATGGAAGAATAGATATTACCAGTGATCTAGCCAAATGTAAAAAGTTTATATATATATAGATAATATTAATGAAATGAATAGATACAATTATGAATCATGATCAGGTAGGTAATCAGGAGAAAGATTTATTAATCAAGATAACAATAAAAGACATAGAGAATGCATATATATACTAGTATATATACCGCAAATGGAATGGATTATTATTACTACATGATTACATACCTATATATGCAAGTGTTGTGGCCACAACACCAACAGTAGAAAAATAAATAAAGATAGGATTAAATATGTATAAACATGAAAATCCCCACAGGATATACCAAAATAATAATCATAAAAAACTTTTTGGAATAAATATATATATATATATATATATATATATCAAAAATGAAAAATTATTATAATTCCCAAGTGTCATAATAAGGACCCTATCCCCGGGTCAACCCGTGTTTCAACCTAAAATAAAAATATATATAAATAATATAAATAATGAAAGCAGCATACATTGATCCGAATATAATGTGGGAAAGACCACAAGTGGAAAAGTACGTGAAAAGAATTGTGCATCACCATATGTGAAGAAAAGTAGAATGTGAAAAGAAGACCTGTGGGGAATAGATGAGTTAGTTGGCAAATAAATACTTGCATACATAATCGGGTCCAGCGATCCACATATATCACTGAGTCACCCAGTAATACCTAATAATGTGGACTCTGTAATCACAGAATCAAGGCCCCCATATCTACCTTAGATCACATATACCACTGGGTCAATGAGACCATATATCCATGAATTGACCAATAAAGACCACCAGTAACAGTCGACAATAACCAAAGACGATACATCAGTATATATATGGATAAACCAGCACACTAGGTACCCAGCCATAGTATGATAACTGAACCCACTCTATGATGGCATAATACCTCCTAGTTCGCAAATAAAGCTATAAACTACCCAAAACTGTAAAACTCAGATAGGAAGCCCCAAACATTTAATCATAAAAACCTGTGAATGTGAGTTCTTCATTTAGTCCCTGTGGGGCCACCGTGTCCAAATTGAAGATCCATTTGGATTCCAGACGTAGTAGTTGGGAAGAAAGTGATCCTCCCCTCACATTGGTACGTGCCATATCGAGGCCAGCAATCTTAAGTCCAGAGATGACACATTGGTGGCAATCCAGAAAGTGCGCAGCGACTGAGGTCAACGGTTTCTTGGCCTGAATCCGATCCCGGCGGGCCAAGGCAATGTTGGATAGATGCTGTTGTATGCGTTTCCGTAACTCCTGTCCGGTCTGGCCCACATATATTTTTCCGCATTCACAAATGAGTGCATAGATGGTATTCCTAGTTCGACAGTTGATGTAGTGCCCCAAATGGATAGTAGCCGGATGTCTGCAGGTAGAGAAGGAGTCAGTACAAATCATATATTGGCAAACATTGCAGTTCCCGCACGGATATGTCCAGCGCATCCTGACACCCCTCCCCAACCCCTGTGCGGGCCTCTGGAAATGAGTACATACCAATTTGTCTCGTAAATTCAGAGCCCTCCGTGCAACAATCTTGGGACTTGGGTGGACATAGCCACTCAATTTAGGATCCGCCAATAGGAGGTGCCAATGTGCATTCAATATTGTATACAGATCCCGCCATTGTTTGTTATATTTAGTGATGAGATGAACCTGAGTATTTCGAGGCTTAGATTTTGGTTTCAGCAGTTCCAGACGGTCCGCCCCTTTCACGGCTTCAAATGCCCCTGAGATGACTTTCCTGGGATACCCCCGTGCACAGAATCTGGTAGTCAGATCGCAAGCGGCCTCCTTGAAGTCGGAAGTAGTGGTACAGTTATGGCGTAATCTCAGAAATTGTCCCTTAGGGATCCCTTTACGTAAGTGGGCCGGATGGAAACTATTGAAATGTAGCAGGCTGTTGGTTGCCGTTTCCTTACGAAATAATGATGTTCGTATACCCTGTTCATCTAGGTTCAATCGCAGGTCCAAAAACTCTGCATTAGTAACCGAGATCCTATAGGTAAGGGAAATATTAAATGAGTTGGTGTTTAACAGACGGACAAATTCTGTGCACTCTTCCACTGTACCGCGCCAAAAAATCAAGAGATCGTCAATATAACGAAACCATGCGAGAACATGTTCGTTATACATAGCCATGGGGTACACCTGTGTCTCCTCCCACCATCCTAAAAATAGGTTGGCGTAGGAGGGCGCACAGAGTGCCCCCATCGCGGTCCCCGATACCTGTCTGTAGAAGATGCGATCAAATACGAAATAATTATGATGGAGTACAAATTCTAAAAGACTCACCAAAAATGTGTGATGTGCTGGGTCCCCAGAAATCGCTTTTTGTAAAAAATATTGAGTGGCTTGTATCCCATCATCATGCGCGATATTTGAATAGAGAGACTCTACGTCACAAGTGAGTATCATGGTACCAGGAGGAAGTCATATCTCTTGCAAGCATTGTACCAACTGCATGGAGTCCCTGAGATGTGACCGAAGACCCAAGACAAATGGCTGTAGAAAAAAATCAAGGTAAGTACACGCCTGTTCACATAGCCCACCTATCCCTGCCACAATTGGGCGTCCTGGAGGTACAGACAGATCTTTGTGCACCTTTAGGCAAAGGCACAGAAGGGGGAGGTATCAGCTTCTCCAAACTTATAATAATCCCATGGAACTCCTGGAAGACACACCAAGATGGGGGTTTAGTAGTCCCATTACCAATCTTGGCACATATAACAAACAGAAAGGAGGGGTATATTACTCCCCTAGCCATTCCCGAAGCAGCGGGGTTACCCTTGTAGTTGCTGAACCTGCCTGGGACTTACCACTTATCCTACCCGCGCACCAAAAGTAGGCCATTAGTATTAATCTTTCTCAGAGGCAGACCGTTTAAAGAGAACAGAGCTATAAAGCAAAGTGACACAGAAGCAAGGTGCTAGTGATCTGGCAAAAGTTAAGTGCAATTTCACAAAAAGTGCACAGTGGTCACATTGCGGCACATAGAGAAGAATACACACAATGGGCATAAGTGCTTGAACATTGCTTAACTCCTTAAGGACACAGCCTTATTTTTGCAAATCTGACCAGTGTCATTTTAAGTGGTGATAACTTTAAAACGCTTTGACTTATACAGGCCATTCTGAGATAGTTTTTTCGTCACATATTGTACTTCATGGCACTGGTAAAATGAAGTAAAAAAAATCTTTTTTATTTATAAAAAAATACCAAATTTAGCAAAAAAATTTACAAAATTGCAAATTTCCAAGTTTCAATTTATCTACTTCTATAATACCGTATTTTTTGCCCTATAAGACGCACCGGCCCATAAGACGCGCCTAGGTTTTTGGGGAGGAAAATAAGAAAAAATATATTTTTAACCAAAAGGTGTGCTATTGGTGGGTTTGGAACTAATGGCGGTCTGTGGATGGCACTATTACTGGGGGTCTGTGGATGACTGTTAGGTGTTAGGATGTACGGTAATAATGGAAGTGAGGGGGCATGTGTAATCACTTTTAATTGAATAAGACATTTTATATTTGTGCAGCACTGGAGCGGCGGGGCCATAGTACAGTGACTGCACCGCCCTGCCGCTATTGCCGGCCCCCAGCTCCTCCTCCAAGTCCCTCCCCCGCTTGCTCGTACATCGCAGACTGCGATGTTAAACTGTCAGCATTCGCCCACATAAGACGCAGGGGCATTCCCCCCCATTTTTTGGGGGGGGGGGAAGTGCATCTTATGGGGCGAAAAATACGGTACATAGTAATACCTCCAAAAATAGTTATTACTTTACATTCCCCATATGTCTACTTCATGTTTGGATCATTTGGGGAATGATATTTTATTTTTTGGGGATGTTACAAGGCTTAGAAGTTTAGAAGCAAATTTTTCAGAAATTTCAGATATTTTCAAAAACCAAATTTTTAGGGACCAGTTCAGGTCTGAAGTCACTTTGCGAGGCTTACATAATAGAAACCACCCAAAAATTACCCCATTCTAAAAACTTCACCCCTCAAGGTATTCAAAACTGATTTTACAAACTTTGTTAACCCTTCCACAAGAATTAATGGAAAATAGAGATATAATTTCAAAATTTCACTTTTTTGGCAGATTTTCCATTTTTATTTTTTTTCAGTTACAAAGCAAGGGTTAACTCCAAAAAAGTGACCCCATTTTAGAAACTACGGGATAGGGTGGAAATTTTTTTGGTACTAGTTTAGTTTTGCTCTACAGTATATTACATTTTTTGTGAGGCAAGATAACAAGAAATAGCTGTTTTGGCCCCGTTTTTATTTTTTGTTATTTACAACATTCATCTGACAGGTTAGATCATGTGGTATTTTATAGACCAGGTTGTCACAGACGCGGCGATACCTAATATGTATACTTTTTTTTTATTTATGTAAGTTTTACACAATGATTAAATTTTTGAAGCAAAAAAAACCAAACATGTTTTAGTTTTTCTATAGTCTGAGAGCCATAGTTTTTTCAGTTTTTGGGCGATTACCTTGGGTAGGGTATGACTTTTGCGGGATGAGATGACGGTTTTATTGGCACTATTTTTGGGTGCGTGTGACTTTTTGATAGCTTGCTATTACACTTTTTGTGATGTAAGGTGACAAAAAATTGTTTATTTAGCACAGTTTTTATTTTTTATTTTTACGGTGTTCATCTGAGGGGTTAGGTCATGTGATATGTTTATAGAGCCGGTCGATATGAACGCAGCGATACCAAATATGTATACTTTTTTTATTTATGTAAGTTTTACACAATAACAGCTTTTTAAAACAAAAAAAATGTTTTAGTGTCTCCATATTCTAAGCCATAGTTTTTTTTATTTTTTGGGCGATTGTCCCCCTATTTTCTACCAATTTTTTTAAACTTTATTTGGGGAAAATGACGTTTTTGTTTATTTTTACTTGAAACTTAGAATTTTTTTGGGGAAAACTTTTTTTTCAAACTTTTTTTTTCACTAAATATTTTGTCCCACTTTGGGACTTGAACTTTTGGGGGTCTAATCCTTTACAATGCATTCCGATCAAATGTTCGCGAACCACAAGTTCGCGGCAGGCCCCATTCACTTTAAAGGCAGGCCAACCTGGAATACCTTCAGGTAATATTTGCAGCCACCAAATAGTCCCACAACATGGACAGTGACATACCAGATGTATTTAATCGAATTTGCGATCTCCATTCATTATTTATTTTTTTATGCGAAATATCAGCAATGTGATTTTCACCTATGCAAAATATGCGTGGCCTACTACAGCAACTGGGTTTCCACCAGACCGAAGTTGGATGTGATCAGAAAAGATGGTTGCCACCAATTTTCGCAACGTTGAGGAAAAATTTCTGATTGCTGTAAGTAATCTGACATTAAAGCAGTGTATTTAATTACATTTCACATGCATGTTATAACAATCGCTGTATATGCAGATCAAGTGTTTAAAAAAAGCACCATTGTGAAAATCCCTAATGATGCGATTTACACACAACTTCACATTTTATAAGGTCTCATGAGATATTAGTGATTGGTGCACTAAGTATTGTTGTGAGAACATGCCACTCCAGTACAGGCCTCAAAAATTAGCCAATATGCATTCACCTGACAGCACACAACTTTGTAGGATTCTGTGGCTGGAGGTACATTAGGCGGTCACAGGATAAATATGTAACTGTAGGCCAGTACAGGCCCCAAAAATTAGCCAATAGGCGTTCACCTGACAGCAAAGAACTTTGGATTCTGTGGCTGGAGGTACATTAGGCGTTCACAGGATAAATATGTAAATCTCGGCCAGTACAGGCCCCAAAAATACATGACAGCAAAGAACTTTGGATTCTGTGGCTGGAGGTACATTAGGCGGTCACAGGATAAAAATGTAACTGTCGGCCAGTGCAGACCCCAAAAATTAGCCAATAGTCATTGACCTGACAGCAAAGAACTTTGGATTCTGTGGCTGGAGGTACGTTGTACCCAGTACTGGGTCCTTGCCCTTTATGCTTTTTATACGTGGTCCCTCTTCAAACACTGGAGCGAGAAGGCCCCCATTTGCAATAAACTGGAAGCGGTGGAGTGGTCTGGCTCCTGCTCATCATCCAGGATAATGTCATCCCCGTTCTCCTCCCCCCATCCATGGACAAAACCAGGGATCCCAGAAACATTTAAAGCATGCTCTTCTTGCTCCGCCTCCGCCCTGGCACCATTCTCCTCTGACTCCTCTTCAGACTCCTGTTGTTGTCTTGTCTCAGATGGAGTAACCCCCCCCCCCCGGGAATTCATCCAGCATTGCAACTTCCTCATCTTCCAGCTCCTGCTCCTCAACGGTTTGATCAATGGCACGATGCAATGCACGCTCCAGAAAGAAGGCATAAGTTGCAATGGCCTGGATACGGGTACGCTGACACCACTTTAATTCAGTTGCCGGGTCAGGTGGATAATAGTCTGTATTTGTTTGTGATGCCAATTGCAGCGTGCGCAGGGTACTTGTCACTGCCACTTCTGTGAGAAGGTCTGACAGACGTCCTTTTCTACCTCTTGCATGATGTTCTTTGTTTTGGTTTCACTTTCGCATCTCATTTCCTTCTCCCAGGTGTCACCTATTTAGACTGATCCTCTTTCCTTTATATTCCCTCCATACTGCCTCACTTTGCAGTTTATACTACTTCCTGGATTGAAGTGTTCACTGCTGGAGACTTCTGCTTGTTCAGATAAGTCCTTTCATGTATTGTGTTTCCTTCCTGGCTTGATTCTAGGTGACCCTGACTCCCTCTGTATGAAGTGCAGGGAGCCGGTGGTCGTGTCCCCTCACTATTATAGGGTTTTCAGGTGTCACACAGTCTAGGTACGTGGGCATGCAATCGTCTACCTCTGAGACCCTTGTATGTGCTTAGCAGTCAGGGTGAGCTCTTAGGGTTTTATAGGGGTCACCTATATGCTCTTTAGTTTGGGATCAAGCCAGTCAGACGTTTATTCATAACTTCCAGCTATCTGCAACATCATCCGTGATATTATAAACCGCCATTACCGTCTTAAGCTTGGATCCGGTTTCAGCCTTGATTGACCGCATGCAAGGTCTATCACTGGAGGTAGCAGATCTCCGTAAAACTGTGTCTCAGTTTCAGGTGACCGGTTCTGCTTGCATTCATGGAGTTTGTTCCGAGCCTAAGATCTCGCTTCTGGATACGTTCTCTGGGGGTAGTGAGAATTTTGTTCGCTTTAGAGAGGCTTGCAAACTCCATTTTCGCCTACTTCCCCATTCCTCTGGTGATGAGGAGCAGAGGGTGGGGATCATCATCTCGCTGCTCAGGGTTAACGCTCAGTCTTGGGCCTTTTCGCTGCTGGTGGGGGCACGGCCCCTCCGATCGGTGGATGAATTTTTTGTAGCCCTGGGGCAGATACAGTGGGATGCGAAAGCTTGGGCAACCTTGTTAATCGTCATGATTTTCCTGTATAAATCGTTGGTTGTTATGATAAAAAATGTCAGTTAAATATATCATATAGGAGACACACACAGTGATATTTGAGAAGTGAAATGAAGTTTATTGGATTTACAGAAAGTGTGCTATAATTGTTTAAACAAAATTAGGCAGGTGCTTGATTGGGAGCTTCCTGAGAATCAGAAGGCGCTGATGCGGTTTTTAGCAATTATTACAGAAAGTTCATTTTGAATTATTCCTCTGTTGTTAAGCCACTTACTGAAAAAGGGGGTAGGTTTTTCCTCCTGGTCGGTAGATGCGCTTAAGGCCTTTTCTAGTATCAAAGAGAGTTTTGCTTCCGCTCCCATTTTGGTACAACCTGATGTCTCTCTACCTTTTATTGTTGAGGTAGACGGTTCTGAGGTGGGTGTGGGTGCGATCTTATCTCAGGGTCCCTCTCCTGCCAAATGACGACCGTGTGCCTTTTTCTCAAGGAAACTCTCCTCCGCAGAGAGAAATTATGATGTGGGAGATAGAGAGTTGTTGGCCATCAAATTAGCTTTTGAGGAATGGCGCCATTGGCTAGAGGGAGCCAGACACCCTATTACCGTGTTTACCGACCATAAGAATCTGGCCTACTTGGAATCAGCCAAGCGTCTGAACCCGAGACAGGCCAGATGGTCTTTATTCTTTTCTAGGTTTCATTTTGTTGTCACGTTCCGCCCTGGGGTTAAAAATGTGAAGGCGGATGCCCTGTCACGTTGTTTTCCGGGAGGGGGGAACTTTGAAGAACCGGGTCCCATTTTGGCTGAAGGGGTGGTCGTCTCTGCTCTTTATCCTGATTTGGAGGTAGAGGTTCAGGCAGCCCAGGCAGAGGCTCCTGATCTTTGTCCTCCTGGGAAGTTGTTTGTGCCTCTCGCTTTACGACACAAGGTTTTTAAGGAGCACCAAGATACTGTCCTTGCTGGGCACCTGGGGAGTAGAGCCACAGTAGATCTCATTGCTCGGAGATTCTGGTGGCCGGCTCTTCGTAAGACGGTTGAGGGTTTTGTGGCAGCCTGCGAGACCTGCGCTCGTGCCAAGGTCCCTCATTCACGGCCATCGGGTTCTCTCCTCCCGTTACCCATTCCTTCCCGTCCTTGGACGCATCTGTCCATGGACTTCATTACGGACCTGCTTCGTTCCTCGGGAAGACTATGATTCTGGTGGTAGTGGACCGTTTTCGAAAAATGGCGCATTTCATTCCCTTTCCTGGGTTACCCAATGCTAAGACGTTGGTGCAAGTGTTTGTTGATCACATTGTTAAATTGCATGGCATTCCTTCAGACATTGTTTCTGATAGGGGCACACAATTTGTTTCCAGATTCTGGAAGGCCTTCTGTTCTCGCTTGGGGATTCAGTTGTCATTTTCTTCTGCTTTTCACCCGCAGTTGAATGGTCAGACCGAACGCGTCAATCAGAATCTGGAGACATATCTGCGCTGTTTTGTGGCGGAGAATCAGGAGGATTGGTATTATTTTTTGTCCCTTGCTGAGTTTGCTTTAAATAACCGTCGCAAGGAGTCCTCTGATAAGTCACCATTTTTTGGTGCATATGGGTTTCATCCACAGTTGGCATCTCTTGGCATCACTGACCTGGCCCTCTCCTGGATCACATCATACCTCACAGACCAGACGTTTAGTGTCTCCCACACTCACACCACCTCCTCATCTCATTCCCTCTCTGTTGTTGTCCCACAAGGCTCTGTCCAAGGACCCCTGCTCTTCTCTATTTACACTTTTGGCCTGGGACATCTCATAGAGTCCCATGGCTTTCAGTATCACTCTTATGCTGACGACACACAAATCTACCTCTCTGGTCCAGACATCACTACCCCTCCCCGGTCAAATAAGTCCGCTGCCTTGGAGTGACCTTGGATTCTGCCCTCTCCTTCCGACCGCACATCCAAGCCCTTTCCACCACCTGCCACGTCCAAATAAAAAACATCTCCTGCATCCGTGCTTTCCTTACCTTTGAATCTGTGAAAATGCTTGTACACGCCATCATCATCTCCCGCCTAGACTACTGCAACATTCTCCTCTGTGGCCTTCCATCTTGCACTCTCGCAACCCTCCAATCTATCTTCAACTCTGCTGCCCGACTAATCCACCTCTCACCCTGTTACTCCTCTGCCTCTCCCCTCTGCCAATCCCTTCACTGTCTCCCCATTGCCCAGCGAATTCAGTTCAAAATACTAACAAATACATACAAGGCTGTCCACAACCTGTCCCCTCCCTACAACTCTGAGCTACTTTCCCGATACATCCCCACACGCAATCTCTGATCCTCACAAGACCTCCTTCTCTCCTCTTATCACCTCTTCCCACAATCGCCTCCAAGATTTCTCCTGTGCATCCCCCACACTCTGGAACTCGCTACTCCAACATATCAGACTCTCAACTACAGTGGAATCCTTCAAAAGAAACTTAAAACCCACCTCTTCAGACAAACCTACAACCCTGCTGCCTCTATACCGCCATGACCAACTTCACCCTCACCTACATGTCCTTCTTCCATACCATGTAGATTCTAAGCCCTCACGGGAAGCGCCCTCTCTCCTTCTATACCAGTTTGTAACTCGTATTGTTTATCCTTAGTGCAATTGTCTGTATTATGTATGTATACCCCTTTTCATACGTACAGCGCTATGGAATGAATGGCGCTTTAATAATGAATAATAATAATTCAGTGTCTATAGGTTAAATGACCAAGCATATTTCCATGAATAAAAATGTAAACAAAATCCATAAAAGGCAATTTTGAGAGTACATATCCTTCAGGAAGTTTCATGAATTATGGCATACTCCATTGTGGTTTATTTCTGTCTGTAATGGGCAGAAACTGACATAGTTTGATGCATGAGTAAATATTTTTCAATCTATAAATGCTTACATGGCAAATCTATACCACATTTTCCTACCTTTACAGATGGGAATATTACACATAATGTAATTTCTTTCAAAATAGTAATGTAAAGCCAAATATGAAAGTTATCGAATGTAACAAAATATGAAAAATACCAAATAAATGTGAGATAAAGAAGAGATGTAATGAAGAATGGGGATTAAAACATCATCTTATGCACTTATCAGCAACGCTTGAATCAGCAGGTGACTCTCCAGTGGTGTCAAGCTTTTTTTTGCTCATAAGTAAATGTGTATATGTGTGTGTGTGCATATATATTGTGGCAATGTGAATAGTGATGGGTGCAGGGGAAGCATGAAAAAGGGGTGTTGTTTGCACCAGGAGTGTGTCACCAAGGGGCTCAGCCTTGTTGGAATAAAGGCCCTAGATATACAGTAGGTGGCCATCAAGTTAGTTAGTGGACACCAAGACAGTTAGCTTAGCTGGCTTCAGCTAGTCCGGGGCAGGCTTTTACTGGGAACAGGCAATGTGTTGGGTGGGTGCCTGTTCCCCATGCTCCAGTCTGGAATTTTGGAATATGCCCATGTCCAGGGATGGTATTTAATCCTGTTGCTGGACTTGGGTGTGGCTCCCAGTCTGGGGAAGGAGACAGAGTTTTTGTGAATCCCAGTCCTGCTGGAGGCTCTGTGAGTGTAGTCTCAGCTGGACAAGGCTGAGAGACCATGAGGCTGGAAGATAGTCTGGAGTGACCTTGCTACAGCCTGGGGGCTGGTGGACTACTGGCTGAGAAAGCCGCACCAGAGACAGTGTGTGAACTGCGCTCTGTATAGGTGAGTCAGGGATTTATGTTATATGCTTAGGCAGAGCCCAGACGGGCAGGTTTTCATTTTATACCGTGTTTGTTGGTGCTGGTGTAAAAAATAAATGCACGGTTTGGACAATGAACACGGTTGTTGGCGAGAATTCTGTGACTGAGCCCCTGGAGATAGAGCTAAACCCCCACAATATATATATATATATATATATATATATATATATATATATACACACACACAATTACATACCAGTATACTTCATGGCCACTTTACTACAGGCACCCATCTAGTAGCATGTTCTTTTGCATTCAAAACTGCAGTGATTCGTTATGCCATAGATTTCACTAGGTGTTGAAATCTTTCTGCTGGAATATTGTCCCATTTGGACAGAGTAGCTTTTCACAGCTACTGGAGATACTGACATGTTGTAAATCAGAGATGCTCTATTTAGGATTGAGAGCTAGAGACTGTGAAGGCCAGGGAAGCAAACAAAACTCACTTGTCATGTTCCTGGAAACAATCTATGACTATGCAACCCTTTTGGGTAACAACTACCATGCAGGGATGACCTTGATGGGCCACAATACTTAGGTAGGCCCTACTATCCAAACATCTATCATGCTGTTTATGCCAAATTATGACTTTCTTATTAGTGTGGTGCATTGTCCAGCTGAAAGTGTCTTTCTGCCACAGGACAAACAGATGCCATGGAAGGATAAACTTGGTAGGCTGCAATGCTTCGGTAATCCCTACTGTCAAAATGTCCATCCACAGGTGTCTGAAGACCCTGAGTAGGTCAAGAAAACATTCCCAAATCATTGCTCCACCTGCACCAGTCTGAACTGTTGAAACCGACAGGAAGGGTTGTTGACACCATTGCATGAGGAAACCACACAAGGTTGTTAGGTTTTTAAAATACCGCCCCCAGCTAGTCTAGCACCATAAGAGTCTATAACCATAGGAGTCCCTCAGTTGCTTGATTTTCCTATTCTAATCTGGATTTTACACAGATAACGATTCATGGAAAGCCTGCTCACTTGATCTTGAGCAGCACTTAGGGGCTCATGGCTCTCATTTCCATATAGGGAGACTCCAATTGTGAAAAAATGGGTGTCTCTAATAAAGCGGCTGTAACAGATGGACCCTTTTATATTATTTTATGTTCGACTGTCTGTACACCCCCTTCCCCTTTTCCTGTCCCATTGTTTCCCAAGAGCAGGGCGGTGTCTAAGGAACACTGCCACACTGCCAAACCTGTTTAAACTAGCTGCCGTGTCCCCCCTCAACTTTCCATCAGCCCTTGCTATTGTCTGACCCCACCTTTCCTTGTATTATAGTAATCTATGTACTCTATTGTATGTAAATGAGGCTGTTGGGGGTTTGAAACCATGTGTGCCATGCCTAGTAAAGTCAGTTGACTCCCAAAACTGTGTGTCGTCCAGTTACTGGGGAAATTGTCTCTGGACATTGACCTGCTTCTTCAGCTACAAGGGGATTTAAGTGGAGATATTGATGGTATGTCTTGGAGCTCCGAAACAGCGGCCATTCAGTATATAGAAAGAATTTTCTGTGCTATTCTTTATTCTTGTCGACCAAACAGCGGCACATACATATGGGGATTTATTCACATATTCTGGACAGTTCACAAATGGTTAAAGATTAAAAAAAGAAATCAATGCCCAGTCTACCAGTCTATAGTGGCAGATAGATGTAATAGGCATGCTTCCTGATGCTGCTCAGCAAATATTCTCAGTAGGAACCTGAGTACGTTTGGCCCCATATGTTGCTGTGGCCCAAATAGAATGGGCCCAGAAGGCTTGTGGGGGTGACCTTCTTTCAGTTGCATAGCAAGTAGCAATGGTCTCCCTCAACCATCTGTCAATGGTGGGTTTGGATGCTTTCCCACCCCTTCTTAGACCATGTAGGGACACAAACGAATGGACTATGTTTTCCAAAAACTTTCTGTTTGGGCTAAGTAGACACTCAAACACCTGTCTATATCCAGTGTCTGTAAGCACTTTTCCTCCTCAGGGGTAGGCTTGGAATGTTGGCAGAACTGTCTCCCTATTTATATTACAGTATGAAGGACACTTCTATGTAAACGAAGACAGAGTCCTTAACACAACCTTGTTTGGATGGAAGGCCAGGTATGGTTCTCTGGCAGTCAGGGATTGCAGTTCACTGACACTTTTGGCCAATGGCATAATAACTAGGAAGACTACCTTTTTCATGATATAAAGAATATTGAACCTAATGGAGGGACTCAAATGGATGCTTGCATAACCTCCTGAGAACCATGAATAGGTCAGAAAGGGATTAACCCTGGTTGGATGCAGTTTCTGCGAAACCACTAAAAACTTTTTTACCAGAGGACGTGTGGCCAGAAATTTACCCAGGAAGGCTGACAAGGAAGAGACCTGAACTATCGGGTGGTTAGGACCTACCTCCTTATTGTTTGTTCTGCTAAGAGTCTTCTTTGGTCACACCAATTCCTGAAAGTGGACACTACATGGGCATAGGCTTTATTTGTTTCCCTACCTTGAGGGGCAATCAGAGAGAAGAATACAGAATCTGTTAAGAGTAGATTCCTTAGTAGGGGCCTATCAGGTCAGGTTCAGGTTTTCGGACAGCTGGCTGTTCTGAAACACCAAGTCCGGTCTGAGCAGTAACTCTCTGTCTTATCCTCAGGAGCAGGGTAAACCACGCTTTCCTTGACCAGAATGGGAACACATATGCCAACCTGAAGTTCAATAAGAAATAAGGACGAAAAGGGTGCTACAATGTGTGAAATTCGTATCATAAAAACAATCAAACGTGCAATCACTGACGCTTTCCGGATAATATTGTGCAACCCAGGCACAACTCTGGATGAAGCTTGTAGGATCTCAATTAATTTTGGATGTTCGTCTTCAGACGTCTGATAAAGAAAACTGACTACTTCTGAAACACATTATTGCCTGTCTTTTATTTTATTGTTTTAATAAATATGTTCATTTTAGTAGCATCCCATATTGACATTCTTATTTACTTTTGCACCAATCTGAAATTCAATGGAATAGAAAAGGCATCCAGGGTGTATGGTCTGTCTTTAGGGTATATTGATCAGAATCTCGCAACTTTGACGTTGAGTCTTGTTGCCATCAGGTCGATTTCAGGCAGATCCCATCTGATTACTAACTGGTTGAACCGAGTGAAGATGCCATTTGTCTGGGATGGGTCTGATGGCGATCTGCCTACACATTTAGGTTGCCCCTTATATGCACTGCTGAGATATCTTCTGTGTATGCCCAGACCAAAACTCTTACCACTTCTCTCAGAAGGGCCAGGGACCTTGTCACTCCTTACCAATTTATTTAGGAAACAGTGGTGGTATTGTCTGACTAAACTCTCACAGCTCTGGTCAACAGAAGATGATGGAAGTGGAATGGTGCCACGAAAACTGCCCTGAGTTCCTTGGCATTGAAAGATAGTGCAATTTTGTCTAAGGTCTAGAGACCCTGAGCCATAGCTCATGTGACATGGGAAACTCATCCTCTAATGAATGCATCTATAGCGAAGATTACCCATTGCAGAAAAATCATACTTCCCATGCCTCAGGTCCATCCACCAAAGTAGCTTGTTCATGTCTGAGGGGATATCATCTGGAATGGATAAGATTGATTTCTCCCTGTTCAATATCTATCCTAGAGAAGAAAGGAAGGCGATAACTATGGTCAAATTGGACTGTAGAGCTTCTATTGACTGAGCCTTCATTAGCCAATCGTCCTTGTATGGCATGATGACTGTCTCTTCTAGCTGAAGCTCAGCGACCATGGCCAGGACTGGTTTGGTAAACATTCTTTGTGCTATGGAGATCTCAAACGGAGGACTCAAAAGTGAAAATGTGAGTTGTAATATATAATATGTTAATAAATGTTGTGACCTCACCCTGATCACTAACATTAAAAATGTTCTGTGACCTTCATTTACCAGCACTATGAGATACACTACTCTATTGATTGTTTCCATTCTGAAACTTTCTACCCGAATAAAGGTATTCCAGTATCTCTGGGCTTTTACTACAAAGTTCTTTGCTAGAACCTCTTGTAACGCCTGAACTATGGCAAGGTTTTTTATGGGGCTAGGAGCTAGAATGGAGGAGACAAATGTTTCTTGGATAAGAACAAAAATCTTTATTGTAACCATGTTCCACCAACTTTGTGAAACATGGCTCTTAGATAAGCTCTCACGATTAAGAAACAAAAAACTCCAGTTTGCCTTCTCCTGGAATTTTTGTGGCATCAGAAATAGAGGCATTTGCCCGGAGCAGAGACAAGTCTTCCTCTCCCACTAGTTCCCAGGCATTGGGTAGGTTAATGAACCTCTAGACTGCTCTCTAGAGCAAGACCGAGTTCTGATGTAAATTCTGGGAGGTATAGGAAGATCAGAAGAAAATGAAAACCAGGCATGCTGCTTGTATCTGTGGACAAAACATATGACGATAGGTAAGTTTAACTTTTATTGGATCTCAAAACAATGCGATTCAGGGCCTAACAGGCCCCTTCATCATATTCACACTAATCTCAATGTCTGGATCGGTGTGAATCTGACGAAGGGGCTGTCCGACCCTGAAATGCGCTATTCTGACATCTAATAAAAGTTTATACTCATCTATCTTCGCTTTTTTTTACCGATACGAGCAGTCCACCTCACTTTCCTCTTCTTCTGATCTTCTACAGTCGACTCATCCCTGATGCCCGATCCTCAAGAGCAGCAGTCCGTGGTGGTTTCTGTATTCTTCTGGGTGCTATGCCTCTAGCACAACACCTACAGGTGTAATGCAAGCGGGTGTGGACCCACTACGCCACTGACTGACTATACTCTGGAGGGGCGTGACTAAGCAACTACCTGGTCTTCACTAGAGCCTATGATGGTGAGGATAGGCTTGGGACATTAGGGTAGTTTCCAGATGCCATTCCAGAGCAGTCCCCCAGTCAGTGGCAGCTGATCACGGCGTCAGAGATACCGGTGCAAGCACCGAGGGGAAGTACGTGGTCATGAAGTCCGAAGTCAGGGCAGGCAGCAATCAAGCAAAGTCTGTAAATGAAGTCCAAGGTCAGAGGCAGGTGGCAAGCAGAAACTCCAAAAACACCTTCACACTAGAAGCTAGTGACCATGAGATGCTCAGGCACCTTCCTGGGGCAGGAAGCGCCTTTAAATACTTCCTGCAATCCAGCCATAGGCTGGGGAGACAGAGGGCGTGTGCATGCTGCCTCACAAGGGAGAAGAGATACACCCATGCAAGCCCTAATAAACAGTACAGGACTCAAGCAGGAAGTAAGCTCTGGCATGGAGCACAGATACAACAGTTAGGCTACCATGCTTTTCCTCATGGTGCATGGCAGCAGGAGGGAAAGAGGGAGCCCGCCGCCCATGCCTGCGGGTAGGAGCAGCAACGCCAATACGGACTGCTGGGCTAACTATAGGTAAGCCTGGAAGTGTGTACTTTCTGTTCAAGTAGCCCTAACTATCTGCGCTTCTCCTTCATCTCTTGCTTTGGAGCTACAGCAAGGGATTTACCCTTGCCTGAGAAGGTCTCTATCAGTTCATCTAACTTGGAGCCAAACAGTCTCCCTGATTGGAAGAGAACAATGGGTATTTTTTGATGTGCCATCAGCTGACCACAGTCTTAGGGCTATATTACAGTGGCTGAGGATCGGCCAGATCATTAGTAATGATTTGCCTTTGTAACGTTGCTGCCGATTACCTGATAAACTAGCAATTGCTTGTTCATTGGGTAATTGCATCTCTTATGCAGCCACAAAAATCATCCTTTTCTCATGGCAGATCGTGCCATCTAATCTGCTGCCAGCAAATAATGATTCTGTATGGGAACAAGCGATGGCATTATCAATTGATCCTCCCCATATTGTGGAAGAGATGGCTGCATGTAATTGCAGGGGTCCCCTTCACTGAAGAGCACACGATTGCCAGGAAGGAACGCTTCCTTCCCGACAATTGTCAGGCTCATCTGCCAGTCTAATAAAGCCCTTGGTCAAATTGCCCTGAGCCTGGCCGTAGAAAGGGCCATAGTCCTAGCAGATAACTTCACATTTTGTTGAGCGGCATCACAGAGAATATTGGAGAATAAAGACAGAGACTTGAAGGATCTCCACAGATCCATCCTGTAAAACATCCTAGAGGTGGATAATCCAAGACCTAAGAGCTTTGGTGACATCTGTGAATGCGCTGGAAGTCTTTGCCTGAGCAGTGCTGGCCATATAACTGCGTCTCAAAGCACAATCAATACTGTGATAAATAGATTAGTACACAGAGATGACAAGAGGGCGTTTTTAAAGCTATGCAATGGCTATCTTCGACCTCAGGCATCTTCCACCTTGCTAGCATATACTCCTAACACTTTAGCCCGTTTCTGATCCTCCTAGGACATTCTAGGAGTAATCTGCCGATGCGGCACACTAGAAACCGAACCTTCAGAGGCTCCTCCTCACCTGAGAATGAGGAATCAATTTTATCCAGGACCCTAAGATTCACTTCAGATGGACAAGAGGCTAAACTTCCACCCAGTCTCCTCAGGTAGTGCCTGCATAGAGGAACAGATATAACCCATGATCAGGACACAATCTCCTGTGACATGGAATTATAATATGCAGCTGATTTGCATCTGAGACAGTCTCCTAAAAGTCAAACAACATAAAATAGAGGCTTGGTTCCTTTAGTTTTTGAAAAGTCCATTCCCCTAACCAGAGCAAATTTATATAGATGATCCTCATATCCTTCAGGAGAGGTGTGTCCTTGCATGACAGATGTTGCCTCTTGAAGGCATTCTCGTGAAACTTGTCACGCTGCGAACTTCTAGATTGTTCACTCAACATAGGGCACTACTGTATAAAGAACTACATAGGTGCACATGCCAGTAATAAAGCGGTAAAGAATACATGTTAATAAGTGGATTCCTTTTTTTATTATTTATTTTTTTGGGCAACAATCACTGAGTGAAGGTTAGATGTAATATTTTAGCTTTAACACCTGTTTGCTTCATCCGGCAGATATGTCAGTAGCCATTTGATTAATGAGTCTTTTACATGGGGGATTTGAGACACAGTGAAAGTGAAAACCTGCTAGAGGTTAACTGGAGAGCCTACAAACTCAAAGGGAAGTCTTCCCTCAGCTGTGAAATGCTAAAAAGATTTTCTTCTACAGCCTTTTCTGTGATTGTTGAGGATTTTATGGTCATTAACATGGAGTTTGTATTTTAAGGAAAAGGGACATCAGTGATCAGTCTGAAATTCCTAGTATTGCAGGAATACGGAGTTTATTCAAGACATGTGGCCTCCATCACATTATCCTATAAAGTCTTGTGTGGAAATGTTGTGTTCACTGTCTAGGGATTGGTTTACTAAACTGTACCCTTCAGGTAACCCCACAGATAAAAGATGATGCATCTGGTGACTGTGGGGGCCACAACCCATGGCTCACAAGGCTGCATGAACTTGCTGAAAGAAACAGCATATGATCAGCCAACTATTCAAAGATTTGCATATTCATGTATTCAGCCGTGTTCACATTTTATGGACCCACAATCTGCTCCCTCATAGCTGTGCACTGAACACCAATTTTTAGATCATGAAGCTTATATGAGACATTACTACTAGGAGTCCTGTTCTACATAACGGAAACCGGCCGGATCTGTTATGCTGCTCATATACTTCTATTATGACAGAATGCAAAACAGCTTCCGTGGTGCATTCCATCATAGACTTCCATTATACTCCATGATAACGGAATTGCCACAGAGACTGAACGCCGAACCCAAACTTGAAAACATAAAGTTCGCTCATCCTTAATTACTACCTATTCTGTAATTTAACACATCTGGTTAGATGGAAGCATGCTTCATTGGACATGATGTTATGCAGTGGGTCCATCTACAATGAATTCCAGTAGCCAATTGCAATGCGTCCCACACTTCTGTTTATCCCCCTCCTTCCACTCTTGCATGACTAATACTCTTGATATATAATATGCTTTGATATATTGGTTTGCTGAAGGGAGCCTGCTGGGATAATTTTTGCATCAGTTTCCTCAGGATTCTCATTATCCTCTCCTGGATGTCTGTAACAACGATGGGTGTACAAGCGTACAAGTGTACAAGCCAAGGATCCTGTGTTATTCCACTTCTGAACCATATTATATATACATATATATGTTTTTTTGCTGAAGGTTTGGAAACTGACAATCAAAACAGTCCTGTGGAATCAAATATGTCATGTTGAACACATGCACAACACTACTGCCCTCCCCAAAGAGCACCATTGTGAGGGAAGGATAAAATATGCCTCATTCATGACTTAAACTGCCCTGGTAAAATGAAAGCAGAGCTTTGATTGGCTGGGTGACAATGACAGTTTTACTGATGGATGAGGTCCAATAAGGATTATCCTGTACAAACCACAGGAAAACAAGGGGCTGTTTTTGGGGCCCATTGCTCTTTTTAGCTAGTATTGATCCCCATATGATTTGCTTAACAAGAATCCCGGTCTATGTTATGGTGGAGAGAGTTCCCATATCTTTGGGACTACAGTCAGAATATATGCCCATATAAAAGCCTTTATACTGTAGACGTTATATATGGAGAGGAATTAGTTTGTGCACAGCCCTGTGGATGCACATAACCAGATTATTAGGGTCCTAATTTACTACTTTTCATGGGTTTGCCCATGAACACAACTTATCACCTATCTACAGAATAGATGATAAATATGTTTGATTGCTGAGGGTCTGACCCGATTATGAATAAAGAGATCCTGAGTCCCCTTTTGAATGCAGCGTACAGTGCTGTTGTAAATGTTATTTGTGGGTCAACCCCTTTTATGAATATTGCAAACATTTGTGGGACATTCCACCCTTAGTTTTATCAGGTACATCTATCTGCTGTAGGTTTCTTCAATAAACAATAAATTCAAACTAGGTTTGATGAAATTGGCTTGTTGATTCCAGACAATTGTTCAGTTGGGTACATTTAGTATTCACTACAGAGAGACAGTTCCTAGAAAACAGTACTTATGAAATGAGCGAGAGGGAAAAGTTGAGGACACTAGGCTTTTAACTTGCTCATGATAATGATGGACTTCCTTTGAAGAGCACTGGGGGCTTTCAAAAATCACAGGAGTGCATGAAGGTCGCCCATAGATTTCTGAATTATTAACACATGCTTAACCATTAAAAGAAGAAACTATTGATAGGATATCAGTGTTATCAATTATTTACTCACAGAGAGCAACACATCACAGAAAAATTTACTTCTCTTTGCTGTACCGTCAAGGCAAGCCTTGAATAAATGCACCACTTAATTGTTTCTTCCCTTTTGTTTTGCTTAGCCTGTTAATAACTATCAGTTAAGTGACCTTACTGTACACACTTTAATGGGTTTTGTTTTGGCTGCAACTAAACCCTGAATAATTTCATTATTAGGGATGCAATTTTGGGTTTTGTGGTTTAACCTGACAGAATAGTATGCAGTCTGGGAAATGTTTAATTATGTTCTCTGGAAATGTCTTCATTACATTTGTTACTTAAAAAAGATCGGCACTCCAATTTCAATTTCAGAATTACTCCGAGAATCAATTTATTTAAGCTGAGTACATCATAATCCATATAAATAACATAAAAGAATCCACGAAAAAACTAAAGCTAAAAATAAGTCAATAAAGAACAACAGTATAAATAAAAATGGCAATAATGGCAATAATGAGATAGATTCCAGAAAGTCCATCCAATTTGCACAGTATCCAATGTGTATTCTGCGCAGCATAAATCCATATTCAAACGGGTATAAAATGTCTCTTTATGCAACACTGAGTGGTATCTCTCTCGCATTACAATTATATCAACTGATGTTACCTATTATTTTCAGATTATATTATTTAATCTCCAGTAATTGTGCACGGAGGATAAATATATTGTAGTATATCCTCTATTAGTCAGATGTTGGCTGTATGTGGTCCACTGAGGAAGGAACAGTGTAAATGTTCCGAAACGCGTTTGGTGCTTAATCTGCCCCCTATGTATGGATATTTACTAAATTTTTGTTCTGCTGTGACAGGGTGAGTCACTGAGATCAGTGCACCCTTTCCATATAGTGTATAGGAGAGCCACCTGCCTTTATATATTTTATGTTACTTAAAAAGGTTTAAAAAAATGTGAGAACAGAAGTAAGTTAGTGTTTTCATCACGTTACTGAGAGTATAGATATACCGCGGCAATAAGGGCGGGTTCACATCAATGTTATGGATTCCGTTTTTGTTTTCTCTTATAACATGATTATAACGGAAAATAAAGGAATCCATAAGATGGAAGTCAAAACGGAAGCCTTTAAGAGGCATTCTGTTTAGAACCATCATAATAGAAGTCTATGGGCAATCATAACGGAACGGTCTGGTTCCCATTATGCAAAACAGAAAACAAAGTCCTGTCGACAGGACTTTTTTTCCGTTCAGCATAACGGAAGCCCGACGGATCCGTTATGATTGCCTATAGACCTCTATTATGATGGAAAGAACTGGGCTCCTGCATAATGGAAACCAGGACATTTCCGTTATGCTGCCCGTAGACTTGTATTATGAAGGATCAAAACGGAATGCCTCTTAAAGGCTTCCGTTTTTACTTCGGTTTTATGGATTCCATTATTTTCCATTATAACCATGTTATAACGGAAAACAAAAACGGAATCCATAACGGTGATGTGAATCCGCCCTAACCTGTAGCTGTTCACCAATAGCATGGCAAAACTGAGGCAATAACCATCATTGCGTCAAATTATACCTGTGAATTTGATAGATTTATAGCTATATGAGCTACAAGTAGTAGCAACCATGCATTAGATACATTTCTATAATAAATCAACATACAGTTGCATACATCACCTACATGCTTGTATGTTAAAACAAAATAAAATAAAAATATATATTGCGCCATTCCATACAGCTGAGAACAAGGCTCACCAACTTATACCAGCCTGATAGAGGTCAAAAGCACACTGTCTTGGCCTGTTTCTTGTGAATGTTTCTTGTGGATATGTTTGATGTGTTTTCCTAGAGCAGGTGGCACAGGTGTCAGAGGCAGCACTCAGAGCCCTCTCTGTGGGCACCCGCACCCTGGAAGAAGTCTATGGTGTACCAATATGCCTTAGACTTTTTCTGCCATTCATCAGCGCATGGCGCACTATGAACAGCACAAGCAGCAAATTGAACGTAGGCAGGTTATTATAGCTAAATGATAAAGTACATGAAAGATATACTATATTGGTATTCAGGTTAAATTGCCGTGTTGGTATTGGTATTGGTATTGCCGTGGGTTGTAGGGTTGCAGTTTTGGTCACTCCCTAAAAGGTTCACCATTACTGGCCTACAGCTTCCCCAGTGGATACGGCAAATGGACACTGCAAACGCAGTATAAATTCAGACAAATCTGCATGTTATGGTATAAAACCTAGATTAGGGAAATCAATTCATTGGTCATGAAAAACATAAGTAGTAACATATGGCGTAACATAAAGCTTTCATAATAGCCCATACATAATGATCTAAGCTTACCTCACCATAATCCAGTGGTGTTTCGCCACCCAGCAGCTGCTGCAGGCCATGTGTAACATCCCCGAGTTATGTTACCAAACTCTTTATCCCCGCTACAACATGTTAAGTGTAATTTTATTTTCCGTCTATATAATTATATTGTCATTAATGTCATTTTATGTATTTTCTAGGCCTGTTTCATATATTATGCTGTAATTTCCATGTACACCAGCAGGTGGCAGCAATGTGTGATCAGGAACTTTGCCAGTTTAGTATATCTAGGCTGGAATAGTTCATTCCAGTTTAGTCCCCCTCTGTGAGCAGAAGTGGGCTGGTCCCATGTCCTGTCTCATGGGGAGGAGAAGGAAGTTTTAGTTAGTGTACCAGCCACTCCTGCTTGGGGTAGGCTGTGTTAGTAGGAGCTCCCAGTTCTAGGGATCCCCATCCCAGGATCAAGCCTCGGCTGAGGCCAAAGATCACCCTTCCCAGTCTGAGCCCCTCAGCCTCGACTGTGGACAAGCAAGCAGCACCTCCAGAACTACAGATCTCCAGGACGAACCATTCTCTGCGAGCAGTACTGTGAGTAACATATCCAGAGTCCAGGAGAAGCCGAATTCCTCCTCAGCTAGTCAGGCCCACTAAAGCAGAACATAGACAGAGCAGAAGATAAATACCTGCCAGATTCTCCAGACACATAGGATAGGAGCAGAAGAGATATTGATCCCTGCCATACATTGCCAATACCTGCTGGGACCCAAGACTTATGCTGTCACTCATATGGATTTATGCTGCATTAAGTAAAGACAAGTTGGATTATATCACCAGTCTGGATCTCATTCCTTACTACCAAGGTTCCTCAGTTACTCCTATTAACAACACTCAATTTATTGCAAGTGAGCCAGGATCCAGGAGTCCAGCCTTACCCAGGTAGAAGACACCGTTGACATTACACAGAGACACTATCCCCACTCTGGCATTCCTCACCTGGTACGTGACTTATTACATCTTAAAGGGCCCTGCAACTGTACCTGCGCAAGCTGCAATTGGCGTCACAAACAAATCAAAGACTTAATATCCTGACCCACTGCATCATTGGCCACCGTACCAGTGTCCTGCTCGTTGCACATGCAGGTAAAGGGAAAGATCAGAAGTGGCGTGTGTGGCAGTTGCATAGCCATTTGAGAGGAGCCAATCAGAGACTTGGGATGCCAAGCCATTCAGGCAATTCAGCAGAGTTGCACTGCTCAGTGCCTGTGATTGTGCATAACGTCCTGTAGCTGCACCATCACACCTGCAGTATATGAGCTTATTGGACATCCCAGGATTTCTACAAGATTATTGTTTATCTGTGTGAACTTATGCCTATTCAGCCAAAACAAAATTTGTGGGGTTGGGCACTGATGCTGGATTTCCAATTCATCCAAAGGTATTCAACTTCACACCAAACTTATCATGCAATGTCTTTATGGACTCATTTTGTGGGAAAGTTGGAAGCATAAAATCACCAAGTATGTCTTTGTATGCTGTAGTATTAACATTATAATTTGCAAACCATAAGGAGCCTTGCCCAAACCCTGAAAAACAGCCACATCCCTCCTCCAAATTATATAGTAGGCACTGTGCATTCTGCAGGAGGCATTATCTGTGCCTACACCAGACCTAAATTCATCCATCAGGATGCCAGATAATAGAAGTTATTTCATCACTCTAGAGAAGACATTTTCACTACTCCAGAGTCCTGCAAAGGTGACATCCTATAATGCCAAAATCAATAATCAATGTTTTTATGGAGATTTTATAACTGTGTGCTTTATTTTATGCACCTGTTTGCTATGGCTGTGAGTGAGCTCAATAATTAGGAGGGGCGTCGACATACTTTAGCTACATAATATAGATCAACATTCTTTAAAAGTAGGGATTTAAAATGTATCTTTCAAGGAGGTATCAGATTTTTTTCTCTGCCCTAGTAAGCCAATGTCTCTATCTTATATCTGAGATAAAAAAGAAGTTTGAGTTCAAGGCTCAGACAATAGCCCCCTAAGTGGCCAAACATATTATTTATCATTACACTATATTACACCGTGTTCCAAAGCCTCATCATCTTAAGAAATATGAAAGGTACCTGGAATCCTTCAGGTAAACAATGGTGTCTATCTGACATATGAGATGAAAAATAAGAGTGAGTGAGTTCAAGGCATAAACAATAGTCCTCTATGTGGTCAAAAATGTAATTTAAATATCACTGAATAATGGAACGATGTGAAAAATGATAAAATCACCTTTATTAAATATTATTAAAATATAAGGAGGGACAACACATATCGGGATTTGTGATAAATTAATGGATGACTATCCGCACGTGAGAGACCAGTTCAGAAGTGAGTCTGACGTACTGAACAGCTGTGTCGCTGAGATTCAGTGTAACTGGACATCCACATGTAAGGCAACAAGTCGACCATGTATACCACTTAAAACTATGACCACACCATAAACAATGGCAAGCGGTGGTTGTTGCACCTCACTGAACCAGTCTGGCTACAAAAGGTCAACACCACCAGCTAAGTGTGGTCACAGTATTACCTGCTAATGCAAGTGGCTAATCACGCTGACACCTGGGCTGGAATTCTGGCTATAGGTACCTTGCCCAAAGAGACTCTGCCCTATGTCCTATAGGAGATTGATAAACATCTGCTCACATCCTGGTATGCATCCACATTACAGTGACGGGATGCACCCAGTGTCTAAGATGTGAGCACGAATCAATCTCCCACTGAATGTCTAGCATCTAAGCCCCCAGTCTTGCTCTACGCGTTTCACCTTAATATGGGATCCTCAAGAACATTAAGATATTTGGGCTACAGACAAACATGAACGTCAACCGTCTTGTGTTCTGAGGCCGGCAGCAGCTGTGCTAGATGTAATCAGAACTTACACTATGACCCAAAGCCTTAGCACCTTGAGAAATGTGAAAGGTACCCAGAATTACCTTATTACCATAGATTTCTTCATAGAATAGCTGACAGAAATGGAAAAACTAACACATATCTCTGATTTACTGAAAAGGAAGGTATTACGAGCCCTGTTTACAGCATACTTAGAACATAATCCTATTTAAGACAGGTCTTATTACTAATAATGGATAAAAGGTCAAAGAACTATAATCTACGTGTCCCATATATTCTAATAAATACATGTCAAAAAAGAAAGGAGTGAGCACTCACACTATCTGGACCATGGGGAATAAATAGTATTTAATAATTCGTGACAACACTCAAATATAATAAAATCACATAAAATGATAGGTGGTACCAACATAGAATCACACTGGCGGGTGATAGTTGCGCAAACCTTGTATAATAATCAATCACAATTCACACTTGCCACCAACTAGGATTATATGGTGGCAATGAAACCGCAGACCGCAAATGTAGTGTCCCGATACAAATTCGTGTGGCTCCGGATTAAAGAGTCCACGTGCATAGAGATGTCTCTCAATAAAGCAGTCTCTCCACAGTTATTTCAGTATGTCCGCATAGGGCTATAGATAATATGTGCCCAATTCAGGTTCCTACCTTATTCCAAGGTTTTACCAGACTGTTCTCCGCTGGGCCGTCCTGCCACGAGCAGCAAGTGTGCCGGCCGCTTCGGCGTCTCACGTCACAGATCTCGAGTCGCTGACGTCACGGTATCGCGGGAACATAGAATTTGGCTGGTATGGATGGTGGGCAATTGTTGGAACCTGTATTCAGCTCCTGTGTCCTAGTGGAGTGTTAGTAAGATTCCTTATCGCATGGCCATGCAATGTATTCTATCAGAATCCAGTGGATTAGGTGGGCGCTTCTTCCAGTCACCAGACGCGTTTCGGGGCGTTCTACACCCCTTCCTCAGTGGTAAGAGCGCAAGACCTCCCACTCCACCCTTTATAGTCCACTCGGTACTCCAAAAAATCCGGATTTGGGACAGATATGCTCCATTGCGGTTTCAATGCGGCAATGCTGCGGTTTTTCGCAACCTCATTGCGTTTTATCACAAATCCAGTTAAAAACATATTGAGATTAACATATACCCCATTCAAAATTTAAAATTTTAAAATGAAAGCATATTATCGATAAAAACATTGACAACATTAATATGCCTAAAACTATAAAAATATAAATATAAATAAGTCCCTAATCATACAAATTCATCCATATATAGTCGGCTGAGAAGTCCATAGATCAAGATCATATATATATATTTTTATGGAGAAACTGATAGCAGCATGGGAAGATCAAAACGGACGTGTTTAATGTGGGAGCCCCAACTCCGAGGGAAGGCCCCAGAACCCAAAATGGTAAACTCTGGGACCCCCCATCGGAGACGGGACCCCCACCTTATAATCTCCAAATCCGAATTCAGGCCTGCCGGTAATAGGCAGCCAAATTCGTAGATGTGTTTGGATTCGGCTCTGGACATCCTCTTTATATAGTCCCCACCTCTCCAGTGTTTATTGACTTTCTCTAACGCTGTAAAAAATAATTTAGACGGGTCCCTATTATGTACCTCATCATAATGTTTCGAAACAGAATGTTTTGCATAACCCTTTTTAATATTAGCAATGTGTTCACTGATTCTAATCTTTAATGTTCTTTTGGTTCTACCGATATACTGGCGTTTACACGGACACTGTAGTAGATAAATAACTCCAGATGTATTACATGTGAGACAATCGTTTATCTCCCAAGTAAATGAATTATGTGTTGAGTGTACGGTGTCTGTCTTTCTTTCTTGAAGGCTCATTTTACATCCTATACACCTCCCACATTTGAAGAACCCCTTTAGATTCAGAAAAGAACCCATATTAGATGTAGATTTTTTCTCTTTTACTGATGGGGCAATTTTAAGTTTTAAATTCGTGGCCTTTGTATATATTATTTTCGGTGTATTGGGTAACTGTGAGCCAATCACCCTATCACTCAATATGTGATACCAATGCTTTGTTATAATACTCTTGATCTTCTTGTAATTACTACTAAACGGTAGAATCATTTTGATATCAATCTTGGGATCCTCAGATGTCACTACTGGCCCTTTTATTTCAAAAAATGACTTTCTTTCAAGAGTTCTCACTTTATTTAGAGATTCATCCAAGATAGAGGTTGGATATTTCTTCTCTAAAAATTGAAGTCTCATTTTGACGGCTTCTTCCTCAAATCTAGCTTCTTCTGTACAATTCCTTTTAAGCCTACGAAATTGACCTAGAGGAACATTCAGTAGCCACCGTGGTAGGTGGCAACTGCTAAAGAGGATGAAGCCATTCTTAGCCGTCGGTTTCTGGTATGTACTACAGAGATAACGATCATCCACTTTCCTAATTAACAGGTCTAGAAACTCTGTTTCTTCCTTAATATTTGGTGTGAACACCAGATTTCGATCATTGTTATTAATGGTTTCCAAAAATTCAGATAGTTCAGTCTCACCCTTCTTCCAGATAAAGATTATATCATCAATGTAGCGCCGCCATAGGACCAGATCCCCCCCAAGTCTGGGCCCAATGTTGGTATGTTCCCATTCTGCCAAAAATAAATTAGCATAACTTGGGGCGAATCTGGTCCCCATGGCGGTGCCACATTTCTGCAAGAAGTATTCCCCCTCAAAATAAAAATAATTGTGCTCCAAAATGTATTGGATACCTTCCAATATAAGTTGGATTTGGGGATCCTTGAATGTACCATTTTTAATCAATTGTTGCTCAATTGCCTCCAACCCCTGCTGGTGGTCTATGACCGTATATAGGGATTGGATGTCCAGAGTCCCCATTATCCAACCAGGCTCAACATTCAATCCTTCCAAAATTTGTATGACCTGGGTTGTATCCCTCAGGTAGGATTTTATATTCTTCACTAATGGTTGGAGCTGAGTGTCTATATATTTAGACAAATTGGAGGTAATAGATCCTATCCCGGACACTATAGGGCGTCCCGGGGGATTAATTAAGCTTTTGTGTACCTTGGGCAAACAGTAGAAGGTGGGTAGCCTTCCTTCTGTGCCCAAGATAAACTCTGACTCCTGTTTAAGGAGAACACCCTATTCCAAGCCTTTGTTACAGAGGTCCTCCAACCCCTGACTAAATCTTTGTATTGGATTGTCTCTGAGTTTAACATAAGAACACCAGATACCAACACCCGACAGGCAAGAATTCACATTCCAATTACCAAACACGGAATCAGTATACACATCATCATTACAACCACACCAATCACCGACAGCACCATCATGTAGAAAAACAAGGAGAAGTAGGAGAAAGGGAGCCAAGACACCGGAGACACTCACAAACCCAGAGATGGGATCGGTAATTAATTTAAGCACTAAAATTCTCACTGCATCACAGATTAATTTATTAAATAAGGGGCTTAAATTTTCTCCGTCCAACACTATAGACAAATTCTCAACCTATATAGGCGTCCAAAAGTTTATTAGGAATCTTTGCCTCAAAAAATATTTTTTTTAAAATCCCCAAATGAAAAGCTTCCCTGTTAATAAACCCTTAGAGGTATTTAATCATACCTCCTTAAAAAAAAATCCAAAATGTTCCCACGTAATGAGATCAGCAGAGAAATTGCAACATTCCAAAAATGTGTTGAGGACGATTTAAGGAGAATTAAAATTAGACCCCCAATAACAATAATTTAACGAAAAGGGAAATTCAGGCTATTAAATTGCTCCAGAAGGACAATAATGTGACCATCCGTCCGGCTGATAAAGGTGGAGCGACAGTTATCTTGGATACCGATCAATATAATACAGAGTGTCTTAGACTGTTGGAGGATCAGAGGACATATGTTAAACTCAGAGACAATCCAATACAAAGATTTAGTCAGGGGTTGGAGGACCTCTGTAACAAAGGCTTGGAATAGGGTGTTCTCCTTAAACAGGAGTCAGAGTTTATCTTGGGCACAGAAGGAAGGCTACCCACCTTCTACTGTTTGCCCAAGGTACACAAAAGCTTAATTAATCCCCCGGGACGCCCTATAGTGTCCGGGATAGGATCTATTACCTCCAATTTGTCTAAATATATAGACACTCAGCTCCAACCATTAGTGAAGAATATAAAATCCTACCTGAGGGATACAACCCAGGTCATACAAATTTTGGAAGGATTGAATGTTGAGCCTGGTTGGATAATGGGGACTCTGGACATCCAATCCCTATATACGGTCATAGACCACCAGCAGGGGTTGGAGGCAATTGAGCAACAATTGATTAAAAATGGTACATTCAAGGATCCCCAAATCCAACTTATATTGGAAGGTATCCAATACATTTTGGAGCACAATTATTTTTATTTTGAGGGGGAATACTTCTTGCAGAAATGTGGCACCGCCATGGGGACCAGATTCGCCCCAAGTTATGCTAATTTATTTTTGGCAGAATGGGAACATACCAACATTGGGCCCAGACTTGGGGGGGATCTGGTCCTATGGCGGCGCTACATTGATGATATAATCTTTATCTGGAAGAAGGGTGAGACTGAACTATCTGAATTTTTGGAAACCATTAATAACAATGATCGAAATCTGGTGTTCACACCAAATATTAAAGGAAGAAACAGAGTTTCTAGACCTGTTAATTAGGAAAGTGGATGATCGTTATCTCTGTAGTACATACCAGAAACCGACGGCTAAGAATGGCTTCATCCTCTTTAGCAGTTGCCACCTACCACGGTGGCTACTGAATGTTCCTCTAGGTCAATTTCGTAGGCTTAAAAGGAATTGTACAGAAGAAGCTAGATTTGAGGAAGAAGCCGTCAAAATGAGACTTCAATTTTTAGAGAAGAAATATCCAACCTCTATCTTGGATGAATCTCTAAATAAAGTGAGAACTCTTGAAAGAAAGTCATTTTTTGAAATAAAAGGGCCAGTAGTGACATCTGAGGATCCCAAGATTGATATCAAAATGATTCTACCGTTTAGTAGTAATTACAAGAAGATCAAGAGTATTATAACAAAGCATTGGTATCACATATTGAGTGATAGGGTGATTGGCTCACAGTTACCCAATACACCGAAAATAATATATACAAAGGCCACGAATTTAAAACTTAAAATTGCCCCATCAGTAAAAGAGAAAAAATCTACATCTAATATGGGTTCTTTTCTGAATCTAAAGGGGTTCTTCAAATGTGGGAGGTGTATAGGATGTAAAATGAGCCTTCAAGAAAGAAAGACAGACACCGTACACTCAACACATAATTCATTTACTTGGGAGATAAACGATTGTCTCACATGTAATACATCTGGAGTTATTTATCTACTACAGTGTCCGTGTAAACGCCAGTATATCGGTAGAACCAAAAGAACATTAAAGATTAGAATCAGTGAACACATTGCTAATATTAAAAAGGGTTATGCAAAACATTCTGTTTCGAAACATTATGATGAGGTACATAATAGGGACCCGTCTAAATTATTTTTTACAGCGTTAGAGAAAGTCAATAAACACTGGAGAGGTGGGGACTATATAAAGAGGATGTCCAGAGCCGAATCCAAACACATCTACGAATTTGGCTGCCTATTACCGGCAGGCCTGAATTCGGATTTGGAGATTTTCGGCTTCTTATAAGGTGGGGGTCCCGTCTCCGATGGGGGGTCCCAGAGTTTACTATTTTGGGTTCTGGGGCCTTCCCTCGGAGTTGGGGCTCCCACATTAAACACGTCCGTTTTGATCTTCCCATGCTGCTATCAGTTTCTCCATAAAAATATATATATATGATCTTGATCTATGGACTTCTCAGCCGACTATATATGGATGAATTTGTATGATTAGGGACTTATTTATATTTATATTTTTATAGTTTTAGGCATATTAATGTTGTCAATGTTTTTATCGATAATATGCTTTCATTTTAAAATTTTAAATTTTGAATGGGGTATATGTTAATCTCAATATGTTTTTAACTGGATTTGTGATAAAACGCAATGAGGTTGCGAAAAACCGCATCATTGCCGCATTGAAACCGCAATGGAGCATATCTGTCCCAAATCCGGATTTTTTGGAGTACCGAGTGGACTATAAAGGGTGGAGTGGGAGGTCTTGCGCTCTTACCACTGAGGAAGGGGTGTAGAACGCCCCGAAACGCGTCTGGTGACTGGAAGAAGCGCCCACCTAATCCACTGGATTCTGATAGAATACATTGCATGGCCATGCGATAAGGAATCTTACTAACACTCCACTAGGACACAGGAGCTGAATACAGGTTCCAACAATTGCCCACCATCCATACCAGCCAAATTCTATGTTCCCGCGATACCGTGACGTCAGCGACTCGAGATCTGTGACGTGAGACGCCGAAGCGGCCGGCACACTTGCTGCTCGTGGCAGGACGGCCCAGCGGAGAACAGTCTGGTAAAACCTTGGAATAAGGTAGGAACCTGAATTGGGCACATATTATCTATAGCCCTATGCGGACATACTGAAATAACTGTGGAGAGACTGCTTTATTGAGAGACATCTCTATGCACGTGGACACTTTAATCCGGAGCCACACGAATTTGTATCGGGACACTACATTTGCGGTCTGCGGTTTCATTGCCACCATATAATCCTAGTTGGTGGCAAGTGTGAATTGTGATTGATTATTACACAAGGTTTGCGCAACTATCACCCGCCAGTGTGATTCTATGTTGGTACCACCTATCATTTTATGTGATTTTATTATATTTGAGTGTTGTCACGAATTATTAAATACTATTTATTCCCCATGGTCCAGATAGTGTGAGTGCTCACTCCTTTCTTTTTTGTCATATTGTTTATCATTTTTTGGGTTCGGGCACCCAAGTTGTGAGTTTGCAGCACCCGCCCGTAATTACCTGAGTGTGAGCCAACCACCAAATTACTTTATTTCAAATACATGTCAAAACCTGTGAGGACAAAGCCTAAATTATTGTCTGTCCTAGTAGAGCTGCACTCTATGTGTGGCCACCAAAACCTCCCAAGTATTTGGCTTAACAGGCTCATCAATTAACGCAATTTGCTCTAATAACATGGCTATTGTTGTACTTGTCTGCACAGAAGATTAATATTTCCAGGCCAAATTATAATAATCTGACATTGTTGTTTAGTGCATACATGTTGGTATCTCAGTATATCTGGATTTCAATGGCCTGTATGTGGCGCTCTCTTTTAGAGTCTAAATGAGTGACTAAAGGAGTGATAGCTCTGGTCTTCATGAACCGTTTGTGAAGATAACAGCTGGTCTGAAGAATTGAGGAGAAGTGGGATGCTGACTAATAGTCCCCTTAAGTAAAGTGCCTTTAAAGGTGCTGGTGGGTGCATGATCGCCATCCTTGCCCCACCATTTAGTGCTCTCTCATGATGTGGGATGCACAAACCTGTTATGTGCCATCACAGCGACCATGAAGTTCAGGGGGTGTAGGTTCCACATGCTGGTGGGACAGCTGATGCTCTTCCATACTTACCTGCAGTCAATGTAGCTCCTGATGAATCTTAGTCAGAAGAAACGCATTGAGCTACGACGCGCTGCTGTATTCAGTTGAAGCTGAGCTGATGAAGTAGTTTTCAGCTCTACTAGTACAGAGGATTAGTCCCTTCATTTGCTATTTCAAATCAGATACCATACAGATGAATTGGGATCTTCTCTGTATTTTCCACATATGGGGTCTGTACTAATTCCTAGTGGATACCCTTGTGGACCTATACTATTTGGCTTGTCTCTATTTTCACTGCAACCATAGGTGTGTGTTAACACTGACACACCGCTTTTTGCTTTCTCTCCCCTGCATATAAGGGGTTTGAATTGGCCTTGGTTGCAGTGAATTGTTGTACTTGGCTGTTTATCCTTTTATTCACTGGGCCCTTATGTGGAGTGTTTTATGCCCATGATACACTCCGGGCTCAGTGTTTAGTAATGTTAATAGTCTAACTATATATTCCCCTGTGGCAACGTAACAGGCACATATATAATCCACCCCAGACACTCAAGACCTATGCATTAAAGTCCTCTGAGTGCAGTTTCTGTGTGTTCACCACATATGGGAATTTTTAAAAGATTCATGTACTCCTTTCCCTTTTATTTTGTGTATATCAATAAATGTCTTAGTTTTAGCGCCTTCATTTCCCAATCCGTGATTTACTCTTCATGTAATCCCAGACAGACTCAATTATGTTGAGATCAGGTGGATATCTGTGGGGGCCATGTCATCACTTCCAGGACTTCTTGTTCTTCTTTACACTGAGGATAGTTCTTAATGACTTTGGCAGTAGGTTTGGGGTAGTTGTCCTGCTGCAGAATACAATTAAAATGTAAACTACTAAAACATCTATTTTTGAAAGTATTTACTTTTAGTAGGCCTTGAGGCCACTATATTTGGTGCAGTCATGTCGTCATCAGAGGAAGTTGTGTGGTACTCGTGTTTTTGGTGCACCTTGTATAGCACTGTTTTATAGGGTAATATGTGTGGCACACAGTGTGTGGTACTATTATATTCAGGGACATAGTGTATGACACTGTTATATACAGAGGGCACAATGTAGGTCGCTATTACAGAGGACAGAGTTTGTGGTACTAGTAGCTTCAGGGGGTACAGAATGTAGAGCTGTTTCAGGAGGCAAATTATGTGGAGCTATAGTTTTCAAGGGCATAGTGTGTAGCAACATTATATTTAGGGAGTATCATGTTTTGGTGCAATTATATTCAGAGGACAAAGTGTGTGGCAGTATAATATTTAGGGGGCACAATGTTTGGTGCCTTTATATTCAGGAGACATGGTATGTACCAGTATAATATTCAGAGGACACCATATTTGTATAATATTCAGAGGGCATGTTGTGTAGTGGTATAATGCTAGTTAGAGGGCGCAATGTTTGGTGCTATTATATCCAACAGGAACACTGTTTAGCATTTTCTGAATTCAGACGTCAATGTGTGTAGCAGTATAATATTAATGGAGTAGAATATTTAGGGGATATAGTATGTATCACTATAATATTCAGAGGGATGTTATTATATTCAGGGGCAAGGTGTTTCACAACATATTAGTCAGGAGACACAATTTTGTGCTATAATATTCAAGGGGCACCATGTGTGGCAGTATAATATTTAGGGGACACGTTATATTGAGAGGACATGGTGTGTAGTAGTATAATTTTCAAAAAACACAATGTTTGGTACTATTATGTGCAGGGTGCATGGCGTGAGCCACTCTGAGGATTTTTTATTATTATTATAGTGTTCAGATTTGCAGCAGAAAGCAAGCAGCCAAAGTCATCAGAGGCAAACTCTGTAAAGAGAAGTCGTGGAAGGGAAAGTTCTCATGGCGGTCTAGGCAGGAGAGAGGAGGAATGAAGGTCCAAATGGAGAACATGTAATCTCTGAATCTTTCAATGTCATTGATTTTTCTAACTCTGAGTCATATCCTATGTAAACATGACTAGACCACACCTAGTCTGTGGGGGGAGTTTATCAAGACAAATGCTACATCTCTTGCCCTCTGTACACCAGAAAGTCAAATCTACAGTAGCTACACAGCCTCTATGATAAGGTGCTCCCTATGTTTATATCACCTATTAGTTGACCTAATTTATGCCATAATTTTGTGCCAAAGTTTGGGTGCATTTAGACCATGCCCCTTTCTCAATTAAGCCACACCACTCTCCCCCTGTAAGTCGCGGTCCTTGTCAGACAAGTTGAAAATATTGTCTACTTTAAAATACTTAATGCATACCTCCAATTATGAAACAATTTTCCTTAAGTTTATAGTGAACGTGACTATAAGAAACTTTGTAATATATCTTTTTAAAGAAAAATTCAGATTTTTATTTATTTTACTCACTTATATAGTGCTGACATATTCTGCAGTGCTTCATAGACATTATCATTGCCTGCTGTCCCCAATGGACCTCACAATCCAAGTTCCCCATCAGTATGTCTTTGGAGTGTGGGAGGAAGCTGGAGTACCTGGTGGAAACCCACTCAAACACAGGGAGAACATACAAACTTTATGCAGATGTTGTCCTTGGTTGGATTCAAACCTGGGACCCCAGCGCTACAAGCCGCTAGTCAACCACTAAGCCACCATGCTGCCCATTATCATGTCTTGCTATTTTCTGCTTTTAACATTAATGCCTACGGAGAGAGAACAAGGCTGTTTTAGACAAGCAAATTGCAGTTTCATAGCTCTGTTACACTTATCACTTTTAACTCTACTATATAAGTAGTATAAGGCTCTATTTAGACTCTACTAAATATAATATTATAAAGCTCTACCACTGTTGAGAGTGAGGAAATAAATTACTTACTTACTGGCTGGCAGCAGCCTCCTCATCCTTCCTCCTTTCTTCATAGACTTTTACGTGTGAAGCTGGAGATTGAGAGAGGAGCTAATAGATAACAGGCCAAGTGAAGGGAAAGAGGATTAAAGAAGCACGAGAACCCCAGGAGGAAGCACAATTTTTTAATATGATATATTACAAACATTTTTATATTCATCTGTTCTATTCATTTATGAAAATTTGGTTATAACTGGAGGCACACTCTAATAAAAGTAATGCGAAGCAAGTGCAAATTTCTCTACCATTTGGCACATTCTGGTTCTGGTAAGTAATGATCTATGTAATGAACTTGGTTTGAATACTGTATTTATGTTATGAGCTCAGTTCTCTTGTTGTACTTATATAATGGGCTTGGTTCTGGCACTGTAACTGTGAAACCTACACCTGATACTCTACTAGTACAGTTAACACAGAACATTTAAATTTAGAGGGTGTAAAAAAGTGTGAGGATTGGCTGTGGTGTGCTGTGCATGCTACGCATCTCTTCTCAGCTTCTTGAATCTGAGTGAATGGGCTGTACATACCTATGTACAGTATGTAGGTATATACTGTATGTCTACAAGTAAAATATAATAGATAACTTTAAAGAAGCACTACCACAAAATTTTTATTCTCTGACCTGTTATAAAGGTACATGATGTAATCTGTAGTAAAGGTAATCTTCTTACCGATGACTGTATTTGTGACCTATAACCTCTCTTCTGATCTTCAGCTGTGTCATGTGCCAAACACTCTGACTCTCCAAATAACACAGCATCTTATGTGTGGACAGGAAGCCATTTTCTCTGTGTATTCCTATGGGAACCTCAATGTCAGTCTCATAGGAACTAATAGACAAGTAACTGACTTCCTGTCGATGTGTCAGTTAGAGATCAGAGTGCTGGTCACTTGACACAGTTGAGGATCAGAAGGGAGGTTATAACTCACAAATGCAGCTAGTGGTAAGAAGATTACCTTCACTACAGTTTACATAATGTGCCTTTCTAACAAGTCACAATGTAAAATTATTTGTGGGAATGCTACTTTAATGGAGTGAATGTGGATAAGTAGGTATGGACCGTTCATGTAAATATATTCATAGTGTGACAAATATGTAAAATCCCAGACTGTGGGGTGTACACAACTTTTGTAAAATATGCAACATTACTGTTAAGGGCATACATATTTATTTATATTATATTTTAATTTATAGTGTATTTGGAATATTGTCAGGCATCATGCAAGTAAAGTAGGGAACCTGTTGAAAATGTAAATCCCACATCTGTGGCTGGCTGGCTCTGCCGATATCCATGGTAATTCTAAATGTTTCTAGACCTGGTCAATAAAGGATGTCAAGTTTCTGTCCAAGTTTAGAGGTAGTGGATTGGCATATAAAGAGGACCTTTCATGGGTCCAGACATTATAAACTAAGTATCAGGATATGTAGGGCATAGTGCAGGAATCTAAGTGCACTTACTATTTTTTCTGGGCGCCACTCTGTTCGCCCGCTGTGGCCCCCATTGTATTCTCCCGCCTGGTATGCTAATTTTAGCATCAGTACAGGGAGGAGGAGACTGCCCTGTTTCTGAATGGGCGTCTCCTTCTCCCTGGCTGTAGAGCTGTCCAATCGCAGCGGAGAGCGTCACAGCCAGGGAGAAGGTGAGTTTTTTTTTCTCCCTGGCTGTGACGCTCTCTGCTGCGTCTTGTCTTGTATGGATTTTACAACATCAAATAAAGCATATTGTTTCATCAGAAGCTGGACCTTTCTACTTTTTATGCAGTTTACATTGGCTTTGTCCTGGCTGTATCCCTGCCTCTGACTCGATACGCAGGTGAGCGCTGCAATTTGACTTTCTATATCTAAATTACTTCTGAATAGGTCAGGGTTTTACTGGAATAAATACTACATCATGGAATATAATAAATTCCTAATACATTTACTCATCAATGAAATGTTGTGCCCTCAAGGTCAACACCTTCATGTAACGTAGTACAAGCTCTTTAATGGGAAGAAAACATAAAGGGACATGAATATTTTCTTAGTAGTAGTAAATTATGTAATGTAACATACGGTACAAGAGGAACGCACAGTTTAAATTGATAGTGACCATAGTTGTGGCATTTTTGTTTATGGATCTTTCTGACAATCTCATGGTTATGGTGCCTGCTGATGGACCCCTGATGTTGGCCATCCAAGGAAAGAAGGGATTTAGGACTTAGATGTTGGTGAACAATCCTCAGGATAGGTCATAAACATCAGATCGGTGGGGGTCCAATACAAGAATGAGAGCCTTCTGCTTCTGGCTCTGTCCACGGTATAGTGTCCTGCACTGGTAGCTGCCCTAAGCAGCTAATTGCTGGGGGTGTCGGACCCCACCAATCTGATATTGATCAATTTCTAAGTTCTGGAAAACCCCTTAAACCTACCAGATACCTGTGAAGTAAGCGGTGCTAGAGTTATTTGACAGCTACTCACTAGAAATTGGGCAGGATATGTCTCAGCCAAACAAGCATTTAGCTTATGCAGCTAGCCTTTATCGATGCCTGCATCTCTTTCATACTCTTTAATCCAGTACAGGCTTAATCATGCCGATGATCCTGCTCTGCCCCTTTATTCCATTTTATGAGTTTTGGATATGTAACACAGTACTTTATTAAAGGGCAAAAGAGCCAGTTGTTCATTACAATAGAAGAATTTTCGAATCTATACTGTATCTTCTAATCTGTATATCTAAATTATGTCTTTGAAAGTAGAATATGAAATTTTTAACTGGATTGTGAAGTTGAGAGCTAGTCTATCATGCTATCTATGTGTTTGTTCACACTGCAAATTTAAACTCCACTGAAGTTAATGGAAGAAATCTGTGAATAATCCACAAACAATTCACAAGTTAATGGAAATGTTATGGATATGAAAGCCTAATCTGCGTGAGCAAATCTGCATGACAAAAATCCACAGCATGTAAATCGGGATAAAAAAATCCCATACACTTGTATTAAACTGTCCATTGCTGTGGATTCTGCACCGCAAATCTGCAGCATGTGAACTTGGCCTAATGTATTGTTTATGTACCATAAAAAAAATGTTTTATTTGCAGCTGTGTATAGATTATTTATATATGGTCTCATGCCTTCTAGTACTAGACGTGGTTAAATTAATCCAGAACCATATCTACGTGCAGTTTTGGTATTTCTCAGTGCTTGGATTGCTTTCCTTTAGGCTCTCTAGTTTTCTTCAAAATCCAAAAAGTGTAGGTGGGCAACATAAAGTTGAATGCAAATCACAAATTTGTGGTCACCTAGGCAAATTGATATTGCACTATAACTGCGAATGTACCTCATTTGCCCTAGCCTGATTGGCGTTGCATACAACTTATCTTAGAGCTTGTATATGTACTAGAGATAGGAATATCAGCAGAGGTGTAACAGTAATTAGGCTCCATATGAAAACTTGGAATGGGGACTCACACCACCATGACCACTTTCAGCAAATTCAGAAAAAAATTGCAGTGATGTCACAATACAGGGATGCAACCTTACATACATTTCACCACTAACTGCACTTTATAGTGAATTCAGAAAGTCTTTCCCTTTTTCAGATTTTGTTAAGTTGTAGACATGTGCTAAAATAAAATAAAAAATCACCCCCCCATCAGTCTGCACTCAATCTCCCTTAAGCAAAAAGTAAAAAAATCAAATAAAAAATCTTTGCAAACTTATTAAAAAGAAAAAAATAATACAATTTTGCATGGGCATAAGTATTCAGTCCCTTTGCTATGGCACTTGAAATTCAACTCTGGGGGACTTGCATTTCTTGATCATCTTTGAGATGTTTCTAAACCTTGATTGGAGCCCATCTGTGGTGAATTCAGTTGATTGGGCATGATTTAGAGTGACACAGCCCTGTCTATATAAGGCCTCACAGCTGTCAATGCTTTTCAGAACAAAAGCAAAGCCATGAGGAAGAAAGAACTGCCTGTAGAGCTCAGAGACAGGAATGCATGGAGGCTCACATCTGGATAAGGGCACAAACGTTTCTGCTGTACTGCATTCCCAAGAGCATAGTGGCCTCCATAATTCTTCAATGGAAAAAATTAATAACAATCAGGATTCTTTCTAGAGCTGCCCACCCATCCAATCTAAGTAACTGGTAGAAAAGGACCTTGTTGAGAGAGGTGACCAAAAGCCCAATGGTCACTCTAGTTGAGCTCCAAAAAGCCTATGTGGAGATGGAAAGATGAGAGAAATTTCCAGAAGGTGAACCATCACTGCAGCATTCCTCCAATCTGGGCTTTATGGCAGAGTTGCCAGAAAGAAGAATCTCCTCAGTAGAAGACACAAGAACATTTGCAGAAAAAGCATCTAAAGGACTCTCAGACTGTGACAGACAAGTTTTTTTCCGATGAAAACAAGACTGAACTTTTTTTGCCTCAATTCTAACTGTCATGTTTGGAGGAAACCAAGCATTGCCCAATACAATCTCTACAGTAAAGCATGCTGGCAGTAGCAACATTCTGTGGGGGTATTTTTCAATGGGAGGGGCAGGGAGACTTGTCAGGGTTCATGGAAAGCTGAATGAAGATAAGTATTTGAGAGGGAGGGGGTACTATGTCTCCTTATGGAAAGCGTGTTAGGAGCCTTTAAGCCATATGTGCTCTTCTGGAACTCTGGGAAGAAGTATGCAAATGAGCTCCTAGCAAGCCTTGCCTGTGATGCCACCAGATATAAGCTATCTTTTTAGTTAATGTTCGACCCTTCACATAGGTCTTGAGACATGGCTTGGATAATAAATAAGCCAGCACCTCATCTGCAGACAGCTGCGATTTGAAAAAAGGCTCAGGCTTTTGACAAAACTAGTCACTGATAATGCTATTATGCTTTGAATAAAAGTCTTTCATATCGTCAAGAAAGTTAGTGCCAGTCCTTATTTGCTATATAAGAAGTGGATAGATATGTGGGGCGATGGCTCACTTAACTGTGGACCTGGAATAGTGCTCTAATCTGACTTGAAATCACACTTTAAATAGTATTAAAATTAAGCTAAAATGAGACTGGCACTCCAACATATAGAATTCACCTGGAATTAATAATAATAATTATATTTAATTGTATCACACAGAATTTAAAAGTAAAACATATACCCCTAAAATAGTTAAAACATATGAATGTTGAAAAATATTATATAAAAGAATATATTTCATATAAAATAAAGGTAAGTATGATGAGTCCCAGATCAGCTGCTAAAATCACGCAGCGTATTGCAGTGTTAGAGTCCAGATCTTTTGATCGTCAGCCGCTCGTTTCAATGTAATCCAGTTTATTCACATGGATAATTTCATGGAAAGGCTGATAAACGGCCATGTGCATGTGGCCTTATAGGTCTCTCTCGTCGGACATTGTGCTTCTGCTGTTGTCTGTATGTGATATCTTCCTGTCTCATGCAATAAAATGTACCATTCTGAACGAGGACATTCTGCATTCAGGTAAGTTAACCCATTACACTAAACACCACCAACACATCATATACAGTTGCAAGAAAAAGTATGTGAACCCTTTGGAATGATATGGATTTCTGCACAATTTGGTCATAAAATGTGATCTGATCTTCATCTAAGTCACAACAATAGACAATCACAGTCTGCTTAAACTAATAACACACAAAGAATTAAATGTTACCATGTTTTTATTGAACACACCATGTAAACATTCACAGTGCAGGTGGAAAAAGTATGCGAACCCCTAGACTAATGACATCTCCAAGAGCTAATTGGAGTTAGGTGTCAGCCAACTGGAGTCCAATCAATGAGAAGATATTGGAGGTGTTGGTTAAAGCTGCCCTACCCTATAAAAACACACACCAGTTCTGGGTTTGCTTTTCACAAGAACCATTGCCTGGTGTGAATGATGCCTCGCATAAAAGAGCTCTCAGAAGACCTACAATTAAGAATTGTTGACTTGCATAAAGCTGGAAAGGGTTATAAAAGTATCTCCAAAAGCCTTGCTGATCATCAGTCCACGGTAAGACAAATTGTCTATAAATGGAGAAAGTTCAGCACTGCTACTACTCTCCCTAGGAGTGGCCGTCCTGTAAAGATGACTGCAAGAGCCCAGTGCAGACTGCTCAATGAGGTGAAGAAGAATCCTAGAGTGTCAGCTAAGGACTTACAAAAGTCTCTGGCATATGCTAACATCCCTGTTATTAAATCTACAATATGTAAAACACTAAACAAGAATGGATTTCATGGGAGCATACCACATAGGAAGCCACTGCTGTCCAAAAAAAAACATTGCTGCACGTTTACAGTTTGCACAAGAGCACTTGGATGTTCCACAGCAGTACTGGCAAAATATTCTGTGGACAGATGAAACCAAAGTTGAGTTGTTTGGAAGAAACACACAACACTATGTGTGGTGAAAAAGAGGCACAGCACACCAATATCAAAACCTCATCCCAACTGTGAAGCATGGTGGTGGGGGCATCATGGTTTGGGGCTGCTTTTGCTGTGTCAGGGCCTGGACAGATTGCTATTATCGAAGGAAAAATTTATTCCCAAGTTTATCAAGACATTTTGCAGACAAACTTAAAGCCATCTGTCTACCAGCTAAAGCTCAACAGAAGATGGGTGTTGCAACAGGACAATGAACCAAAGCATAGAAGTAAATCAACAACAGAATGGCCCAGTCAGAGTCCTGACCTCAACCCTATTGAGATGCTGTGGCATGACCTTAAGAAAGTGATTCACACCAGACATCCCAAGAATATTGCTGAACTGAAACAGTTCTGTAAAGAGGAATGGTCAAGAATTACTCCTGACCATTGTGCACGTCTGATCTGCAACTACAGGATACATTTGGTTGAAGTTATTGCTGCCAAAGGAAGTTCAACCAGTTATTAAATGCAAGGGTTCACATACTTTTTCCACCTGCACTGTGAATGTTTACATGATGTGTTCAATAAAAACATGGTAACATTTAATTCTTTGTGTGTTATTAGTTTAAGAAGACTGTGATTGTCTATTGTTGTGACTTAGATGAAGATCAGATCACATTTTATGACCAATTTGCACAGAAATCCATATCATTCCAAAGGGTTATCATACTTTTTCTTGCAACTGTATATACTAGTACAGACAGTTCTTTTTGTTTTTCATATGTGTGCTAGTAATTTCTGGAGGATTATTGGGTCAAGGTTTTTACGGACACTGTGTGGTCAATCACATACAGGAATTCCACTTTATATACAAACCGGATTCCAAAAAAGTTGGGACACTAAACAAATTGTGAATAAAAACTGAATGCAATGATGTGGAGATGGCAAATGTCAATATTTTATTTGTAATAGAACGTAGATGACAGATCAAACGTTTAATCCGAGTAAATGTATCATTTTAAAGGAAAAATACGTTGATTCAAATTTTCACGGTGTCAACAAATCCCAAAAAAGTTGGGACAAGTAGCAATAAGAGGCTGGAAAAAGTAAATTTGAGCATAACGAAGAGCTGGAAGACCAATTAACACTAATTAGGTCAATTGGCAACATGATTGGGTATAAAAAGAGCTTCGCAGAGTGGCAGTGCCTCTCAGAAGCCAAGATGGGTAGAGGATCACCAATTCCCACAATGTTGCGCAGAAAGATAGTGGAGCAATATCAGAAAGGTGTTACCCAGCGAAAAATTGCAAAGACTTTGCATCTATCATCATCAACTGTGCATAACATCATCCGAAGATTCAGAGAATCTGGAACAATCTCTGTGCGTAAGGGTCAAGGCCGTAAAACCATACTGGATGCCCGTGATCTCCGGGCCCGTAAACGACACTGCACCACAAACAGGAATGCTACTGTAAAGGAAATCACAGAATGGGCTCAGGAATACTTCCAGAAACCATTGTCAGTGAACACAATCCACCGTGCCATCCGCCGTTGCTAGCTGAAACTCTACAGTGCAAAGAAGAAGCCATTTCTAAGCAAGATCCACAAGCTCAGGCGTTTTCACTGGGCCAGGGATAATTTAAAATGGAGTGTGGCAAAATGGAAGACTGTTCTGTGGTCAGACGAGTCACGATTCGAAGTTCTTTTTGGAAATCTGGGGCGCCATGTCATCCGGACCAAAGAGGACAAGGACAACCCAAGTTGTTATCAACGCCCAGGTTCAGAAGCCTGCATCGCTGATGGTATGGGGTTGCATGAGTGAGTGTGGCATGGGCAGCTTGCATGTCTGGAAAGGCATCATCAATGCAGAAAAATATATTCAGGTTCTAGAACAACATATGCTCCCATCCAGACGTCATCTCTTTCAGGGAAGACCCTGCATTTTTCAACAAGATAATGCCAGACCACATTCTGCATCAATCACAACATCATGGCTGCGTAGGAGAAGGATCCGGGTACTGAAATGACTAGTCTGCAGTCCAGATCTTTCACCTATAGAGAGCATTTGGCGCATCATAAAGAGGAAGGTGCAACAAAGAAGGCCCAAGACGATTGAACAGTTAGAGGCCTGTATTAGACAAGAATGGGAGAGCATTCCTATTTCTAAACTTGAGAAACTGGTCTCCTCGGTCCCCAGATGTCTGTTGAGTGTTGTAAGAAGAAGGGGAGATGCCACACAGTGGTGAAAATGGCCTTGTCCCAACTTTTTTAGGATTTGTTGACACCATGAAATTCTGATTCAACATATTTTTCCCTTAAAATTGTACATTTTCTCAGTTTAAACTTTTGTTCCGTGATTTATGTTCTATTCTGAATAAAATATTAGAAGTTGGCACCTCCACATCATTGCATTCAGTTTTTATTCACGATTTGTAGTGTCCCAACTTTTTTGGAATCCGGTTTGTAGATCATGCCCGTTTCTCATAGATTATAGCATATCCACATAGTCGAAATGTTCAAATCGGAAGTTTTGTAAACTTGAATATGGATAATACCCACAGTTCCAAGAGTCTGCCCGCTGTGGCGTCCCACTTCAGTGGGCTTACCTGGACTTGTGAGTAGTTACAGTCCTTTCGGTGTTTGCGGATGGCGCCTGTTTTCTCCGTGTAGGAGTTTCAACCTGATGCGGCTGTGATGGATCTCGGCGTCCCACGCTGTGCTCGATGTTGGTGTGTCTTGTGGTCCGCACTACACCTCACGGGAAAAAATTTGTATGCAACGTTCGTATGGATCTGATTTGAATAAAATTTACTGAAACGCTTCAGATTAGTTATACTTTCCGATAGATTTCCTCATTCAGAATAATTTCGGGCATTGAATGTAGTGTAACGATACCAAACGCGTTTCGAGGAGTACTTTCCCCTTCTTCAATGGCTACATTCAATGGCTGTGACTCCGATTTTTTATATCCTCATTCAGCTAGTGTCAATATATGGTCTGGATTCTTGATATCCATTTGTATTGTTGTTGGTGTCATTGCGGTTTTGATGCGGCATGCATACGTTTTTTTGGGTTCACATGCGTTTTAATTCATATACATAAGTATATTGAATTAGTGTCTGGCATACAAAGATGGGTGGTCAATCCTAATATTGTATATAATGTAAAAATAGAGAATTAGAACACTGAAAAGTATATTACAATATCGTTCTATAAATATATGTTCGAGTCATTTATTATTTTTCGTATCTATAAAAATAAAATGGTTGCAAAGATAAAAAAATCTGTTAAAATTTTTTAAATATATATATTTTAAATATATATATATATATATATAATTATTTTTTTGAGCTGTGTGATCTTCTAAGTGTAAAATATTTCTTTAATAGCAGGGGGATATGTAACGTCTGCATGAAGAGTGGGGGCGGGGGCCCACCACCAAGGACAGACCGCAGTGCTGATAGACAGTCATACATGCGATCTCCCATCGGTGAGGGGGCCCCCGTCCTGAGCTCCGTGTGTCACACCTGAATTTTCATAGGAACCCAAAGATTTCTATTTCAGCATTTAATCCTGCTGGTAGTTGGCTTCCGAAATCGTAGCTGCGTCTCGATTCTGCTCTGGACATTTTGTCAATATGATTTCCTCCCCTCCAATTTTTTTCTTTTTTTTCCAATGCCGTAAAGGTTAGGCCTTTATGGTTTTTGTTATGGAATTCCTTAGAATATTTAGATAAAGAATTCTTTTCATATTGGTTAGATGTTCCGATATCCTGACCTTCAAGGGTCTCTTAGTTCTCCCAATGTATTGTCTTTGACACGGACATTGTACCAAAAAGACCACACTTGAGGAATTACATGTCAAAAAGTGTTTAATTATAGAAAAACAATTCTGTGTGGAAGAGACCCTATTTGTTCTTTTTGGAAACTGAGTACTTATACATCCTATTACATGTTCCGCACCTATAAAACCCGTTTGGATTTAACCAGTTATGTATTGGGGGTATCTTCTTATGTCCATGCTTTATCGAAGGGGCCACTTTTAAACCTAGGTTTGGGGCCCTAGTGTAGGTCATGAGTGGTGCGGTGGGTATAAGCAGGCCTATGGTTTTGTTCTGTAGGATGTGGTGCCAATGTCGTCTAATGATCCTTTTAATTTGTTTATATTGTACATTGTAGGGTAGGATCATTCTAAAGTCTGTTTTCTTTTTTGTTTCTTGTACAGGTTTTGGGCAAAAAAATTATTATTTTTCCATATTTCTGACTTTGTTGAGTGCTTTATCAATGACTTTTTCAGGATATTCCTTTGTTCTGAATTGTGTGCACATCCTGACAGCTTCCTCTTTAAATTTAGTTTTGTCAGTGCAGTTCCTTCTGATTCGCCTGAATTGTCCAGAGGGGATATTAATTAGCCAATTCGGCAAATGACAGCTCAAAAATAAAATAAAGCTGTTCTTTGCCGTTGGCTTTTACGGATGTATTTTTTTTTTTTATAGCTATTTGTAAATCCAGAAATTCAGTTTCTTTGTTATTAATATTAGACGAGAAGCATAAATTAAATGGATTATCGTTTATTTCTTCTAAAAAGGTATGTAATTCTCCCTCACCTTTTCTCCAGATAAATATTACATCATCTATATATCTCCGCAATAGCACCAGGTATGCCCCCAGCATATTTGCGATATATTATAGTGGGACATCTTTCCTGGACCCGCTGACCCATATTCTTTGATACTTAGCTGTTTCAGGTTGATTGCCCCTCATCAGGGCAGAACAGAGTATACTGGCTTAACTGGTGTAACTCCTAGGTCAGGAGGGTATACTATAGCTCCTTATGGAAAGTGCTTAATTGGCGTGAGGAGTCTGCTAGGCCATTCATGCTCCTCTGGAATTCTGGGAAGAAGCTATGCAAATATGCTGCCAGTACTCTCTGCTCTTCACTGATGAAGGGCAATCACCCCAGCTGTCAGCTGTTTGGATTAATTATTATCCAAGTCCTGTCTCAAGGCCTATTTAAAAGAGTCAAACATTGACTTACAGCAGGGATGCCCTCCAGCTGTTGCAAAACTACAATTCACATCATGCCCTAATAGCTGTAGGCTGTCTAAGCCTACTGGGAGTTGTAGTTTTATAACAGCTGGAGGGCCGCAGGTTGGGGATTCCTGACTTATAGGATAGCTACCTTACATCTGGTGGCATCAGAGGCAGAGCTTGCTAATAGCTGATTTGCATACATTCTGCCTTTGGAGGAAAGTACAGAGATATTCCTAATGAAAACCTGATCCAAGGTGCTCTGGACCTCAGACTTGGCCAAAGGTTTACCTTCCAACAAGACAATGACCCTAAACACACATCCAAGACAACACAGAAGTGGCATAGGGACTACTCAGTGAATGTCCTTGAGTGGTCTAGCCAGAGCCCTGACATGAACCCAATCGAACATCTCCGGAGATATCTGAAAATGGTTGTCCATCTACCGTTCCCATTAAACCTGATACAGCTTGAAAGGATCTGCAGAAAATCCTCAAATCCAAGAGTTCAAACCTTTTGGAATGATACCCCAGAAGACTGGAGACTATAATCACTGCCAAAGGTGCCTCTACTAAATCCTGAGTAAAGGTTCTGAATGTTTATATCAATTCAATATTTTAGTTTTTTATTTTCAATAAATTAGCAAAGAATTTAAACATTCTGTTTTCAATTTATCATTATAGGGTATTGAGTGTAGAATGATGGGAAAAAAAGGAGAACTTTTTTTTTTACGGTATTGTACCACAAGGCTGCAACATAACAAAATGTAATTTAAAAAAGTGAAAGGGTCTGAAGACTTTCTGAATGCATTGTATGTCTGAGTGGAAATGGACCCTACTACAGTATTTTGGTAGTGACGACCATGAAAATTTGATTGCGAGACCAACTGAAGACAAGGGCAGAAAGCATTCTGGGTAAATGTCTGCAGAATGTGTTAGAGCTAGCGAAAAATAAATATGTACTGTGAAGTTGACATAAGGGTGTCAATACAATATAGTGTATAATTACTATTTCTGAAAGACAATATGTTCTTGCCCTTTTAATGCACTTACGTAGATTACAGCAATACAGCATTTTAACTGCAGGTGGCCATACAACACATGTTACATCTCTAAATTCTTCTCCTTTCCCAATGACATTTGAGAATTGCTAAAGTGATATTTTTCTTTTCAGTCTTCTGTGAAATGTTCAAAGATTTAGATAATTGCCATTGCCTTTACAAGCCTTGTCTTAATGTTCCTTTTTCTGTTTTCCAGTTGACAACGCAGGTGTGAATACATCAGCCTCTGGCTATTGGTCTCAAAGTCTGGGTGTTGGTCACCGATGAAATTGAATTCTTTGTGAATCACAACATCTTAAGTAGGGATTTGGAAATGTCAGGGGTTGGTATATGCACCATTGTACAAACTAAAGTAAGCACACAGATTAAATAAAAAGTTGGATGAAAGCATGGCTAGCTAAAAAAGTCTCCAGCCAGTTTCAAAGCAGCCCTAATTCCCAAATAACATCATTGTTGGAGTATTATATAATGTTTCTATTTCAATTAGTACATTAGTATTTATATCATTTTAACCCCTTTCAGTTGAAAACAAAAATTCAAAAGAAACACATACCTGACACAAGATAATTGCTGAGAACCAGAAGAATTAGGCCACAGCCAGAAGCATTTAGGGTACTATTAGGGGGATAAGTGTCTGTAAGGCAGGTGAAAAGAGGCATTATTGTGAAAAAAAAAGCAAAAAACATTTCTCAGCTTTTATTTACATTTGAGCAAAAAATACAAGATGTTCCACACTGTGGAAAATCTCAGAGGACATGGTCGTAAGCCAAAAGTGACACCTGTGCTGGCAGGAGGATAGTTAGAGAGGTGAAAAATAATCCAAGGATCACCACCAAGGCCATCCTGGTGAATCTGGGCTCTGCTGGTGGCAATGTCTCAAGGCAGACAATCCAACGGACACTGCACAATGCAGACCAATGAGGACGCCACTTCTCCAGATAAGGCACACAAAAGCTTGCTTGGCCTTTGCAAAAGCTCATCTGGACAAAGAAGAAGACTTCTGGTCTTCTGTGTTATGGTCAGATGTAACAAAAATGTAATTGTTTGGTCACAATGATGTTTCCTTCATTTGGCGTAAAAAAGGAGAAGCCTGCAACCAAAAGAACACCCTCCCCACTGTCAAACATGGTGGTGGGAACCTAATGCTTTGGGGGTGTTTTTCAGCCAATGGACCAGGGAACCTAATCACGGTAAACGGCACCATGAAAAAAGAGCAATACATGAGGATTCTCAATGACAACATCAGGCAGTGTGCAGAGAAACTTGGCCTTGGGCACCAGTGGACATTTCAGCATGACAGTGACTCAAAACACAAAGCAAAAGTGGTGAAGAAATGGTTCGCAGACAACAACATTAACATTTTGGAGTGGCCCAGACAGAGTCCAGACTTGAATCCAATTGAGAATTTGTGGAGGGAGCTAAAGATCAGGGTTATGGCAAGAAGACCCTCCAACCTGAAAGATTTGGAGCTCATTGCTAAAGATGAATGGGCAAAAATACCTGTGGAGACATTCAAAAAGTTGGTCTGCAATTATAGGAAGCGTTTGATTGCTGTAATAGCCAATAAAGGCTTTTCTATTGATTATTGAGAAGGGTATGAATAATTTTGGACTGGACACTTTTTGCTCAAATGTAAATAAAAGCTGAGAAATGTTATTTTTTTTTTCTTCACAATAATGCCTCTTGTACATCGTCTTATTATCTTTTGGGAGACACCTATGTCATTTCCTGTCAAAAAATTACTTGCTGGTTGAATAAAAGTAACTTTAAGTTAAAATTTGCCAGGGGTATGAATAATTATGGGCAGCACTATATATGGGACTGCTGAGATACTGTAGATGAGCACTTGTACTCAGCTATCTCTGGCAGACCCACAGAGTTGAAAGGAGTGGCAGCATGCATGTGTGGCCATTGGTCTATTCAAATAGGGGAACACAGGGCCCGGCCTCACTCACGTGATTCAGATGCTCCAGTGGTCAAATCCACGCTGATCAGACATTTATTTCCTATCCTTTGATGAGGAAATAAGTGTTTGTAATGGGATAAGTCCTTTAATAAATGATTGCAATGAATTATAGTTTTTTTGTTCAGTTATATCACCTTTACTTTACGGAGGAAAATCAAATATTAACATGCACACATAGTATGAAAACTTTCTATGTCGTTTTAGTATTTTTCACTTGATTGCCTTTTTGTGCTAAACTTATGGTATATTTCTAAGTATGAAAATTCTGCACAGATCAATACATAAGTAAAAGTTAGCAGGTCATGCAATGGTTATTTTTTATTGTATTACATTGACCACTCTTAGGTTACAGTTTTAAAATCTTGGAAAACCCTTTAAAAAAAAAAAGCATAGAGTAAAAATAAGACTCCCTTTGGTCAAATGTGTCACCTTAGATACTAAAGTCAAGTATAATTTCGATCAGACCGACCTGACATAGAGCTTGAGACATTTATCATCATAACTAGAGATGAACGAATCGAGGCTGATGAAGTTGAATTAGTTTAAAATTTCAGGAAAAATTTGATTCACAACGAATGCAAATTTTCTCACGCTTCGTGGTAACGAATCGCATTTTTCCTAAAATGGCGGCTACACGTGAGAGGACATGGGGCAAGGAACTCTGGGAAGGCGGGATCACCCAGATTAACATGCCTGCACGCAGCCAATCAGCATCCAGCCAGCCCTGTGATATCACAGCCCTATAAATACGTTGGCCATCTTACAGTCAAGCGTTCAGAATGCAGGGACAGATGTGTGAAGGTGCTAGGGAGGGCTATGGGAAAAACGATTGTGGGAAAAAAAAAAGACAGAAAAACGATGTATAAGTGCAGGGAAAGGATAGGGAGGAACAGGGCCGGCTCCAGGTTCATGTGGGACCTTGGGCGATAAAGTCTTAGTGGGCGCCCTTACACAGTGATAACTCTCTGAGTACAGGTAACAGCACAGATAACACTAGTGCTAATAATGTGTTAGTGTGACCTGCAGTCCTACTGTATGTAAAACCACAGATAACACTAATGCAGTGTACTCGCGAACGTTCACATGCACACAGCGGACTGACTTTTATGACGGCAGCAGTGCTGCGCAGTGCCAGCAACAGTTTGCAAATTTTTTTAAAGGGACCGTGCAGAAACGAGTGGGCCCCCCCAGAAGAAGTGGGCTTGCCGGGTGCTGGCGCCGGATCGAGGAATCATTTCATAGCATCTTAGTGCAGGGAGAAACATCGGAAGGCGCTAGGGACATTTATAGGAAAGTGATTTACATGTGCAGGGAACAATTATTTGGGGATCCAAATAGTCATTAGACAGCTCTGTCATTTCATCTATTTGTTATTGGGTTGCAAGTGTTATGTTGAAAAGCCTTTAGAGGCTTATGTCTTAGTATCTTATTCAGTACTGCAAGAAAAATATATTTCACTTCTGCAGTTATTTCTGTTGAAAGCGTATAGGGGCGTATTTCAGTAACAAAGAAAAGTACATATGCACTGCACTGGTGCAGTTATTTCTGGTGAAAACGTATAGGGGCGTATTTCAGTCCAACAAGAAAAATATATAGACACTGCACTGTTGCAGTTTTTTATGTTGAAAGTGTATAGGGGCATATTACAGTAAAAAAAGAAAAAACACACACACTTCACTGGTGCACTTATTTGTGGCAAAAGCATTCAGTGGCCTATTTCAGTACTGAAAGAAAAATATATACGCACTTCACTGGTGCATTTATTTCTGCTGAAAGCGTTTACTGGCCTATTTCAGTACAAAAAGAAAAATACATTCTCAGTTCACGTCGACGGCGGTTATATGTGTTGAAAGCATGGCTGGGATTCAGCAGGGTGGCAGCAGTGGGAGGCCGGGAGCCAAACGTGCCCGGGGTAGAGCACCTGCTTCGCAGCAGCCTACCTACCCGGGAAGTAGTGGCGGTTATATGTGGTAAAATCTTTACTGAAGTATTTCGGTTGAAAAACAAAATTTATTCAGTGGTCAGCGCTGCAGTTATATGCGGTAAAATCTCCATGATGTCTCCCTGATAAATCTGCAGCTTGGGGGCCCCATGTGGCTCCTACACACTTTAAAAATAATCCTTCAGTGGAGCGAATAGATGCCGGATGACCGGGACACTCCATGACCTTCCCAGGAGCTGCTGTCGGGAACAGCGGTTCATTTCTGAGACGTTCGTATAGTGCAGGGGGAATCCAAAGACCCTTTACATCCCCACCCTTTACATCCCCGTGCTTCGTTATATGTGGCAAAATCTTAATTGAAGTATTTTAATGGAAAAAGACATTTTATTCAGCGTCCAGCACTTCACTTATATGCGTTAAAATCTTTTGTGAATTATTTCGGTGGAAAAACAAATTTCATGCAGTGTTCAGCGCTGCAGTTATATGTGGTGTGACAGTCCATCTTGCAAGCTCACCTTGCCAGGGGCGAAGGGTAGGGGGGAATAGTTAGTCTTTTACGTACAAGGAGGACTCAGGAGACAGAAGTACATTTAAACTGGCGTCCGGGCAGTTTTATTTACATAGGTTGCATAAAACAAAAATCATAAACACAACACCTAGCCTTGCCCAGGCTCTAACTAAACAGTAGGTCCCTCTCTAGGACGTGGCTGAGCTAGCCTCAGTCCACCCAAAATAGACACACAGTCTGAACAGCAACCTGTGATACTTGCAGTTTTCCTTGCTCTGGACCTTCAGGGTCTCTCAGAGAGATATGGCTTCTCTCCCTCCCAGGAAGTTCTGAGCAAGTATGCTACCAGCCTAGTTATCTAGCAACTCGCCAGGTGGAGCTCTTTAGGACCCAGGCTTAGGTTTTTAACCCTTTCCTAAATAGCTTTTCTCAGCATATGTTTGGAACCTGTGAGACACATATACACCCTCAATTTACTTCACCCTGTGAGACACCACAATGTCTTGTGAAGACATCTTATCCAAAGAGTTTTCTTTATTTTCATGACTATGAAAATTGTAGATTCACACTGAAGGCATCAAAACTATGAATTAACACATGTGGAATTATATACTTGTGGTAGGGGCTGAGGTGTGCATTGGCGTGGAGTCGGGAGGGATGCCTATCACCCTCCAAGATCTATCTGGCTGAACTGTGCCTGGAGCCAGTGCGGGGTAGGCCTGAATAAGTGGGCAAGAAGACTACCCTCGCTGTAGGAGGGAAATAGTTAATTGAACCGAACGACACGGGAGGTAACAAGGGCCTGAGTGATTCAGGCCGGAGCTGGGCTGTTAAATGACCTGAGCGATTCGGGAAGGCACTGGGTAGTTAGTGACGTGATGGTCCAGATGACAGCAGAAGAGCAAGCTTGGGTGATCCAGGATGAGAGAGGCAACGTGGTCCTGGGTGATCCAGGATGAGAGAGGCAACGTGGGCCTGGGCGACCCAGGATGACTGAGGTAGAGCGAGCCTTGGTGATCCAGGATGATGGAGGCAGAGCGAACCGGGGTGATCCAGAATGACAGAGACAGAGCGAGCCTGGACAACCTGGAATAACCGAAACGGAGCGAGCCTGGGCGATCCAGGAAGACAGAGGCAGAGCGAGCCTGGGCGATCCAGTATGACCGAGGTACGGCGAGCATAGGAGATCCTAGATGACGGAGGCAGAGCGAGCCTGGGCGAACCAGGAGGACAGAGGCAGAGTGAGCCTGGGTGATGCCGAATTACAGAGACAGGGCGAGCCTGAGCGATCCAGGATGACAGGAGCAGAGCGAGCCTGGGTGATCCAGGATGACAGGAGTAGAGCGAGCCTGGGCGATCCAGGATGACAGGAGCAGAGCGAGCCTGGGCGATCCAGGATGACAGGAGCAGAGCGAGCCTGGGCGATCCAGGATGACAGGAGCAGAGCGAGCCTGTGCGATCCAGGATGACAGGAGCAGAGCGAGCCTGGGCGATCCAGGATGACAGGAGCAGAGCGAGCCTGGGCGATCCAGGATGACAGGAGCAGAGCGAGCCTGGGCGATCCAGGAAACACAGGAGTAGAGCAAGCCTGGGCGATCCAGGATGTCAGGAGCAGAGCGAGCCTGGACGATCCAGGATGACAGGAGCAGAGCGAGCCTGGGTGATCCAGGATGACAGGAGCAGAGCGAGCCTGGGTGATCCAGGAAGACAGGAGCAGAGCGGGCCTGGGCGATCCAGGATGACGGGAGCAGAGCGAGCCTGGGCAAACCAGGATGACAGGAGCAGAGCGAGCCTGGGCGGTCCAGGATGACAGGCAAGGAGCGAGCCTGGGCGATCCAGGACGACAGAATGAGCCAGGGCGATCCTGGATGACAGGGGTAGAGCGAGCCTGGGTGAACCAGGATGATAGAGACAGAGCGAGCCTGGGCCAGCCAGGATAACCAAAACAGAGAGAGCCTGGGCGATCCAGGAAGACGGAGGCAGAGCGAGCCTGGGCGATCCAGGACAACCGAGGCAGAGCGAGCCTGGATGATCCTGGATGGCAGAGGCAGCGAGCCTGGGCGATCCAGGAAGACAGAGACCTCAGATGACGTGGGAGTGTGTCAAGAAGCAGGGAAGGCAGACAGAAGGCGTATGCATGATACCTGAAGAATTCGGGAAGCTGATGAGCAGCTACTTGGCTGATCGGGAGGACTGAATATCAGACAGCATCGCAGCCCTGTTTGTTTTAAGAAAAGATTGCCCAAAATGGTACATTAGGAAACTGGAAAATAGCACGGCAACAAAAGCCCACTACTAAAACAACATTCATGGAGTTAGCTACCCTAGAGGGGATAACTTGTGTTACATCTGGTAGCAGCAGTAGAAGGTGCAGTTTTCTGGTTCCAGTCGAGGAGGCAGAGCGCGATTGTGCAGCAATTGATAGGCACTTGTGGGTATAGGGGTCCACTGGAGGTTCCAACCTAAACTTAACCTGGGCCAGCGGTAGCATAGACGATGGGAACCAGAACAGCAGTCCCAGACCCCGCAGCAGCGTCCGCAAGGCAGCACCTTACTGATCACACCAGTGTCTGGTCTCTCCGCTGCGTTCCTGAAGCTTCTTTTTTCTTTCCCCTTTTTTTTTTTCCCCACCGGAATGGAGAAACAGGCCGGCCAGCCCCGTGCCTGCCAACCATGGCTTCTCGGCTGGAATGCACTGCAAAATAAATGGAAAATAGAAAACAATACATGCAATTATACCTAATTACAGTTGTAGATACCCCCAGGTCCGGTGTACTAAAGAAGAACTTGTACCAATTAGATTTTATTATTGTCATTATTCTTAAACACCGCTTTAGGAGAGCCGGGAAGAGAAGGAAGATGCGGGAATGGAGTACCGGGCAGGGAGCAAGGAAGGATGACAGAGGCAGCGTGGGCCTGGGCGATCCAGGATGACAGAGGCAGAATGGGCCTGGGCGATCCAGGATGACAGAGACAGGAACGAGCCTGGGTGATCCAGCTCTCAGTGTGAGAGCGAGATAAGAAGCATGGAAAACAGACAAAAAGATGTGTGCGTGATACCTGAAGAAATTCGGGAAGCTGAGCAGCTACTTGGCTGAACGGGAAGACTGGATATCAGACGGTACTGCAGCCCTGTGATGAGGAGGCTCCCCCCGGAGCTGGAGGGGAGAGGACGACCGGCCGTTTGTTTTAGTTTTTTTTTTTTTTTTCTTCTTCTTGCCTGGGTGATCCAGAATGACAGTGACAATGCGCGCCTGAAGGACTCAGGAACCTGATGAGCAGCTACCTGGCTGACCTGGAAGTCTGGATATAAGATGGTACTGCAGTCCTGTTCATGTTTGAAAAAACTCATCAGCACCCAAGTATAGACAACAAGCAATAATCAGCACCCAGGAGTAACACGGCGGTGCCACACGCATGTGCACAGGAGGGCGGCGCGGAACAGTTTGTGCCAAACCTGAGCATGAGAGGACGGCACTACAGCGGTGCCACACGCATGCGCCCAGGAGGGCGGCAGACACAGCGCCAGACCCGTGTGCACAGGAGGGTGGCACCACGCCACTGCGCCATAAACAAATGCACAGGGGGCGGTAGACATATGGTGTGATGCACATGTGCAGGAGGCGGCAAGCGGGTGTCACAGACATGTGCATAGAGGGCGGCATTTATTTTTTATTTTTTTGCATTTCCATCTCGCTGAGAGCAAACAAAATGAGTTGGGCTGCATAATGAAACGAGGTGAACGTGAGCTAGGCAGCCCATATCGGTCAAATGTATGGCCGGATCCACAGTGATCTGCTGATCACCTGGTCAGCTTGATGAGACGATCAGATCGTTCTGTGCATGATTATAGATTTGCAGTTACACAACTGTGATTGTTTTGCAGTACAATCACAATTTGCAAATACCAGAAGCGCAGACATTTCAGGACTGTACCCTGGTGGCTTAGATGTCTGTTTAAATGAATCGTCCTCCCCGGAATGTATTTATACACTTACAGGCAGTGGTTTTCTATATCTGGGCGATTGACATGACTGAGTATCAGCTTCAATTTCTAGTTAATGTCGCCGTCATCTGTGACCCGAGACACTTGCGGCGCAGGCTGAGCCCGGCAGGAAGAACCGCCCCCTGAAGCGCCGTGGAGCCGGTCCCGCCGAACCCTGACCGCGGACAATCGGAACATACCTGATGTGAGGAGGCTCTCCCCGGAGCTGAAGGGGAGAGGAAGACTGGCCGGGCCCGGCCGGGTGCCGGACGCGTGCTGCCCCCAGCTGAGGAAACCTGCAGAGCCGAGACTTACCCGTAAGTGACGCGCCGCGAACCGGAAGTGACGGGGACAGACTGAGGAAGGAAGCATGAAGCGACCGTCCTCAGAATGAGGTCGCGTGAGGAGATATAGCCAGCAGCCCCGCCCACAAATACAGGCTGTAACCAGCCTTAATACATACATACATATTCTAGGTTCTTCAAAGTAGCCACCTTTTGCTTTGATTACTGCTTTGCACACTCTTGGCATTCTCTTGATGAGCTTCAAGAGGTAGTCACCTGAAATGGGTTTCACTTCACAGGTGTGCCCTGTCAGGTTTAATATGTGGTATTTCTTGCCTTATAAATGGGGTTGGGACCATCAGTTGCGTTGTGGAGAAGTCAGGTGAATAGACTGTTAGAATTTGTATTATGGCAAGAAAAAAGCAGCTAAGTAAAGAAAAACGAGTGGCCATCATTACTTTAAGAAATGAAGGTCAGTCAGTCCGAAAAATTGGGAAAACTTTGAAAGTGTCCCCAAGTGCAGTCACAAAAACCATCAAGCGCTACAAAGAAACTGGCTCACATGCGGACCTCCCCAGTAAAGGAAGACCAAGAGTCACCTCTGCTGCGGAGGATAAGTTCATCCGAGTCATCAGCCTCAGAAATCGCAGGTTAACAGCAGCTCAGATTAGAGACCAGGTCAATGCCACACAGAGTTCTAGCAGCAGACACATCTCTAGAACAACTGTTAAGAGGAGACTGTGTGAATCAGGCCTTCATGGTAGAATATCTGCTAGGAAACCACTGCTAAGGACAGGCAACAAGCAGAAGAGACTTGTTTGGGCTAAAGAACACAAGGAATGGACATTAGACCAGTGGAAATCTGTGCTTTGGTCTGATGAGTCCAAATTTGAGATCTTTGGTTCCAACCACCGTGTCTTTGTGCGACGCAGAAAAGGTGGACTCGCCTGGTTCCCACCATGAAGCATGCAGGAGGAGGTGTGATGGTGTGGGGGTGCTTTGCTGGTGACACTGTTGGGGATTTATTCAAAATTGAAGGCATACTGAACCAGCATGGCTGCCACAGCATCTTGCAGCGGCATGCTATTCCATCCGGTTTGCGTTTAGTTGGACCATCATTTATTTTTCAACAGGACAATGACCCCAAACACACCTCCAGGCTGTGTAAGGCCGATTTGACCATGAAGGAGAGTGATGGGGTGCTGCGCCAGATGACCTGGCCTCCACAGTCACCGGACCTGAACCCAATCGAGATGGTTTGGGGTGAGCAGGACCGCAGAGTGAAGGCAAAAGGGCCAACAAGTGCTAATCATCTCTAGGAACTCCTTCAAGACTGTTGGAAGACCATTTCAGGTGACTACCTCTTGAAGCTCATCAAGAGAATGCCAAGAGTGTGCAAAGCAGTAATCAAAGCAAAAGGTGGCTACTTTGAAGAACCTAGAATATGACATATTTTCAGTTGTTTCACACTTTTTTTTGTTATGTATATAATTCCACATGTGGTAATTCATAGTTTTGATGCCTTCAGTGTGAATTTACAATTTTCATAGTCATGAAAATAAAGAAAACTCTTTGAATGCGAAGGTGTGTCCAAACTTTTGGTCTGTACTGTGTGTATATATATATATATATATATATATATATAATGAAGAAAATCCGCAGCACTCCTTGAAGTGTAGAAAAAATGTGTAGTTTTATTCACACATGTCAAATAAGACAACGTTTCGGTTCTCTCACAGAACCTTTTTCAAGTCAAGTGAACATAAAGTGCATAAGTGCTAGTATAAATACATCATCACATTGTAATCAATTAGTCATCAACCAATACAAAATCAGTGCACTCCCATATTTAGGGCATGTTACAATTCATTCCTTCTCTCTCTGTGCCTAGATAGAGACTAATCACAGTGCTTCTCCATTCATGATTCACATTTACTACATACAAGTGCCAAAATTAAAGTGCAAAGTGCAATATAAACCCTATTTCCTAAGTTACCTTGCTGTGGTTATATATGAAGGAACAGGAGGAGATGGCGTCTGAACTTGTGTGGAGGCACGCCACCGCTCGCGTCTCTCCCTCCTCAGTGCGCATGTGTCAATTCCATCCCCACTGACAACGCAGTACATAACCTCTCTGCGTCATCCGAAGGCGGAGATCTAACGTCATGACGTCAGATCCACTCCGTCAGCCACCACCACGCACGCATGCGTGCCAGTGAGCCGCGGCAGTGATCCACGCCAAGTCATAGATCTCTTCCGCCATTTTACTCTAGGGCAATCGTTTGGGCATTGTCTTGCGCCTTTAACTCCTTCTGTTCCTTCTTACCTCTTACCAACCAGCAAAGGTACAGGCTTGAACCATATTTTCAAAAAGAGCATAGAATATTCTATCATGAATTCGTCATGTAACATCCATTGGGTCCACCCCATACATTATAATGAATACACACAGAAGTTAGATCAGTGAAAGGGCATTATCCAACCATCCCTCCTGTCACCCTAAATTCGACATTTAACCCTTTGGGTTTCAGAGTATCTAACCGAAAAATCCATCTAAGCTCAGTTTTCTTTAAGATGGTTAAACGGTCCCCTCCTCTGTCCAATGGTTTTACATGATCCAAAAGCATGAATCTCAACTCACTTTCTTTATGATTTTTTTCGGCAAAATGTTTCGATACGGGCAAATCACGTCTTTTATTCCTGATAGATTGTCTGTGGTTATTCAACCTCGTTTTTACATCGCATGTGGTTTCGCCCACGTATAGCATCTTGCATGGACACCATAAAACATATATCACCCATGCTGAATCACATGTGAGATAATGCCTTATCTTGAAGATTTCTCCCGTGTCTGGATGCGCAAACGCTGATCCTTTTTGCATCAGTTTGCAATTAACGCATCCCAGACATGGGAAAGATCCCAAGCGCTTCGTCTTCAAAAAAGTCTGTCTCAACTGACCCTTTTCGGGCAATCTGGAACGCACCACTTTATCCCTAATATTGCCCGCTCTTTTATATGCCATCATAGGCTGTTGTTTAAAGGCCTCTATGTTGGGATGTCCACTGCTAAGCAGCCCCCAATGGCGTCTCACTATTTTTTCAATATTGGGGCTCAATTCATTATAAGTTGACACAAACGGTAATCTGTCATTGGCCTGTCTTGGTTTCAACATCAATAGTTCCCTTCTAGGGATATCCCTTGCTCTATCGGCATGTTTCTTCACTAACCCACTTGGGTACCCCCTAGTTATGAAGGATTGTTGCATCTTAGACAATGCTGAAGTCATATTTTCGTCCTTATCAACTATTCTCCGCACTCTCAACATTTGACTATATGGCAAAGAATTCAGCATTCTCCTAGGGTGTCCACTCGTAAAGTGTAACAATGTATTCTTATCGGTGGGTTTAACATTCAAATCCATGTGTAGTTGTTCATCCTCAATATACACCTGCGTATCCAGAAACTGGACCCGGTCAGCCGATGCCGTTAACGTAAATTGGATCTCCCGATCAAGGGAGTTCAAAAATGCGTGAAAGTCCATCAGCTGATCCATGGTGCCGGTCCAGATGAGGAAAATGTCGTCTATGTATCTCCACCACGTCAAAACTCGATTGAAGTGGGGAGATACATAGACGAGACGCTCCTCAAATGACCGTACAAATATATTTGCGTAAGTGGGCGCGGCATTGGACCCCATTGCCGCGCCCCTTACCTGCAAATAGAACTGCCCCTGGAACTCAAAGTAATTGTTCCTTAGGGACAACTCCAATAGTGTCAGTACAAACTGCTGAACTGCAGCGGGATGTTCTAAACTTTGCAACATCTCCGCTACAGCCCTCAAGCCCTTTTCGTGATTGATCGAGGTGTATAATGACACAATGTCAAAAGATGCTACAATCGCCCCTGGCGGGATCCGTGTCCCACTAATTTTGGTGATGAAATCCCCAGTATCCCTAATATATGATCTTGCACCCAACGCATATTCCCTCAACATTTTGTCAAGAAAGACATTAATGTTTGAGAGAATCGAATTCCTGCCAGAAATTATTGGCCGACCTGGGGGGTCGATCAGCCTTTTATGTATTTTGGGTAATACATATATAGTCGGTGTAACCGGAGATTTCACCACCAAAAACTCTTTAAGTTGTTTATCTATGACACCATTCTGTTCCGCAATGCTCAATTGTGTATCGATTTTTCTGGCAATATCAAACCTGGGGTCCCGGGCCAAGGGCTCATAGACACCCGGTTCTCTTAACTGCCTATTTATTTCTCCTATATACTGGGAGGTGTCCATGACCACGATCCCACCACCAGTATATAGGAGAAATAAATAGGCAGTTAAGAGAACCGGGTGTCTATGAGCCCTTGGCCCGGGACCCCAGGTTTGATATTGCCAGAAAAATCGATACACAATTGAGCATTGCGGAACAGAATGGTGTCATAGATAAACAACTTAAAGAGTTTTTGGTGGTGAAATCTCCGGTTACACCGACTATATATGTATTACCCAAAATACATAAAAGGCTGATCGACCCCCCAGGTCGGCCAATAATTTCTGGCAGGAATTCGATTCTCTCAAACATTAATGTCTTTCTTGACAAAATGTTGAGGGAATATGCGTTGGGTGCAAGATCATATATTAGGGATACTGGGGATTTCATCACCAAAATTAGTGGGACACGGATCCCGCCAGGGGCGATTGTAGCATCTTTTGACATTGTGTCATTATACACCTCGATCAATCACGAAAAGGGCTTGAGGGCTGTAGCGGAGATGTTGCAAAGTTTAGAACATCCCGCTGCAGTTCAGCAGTTTGTACTGACACTATTGGAGTTGTCCCTAAGGAACAATTACTTTGAGTTCCAGGGGCAGTTCTATTTGCAGGTAAGGGGCGCGGCAATGGGGTCCAATGCCGCGCCCACTTACGCAAATATATTTGTACGGTCATTTGAGGAGCGTCTCGTCTATGTATCTCCCCACTTCAATCGAGTTTTGACGTGGTGGAGATACATAGACGACATTTTCCTCATCTGGACCGGCACCATGGATCAGCTGATGGACTTTCACGCATTTTTGAACTCCCTTGATCGGGAGATCCAATTTACGTTAACGGCATCGGCTGACCGGGTCCAGTTTCTGGATACGCAGGTGTATATTGAGGATGAACAACTACACATGGATTTGAATGTTAAACCCACCGATAAGAATACATTGTTACACTTTACGAGTGGACACCCTAGGAGAATGCTGAATTCTTTGCCATATAGTCAAATGTTGAGAGTGCGGAGAATAGTTGATAAGGACGAAAATATGACTTCAGCATTGTCTAAGATGCAACAATCCTTCATAACTAGGGGGTACCCAAGTGGGTTAGTGAAGAAACATGCCGATAGAGCAAGGGATATCCCTAGAAGGGAACTATTGATGTTGAAACCAAGACAGGCCAATGACAGATTACCGTTTGTGTCAACTTATAATGAATTGAGCCCCAATATTGAAAAAATAGTGAGACGCCATTGGGGGCTGCTTAGCAGTGGACATCCCAACATAGAGGCCTTTAAACAACAGCCTATGATGGCATATAAAAGAGCGGGCAATATTAGGGATAAAGTGGTGCGTTCCAGATTGCCCGAAAAGGGTCAGTTGAGACAGACTTTTTTGAAGACGAAGCGCTTGGGATCTTTCCCATGTCTGGGATGCGTTAATTGCAAACTGATGCAAAAAGGATCAGCGTTTGCGCATCCAGACACGGGAGAAATCTTCAAGATAAGGCATTATCTCACATGTGATTCAGCATGGGTGATATATGTTTTATGGTGTCCATGCAAGATGCTATACGTGGGCGAAACCACATGCGATGTAAAAACGAGGTTGAATAACCACAGACAATCTATCAGGAATAAAAGACGTGATTTGCCCGTATCGAAACATTTTGCCGAAAAAAATCATAAAGAAAGTGAGTTGAGATTCATGCTTTTGGATCATGTAAAACCATTGGACAGAGGAGGGGACCGTTTAACCATCTTAAAGAAAACTGAGCTTAGATGGATTTTTCGGTTAGATACTCTGAAACCCAAAGGGTTAAATGTCGAATTTAGGGTGACAGGAGGGATGGTTGGATAATGCCCTTTCACTGATCTAACTTCTGTGTGTATTCATTATAATGTATGGGGTGGACCCAATGGATGTTACATGACGAATTCATGATAGAATATTCTATGCTCTTTTTGAAAATATGGTTCAAGCCTGTACCTTTGCTGGTTGGTAAGAGGTAAGAAGGAACAGAAGGAGTTAAAGGCGCAAGACAATGCCCAAACGATTGCCCTAGAGTAAAATGGCGGAAGAGATCTATGACTTGGCGTGGATCACTGCCGCGGCTCACTGGCACGCATGCGTGCGTGGTGGTGGCTGACGGAGTGGATCTGACGTCATGACGTTAGATCTCCGCCTTCGGATGACGCAGAGAGGTTATGTACTGCGTTGTCAGTGGGGATGGAATTGACACATGCGCACTGAGGAGGGAGAGACGCGAGCGGTGGCGTGCCTCCACACAAGTTCAGACGCCATCTGTTCCTTCATATATAACCACAGCAAGGTAACTTAGGAAATAGGGTTTATATTGCACTTTGCACTTTAATTTTGGCACTTGTATGTAGTAAATGTGAATCATGAATGGAGAAGCACTGTGATTAGTCTCTATCTAGGCACAGAGAGAGAAGGAATGAATTGTAACATGCCCTAAATATGGGAGTGCACTGATTTTGTATTGGTTGATGACTAATTGATTACAATGTGATGATGTATTTATACTAGCACTTATGCACTTTATGTTCACTTGACTTGAAAAAGGTTCTGTGAGAGAACCGAAACGTTGTCTTATTTGACATGTGTGAATAAAACTACACATTTTTTCTACACTTCAAGGAGTGCTGCGGATTTTCTTCATTGTTTTACGTCTCGAATCGAGACTACCGCCGGCACACCACAGCTACGGCTGAGTAAAACGACAGGAGTGCTGCCTGAAACTTCTTTTATGGATCCTATATATATATATATATATATATACACCCTGTTCCAAATTAATATGCAAATTAATTCTTATGTTATCAACTATTAAGAGTACAATTCAATTTTTTGAACAAACCTCCTAATGATAACTGTATATATTTTTTAACATAACAAATTAGGCTTCATGCACATAACCAGTCCGTTTTTTGCGGTCCGCAAATCGCGGATCCACAAAAATGGAAGCTGCCCGTGTGCTTTCCGCAATTTGCGGAACGGGCGGCCCATTGTAGAAATGCCTATTCTTGTCCGCAAAACGGACAAGAATAGGACATGTTCTATTTTTTTTGCAGGTCCACAGAACGGAGCAACGGATGCGGACATTGAAGTGAATAGGTCCGCAGCCGAGCCGCCAAAACGGCAGCTCGGATTCGGACCCAAACAACGGCCGTGTGCATGAGGCCTCACCATGCACTGCACATGCAAATTATTACGCACAGTAAGTTTCAAAACACTTTATAGGTTGTAAAGAACTGAAAATTGTCATTTGTTGTGTTTGCAGCATATTTACTGAAATCAAAAGCTATTTCAATCAAACTTTTAACAACATTTTAACTTTTTAAACATTTTGACAGGTCACATCACATTTTAACATAGGACCCCTTATTTGATAGTAGCTTCACAAGTCTTGCATCCTGTCATGCCCCACTCTGACGATGTGCGGAGGTCGGCCAGGATAGCAGCACGAGTTTAGTGTTTGTTTTGGTGCTGTGCTGGATCCGCCTCTCATCAGGTGCACTGGGTGGAGTCATTAGTTTAAATGGCCTCCAGCTAAGTGCTCTGAGCGGATTATACTAATCATTGTGGTCTGGGAAGCTTGGCGGGAAGGTTGGCTGTCTGTTCCTGCTCTGGAAGATAAGTGTCATTTCTAGTTTGGTTGTTTGTGTCATCTATCCCATCCAGGTTCTGTGCGAGCAGGCTGCTCCTATTTCCCCGCTTCACCATCTCAGGGAATTCAGGGTTTTGTAAGCCCAGGCTAGAGGACACATAACACCTACCTTCAAGGTCTGCATGTGGGCTGAGCAGTGCAGAGAAAGAGGTCAGGGATTAGCTAGGAGGTGACCCTTCCCCTGTCTCTAGTCCAGAGCCTGGTTGGTGCGTTATCTGTTATACCGAGTGCACGTCCGCCGGGACACATCCATTGAACTTGTGAGTTTTTGGACACTTTCTGCTTGAATTTGTTTGCAATATGTTAGAATAGCCTCCCAGGGCTGCTGTTTGGATGTAAACTGCCTCCCACCCTCATAGATCTTTTGCTTGAGGATGCTCCAAAGGTTCTCAATAGGATTGAGGTCAGGGGAGGATGGAGACCACACCATGACTTTCTCTCCTTTTATTCCCATAGCAGCCATTGATGCAGAGGTATTCTTTGCAGCATGAGATGGTGCATTGTCCTGCATGAAGATAATTTTATTACAGAAAGCATAGTTCTTCCTTCTGTACCAGGGAAGAAAGTGGTCAGTCAGAAACTCCACATGCTTTTCAGAGGTCATCTTTACACCTTCAGGGACCCTAAAGGGGCCGACCAGCTCTCTTCCCATGATTCCGGCCCAAAACATGACTCCACCACAACCTTGCTGACGTTGCAGGCTTGTTGGTATAGGGTGGCCGTTCACCAACCATCCACTACTCCAGTCATCTAGACCATCCAGGGTTTCACGGCACTCATGAGTGAACAGGACTGTTTGAAAATTTGTTTTCATGTATTTTTCTGCTTGATGCAGCCGTTTCTGCTTGTGAGCATTGGTTAGTGGTGGCCGAATAGAAGGTTTATGCACAGTTGCAAGACTCTGAAGGACTCTACACCTTGATGTCCGTGGGACTCCAGAGGCACCAGCAGATTCAAATATCTGTTTGCTGCTATGTAATGGCATTTTAGCAGCTGCATTCTTGATCCCATGCATGGATCTGGCAGAAATCTTCCTCAATGTGCGTTTGTCTGTACAAACACATCTGTGCTCTGAATCAGCCACAAATCTCTTAATAGTGCGATGATAATGCTTAAGTTTTCGAGAAATAGCTAATGTTTTCATACCTCGTCCAAGACATTGAACTATTTCACTCTTTTCGGCAGCAGAGAGATCCTTTTTCTTCCCCATATTGCTTGAAAATGGTGCTCTGCTTAATAATGTGAAACACCCTCCTTTAGTAGTTTTTCCTTAAATTGGGCTCACCTGCCAATCTAATTATCACAGGTGTCCGAGATTGTTTTCAGTGATCAAAAGAGCCCTGAGACACAATGCCATCCATGAGTTAAACTGAAAAACAAAATATTTAATCTTTGAAATACTTAAATAGAATTTGCACCAAAAATTTTACAAAAGAGACCAGTTTCTTCTGGCTACCTGCCTCAGCTACTATTCTGATGCTGTTACCCGCCTGATGCCACACATTTGATGCCAAGTGTTCCTTCTTTCACTCACCATCCTCAGCGCGTACTGGTATTGCCACCAACCTCCACAGTATGTCACCTTGCCTCTTAATGCTGCCGCCACCTCCAGACTTCCAGTCATTGTGCCACTCTGTGGCCTACTCATGCTGCAGCCACCTCCAGACTCTGTAATTGTGCTGCTCTGTGGTCTCCTCATGCTGCTGTCACCTCAAGACTCTGTCATTGTGACACTCTGTGGCCTATTCATGCTGCTGCCACCTCCACACTCTGTCATTGTGCCACTCTGTGGCCTCCTCCTGATGCTGCTGCTGCCACCACCTACAGACTGTCATTGTGCCACTCTGTGGAATATTAATGCTGCAGCCACCTCCAGACTCTGCATTGTGCCGCTCTGTGGCTTGCTCCTGATGCTGCTGCTGCCGCCACCTTCTGACTCTGTCATTGTGCCACTCTGTGGCCTACTCATGCTGCTGCCACCTCCACACACTGTCATTGTGCCACTCTGTGGCCTACTCCTGATGCTGCTGCTGCCGCCACCTCCAGACTGTCATTGTGCCACTCTGTGGCCTACTCATGCTGCTGCCACCTCCAGACTCTGTCATTGCGCCACTCTGTGGCATAATCCCTATGCTGCTGCTGCTGCTGCCACCTCCAGACTCTGTCACTGTGCCACTCTGTGGCCTACTCATGCTGCAGCCACCTCCACACTCTGTTATTGTGCCGCTCTGTGGTCTCCTTATGCTTCTGCCACCTCCAGACTCTGTCATTGTGCCACTCTGTGGCCTACTCATGCTGCTGCCACCTCCAGACTCTGTCATTGTGACACTCTGTGACCTACTCCTTATGCTGCTGCCAACTCCAGACTCTGTCATTGTGCCACACTGTGGCCTCCTCCTGATGCTGCTGCTGCTGCTAACGCCACTTCCAGTCTCTGTCATTGTGCCACTCTGTGGCCTACTCATGCTGCTGCCACCTCCAGACTCTGTCATTGTGCCGCTCTGTGGCTTGCTCCTGATGCTGCTGCTGCCGCCACATTCTGACTCTGTTATTGTGCCACTCTGTGGCCTACTCCTGATGCTGCTGCCGCCACCTTTAGAATGTCATTGTGCCACTCTGTGGCCTACTCATGCTGCCGTCACCTCCAGAATCTGTCATTGTGCCACTCTGTGGCCTCCTCCTAATGCTGCTGCCACCACCTCCAGACTCTGTCATTGTGCCACTCTGTGGCCTACTCCTGATGCTGGTGCTGCTGCTACCACCTCCAGACTTGGTCATTGTGCCACTCTGTGGCCTACTCATGCTGCAGCCACCTCCACACTCTGTTATTGTGCCGCTCTGTGGTCTCCTTATGCTTCTGCCACCTCCAGACTCTGTCATTGTGCCACTCTGTGGCCTACTCATGCTGCTGCCACCTCCAGACTCTGTCATTGTGACACTCTGTGACCTACTCCTTATGCTGCTGCCAACTCCAGACTCTGTCATTGTGCCACACTGTGGCCTCCTCCTGATGCTGCTGCTGCTGCTAACGCCACTTCCAGACACTGTCATTGTGCCACTCTGTGGCCTACTCATGCTGCTGCCACCTCCAGACTCTGTCATTGTGCCGCTCTGTGGCTTGCTCCTGATGCTGCTGCTGCCGCCACATTCTGACTCTGTTATTGTGCCACTCTGTGGCCTACTCCTGATGCTGCTGCCGCCACCTTTAGAATGTCATTGTGCCACTCTGTGGCCTACTCATGCTGCCGTCACCTCCAGAATCTGTCATTGTGCCACTCTGTGGCCTCCTCCTAATGCTGCTGCCACCACCTCCAGACTCTGTCATTGTGCCACTCTGTGGCCTACTCCTGATGCTGGTGCTGCTGCTACCACCTCCAGACTTGGTCATTGTGCCACTCTGTGGCCTACTCATGCTGCAGCCACCTCCAGACTCTGTCATTGTGCTGCTATGTGGTCTCCTCATGCTGCTGTCACCTTAAGACTCTGTCATTTTGCCACTCTGTGGCCTACTCATGCTGCTGCCACCTCTACACTCTGTCATTGTGCCACTCTGTGGCCTCCTCCTGATACTGCTGCTGCCGCCACCTCCAGACTCTGTCATTGTGCCACTCTGTGGCCTACTCATGCTGCTGCTACCTCCAGACTCTGTCATTGTGCCGCTCTGTGGCTTGCTCCTGATGCTGCTGCTGCCGCCACATTCTGACTCTGTTATTGTGCCACTCTGTGGCCTACTCCTGATGCTGCTGCCGCCACCTTTAGAATGTCATTGTGCCACTCTGTGGCCTACTCATGCTGCCGTCACCTCCAGAATCTGTCATTGTGCCACTCTGTGGCCTCCTCCTAATGCTGCTGCCACCACCTCCAGACTCTGTCATTGTGCCACTCTGTGGCCTACTCCTGATGCTGGTGCTGCTGCTACCACCTCCAGACTTGGTCATTGTGCCACTCTGTGGCCTACTCATGCTGCAGCCACCTCCAGACTCTGTCATTGTGCTGCTATGTGGTCTCCTCATGCTGCTGTCACCTTAAGACTCTGTCATTTTGCCACTCTGTGGCCTACTCATGCTGCTGCCACCTCTACACTCTGTCATTGTGCCACTCTGTGGCCTCCTCCTGATACTGCTGCTGCCGCCACCTCCAGACTCTGTCATTGTGCCACTCTGTGGCCTACTCATGCTGCTGCTACCTCCAGACTCTGTCATTGTGCCGCTCTGTGGCTTGCTCCTGATGCTGCTGCTGCCGCCACATTCTGACTCTGTTATTGTGCCACTCTGTGGCCTACTCCTGATGCTGCTGCCGCCACCTTTAGAATGTCATTGTGCCACTCTGTGGCCTACTTATGCTGCCGTCACCTCCAGAATCTGTCATTGTGCCACTTTGTGGCCTCCTCCTAATGCTGCTGCCACCACCTCCAGACTCTGTCATTGTGCCACTCTGTGGCCTACTCCTGATGCTGGTGCTGCTGCTACCACCTCCAGACTTGGTCATTGTGCCACTCTGTGGCCAACTGATGCTGCTGTCATCTCCAGACTCTGTCATTGTGCCACTCTGTGGCCTACTCCTGATGCTGCTGCTGTCGCCACCTCCAGACTCTGTCATTGTGCCACGCTGTGGCCTACTCATGCTGCCGCCACCTCCAGACTCTGTCATTGTGCCGTTCTGTGGCCTCCTCCTGATGCTGTTGCTGCTGCCGCCACCTCTAGACTCTGTCATTGTTGCACTCTGTGATCTCCTCATGTTGCTGCCACCTCCTAGACTCTGTCATTGTGCCACTCTGTGGCCTACTCATGCTGCCGCCATCTCCAGACTCTTTCATAGTGCCGCTCTGTGGTCTCCTCATGCTGCTGCAACCTGCAGACTCGGTCATTGTGCCACTCGGTGGCCTCCTCATACTGCCGCCACCTCCAGACCCTGTCATTGGGCCACTTTGTGGTCTCCTCATGCTGCTTTCACCTTACCACTATGTCAAAGGTCCACTCTGTGGACTTCTCATGCTATTCCCACCCTCCCCACTACATGACTGGTCCACTATTTTGGCTTTCGGCCTGGCTGATATCATCATTTATTTGACACTTCTTCTGATCTGTCAGAAGGAAGGAAAAATTAGACGCACAACGGATCCTGTCTGTGTAGCAGCTTTAAGGTCTGTATGGTCCCATCAGAATTGGTTTATGATTTGGTAGCCAAAAGCAGGAGTGGGTAGAAAACACAGAAGACATGCAAATATTCCATTCACGTGTCATCATTGTTTTAGATCCACTCCGTTTTTTTTTTGCCTTTAGCAATACTGATGGATTATTGAGCAAATGCTGACCGAATGAAGGCGTATGCTCCACAGACAGGATCCGTTTTTTCTCAGTAATTGTTCTGACGGATCAGAGAATGGAGAAAAATGAATCAGTGATGTCAACACAAACTTACTGCTGACACCCTCTCCACTCTGTCGGGGGGCTCTACTTGTATAAGCATTTAATAGAACAGGTTCTGTAGACATGTGGAATCAGCTGGCGACGGTGTAAAAGGAGTGCGCTAACATTGACTTGTAAGGCTGAGTTCATACTTGAGTTATTTGGTCAGTTTTGGCCCAGTGACTGCCCAAATAAGTGAAGTATGCAGTGATTCTTAGAGCGACGCTTGTGATCTGCATGTCATACGGACTCACAGTATTATTTCACTAACAAAGCATACTCCCTATGCGTGTTACTGCAAGGCACAGTGTTCTTCACCACTATAAATGCTCTCAGCAGCCAGGAAATAGCCATTTTTAACGCGATTTACCGCAAATACATTCGGATTGAGGCAAATTTTTCCCAAAAATTTGGCAACCCCGCCGAATCGAATTTTTGAACAATTCGCTCATCTCTAATCATAGGCATTCAATATTTTAGAAAATATGTCACAGGCACCACTCAAATCAGTAACAGTATTCACATAATGCCAAATTTGTCCCCCTGGTCACAGTTTATGAGCACTGACAATCTCAGCAGAGTTAATATACGATACCTACTGATTATGCCATGATTGTCGTATAGTAAGACAATTGTGAAATAATACTGACACCCCATATAAAAAAATTTTTTTATTAAATATGTGGACATATCAGTATTGGATCTTCATCCAAAACGTAAAGGTAATATAATGGAAGAAAAGATACTAACAACTTGATATTGCACTTATAGCTATCAGCATTTACGTAATATATACGGTAGCTTTTAAATAGCCAGTTACATTGACGAACCTGCCCTGGGAAAAAACAGATTCATGAGGCTAATGATCAACATGGCTGGAAATAATATTTAAAGGCTGCTAAGTATGAATTAATATAATCTATAGAACTGAGCCTTTAAGCCTCCCACTGAGATGCTTTGTGGTCTTATATGTAAACAACTTTTGCGCTCTCCGTTTCCTCAGCTGTCCCATTAATATGATGAAGCTGACCACAGAATTACATGTTAGAAATGTAGACTTTAAACCAGAGAGAGGCAGTCGGCTGAAATGGTTGTGATTTCAACGCTGAGTCTCATTACTGTTAGCATTTAATGGCCACTTCCCTTGATTTCTGAATGCATCCCAACCTATCATTACACATTCAAAGCGTGCTTCCTTGCAAAGTGTTATTTCTGTTACGGGGGAGCGATGTGATGCAAATTTCTACTGACGTACAGCTGTCAGATAATCACAATGTAAGCATGTTTCTTATCGCTAAATTCATTGTATAGCATAATGGCTCATCAGACAATATTTCAATGAACACTGTATATGTATATTTAGAAGAATGTATATATTCAGGCACTTTGCTTGGCAGCTGTTTTCTGCAATAGAGAACACCTGCAAATCAGAAATATTTGTCTACATGTTTACGACAGATTTGAGAGATTTCTAAATCATATTCATTTTTCTGAATGTCAGAATAAATTATGAAAATTTGCATTCTTCCCAGTCAATTGGTATGGCATGGTTTTGGCCATTCCAGCCCTTACTAATATCTTAGCGTAAGTTAATATATTGCTATAGGAATTGCAAGTGCTATGAAATGTAAAAGTGAAGAAAGTAAATCTTCAGTGAAGACAATGCCTTTTATTTATACTTTAATAACTTGTCAATTTGAAGGTCATAAAGTCAGTAAGGTGGGAGAGTTGCTAAGAACAAGTGGCCCCAAATCCTTATTCTTGACTGGAGCATAGGCTCTCTGCTTAGAGATAAATGGGAATCTTAGAATAAATGTGTTTCAGGAAAGATTTGGGGCGCTCATTCTAGGCAATGGTAGGGGTCAAAAAGATCAGACCCCTACCTAACTTACTTTCATGAGTATTCTGATGCCACTCGTATATCATTAATACAATAGGTTACTGTGGGACAAGCATAGATATAGGATAAATCCCGAAAGCCCCTGAGGAGACGGGATGAGGATGAAAGTAGTAGTAGCTCTAGCTGCAAAAGTCTATCAGAGGGGATCTTCTCACACCGTTGCTCCCTAGGGCTGTGCAGTGAAAGGAGGGTGCATCCTTTCTTCTCTCAGGGCACACCCTGATGTTGGAGCTCCTGCATGATGGTAGTTGGGGTGTCCTTGGTGTTAACATTTTTGGTGTGGGTGCTAGCCAGAAGATGTTGGTGTGATGGCCGGTGTATGGTGCAGGGGTTAGTAATTGGGTTGATACTGGGGTGTACAGGTTAAAAATACGACTGCAATGTCTATGGCTTTTGATAATGGTGTACTTTACTGTGTACTTTACTGTCTCCACTGGCTTGGCCATTACAGATCCTGGAATTTCCTCTCTTTCTCTTACTAGGGCACTGTAGATATGTTGAACTCTTTCTCTCAGTAGATAAACTTCAGAGAAGATGATTCTCTGCAACTTTGGTCCTGTGAGGAGGGAGAACAAGGCACAGCTCTACCTTCCTCTCCAAACACTTGTCTAAACTAGACTACTTTGATCTGAGCTTGAACCACATATAAACAGTCCACACTTCAGCCTCCTCTAGGGGCTGTGTCAGGATGGTTAACTCCTTCACTTCCATACATTACCCTACTGGAAATACATGGAATACTGTATATCGACATAGCATAAGAGTACTCAAATATTTTCAAATACCAAGCTCTGGGGAACTGTACCCACATAACATATTTTTTGGTGCTGCCGTTTTCTTTAGATTTTGTTAGACCATGGGTCAGACAGCAGAAATTTGCTGACATACAAGTAACTATGGCACTGGAGTTGATATTTATGAAGAACTGATAATTTTTTCAGCTAGTAGAAAATAGGCTACTACCCCTTTGGTGCTCACTGCAGGAGATCTATTCATAGCACATTGTCAGTCCTAGTACAACCTTTTGAAACTTTACAAAAGCTCACTTAAGTCCATTTCACCATGGTGGACAATAATGTGTGCAACCTGTGCCGCCTCATGGGAATCTATGGACAAGGGGAACTCTGACATTACTCTATACTGATATAGTGAGGCGCCAACTGCACGTAACCAGTATTGAATAGGTAGAGGTATAAATATATATATGTATATATAGCGATATAGAGAGTAGCTAGAACAGCTCAAATTACAGATCTACTAATATTTAAATATGGAAGCTGTATTAAGGCTGTATTGAAACATGCCATAACCACAATTAAAAATCAAGTTAAGTCAAGGGACTTACTTCACCGGGGAGGAGGATGAACAGGATAAGCTCAAGACACCTGTCCTCCTTACCTCCCCTGCCGAGGTCGCCTGTAAGATGGATATTACTCTATACTATCAGATTGCATGTAAGGGACTGAGCTTAATGTTCCTTGGATGGAGTCATCCTATAAGACCTCTTTCACAAGAACGATACGGATTAGGTCCGGATGCATTCAGGGTGCGTTCAGTAAAACTCGCACCATTATGCAAGCAAGTTCAGTCAGTTTTGTCTGCGATTGCATTTAGTTGTTCAGTTTTTTCTGTGCAGGTGCAATGCGTTTTAATGCGTTTAAGGTTTGCAAACAACATCTCTTAGCAACCATTAGTGAAAAACACATTGCATCCGCACTTGCTTGCGGATGTAATGCTTTATTCACGCAGCTCCATTCATTTCTATGGAGCCAGGGCTGTGTTGAAAAACACAGAATATAGAAGATGCTGTGATTTTTACACAATGCAGAACTGATGCGTGAAAAACAACGCTCATGTATACAGACCTATTGAAATGAATGGGTCAGGATTCAGTGCGGGTGCTATGCATTGACGTCACGCATTGCACCCACGCGGAAAACTCGATTGTGTGAAAAGGACCTAAATGCCACCCCTTATCAAATTAGCAGTGTAAGGGTACAACAACATTTAGTGGGTGTACTGTGGAAAACTGTGGAAAACAGTGGATCTTTCTGGAATCTGCAGATCGACAAATCGACTTTGCTGCGGATTTTATTGAGTAAGTGTGATATCCGTGGCAGATAGCAGAATAAATTGACATGCTGCAAATTTAACCACTTCAACCCCGCTAGCTGAAACCCCCTTAATGACCAGGCCACTTTTTACACTTCTGCACTACACTACTTTCACCGTTTATTGCTCGGTCATGCAACTTACCACCCAAATGAATTTTACCTCCTTTTCTTCTCACTAATAGAGCTTTCATTTGGTGGTATTTCATTGCTGCTGACATTTTTACTTTTTTTGTTATTAATCGAAATGTAACGATTTTTTTGCAAAAAAAACTTTCAGTTGTAAAATTTTGCAAAAAAAACAACATCCATATATAAATTTTTCGCTAAATTTATTGTTCTACATGTCTTTGATTAAAAAAAAATGTTTGGGTAAAAAAAAATGGTTTGGGTAAAAGTTATAGTGTTTACAAACTATGGTACAAAAATGTGAATTTCCGCTTTTTGAAGCAGCTCTGACTTTCTGAGCACCTGTCATGTTTCCTGAGGTTCTACAATGCCCAGACAGTACAAACACCCCACAAATGACCCCATTTCGGAAAGTAGACACCCTAAGGTATTCACTGATGGGCATAGTGAGTTCATAGAACTTTTTATTTTTTGTCACAAGTTAGCGGAAAATGATGATTTTTTTTTTCTTACAAAGTCTCATATTCCACTAACTTGTGACAAAAAATAAAAACTTCCATGAACTCACTATGCCCATCACGAAATACCTTGGGGTGTCTTCTTTCCAAAATGGGGTCACTTGTGGGGTAGTTATACTGCCCTGGCATTTTAGGGGCCCAAATGCGTGAGAAGTAGTTTGAAATCAAAATCTGTAAAAAATTACCGGTGAAATCCGAAAGGTGATCTTTGGAATGTGTGCTCCTTTGCCCACCTAGGCTGCAAAAAAGTGTCACACATCTGGTATCGCCGTACTCAGGAGAAGTTGGGGAATGTGTTTTGGGGTGTCATTTTACATATACCCATGCTGGGTGAGAGAAATATCTTGGCAAAAGACAACTTTTCCCATTTTTTTATACAAAGTTGGCATTTGACCAAGATATTTATCTCACCCAGCATGGGTATATGTAAAATGACACCCCAAAACACATTCCCCAACTTCTCCTGAGTACGGCGATACCAGATGTGTGACACTTTTCTGCAGCCTAGGTGGGCAAAGGGGCACACATTCCAAAGAGCACCTTTAGGATTTCACCGGCCATTTTTTACAGATTTTGATTTCAAACTACTTCGCACACATTAGGGCCCCTAAATTGCCAGGGCAGTATAGCTACCCCACAAGTGACCCCATTTTGGAAAGAAGACACCCCAAGGTATTCCGTGAGGGGCATGGCGAGTTCCTAGAATTTAAAAAAAAAATTCACAAGTTAGTGGAATATGAGACTTTGTTAGAAAAAAAAATCAAAAAAAAAAATCATCATTTTCCGCTAACTTGTGACAAAAAAAATAAAAATCTAGGAACTCGCCATGCCCCTCACGGAATACCTTGGGGTGTCTTCTTTCCAAAATGGGGTCACTTGTGGGGTAGTTTTACTGCCCTGGCATTCTAGGGGCCCTAATGTGTGCAAAGTAGTTTGAAATCAAAATGTGTAAAATATGACCTGTGAAATCCTAAAGGTGCTCTTTGGAATGTGTGCCCCTTTGCCCACCTAGTTGGCAAAAAAGTGTCACACATGTGGTATCGCCGTACTCAGGAGAAGTTGGGGAATGTATTTTGGGGTGTCATTTTACATATACCCATGCTGGGTGAGAGAAATATCTTGGCAAAAGACAACTTTTCCCATTTTTTTATACAAAGTTGGCATTTGACCAAGATTTTTATCTCACCCAGCATGGGTATATGTAAAATGACACCCCAAAACACATTCCTCAACTTCTCCTGAGTACGGCGATACCACATGTGTGACACTTTTCTGCAGCCTAGATGCGCAAAGCGGCCCAAATTCCTTTTAGGAGGGCATTTTTAGACATTTGGATCCCAGACTTCTTCTCACGCTTTCGGGCCCCTAAAATGCCAGGGCAGTATAAATACCCCACATGTGACCCCATTTTGGAAAGAAGACACCCCAAGGTATTCCGTGAGGGGCACGGAGAGTTCCTAGAATTTTTTTTTTTGCCACAAGTTAGCGGAAATTTATATTTTTTGTATTTTCTCACAAAGTCTCCCTTTCCGCTAAGTTGGGACAAAAATTTCAATCTTTCATGGACTCAATATGCCCCTCACGGAATACCTTGGGGTGTCTTCTTTCCAAAATGAAACATCAGACGGACCCGCTCCGAACGCTAGTGTGAAAGTAGCCTAAAGCATGAGAAGAAGTCTGGAATATAAGTGTCTAAAAAATTTTACGCATTTGGATTACGTGAGGGGTATGGTAAATTCATGTGAGATTTTATTTTTTGACACAAGTTAGTGGAATATGAGACTTAGTAAGAAAAAACAAAAACAAAAAAAAAAAACAATTTCCGCTAACTTGGGCAAAAAAAAAAAGTCTGAATGGAGCCTTACAGGGGGTGATCAATGACAGGGGGTGATCAGGGAGTCTATATGGGGTGATCACCCCCCTGTAAGGCTCCATTCAGACGTCTGTATGATTTTTACGGATCCACGGATACATGGATCGGATCCGCAAAACGCATACGGACGTCTGAATTGAGCCTTACAGGGGGGTGATCAATGACAGGGGGGTGATCAGGAAGTCTATATGCGTGATCACCCCCTTGTCATTGATCACCCCCCTGTAAGGCTCCATTCAGACGTCCGTATGTGTTTTGCGGATCCGATCCATGTATCCGTGGATCCGTAAAAATCATACGGACGTCTGAATGGAGCCTTACAGGGGGCTGATCAATGACAGGGGGGTGATCAATGACAGGGGGGTGATCAGGAAGTCTATATGGGTGATCACCCCTTTGTCATTGATCACCCCCCTGTAAGGCTCCATTCAGACGTCTGTATGATTTTTACGGATCCACGGATACATGGATCGGATCCGCAAAACGCATACGGACATCTGAATGGTGTCACGGACGGTGTACAGGAAACAAGGCAAAGCAACATGCATAAATGACTCGCTGGATCCAAAAGCTAAGGAACAAAAGGGAGACCCCTGCAGAAGACCTGGCACTTTCCCTGGCTGCTCAGCCTATGCAAAGATCCGAATGGTGGAGGTTTGCATATCCACGTACCTTGACTATGTACCCCCTGAGCACCCTACAATAGTGAGGGGACACGACCACCGGCTCCCTACACAAGATACGGAGGGAGTCAGGGTCACCTGGGATCCAGCAAACAGAAAATAACAGATAAATGTTCAACACTTAACTTTGTAGCAGAGAGGAGAACAAGATCAGCATGCAGACACACTCCAGGAAGAAGTATAAGCCGCCCAGAAAAGCATTCTGGGGAGGAATTTAAAGGGAAGCAATTAGTCCAACACATGACAGCTGAGAGAGGCTAACGAGATGAGGAACTGAATACCACAACAAAGAAAGTCAAGGAGGAGGTTCTGAAAGGCCTCTGTCAGAGCTTCTCAGCTGTCTGGTTGTGACAGTACCCCTCCCTCTACGAGTGGACTCCAGACACTCAGAACCCACCTTCTCAGGATGGGACCTATGGAAAGCCCTGATGAGACGAGAGGCCTTAATGTCCGTCACAGGGACCCACATCCTCTCCTCAGGACCATACCCCTCCCAATGAACAAGGTACTGAAGAGAACCGCGGACAAGACGAGAATCCACAATCCTAGAGACCTGAAATTCAAGATTCCCATCAACCATAATCGGAGGAGGAGGCAAAGGCGAGGGTACAATGGGTTGAACATAAGGTTTCAATAAGGACTTATGAAAAACATTATGGATCTTCCAAGTCTGAGGAAGATCAAGACGGTATGCAACAGGATTGATGACAGACAGGATTTTGTAAGGCCCAATAAACCTAGGACCCAACTTCCAGGAGGGAACCTTCAATTTGATATTCTTGGTGGACAACCACACCAGATCACCAACATTCAGGTCCGGACCAAGCACACGTCTCTTATCTGCCACACGCTTATATCTCTCACTCATGCTCTTTAGATTATCCTGAATCTTTTGCCAAATAGATGACAAAGACGAGGAGAATCTGTCCTCATCAGGTAAACCAGAAGACCCCTCTCCCGAGAAAGTCCCAAACTGCGGATGAAACCCATATGCACCAAAAAATGGTGACTTATCAGAGGACTCCTGACGACGGTTATTTAAAGCAAACTCAGCAAGGGACAAAAAAGAACACCAATCCTCTTGATTCTCCGCCACAAAACAGCGCAGATATGTCTCCAGATTCTGATTGACGCGCTCTGTCTGGCCATTCGACTGCGGGTGGAAAGCAGAAGAGAATGACAACCGAACCCCCAAGCGAGAACAGAAAGCCTTCCAGAATCTGGAAACAAACTGCGTGCCCCTATCAGAGACTATGTCTGAAGGAATACCGTGCAATTTGACAATGTGATCAATAAATGCCTGCGCCAGCGTCTTAGCATTGGGCAAACCAGGAAAAGGGATGAAATGCACCATTTTGCTAAAACGGTCCACCACCACCAGAATCACAGTCTTCCCCGAGGAACGAGGCAGGTCCGTTATGAAGTCCATGGACAGATGTGTCCAAGGACGGGAAGGAATGGGTAAGGGAAGGAGAGGACCTGATGGCCGTGAATGAGGGACTTTGCCACGAGCGCAAGTCTCGCAGGCTGCCACAAAACCCTCAACCGACTTACGAAGCGCAGGCCACCAGAATCTCTGAGCGATGAGATCCAGTGTGGCTCTTACCCCCGGGTGCCCAGCAAGGACCGTATCGTGGTGTTCTTTAAAAATCTTGTGTCTTAAAGCGAGAGGCACAAACAACCTCCCAGGAGGACAAAGATCAGGAGCCTCTGACTGGGCTGCCTGCACCTCTGCCTCCAATTCAGGAAAAAGAGCCGAGACCACCACACCTTCAGCCAAAATGGGACCCGGGTCTTCAAAATTCCTGCCTCCCGGAAAACAACGTGACAGGGCATCTGCCTTCACATTCTTAACTCCAGGGCGGAACGTGACAACAAAATTAAACCTAGAAAAGAACAAAGACCATCTGGCCTGTCTCGGGTTCAGACGCTTGGCTGACTCCAAGTAGGCCAGATTTTTATGGTCAGTAAATACGGTAATAGGGTGTCTGGCTCCCTCTAGCCAATGGCGCCATTCCTCAAAAGCCAACTTGATGGCCAACAATTCCCTATCTCCCACATCGTAATTTCTCTCTGCGGAGGAGAGTTTTCTTGAGAAAAAGGCACACGGTCGCCAATTGGCAGGAGAGGAACCCTGAGACAAGACCGCCCCCACACCCACCTCAGAAGCATCAACCTCAACTATGAAGGGTAAAGAAACATCAGGTTGCACCAAGATGGGAGCGGAAGCAAAACTCTCCTTGATATCAGAAAAAGCCTTACGCGCCTCTACTGACCAAGAAGAAAAATCTACCCCCTTTCTGGTCATATCAGTGAGTGGTTTAACAATAGAAGAATAATTCAAAATGAACTTCCTGTAATAATTGGCAAAGCCCAAAAAACGCATCAGCGCCTTCTGATTCTCAGGAAGCTCCCACTCAAGCACAGCGCGGACCTTCTCGGGGTCCATGCGAAAACCAGAAGCGGAGAGAAGAAACCCCAGAAATTGAATTTCTGGAACCGCAAACACACATTTTTCCAGTTTCGCATATAATTTATTCTCCCGCAGGATGAGCAAGACCTGACGTAAATGTTCCTTATGAGTTTTGAAATCGGGAGAAAAAATCAAAATGTCATCCAAATACACCAATACAAATTTTCCCATCAAATGATAAAAAATGCTGTTCACGAAATGCTGAAAAACGGCTGGGGCATTCATCAAACCAAAAGGCATAACCAAATTTTCAAAATGGCCCTCAGGGGTATTGAAGGCCGTCTTCCATTCGTCCCCTTCTCTGACCCTGACCAGGTTGTATGCCCCTCTTAGATCTAATTTGGAAAAGACTTTAGCCCCAACAACCTGGTTAAACAGGTCCGGGATCAGAGGAAGCGGATAAGGGTCACGAATTGTGATACTGTTCAGCTCCCTGAAATCCAGACAAGGTCTTAAAGAACCATCTTTTTTCTTAAAGAAAAAACCAGCGGCAACAGGTGACTTCGAGGGTCGTATGTGTCCTTTTCTCAGACTCTCAGAGATATAAGCACGCATAGCGATCCTCTCAGGTTGGGAAAGATTGTATAAACGAGATTTAGGCAGCTTGGCGTCTGGGATGAGATTAATAGGGCAATCGTACTCCCTGTGCGGGGGCAAATCCTGAACTCCACTCTCAGAGAAGACATCCGAAAATTCAGAGAGAAAAGATGGTACAGTCTTAGTAGCAACCTCAGAAACAGATGTCATGAGGCAATTCTCTCTGCAAAAGTTCACTCCAACCATTTATTTGCCTCGCTTGCCAATCAATGGTGGGGTTATGCTTAGTGAGCCAGGGCAGCCCCAACACCAGAGGGGTAGGCAAACCGCTAAGGACGAAACATGACACATCCTCAACATGAGCATCACTCACAATTAAACGGATATTGTGAACTATGCCCTTTAATGATTTCTGAGAAAGTGGAGCGGAATCGATGGCAAAAACAGGAATATCCTTTCCCAAAGTGCGCACCTGGAAACCATGAGTTATCGCAAATTGATTATCAATGAGATTGACCGCTGCTCCACTATCCACAAAAATCTCACAAAAAATGTTCTTGCTCTCTAGCGCCACCCTAGCCGGCAGGACAAAACAGGAACTACAAGCAAACAGAAAACCTTCAATTTCCGCCTCAACCCTGCCAATAGTAACAGACGGAACATTTTTAAAAGATTTTTTCCTGTTTGTTTCTTTATTACTCCCAGAAAACTGCCTGAATCTCCTAGAGGGACAAATATTTGCCAAATGATTTATACCTCCACAACAAAAACAAACCCTCCCATGCGAGCTGAATCTTCTATTGTCAGAAGCAATCAACCCCAGCTGCATGGGCTCCTGCTCAGAAGGGGCTGACAGCGACTGAGACCCCTGCGCACAGAATGGGACCGCTGCACTGTCCTGGGACTGAGTATGACAGGAAGGGGACATCTCTCCTCTCTCTCTAAGACGCCTGTCAATAGGAACGGCCTGAGACATAGCAGAGTCCAAAGAAATAGGCCTCTCATGAAAGGCAAATGCATCTTTCAATCCCTCTGAAAGACCATGGCAAAATTGACTTTGGAGTGCAGCATCATTCCAACCAGTATCAACTGCCCATCTCCGAAATTCTGAGCAGTATATTTCTGCGGATTGTTTACCCTGGCATAATAGACGTAGTCTAGACTCAGCCAGAGCAATACGATCCGGATCATCATATATCTGACCCAGGGCTAAAAAGAATTCATCCACTGAACGGAGAGTCCGTGCCCCCTCCGGCAGCGAAAAGGCCCAGGACTGAGCGTTACCTCTGAGCAGCGATATAATGATCCCCACCCTCCGTTCCGGTTAAAAAAGACCACTCTGTTTCTGTGTGTACCTATGTCCAGTTGAAATTCTAAGTTACTGTATATACTTTTGGTAGCATGAAACAATAAAGCGATACATTATGTCCTCTGTATGAATGCATAGAGATGCTTTACAATTTATTTTCAAATCCATAGTTTTACCTTGATTATTTGAGATCCAACTACAATTTAGCACATAATGCATATGGCATCTTGGTTTCTCAAGGAGCAGGAATGCAATTTCATAATCGTATAAATTCTGCAATGGAATTCCGGATCATTTATTAGGGGCGTTGTGGATGTGTGCTAAGGATTTGTGAGGAAATAATGTCAGAGAAGACTGATGCACATCATGTCCTGTGCTAAAATAGCAATACTGGCTGTAAGATCTATAGAAGGGAGATTTACTTCCAATACTACATAGCAGTTTCTTGGATTATTTCAGGGAAATCCTATAAACTCTGGCCATAAAACTTCCTTACTTTTACCTTGTTGCACATACGAGGAGTAGATTACAGATGTGATAGAGCAAGCAAATACTGATTACTACTATTTATTTATGTCCTTTGACTCCAGGATAGGTGAATCTTTTTTTCTTCCATTTCCCCTTTGTGTGTATGGTGGCATGAATCTGTTTCCTTTATGGTATGGCAAGTATTATAAGTGTTTTATTTGACATACAGTAGCAAGAAAAAATATGTGAACCCTTTGGAATTATATGGATTTCTGCACAAATTGGTCATAAAATGTGATCTGATCTTCATCTAAGTCACAACAATAGACAATCACAGTCTGCCTAAACTAATAAGACACAGATAATTAAATGTTACCATGTTTTTATTGAACACACCATGTAAACATTCACAGTGCAGGTGGAAAAAGTATGTGAACCCCTAGACTAATGACATCTCCAAGAGCTAATTGGAGTGAGGTGTCAGCCAACTGGAGTCCAATCAATGAGATGAGATTAGAGGTGTTGGTTACAGCTGTCCTGCCCTATAAAAAACACACCAGTTCTGGGTTTGCTTTTCACAAGAAGCATTGCCTGATGTGAATGATGCCTCGCACAAAAGAGCTCTCAGAAGACCTATGATTAAGAATTGTTGACTTGCATAAAGCTGGAAAGGGTTATAAAAGTATCTCCAAATGCCTTGCTGTTCATCAGTCCATGGTAAGACAAATTGTCTATAAATGGAAAATGTTCAGCACTGCTGCTACTCTCCCTAGGTGTGGCCGTCCTGCAAAGATGACTGCAAGAGCACAGCGCAGACTGCTCACTGAGGTGAAGAAGAATCCTAGAGTGTCAGCTAAAGACTTACAAAAGTCTCTGGCATATGCTAACATCCCTGTTAGCGAATCTACAATATGTAAAACACTAAACAAGAATGGATTTCATGGGGGGATACCACAGAGGAAGCCACTGCTGTCCAAAAAAATTGCTGCATGTTTTCAATTTGCACATGAGCACCTGGATGTTCCACAGCAGTACTGGCAAAATATTCTGTGGACAGATGAAACCAAAGTTGAGTTCTTTGGAAGAAACACACACTATGTGTGGAGAAAAAAAAAGGCACAGGCCACCAACATCAAAACCTCATCCCAGCTTTGAAGTATGGTGGTGGGGGCATTATGGTTTGGGACTGCTTTGCTGCGTCGGGGCCTGGATGGATTGCTATCATCAAAGGAAAAATGAATTCCCAAGTTTATCAAGACATTTTGCAGGAGAACTTAAGGCCATCTGTCCATCAGCTGAAGCTCAACAGAAGATGGGTGTTGCAACAGGACAACGACCCAATGCATAGAAGTAAATCAACAACAGAATGGCTTAAACAGAAGAAAATACGCCTTCTGGAGTGGCCCAGTCAGAGCCCTGACCTCAACCTGATTGAGATGCTGTGACATGACCTCAAGAAAGCGATTCACACCAGACATCCCAAGAATATTGCTGAACTGAAACAGTTCTGTAAAGAGGAATGGTCAATTACTCCTGACCATTGTGCACGTCTGATCTGCAACTATAGGAAACGTTTGGTTGAAGTTATTGCTACCAAAGGAGGTTCATCCAGTTATTAATTCCAAGGGTTCACATACTTTTTCCACCTGCACTGTGAATGTTAACATGGTGTGTTCAATAAAAACATGGTAACATTTAATTATTTGTGTGTTATTAGTTTAAGCAGACTGTGATTGTCTATTGTTGTGACTTAGATGAAGATCAGATCACATTTTATGACCAATTTGTGCAGAAATCCATATCATTCCAAAGGGTTCACATACTTTTTATTGCAACTGTATGTGACTTTTGTCAATGTATACAAATATACCTTAAAGAAATTCAATATTTTCTTATTAATTTGGTATTCTTTCGCTTACTTTGTTTAATTCAGTTCTGCAAATATATTTTTAGTTTTTTGGGATTCTAAATATTTGAGGTTGCTTTAAAGGGGTTTTCTCACTTCAGCAAATGGCATTTATCATGTAGAGAAAGTTAATACAAGGCACTTACTAATGTATTGTGATTGTCCATATTGCCTCCTTTGCTGCCTTGATTTGACTTTGACCTGTCCTACAGTTACGGTACATTCAATTCGGCTTTCATTTTATCACTATACAGGATAAAAAAATTATTATTAAAAGTTTTCATGCTAGGACTGATGTCTTAGTAGACAAAATTTACTTGTGTTATCTGTGACTTGTCTTTAGTTCTATTAATGTTTAGCCAGGGGGATTAACAGAGGTTGCATGTACTAGCACTAGTATGGTACTTCTCATGCCTTATCATATGAAACGTTACAAGAAAACATTGCATATGTGTAGATAGTCTGTATATAAATTAACTCTCTTTCCAAAAAGACCAAAAAAAATCTATAAGTCAATATCTGACCTTCTAAAAAGATCTTCACACATCATTTAGGATTATAGCTTTAGATAGTCTGCAGCACTGTAAGATCCTCAACTGTCTCGCACTCCGGTGTGACCAAAAAGGGTCCTCATGGAGCTGCGGGACAGGTTACACGTGTCTCCATTGGTACACCAGCTCCGACCCCTTTGCGAACCGACGCAGGGATGCCTTCGCATGTGCGCCGGAGGGGAAGACCGCATGGCTTTCGGGGACAGCCTGGCCGGGCTAGTGGCAGTATGCTGCAGCGGAGCTTGTCTTTGGTACCCATTGTGGATTCCATTCCGGTGTCCATGTCGAAGCGATCTCGCACTCTTCCAGAGTTCGCAAGGGAATGCGCGTTCGCTCTTCGTATGCGCTTTGCCGACCAGCGAAGGGAATAGCACCTGGCCGCAAGTTCAAAGCAGATTAGGGGGTCAGCATTGGTCTAATTGACTGATGACCGACCAAAGCCTTGTACACAGGTGTAGGGCAGGATCATGAACTATGGGGAGTGGACACTTGGCGCCCTGGGATTTGTTAGCAGGCACATAAAAGGGGGCCTCCCAGGTCGGTCAGTGCCCACTGTTATCCTTCCTTATCCAGGTGCAGGTCAGTACTGCTAGCTACTGACTGAAGTTTGCTGGGACTTTGTCTGTTCCAGTGGGACCCAGGACGCGGGACTTTCCGTGATGCATCCGTTTACCTGGCAAGTTGCACAGACTTATGCACGGATTGGGACTACTCCTGGCTTTCCTTCATTTTTTGTTTGCCTGATGTTTGCCCAGTGAAGTTTACCTGGACTTTGTTTATTATTTTAATAAATCACTTTTACTTCATCCTCACTGGTCTGTTTCATTGGTGCCTTGCATTACTAGCACAGTTTAAATATTGCTGAAATGAAGTACTTTCTATCAGCACCATAGACAGCACCAACAGACAATGAAGACATTATGCCTTGCAATAAAAAAAAAAATTGTATTGAATTACATCATATCCTGTACTGACGCTATATTTTCTACAGCACCTATATTTGATATGTTGTAATAATGTATCATTATCCAGAGTAATTTATAATAATCCATAATGGAATTAGTATATTAGGAACTTTCACCTACTATCTCGCAGATTATTTGTTGTACTTGTTTGCTACATCCCTAATATTATAATATATTTTTTTAACTGTATACATATGATTTTGTGAAATGTAATTATGCAGTAATGTATGTTACTGCATACTCCTTAAATGTTTACCAAAAAGATTTCCTTTTGGTACACATCAGGTAAATGGATATCTATGGCTACATACAGGGAGTGCAGAATTATTAGGCAAGTTGTGTTTTTGAGGATTAATTTTATTATTGAACAACAACCATGTTCTCAATGAACCCAAAAAACTCATTAATATTAAAGCTGAATATTTTTGGAAGTAGTTTTTAGTTTGTTTTTAGTTTTAGCTATTTTAGGGGGATATCTGTGTGTGCAGGTGACTATTACTGTGCATAATTATTAGGCAACTTAACAAAAAACAAATATATACCCATTTCAATTATTTATTTTTACCAGTGAAACCAATATAACATCTCAACCTTCACAAATATACATTTCTGACATTCAAAAACAAAACAAAAACAAATCAGTGACCAATATAGCCACCTTTCTTTGCAAGGACACTCAAAAGCCTGCCATCCATGGATTCTGTCAGTGTTTTGATCTGTTCACCATCAACATTGCGTGCAGCAGCAACCACAGCCTCCCAGACACTGTTCAGAGAGGTGTACTGTTTTCCCTCCTTGTAAATCTCACATTTGATGATGGACCACAGGTTCTCAATGGGGTTCAGATCAGGTGAACAAGGAGGCCATGTCATTAGATTTTATTCTTTTATACCCTTTCTTGCCAGCCACGCTGTGGAGTACTTGGACGCGTGTGATGGAGCATTGTCCTGCATGAAAATCATGTTTTTCTTGAAGGATGCAGACTTCTTCCTGTACCACTGCTTGAAGAAGGTGTCTTCCAGAAACTGGCAGTAGGACTGGGAGTTGAGCTTGACTCCATCCTCAACCCGAAAAGGCCCCACAAGCTCATCTTTGATGATACCAGCCCAAACCAGTACTCCTGAAAAAAGAAGCGGGTCAGTCAGGAGAAGACAGGAGTGTCTCCCTGATTACTGCTCAATGAACAAAATCAATAAACTAAGGGGGCAGTAACTATTAAAATATTGCTTTTATTAAATCATAGGAGTAAAAACGGCCCCTACAGACAGACAACAAGTAAGACTAATACATACACAAACTGGTACATAGATAGAGACCAGTAATTAATAAATGGTATGGTGTGATAGAGGCCAATGATAGCAGGTTAGGCACAGTAGTGTCAGATGACAGTGACTAGCCCTAATCAATCCCTGCTTGGCCTGATCCACAAACCAGTACTCCACCTCCACCTTGCTGGCGTCTGAGTCGGACTGGAGCTCTCTGCCCTTTACCAATCCAGCCACGGGCCCATCCATCTGGCCCATCAAGACTCACTCTCATTTCATCAGTCCATAAAACCTTAGAAAAATCAGTCTTGAGATATTTCTTGGCCCAGTCTTGACGTTTCAGCTTGTGTGTCTTGTTCAGTCGTGGTCGTCTTTCAGCCTTTCTTACCTTGGCCATGTCTGAGTATTGCACACCTTGTGCTTTTGGGCACTCCAGTGATGTTGCAGCTCTGAAATATGGCCAAACTGGTGGCAAGTGGCATCTTGGCAGCTGCACGCTTGACTTTTCTCAGTTCATGGGCAGTTATTTTGCGCCTTGGTTTTTCCACACGCTTCTTGCGACCCTGTTGACTATTTTGAATGAAACGCTCGATTGTTCGATGATCACGCTTCAGAAGCTTTGGAATTTTAAGAGTGCTGCATCCCTCTGCAAGATATCTCACTATTTTTGACTTTTCTGAGCCTGTCAAGTCCTTCTTTTGACCCATTTTGCCAAAGGAAAGGAAGTTGCCTAATAATTATGCACACCTGATATAGGGTGTTGATGTCATTAGACCACACCCCTTCTCATTACAGAGATGCACATCACCTAATATGCTTAATTGGTAGTAGGCTTTCGAGCCTATACAGCTTGGAGTAAGACAACATGCATAAAGAGGATGATGTGGTCAAAATACTCATTTGCCTAATAATTCTGCACTCCCTGTACATTCAACATAAGTACCCCAGTGTAGATTATTTACTGTTTACACAATAAAATCATATTTTAGTTTCTCCATATTCTGAGTGCCATAGTTTTTTTTTATTTTTTGGGCGATTGTCTTAGTTAGGCCTCTTTCACACGGGCGTCATGTTTTTTGCCCGGATAAGAGGCGGGTGCGTTGCGGGAAAATGCGCGATTTTTCCGCGCGAGTGCAAAACATTGTCATGCGTTTTGCACTCGCGTGAGAAAAATCGCGCATGTTTGGTACCCAGACCCGAACTTCTTCACAGAAGTTCGGGCTTGGGATTGATGTTCTGAAGATTGTATTATTTTCCCTTATAACATGGTTATAAGGGAAAATAATAGCATTCTGAATACAGAATGCTTAGTATAATAGTGCTGGAAGGGTTAAAAATAATAAAAAAGTTAACTCACCTTCTCCTCTTGTTCGCGTAGATGCCGGTCTGTTCTTTAGCTGTGGGCTGAATGACCTGAGGTGATGTCAGATCACATGCTCCAATCACATGGTCCATCACCATGGTGATGGAGCATGTGATCTGACATCACCACAGGTCCTTTAGCCCACAGATAAAGAACAGACCGACCGGGATCTACGCGAACAAGAGGAGAAGGTGAGTTAACTTTTTTATTATTTTTAACCCTTCCAGCACTATTATACTAAGCATTCTGTATTCAGAATGCTATTATTTTCCCTTATAACCATGTTATAAGGGAAAATAATACAGTGAATAGACTGTCACCTAGAACCCATGCGTGAAAATCGCACCGCATCCGCACTTGCTTGCGGATGCTTGCGATTTTCACGCAACCCCATTCATTTCTATAGGGCCTGCGTTACGTGAAAAACGCACAAAGAGGAGCATGCTGCGATTTTCACGCAACGCACAAGTGATGCGTGAAAATCACCGCTCATGTGCACAGTCTCATAGAAATGAATGGGTCAGGATTCAGTGCGGGTGCAGTGCGTTCACCGCACGCATCGCACCCGCACGGAAAACTCGCCCGTGTGAAAGGGGCCTTAGGGTTTAATTTTTTACGGAATGAGATGAATGTTTAATTGGTATGATTTTGGGGTGCGTAAAACTTTTAGATCACTTGGTATTACACTTTGTGATTTAAGGTGACCAAAAATTTTGTTTTACATTTTTTTTTTTTTTTTTTTTACGGTGTTCACCTGAGAGGTTAGGTCATGTGATATTTTTATAGAGAAGGTTGTTATAGACGTGGAAATATCTAATATATATACTTTTTTTTTATTTATGTAAGTTTTACATAATAATAATATCATTTTTGAAACAAAAAAAATGTTTTAGTGTCTCTCTTAGATAGGGGCTCATTTTTTGCGGGATGAGGTGATGGTTAGATTGGTACTATTTGGTGGGTGGGGGGGGGGGGCATACGCCTTTTTGATCGCTTGGTGTTGCACTGTTAGTGATGTAAGGTGTGACAAAACATTTCTTTAAAAAAATTTTTTTTTTTACAGTGTTTACCTGGGGGGTTTCGTCATGTGATTTTTTTATAGAGCCGCAAAACCTAATATGTCTACTTTCCTTTTTTCCCCCTACTTTTTACAATTTCTTTTTACTTTATTTTGCGGAAAAGGCGCTTTTTTTTACTTGAAACTTTATTACAGACTTTGGTTATGTCTGTTAGGGGGGCTGCAATGGAAATAACATTTTTCACAAACCTTCGTTAGTACCCGGCGAAGACCAGGGCCAGTTCTGAATGGCTTCCACCTTATTCAATAGGGGCGCAATAAGTCCCTGGCCAATAATGTATCCCAGGTACCTGGCTTCCTCTAATCCCAAGGCACGATTCTCTAGGTTGATGGTTAGCCCTGCTTCGCTTATAGAGTCCAGAACTTTTTGTACTTTTTTAAGCGACTCTGCCAATCTGCGCTATAAATGACAACATCGTCAAGATATGCAACCGCGTATCCTCGATGTGGTTGCAGGATTCTATTCATCAGTCTCTGGAAAGTAGCTGGAGCCCCATGTAACCCAAACGACATTACTACATACTGAAATAAACCCTCTGGGGTTAGGAATGCTGTGTTCTCTTTTGCTTCCGGAGTCAAAGGGATCTGCAAATAACCTTTGGTAAGGTCTAAGGTTGTAATGAATCTAGCCCTCCCTAGACTTTAAATTAGTTTGTCAACCCTGGGCAAGGGATATGCATTGAATTTTGAAATCTTGTTAAGTTTCCTAAAGTCATTACAAAACCTCCAGGTCTCATTGGATTTTGGCATTAAGACAATAGGACTGGCCCACTCACTCCTAGACTCTTCTATCACTCCCAACTCCAACATTCTCTTTACATCCTCTGATACAGCCTTCCTACGGGCTTCTGGGATACAGTAAGGTTTTAAGTTTAGTATCTTTCTGGGTTCAGCGATATACTGATAGCTAATCAGATGGGTTCGTCCTGGGAGTTCAGAAAATTTCTCCCGATTGCGTTGCAAAAACTCTTTTGCCTCTTGTTGTTGTTTCCCTGACAGGGTCTCACCCATTGTCACAGGGGGAATGGGGTGGGATTCCTTCTCTTTTTGGGAGGAACTTCTGGGATTAGGGACTCCCTAACTTTCCAGGGTTTAAGAAGGCTGACATGATACACCTGGAAAGACTTTATTTTCCCCGGCTGATGTATCTTATAGTTAACGTTACTTATTTTTTCCACTACTTCATATGGACCTTGCCACTTGGCAAGATACCTACTTTCCACAGTCAGAACTAATACTAAGACCTTATATCCGGGGTTGAAACTCCTGATCCTTGCAGAACGATACACCCTACTTTGGGAGGATTGGGCCTTCTGTAAATGCCCTTTAACTAAGGGCATTATAGTCTCAATACGTTCTTGCATGTGGGTTATATGTTCGATAACGCTTTTGAAAGGGGCAGTCTAAGTTTTCCAGGTTTCTTTGGGTACTTCAAGAAGTCCTCGAGGGTGTCTGCCATAAACTAATTCAAATGGAAAAAACCCTGTGGAGGCTTGGGGTACCTCTCAGATTGCGAACATGAGTTAGGGTAGTAGGCAATCCCAATCTCATCCATCCCTCTCTACCGCTTTCTTCAACATCTGTTTTAGCGTCTTGTTAAATCTTTCGAATAAGCCATCAGTGTACGGGTGATACACCGAAGTGCGTAATTGAGTAATTTTTAATAGCCTGCACAGATCCTTCATAAGCCCAGACATAAAGGGAGTTTCCTGATTGGTAAGGATCTCCTTGGGGACTCCAGTTCTAGAGAACATAAAAAATAACTCTGGCAATGGTTTTAGAGGCAGTGTGTCACGACCGCTATCCCAGCAGCAGTCGTGTCGTACCAGACGGAGGGGAAGGGGGACCCTTATCTATGGATGGGAGATAGAACGGCCACCCCTGACTAACCCTAAGCTGGCACCTGTCTGCCCTGATACCCTAGACGGGGTGTGAACCTGTGCGGCGAGCAGGATGCCTAAACCCTCAGTCACCCTAGCAAGACTAGACTGGGGAAAGGCAGATGGGAGCACTAGTCACCATCACTCATGTCTAGGAGAACAACAGGGGAAGACAGCAACAACCAAACAATCTATAACAGATCTATAACAGAGAATAGACTTATCCAGTCACGAGCAGAGAAGGTGACCCCAGTAACGACAGTCCACGCCAGACAAGAGCTCCACAGCAATACCAGCAAACAATCTCCTTCAAAGGTCAGAATAACACTGGAAGTAAGGACTATATCTGGCAATGACTGCAAGTGAAACTGAAACTAATATAGTAGCTGGGAGTGGCAGACAGGACTCACCTGAGAAGGATGCCTACAAACTCCCAGTCAGGACAAAAAGGTTCACAAGGCAAAACCCTGATGACATACCCTGAACCACAGAGCAAACTCACAAGCTATCGCGAGTAGCAAGTCGCTGCGACCTTCTCCTCCCAGACCTGTCTGGATCAGTCACAGTCGTGACAGTACCCCCCTTTCTACGAGGGGCCACCGGACCCTCAAGACCAGGCCTCTCCGGATGGGACCTATGAAAAGCCCGAATGAGTCTGTCCGCCTTTATCTCTGATTCTGGCACCCACATTCTCTCTTCGGAACCATAACCTTTCCAGTGCACCAGGTACTGAAGAGAGCGGCGAACATATCGTGAATCAACAATCTTTTCTACCTGAAACTCCAGACTGCCATCAACAACCACCGGTGGAGGCGGTAATGGCAATGGTTCAGGAGGTTCTACATATCTCTTAAGCAGAGATCTGTGGAAGACATTATGGATCCTTAGAGTCTGAGGTAGCTCCAGACGAAAAGCCACCGGGTTAATGATCTTAATTACCCTATAAGGACCAATATATCTCGGACCTAATTTCCACGAGGGAACCTTCAACTTGATATTTCTGGTAGACAACCACACCAAGTCATTCACCCCAAGGTCCGGACCTTCAGAGCGCTTCTTATCAGCCACACGTTTGTATCTACCACCAATTCTCTTCAAACTTTCTTGCACACTCTGCCACACTGATGAAAGTGAAGACGCAAATCGTTCCTCCTCGGGAATCCCAGACGGCCCCCCCCTCACTAAACGTACAAAACTGAGGATGGAAACCATACGCACCAAAAAATGGTGACTTATTGGTGGATTCTTGACGACGATTATTAATGGCAAACTCGGCTAATGGTAAATAAGATGACCACTCCTCCTGATTTTCTGAAACAAAGCATCTCAAATATGTCTCTAGGTTTTGATTGGTACGTTCAGTCTGACCGTTGGACTGTGGATGGAAAGATGAAGAAAACGACAGATGAACCCCTAAACGAGAACAAAAAGCTTTCCAAAATTTAGAAACAAATTGGGTACCACGATCCAAAACAATATCGGAAGGGACCCCGTGAAGCTTCACGATGTGGTCAATAAAAACCTGAGCCAGTGTGTTAGCATTAGGCAATGCGGTAAGAGCAATAAAGTGCACCATTTTACTGAACCTGTCAACAACTACAAGAATAACAGTCTTCCCCGCTGATACTGGTAGATCCGTAATGAAATCCATTGATAGGTGCGTCCAAGGCCTGTTGGGGATGGCCAGAGGTAAAAGACGCCCTGCTGGACGAGTATGATCTACCTTAGAACGAGCACAGGTAGCACATGCAGACACAAAATTCAACACCTCCTGGCGCCACTTAGGCCACCAGAACCGACGAGACACTAATTCAGAGGTTGCCCTACTACCTGGGTGTCCTGCCAGTGTGGAGTTATGGTGTTCTTTTAGTATCTCCAGGCGTAAATTTTCTGGCACAAACAGTTTACCCGAGGGGCAGGAGGCCGGGGCGTCCCCCTGAGCTTCCAACACCCTCCCCTCTAAACCTGAGTGTAATGCAGAGACCACCACCCCCTTTTGCAAAATAGGCTTTGGTACATCAACATCACCCCCTCCAGGAAAACTTTGAGACAATGCATCCGCCTTAGTATTTTTTGCCCCCGGGCGATAGGTTATTACAAAATTAAATCTAGTAAAAAATAACGACCACCGAGCCTGTCTAGGGGTGAGACGTTTAGCAGACTCCAGATATAATAAGTTTTTGTGATCAGTAATCACCGTGACGGGATGAACCGCCCCCTCCAAAAAATGACGCCACTCCTCAAAAGCCAACTTAATAGCCAAAAGTTCCCTGTTGCCAATATCATAGTTCCTTTCTGCAGTAGACAATTTCTTCGAAAAGAAAGCACACGGACGCCATTCACCAGGGGACGGGCCCTGAGATAGTACCGCTCCCACCCCCACCTCTGATGCGTCAACCTCTACAATAAAAGGAAGCGAGACATCTGGCTGTACGAGAATAGGGGCTGAGGTGAATCTCTCCTTCAGAGATGTAAAGGCAGTTTTGGCTGCATGTGACCATTTGGAAAAATCGGATCCCTTTCGGGTCATGTCCGTCAGTGGTTTGACCACCAAAGAATAGTTCTTTATAAACTTTCTATAAAAATTGGCAAACCCCAGGAAGCGTTGCAATGCCTTCAGGTTCTCAGGCAGATCCCAGTCCATAATCGCCCGGACTTTCTCTGGATCCATGCGGAAACCTGAATCTGACAACACATACCCTAGAAATGGCAGTTCTTTTACGGCGAACACACATTTCTCTAATTTAGCAAACAATTTGTTGGCCCTTAATATCTGCAGCACTTGTCTCACATGGATCTTATGTGTATCCAGATCTGGAGAATAGACCAGGATGTCATCAAGATATATCACAACAAATCTCCCGATAAGGTGACTAAAAATATTGTTGACAAAATGTTGGAACACCGCAGGCGCATTAGCAAGACCAAAAGGCATAACCAGATTTTCATAATGCCCTTCTGGAGTATTAAAAGCAGTCTTCCACTCATCCCCCTCTTTGATGCGAACCAGGTTATAGGCTCCTCTGAGATCCATCTTGGAGAACCATTTAGCACCAGCAACCTGATTAAAGAGGTCGGGAATGAGAGTAAGAGAATAGGGATCTCGGATAGTTATCCGGTTTAACTCCCGGAAATCCAGGCAAGGACGCAGGCCCCCCATCTTTCTTTTTAACGAAAAAGAACCCTGCAGCCACAGGTGAAGAAGAGGGTCTGATGTGTCCCTTAGCCAAACTCTCCAAGATATAATCTTGCATAGCCTTCCTCTCCGGGCCTGAAAGATTATATAACCGGGTTTTAGGTAGTTTTGCCCCAGGTACTAGGTTAATTGGGCAATCATATGGACGATGAGGTGGTAACCCCTGACAACCCTTCTCAGAGAACACATCCATAAAATCTGACAGAAAGGCAGGCAGAGATGTTACAGAGAGTGTAGAGCACCTACTACTCAAGCAGTTGTCCTTACAATGATCACTCCACTCCACAATCTCCCCGGCCTGCCAATCCACCACTGGATTGTGAGTCACCAGCCAGGGAAGCCCCAATACCATAGGAGCCGGAAGACCATCCAGGACATAACAAGAGATATGCTCTTTATGGAGGTCCGCTACCTGCAGATGGATGTTATGGATGATCTGAGTTAACTCTCTCTGAGTAAGAGGGGAGGAGTTGATGGCAAAAACAGGAATAGTTCTGCGTACCGGTTCTGGAGTAAAACCCAGAGCCTGAGCAAACTGTGAATCCACCAAGTTGACCCCCGCCCCACTGTCTAAAAAGACAGAACAGATCTCAGTCTTATTGCCAGCCTTAACGGTAGCGGACAACAAAAACTGAGACATGCGTATGGAGGAAACGAATACGTCCAGACTGTTATCCTCCGCACAATCTGGGGACTCTAGTTTTCCCGCGGCTCCTTTGTTTGTTCTCTTGGGTTCTGAGGGACATACCTTTACAAAATGACCCCTCCCCCACAACGAAAACAAACCTCTGACCTATGGCGGACCTTCGGAGGATTCACCCGTCTAGTGACGCCCCCTATTTGCATTGGTTCGACTGGATCATAACAAACCGATCCCTGCCCTATAGAGGCCTCTGTAGAGTTTAATAGTCTCTCCTTGAGTCGTCTGTCGACTCTAATAGACAGAGACATAGCAGCCTCAAGAGACCCAGGGACCTCGTATTCCGCCAGCGCGTCTTTTAATTTTTCAGACAACTCCTGGCAGAACTGACTCCTAAGGGCCGAGTCGTTCCATAATGTATCAGTAGCCCACCTACGGAATTCGGAACAATATAGTTCAGCAGACCGGTTCTCTTGCCGAAGTCCACGTAGCTTAGACTCAGCCAGTGAGACCCTGTCCGGGTCATCATATACGAGACCCAGGGCTTCAAAAAACTCCTCCACTGATCGTAAGGCTGGAGAGTCTGATGGTAGGGAGAAAGCCCAAGCCTGCGGATCTCCTTGCAGGAGAGAAATTACAATGCCCACCCGTTGTTCCTCGCCGCCAGAGGATCTAGGGCGTAACCTGAAGAACAATTTACAAGCTTCTCTGAAGGTTACAAATTGGTCTCTCCCTCCTGAGAACCTATCAGGTAAAACCACTTTTGGCTCAGGAGTACCTTGGTTTCCCGTAGCAACGGTGGGACCCAAGGATTGCTGCTGCTGCTGCACTATTGCTTTTAATCCTGCCACTTCAAGGGATAACCCCTGTAATTCTTTTGCCAAAAACGTAACCGGATCCATAGTGGAACAGAAAAATACAAAGCAAAACAGCAAGCAAAACCAAAAAGAAAAAAAAAAAAAAAAAGAAATGTCACTTTTTTTTTTTTTTTTTTAAATGGCCAGATATACTGTCACGACCGCTATCCCAGCAGCAGTCGTGTCGTACCAGATGGAGGGGAAGGGGGACCCTTATCTATGGATGGGAGATAGAACGGCCACCCCTGACTAACCCTAAGCTGGCACCTGTCTGCCCTGATACCCTAGACGGGGTGTGAACCTGTGCGGCGAGCAGGATGCCTAAACCCTCAGTCACCCTAGCAAGACTAGACTGGGGAAAGGCAGATGGGAGCACTAGTCACCATCACTCATGTCTAGGAGAACAACAGGGGAAGACAGCAACAAACAAACAATCTATAACAGAGAATAGACTTATCCAGTCACGAGCAGAGAAGGTGATCCTAGTAACGACAGTCCACGCCAGACAAGAGCTCCACAGCAATACCAGCAAACAATCTCCTTCAAAGGTCAGAATAACACTGGAAGTAAGGACTATATCTGGCAATGACTGCAAGTGAAACTGAAACTAATATAGTAGCTGGGAGTGGCAGACAGGACTCACCTGAGAAGGATGCCTACAAACTCCCAGTCAGGACAAAAAGGTTCACAAGGCAAAACCCTGATGACATACCCTGAACCACAGAGCAAACTCACAAGCTATCGCGAGTAGCAAGTCGCTGCGACCTTCTCCTCCCAGACCTGTCTGGATCAGTCACAGTCGTGACACAGTGTTTCTTAGGCGGACAGCTTCAGGATAATGAGTGGCATAGTCAATAACAACTAAAATATATTGATGCCCCCTAGTGGATTTTAGTACCAGCCCCACAAAATCCATAGAGACTATCTTGAATGGAAATTCAATAATCGTTAGCGGTACCAGGGACTCCGGAAATGAGACACTGGTGCACTCAATTGGCACAGTAAAAGAAATTATTATTCACAGAAAAATGGGGAAATTGTCGATCAGCCTCTCGTTTCTTAGGTACCCCATTGATGACCTTAACACCTTCTCGGGCAAGTACAAGGTTGGGATACCTTAATTGCGCAGTGCCAAAATTTTCACTAGATACTCTTAAGTCAGACAGTACTGGACCAGAGGGAGAGGCTTCCTCTTCCCCTGTCAGTACCTGTAAAGGAAAACTATTCTTCCTCAGACCCTTCTGGCAACATTTCAGGCCCAACAATTCACTAAACCTCCAAAAACTCCTCTATGGAAGACTGCTCTGCAGTTCTAAGGGGTTGGCTCCTCTCCCATAATGGCCAAAAGTAGGTAAAGTTATGTCCAAGGATGGCATTATGCATGAGGTTTTCCACCACACCTCCATTACGGTCAATACAGCCAGAGGCAGTTTCGAAAGTCACCTGGACCACGGGATATGCCTAAATATCCCTGTGGATATACAGCACATTCAGGAATTCTCCCTGGACATTGTCTCTGGTTATGTAAGAGGCATGAACCCACGAAGTCACGAGACTTCCTGAGTCTATTAATGCAGTTGTGGGTTGATTATTTAACAGTACGCTGCAGAACTGGGGTTCAGTTTCTACCTCCGGGGAAGCCACACAGACCGGTCCAGGAGACAAGGACATCTGCCGGCCGGCCTCGCACTCCATTGATTCGGAAGTGAGGGGACAAGTAGCGACCACATGCCCCACCTCCCAGCACTTCCAACATCGGTGAGGTCCTTGTTTTAGAGAGGCAAATTAGAGCACGTTTGGGGAAAATTGCTGGGGACTCTACAGCACCAATTTTTCCTGTGGATTGTCTTCTAGCCGCGGTAGAATAGGGGCGGTCACTCCTGGAAGGAGCACATGGGAAGACGTTATCCCAAAGATAATCCTCTGTGGTGAAATACCTGTCAACCAGGTTCACCAGCTAATCCAGGTCTTTAGGGCCTCCCTGCCCCAACCAGTGCTGTAATGATCTAGGTAACGCAGTAGGTTTGGTTACATCAAAGCTCCAGGTATGCACGCGCTGGGCCCGGACAGCAAGGGTTACTCCTAGACGTGCCAGGATTTCCGCTTGTAGCTTAGTATAGTCCCGGACCTCCTGTTGGCCAAGGTCATGGTACGCCTTCTGGGGCTCCCCTGATAGGAAAGGTGCGAAGACATCGACCCAATCAGCCACCGGAAGGTGATCCCGCTCTGCTGTGCGCTCAAAGACCGTTAGATATGCCTCAATATCGTCCTCCGGGGTTAACTTCTGTAGCGACAATTTTCCTTGGATTCCGGGTAGATGTTGGGGCTGTCTGGGAAGCCACCGGCAGAGCTTTTGTAAGGGCGGCCATTTGTTCTGACAACAGGCGGTTTGTCTCCTGTTGGCGCAGGTTCACCTCGGCCTGCGCTTTAACAAACTGGGTTATGGCCACTTCCATATTAGCGCTTGACTCCTTCAGGCAAATAGCGGGACATCCACTGGAGCAGGAGTTTAAAGTTCTTGTGGAGAACAAACAAAAAAAACTTTTTTTTGTGCCATTGCCCTTAGAAACCGTATGCACGCATCCTCCACCACTTGTAAGCCTAGGATCTAGTTTCATGAGGTTTAAATCAACACAGGCTTTCTTTAGTGGAACCCATGATTTTCAGTATTTCAGTAACAAATCACAAAAACAAAACCTTCCCATCTGGGACTAACTATTAACATAAAGGGTTTGTGTCATCTAGGCTACAGCTGTTAGGCTGACATTTCCACGGCATGTGGTAGCTCACTGGTCCTCAGTAGTCCTAGCACTATGAGCTCTCCTTGCAGGCCTCTCCTAAGTGAGCTACAGAACCCTTTATATAGCAACCTAACAAGGTTAACTGCCTTCAGGTGTTTCAGGGCACATTAACATGCTGGCCTGGAAGGGAGGGAACGGTTGCTCCCACAATCAACCTTAACAACCGTTCCGCATAATCAAGGCGCCAGGTATTTTCAGAAAAAATCCTGCTTAAACAACTAAGTTTATTCAGGCCACAGCACTTCCTGGATTACACTTACTTCACCCAGGTGAGAAATCTGGGTGAAATATAGTGATGGACGAACATCGGACGGGACGTTTCGCGAATGAGCGTTCGTGGAGGGCCCCACCCACTTTACTGGCAGGCGAACCTGTAAAACCTTCAGGTCATACTACTTACTAGAAGTGCACAAATAGTCTCAGGATATGGACAGTGACATACCAGAGGGGGATCAATGGCAAAAATTCCCACAAAAAATATGTATTTTAATCAGGGGCAATTTTTATGCATCTTAAAGGGAAACTATCAAAAATGTGCCCTGCTGGAGCCTAGAATTTTTTTTATTTTAGGCCACGGGAGTACAGGCCCCAAACATGAGGCATTCATCTGACAGAAAAGAACAAGTGATTATGTGGCTGGAGGTATATTAGACGGTCAGTGGATAATAGTTTTACTATAGGTCACTGGAGCAGAGGTCCTAAAAATTAGGCATTCAATTGACAGAAAAAGCCTTTTATGCCGCTGTATATACAGTCATGTGAAAAAATTAGGACACCCTTTGAAAGCATGTGGTTTTTTGTAACATTTTTAATAAAAGGTTATTTCATCTCCGTTTCAACAATACAGAGAGATTAAAGTAATCCAACTAAACAAAGAAAACTGAAGAAAAGTCTTTTCAAGATCTTCTGTAAATGTCATTCTACAAAAATGCCTATTCTAACTGAGGAAAAAGATAGGACACCCTCACATGTATTCCCTCTTAAATTGGCTCAGATCTCACACAGGTATATCACACCAGGTGCACATAATTAGTAGATCGTTACTCTGCATGTTGAATGAGGCTTGCCCTATTTAAACCTCAGACATTTAGTTTGGTGTGCTCCTGACTGTTGAAGTGAGAGTGAGCACCATGGTGAGAGCAAAAGAGCTGTCAGAGGACTTCAGAAAAAAGATTGTAGCAGCCTATGAGTCTGGGAAGGGATTTAAAAAGATCTCAAAAGATTTTGAAATCAGCCATTCCACTGTCCGGAAGATAGTCTACAAGTGGAGGGCTTTCAAAACAACTGCCAACATGCCCAGGACTGGTCGCCCCAGCAAGTTCACCCCAAGAGCAGACCGCAAGATGCTAAAAGAGGTCTCCAAAAACCCTAAAGTGTCATCTCGAGAACTACAGCAGGCTCTGGCTACTGTTGATGTAGAAGTACATGCCTCTACAATCAGAAAGAGACTGTACAAGTTTAACTTGCATGGGAGGTGTGCAAGGAGGAAACCTTTGCTTTCCAAGAGAAACATCGAGGCCAGACTGACATTTGCCAGAGATAAAGTTGACAAAGACCAGGACTTCTGGAATAATGTTCTTTGGACAGATGAGTCCAAAATTGAATTATTTGGACACAACAGCAGAGGACATGTTTGGCGTAAACCAAACACAGCATTCCAAGAAAAGAACCTCATACCAACTGTGAAGCATGGAGGTGGAAGTGTCATGGTTTGGGGCTGCTTTGCTGCAGCAGGACCTGGTCAGCTCACCATCATAGAATCCACGATGAATTCTACTGTGTATCAGAAGGTGCTTGAAGAACATGTGAGACCATCAGTTAGAAAATTAAAGCTGAAGCGGAACTGGACCATGCAACATGACAATGACCCAAAACATACTAGTAAATCAACCAAAGATTGGCTGAAAAAGAAGAAATGGAGAGTCCTGGAATGGCCAAGTCAAAGTCCAGATTTGAATCCCATTGAGATGCTGTGGGGTGACTTGAAAAGGGCTGTACGTGCAAGAAACCCCTCAAACATCTCACAGCTGAAAAAGTTCTGCATTGAGGAGTGGGGTAAAATTTCCTCAGACCGATGTCGAAGACTGGTAGATGGCTACAAGAACCGTCTCACTGCAGTTATTTCAGCCAAAGGAGGTAACACTCGCTATTAGGGGCAAGGGTGTCCTATCTTTTTCCTCAGTTAGAATAGGCATTTTTGTAGAATGACATTTACAGAAGATCTTGAAAAGACTTTTCTTCAGTTTTCTTTGTTTAGTTGGATTACTTTAATCTCTCTGTATTGTTGAAACGGAGATGAAATAACCTTTTATTAAAAATGTTACAAAAAACCACATGCTTTCAAAGGGTGTCCTAATTTTTTCACATGACTGTACATAAGACAAGGACCATTCTTTGTTCTGGGTGAAGGTGGATATGAATGGGCTGGCACAAGGAAATTCAATTACACGTGGTCATCACAGGTGTTGAATTCCTCCGAGATCGATGCCTCATTTATTTTTAGAAATGTGAGTTAGTCCACACTGTCGTGAGCTAGGCGACTGCGCTTATCGATCACGATCCCCCCTGCTGCGCTGAACGTCCTTTCGGACATGACACTCGACGAGTGGCAAGCCAAGTTCCATGGAAAATTGTGCCAGCTCTGGCCACAGGTAAAGCCTGCCCACCCAGTAGTCTAGCAGTTCCTCGCTTCTAAGAGCGTCCACATCGGCCGTTAACCCAATGTAGTCGGACACCTGTTGGTCTAGGCGTTCCCTGACCAACACATCTTCAAACCGCCCTCTTCTTGCAGGCGCGGTAGGATTGGTACCCGCACCTGTTTCGCTGTGGGTGGAAATTCCTCTGCCAGAGCCTGCAGCAGCAGAATGCAGCATCTCTATGTCATGGCTGAGGATGAGGAAAATCCTCAGCCGTGCGATGCCAGAAGATGTAAAGCGCTGCTTGGCCAGGACGACAGTATTAGGGAGCAGGTCACCTCCTATCGCGTCCCTAAACTGGCCCTGACTCCTATCCATATGAGTCAACCCTGAAGGTGGGAGGACTCATACACCGGATGCCTTGGGGTCCCTACTAGCCCTCGGGATTGCCCTGGAACAAGGAGCAGGGTAAGACGGCCTGTTCCTTCTGGACACGGAGGAACAGGGGTCTCACTGGCCAAGCTACAGGGAAAGGAACATAAACAGCCTATGGATATGGCAGGAGGCTGAAAAGCACTTCCACACCTACCTGCCACAGACACTCAGACTGGATTCCGTGCAAGACAGCAAGTGTCCACACCCAAACACAAATGGACACAGCACACACACAAACACACAGGAAACCAGATCCATAACATAATGAAGGAAAACATCAAATGGGCATCAACATAAACTAAAGAGTTACAGATAGTTTATGACCACAAGGGTGGCCCCCACTGGCAGATGGAATGCACAGGAGGCTGCTTCAGCTAAGCATGGCTGAAGCAACTCACTGAGACATGCCAAACACAGAGGCTATATAGGCCTAAGTGGCCACACCCACACATACACACCCAGTGTCTCACACACACAGAAAGGGAGTTAACCCTTCCACCACCAGGGAAGGGAAAACACCACTTAAAGGGGAAGTGCACACAATAACAAACCAAGTGCACACATACACACATATCACACGCAACTGCATGCACAACATAGCAAGCTGCCATGACACAGCTCAGCCTGCTATGCTGCCACATACATACTGTTGCCAGCGGCGACCACAGGTGAGGCAAATACCACAGCCCTCACCTGTTATTGACAACCAAACCAAAGACCGCTGACAACCGCATGCGGTTCAGGAGTCACGACCATAACCATGGCCGTGACACTCTAGCAGCAAGGCCTGGAGATGCTGCATTCTGACAGCCCTCTGTGATGCTGGTAACATGTCCGCCATTTTGTGTTTGTAACAGGGGCCTAAGTACTTTGCCACCCAGTACTAGTCCTTGCCCTTTATGCTTTTTATACGGGGGTCCCTCTTCAAACACTAGAGCATGAAGGCCCCCATTTGCATTAAATTGGAAGCGGTTGAGCGCCCTGGCTCCTGCTCATCGCCCAGAAGAATGTCGTCCTCGGTCTCCTCCCCCCAGCCACGGACAACACCAGGGATCCCCGAAGAGTTTAAAGTCCCCCTCAAAGCCTGCTGTTCTTGCTCCTCCTCCTCCCCCCAGCCACAATCCTCCTCTGACTCCTCTTCAGACTCCTGCTGACTTTTTCAGATGAAGTAGCCCCCCTGGGAATTGATTCAGCTTTGCGACTTCCTCATCTTCCAGCCCCTGCTTTTCGACTGCTTGATCAATGACACGACGCAATGCACGCTCCAGAAATAGGGCGTAAGGTACGATGTCACTGATGGTGCCCTTGCTGCGACTGACCAGTTTGGTGAGCTCATCAAATAGCCGCAGAAGTCTGCATGCGTCGCGCATGAGCAGCCACTGGCGCGGTGAAAAGAAACCAAGCCCCCCAGAACCTGTCCTGCTGCAGAGTTCGTACACGTAGTCGTTAACGGCACATTGCTGCTGGAGAAGCCTATCAAGCATATACAAGGTGGAGTTCCAGTGCGTCAGGCTTTTACAAATCAGACGTCTGACAGGCAGGTGGTATAACCGCTGAATGTCAGCAAGGCGAGCCATGGCCGTGTAAGATCTTCTAAAATGCCCAGCGATTTTCCTGACCTGCCGCAAGACGTCCTGGACCCCTGTGTATTTGGCAACGAATCACTGCACGACTAAGTTCAGGACGTGGGTCATGCACGGCACGTGGGTCATTTTGCCCTGTTTCAGCGTGCTCAGCAGATTGGCACTGTTGTCGCACACCACTTTACTAACTGTGAAATTGAGCGGGTTTAGCCACTGATCGGCCTGTGACTGGAGAGCGGAAAGCAGTGCAGGACCGGTGTGGCTCTTGGCTTCCAGGCACAACAGCCGCAGCACAGCATGGCAACGTGTCACCTGGCACTTCAAATAGGTTCTGATGAGCTTGGTGGGTGCAGCGGAAGAGGCAGTAGCAGTCGAAAAGGAGGAGTCAGCCGAGGAGGAGACGGAGGATGGAGTAGGAGAGAACAAGAGGCAGGCCTGCATGCAATCTGTAGCGGTAACATCAAATCCACACAGGTGCCACAGGTTACATGCTTGACAGCCGTCAGAAGGTTCACCCAGTGGGCAGTAAAAGTTATGTACCTTCGCTTCCTGGGTTTTCTAGACCACGTGTCTGTGGTCAGATGTATCTTGGGACCAACACTGTGTGCCAGAGATATATTCAATTGCCGCTGAACGTGGCCATATAGCTTTGGGATGCCCTTCTGGGAGAAATATTTACTTCTGGGGACCTTCCATTGCGGTGTGCCAATGGCCACACATTTTCTAAAGACCTCCGAGTCCACCAGTTTATATGGCAGTAGTTGGCGGGCTAGCAGTTCCGACAAGCCAGTGGCCAGCTGTTGGGCAAGAGGGTTATCCGGCGTCATCAACTTTTTGCGCTTGAACATTTGGTCCTTAGAAGCCTGCCTTTCACCATATGAACACGACGACGGCATGGTGGAAGGTGGAGGACAAATGGGAGGAGAGAGGAGAAGACACAGGATGTAAAGCACCGGGAGTGTGGCTTTGTGGGTTCTGACGGCGTTGCTCTCACTGGGCTCAGTGATGGGAGGCCAGGTACCCTTCTTAAGGCGGTCGCTCCTAAGTGAGTGTTAGGTTTACTGTGACGTATGCGTTGACAGGACAGGCTGCAGATGGCAGCACTATTGTCAGCAGCTGACACGTTAAAAAAATCCCACACTGCGGAGCCATGTGCCAGCGTCCTGGGAGCACAAGATGTTACCATGCATGGACAGCTCGCTCCAGATACATTTGCTTTTTGCCTCCTGTGTACTGCGATTTCTGCCTGCTTCCCCCCCTATCTGCTGCTCCGTCTCTCCCTCTGAACTCCCCTCCTCTTCCTCTCTTGTGGGCACACACGTGACGTCCTTCAACATGTCATCATCATCACCTTCACCACCACTGAAATTAGAGATCTCTGAGTAGGCAGCAACAGAAAGGACCACCCTCCTTGGGCTGATCTGGGTCGTCAGACCGCTGGTTGGCAGCCGTAGCTACCTCCTTTTCCTCATCCAATGCCAAGAATTGTTGCACATCGGTAAAGTTTGGGAATGGATGGGAAAATGGGCTATGGTGGTGGTGGTGGTGTCTTTGGCGATGCACACAGCAGAGAGTGAGGAGGGGGCAGATACAGAGAGTGAGGAGGGTACAGAAGCGGAAGGCTGAGTGAGCCACTAAACCAACTCTGGTGCGTCCTTTGACGTAATTGCACGCACCTTCTCCAACTTCCCACTTAGGCTCCGGCCTGGTGCACCTGCCTGACCTCTGCCACCCTTGCGGAACTGCGTGCCTCTTCCTCTACCTGTCATTTTCAAAATGACCCTGTGCCAATGTCCCTAGAGAAGAGCAGTATTTGTGGAAGCAGGTATATCGCAGGCCTCAATCAGTATTTGGTAGAAGCTGTTATATCACACCCCTCAATCAGTATTTTGTGAAAGCAGGTATATAGAACCCCTTAATCGGTATTTGGTGGAAACAGGTATATAGGACACCTGAATCAATATTTGGTGGAAGCAGGTATATCGCACCCCTCAATCAGTATTTTGTGGAAGTAGGTATATAGAACACCTGAATCAATATTCTGTGGAAGCAGGTATATCGCACCCCTCAATCTGTATTTTGTGGAAGCAGGTATATCAAACCACTTAGTCAGTATTTTGTGGAAGTAGGTATATCGCACCCCTCAATCAGTATTTTGTGGAAGCAAGTATATGGAACCCCTCAATCAGTATTTTGTGGAAGCAAGTATATCGCACCCCTCAATCTGTATTATGTCTAAGCAGGTATATCAAACCCCTTAATCAGTATTTTGTGTAAGCAGGTATATCGCACCCCTAAATCTGTATTTTGTGGAAACAGGAATATAGAACCCCTTAATCAGTATTCTGTAGAAGCAGGTATATCGCACCCCTCAATCAGTATTTTATGGAAACAGGTATAAAAAACACCTGAATCAATATTTGGTGGAAGCAGGTATATCGCACCCCTCAATTTGTATTTTGTGGAAGCAGGTATATCAAACCCCTTAATCAGCATTTTGTGGAAGCAGTTATATCTCACCCCTCAGTTTTTTTGAGGGCAACAGGTATATCACACCAGTTGAAATTAGTTATTCCAATAGTGTTTGTCTCTCCATATAGCTGCGGTATCTCAGCAGAACCGCACACAACTGCTGCATAATACAAATGCACTATACTGAGGGGTGCCACTATAATATACTTTCTATGTTAGAAAGTATATTATAAGTATATCAGACCCCTTAGTTTATCACATATATCGATAGCACACCTATACCAGTCCTTAAAATGACTTTTTTGGCCCTATTAGCTAGCATTTGGTGTCCCTAACAGTCTGTCCCTGCTCCACAAAGCAACCTTTCTCTACATTGGCAAAACACAGAATGTACAATGGCTGCCAGATCAGGTTCTGTTATAGGGCGGGGTTGGGTCCATTTGCTGAAACTTCTCAATCGGCTGTCCTCTCCCTCCTGATGGATGTGTCATGGGTCAAAGTTCAGCGCAATGCAAAAGAATATAGCGCATGCGAACATCGCCATATGTTCGCATGTACGGCGAATCGCAAACAAGCAAAGTTCGCTGCAAAACGGCAGCCGGGCAAACCGCAAGGCCATCTCTAGTGAAATATACCTTCCTTCCACCAGTATTCCACCTGCATGACCACAATACTTGACATTCATTCATCAATAGCGAATGTACAACATATGTGCACACTTACAAACATACTGTACATACATTCATTAGCACATGTCATGTAAATACATTGCCTATATATTTTAAAGATTTTTCAGTACATGCATTCAGAACAATAGCAACACGTCCTCAGTTAATGGTGGTTGGACTTTACGGTACATTACTTTGCTGCTCTAGACAAAGAGGTATCTAATAGGGAAAGATAACCGTTTTGCTAGGTCCACCTTTTGGAGTGTGACTTTTTAACAAGCCTTGGGACATGACAGGGTGGTGCTAGTGAGATAGTTCTCTTTCCCTGGTAGATACCTCTTTGCATATTATTTTCCCATGGGGCATTGCCAATACATTTCCATACACATCTGTTCTCTATAACAAGAGCCAGTACCTTACCTAAGATGCTCTAATCTAGACAATTGAATTGATGTTACCCACTTATCAAATGGTAGTTTCGCTGGAAGCCATGCCATTCTCTTTTCTCTTTTCAGCCAGAGTCATGTATCATATTACTTTAAAAAAAAACATGTAGGTGTAGCATATCTTTAATGTAATTTAGGAGGGACATGAATTTCACTGTCTCCTGAGAATCCTAATGTAAAACCGCTATAATAAGTATGTGCTTAATGTATGGTGAAACATGCAATATTTGTAGGTAATAACCACACTTATCATAGTGCATTATCTGGGTTACTTTAGTTCCTCATGATTGTAATTAGAGCGAAGTTATCAAAAATTCAATTTGGCTACTTCGACAAATTTCTCAAAGAAATTCGATTTGTTATGAATTACTTTGTCACAAATCACATTCCATTGTATGTAGCGGGTGATCACACCGCCGCCTGTCAATAAACTCCTCATATGTCGTGTTAATTGCTGATCCCAGCATCTGACATTAACATTGAGGCCTTACAGGGCTTAATCAGGGTTATAAAAAAAAAAACATACTCACCTCCCTTTGCTCGTGGAGAGGCTGCCACGGCCATCTTGATTGATGTAACCACGCAAAATCTTGCATGGTGACATGATGAAGTCATAAGGCTGGCCAGTGCTCTGACATGGTGAGGTCACATGTCACCCTGCTCGAGATGTCACGCATTTTTTTCAATCAAGATGGCCATGATGTCTTCTCCACAAGCAAATGGATGAGGTGAGTATGTATTTTTTTTTTATTACCGCTAATAGATTAGTTATCACAAAACGCGTGGATAATCCTCTTCATGGCAAATCAAATTTTTCCTGAAATTCTGATTAAAGTCAATTTGTTTGACTTCGATTCGCTCAACACTAATTATGATACAGACAGTCGATCTGAATAGACAGAGGGCACATTAAATTGTAGAAGGTGAATACTTTGTGCTGCTTCTGCTCTATCTGCACTTATATTCATAAATATTCCATTGGCTATTCTGCCTATGTGGCATCCTATATCTAGACAGCAATAACTTGAGAGAGATGTGAATGGCACAGTGCATCAAATGGGAGTGCTGTTATCAGTCAGTCTTCCTGAAACCAATCAAAAATGACAACTTTTTGTTCACACTACATTCAAGCTAAGCGTTTGGTCAGAATTGTACATTGGGTAGATTTCCTGACATAGATTCAACAGAAGGCTCCAAACTATGCCACTGCATCGGTCTCCAGTGGCATACATCCAAGGCCGTTGCAACCATATAGGCGAACTAGGCGTTCAGGCTCCCCCTGACTGGGGCTGCAGCTCTAAACAAGCGGCTCTTGAGCCGCCCCCAGCGCCGTTACAGGGGGGCCAGGAGGTGGAGGTCATTGTTAAATATGGCAGAGCAGGCATCTGCTTACCCTGATGGCAGGTGCCTGCTCTGCCAGTAAATTACCGGAGGAGAGAAGGCGGGCGGCAAGGGAGGCTGTTCTAGCAGCTCCCCACTCCTCCCTTGTGCGCCGTCTGTGATGCCGGAATATGACGTCATTCCGGCCCCGGCATACTAAACGGCGTGCTGGAGGACTGAGGAGCTGCACCACACTGGACCCCAGGGAGGTGAGAGTTTAAGTGTTTGACTGAGTGAGTGTCTGCCTGTGTATTTATGTCAGTGAGTGAGTGTATGTCTGTCTTTCTGTCAGTAAATGAATGTGTGTCTGTTATTGAGTGTCTGTGTGTGTATGTCAGTGAGTGAGTGTATGTCAGTGAGTGTGGATGTCTGTCAGTCAGTGTCTGTGTGTTTGTCAGTGAGTGAGTTTCTGTCAGTGAGTTTCTGTGTGTGTGTGTTTCAGTGGGTAGGTGTATGTCTGTCAGTGAGTGAGTGTGTGTATGTCTGTCAGTGAGTGCATGTGTGTCTGTCAGTGAGTATGTCTGTCAGTTAGTTTCCGTGTGTGTGTTTCAGTGGGTAGGTGTATGTCTGTCAGTGAGTGTCTGTCAGTGAGTGCGTGTGTGTCTGTCTGTCAGTGAGTGCATGTGTGTCTGTCAGTGAGTGTATGTCTGTCTGTCAGTGAGTTTCTGTGTATGTCATTCAGTGAGTGTCTGAGTGCGTATCTGTCTGTCAGTGTGTGTGTGTTTGTCAGTGAGTGAGTGACATGAGGGGGCGGCAAAATGGATCTTTGCCTAGGGCGTCAAAAATCCTTGCACTGGCCCTGCATACATCACCCATAGGAACCGATGTTAAAGAGTATACAGTGCGTTACAGTGCAATTTTATCATGTTTCTGTATAGAGAAGCAAAGTCAATGGCACTTTCCTATACAGTAAAAAAAAGATATACAATTGTTCCTTTAAGGGGTTGGCAAGAATACAAGAAAAGGCTTACTATGCCCTACGAGGGAAACCTCCCTTTTAATCCAGAAAAGCCGCCATAAGGGCTCATGCACACGATTGTGTGTGCCCATGCTGCGGACCGCAAATACTGGAACGCAGTCACAGGCATTTTCCGTGTGCACTCCATTTGTGCATACTGATCCATTGACTCAAATGGGTCCGCAATCCACAAGAGGCTGTCCGCACCATAGTGCTTTCATGCCTTTTCGATCCGTGCCTCCTCTCCGCACTGCTCCGTATCTTAAGGATTACGGACCTGTTTAAGTCAATGGGTCAGCATCCGTGATACGGAGTGCACACAGCCAGTGCCTGTATATTGCGGACCCGCTGTTTGTGGCACGAGACACACACGCTTATGTGCATGAGCCCTAAGGCCGCTGCAGGGAAAATGTATGGCTGGCAATTCACCCTAGTCCCACCTTAGCAAAGTCAACTGGGACAAACCCTTTTTACTATAGTATGCTCAGGATAGGCCTTCATTATCAGATCGTCGAGAGTTCAACTGATCAGCTGTTTGAAGAGAAAGCAGTGCTCATATGTGCTAAAGTGCTATCTTCTCTCGTCTGTTTACCTGCTACCTGCACCAATTGCAGTGGTGGGCAGGTGTAATTACCAGGAGATGGATCACTGCCAATCTGATATTGATGACTTATTCTTAGGATAGGTCAGGGATCAGCAACCTTTGGCACTCCAGCTGTTGTGAAACTACCACTCCCAGCATGCTCTTTTCACTTGTGTGGGAGTTTAGAGAGCAGCCAAGCAAGTGTGCATGATGGGAGATGTAGTTTCACAACACCTGGAGTGCCGGAGGTTGCTGACCCCTGGGATAGGTCATCAAGAGTAAAAAGCGGACAGCCCTTTTAAGCAATGTTGTGCTTGTGTGCGGGTATTTGCCGTACTAGAATACTGTACAAGTACATCAATGTGAATTGCTTCTAAAGAATCACTATAAGGCCCACTTCTCTGTGTACTGGAAATACTATTTAACCAGTAACTGCCCTGACGTTTTAAGCATTTTATGTATTAAACCCCATTAAACTCTAATTATCTGTGCATGGTTCAGTGATATATGCAGCTGTAGACACGTGTCCTGTGTTTGTCTCTAGCATTATTGGGTATTATATTTTATTGTCCAGTTCTCCCTGTGCAATTTGTTCTTCTATTTCAGCCGCAGTTGCTGCATTATTGATCTCACAGATATGGTTTAAAAAGCATTTAGGTATGAGCAATTAGTTTGTGCTTAATGTAAAATGTCAAAACACAGCTATCGATCTGCTAATTGATCAATGGCTTCATTATTTCTTTCATATTTTTATATGCATGTGAAATCCAGCAAAGATAAAGCCAGGCTATAAATAAAATAGGAAAGAAGACACAGATAAAAAATAATAATAATAATCAAAATGATAGGATTTGTGGAGGTGAAGGTATACACACTAAAACTTTTGATCTTTCCATATACTCACATATCACACACATCATGAAAATGAATAATATTATACATTGTTGAAAACAAGTACAGTATATGCCATACTGGATATATGGGAATTATTTGTATGTGGGATATTTTTTATTCTTTCAGCATTTTGGCCTAGTGTTTGTTAAATAAATAATGACATAGGGTAATTTATTGTGTTGTTGTTCATCTGATTTTGTTTTACCTAATTTTAAAACCTTCTAAGGACCAGAAGTTTTATTATGTCCTGTTATATAAAACCCTAGAAGTCAAGGAGGGTGTACCATGTTTTCTCATGACTCTATATACACTTCTTTTTTGTATTTTTTGACCTTCACCTGGTTATGGCTCACAATCACTGATGAAAATTACTTATCAAACACTGACCAAAACATTGATGTGTGACTAAGACCTATGGCATCATGCACAAGTCCATTGTGTGTATGAGAACTAAGAATTCTATGGTTTGGAAAACCTGATTGTTATGGTGCTGATTGCATTGTGGTATGGATCTGACTAATTTAGGCTAAACCAGGGATATAGAGTCATACAGAGGTCGGTAACAGATAGACAGCAGAATAATCAGAGGTGTAGAGAGAAGCAAAGAACAGGCAAAAGCTAGAATTACTGACAGAAGTCCAAAGGGCGATGCAGGGAAAATGTCAGAGGTAAAACTGGGTCAGCAACAGAAGTGAAGTCGTAATCTAATCGAATTGCAAAGAGCAGAGACTGAAGAGAAATCTATATTTGTTCGGCAAATGCTGGTTTGATATTTGGTTTGTTGCCCAAGATACTGTATACTCAGCAACCCGATGATACAGAGAGGTGCAGCCCTCCAGGGAACATGATGTAGCCCAAGAGAGGGAGTTCTTGACACTCGAACATTTCTTCAGCTTGGTACACAAGGTTTTTTTCCTCCCAGAGATGGAGTAAAACAGAGCAAACATAGACCCAGTAGATCACATGAACACCACAGGAGCATTGAAGAAGCTTAAGGGCATCACAAGGTATTCATGTATTGAGTGTGGTCTTCCATTCTACACCCTCTTCAATTCAGATAAGGTTAAAGTCACCTCATAATTTAGAGAAGAAATGAGCTTCACTGATACAAAAAGTTCTGAGAAGTGGCAATAGACAGCGATCTTTCGCTATGATTTTATTTAATACCCAATAATCATTGTATGGTCTGAGGGAGCCAGCTTTCTTGTTCAAAAAGAAGCATCCTTCTGCAACTAGGAACTAGGGCTGGATTTAATTATAGAGCCCATGAAGGAAGCTTGACATCACACAGAGGAGAAGCAGGATCAGAGCTTCCGTGCAATAGAGGAGGAGGGCACTATTGGTTGCTTAGTAACTATCCGCTTTCAGGAACAAACTACCTCCAGGGCTGCAGGGAGCCAGGATAAATACGCGACACAAAAAGACTAAAAGTTGCGCAAGAATGGATGGGGGTGGGGGGGAGGTTTGGCAAACCCCCTCACTTGCTGACCTATAAAGGGGAGCTTACTTAACTGCTCCCTAGCGCTAGCTCCCCTCTCCTTATCCTCCAAGCCTGCGATGCTCCCCTGGGCTACCTGCATGTAAACAGCCAATTTAACATTGCTGCAGCCAATCAATGGCTGTGGAGGAGACTGTCTCCTCTTGCGTCATGTGACCATTTGTCATGACGCATAACCTCTTTAAACTTGTCCAGATTGGACCATTACATCTAGTCTATCAATTACAAACAAGGTATCACAAAGAAACACATCTAATTGTAATATCTCCTAAGGTGAGAATAGTCAGGGCAGCACAACGATAGAAAACTCTAATGACAAGGAAAGAGGTTTTAGGTCAATGAAAGATTGGGGTTCCCTGCAGATGCCCTCCCCTCCCAGCAAAATACTGTATATAAACTGCCTTCTTGTAAAACAATAAAACCTGGATCTGCATCAGCTCAACTCATTTCTTATACAATATTTGAGTTGTGGAAAGTTTGGGAATAGAAAACAACATCATTCCTGTAAAACAGAATATTCCATACTCTGAAATCACCTTATTTTTTAAACTTGGGATTATATGTTTTAGATATTTTAGGAAGCACATATTAAGTTTCAGTTATTCGATTTCTCTTATAGTTTTGTATTTCTTAGATCAATAAGGTGGCATAGTACAATTTTAAGATAGCTAATGTAGCGCTTTAAAAAATCATAATAAAATATTAGGTTCTCATATCTCAAATGTCATGTATTGTTTAATGCTCCAGGGTTATCAGCTATCTATATAATGTTCTGAAAGGGCAATCTATACATAAATGAAACCAGAAACCTGAGTAGTACTGAAAGCTACCTTTATCTTCTACGTCAATTGGAAATTCACAAATATATATATTTGTGCCTGTCCGCCTTGTCGTTGGCAGACAGGCATAAATAATTTTGTACAAATTGTATTTGCCAAGAATCTCACATTTATGAGCGTAGCATTAACACTAGTATATTTTCTATAGTGTTTACAGCACTATTGTATTTACTTTATTATTTGTTTGCAGAGTGATGTTGCATTGTGTTTGTTTTTGCTATATATATAAATATAAATATATATATATATATATATATATATTATAATGCATTATCTTTGCGAAAATAATAGATATTGTATTTTGTTTCTAGCATAATAAAATTCAATGTGTTAAAGGGAATCTGTTGAAAGCACTGGACAGAGGCTGGGGAGAGCAGTACAGGCGTACATTTGTGAAATATTTACCATCAGGAGTAGTGAGAATATGATTTTTAATTCTGCTAGATTCTGCTGATTCTAGGGTCTCTGATACTTTATTATTGATTCCTTTCCATATTACAGTACCATCAACATTAACTCCTTAGGAGCGCTTTCACAGGAGTAAATTGGCAATCCATATATGACCCAGATTTTATGTACCTGAATCTGCTGCTAATTTCAATGAATAGAGCTATTCACATGGGCGTATAATTTATGTCAGTATTTGAAATCAGCAGCATGTCCAAGTTTGTGCGTATTTGTTTCCAGATACCCACATTACAGTCTGTGGAAGTGCATCAAAAATGCAGGGAGGAAAGAACACACATCTAAATCCCGGAGAAATACTGATGATAATACTGATGATATATCATCAGAAATCTGTGCATAATCCAGAGAAATTGCGGCATCTGTGAGGTTAGGTAGAGGGGTGCAGCTCTCTCTGCTTTCCGACTGGAGCTCTCGCAGTGAAATCACGGGACTCCAATCAGTTATCATGGCAGCCTGGACATTTCTGAAGCTTCCCAGGTCTGCCATGGTAAGCTCAGCAAGGAATGTCAGAATGCCATTCACCATAATAGGGGCAAAGGATCAAAAGATCTCAGGTTCTAGGCCCCTAAGGGTGCTAAAATGTATTAAATAAATAAACACAAAAATATTAAACGTTTAAATGAATCCCCTTTCCCAATTTTACATATAAAAATATATAAACAATAAAAAAACATTTCAGGTAATGCCATGTCTGAAAATGTCTGAATTATTAAAATATAATTTTTTTTTTCCCTGTGCAGTAAATGCTGTAATGGGAAATAAATAAAAAACACATGATTCGACATTTTTTTGTCACATTGTCCCCCCCCAATTTTTTTTATAACAGTAATCAAAAAGTTGTACATACCACAAAAATGGCACCAAAAAAAGCTACAGTTCGTCCTGCAAAAAACAAGCCCTCATACAGCTCTGTTATATATTTTAAGCATAATGAAACAAAATAAAAACTGTTTTGGCAAATTTTTGGTATCACCGTAATCGTACTGAGATGTGGAATTAGGACGTCATGCTATTTTTTTCGCACATTGAATGCCGTAAAGTCAAAACCCCAAAAACCTTTTAAAAAAATTTTACCCCACAAAGAATTTTTACCCTGTTTTCCAATATAAGACATGATAAATAAAATGGTGCCATTACAAATATATATCTTGTCCCGCAAAAATTAAGCCCTTATATGGCTATGTAAATGAACAAATAAAAAAAAGTTATGGCTGTTTGAATGTGGGGAAGGAAAAGTCCCTAAGAGGGCAACAGATGTTTAGTTTCATTTATCAACTGCCTCCTGAGTTGTGATAGGGAGAGAACTGCAGCAGAATGAACACGCCCCCTTAGCTGCAGCAGAAAAGACACTCCCATTGAGCTGCCAGCTTGATATAAATCTAGCAGAGCAATGAATGGGGAGATCTCTGGATCCACGTGAGGTACAGGGCTGGATCTAGCTTTGTTAGAAAGAGTTTGTTATGTACTGTATGATCTCTGTTTTTTATTTTTTACATTAGTCATGGGATAAACCCTTTAAGGCAGAATTTGGCAAAATAAAAGCTCACATTCTCACTACTCCTGAAGACCAATTCCCTTAATGTGTATTTTAGGCAATAACATATTTGATTCACCATTATACTAGAAGAGATAAGAAATTAGTGTGAAATACTGCATTTCTACAGACAATTTTTTATCTAATGTATTTCAGTGAAAAACTACAACTTTATAGTACTCTTAGATCCTTATGTACAGAACATTTGTTTATCCGTTCTCTATAAGGCTTTTAGCAGGAAATTCTTATAATTGTTGCAAGAGTTCCTCCTGCAACAATAAAGGCTTTGGATCCTTTATCATCCCTGTGGCTTTTCAGCCACGCCGCATCCTGTTTTTCTTTATACATTCTCTTTATCAACACAGGCCATTCTCTGGACCTACAAGGAAGGTGTGCAGCAGCAGACCCCAGCTATTCAAGATGTTACGCTCTTAGCACAACACTATAAGATGAGCAGCCGACTGTACCTCTCATGTGTACTACCTTCTGTATTCCTACACATGATGCATTTCTCTGTCTCTCTCTATGTGCACTGACAGTATAATACACTGTACAGTGGTCCCTCTAGATGTAATGGCCTTGGTATACAATATTTTACATACAATGGTATTTTCTGGGCCATCAAAAGTTAAAACTAGAGTCAATGCCTCCAACTCAGACCCAACCAATCAACATGGCCATTTCACTAGTAAAACACCTGTATTGGTTGACGAGTAGCACCTCTTGACAGCATAGTGTGGTATTATATGTCCAGGACTGCCCTCTGTCTCTGCCAGGATGAGCTCTTCCTTTAAATGTCAGATAAGGGTGTCTCCATCTTATTTTTTTGGTACACAGTGTAGTATACAGGACCCTGAAAACACTGATTTCCAGCTTCCAGCATTTATTTCTGACTGTTATATGTAAGCAGTTGCTTTATGTGTCTTAGTTATCTGCTTATTTTTCTTAAATCTCTATTTTATATTATCTTGGGATGACATTTTGGGGTTTTGAAACCAATTGCTAGTTTCCATAGAGCTATGGACTCAAGGTACAAAGGTTTCACTTTCAGTATATACAATGGTTGTCCCGAAACCAATTAATATTGTAAATATATAACCAGTACAGTGTATTACAGAAGCGATCAAAAGATTATTTTGTATTGCCGCATTAGTAATGACCTGTACTCAATTATCATGTAATTCTACCCACATGGTGGAAGCTGTTAAAAAAAAAAAAAAAGCCAAATTTGCTGTTTTTTGCTTATTTGCCACCCAAAAAGTGGAATAAAATAGTTATTACTCTTGGAATGTGACAATGATATAAAATCCCTGGTCATTAAGGCCCAAAACAGGCTGGTCATTAAGGGTTTAAAGAAACTTATTGCACATAGGACTGCATATTAGTGATGATCGAGAATACCGCATATGCTCGAGTGCAATGCTCGAGTCACCGCCCCGCAGGTTTCTTGGCTGCCAATAAACGTGCAGGTAAGTAATGCCATCACTGTATTACCAATAGCCATGTTGGCTGCTGACATTACAGTGATTGGCTGGCTGGAACGCGTCATCGGGGCTATATAGTACCCGAAGGAGCATGTTCGGCTCATTCTTAGTCAGGGAGAGCTGTGCTGAGGAAGTCCTTTTAAGGACTATTGTGTGTGGCAGAAATATCTATTTTTAAATAGTGTACAATAGTTAGGCCTCTACAGACAGCAACATTAGCTGCAACACATCTCCAGTGTAAAGTGCGTGCATCCCAAAAAGATCGGACATCCAGTGTACTTTTTCCGTAGATGGTGTCTGCTGCGGACAGTGACATTAGCTGCGCCACATCTCCTGTATAAAGTGTGCGCATCCCAAAAATATCTGTGACATACAGTGTACTTTTTCAATAGACAATGTCCGCTTCTGACAGTGACATAACCATGCCACATTTGCAGTGTAACGTGTGCACTGAAAAAATGTATCTGTGACATACAGTGTCCTTTTTCTGTAGACGGTGTCTGCTGTGGACAGTGACATTAGCTGCGCCACATCTACAGTGTACTTTTTTGCTTTCTCCTGTGTGACATTTCCACATACCAAATACCTTTTTAAATTTGTTTGCGCACTGTATGCGTGACAGAATTTCAATCATATATAACATTTAATATGAAGAAGTAAGGTACGTGGCAGTGGCCGTGATGCTGATGGTGCACGCAGAGGCCGTGGCCTGGGCGCGGTAAAACTGTCCCTGCTGCCAGAGCACAAGAAAAACAATCATCCATGATACCTAGCTTTCTTTCCCAGTTTGCAGGGCAGCGTGTGTGACAGCTTATTTTCAAGTTAGTTAAACATCATGTTCAGGGCCCCTTCACAGCAGCAGCAGCGGCGGCTGACCAGGCCCCTTCACATGACAGCTGCCCCAACACACCTAGCACTGCTATATCTGTATATGACAGCAGTCCCAGCACACTCAGCTCTGCTATATCTCTATATATGAGCAGCTGTCATGTGTATACATGTACACTTAGCCAGCTATAACAGTAGAAGTCTCATATTTTTCCAGTCAGCAGCAAGGCAGCAGCTATGGTCTTGTGGTTAAATGCTTTGCATCTGAAGCAGAAGGTCGTGGGTTTGAATCCCAGCAGAAACTTTTCTGAAATACAAGCACTGACTCCATATATGGACATATAGGGCGGGACACAGGAAGAGGCTGCATCGCATTGCTGACATGGAGGTAAGTAGAAGTGTTTATTTTTTTTTAATACCCGACTGTTACTGCCATGGGGGAGCGAGAGGCACCTGATACTGGCACCTGGGGGGGGGAGCGGGAGGCACTTGATACTGGCACATGGGGGGAGGGGAGTTGGCACCTGATACTGGCACCTGGGGGGGAGGGGGGTTGGCACCTGATACTGGCACATGGGGGGGAGAGGCACCTGATACTGGCACATGGGGGGGAGAGGCACCTGATACTGGCATATGGGGGGGGAGAGGGGTTGGCACCTGATACTGGCACATTGGGGCGGGAGGGAGAGAGGCACTTGATACTGGCACTTTTTTGTGGGGGGGGAGATGGCACTATGATACTGGGACATGGGGGTGGGGAGAGGCACCTGATACTGGCACCTGGGGGGGAGGGGGGATTGGCACCTGATACTGGCACATGGGGGGAGAGGCACCTGATACTGGCACATGGGGGGGGGGAGAGGGGTTGGCACCTGATACTGGCACATGGGGAGGGGGGAGGGAGAGAGGCACTTGATACTGGCACTTTTTTGTGGGGGGGGGAATGGCACTATGATACTGGGACATGGGGGGGAAGAGAGAGGCACTTGATACTGGCATGTGGGGGGAGGGTGGCACTTGATACTGGCACATGGGTGGGTTTGGCACTATGATACTGGCACATGGGGGGGAGAGGAACTTGATACTGCCACTTTTTTGGGGGGGAGATGACACTATGATACTGGGACATGGGGGGAAAGAGAGAGGCACTTGATACTGGCACATGGGGGGGTTTGGCACTATGATACTGGCACATGGGGGGTGGGAAGGAGAGAGGCACTTGATACTGGCACATGGGGGGGGGTGGCACTATGATACTGGGACATGTGGGGGGAGAAAGAGGCACTTGATACTGGCACATGATGGGGGGGCATCTATGGGGACACTTACTGGCACATTATTGGGGGGCATTATGGGGGACACTAGGCCGGCAGCCTATCAGAAGGCCGGACACTGAGGGGCATCTACTGGGGCACTATATATGGGGAATTTTATACTGGTACATTATGGGGGCACTAGCAGGAAGGGGGGAGAGGAGCGCTATGGGGGAATTTACTGGGGGCACTATATAGGGGTATTTTATACTGGCACATTATGGGGGCACTATGGGGACATTAGCTCAACTGGGGGCATTACAAGGGGGTATTTTTGCACTGTCACATTATAAGGAGAATTATTACTACTGGGGGGGGGGGGGCATTATGGTGGGCTTTATTACTCCCCCATGGTATGACCCCCTAGTAGCAGCACCAACCTCTCCCTGCTCTGCTATCCCTCTGCCCCTTCTCCAAATCCTTATTATGAAATCTTTCTCATTAGGATAAAACACATCATCAGCTCCACCGAGCCCCCAGCCAAAGTGTGGAACTTTTCATGTGAAATATGTTTATGTTATACACATAGCCTACACTGTGCCCCACAATGTACAGTATACCGCTACACTGTGCCAAAGGAGTGGGGTTTACACAGGAGGAGGGAGGTGCGAAGCGCGCTGAGGGGCGCCCTTACAAATATTTGCTGTGGGGCCCAGTCACTTCTAGTTACGCCCCTGACCAGTGCGACCAGGTGGTCGGTTGGATTGCAGCAAATAATGCTTCCAGTCGGTTAAGCACCACCCTGTCTTCCACCAAGTCCAGTCTCAGTAGCCAAGAGTCTGCTCAACCCAATCCTCACTCGTTCCTCTCACCATGGAGAGTTTGGGCAAACAAGTGATCCGACACTCGAATATTCCGAGGAGCTCTTTTCAGCGCCATTCCGTGATTTGACTCTCTCGCCAAGCACCCTTGAAGAGGAACAGATCTTGTGCCCTGATTCCCAAACTCTTGAGCATCCACAATCACAAGAAGATGTTGGTGGGGAATGGCAATGTTTAATGAGGTGGATGGTGATGAGACATAGTTGTCAATAACTCAACAGCAGTTACTGTCTCAAGAGGTTGATAAAGAAGATGAGACACAGTTGTCAATCGCTGAGGTAGCGGTTAGGTCAACAAGTCAGGAGGATGAGCAGAGTGAGGAAGTTGAAGAGGGGGACTGTCCCAACCTGGGAAGGTGGAAAGCCGAGCGAGGACAACAGTACATAGGTGGAGGGATCTGATGCACTGTAAAAGGCTGGAAGAGGCAGTGGGGTAGCAAAAGGGAGAAAGCAGGCCACACCAAACAGGCCCGCAACTGTTTCACAGAGAACCCCTTGCGGAAATCTCCCTTGCCAAGGGATAGGTGTTCCGCAGTATGGAGCTTTTTTGAGGAAAGTGCAGGCGACAAAAGAATAGTAGTTTGCAAACTGTGCTGTACCAAAATGAGCTGGGGCGTGAACACTAGCAACCTCACCACCACCAGCATGGCATCCAAGCACCGTAATAAGTGAGACGAATGCCTGGGTCTGCAATCTGTGTCCGCGGGTCACACCACTGCCTCCTCTTCCCCTGCTGGCCAATCCCTTGTTGAAGGCGCAGGCCCGGATGCCTCCCGCCCTGCACCTGGACCTTCGCAAGCACCATCAGCGGCCACATCCACTTCCGTGTCCCAGCGCAGCGTCCAAATGTCCTTACCCCAGGCATTTGAACACAAGCGCAAATCCCCAGCCACCCACCCACAGATCATAGCTCTAAATGCGCAGCTTTTCAAATTACTGGCCCTGGAAATGTTGCCATTTAGACTTGTGGACACTGAGGCCTGATGTCGGCTGCCATCCCGCGTTACGCAGTGCCCAGCCGCCACTATTTTGCAAGGTGTGCCGTGCCGGCCTTACACCAACATGTGTCTTGTAACATCAAACGTGCCCTGACCAATGCAGTTACTAGGAAGTTCCTCTTAACCACGATTACATAGACAAGTGCATTTGGCCAGGGACACTACATTTCCCTGACGGCACACTAGGTGAATGTTGTGGAGGCCGGGAGTAAGTCGTACTCTGGGATGGCACAGGTGCTACCGACGTCAAGTATTGCGGGCCCTAATTCCATCAGGGTTTCCGCCACGACCTACATTAGTGGCTCCAACCCCCACTTTTGCTCCTCTGCCTCCTCCTCCTCCACTTTCACCACCTGAATTATCCACGAGCAGCACCAGTCAGTTATCAGCTGAAGCAGTGTAGCACTGCAGTGGGGATGCGGCAAAAGGCTGTGCTAAAGTTGATATGCTTAGGGGACAAACAGCATATCGCTGCAGAGCTGTGGCAGGGGATAAGAGACCAGACTGAGCTGTGGCTCTCGGCACTCAACCTAGAACCAGGCATGGTTGTGTCTGATAATGGCAGTAACTTGGTGGCGGCTTTGAAGCTCGGCAAGCTCACACATATCCCATGCCTAGCCCACATATTAAACTTAGTGGTTCAGCGGTTTCTCAAAACCTACCCCAATTTGCCTGAGCTACTGGTGAAGGTGCGCCTTGTGTGTGCACATTTCCGAAAGTCATCGACAGCTTCAGCCGGTCTGTCAACTGAAATTGCCAGCTCACGGGCTGTTGTGCGACTTGAGCACGCACTGGAACTCTATGTTCCACATGTATGCCAGGCTTTGTGAGCAGCAGAGGGCAGTAGTGAAATACCAGCTGCAATATGGTCGTCGCCTTTCCAGTCAGCTTCCGCTCTTCACAAGCGAGTAGTGGGCATGGATGTCTGACCTCTGTGAAGTTTTAATAAACTTTGAGGAATCAACACAGATGGTGAGCGGCGATAACGCTAATATCAGCGTAACCATCCCACTTCTGTGTGTACTCAAACGCTCACTGCTCACAATTAAGGACGATGTTTTGCATGTGGAAGAGGTGGAATTGGGGGAATACATTACACAGGGTGATAGCCAGACCACCCTCAGTTCTTATTCTCAGTGCGAATTGGATTATGAAGAGGAGGAGGATGAGGAGCAGAAGACGGTTGCCTCCGCTACAGAGGGTAGTACCTATAGAAGTTTAATTCCACCTGTTCTGCGTGTGTGGGCAGAAGAGGAGGAAGAGCATGAGGAGATTGAGAGTGATCCTCGACAGCGAAGTCTTGCCTGTTGGTACTCTAACACACATGGCTGACTTCATGTTAGGCTGCCTTTTTCCCGTGTGTTATACACATTTTAGACAACACAGATTACTGGTTGTTCACCCTTCTCGACCCCCGCTACAAAGAGAACTTCTCATCTCTCATTCCTCTGATGGAGAGCACGAGCAAAACTGTGCAATACCAGAAGATCCTTGTTGAAAAATTGCCCCAAAACTTTCCATCTGACAACGCTAGCGGCAGAGTCCGTAGTTCCTTAGTCAACTGAGGAGGGGAGACAAGAGGAACACACAGCAGTTCCAACAGAGGCAGGGCAACACTCTCCAAAGCCTGGGACAGTTTCATGACACCCCGCCTGCACCCTCACTCTGATGCGCGGCCTAGTGTCACAAGGGTGGAAAAATTATGAAAGACGGTGAAGGAGTACAAAACAACCGCGTCAGCGTCCTCAATGATCCCTCAGTGCCTTACAACGACTGGGTGTCCAAGCTGGACACATGGCACAAACTGGTGCTCTACGCCTTGGAGGTGCTGGCCTGCCCTGCCGCCAGTGTTTTGCCTGAGCGGGTATTTAGTGCTGCTAGTGGCATTATAAAAGATAAGTGTATCCGCATGTCAACTTAAAATGCTGACAGGTTGACTATTATAAAAATGAACAAGGCCTGGATTGACCATGACTTCTCGATCCCACCAGAGGAAAGCTGATGAACATAAAGGCACTTTAAATGTGTTGTTTCTAATTTACTAAATACACTGTATTCCCATGCACCCCTTCCACCACAAACAAGGGTATATGGTTGAATCTTCCATTTCTCATCCTCCTTCTCCTCTTCCATCATATCAACATGCTTATTCGTTGCATATAATGCCCTCGCATATATGCCCTTCGCATATAATCTTTTACAGGGTTAGCTCAGCAGGTCCGCACCTCAAATCTTTTACAGGGTCAGCTCACCAGAAGGCCCTCGCATATCATTTTTTACAGGGTCAGCTCACCGGCAGACCTTCACCTACAATCTTTTTACAGGGTCAGCTCACTTACAGGCCCTCACCTACAACCTTTAAGAAGGTCAGTTCACCAGCAGGCCCTAGCCTAAAATCTTTTATAGGGTCAGCTCACCTGCAAGCCCGCACCTAAAATCTTTTACAGGGTCAGCTCACTTGCAGGCCCTCACCTAATTATACCTAATAGGTAATTTGAGCGCATGCTGCCTTGCTTGGATGTGGTAGACATAGCCGTTTCCCAGGCTCCCTTTCCAGAATCGAACACTGCTTCACCGTTACCCGTGGTCACCATGGTTTACACTGAAAATAACATCGAATGTTGATAGGGCAGATATCCAAATGGAACGTCACCATCACCGGGACGTGCGATTGGCCCCAGGTTATCTAGAGTCACCAAAGCGGCAGCAGGCCCTCGCCTAGAATGTTTTAGATGGTCAGATCAGCAGACCCTTGCTCCAAATGTTTTTGAGGGTCACCAGCAGGCCATCAATCATAATTTTTCAAGTCTGTCTATGATGCCCTCCTTTATGTGTAACAAATGGTGTATTGGAGTGCTGGTTCCTTGTAATTTTTGGCAGCCCTTTCACTTAGTGAAAAGGCTTTATGAGTGTTGGAGTTCCACTACATGAACAATTGTACCACAATGTGAATGAGGCCCTCCTTTATGTGATATACAGGTTGTATCGGAGTGCCTCTTCCTTGTAATTTTTGGCAGCACTTGCACTTTATATGCAAGTAAATATACAGGAAAGAATGTTTCCTAACACTTTTTCCTCTAAAATTGATTTTATCTTCGGTTTTGTGCATATTATTGTCAGTCTGTAAAAGTAACATAGTAACATAGTACATAAGGCTGAAAAAAGACATTTGTCCATCCAGTTCGGCCTGTCATCCTGCAAGTTGATCCAGAGGAAGGCAAACAAAAAAAACTGTGAGGTAGAATTTTCCTCACTTTAGGGGAATAAAAAATTCCTTCCCGACTCCAATCAGGCAATCAGAATAACTCCCTGGATCAACGATCTCTCTCTAGTAGCTATAGCCTGTAATATTATTACGCTCCAGAAATACACCCAGGCCACTCTTGAATGCCTTTATTGTACTCACCATCACCACCTCCTCAGGCAGAGAGTTCCATAGTCTCACTGCTCTTACTGTAAAGAATCCTCTTCTATGTTTGTGTACAAACCTTCTTTCCTCTAGACGCAGAGGATGTCCCCTCGTCACAGTCACAGTCCTTGGGGTTAAACAGATGATGGGATAGAGCTCTATACTGACCGCTGATATATTTATACATAGTAATTAGATCTCCCCTCAGTCGTCTTTTTTCTAAAGTGAATAACCCTAACTTTGATAATCTTTCATGGTACTGTAGTTGCGCCATTCCAGTTATTACTTTAGTTCCCCTTCTCTGGACCCTCTCCAGCTCTGCTATGTCTGCCCTGTTCACTGGAGCCCAGAACTGTACACAGTACTCCATGTGTGGTCTGACTAATGATTTGTAAAGTGGTAGGAATATGTTCTCATCACGGGCATCTATGCCCCTTTTGATGCAACCCATTATCTCATTGGCCTTGGCAGCAGCTGCCTGACACTGGTTTTTGCAGCTTAGTTTGCTGTTTATTAAAATTCCTAGATCCTTTTCCATGTCAGTGTTACCGAGTGTTTTACCATTTAGTATGTATGGGTGACTTGCATTATTCCTTCCCATGTGCATAACTTTACATTTGTCAGTGTTAAACCTCATCTGCCACTTATCTGCCCAAGCCTCCAGTCTATCCAGATCGCTCTGTAGTAGTATACTGTCCTCTTCAATGTTAATTACTTTATACAGTTTAGTGTAATCTGCGAAAATTTATATTTTACTGTGCAAGCCTTCTACAAGATCATTAATAAATATATTGAAGAGAATAGGGCCCAATACTGACCCCTGAGGTACCCCACTAGTGACAATGACCCAATCTGAGTGTGTACCATTAATAACCACCCTCTGTTTTCTATCACTCAGCCAGTTACTTACCCACTTACAGACGTTTTCTCCCAGTCCGAGCATTCTCATTTTATATACTAACCTTTTATGTGGTACAGTGTCAAATGCTTTGGAGAAGTCCAGATACACGACAACCATTGATTTGCCGCTGTCAAGTCTATAACTTACCTCCTCATAGAAACTGATTAAATTAGTTTGACATGACCGATCCCTCACGAAGCCATGCTGATATGGCGTTATTTGCTTATTTCCGTTAAGATGCTCTAACATAGCATCTCTCAGAAAACCTTCAAACAGTTTACTCACAACAGATGTTAAACTTACCGGCCTATAGTTTCCAGGGTTTGTTTTTGGAAGTGGCGTACTACACGGACAACATCGTTCCCAGCAGTAACCTGGGAGTCAAATATACATCCAGACATCCTCCCCATGTTGTTTCTGACCCATTTCGGTGGTGTTTCTTATTAATTTCTGACATTTTCCTATGAACCAGGCACCCTTCCCTTCTCCAGAGCAGGGGGTGCCTTGTTTAATGCTCGGGTTCTCCCATTGACTTCCATTATACTCGGGTGTCGGTAGAGCACCCGAGCATCCCGATGTGTTCGGTCAGAGCACCCGAGAACTTTGGTGCTCGATCAACACTACTGCATATGAAAATGTAACTGTTAAAGTGATTGTCAGGGATTATAAAAAATGAATAGGAGCTTACACTACTCTCATTTTATTCCCTTGATTTGAATTGCAATACCAAATAAATACAATGGACCAGAGTGGCACTGTTTCAGAAAAAAAATTACCCTTCTTTTCTCAACCTGGTTAAGCTCTTTTACAGGCAGAATTACTTGACCAGACTGACATTTCTATTGTAACAGTTTACAGAGCCCACTAATGGGGTTTACAATAGCATTAATCACACACATTTACTTCCACTTTCAAATAAAGGTTTTAAACTTTTAATATGAAATGTAATTGTATTTCTAAAGTAAATGCCCCGACAACAGAAGAGGGCCCCTCATATTTCTATACCAACCTCAGTTCATTTTCTTCTGTTCAAGAAAAATGCTGTTATACATCAGCCTGAGCAAATCAAGAAAAGGCGATGCTAAGTGTTAAAGGAAAAGTATTATGTTTCAGTTGCAACATTTTAGGTTGTAATTACATGACAGGGAAAGTCACATGTGACATGTCAGAAAATTAATTGAGACAGTCAATTTAAAAGACAGTCATGTCTCAGGACCTTTACTGTGGCACCACATAACTGGAAAATTATAGGAAGTATTTTTTGTGGAAGTCTAGGAAGTTTTTAAAGCATGGTTTGTCTTAAAATATAGCTAAAATGATAACATGAGACCTTAACTTTAATTATATTTTACAGAATTCGGAATTTCTGTTAATATAGTAAACGGGATTTGGTAAACAACTTAGGATGTCAGTTCAGCTCAAGTCCCTCCATCTTATTACAAACGCAGAAACAAACAATGGCACAGTCTTTATGTGGTAAGGGTACTTGCTCCCTTTTAGAGAAATAGCCAGTACCTTCTCAATGTCTATGCCTAATTTATTCTGAGGAGATTATTTGAAGTCAGTTTTGCCTTAGTCTTAAAGGGCTTGTCTCACTTCAGCAAAATACATTTATCATGTAGATAAAGTTAATACAAGGTACCTACTAATGTATTGTTGGCTGGATTCATTTTTCTATCATATAATACAATTCTCATTTCCATGATTATGACTAGGGATGAGCGAATTTCATATTTTAAAGTTCCTGTGCGGGTTTGTATTGTGGTATTTACTGAATTGCATTATGGATTTCGTTACCACGGACCATAACACAATTCCATGACAGAATGCATAATGGAATGCCTTTAGAGGCATTCCCTTATTTATTCCGTCATAATAGAAGTCTATGGCCTTCATAACGGATCCTTCCGGTTTCCGTTATGCTGGAGTCCTCTCCTGTATAACGGAAACCAGACGGATCCGTTATGTAGGCCATAGACTGCATAACCATATGAAATTCGCTCATCCCTAGTTACGACCAACCTGCAATCCAGAGTCCCATGGCACGCCACGCCCACTTTCTTAGACTTGGTGTAAGCAGGGAGATTTTGCAAAAGGTCCTTTGCATCACAATCTGTGCCAGAAATGCACCAAATGTAGGTGTATTTCTGTTTAATAAATGACTCCCATGTTTTTTTGTCATTGCACTGTAATAATTTGGACTATTTCATCAGGTTCATTACAGTAGTCTAATTTATCATTGATTTTAATTTATGGTTGTAATGCAACAAATCAAGAAAACACCAAGGGGTTGAATACTTTTGCAAAGTAACATATATTAAAAAAACTAATTAACAGAATATTAAACTTAGAACAGCGACATGGTGTTTAAAGGTGGAAATCCACTTTAATGTGGAGGAAACTGATTTCCCACTTGATATTTGTGTAGGTATACTACAGACCACTGGTTGTTTGGCATGTGTACCTGGCAATATTACTGCACAACTGGTAAATATGTTAAATGAGCCATTCTTGTTGTATTGTTTAAAGGGCATCTGTCAGCAGATTTGTACCTATGAAACTGGCTGACCTGTTACATGTGCTCGTGGCAGTTGAAGACATCTGTGTTGGCCCCATGTTCATATATAGCCCCATTGCTCAGAAGAATGTTTTACTATATGCAAATGAGCCTCTAGGAGCAATGGGCACATTGCTATTGCAAAGAGAGCTGAGCCCATTGCTCCTAGAGGCTAATTTGCATATATTAAAACTTCAATCAGATGCCTTCAGCTGCCAAGCACAAATGTAACAGGTCAGCCAGTTTCATGGGTAAAAATCTGCTGACAGATGCCCTTACCCCAGGCCAAGCACGGCAACTCCAAACAATGGCGGCAGTAAGATCATTCCATACATACAGTACCTTGCAGTTTGGCTTATCATTATGTCTTGTGTTGTCATTTTTGCTACTGTTGAAACTTTGATTTAAGCTCTTGATGTGGGAAATCCTATGTTTTTATAAGTATATCAGTAAATATTACAATTTAGACTATTCCATACCTCCATGTAATGTTGGTTTGGTTTGTGGATGAACCCTAAGAATATTTTACACAGTGCATTACACTGGATGCCATGTCTCATGTCCTATTAGGACAACCACTTTTCAAAAAGAAGCCGATCTGCAATTATCCGTTATCAACAGGGAATTGGCCACGACAGGTGAAAAGCAGGATTATGTGCTAGCCATTGAAATTAATTGCTGTCTGTGCGCGTATTGCTTAGATGTGCAGTGAGGGAGTCCCAGGCAGGTACCTAACAGCGCACATGGACAAGAGTTTTCCTGATGGGTTAACCCAATTGAAATAAACCAAATTTAATTAAGAATTTCCTCTCTCTTATCTACAATATCCTTACAATGACTCTTTCTTGATATATAGGTCTCTAACCAAACTTTTTTGCATGTTATGTTCATATTCATAGCATTCTTCCATCTCTCATGACTTATCACGTATATCTACCTGACCAATATTATTTTATAAGGAAAAGAGGAGTGTAGCAGCTGCCCTTCCTTTGATTGTGAGCACGGACAGCCCGTGTCAGGTGCGGGCAGCAATTGAAAAAAGAAGTTGAGAAAATCCAGCTCCACTTGGATAAAGGAATATGCGTTTATTCAGCTTGCGGTTAAAAACTCATCCAAGGATTACAAAATTAGCAATTAGTAATTTTGTAATCCTTGGATGAGTTTTTAACCGCAAGCTGAATAAACGCATATTCCTTTATCCAAGTGGAGCTGGATTTTCTCAACTTCTTTTTTCAATATTATTTTATATATATCTATATATTTTTCATTCTTTTTGGCGACACGTCACTCTCTTATGATAAACCATTATTATTTTTATTTTTTTACTATTTAGTGCTATTCACTAGAGATGAAAGAATCGAAGTTGACGAAGTTGAATTAGTTCCAAATTTCAGGTTTTATTTGATTTGCACCGAATCCAGATTTCCTAACGCTTCGTCGTAAAGAATCAAATTTTTTCCTAAAATGGCTGCTGCACGTGTGAGGACATTGAGCAAGAAACTCTGGGAAGGCAAGATCACCCATGATGCCATGCATGCAGCCAATCAGCAGCCAGCCAGCCCTGTGGTGTCACAGCCCTATAAATAGCTTCAGCCATCATGGATTCTGCCATTTTCCAGTGTACTTACTGCAGTGAGAGATGTCAGCAGGCACTACAGAATTTTGTTGAGAGTATAAGAGGAAAAAAAGAAAAATATATTTGCCATTCAGTGGTGCAGTTATATGTTATAAAGCCCTTTTTGTTGTGTATTAGTGGCAAAAGAAAAATATATTTGCCGTTCAGCGGTGCAGTTATATGTTCTAAAGCCCTTTTTGTCATGTACTAGTGGCAAAAGAAAAATATATTTGCCATTCAGTGGTGCAGTTATATGTTCTAAAGCCATTTTTTGGAGTGTATAAGTGGAAAAAAGAAAAATATATTTGCCGTTCAGCGGTGCAGTTATATGTTCTAAGGCCTTTTGTGTCGTGTATAAGTGGAAAAAAATAAGGGCCTATTTGCTGTTCAGTGGCGCAGTTATATGTTCTAAAGCCCTTTTTGTCATGTACCGTATTAGTGGCAAAAGAAAAATTGATTTACAGACCAGCAGTGCAGTTATATGTTCTAAAGCCTTTTGTGGAGTGTATAAGTGGAAAAAAAGATAAATATATTTGCCGTTCTGCGGATATGTTCTAAAGCCGTTTTTGGCATGTATTAGTGGGAAAAAAGAAAAAGGGCTTATCAGCCGTTGTGTGTTGAAGTGAGAAAATTACAGCCGTTTTTGGTGTGTATTAGTGGCAAAAAAAATATATTTGCCATTCAGCGGTGAAGTACCACAGCCATTTACATGGTGTATTAATAGTATAGATATGCACATCCTATTAGCCATTCTGCCGTAAATTGTAATTGTTATATTTATTTTTTGGGGTGTATTAATAGGAAAAAGAATACAGGAAAATTGATGGGTGATTGTAGTCTTTCTTCTGTATGAACCGAATTCACGTCGATAAGCCATTCATTGGTGAATTTTTTTGTGAAATAGCATTTATGGTGAAGATTGGTGATTGTAGACTTTCTTCTGTATGAACCGAATTACATCGATTAGCCATTCAGTGGTGAAATTTGTTTGTGAGGCAGCCTTTTTTAGGAAAATTGGCTGGTAGTAGTGTTGATCGATCACCAAAGTGCTCGGGTGCTCGAGTAGAACACTTTGGGATGCTCGGGTGCTCTACACGGCACCCGAGCACAATGGAAGTCGATGGGAGAACCCGAGCATTAAACTAGGCACCCCCTGCTCTGAATAGGGGAGGCTGTCTGGTTCATAGGAAAAGGTCAGAAATTGATGGAAACATCACCGAAATGGTTTGGGAACAGCATAGGGAGGATGTCTGGAGCATCTTGGACTCCCAGGTCGCTGCTGGGAACAATGTTGTCCAAGTAGTATGCCACTTTACAGACTGACAATAATACGCAGAAAACCAAAGATAAAATCGATTTTAGAGGAAAAAGTGTTAGGAAACATTCTTTCCTGTATATTTACTTGTATATAAAGTGCAAGTGCTGCCAAAAATTACAAAGAAGAGGCACTCGATACAACCTGTATATCACATAAAGGAAGGCCCTCATTCACATTGTGGTACAAATGTTCAGGTAGTGGTACTCCTACACTCAGAAAGTCTATACACTAAGTAAAAGGGCTGCCAAAAATTACAAGGAAATGGCACTTCAATACACCCTTTATTACACATAAAGGAGAGCATCATACACACCCTTGAAAAATTATGATTGATGGCCTGCTGGTGACCCTCAAAAACATTTGGAGCAAGGGCCTGCTGGTGACCCTCAAAAACATTAGGGGCGAGGGCCCGGTGGTGACCCTCTAAAACATTAGAGGCGAGGGCCTGCTGCTGATCTGACCCTGTAAAACATTAGGGGTGAGGGTCTGCTGCTGATCTGACTATCTAAAACATTAGGAGTGAGAGTCTGCTGCTGAGCTGACCATCTAAAACATTATCAGCAAGGACCTGCTGGTGACCCTCTAAAACATTAGGGGTGAGGGCCTGCAGGTGAGCTGACCCTCTAAAACATTAGAAGCGAGGGCAGCCTAATAAGCATGTTGATATGATGGAGGAGGACGAGAAAAGGAAGATTGAATCATATACCCTTTTTTGTGGTGGAAGGGGTGCATGGGAATACAGTGTATTCAATACATCATAAAAGAGACATTTAAAGTGCCTTTATGTTCAGCCGCTTTCCTCTGGTGGAGTAGAGAAGTCAGGGGCAATCCAGACCTTGTTCATTTTAATAAGAGTCAACCTGTCAGCATTTTCAGTTGACAGGCAGATGTGCTTATCAGTTATTATGCCCCCAGCAGCACTAAATACCCGCTCAGACAAAATGCTGGCAGCAGGGCAGGCCAGCACCTCCAAGGCGTAGAGCGCCAGTTCGTGACAGGTGTCCAGCTTGGACACCCAATAGTTGTAAGGCACAGAGGGATCACTGAGGACACTGACACGGTCTGCTACGTACTCCTTCACCATCTTCCAAAACTTTTCCCTCCTTGTGACACTAGGCTGCGCATCAGGGTGAGGGTCCTGGCAAGGTGTCATTAAACTGTCCCAGGCCTTGGAGAGTGTTGCCTTGCCTCTGTTGGAACTACTGTGTGTTCCCCTCCCCTCCTCGGTTGCCCAAGGAACTACGTACTCTGCCGCCAGCGTTGTCAGCTGGAATTTTTTTTTAATTTCTTTCCACAAGGACCTTCTGGTATTGCACAGTTTTGCTTGTCCTCTCCACCATAGGAATGAGAGATGAGAAGTTCTCTTTGTAGCGGGGTCGAGAAGGGTGAACAACCAGTAATTGGTGTTGGTCAAAATGCGTATAACGCGAGGGTCACGGGAAAGGCAGCATAACATAAAGTCAGACATGTGTGTCAGAGTCCCAACAGACAAGACTTTGCTGTCCTCATCAGGAAGATATGCTTGCAAGTATGTCACAAGTACAGTAGCGTAGGTTTTTTAAGTGTATGCACAAAAAAATTAGACTGAATTTCACAGATATTTAGGATGCGCAAACGTTATACAGGAGATGTAGTGCAGGTAATGTCGCTGTCACCAATGGCGCAAAAATTAGAATGAATGTCACATATATTTAGGATGCACAAACGTTATACAGGAGATGTAGCGCAGGTAATGTCGCTGTCACCAGCAGCGAAAATTTTTGACTGAATGTCACAGTTATTTAAGATGCCCAAACGTTATACAGGAGATGTAGCGCAGGTAACATCTCTGTCACCAGCGGCGAAAAAATTAGACTGAATGTCACAGATATTTAGGATGCTCAAACGTTATATAGGAGATGTAGTGCAGGTAATGTCACTGTCACCAGCGGCCAAACAATTGCGGTGAATGTCACAGATATTTAGGATGCTCTAATGTAACACAACAGATGTAGCAGAGGCTGTGCCTTTGTCATCAGTGGCCAAACAATTACAAGCAATTTAGCGCAGGTTGCGCTAATAATATATATTGTAGTTCAGACCAGCAATTCAGTATAACAAGATCTCCAAGGGTCTAGTGTAAACAAACGACTTCCAGCAATTATTTAACCCATTAAAATTCATACATTTTAATTATACTCCTTAAAAAATTATCAAATTCATTTCGGACGATACTTACTGAGAATAAATATAAATTTAAATATAAATTAATCAGCAGGCACTCACCATCTGAATTCCACATATATAACACATTTATTAATTAAATAAAATTAACAGATTTGATAAAACATACAATAATCAATGCTATAAGATATACTTAAAACTTATCTATACATATAAGATCTAAAATTATATACTGTGACCATATAACCAATTACAAATTGATAAGAATATCAAGAATCGAATATATTAAAATCGAATAAAAATCTAAAATTTAGCACATAGAATTAATTTGATGTAACTTTTTTCGAATATAATTCAACCAGACAAAAAACATCCGTTAGTCTTCCAGAGTATATTCGTCTGTATGCCTTTGTTGAGGATTTAAATGAGTCAATACAAAGTTCCTTATAGAAAGTATATAATTGCAATAAACAAAGATCGAATCAGTTTTTGATATCTTTAGTTTATGCACTGATGTGTCTGGTTTTTGGGACACTAAGGCTGTGCAGTTATAATTACTGAGTAACTTTCAAATTATTATGATTAATCTTGCATATTATAATCAATTGTTCGTATAAAATTTGATTATGCTTACTGTAGAGGCATCCCTCTCTCAGTGCTGGTTACTCACTCAAACCTAGAATTGTTGTCTTTGCTTTTCATATGGCGTAGTTGTAGCGCTCAGCTGTCGGCGTCTCACGTGTTGGTGTGTAGGAACGTAGTATTCCTCTATGGGTATACAGCTTGAAGAAAAGACGAAGTTATAGGGTTTGCTTTAAGATAATTCCAGCTTTTTCAGATATTTCTTGATCCTGCAGGATATATACACTCACCTAAAGAATTATTAGGAACACCTGTTCTATTTCTCATTAATGCGATTATCTAGTCAACCAATCACATGGCAGTTGCTTCAATGCATGTAGGGTTGTGGTCCTAGTCAAGACAATCTCCTGAACTCCAAACTGAATGTCAGAATGGGAACGAAAGGTGGGCTACAACAGCAGAAGACCCCACCGGGTACCACTCATCTACACTACAAATAGGAAAAAGAGGCTACAATTTGCATGAGCTCACCGAAATTGGACTGCTGAAGACTGGAAAAATGTTGCCTGGTTTGATGAGTCTCGATTTCTGTTGAGACATTCAAATGGTAGAGTCCGAATTTGGCGTAAACAGAATGAGAACATGTATCCATCATGCTTGTTACCACTGTGCCGGCTGGTGGTGGTGGTGTAATGGTGTGGGGGATGTTTTCTGGGCACACTTTAGGCCCCTTAGTGCCAATTGGCCATCGTTTAAATGCCACGGGCTACCTGAGCATTGTTTCTGACCATGTCCATCCCTTCATGACCACCATGTACCCATCCTCTGATGGCTACTTCCAGCAGGATAATGCACCATGTCACAAAGCTCGAATCATTTAAAATTGGTTTCTTGAACATGACAATGAGTTCACTGTACTAAAATGGCCCCCACAGTCACTAGATCTCAACCCAATAGAGCATCTTTGGGATGTGGTGGAACGGGAGCTTCGTGCCCTGGATGTGCATCCCTCAAATCTCCATCCACTGCAAGATGGCAAAAGGGGGTCCAACACCGTATTAGTATGGTGTTCCTAATAATTCTTTAGGTGAGTGTAGATTTGGTAGTTTGGTTCCTTTAGTGCCTGCTGATTAATTTATATTTGTTCAAACTAAGAGAGTAGGTAAATCACTTACAGCAGGGCACCATTACCACGGTGATAAGTGGGGGTGAGCCACTATAATTCACAATTTTAGTACTTACTGAGAATACACTCAGATAATTTGCCACACAAAGCACCTGCAAGGTATATAGGGGATGAGGGAAAACAGTCCCTATCGTCTCACCCTAATCCTGCTCAGCCCAGGGACAACCCCTGATGGATGTTTTTTTGGCATTAGCAATACTGATGGATCACTGACCAAATGCTGACACCAACTTACTGCTGACACCGTCTCCACTCTGTCGGGGGGCTCTACTTGTATAAGCGTTTAATAGAACAGGTTCTGTAGACATCTATGTAGAATCAGTTGATGACGGTGTAAAAGGAGTGTGCTTCTTCTTGGCGCTAACACAGCAATACCACAGCAGACTCCCTATGCATGTTACTGCAAGGCACAGTGTTCTACACCACTAAAAAGGCTCTCTGCAGCCAGGAAATAGCAGGTTTTTAACGCGATTCGCCGCATTTTTTAAAAATGTGCTCATCTCTACTATTCACTTAAGTACAAAAAGTGGGTTCCCACTGCATTTCTTGGCTATAACTAATGATTAGAGTTGAGCGAACACCTGGATGTTCGGGTTCGAGAAGTTCGGCCGAACATCCCGGAAATGTTCGGGTTCGGGATCCGAACCCGATCCGAACTTCGTCCCGAACCCGAACCCCATTGAAGTCAATGGGGACCCGAACTTTTCGGCACTAAAAAGGCTGTAAAACAGCCCAGGAAAGAGCTAGAGGGCTGCAAAAGGCAGCAACATGTAGGTAAATCCCCTGCAAACAAATGTGGATAGGGAAATGAATTAAAATAAAAATTAAATAAATAAAAATTAACCAAAATCAATTGGAGAGAGGTTCCATAGCAGAGAATCTGGCTTCCCGTCACCCACCACTGGAACAGTCCATTCTCAGATATTTAGGCCCCGGCACCCAGGCAGAGGAGAGAGGTCCCGTAACAGAGAATCTGTCTTCATGTCAGCAGAGAATTAGTCTGCATGTCATAGCAGAGAATGAGGCTTCACGTCAGCCACCACTGCAACAGTCCATTGGCATATATTTAGGCCCAGCACACACACAGGCAGAGGAGAGAGGTCCCGTAACAGACAATCTGGCTTCATGTCAGCAGAGAATCAGTCTGCATGTCATAGCAGAGAATCAGGCTTCACGTCAGCCACCACTGCAACAGTCCATTGGCATATATTTAGGCCCAGCACACACACAGGCAGAGGAGAGAGGTCCCGTAACAGAGAATCTGGCTTCATGTCAGCAGAGAATCAGTCTGCATGTCATAGCAGAGAATGAGGCTTCACGTCACCCACCACTGCAACAGTCCATTGGCATATATTTAGGCCTAGCACACAGGCAGAGCAGAGAGGTCCCGTAACAGACAATCTGGCTTCATGTCAGCAGAGAATCAGTCTGCATGTCATAGCAGAGAATGAGGCTTCACGTCAGCCACCACTGCAACAGTCCATTGGCATATATTTAGGCCTAGCACACAGGCAGAGCAGAGAGGTCCCGTAACAGACAATCTGGCTTCATGTCAGCAGAGAATCAGTCTGCATGTCATAGCAGAGAATCAGGCTTCACGTCAGCCACCACTGCAACAGTCCATTGTCATAAATTTAGGCCCAGCACCCAGGCAGAGGAGAGAGGTCCCGTAACAGACAATCTGGCTTCATGTCAGCAGAGAATTAGTCTGCATGTCATAGCAGAGAATCAGGCTTCATGTCAGCCACCACTGCAACAGTCCATTGGCATATATTTAGGCCCAGCACCCAGGCAGAGGAGGGAGGTCCCGTAACAGAGAATCTGTCTTCATGTCAGCAGAGAATCAGTCTGCATGTCATAGCAGAGAATGAGGCTTCACGTCACCCACCACTGCAACAGTCCATTGGCATATATTTAGGCCTAGCACACAGGCAGAGGAGAGGTTCATTCAACTTTGGGTAGCCTCGCAATATAATGGTAAAATGAAAATAAAAATAGGATTGAATGAGGAAGTGCCCTGGAGTCCAATAATATATGGTTATGGGGAGGTAGTTAATGTCTAATCTGGACAAGGGACGGACAGGTCCTGTGGGATCCATGCCTGGTTCATTTTTATGAACGTCAGCTTGTCCACATTGGCTGTAGACAGGCGGCTGCGTTTGTCTGTAATGACGCCCCCTGCCGTGCTGAATACACGTTCAGACAAAACGCTGGCTGCCGGGCAGGCCAGCACCTCCAAGGCATAAAAGGCTAGCTCTGGCCACGTGGACAATTTAGAGACCCAGAAGTTGAATGGGGCCGAACCATCAGTCAGTACGTGGAGGGGTGTGCACACGTACTGTTCCACCATGTTAGTGAAATGTTGCCTCCTGCTAACACGTTGCGTATCAGGTGGTGGTGCAGTTAGCTGTGGCGTGTTGACAAAAGTTTTCCACATCTCTGCCATGCTAACCCTGCCCTCAGAGGAGCTGGCCGTGACACAGCTGCCTTGGCGACCTCTTGCTCCTCCTCTGCCTTGGCCTTGGGCTTCCACTTGTTCCCCTGTGACATTTGGGAATGCTCTCAGTAGCGCGTCTACCAACGTGCGCTTGTACTCGCGCATCTTCCTATCACGCTCCAGTGCAGGAAGTAAGGTGGGCACATTGTCTTTGTAGCGTGGATCCAGCAGGGTGGCAACCCAGTAGTCCGCACAGGTTAAAATGTGGGCAACTCTGCTGTCGTTGCGCAGGCACTGCAGCATGTAGTCGCTCATGTGTGCCAGGCTGCCCAGGGGTAAGGACAAGCTGTCCTCTGTGGGAGGCGTATCGTCATCGTCCTGCCTTTCCCCCCAGCCACGCACCAGTGATGGACCCGAGCTGCGTTGGGTGCCACCCCGCTGTGACCATGCTTCATCCTCATCCTCCTCCACCTCCTCCTCATCCTCGTCCTCCTCGTCCTCCAGTAGTGGGCCCTGGCTGGCCACATTTGTACCTGGCCTCTGCTGTTGCCAAAAACCTCCCTCTGAGTCACTTCGAAGAGACTGGCCTGAAAGTGCTAAAAATGACCCCTCTTCCTCCTCCTCCTCCTCCTCCTCCTGGGCCACCTCCTCTTCCATCATCGCCCTAAGTGTTTTCTCAAGGAGACATAGAAGTGGTATTGTAACGCTGATAACGGTGTCATCGCCACTGGCCATGTTGGTGGAGTACTCGAAACAGCGCAACAGGGCACACAGGTCTCGCATGGAGGCCCAGTCATTGGTGGTGAAGTGGTGCTGTTCTGTAGTGCGACTGACCCGTGCGTGCTGCAGCTGAAACTCCACTATGGCCTGCTGCTGCTCGCACAGTCTGTCCAGCATGTGCAAGGTGGAGTTCCACCTGGTGGGCACGTCGCATATGAGGCGGTGAGCGGGAAGGCCGAAGTTACGCTGTAGCGCAGACAGGCGAGCAGCAGCAGGATGTGAACGCCGGAAGCGCGAACAGACGGCCCGCACTTTATGCAGCAGCTCTGACATGTCGGGGTAGTTGTGAATGAACTTCTGCACCACCAAATTCAGCACATGCGCCAAGCAAGGGATGTGCGTCAAATTGGCTAGTCCCAGAGCTGCAACGAGATTTCGCCCATTATCACACACCACCAGGCCGGGCTTGAGGCTCACCGGCAGCAACCACTCGTCGGTCTGTTGTTCTATACCCCGCCACAACTCCTGTGTGGTGTGGGGCCTGTCCCCCAAACATATGAGTTTCAGAATGGCCTGCTGACGTTTACCCCGGGCTGTGCTGAAGTTGGTGGTGAAGGTGTGTGGCTGACTGGATGAGCAGGTGGAAGAAGAGGAGGAGGAAGCCGAGAAGGAGGAGGTGGCAACAGGAGGCAAAGAATGTTGCCCTGCGATCCTTGGCGGCGGAAGGACGTGCGCCAAACAGCTCTCCGCCTGGGGCCCAGCTGCCACTACATTTACCCAGTGTGCAGTTAGGGAGATATAGCGTCCCTGGCCGTGCTTACTGGTCCACGTATCTGTGGTTAGGTGGACCTTGCCACAGATGGCGTTGCGCAGTGCACACTTGATTTTATCGGATACTTGGTTGTGCAGGGAAGGCACGGCTCTCTTGGAGAAGTAGTGCCGGCTGGGAACAACATACTGTGGGACAGCAAGCGACATGAGCTGTTTGAAGCTGTCTGTGTCCACCAGCCTAAATGACAGCATTTCATAGGCCAGTAGTTTAGAAATGCTGGCATTCAGGGCCAGGGATCGAGGGTGGCTAGGTGGGAATTTACGCTTTCTATCAAATGTTTGTGAGATGGAGAGCTGAACGCTGGCGTGTGACATGGTTGAGACGCTTGGTGACGGAGGTGGTGGTGGTGGTGTTGGTGGTACATCCCCTGTTTGCTGGGCGGCAGGTGCCAACGTTCCTCCAGAGGCGGAGGAAGAGGCCGAGGCGGCAGCAGCAGAATAGGCCGAGGCGGCAGCAGCAGAAGAGGTAGCAGGGGGAGCCTGAGTGACTTCCTTGGTTTTAAGGTGTTTACTCCACTGCAGTTCATGCTTTGCATGCAGGTGCCTGGTCATGCAGGTTGTGCTCAGGTTCAGAACGTTAATGCCTCGCTTCAGGCTCTGATGGCACAGCGTGCAAACCACTCGGGTCTTGTCGTCAGCACATTGTTTGAAGAAGTACCATGCCAGGGAACTCCTTGAAGCTGCCTTTGGGGTGCTCGGTCCCAGATGGCGGCGGTCAGTAGCAGGCGGAGTCTCTTGGCGGCGGGTGTTCTGCTTTTGCCCACTGCTCCCTCTTTTGCTACGCTGTTGGCTCGGTCTCACCACTGCCTCTTCCTCCGAACTGTGAAAGTCAGTGGCACGACCTTCATTCCATGTGGGGTCTAGGACCTCATCGTCCCCTGCATCGTCTTCCACCCAGTCTTGATCCCTGACCTCCTGTTCAGTCTGCACACTGCAGAAAGACGCAGCAGTTGGCACCTGTGTTTCGTCATCATCAGAGACATGCTGAGGTGGTATTCCCATGTCCTCATCATCAGGAAACATAAGTGGTTGTGCGTCAGTGCATTCTATGTCTTTCACCGCTGGGGAAGGGCTAGGTGGATGCCCTTGGGAAACCCTGCCAGCGGAGTCTTCAAACAGCATAAGAGACTGCTGCATAACTTGAGGCTGAGACAGTTTCCCTGGTATGCATGGGGGTGATGTGACAGACTGATGGGGTTGGTTTTCAGGCGCCATCTGTGCGCTTTCTGCAGAAGACTGGGTGGGAGATAATGTGAACGTGCTGGATCCACTGTCGGCCACCCAATTGACTAATGCCTGTACCTGCTCAGGCCTTACCATCCTTAGAACGGCATTGGGCCCCACCATATATCGCTGTAAATTCTGGCGGCTACTGGGACCTGAGGTAGTTGGTACACTAGGACGTGTGGATGTGGCAGAACGGCCACGTCCTCTCCCAGCACCAGAGGGTCCACTAACACCACCACGACCATGTCCACGTCCGCGTCCCTTACTAGATGTTTTTCTCATTGTTATGGTTCACCACAACAACAAATATATTATTTGGCCCAATGTATTGTATTCAAATTCAGCGGGATATAAATTTGAGGCCTAGTATTTAGGCGCTGGGTGACCGGTATGGATTTAGTGACAGAATTAGACTTGGAAATGCACAGAAGCGTGTGTGTGAAGTTATTCTGAATGACCCTATGTGCACCTTCAATATGATCTACCCTTTTAGGGATAGATTTCAAATAGCTCTGATATAGCAGAAACCACTAAATTATGAAATTGCTAAATTGGGAATTGTATTTCAACCCAGAACAAGAAATGTGCTTGAACGGACACTAAATAACTCGCCCAGCTACAGCACTAGGGACAGATTTAGCGGGATATAAATTTGAGGCCTAGTATTTAGGCGCTGGGTGACAGGTATGGGTTTAGTGCCAGAATTAGACTTGGAAATACACAGTAGCGGGTGTGTGAAGTTATTCTGAATGACCCTATGTGCACCTTGAATATTATATACCCTTTTAGGGATAGATTTCAAATAGCTCTGATATAGCAGAAACCACTAAATTATGAAATTGCTAAATTGGGAATTGTATTTCAACCCAGAACAAGAAATGTGCTTGAACGGACACTAAATAACTCGCCCAGCTACAGCACTAGGGACAGATTTAGCGGGATATAAATTTGAGGCCTAGTATTTAGGCGCTGGGTGACAGGTATGGGTTTAGTGCCAGAATTAGACTTGGAAATACACAGTAGCGGGTGTGTGTGAAGTTATTCTGAATGACCCAATGTGCACCTTGAATATTATATACCCTTTTAGGGATAGATTTCAAATAGCTCTGATATAGCAGAAACCACTAAATTATGAAATTGCTAAATTGGGAATTGTATTTCAACCCAGAACAAGAAATGTGCTTGAACGGACACTAAATAACTCGCCCAGCTACAGCACTAAGGACAGATTTAGCGGGATATAAATTTGAGGCCTAGTATTTAGGCGCTGGGTGACAGGTATGGGTTTAGTGCCAGAATTAGACTTGGAAATACACAGTAGCGGGTGTGTGTGAAGTTATTCTGAATGACCCAATGTGCACCTTGAATATTATATACCCTTTTAGGGATAGATTTCAAATAGCTCTGATATAGCAGAAACCACTAAATTATGAAATTGCTAAATTGGGAATTGTATTTCAACCCAGAACAAGAAATGTGCTTGAACGGACACTAAATAACTCGCCCAGCTACAGCACTAAGGACAGATTTAGCGGGATATAAATTTGAGGCCTAGTATTTAGGCGCTGGGTGACAGGTATGGGTTTAGTGCCAGAATTAGACTTGGAAATACACAGTAGCGGGTGTGTGTGAAGTTATTCTGAATGACCTAATGTGCACCTTGAATATTATATACCCTTTTAGGGATAGATTTCAAATAGCTCTGATATAGCAGAAACCACTAAATTATGAAATTGCTAAATTGGGAATTGTATTTCAACCCAGAACAAGAAATGTGCTTGAACGGACACTAAATAACTCGCCCAGCTACAGCACTAGGGACAGATTTAGCTGGATATAAATTTGAGGCCTAGTATTTAGGCGCTGGGTGACAGGTATGGGTTTAGTGCCAGAATTAGACTTGGAAATACACAGTAGCGGGTGTGTGTGAAGTTATTCTGAATGACCCAATGTGCACCTTGAATATTATATACCCTTTTAGGGATAGATTTCAAATAGCTCTGATATAGCAGAAACCACTAAATTATGAAATTGCTAAATTGGGAATTGTATTTCAACCCAGAACAAGAAATGTGCTTGAACGGACACTAAATAACTCGCCCAGCTACAGCACTAAGGACAGATTTAGCGGGATATAAATTTGAGGCCTAGTATTTAGGCGCTGGGTGACAGGTATGGGTTTAGTGCCAGAATTAGACTTGGAAATACACAGTAGCGGGTGTGTGTGAAGTTATTCTGAATGACCCAATGTGCACCTTGAATATTATATACCCTTTTAGGGATAGATTTCAAATAGCTCTGATATAGCAGAAACCACTAAATTATGAAATTGCTAAATTGGGAATTGTATTTCAACCCAGAACAAGAAATGTGCTTGAACGGACACTAAATAACTCGCCCAGCTACAGCACTAAGGACAGATTTAGCGGGATATAAATTTGAGGCCTAGTATTTAGGCGCTGGGTGACAGGTATGGGTTTAGTGCCAGAATTAGACTTGGAAATACACAGTAGCGGGTGTGTGTGAAGTTATTCTGAATGACCCAATGTGCACCTTGAATATTATATACCCTTTTAGGGATAGATTTCAAATAGCTCTGATATAGCAGAAACCACTAAATTATGAAATTGCTAAATTGGGAATTGTATTTCAACCCAGAACAAGAAATGTGCTTGAACGGACACTAAATAACTCGCCCAGCTACAGCACTAGGGACAGATTTAGCTGGATATAAATTTGAGTTCTAGTATTTAGGCGCTGGGTGACAGGTATGGGTTTAGTGCCAGAATTAGACTTGGAAATACACAGTAGCGGGTGTGTGTGAAGTTATTCTGAATGACCCAATGTGCACCTTGAATATTATATACCCTTTTAGGGATAGATTTCAAATAGCTCTGATATAGCAGAAACCACTAAATTATGAAATTGCTAAATTGGGAATTGTATTTCAACCCAGAACAAGAAATGTGCTTGAACGGACACTAAATAACTCGCCCAGCTACAGCACTAAGGACAGATTTAGCGGGATATAAATTTGAGGCCTAGTATTTAGGCGCTGGGTGACCGGTATGGATTTAGTGACAGAATTAGACTGGGATATGGCCAAAAAATAAACAGACTATTGCTGGTTAAATGCACTTGGTGTGACAGCTTCACCCTGATGTAGGCTTTAGCCAAAAAACAACCACACCATTGAGGGTTAAATGCACTTGGTGACAGGCGCAGCTTGCCCCTGATTTAGTATATGGCCAAAAAATGAACAGACTATTGCTGGTTAAATGCACTTGGTGTGACAGCTTCACCCTGATGTAGGCTTTAGCCAAAAAACAACCACACCATTGAGGGTTAAATGCACTTGGTGACAGGCGCAGCTTGCCCCTGATTTTGTATATGGCCAAAAAATGAACAGACTATTGCTGGTTAAATGCACTTGGTGTGACAGCTTCACCCTGATGTAGGCTTTAGCCAAAAAACAACCACACCATTGAGGGTTAAATGCACTTGGTCGCAGCTTGTGCTGGCGCACCACAAGACACAAAATGGCCGCCGATCACCCCAGAAAAATGTGACTGACAAACGGTCTGGGCAGCCTAAAAACAGTGAGCAATTGAGGATCAGCAGCTCAATGATCCACAGCTGCAGATCGATCAGTTAATCAAGTCCTTTGGAGGAGTTAATCTGCCTAATCTCGCCCTACTGTCGCAGCCGCAACCTCTCCCTACGCTAATCAGAGCAGAGTGACGGGCGGCGCTATGTGACTCCAGCTTAAATAGAGGCTGGGTCACATGGTGCTCTGGCCAATCACAGCCATGCCAATAGTAGGCATGGCTGTGATGGCCTCTTGGGGCAAGTAGTATGACGCTTGTTGATTGGCTGCTTTGCAGCCTTTCAAAAAGCGCCAAGAAAGCGTCACAAAAGCGCGAAGAAAGCGACGAACACCGAACCCGAACCCGGACTTTTACGAAAATGTCCGGGTTCGGGTCCGTGTCACGGACACCCCAAAATTCGGTACGAACCCGAACTATACAGTTCGAGTTCGCTCATCCCTACTAATGATATCTATACAGTATAATTTTAATTTCAGGCATCTCCATAGGAGATTTGTAAGGTTAATCCTTGATGTCACAGCATTGTGAACACAGAGATTGTTGCATTTCTTTTTAAGTAACTGGTGTATTCTAAGTCTATGAGAAATTTTAAAAAAATGAGTGACCTGTTGAACTGTGTGTATTAAAATAGCAGATGTATTCTTAAATATATTTTTCCATTTGAAGAGTTGTAAAAGTTTCAATATCCTATGACCTTCTTCTTTTACTAATAAACTACATCTTTTTCACTGAATCATGGAAAATGGCTATGTAGAGTTTTGAAACTCTTGTTCCCTTGTGTGTTAGGCCAGGTTCACATCACTGTTTCGTTTTCCGTTTTTCTAATCTGTTTGAAGAGCCGAATTTTTTTTTTTAAATGGATCCTGTATTTTAAGCATCCGTTATGCTTAGTAATGCACATTTTGCATTCGTTCTAGCCATTTCTGTCTGAGATGCATTATTTTAGACGAAAAAAAAAGGCTCACACAAAGTAAATATATTTTTCCGTCTAAAATAATGGATCTCAGATGGAAACGGCTAAAGCGGATGCAAAATGTGCGTAACTGAGCATAACGGATGATTAAAATGCAGGATGTTTATTAGTTTTTTTTTTCCATGTGAGCTGCCAAGTTTTCTGCATGTGCATGCTGAAGTTGTGACAATCATGTTATATTGCAAACAAAACATGTGCATTTTTGTCTTTAAAGAGACTGTATCCAAATTACTGGACTTGAATTAGAACTGTTACTGTCCTTGCGGGTTCTGTGGGGCTGTTCTCTACAATTTTATTACAGTGTGGTCTTGCTTTTCTCCATATTTATCAAGAGCAAACGGAGCTAAATGTATCAATGATACGTGTAACTCCATTCTACTACCTTATTTGAGGATGCCTCTGTGTTACTACTCGGGTCCAACCTTAAGATGGATTTAGACAGCCAGATAATAGGGCAGATTATTGGGAATGAAAATTCCTGTGAACGCTCGTTCCCGACAATCTTCCCGTCTAAAGGTGCAGCTGATCAACCAATGAACAAGCGAAACGCTCGTTCATTGGGTGAAACTGTTGTTCGTGCAAACACCTAAATTATAATTTCTGGGCATCACATCGTGCTGTCTAAAGCGTGATCTGCTACCCAGAAACATTGCAGCTGTATGAGGAAAAGCAATCGCAATAGTGATCTCTCATCCTCATTCTGTGGAGGTTATCGTTGCATGTAAATGCAATGCTTCACCTCCACTGAACGAGCAGCCAACTGTCAGGAAGAAGCGCTTCTTTCCTGACAATCTGATGCTCATCAGCCTGTCTAAATCCACCTTTACATACTCATATTCTCCATCAATCATTTTACAGAATTCCAACTTAAAAGTGCACATCTAACTATATATTTGGTCAGTCACATGTTGACTGACTCGATTTGCACACCCAACTCACACTTCACCTTGTTGTCTTCTTCTTGAGCTTAGCCTATCTGTCATATGACCATTGTGCTTTTTAAACTGGCCATAAAAAAGCTAAATAAAAATATATAAACATCAGAAAATACATTCCAGTCTATTTGGTGCTAGTTAGTAGTGATGGACGGGCCCTATTCACTTTAATGGCAGGCGAACCTGAAAAACCTTCAGGTCATATTTGCAGTCAACAAATACTTACTAGAAGTGCACAAATAGGCCCACAACATGGACAGTGACATACCAGAGAGGGATCAATGGCAAAACTTCACACAAAAAATATGTATTTTAATCAGGGGCCATTTTTATGCATCTTGAAGGGAAACTCTCAAAAATTTGCCCTTCTGGAGCCTAGAAAATTTTATTTTAGGCCACGGGAGTATGGGCCCCACAAATTAGGCATTCACTGGACAGAAAAGAACAAGTGATTATGTGGCTGGAGGTATATTAGGCATTCAGTGGATAATTTTACTGTAGGCCAGTGGAATATAGGCCCCAAAAATTATGCATTCACCTGACAGAAAAAAACAAGAGATTATGTGGCTGGAGGTATATTAGACGGTCAGTGGATAACAATTTTACTGCAGGCCAGTGAAGTACAGGCCCCAAACATTAGGCATTCACCGGACAAAAAAGAACAAGTGATTATGTGGCTGGAGGTATATTAGATGGTCAGTGGATAACAATTTTACTGTAATACTGTAGGCCGCAGTAGAGGCCCCAACAATTAGGCATTCACCTGACAGAAAAGGCCTTTTATGCAGCTGTATATACATAAGACAAGGACCATTATTTGTTCTGAGTAATGGCGGATAAGAGTGGGCTGGCACAAGGAAATTCAATTACATGTGTCCTCACAGGTGTTGAATTCCTCCGAGATCCATGCTTTATTCATTTTTAGAAATGTGAGGTAGTCCACACTGTTGTGAGCTAGGAGAGTGCACTTATCGGTCACGATCCCCCCTGCTGCACTGAATGTCCTTTCGGACAGGACACTCGACAAGAGTTCCCTAGCAAATTGTGCCAGCTCTGGCCACAGGTCAAGCCTGCACACCCAGTAGTCCAGGGGTTCCTCACATCTCAGAGTGTCCACATTAGCCGTTAACCCCATGTAGTCGGACACCTGTCGGTCTAGGCATTCCCTGAGCCTTGATCCAGAGGCCGGCTCTCGATGGTTTGGCTGCAAGAATTATCTCATATCTGAAGTGACCAACACATCTTCAAACCGCCCTCTCCTTGCAGGCGCAGTAGGATTTGTACACGCACCTGTTTCACTGTGGGTGGAAATTTCTCTGCCAATGCCCGCAACAGCAGAATGCAGCATCTCTCGCAGCAAGGCCTGGAAATGCTGAATTCTGACAGCCGTCAGTGATGCTGGTAACATGTCTACCATTTTGTGTTTGTACCGGGGGATGGGTGTAAGTACGTTGCCACCCAGTACTGGTCCTTGCCCTTTATGCTTTTTATACGGGGGTCCCTCTTCAAACACTTCAGCATGAAGGCCCCCCATTTGAACTAAATTGTAAGTGGTGGAGCATCCTGGCTTCTGCTCAACGCCCAGGAGATTGTCGTCCTCGGTCTCCTCCCCTCAACCACGGACAACACCAGGGATCCCCGAAAAGTTTAAAGTCCCCCTCAAAGCCTGCTCTTTTTGCTCCTCCTCCTCCCCCCAGCCAAAATCCTCCTCTGACTCCTCTTCAGACTCCCGCTGACTTGTCTCAGATGGAGTAGCCCTCCCTGGGAATTCATTTAGCATTGCGACTTCCTCATCTTCCAGCTCCTGCTCCTCGACGGCTTGATCAATGACATGACACAATGCACACCCCAGAGAGAAGGCATAAGGTACGATGTTACTGATGGTGCCCTGGCTGCGACTGACCAGTTTGGTGATCTCATCAAATGGCCGCAGAAGTCTGCATGTGTCGCGCATGAGGAGCCACTGGTGCAGTGAAAAGAAACCAAGCTCCCCAGAACCTGTCCTGTTGCAGAGTTCGTACAGGTAGTCGTTAACGGCATGTTTCTGCTGGAGCAGCCTATCAAGCATATACAAGGTGGAGATCCAGGCTATTGGCTGTCACAAATCAGACGTCTGACGTGCAGGTGGTGTCGCCGCTGAACGTCAACAAGGCGAGCCATGGCCGTGTAAGATCTTCTAAAATGGCCAGAGATTTTCCTGGCCTGCCGCAAGACGTCCTGGACCCCTGTGTATTTGGCAACGAATGGCTGCACGACTAAGTTCAGGACGTGTGCCATGCATGGCACGTGTGTCATTTTGCCCTGTTTCAGTATGCTCAGCAGATTGGCACCGTTGTCGCACACCACTTTACCAACTGTCAAATTGAGCAGGGTTAGCCACTGATCGGCCTGTGACTGGAGAGCTGAAAGCAGTGCACTGGTGTGGCTCTTGGCTTCCAGGCACAACAGCCACAGCACAGCATGGCAGCCTCTCACCTGGCACGTCGAATAGGTTCTGGGGAGCTTGGGGGGTGCAGCGGAAGAATTATTAACAGTGGAAAAGAAGGAGCTAGTTGAAGAGGAGACTGAGGATGGAGTAGGAGGGGGAGAAGAAGAAGCAGGCCTGCATGCATTCCAGGGCGGTAGCACCAAATCCAGACAGGTGCCACGGGTTGCATGCTTGATGGCCGTCAGAAGGTTCACCGAGTGGGCAGTAAAAGTTATGTACCTTCCCTGCCCGTGTTTGCTAGACCACGTGTCTGTGGTCAGATGTATCTTGGTACCAACACCGTGTGCCAGAAATACATTCACTTGCCGCTGAACTTGACCATATAGCTCATTATATTTCCTTCTGGGGACCTTCCATTGCGGTGTGCCAATGGCCACAAATTTTCTAAAGGCCTCCAAGTCCACCAGTTTATATGGCAGTAGTTTGCGGGCTATCAGTTCTGACAAGCCAGCGGCAATAGGGTTATTCGGCGTCATTATCTTTTTACTTATCTTATCTTATCTTTTTACTCTCGAACATTTGGGCCATGGAAGCCTGCCTTTTGCCAGATGAATGCGACGACAGCACAGTGGAAGGTGGAGTGAAGGACAAATGAGAGGAGAGAGGAGGAGAAGAGGCAGGACGTGGAGCACCGGGAGTGTGGCTTTGTGGGTTCTGACGGTGTTGGCCCCACTGGGCTCGGTGATTAGAGGCCAGGTGCTTTCTTAAGGCGGTTGTCCCTAGGTGAGTGTTGGGTTACCACAACTTATGTGTTGACATGGCAACACTATTGTCAGCAGCAGACACGTTAAAAAAAGCCCACACTGTGGAGCCATGTGCCGGCATCCTGGGAGAGCCAGATGTGACCGTGCATGGTAAATGGCGGCTCGTTCCAGATACATTAGCAGTCTGCTTGTTGCCTACTGTGCACTATAAGTTCTGCCTGCTTCTCCTCCTTCTTCTCCCTATCTGCTGCTCCGTCTCTCCCTCTGAACTCCCCTCCTCTTCCTCTCTTGTGGGCACCCACGTGATGTCCATCGACACATCATCATCGTCCTCTTCACCACCACTGACATTAGAGATCTCAGAGTAGGCAGCAACAGCAGGGACCACCCTCCTTGGGCTGATCTGGGTACTGTCGTCAGACTGCTGGGTGGCGACCGTTGATACCTCCTCTTCCTGATCCGATGCCAAGAATGGCTGCGCATTAGTAAGGTCTTGGAATGGATGGGAAAATAATTCCTCTGACTCGAGAGGAGGGGATATGGTGGTGGTGGTGTCTTTGGGGGTGTACACAGCAGAGAGTGAGGAGGGTGCAGATAGAGAGGATGCGGAGGGTGCAGAAGTGGAAGGCTGACTGAGCCACTCAACCCCAAGTTTGGTGTGTTCTTTAATGTAATTGCATGCACCTTCTGCAACTTCCCACTTAAGCTCCAGCCTCGTGTACCTGCCCTACGCCTACCACCCCTGTAGAATGGCCTGCCTCTTCTTATGTCTGAATGGTTTGTGTGCTAGCACACGGTGTGGGTACCTCTTTGGCTCACAGAGACGACCTTGATTCAGAGACTTTTGTTATAAATGCTATTTATTGTTCAGTGGACAACGCGTTTCCGAGTTTATAACTCCTTTCTCAAGTCTTGGGGACGCCAACAGCAATACACAGCAGCACGCACCAGAGGGAGTCTCCAGCCATATGGCCACTATTGCTGTTGGCATCCCCAAGAAATGAGAAAGGAGTTATAAACTCTGAAACGCGTTGTCCACTGAACAATAAATACCATTTATACCAAAAGTCTCTGAATCGAGGTTGTCTCTGTGCGCCAAAGAGGTACCCACACCGTTCATTACTTCCTCAACAGTCCTCAGGAGTTTTGGTAACTCCATCCAAAAGGATTGAATGGGTACCGGCAGCACCAACCCCCTCCCCTTGTGTGTCTGTCCTTACGGACGTTGTGCCCATACAAGCACAACACCAAAAGGTGAGCATACTCCATCCACTATGCTAAGCTGATTATCATTGCTTACTAGCCTATGAGCGCCTCTCCCTATTCTCTCTCTTGCCATAATTCCTCTTCCTCTGCCTTTCATTTTCAAATTGACCCTGTGATAAAAGACCCTATAGAATAGCAGTATTTATGGAAGAAGGTATATCACACCCCTGCCTCAATCAGTTTTTTGGGGGGGCAACTGGTATATCCCACCAGTTGAAATTATTTGTTCCAATAGGGTTTGTCACTCTGTGTAGCTGCGATCACGCAGCAAAACCGCAAACAAATGCTGCACTACCCAAATGCACTGAATAGAAAGTATATTATTGGTATATAACACCCCTGCTTCAATCTCTTTTTTTGGGGGGGGGGACGGGTATATCACACCAGTTGAAATTATTTGTTCCAATAGCGTTTGTCACTCTGTGTAGCTGCGATAATGCAGCAAAACAGCAAACAAATGCTGCACTACCTAAATGCACTATATAGAAAGTATATTTTTGGTATATTACACCCCTGCCTCAATCAGTTTTTTTGGGGGGCAACTGGTATATCACACCAGTTTAAATAATTTGTTCTGTAGGAAGGCGCAAAGGTTCGTCATTGACGGAAAGTACGTGTCACCGAGGTTTCTGGTCTCGGTGAGATAGGAACCAGTTATTTTGTGTGTCAGCCGCAGCTAGTGCTCGCTGACACTGTTTTTTCTTAGTGTGTCTTGGAAGGATAGGGAAACCTGTACGGAAGACAGTCCGCAGCTGGACTTTCTTGGACAAGAGATTCCGGCTCCTATGTCTGATGCAAGGAAAGCGGTTGCCACAATAAAAATTGCTGACAGCCTCTCCTCTAAACAGGCTCAGGAAACCAGGGAGTTTGTTAGTCAGAACACAGATGTGTTCTCAGACCTCCCTGGATGCACTTCCATAATCAAACATGACATTGTCACTGAGCCTCAGGCAAAAATCCGGTTAAAGCCATACCAAGTACCAGAGGCTCGGCGAAAAGCCATCTCGGAGGAAGTGCAACTCATGTTGCGGCTGGATGTCATTGAGGAGTCTAAAAGTGAGTGGGCCAGTCCTATAGTCTTAATTCCCAAGACAGACGGGACACTACGATTTTGTAACGATTTTTGGAAATTAAATGAAATATCAAAGTTCAATGCATATCCAATGCCTTGTGTGGATGAACTAATTGAGAAATTAGGTCAAGCCAGGTATTTTTCTGTTCTGGACCTCACCAAACGGTACTGGCAGGTTCCCTTGACGGAGGCTGCCAAAGAGAAAACTGCCTTCATTATACCAGAGGGGCTGTACCAGTATAAGGTGTTAACCTTTGGCTTGCATGGCGCCCCCGCCACTTCTAATGGATATCTAATGCATATTGTACTTTGTCCACATCGGCGGTACGCCTCGACTTACCTGGACGATATTATCATTCACAGTACTGACTGGGAAAGTCACCTGCCCAAAGTACAGGCCGTAGTGGACTCCCTTCGAGAGGCGGGATTAACAGCTAACCCAAAGAAATGTGCGATAGGGTTAGAGGAGACTAAATACCTTGGGTATGTCATTGGGCGCGGAGTCATTAAACCCCAGCCTATAGTTTCATACAAATATTGATACTTAAGGGGGTTTTCCGATTTGCATCAACATTCTTTAAAATAATCCTTTATATAGGAAGCTGTAGTGTAATAGTGCACATGACCACTGCAGCTAATGGCTTGGTGCTGTACAACACAGTGATTAGTTACAACAGTCAGGTGCGGTACACAGGCATTTTACCACAGCAGTCAAAACATTATGGTGCTGGATCAAATAGTAATTATTTTTTTCATTTTTATTTTAACAGCATCCCTGTAGTTTGGCCTAAAAAAAATTAAATTCGGCACCCCCTTCAAGCTCAGTACTTAGATAACATAACAATACCAAGCTCAGTACTTAGATAAGGTAACAGAACCAAGCTCTGTCCATAGATACAGCAACAGAACTCTGTTACACACATACTTCTACGCATGCCGGCACTATTACATACACACACTGTCATACATGCAGGTACCCTTTCATACACACACTGTGATACATGCAGGCACCCTTTCATACACACACTGTCATAAATGCAGGCACCCTTTCATACACACACTGTCATACATGCAGGCACTTTTACATACACACACTGTCATACATGCAGACACCCTTTCATACACACCCTGCCATACATTCAGGCACCCTTTCATACACACACTGTCATAAATGGAGCCCGCATTCACACTCTATTAGATATATTACGTAGCTGCTTTTGCAGTTTAGGTGGTGTTCTATGGTAAACGTGACACCGTTTTTTGTTGAACTAAACGTCTTTCTGTTGTGTACAATCATATGGCAGCGAAGGCAGCGTTTTGCCCTACATTTAAAACTGCCTGCTGGCTCTTTTGTGGTTTCTTTCGGGGTTTTTGTGTTCTTCTTCAGCTTGCTGGGAGCTAAGGTGTTTCTTATTGTTGGTGCTCTTCTATATATAATCACGGGTTTCCCTGGCAGGTATTTTTCAAGATAGGGGTCACGTCTTAGAATGTGCCAATGTTTTGACAAAATAGCGCGTATGGCTTTATTTGAAGTGTTATATTGTGTAATTAAGCTTAGATGTCTTTGGTAGTTTTCTGTTAAAGTCTTGACCGTATTGGGGCTTGTACCTTGAGGATTTTTCACCGCTGTACATTTGGTTTTGTGGAATAAACATCGTTAAGCACGAAAATTCGAGGTGCCTGATATTTTCCTTTCAAGTACTTGAGTCTTGGTCTCTTCCCATCTGTGCACCTTCCAAATTGCTGATGCAGGTGAGCTGGACTTTTACTATTGCTTGCTGGACTGAAAGTCTTGTCTTCTTTGGTTCTGCTTGTTAGGCATTCTCTTTGTGACTTTTTTTAGTCTTTTGGTATGCGTTTTTTTATTAGTCCCTTTGGATAACCTTTGTCAGTGAACTTTTTTGTATAATTTTTTGCCTGTTCAACAAAGTCTATGTTCTCTGTGCAGTTCCGCCTTATACGTTTATATTGACTGTATGGAATATTTTTAAGCCATTTTTTTATGATGAAAAGTTTTATAATGTATGTAACTATTAGTGTCTACCTGTTTGAAATATGTTTTAGTTACAAGGGTATTGTTTTTGGTGGTGATGGAGATATCTAAGAAGTCTATTTGGGTTTTGTTGTAATTAGGGGTGAAAGTGATCCCCCAGTTTGTCTTATTCAGTTCCTCACTGAATTTTAATGCTCATCCCCATCCCAAATAATGAAGATATCGTCTATATATCTCTTGTAATAGACAATATGTGGTATTTGCATAGGCCGGTGCCACTTTCGGTCCCCCGGCATTGGTGGTATGTAGTGCCGTTATAAATGAAAAAATTATTCTCTAGGACGAAGCGTAGGCTATCCACTAGGAATTGGATCTGAGGAGGTTTTAGAGTGGTGTCATTCCGTAGTGTGGTTTCTACGCACTTGATGCCTAAACTGTGTTGGATGTTTGAATACAAGGCAGTCACATCCATGGTCAATAATGCATATGTATCTTTCCATGTTATTTTGTCAATTTCCTGAATTAGTTGTCTAGAGTCATGCAGATAGCTTGGTAACTTTTGGACATATGGTTGGAGAAATACAAACCGGACTCCAAAAAAGTTGGGACACTATACAAATCGTGAATAAAAACTGAATGCAATGATGTGGAGGTGCCAACTTCTAATATTTTATTCAGTATAGAACATAAATCACGGAACAAAAGTTTAAACTGAGAAAATGTACCATTTTAAGGGAAAAATATGTTGAATCAGAATTTCATGGTGTCAACAAATCCCCAAAAAGTTGGGACAAGGCCATTTTCAACACTGTGTGGCATGTCCCCTTCTTCTTACAACACTCAACAGACGTCTGGGGACCGAGGAGACCAGTTTCTCAAGTTTAGAAATAGGAATGCTCTCCCATTCTTGTCTAATACAGGCCTCTAACTGTTCAATCGTCTTGGGCCTTCTTTGTTGCACCTTCCTCTTTATGATGCGCCAAATGTTCTCTATAGGTGAAAGATCTGGACTGCAGACTGGCCATTTCAGTACCCGGATCCTTCTCCTACGCAGCCATGATGTTGTGATTGATGCAGAATGTGGTCTGGCATTATCTTGTTGAAAAATGCAGGGTCTTCCCTGAAAGAGATGACGTCTGGATGGGAGCATATGTTGTTCTAGAACCTGAATATATTTTTCTGCATTGATGGTGCCTTTCCAGACATGCAAGCTGCCCATGCCACACGCACTCATGCAACCCCATACTATCAGAGATGCAGGCTTCTGAACTGAGCGTAGATAACAACTTGGGTTGTCCTTGTCCTCTTTGGTCCGGATGACATGGCGTCCCAGATTTCCAAAAAGAACTTCGAATCGTGACTCGTCTGACCACAGTCCATTTTCCCACACTCCATTTTAAATGATTCCTGGCCCAGTGAAAACGCCTGAGCTTGTGGATCTTGCTTAGAAATGGCTTCTTCTTTGCACTGTAGAGTTTCAGCTGGCAACGGTGGGTGGCACGGTGGATTGTGTTCACTGACAGTGGTTTCTGGAAGTATTCCTGAGCCCATTCTGTGATTTCCTTTACACTAGCATTCCTGTTTTTTGGTGCAGTGTCGTTTAAGGGCCCAGAGATCACGGGCATCCAGTATGGTTTTACGGACTTGACCCTTACGCACAGAGATTGTTCCAGATTCTCTGAATCTTCGGATGATGTTATGCACAGTTGATGATGATAGATGCAAAGTCTTTGCAATTTTTCGCTGGGTAACACCTTTCTGATATTGCTCCACTATCTTTCTGCGCAACATTGTGGGAATTGGTGATCCTCTACCCATCTTGGCTTCTGAGAGACACTGCCACTCTGAGAAGCTCTTTTTATACCCAATCATGTTGCCAATTGACCTAATTAGTGTTAATTGGTCTTCCAGCTCTTCGTTATGCTCAAATTTACTTTTTCCAGCCTCTTATTGCTACTTGTCCCAACTTTTTTGGGATTTGTTGACACCGTGAAAATTTGAATCAACGTATTTTTCCTTTAAAATGATACATTTACTCGGATTAAACGTTTGATCTGTCATCCACCTTCTATTGTTGTGGAATCATATATCTATATATCTAGTATCAAATGTATACTTGCTTGTATTATATCTAACAGTTTGCTTAACAAACAAGATGGCCCCTGAAGTAGCAGCCAGCTCCCTTAATAATCCCTTACTAAACACTTTATGATATTGAAATTGCTGACATAGTGCTGACATTGCTAAAGTATGGAGTGATAATGTGATACCTTGTCATGGGACTTAGTAATGTGACAATTAGATCATCAAATTAGCCGAGTCATAAAGTTCCTCTTTTTTGCTATAAAATATCATGTAATCTCAATAAACGCAGCATCTTGCATTGACTGACTTCTCTGTGACAGTCTGTGTGTGATCTCTTTCAAGGCGTACGTATGCCAATTATTTTATATCATTCGGAGCAATACATCAACAATACATCACTGACTATTGGAGTCAGATCCAGAACCATATCAGTTGGCGCCAAACGACGTGGGGCCTGAGGATTGGACCTCCTGCTGGCGTACCCCCAGAGACTGGACCCAGAGAGACAAGCCAACGGACACCGGGACCGCGGCCCGTAATAAGAGGTGAGAAAATATATTCATCTTACCTATTCTGTGTCCCTTGGCTTAGTCTATCCATATTTGTTCTAGGGAGGGGTGCACCGACAGTGAGGCATCCTCAGGGGCATGAAAGTAAGAACCCCATTGTATTGATAAGCTTGATGTATTGTGTTTTATTATTTTTTTGTGTATGGTTGGTTTCTCTGGTCTCTGGGAGAAAGGAGAGGCATAGACTGACAGAACAATAGAAGTCTCCTAAAGTGCCTACATTGAGGGGTAACCCTGGTGTGTAACCCCAAGAAATAGTAGAAGGGAAGGAGACGGCTTGCTGATAACCCAGTGGTGTGTTAATCTCAAGCTCAAGGTGTTTGTTTGTCAGTGTCTGTGCTAATCCAACTATCAGAGACAGAAAGTGTTGAAGGCTCCAGAAAGTGTTGAAGGCTCCAGAACGTGTTGTTTTGAAAAGATGGGTAACCGAAATAGTGTCCCGAAGGGCTATTGTTCACCTGAACAGTACGTGGCGGACCGGAGAGGAAAAGGTTATGTCAAAGGACTAAGCAAGTTAGAAAAGAATTATGGTATTGCAAAAGGAGGTGTGTTGTGTTCTGCTGTGTGGCAGACATTGTTGACTGAGAAAAGAGGCAAATTGAATGATGATAAGTTGATAGATACAGTCAGGGTATGGCTGGACTGTAGCAAAGAATTTGAACAGACAAAAGGAGAAGCAATGTTTGATGAAAAATCAGGACTCCATTACTATCGGCCTGGCCCAGTCTTAGTACAGGAACAGCCACCGCCCTATAACAGTGGCGCAGCTGAAAGAAAAAGGGGAAGTTGGACTTGTACACATTGTGGTCAGCAGAACCCTGCCCCCCGTGATACGTGCTTAGCCTGTGGTGCTCCACGCCCACATAATCATGCTCTTTTAGCCCCCCAGCACGTCTCACCAGTCCCAGCAGTGACTCCATCTTGTCCTCAGCCAACGCCCAAGGCTGACTTGTAATCTCCCCAAACCCTGCTCTTTCTGTCATGCCACAAGTCACTACTATATACCCACTTGTAAATCCTGACGGCACCTACATGCTACCCAGTCAGCCCATAGCTCCAGCTCATATAATGGTAGGAGGAAGTGGTGCTGTAGATCAGGAAGATGAGGATGGGGAGAAACAAAAGGAAGATGCAGGGGAAGACTCACAGCAGACAGTGGACTATGCACCTGGTACTGCAGCACAAACCCCGGGATATCGCAGCCCCCCACCGCACCTTGGACAATTTTCTGATATTACCCTAAGTAGTCAGCAGGGTGCAGCAAGAGCAATGAATGAGTCTTTTCAAAACCAAATTACAGAGCTGCAAAGAGAGATCCATAACATAGGACAAGGAAATCTTGAAGCCTTAAGGGAAATATACTTGAACACTCGCCCAGTCGGGCCACCTAGGTATGTGTCCTTTACCCCCCAGCAGTTGTTCACCATAGTGAACCTCATGCCTGACCCAGATACACACCCTATGCCCTTTTATAGAAAATTGGCACAAGTTTATCAAACCTACGGGTGTACTTGGTCAGACTTGCAAAGTATTGTACAAAATAAAACTGGTGAATTTTCTTCACTTATAATGGATCACATACGCCAACCAGAACTCCCTGGAGCAAATTATGACACTCGTGATTCAGAATCTGGCCGTGATTTCATTCAGCAATTATATAAGTGGGCGAAAGACAGACTAGCAGAGCAGTCCACGACCCTGCAAGACATGGTGCAGGATAAAGCAGAGTCAGTAGAAAAGTTTGTACAAAGAGTTAAACAAAACTATAAAGATATGGGATTCAGTCCAAATGAACCTGTGCACTTAAGACTCCTAGCACGGTCATTTGTAGATGGCCTTAGGCCAGATCTGAACAAAGCTCTTGTAACCTGTCGCCCAGAATGGAAATCATTAACATTGGAAATCTTAGAACAAGTTGCAAAAGGGCTGGAGAGTAGTACAAAGAAATCCCGCATATCAGTCATGGCAGTCATGACGGGAGAAGAAAGAGAGGAAAGACCCCCGCCCCCCCGTGTCTGTTATGGGTGCGGCAAACCAGGGCACATTAAGAGAAACTGTCGCTCCAAACATCTGTGGCCAGCAGATCAGAGCCAAAGAGGAACTCCTCCTCCATGGCCAGCTCCATCCCACTAGGACGTTGGCAAACCAGTGTTGCTGGGAGGGGACACCCCGTGTATGGCAGTCTCTGCCCCTCCTGCAGGCCCCGCCCCTCGAATCACCCTCGATGTGGCAGGGAAGGAACTCTCATTCCTTGTAGACACTGGTGCAGCCCGCAGTGTGTTATGTGAGACCGCCATACTCCCTTCCTGGCTCACAGATATGCATTTACCCTGCTCTGGTTTAGAAGGGGTCACCCAGCACAACCCTGTTACTAAGCCTCTCTTGATTACTCCCTCTACTAAATCCCAAAGCCAATCTCCACAGTTACATCTACCCACTGGAGTAATGTCACAATTTGTTGTAAGCCAGACATGTCCTTATAACCTATTAGGCTCAGATTTTCTTCAGAAAATACGTGCCAACATCCAGTTCAAGGAAAATGGTACAGTTGTTCTAGGTACGGCATTGAGTCCTGAAGAAACCTGCCTCCTAATGGCATTAAAATCCCAGTCACTTGAATCACATGAACAAGGGGATTCGCTGCAAAGCATTTTGCACCTCATCCCTAATACCCTTTGGACCAAAGGTCCCCAAGACATTGGGCGTCTCAAAGTCCCACCAGTCACTGTAACCTTGAAGAATCCTAACTTACTGCCTTATAAAGCACAATACCCTCTCTCCATTTCCCAGAGAGATGCTATCACCCTCCAGATACAGGCTCTTCTTGCAAATGGAGCTATTAAAATTACCACCTCACCATGTAACACTCCCTTATACCCAATTAAAAAGAAGAGTGTGAAGGGACAGCCTCCTGTATATCGCATGGTACAAGACCTCAGAGCAGTTAATGAGGCTACGGTCTTTGAAACCCCCATTGTACCAAATCCCCACACTTTGCTGGCTAGCATTCCTCCTGTGGCTGCTATCTTTACTGTCATTGATCTAGCAAATGCCTTTTTCTCTGTCCCATTACATGAAGACTCCCAATTTCTCTTTGCTTTTACACATGATGGAAAACAATACACCTGGACGGTGTTGCCTCAAGGAGCTCATAATAGTCCTTCCTGCTTTAGCAAAGCAATGGCATCCATCTTACAACCATGGCAAGCAGATCACCCAGAGGTGGAACTCTTACAATATGTGGATGATTTACTCCTCTGTGCTGACTCACACCCCGTCTGCCTGAACTCATCTGCCTCACTTCTTGCCTACCTGGCGGATGCTGGGTGCAGAGTCTCACGTTCTAAATTACAGTTGTGTCTTCCAAAAGTTGTTTTCCTAGGTCACTGCATCTCTCAAGGCAGTAAGCATCTTACGGATGCCAGAAAGAAAGCAGTCTCAGACATCCCACTGCCAGATACCCCTCACCAACTGCAAACCTTTCTGGGACTCATTTCATACTGTAGACCATGGATCCCTGATGCATCCGTTCTAATGCAGCCACTATTTGATTGCATACCCCGTATTGCTACTGTTCCTTTCCAAATGACTGCAGAAGCCATAAAAGCATTCCAATCCCTCAAACAAATCATTGTCACTGCCCCAGCTCTTGGCATCCCTAACTATCAGCTTCCCTTTCGCCTTTATGTCATGGAACGTCAGGGTCATGCCACTGGAGTTCTCACCCAGAGCCATGGGGGTCGTAGTAGACCTCTAGGCTACTTCTCAAAACGTCTAGACCCTGTAGCCAGAGCCACCCCCTCCTGTGTCAGGGCCGTTCATGCTGCTAGTTCTCTCCTGAACGCTACAGCTGACATCGTCCTGGGACACCCACTCACCATCATGGCTCCCCATGACATCTCAGCTATCCTGCAACAAACACAACCTAAACACCTCACTGCACAACGCCACCTCAGGCTCCAGTGTAGCCTGCTTCTGCCAGATAATGTCACCATCCAGAGATGCCACATCCTCAATCCTGCTGCACTCCTTCCTCTCCCAAGGGGGGAGTGTACTGCAGATGGAGATTCTGCAGATTTTATTGATCTACGTGCTGAAGAAGATCTTCAGGAAGAAGAACTATGGGCCTCAACCGACTCTCTTTACAAAGAACAAGAACATGATTGCATTACAATGATGGAAGCTGAAGTAGGAACTCCACCATCAATACAGGATACTCCTTTGCAAAACCCACACTGGACACTCTTTGTAGACGGTTCAAGGTATGCCGATGACAAAGGGAAATTCCATACAGGCATGGCAGTTACTAGTGAGTATGAAGTACTGTGTGCAAGGCAATTGCGCCCAGACCAGTCAGCACAAGAGGCTGAACTCATAGCTCTTACTGAGGCCTGCCTCATAGCAAAAGACTCCACTGCTAACATCTACACAGACTCCAGATATGCTTTTGGAGTAGTTCATGATTTCGGAATAATATGGAAGGCCAGAGATTACATTACAGCAGCAGGAACCCCAATTAAACATGCTTTAGCAGTGGAGGCTTTGATGACTGCAGTACTCCTGCCCACCAAAGTAGCAGTAATCAAAGTAAAGGCACATACCCGTGCTGACACACCAGAAGCCAAAGGAAATGCATTGGCGGACCAAGCAGCCAAACAGGCAGCAATGGAAGAGGAAAGAGCACAGCCAGATAAAATCATGTTAGCACAACCGAATGTCAAGCAACAAGAAATATCATGGGATCTACTGAAACAGATGCAGAAGCAAGCCACCCGCTCAGAAAAGGAAACCTGGTTAAAGGAGTCAGCCCTGGAAGAAGAATCCGGACTTTGGACACAAGGGAAGAAAGTGTGCTTGCCTAGAGCACTCTATCCTGTAATAGCCTCTGTGGCCCATGGGCCCACTCATCAATCTAAGACAATAATGAAAGAGCTCATCGATAAAATATGGGTAGCCCCAGGAATCACTCCTGTACTAGTGAAATATGTCCAGTCATGTTTAATCTGTGCCCAATGCAATCCAGGTAGGACTGAGCCCACGCCCAAAAAATGTCTCCCAAAAGCCTTATACCCCTTCCAGAGGATCCAGATTGATCATATCCAGATGCCAATGTGCCAAGGGTTTCAATACGTGTTAGTAGTGGTAGACATGTTCTCTGGGTGGCCAGAAGCCTACCCCGTCAGGAATCAGACAGCAACAACTACTGCTAAAAAATTGATACAGGAAACTGTCTGTAGGTACGGGGTACCTGAGGTCATTGAGAGTGATCAGGGCCCAGCATTCACTGCTAACCTAACCCAAGAGGTCTGGAAGATGGTAGGGTCACACCTGGCATTCCACACCCCTTACAGACCCCAAAGTAGCGGCAAAGTCGAGAGACTGAATGGGGTATTAAAGTCAAAAATGCTGAAAATGACTAGGGAAACAGGGCTCAATTGGGTTCAGTGTTTACCAATAGCACTCTTTGCAGTCAGACACACTCCCAAACCTCCCCATAAGCTGACTCCACATGAGATATTGTTTGGATCGGGACCCCGGATGGGGCTGTACTTCCCTCAACAGTTGCAAATGCATTATGAATCTGTTGCAAAGTATGTGATAGCTTTGAGCAAACAGTTGTCTAACATCCATGTACAAGTCTTTTCTTCCATTCCAGATCCTGACTCCCTAGAAGGCAGCCACACTCTGAAACCAGGAGAGTGGGTAGTGGTCAAGAAACACGTCAGAAGTACCCTAGAACCACGCTTCGAGGGGCCTTACCAAGTACTACTGACCACTCCAACTTCTGTAAAGCTCGAAGGGAGATCCACCTGGATCCACGCCTCTCACTGCAAAAGGATAAAGAACCCGCCAGATTCAGAAATAACAAAATGATTTTCTTTTATCTGCTAGCACTGGTGACACTCACCACCAGTGCATACATTCCTCCCCCGGCGGAAATGGATGATGACGGGTGGGACAATAAGTTTGTCAAACATCACCAAGTGTTGTATAAAAGTCTGAAGGAAGGTGATTCTGACACCACCACCTCTTCACTAAAAGATTGTTGGATATGTACACATGGCCCAGTAAATGCTAGAGCTATGCCTTATTTAGCTGTGCCCCTAACCTTCCAAGAGATAAGAGATTTGGCAGGATCAGCTGTTTTCCTTTCTAGCATAAAAGAGGTTAATACCAAAAATGGCAACAGAAAAGCTTCCCTAATAGTAGTAGCATGGGATGGGTCCCCATGGCTAATGATAAACAGAACAGGACCCTCAGCTCAGAATAGCAATATGCCCTGGAATGACTATATGTGGAGCAATGTATCCTGCTTCCCAAATTGGACCCACTGTTACTGCCCTGCCTACAGGTACAAACCCATGGTATGGTTTTCAGTTCCCATAACAGATCAGGCTGTAATGATTCCAACCCAGACAGTCCAGTACAGTGCATTGGTATATATGCTGAAGCAAGTGGTGATCTGGCCTGCGCCCGGCGCAGTGTAAAGGACTTGACAATAGGGATGACTAGTGAAACCACAGAGGGTCAAGAAAAGGGTCAAAAACTGGCAGAAGGTATCAAACTAGCCCACTTAATCACTCGTTTGTTCAATAGCACAGTGGTTTCGGTCCCAAAAAATATATACCTAGTATGTGGACACAGGGCATATAAATGGCTCCCTTCGGATTTCAAAGGTTTATGTACAATTGCTAGGCTCACACCAGCCACTTTTACACTGCCTCATGGAAAATTAAATGTCAATGCTATCCCCAAACACACCTTATATAAAAGAGCCGCAGATAACATTCCTAGACCAAATGGAAAACCCCATCTTGTGGAAATGAGTGGTGCCAACAAGTTCTTTAGTACTCTATTAATCTATCCTATGCTTACACAAACATATGACAAGCTAGTAATGGCTACCGACTACTTGGATGATCAGATTTGGGAAATTATGAAACTGATGAATACATCTAATGTTGTCCAGAATCAGCTCATCATAGTCACTAATCAACACACTTTAGTATTAGACTACTTGACTGCAAAGGATGGAGGTATGTGTCAGGTAGTAGGTACTGCATGCTGCCATTATATCGATCCACAAGGTAATCTACAAGTAAAAGCTGGTTTGGAAAAGATGAGTGAGATACGTGATGAATGGCTAGAGTCTCACAGTGCAGATAAGTCAACATGGTGGTCTGACACTTTCTCATTCCTTAATCCCAGTAACTGGTTCAAGGGAATTAGTGGATGGACGATGGGAATAATTCAGGGAATATTACAGATAGCCCTAATATTGATGGTAATCTACATATTTATCAAATTTGTTGTTTCCTGCATTAACCGTATCACCAACAGAAAGAAGCCTGCTGAAGAAGCCATACTACTTCTCTATGAACAAATGGCTAGCACCGCAATAGATGTGGATGTCGTCCCTGCATTCCCGACACCCCCTACATTCCCGACACCCCCGCCTTCTCCAACTCCCGCGGATGAAGCTCCTCCACCCAAGCCTGAAGATCCAAGAGATGATGAAAATTAGGGACAAATGAATCCCAGGGTATTACCAGAAGTCCGCTCAATCGGGAACTTATTCACAAGGGATAAGTTGTCGCCACTGTGGGTGAAGAGGATACGAATGGTATGCCAGGGGATTCGCTAGGTTTAGGGAAAGTCTACAATCAAGTCTACAATCAAGTCTACAAGGGGGGACTGTTGTGGAATCATATATCTATATATCTAGTATCAAATGTATACTTGCTTGTATTATATCTAACAGTTTGCTTAACAAACAAGATGGCCCCTGAAGTAGCAGCCAGCTCCCTTAATAATCCCTTACTAAACACTTTATGATATTGAAATTGCTGACATAGTGCTGACATTGCTAAAGTATGGAGTGATAATGTGATACCTTGTCATGGGACTTAGTAATGTGACAATTAGATCATCAAATTAGCCGAGTCATAAAGTTCCTCTTTTTTGCTATAAAATATCATGTAATCTCAATAAACGCAGCATCTTGCATTGACTGACTTCTCTGTGACAGTCTGTGTGTGATCTCTTTCAAGGCGTACGTATGCCAATTATTTTATATCATTCGGAGCAATACATCAACAATACATCACTGACTATTGGAGTCAGATCCAGAACCATATCACTATTACAAATAAAATATTGACATTTGCCATCTCCACATCATTGCATTCAGTTTTTATTCACAATTTGTTTAGTGTCCTAACTTTTTTGGAATCCGGTTTGTAGATCAAGGTAGTGTGATAGATTGCTTGTAGCTGAGTTTGTGTTTGACACAATGGGCCTTCCTAGTGGTTTATCTGTGTTTTTATGTATTTTTGGTAGGTGGTAGAAATACGGGTTAGATAGAGCTTTTGGTATGAGGAAATTTTTTTCTTTTTTATTTATGTAATGGTTTTCATAGGCATATTTTATTAGGTTTTTTAGCCTCTTGACTATATCTGGAAAAGGGTTCTCTGGTATTACACGGTAATATTCGGTGTTACTGAGAATATTTTGGTATTCGCTTTCATAGTCTTCCAAATTTAGTACTACTATACCCCCTCCCTTATCTGCTGGACGTATTATTATGTTCTCATTGTTTTTGAGACTTTTCATGGCACATACTTCGCGGTGAGCGGGTCTTTTTTGGTTATCTTTTTGGTTGATTTTTTTCAAATCTACTGCTATCAGTTCAAAAAAGGTAGGTATAAAGTGTCCTTCGCTATGTACCGGAAAAAATATGGATTTTGGGTGCACTTCCTGATGTTTATATATTTGTGTTTCCTCTGTGCCTGTGTTTATAGTACAGTATTATCTTTTTTCTTTGTATTTTCGTGTTCGAAAAATCTTTTTATGGTCAGATTCTTTCTGAATTTCTGTATATCTATATATAGTTGAAAAGGGTCCTTTTTGGTGTGTATTAGTGGCAAAAAATATATATATTTGGCGTTCAGCAGTGCAGTTATATATTCTAAAGCCCCTTTTGGTGAGTATTATTGGCAAAAAAATATATATTATTTGCCGTTCAGCGGTGCAGTTATATGTTCTAAAGCCCTTTTTGGCGTGTATTAGTGGCAAAAAAAAATGTATTATTTACCGTTCAGCGGTGCAGTTATATGCTTTAAAGCCCCTTTTGGTGTGTATTATTGGCAAAAAAAAATATATTATTTGCCGTTCAGCGGTGCAGTTATATGTTCTAAAGCCCTTTTTGGCGTGTATTAGTGGCAAAAAAAAATGTATTATTTACCGTTCAGCGGTGCAGTTATATGCTTTAAAGCCCTTTTTGGATTGTATTAGTGGCAAAAAAATATATTTTATTTGCCATTCAGCGGTGCAGTTATATGTTCAAAAACCCTTATTATCTAACACATGATATAAATATAAGTATCTTCCCCAGAGTCAGCATATAGAGAACACATGATACATACCATTCTTGTTTTTCTCCTGGGTGACAGCCAGACTCAGATCAGGTGATGACGTTCACATGACCAAGAACTTAATCATGTGATCACATTGCATCACTATCCCAGACACGCCCCTATGAACATGTGACCGACCATCAGAAAGAACCTGAATCCGCCCCACAGACGTCATCCAGAGGCCAGGCGAATGGAGAAAAGAGCACCACCCACAATACTTCATCTTGGGACCGCCACACTGACGTCACCCGGAGGCCCGACCAACGAGATAGAGCACCGCCTACAACACGTCACCGGGAGGAGCGGCATAGGGCTTCTACACCGCCCACAATTTGTAGCAACTGGCTGTTTCAACTTGAGGGTAGTTACTGTATCCTAGTAACCGCCCAAGCCTCCAACCCCCCCCCCCTCCTGCCCATGTGACTCACACACATTGCGCTCAAACTGAGTGCATAAAACAATGGAAAAAGTATGTTTTGAATGTAATAATTTTATTGTCCTGATGAAGGGGGCTGTGTGCCCCTGAAACGTGTAGACTTTTTGAATGAAAGATTACCTTTATTGGTAACATTGGAGTATTGAGCTTTTTCCTGCACCAGCGCCACCAAGAATGGTCAGAATTTTTCCTGTTTTTATCGTATTCATACACACACTGGCATACATGCAGGCACTTTTACATACACACACTGTCATACATGCATGCACCCTTTCATACACACACTGTCATACATGCAGGTACCCTTTCATACACACAATGTCATAAATGCAGGCACCCTTTCATACACACACTGTCATACATGCAGGCACCCTTTCATACACACACTATCATGCATGCAGGTACCCTTTCATACACACACTGTCACACATGCAGGCACCCTTTCATACACACACTGTCACACATGCAGGCACTCTTACATACACACACTATCATACATTCAGGCACCTTTTTATATACACACTGTCATACATGCAGGCACCCTTTCATACACACACTGTCATACATGCAGGCACTCTTTCATACTCACACTATCATACATGCAGGCACTCTTACAGACACACACTGTAATACATGCAGTCACACTTTTATACACACTGTCATACATGCAGGCACCCTTTCATACACACACTGTCATACATGCAGGCACTTACATACACACACTGTCATACATGCAGGTACTCTTACATACACACTGTCATACATGCAGGTACTCTTACACACACACTGTCATACATGTAGGCACCCTTTCATACACACACTTTCATACATGCAGGTACTCTTACATACGCACACTGTCATACATGCAGGCACCCTTTCATACACACACTGTTATACATGCAGGCACCATATCAAACACACACTGTCATACATGCAGGCACCATATCATACACACACTGTCATGCATGCAGGTACTCTTACATACTCACACTGTCATACATGCAGGCACCCTTTCATACACACACTGTTATACATGCAGGCACCATATCATACACACACTGTCATGCATGCAGGCATACTTTCATACACACACTGTCATACATGCAGGCACCCTTTCATACACACACTGTGATACATGCAGGTACCCTTTCATACATACACTGCCATACATGCAGGAACTCTTACATACACACACTCTTATACATTGTAGGAGAGTACCTGGGGTGGTAGTAGACGGCAGGTACGTGCCACCGGGGGTCCTGGCACCGGTGGAGTAAGAGCCAGAAAAGTGAATATTGCAGCGGTTATGCTGTTAACACAGCGGATCCGGGCCGGCTCTTATTGGGAGCAGGCAGATATGCGGGCGGGTGCCTGTCTCCCCACGGTCCAGGCCAGGTTTTGCAGGGAAGGGTTAAAACCTGACCAGCAACAAGGGTGTGGTGTGCAATGTGAAGCTTCTGTGTTCTCTGGCTGTGAGAGTGAGAAGTGGAGGTGAGCTGGGCTGTGTGCTGAGGCCTGTGGAGGGCTGTGCAGGATCCTGCAGCTGAGACCAGGAGGGATCCGTGTCCTGTGGCTAGAAGCAAGACCCATGGACTTACTTCACCAAGGAGAAAAAGGTGACATTACTCCTGGCTTTAAATAGACTTTGCTTTATGTGACTGAAACAGGCCTCAAGTAGCCTGCAGCAGGGACTTGCTGTGTTTGAACTATTATTTTGCTGTTGTGTGTGACCACCCTCCCTATGAACTGCACCGTCTTTCACAAATATGCACCGTGTGAATAAACAAAGCATCGTGTTTTACACCAAGACCATTCTGTGTTGCCTCTATACTGCACTCGCTACCACTGCCTACCAGAGCGGATCCCCACAATTGGTGGAGGATGCGGGCAAACGGCAGTGAGGCCGGAAATTGTGTTGTTTGGACTGTATGTCATATATTAAGCCGGCAAGTTTTGTGGCTCCAGATAAGATGGAGGAGGCCATTAGACACTTGGTGCAAAGTAATGAGGAGGCTACTAGGAGACATGAGGAAGCCCTGAGAGACCAGCGGCAGTTGAATAGTCTAGTGGCCCAGCAACTGGCGACTATGCAGGAGTCCATGCGTGTGTTACAACAACAAGCCGTCCCGGGGGGGACCGCAGTCCTACCTGCTGCCCGGAATAAGGTGCGCTCAGCATTAAGAAAGATGGGCCCCGAAGAGGATATCGAGGCGTTCCTGATGGTCTTCGAACGCACTGCGGAACAGGAAAGGTTACCGGCAGAACAGTGGGCCGAAGTAGTGGCGCCATTTTTAGTGGGAGACGCACAAAAGGCCTACTTCGACCTCAGTCAGGAGGAAGCCAAAAGCTATAAGAGGCTGAAGGGGGAGGTGTTGGCTCATCTTGGGGTTAATACCTATGTGCGTGCACATCAAGTCTACCGGTGGGCCTTCTCAGAGTCCTGGCCTGCTCGGTCCCAGGCCTATGACCTGTTACACCTGGTAAGAAAATGGCTGCAGCCTGAGACATTGAGCCCCTCGCAGATGGTGGAACGGGTGGTGGTTGATCGTTTGGTGCGCACACTGCCAAGGGCCATACAGCGCTGGGTTTGTCAGGGAGACCCCGGCAACCTGGATCAGTTAGTAAGCCTTGTCGAGAGGTATGTGGCAACCCAGGACTTGGTGCGGGACTCAACGCAGGCGCAGGAATCCCGTCGGGCTCCCTCTCAGGCTAGGGATCCGGAAAAAGGGACCCAACCACAAAGGGGGGGGGAAGGCTAGTCCTACTCCAGGGAAGAGAGACCGGGGAGGGACCACGGGGATTCAATGTTGGCACTGCCACGGCCTGGGACATAGGGCAGCGAACTGTCCTCAAACACCTGAACCCATGGACTGCGGGTTCGCTCGCCGGTCCTCTTTCTTTGCCCGGCCTGTATGTACCGCGGATGCCAGGCCGACCACCGATATGCCACCTCTGTGCCAAGTCTTGGTCAATGGGCATCCGATTAATGCTTTGCTGGACTCTGGGAGCCTGGTGACCCTAGTGCATGAATCCTTAGTGTCTGAGACACTCTCAGCGAAGCAAACCCTGTCCATTGTCTGTATCCATGGGGACCGCCGGGAGTACCCCACTGCCAGGGTTACCATGTCCGTGTTGGGCAAAGAGGAGCAGCATGTCGTCGGGGTGGTACGCCAAATCCCTTATGCCGCCATACTGGGAAGGGATTTTCCTTTGTTCTGGACTCTATGGAAGAGCAATATGCCTTCCCTTAGGGACAGACGACAATCGGGCCCAGTGCCCGAGGATCCCGATGCAGGGATACCAGCTGTAGGGGTCACCACATTACCCATAGAGTGTCATCCCAATAGGTTTCCCCTAGAGGTGTTGGCAGGCGAATCCGTGGAAACCCCGTCCATCCCGGACCTGGAGGTATCCCGTGACACGTTCGGGACCGCCCAGCTCCAGGATCCGACATTATTACGGGCGAGGGAAGGGGTGACAGTGGTAAATGGGGTGGCTCAGCACCCAGGGGCCGACTCGGTGTTTCCCCATCTGGCTTTTAACCAGGACCTGCTGTATAGGGTGGACAAAGTGCAGCACGAGGTAGTGGAGCAGCTGGTGGTACCCCAGCCATACCGCCGTGTGGTACTGGACTTGGCCCACTCCCACGTGCTGGGAGGACATTTGGGCGTAAAAAAAAACCAAGAGCGGATTCTGCAAAGGTTCTATTGGCCTGGGGTTTATGAGGAGGTCAAAAGGTTTTGCCAATCCTGTCCAGTGTGTCAGATGACGAGCCCCCAGCCCCACTATCGCAGTCCCCTAGTACCCATGCCCATCATCGAGGTCCCCTTTGAAAGAATAGGGATGGATCTGGTAGGCCCCATAAACAAGTCGGCCAGAGGGCACCAGCATATCTTGGTGGTCTTAGACTATGCCACCAGATATCCTGAAGCGATCCCACTACGTCATACTTCTGCTAAGCTCATAGCTAAAGAACTCATGGGTATGTTCGCAAGGGTGGGGATTCCAAAAGAGATCCTGACCGACCAGGGGACGCCCTTCATGTCTAAGGTGACGAGGGAGCTCTGCAAGCTTTTAGGGGTTAAACGGTTGCACACGTCCGTATACCATCCTCAGACCGACGGACTAGTGGAACGCTTTAACAAAACCCTAAAAACTATGCTTAAAAGAACTGTAGCCAAAGACGGAAAGGATTGGGACCTGTTGCTGCCGTACGTATTGTTCGCAGTGCGAGAAGTGCCCCAGGCATCTACGGGATTCTCGCCCTTCGAGCTATTATACGGTCAACGGCCAAGAGGGTTGCTGGACATCGCTAAAGAGGCGTGGGAGCAACAGCCCACCCCCCACAAGAGTATTATAGAGCATATAGAAAAGATGCAGGACCGTATAGAGACAGTCCTACCAATCGTCCGGGAACACATGGAAGCCGCCCAACTGGCACAGAGCCGGGTATACAACCGGAGTGCCCAGGTCCGGACATTTAACCCGGGTGACCGGGTACTGGTGCTAGTCCCCACCATTGACAGTAAGTTTTTGGCACGGTGGCAAGGTCCCTACGAGGTGAAAGAGAAGGTAGGGTCAGTGAATTACAAGATATCCCAGCCAGGCCGGCGGAAGCCAGAACAGGTATATCATGTAAATTTACTGAAATCGTGGAGAGATAGGGAGTGTCTCATTGGGGACAGCCCAAGCACTGTCTTGTCTGCGGGGAAGATCCCAGCTCCACCCGAGGTCCCGGAGGGCACCTCCGCGGTAAAGATAGCGGGTGGTCTGTCGACTAAACAAGCTCAGGAAGCCAAAGAGTTGGTGAGTCGAAATAGGGACGTATTCTCTGAGCTTCCTGGTCGAACTTCAGTAGTCCGACATGACATCGTCACCGAGCCCCACGTCAGGGTACGGTTAAAGCCGAATCGTGTACCGGAGGCCCGGCGACAGGCCATTTCAGAAGAAGTAAGGTCCATGTTGAGGTTAGGGGTGATTGAGGAGTCAAGGAGCGAGTGGGCCAGCCCCATAGTCCTCATCCCAAAACCTGACGGTACTCTGCGCTTCTGCAATGACTTTAGAAAGCTCAACGAAGTGTCGAAATTCGATGCCTACCCCATGCCCCGGGTAGACGAGCTCATAGAACGGCTAGGGAAAGCTCGCTATTTCTCGGTCCTCGACCTCACAAAAGGATATTGGCAGGTGCCTCTCACGGAGGCGGCAAAGGAGAAGACTGCCTTTGTCACCCCCGAGGGGTTATTTCAGTACCAAGTTTTGCCCTTTGGCCTACATGGCGCTCCAGCCACCTTCCAGCGATTGATGGACGTCATCCTACGGCCCCATCGTCCATATGCTTTGGCATATCTGGACGACATCATCGTGTTTAGCCAGGACTGGGAGAGTCACCTGCCCAAGGTACAGGCCGTAGTCGATTCACTTAGAAAAGCTGGACTGACGGCCAACCCAAAAAAGTGTTCGCTCGGGTTCGAGGAGGTCCGGTACCTGGGATACGTGATTGGGCGGGGAGTTGTCAAACCCCAGGTAGACAAGGTTGAGGCGATCAAGAGCTGGCCCAGACCTCTTACCACCAAGCAAGTACGTTCGTTCCTAGGGATGATAGGATATTACATGCGCTTTATCCCCAACTTTGCCACAGTAGCGGCCCCATTGACAAGACTTTTAAAGGGGAGGAAGACGGCGATGGTCCGCTGGGATGAGCAGGAGGAGGAGGCATTCTCCCGTTTGAAGTCGGCTCTGTGTGGGTCCCCGGTTTTGGTGACACCCGACTTCACACGGGAATTTGTCGCTCAGACGGACGCCTCTGGAGTGGGCCTAGGGGCAGGAAATCAGTGGGGAGGAACACCCTGTTGTCTTCCTGAGTCGCAAACTCACCCCAGCGGAAACCAGGTACAGTGTGGTAGAGAGAGAATGCCTGGCCATTAAGTGGGCCCTCGAGTCCCTTAGGTACTATCTGTTAGGGAGAAGGTTCCGTCTGGTGACCGACCATTCCCCTCTCCAGTGGATGAGCCGGGCCAAGGAGGGGAGTGCCCGGGTCACCAGATGGTTCTTGTCCCTCCAGAATTTTAAGTTCAGTGTCGAACACAGGGCAGGCCGCTTACAGGGGAATGCCGATGCCCTGTCCAGGGTACACTGTTGTACATGTGTCTAACCCCTCAGGATTGAACAGGGGGTGCAACCCTTCAGGGTTGAACAAAGGGGGGGGATATGTAGGAGAGTACCTGGGGTGGTAGTAGACGGCAGGTACGTGCCACCGGGGGTCCTGGCACCGGTGGAGTAAGAGCCAGAAAAGTGAATATTGCAGCGGTTATGCTGTTAACACAGCGGATCCGGGCCGGCTCTTATTGGGAGCAGGCAGATATGCGGGCGGGTGCCTGTCTCCCCACGGTCCAGGCCAGGTTTTGCAGGAAAGGGTTAAAACCTGACCAGCAACAAGGGTGTGGTGTGCAATGTGAAGCTTCTGTGTTCTCTGGCTGTGAGAGTGAGAAGTGGAGGTGAGCTGGGCTGTGTGCTGAGGCCTGTGGAGGACTGTGCAGGATCCTGCAGCTGAGACCAGGAGGGATCCGTGTCCTGTGGCTAGAAGCAAGACCCATGGACTTACTTCACCAAGGAGAAAAAGGTGACATTACTCCTGGCTTTAAATAGACTTTGCTTTATGTGACTGAAACAGGCCTCAAGTAGCCTGCAAGCAGGGACTTGCTGTGTTTGAACTATTATTTTGCTGTTGTGTGTGACCACCCTCCCTATGAACTGCACCGTCTTTCACAAATGTGCACCGTGTGAATAAACAAAGCATCGTGTTTTACACCAAGACCATTCTGTGTTGCCTCTATACTGCACTCGCTACCACTGCCTACCAGAGCGGATCCCCACAACATGCAGGCACTTTTTTAAACCAATTACAATACATGTAGATTCCTTCCTCCCCTCATGGCCCTCTGTGTTGCTAGTTGTGTCCCCAGGTCTTAAGCCTGGCTCCTCCCCCTTGCAGTGTCAGTGGGCCCCCTTGTGACATTTTGCACGGTGCTTACAGCAATGAAATTGCGTGTATTATAAATTAAATACCTTACACAGAGCATGCTACAGAGCGGATGTATGTGAATCAGTCCTTATGTGCCTACTTTTATTTTCTACCCAGTGTTTAAGTCCCTCAGGTCTACTCACAGTTATGTGCCCCCTCACAGTAGATATGCCAAGATATGTGCCCCATCACAGTACATATGCCAAGATATGTGCCCACTTCACAGTAGATATCTCAAAATATGTGCTCCCTCAAAGTTGATATGCCAAGATATGTGCCCTCTTTCGGTGGATATGCCAAGATATGTGCCCAGTGCCCCCTTCACAGTGGTTATGCTCAGATGTGCCCCCTTCACAGGAAGTGAAAAAAAAATAATAAAAAAATAAATAAATACTCCTCGCCTCAGTCACCTGGCTCCTTCCATGATCTGCGCTCCCTATCAGCAGCAGCAGCAGGATACTGTGATCCATCTTGCTGCTGTGTAGGAAGAGCAGAGTCTGATTCCCAGCCTGCCCTGCTCCTCTTCCTACACAGATCAGCAGGACGATGTGTGAGGACGTCGGGCTGCTGTGGAGAGCTGGCAGCTCAATGGTGGAGCGGGTAGCAAATAGTTTCCTGCTTCAGTTGCATTCATACGGTGTTTGGAACCCGGGGCAGGTCCTTTCTCTGGCCCACCCCCCAATACTTAAGAAAAAAATGTGGACCCCCTCACAGTAGTATTGTCCTCATTGTACAACCTTCACAGTAGTTTTGTACAGATGTGTGTACAGTAAGTATGCCCACATTGCACCCTCTCACAGTAGTTATGCCCTCACAGTTCCCCTTTCACAGTTGTAATGCCCCATCTGTGCCCCCTTCACAGTAATAATCCCTATTGTGCCCCCTTCACAGTAATAATCCCTATTGTGCCCCCTTCACAGTTATAATCCCCATTGTGCCCCCTTCACAGTTATAATCCCCATTGTGCCCCCTTCACAGTTATAATCCCCATTGTGCCCCCTTCACAGTTATAATCCCCATTGTGCCCCCTTCACAGTTATAATCCCCATTGTGCCCCCATCATAGAAATAATCCCCATTGTGCCCCTTCATAGTAATAATGCCCACTGTTCCCCTTCACAGTATTAATGCCCACTGTGCCCCCTTTATTGTAGTAATGCCATCTGGCTCTGTGTCCCCTCCATAGTAAAAAAGTCCATTGTGCCCCTTCACATAAGTAATTCCCTCTGTGCCCCCTTCATAGTAGAAATTCCCTCTGTGCCCCCTCCATGGTAATAAAGTCCTCTGTGCCCCCTCCATAGTAATAAAGTCCTCTGTGCCCCCTCCATAGTAATAAAGACCTCTGTGCCCCCTCCATAGTAATAAAGACCTCTGTGCCCCCTCCATAGTAATAAAGTCCTCTGTGCCCCCTCCATAGTAATAAAGTCCTCTGTGCCCCCTCCATAGTAACAAAGACCTCTGTGCCCCCTCCATAGTAATAAAGTCCTCTGTATTAAAAACAAAAAAAAAAAACACAGTAACTACTCACCTTGTCCCGTTCCTGAAGCTCACAGTCCTCTCTTCCCTGCAGGCACAGATTGCTCTGCAGCACAGTGTGGGCGGGGATTATGCAAATTACCTGACTGCAGGCTCCACCCACACAGACTGGCAGCGCTATCCGTGCCTGTAGGCTGAATGGTGGAGCGGGGAGAAGCCTTCCTGCTTCACCATTCAGAGTGCGGCTGGCCTGAAGGAGGGGAGGAGCGCGGGGAGCTGAGCGGTGAGTGACAGGACCCAGCTCCCTGCGCTCCAGCAATGAGCGCTTCCATCTGTATTAATGGAAGCGCTCATTGCTTCTGGCCTCTGGAATCTGTGCTGTGGGCCCCCGCAGGAGCTCTGGGCATTGGCACTTGCCCGTGCTGATGCCGGCCTTGGGCGGCGGAGCTTATCACAGACCGCTTCTAAGCATTAAAGCTCACTTGCTGATTCGGGGGCCCATCGAGGATTTCCAGGCTCCCTGGTGGGCCAGTCTGAGCCTGCACCTATATTTAATATTTTAGTGTTATATGTTACTCTAGGTTCCTGGATATAACTACTTTGTGTCTTTCACTGACTATTCAAACACTTGATACTTCAAAATGAGTCCAAAAAAGAATCTACTGGGTTGGAAGGCAATAGGGGGGAGGTTAAGGCAGACAGCGAGGAGAGACAGTTGTCTCACTAAAGTATAAGCAGAGGAGACAGACTCTGCAATTGCTTCTCTGCCCAGATTGACCTTTAATTAACCTGTCCTGAAGAAGGCACAGCAAGATTTTATTTAAAAGAACTAATAGGAGCCACAAATGTACCATCATTATAAATTTGTCTATTTTATTTCATTTCCAACATCCTCCGATGACAATGAGACTATGACCAACTTACCTCAGCCAATGAAGGTGTCTACTACAGGACAGTTAGTAGATAAGACATAAAAGAGTATGCTGCTTTGGGTGGATTCATCCCTCTTATCCCTGTAAAGCTATAGTGTGACGGTAAATGAGGACTGCTGAGTAGTCAATGTAACCATAGCCACAATGTTACATTCAGTAGATTTAGCTATTGCTTGCAAGAATTTCTCCTTGCACTTCTGGTTGCCTTAATGTTTCGTGCTCTGGCTGAAACCAATAATTGTCAGAGTATCTGTTTCTCCCAGGACAATTGGAGAAGTACTGCAGAGAGAACCTGACACCTGGAATTAATGCTTTTTTCTTGGTATCTGCTTAGTTTCTCAAGATCCTCTATAGTCTTCTGTGCTCTTATAATTGTCTTGCATCCTTAATTAAAGAATAAATATTGTGACAACTATTGTTTATCTTTACAGGGTAAATAGCAAAAATCAATGTAGATGGTTATTGCTTACCGAGATTTCTTGCAAGAGAGGTGAAAATGGAAATAAAGTGCAGTGCATCAACGTTGCGTGTTACTGAACGTTCATCTAACATTATTATCATTTTTTGGTTTACAGCAATATACTAATATATTTTTTTATGATTATTATAACTGTTTGGTCTGATCCCCTGAACTAGCAACATCTTAAGGAACTATAATGCCGTTCATTTGGGCGATCAGACCTATGTTTCGGCCAAGATTTTCAACTGTAATAGAAGCGCAGAACTCAGTCAAATTGTCTAAACCACAAGAATTAACCTATCAAAACACACATACTCTGATGTTAACCTGTAAATATGCAGGCACTGGACTACAAGGTTGTACTAAATGTCTTCCCATTTGCATGTGATTTTCTTTTGCTCATAATTGGATCATTGGAATCCTTCACTAGTTCTAAGAATGGAGTCATGTAGTAAGACTAAAAATTAAGCTTTCACAGTTTTAGACCTCCTGCACACGACTATTCATTTTTTGGTCCACAAATCGTGTATCTGCAAAATATGTATGCAGTTCATATGTATCCCACACTTTTCGTTGGCCTCCTTTTAGACATGCCTATTGTTGTAAGAAGAAAGGGAAAAGAATAGGACACGTTCTATAATTTGCAACATGTATGACATTTCTGTGTTGTCCGAATGGTGTTCCGTGTCTCCCTTTCTGCAGTGAACTGCAACAGAACCCCATTCAAGATCACAAAGTGGCATATGCTAGTGATCATGTTCTCTTATAGGAATAACCATTTAATATTTCCCTAAAACAATCCCAAATGAAACCCTATTTGATATATTAAAATCTTAAAATCCATCCAGCAGTAAGTCATACCACAACTATTAACAGATACTCATACAAGCCAAGCAATTATGTCTTTGTAAGGCTACTTTCACACTAGCGTTGTTTAAATCTGGCGTTCAATTCCGACACCGGAACTGCCCGCCGGATCCGGAAAAACGGATTGCATTTGAATCCGGATCAGGATTTTGATCACAATGAAAAAATGCATTGGAAAAAACGGATCCGCCATTTATGGACTTTTTTTTCAAATTTTTCGGGTTTAACATGCAAAAGCCGGATCCGGTTTGACTGAACACACGGCGCTGGCGTTAATGCAAGTCAATGGTAAAAAGGCCTGATCCGGCATTCAGTCAAAGTGTTCAGGATTTTTGGCCGGAGGTAAAAATATAACATGCTACGGTTTTCTGAAAAGCCTGATCAGTCAAAAAGACTGAACTGAAGACATCCTGATGCATCCTGAACGGATTACTCTCCATTCAGAATGCATTAGGATAAAACTGATCAGTTCTTTTCCGGATTTGAGCCCCTAGGACGGAACTCAGCACCGGAAAAGAAAAACGCTAGTGTGAAAGTACCCTTAGTCGACTTGGTTGATAGAAAAAGAGAATTTTGTGGGACAGATGTTAAACTTCACTTTGAGATCTTTATCCACATATGAAACCAGCAATACCCATCAAACCACATGAAGAAATATCAATTTTTAATCTATCCTAATCTATTTATATGCATAAAGTTAATGTATTATTTTATTTGCAATGGTGCAGATTGAGCTAGATGACACCACAGGGAGCCCAAGCATACTGTACACATGAGCCCCATCCTGCATGGGGGTGTCCTGTACTTAACTAGGGCAATGTGTTGCTCAGATTATGTTTGTTCACTTGAACCCAGTATAGATTCACAATCCATTTCTCGATGCCCAAAAGTTTTTATGTTTACAGGTGATAATGCTGTACAGTAGAGAGTATTGGGGGCAGAAGACACAAAAGCAGAGGAAAGAAAGTAATTATTTGGGAAGAGAAATACAAAGTTGAGTTGATCAATGCTAGAAGCAAATCATAAGAATTGGACAAGTGCAGCAATAGCCACACATGAATCTAACATTCCACAGGTCAAGCTTCCACCACTTTTCATGACCATCCCTCCAATTTCTTGACACGTGTGATACTTTTCTCTCTATACCAGCATAATACAGAATCCCTGCAAGAGCAAGGGATCCAGCATTATAAACCACGGCCATATCTTTTGGTGCTAAGATAAGTGTCCTAATCCAGGCTTAAACCCAGAACTAGAGCAAGAACCCTTTGTTTTCCAACTGCTAATTTGATAAGAACATGGCACTAGTGACAGAGCACCTCGTTCACAGCTCTACAGTGTGCCAATTAACACGTAATTGAGATCCATGGAATCATTACCACAACCTCTAAAGGTGGACTAGATGGGCCAAATGGTTCTTATCTGACGAGACACTTTCTATGTTTCTATGGATTTACACATTGCAATAAGGCAGGTTATCGTGAACAAAAGTTCCTGCGAACGCTTGTTCCCGACAATCTGCCCGTCCAAATGTGCAGCCAACCACCCGATGAACGAGCGAAACACTCGCTTATCAGTTGAAACTGTTGCTCATGCAGGCACATCAATTATAGTTCCTGAGCAGCAGATCGTGCTGTCTAAACAGCAATCTGCTGCCCAGAAACAATGCAGCTGTATCAGGACGAACGATTGCAATATCGATCCCTCATTCTCATTCTATGAAGGAGATTGCTGAAAGAGCAGGTGACCGTCGGGAAGAAAAGCTTCCTTCCTGATAATCTGCTGCTCCTCCTGTAAATGCGCCTTCATATGCAATATGATATTTGGGAGAGATTTTAGCTGCTTAGAAGGTGGCAGTGTACCCCATTACAGCTGCACATATTGTGCAGTCAGTGTATCCGACCTTAGCTCAAACACATTCATGGCCTTATAGAATAATTAATGATTCCTCAATTAATGAAAAACTACGTTTTTAATGGATTTTATGCACAAATGCATCCGCAAAAAGTCCTCTAAATTTGTAAGCAAGTCAGATGCCACTATGTTGTCTTCTGACTTTCATGTGACTTCATTTTATCTACACAGGCTTGTCCACTATAATGTACGTGCAAGTGAACATTTGTGCATAGAGATAAGAGAGTGTCGATATAACCATACAAGCTGCAGAGCTAAAGGGAGAAGGAAAGAAGTTGGAGCATGTCTCCCGGCTGGACTGGCAAGCTCAAGGATACTGCGCCCTTGGCAGGGACATACTGAGATCAGATAACACAGCTCATTCAGTCTGATATCAGTTTCCTTCCTGTAGTACAGACTCTGAAAATGTTGGCAAAATGTTGATGTCAGTATTTCAGAAAACCAGGACACTCATCAAATACCCCATAAGCATTATCAAATAGCAATGTCAATGGCATTTTTAAACAAAAGTAGCAAGTAAAAAAAAAAAAACTCTATGCCAAGAACAATGTCATGCAAGATATTGCACCAACTTGAATTCATTCTTGAGATGTACTCTATAAATTGAACATGTGACACACGCACCGTAAAACTATGACACAATACTGTAGTAAGAAATATTTGACATGATAACGGGTCCCAACAATGGGGACATTTCTGACTGCTGGTTTTTATTACTTTTTGTGTTTGTTCCACAAAAAATGTATTTGTCTTTATTGATAATATGTAATGTGAGCAATGACAATAACAATTCTATAATTATAAGTTGTATGGAATTACGAAACTACAAATTTAATGCGAGAAACAGCACCACTGTCCATGGGGTTTAGCCCAATTTCTGTAAATGGAGCTGAGCTGCAACACCAGACCGAGCCCATGGACAAGAATGAACTTGTTTCTGGAGGATAGCAGCCAGTCTAACCTCATGCAACCTTTTTAGTATAGTTTGAGGGTGGACCGACTGAAAAAAATAAATAATGGAACAAATAATAAAATTCTGTATTCTGCAAAGGTTAAGACTAGGGAATTTTTCATGAGGAGAATATTTGAAGCCAGTTTTGCGGGAGTCTGTGTTGGAGTACTTTATGCCACATTTATCCAATGTCAAATGTTTCAACTTTTTGAAAAACACGCCTCATTTATAAATCTGGAGTGAAATTCATTAAAAAGCTAACCCCACCTACATTCCCACCCATATTTCAAAACTAGAGTGAGTGGTGCAAAAAGTTGCTAACTTTTTGAGGAAGTCCAAAAAGTCGCAAAATCTTCACTCTGTGACTATTTGAAGCCAGAATTGTAGAGTATAAGGCATGATAAATCAGGGCCTAAGTGTATAAATTTTCTATGGAGATGATGTTGATGCAATTCAGTCCAGTTTTGGCAAGCAGGTTCTAGTTCAATTCAAGTAGATTAAGCCACATCAACCAAAGTGCATGTGTATTTCATGAACGTTTTATTTAAGATTAATAAGCACCGATGTAAAAAGCTTATTACTAAACCCCGAGTCCAAAAATTCTTGGTTTCCTGCTTTTAACATTATGATGGGAAAAGTAATCTATGTTGTTTTTCTTCTGTGCTCTTATTATTAGTAGATCTGTTATCAGATTTATACCCAAATGGACCTTTTGCAAGATCCCCAGTTACATAATTGATATTGGAACTGGCACAGTGTGCATGGACTGACATTAAATCACCCATGGAGTGCCCTGGCTTCGAACCCTTTTCTTAATTACAGCAGTTCTAATATCACAGAAATGGAAGCTGTCACCAGAAGAGAGAGTGGGCAGAACTCTATGCAATCTCACAGGGTAACTTAGCCTCCTGAAGACCTCTAATTAGCTATTCCTGGGCTCATGCTTACCACCTATTGATCTTCGGTGTCTTCCTGTTACGTTTAATTGCAGCTAAATTACCTCAGTTTAATGACTGTACAAAGGGAATTCTCTGTTTCCTTTTATTATAGTATCACAGCCTAAATGCTGACAATGCATTGCACAAATCTGCATTATATTACACCCTAATGAAGTCCAATGCAAAAACTGTTTTCTTAGGACGTATGCAAGACAGTATATATATATATATATATATATATATATACACACATACACTATATATGTACAGGATGAGGCAAAAGTCTAGACACCATTTTAACTGGTGTAATTTGTAAAATTGGGAGGGGGGCTGCATTATCTGGTGGTGGAAAGATTTTCAACTGCCATTTTGAAATCCGCCACATTGAATTCAGCTCAGGTTTTTCCATTGGGAAGGGGGTCGTAATATATCAGTCTTAGATAGAATTTACTCAGAAACACCCTGGAACTGACAGTCTTGATCTATCTTTACTTGTTTACGAGTTAAGCAAGGTTAAAGTGTCCTAAAGTGCTTTACATTACATGTTCGGTGTGTCCACCATTCTGCCGGATACACATGGCTAAATGTTTAATCCAGTACTCGTGGACACCTTGAAAAACGCAGGTAATATTTATTTAGAGCACTATAGGATTTGCCATTTCGGGTGAGCCATTTTGTACATTTTTTCTGCATACACAAGGGACTTGTGATAAAAGTCTAAAGAGATAAAGTCCAAAGGCATTATGTCCGGCGACCCTGGGGACCATTCCATGAGACCTCTATGCCCAATCCAGTGCCCAGACAATTGCACATTCAGGATCTGTGCATAGCCACAACAAAGTGCACAGGTGCATCACCCTCTGAAAGTAACATAGGATCTCACTGTTCTCATTGTGCAAAAATGGGAATATAGTCTCCTGTAAAACCTGGAAGTATTTCTCATCATCAAACACTAAACCATAACACATTATTTCGGATAGTTCTATCCATGATGGAATACTATTGGACCAATACCAGAGATTGTGGAAATTGACCTCACCATTAACATAAAACAGGGTCTCTAGAATGAAAAGAATGTGATGTGTGATCCACTTGTGCCAAAGCCCATTTTGCAAACGCCATCTGTCTATCTGACTTGTCTTCATTGAGGTGGTGCTTCTGACCTTTGTATGGATGCCATTTTTGATCATGAAGAATCTGCAATGTGGAATGTTGAATGTTCCCAGTTTCCAACGACAACTGTCTGGTACTGCTTTTTGGGCTTTTAATAAATGATGTTAGGGTGTTTGTGGCAACCTCTTCTCTTTTGGCAGACCATGGTCATCCTGTCCACTATCTGTGATGATTTTGAAATAGGGAACATATCCGGGTGACATGCATTGAAGTCTGCTGTAATAACACGTCTCTCCTCCATTCACACACGAGGACAATTTCTATGTAATGTAATGAAAACAGATATTAGAGGTCAGACACAGTTTACCAACTTTGAACTCACTCATAAACAGGTAAAGTTAGACCAAAACTAATACGTTCAGTGTGTTTCTGAGTAAATTGTAGCCCATAGAAGAAGCCAAATAATGCAGCCTCCCTCCCAATTAATACTTTGAAACATTGGAAGTCAATTTCCTACAAATTATAACAGTTAAAATGGTGTGTCCAGACCTTTGCCTCACTTTTGTTTTGCCTCATTAAGCATTTCACAAAAATTTGTTCACCAAATGAATTCAACGTTTTTGCATCTTGCTTTAGATTAATCTTGTAAAAATGGTGCCTAGTGCCAATTTCCTGTGAAAATTGGTGGGTAAAACCATAGGGAAGGAAGAAGATGGAGGGCCACAGGACACTGGGAGGAAGTGGGTAGTAGTGATGAGCGGCAGGGGTCATATTCGAATTCGCGATATTTCGCAAATATTTTGTAGAATATTTGCAAATTCGAATATTCGTTATATTCTACGATTTTCTTTACTCGAAAAATCGGCAAGGTAATGATCGTGTAATATGCAAATTTTCGTAATGCGAATTTGTATTGCAAATTTTTATTACAACTATTAGACAAAGAAGATTATAGCACTATATTAGCTAAATTGCTATAACTTTTTTTTTTTCAAATATTCTTAATATTCTAAAACAAGAATATACAGCAATATAGCGAATATTCGAAAACAAAAAACAAATATAGAGCAATTTAGCTAATATAGTGCTATAATCTTCTTTGTCTAATAGTTGTAATTTTTTTTCTCATCTGAAGTTCAGATTGGAAAAAAATTACAACTATTTAAAAAAAGATTAAAGCACTATATTAGCTAAATTGCTCTTTATTATATTTTTTTTTTTAATATTCGCTATATTGCTATAACTTAGTTTTTTCAAATATTCGTAATATTCTAAAACAAGAATATATAGCAATATAGTGAATATTCGAAAAAAAACAAATATAGAGCAATTTAGCTAATATAGTGCTATAATCTTTTTTTTTTATAGTTGTAATTTTTTTCCAATCTGAACTTCAGATGAGAAAAAAATTACAACTATTAGACAAAGAAGATTATAGCACTATATTAGCTAAATTTCTATATATTCATTTTTTTCGAATATTCACTATATTGCTATATATTCTAGCAATATAGCGAATATTCGGAAAAAAACGAATATAGAGCAATTTAACTAATATAGTGCTATAATCTTCTTTGTCTAATAGTTGTTATTTTTTTCTCATCTTTTCTCATCTGGGCTTCTCTCTGCAAATACTAGAAATGGTATTGAAAAGAGATATAAAAGAATATGACATCATTAAAGGCGAACTTGATAAAGCTCGAACAGAGCTGGAATCCAGACTGTCTGAAACCTTAATGGACGCCTTTGAAAAGAAACTAAGAAAGAAGTTAACTGTTATACAAGCAGAGGTTAAAGAACGAAAAAGAGATAAATTTGTAAGAGACAAACAAGATTATGATACCGGCACCATCTTTAACTGGAATACCGGGAAAAGATTTAACAAAAGACAACAAAGGAAGAAAATCCATCGACGCCAAAATAACGATTACTGGACAACAGACTCCGATTCCAGTGTTTCGGATGATCCTGGCCATACGTCAGTTGATCCTGCAAGAGAGCCATGTGACCCTTTAGGAAAAGGATTAGAAGAGGAGGGAGGAAGATCAGGAAAAACAACAGGGGTCAGGAAATCGGGAAGAGAGAAGAAACAAGTCTCTTGGAGGAAGTAGACAGCCTCCTTCACCCAGAAGAAAATCTAGTGATTAATCTATAGGCCACCTGTTACCACCTGGGTGTGTTAAAATCCTGAATAAAGGACTTGGTTATAGTCTAACCGAAAAATTTGATCCCGCAACCTTTGAGATCGATCTGTTCAAAGCCACCCGTAAACTTCATCTGCATAAGCTTTTCAAGGACACCCCACAGAAGCTACCTACAACATTGGGAGAGTCACCACTCCAGATGGACTCTGGGGCCTTTCAAATATCTAATAAATTGAGTGAAGAGGAACAAGCTTGCTTAGCATTTCTAACTGGAATGGATACCACTGAGACATCCTCTTGTGATGTGTCCATTGAACCATTCATTGGTGGAGTTAGATCCACCTTTTGTCCACCTATGCCCGCTGGGAGTAGCATTGATATCTTCCAATACCAAGTCATGAGGGATATTAAAGCGGTAATATATTCCACCGCCCAACCCAACATCACTATTGAGGAACAAAAAGCCCTACAATGGCTACGTTCACAGGAAGATATAATAGTAAAACCAGCGGACAAGGGGGGCAATATAGTCCTCATGTCCAGGGAATTTTATGTCAACGAAGCCCATAGACAATTGGGTGACACTGGGGTATATGAAAGGTTGCGGGGGGACCCCCTACCGAATGCCCAGCGACTGCTACAATCCCTCGTCAAGAAATACGTAGAGATTGGTTTTTTACCTAAAAATATGTTGGAAAAACTTGTTCCGCCTTCACCAGCCAAGCCCTCATGGTATTTTCTTCCGAAAATCCACAAGTCACTGAGCCACCCCCCGGGACGTCCTATCGTCGCGGGGATTGGCTCAGTGACTGAGCCTATATCCAAGTATTTGGACTGGCTGTTGAGACCAGTACTTAGTAGCGCCCCCGCCTACCTCAGGGACACCAATGAGTTTTTATTGGCCCTGAAAGAAATCTGTTGGCAGAAAAATTACCATTTGGTATCCCTCGATGTGGAGAGCCTCTACACCCGCATCCCACATGATGCCGGTGTAGAGGCGATCCTTGACATCGTGGCGAACCTGGGTAAGAGCCTTGTATTTTGTGAGTTTGTAGGGGAGGCGCTCAAGTTTGTCTTAACCAACAACATATTCCAATTTGATGGCGAGTGGTTCAGGCAGAAGCTCGGCACGGCTATGGGGACCCCCGTCTCCTGCACTTTCGCCAATATGTACCTTTCCAGACTAGAGGACAGATATGTTTATTCTGTTAATAATCCCTTTCTGTCTAAATTGAAGACATATCTACGTTTCGTGGATGATATATTCATAGTCTGGGAAGGCACAGAGGATGAGTGCAATCAGTTTGTTGATTACATGAATAAAAATGACATGGGCATGACTTTCACCATGAATTTTGGAGGAGACAAGTTGGAATTCCTGGACGTGGCTGTCCTGGTGGAAGGCGACGAGTTGGTCACGGAGGGCTTTCGTAAGCCCACGGCGACCAACTCCTTGCTCCACCACGACAGCTTCCACCCAGGGAGTGTTAAAAAAGCCGTTCCATACGGACAATTCATCAGACTTAGACGTATAAATAGCAAAGATAGCGGTTATCGGAGACAGGCCAATGACCTCAAACAACGTCTAATGAAGAGAGGCTACCCTGAGAACACACTCAACAGAGACATGGCAAGAGTAGAGGAAAATTTCTCACAAGATTATCTCTTGAGGGGCGAGAACCGGAAAAAAGATAAAGATGCAGATCCATCTAGAGGTACTAGATTTGCGTTCTCCTTTAAATACAGCCCTATGGCCGACCGTATCCGATCGGTCATATTTAAAAACTGGGATGTTTTAAGGAGGGACGCAACTCTAAATGAGCTGACAGGACAGAGACCCCTCGTCTCCTTTAGAAGGAGTCACACTGTCAAGGATAAACTCGTCAGAAGTAGGCTCCAAAAAGATAGCAGGAAAAACTGGCTTAAAAGTAATCTACCAAAAGGCAATTACAGATGTGGAAACTGTTCACTTTGCACCAATAATTCGCAGAAAAGGATTATTGAATTTGCCGGCATCCGGCATACAGTCAGTACCTTTATTAACTGCCGTAGCACTTACGTAGTTTATTTATTGTTGTGCATATGTGGACGTTTTTACATCGGTAAAACTATCAGATGTCTCTTTGAACGAATAAGAGAACACTTCAATTCTATCAAAACTGGCAAAGGCTGCCCTAGACTGATAGAACATATTAGAAGTGCTCATAATGGTGATACGAGTTGTATCTCTTTTTCCGGGTTGGAAATTGTGTCCATGCCCTCACAAGGGGGAGATAGACACCGCCTTTTGTTGCAGAGAGAAGCCAAATGGGTATTACGTACACAAGCCCTAGGGGAATTAGGACTTAATGATAGAAATGATCTAAGTCCGTTTTTGTAATATCTCAAATATGCAGGGTTCCCCCTTTTTGTGTTCAATATGTATGCATTCCTTGGATATTACATCCGCATTGTTTCTATATTGTTTTAATATGTATGTTGTCTTAGCCACCTCCTTCATGCGGACGTGACCTGGGTTGTCAGTTTCTATGACAACAGTTCACGCCAGCATTTAAAAAGGAGCCGTGCACCAGCACGCATTGACGTTCAGCCAGATGAAGCGCATTTAGCGCGAAACGGCCGCCGCTGATCAATGCGTGCTGTGAATCGTCTACCCCCTGCCTGATGTTATTGTGGATGAAATAAAGCTGCAAATCCTTTTTGACCACACTGGTGAGTGCCGCTATTTCCTTCTGTTCTACATTACCTCCTACTTGCATCGTATCTGCATAGCTAAGCACCGCCGCCTGTGTTTGTCCTCCTTAGCCACGTACAGCACTGGATCCTGGTGCGCTGAGCCGCTGCGAGTGGTGCCGCCCCCTACCTCACTTTGCATTAACTAATATAGTGCTATAATCTTCTTTGTCTAATAGTTGTAAATTAAAACATTCGCAATAAAAATTCGCATTACGAAAATTTGCAAACACTACTCCTAAAGTCAAATATACTGCAGCCTTCTCATTGGTCCACAAGCTAGAAGCAGGGAGGGATCATGTGTACTGATTTAAAGAAAAAAAAAATCGAAATTACGAATATATATCACTATATTCTAAATATTCGCAAATTTTCGAAGTACCTATATTTGCGATAAATATTTGAAATTCGAATATTCGTGATCAACACTAGTGGGTAGAAGGGCTTGCCTCCAATTGGCTCAGATGACCTGATCAGCCAATCAGGGTGCAGTAGGCAGACAGGTTCTTATGCTGAGACAGAAGAATTGCCATCCCATCTTCAGCTTGTGACCTGGAAGGGTGTCTTGTGGCAGTGTCTAACAAAAAGCTATTAGAGACCCAAGCCACTAATGAAGTGTGAAAGGGAAACTACAGGCAGAGTATAGGGAGAGAATAAACAGAGAGTATATCATTGGGTATATTTTAGGGAATTTGACCAGGAAAGTCATATAGTGAGGGAGGGAGTGGTCACCCAGTTGAGTATTTATTACAACTGCTTGCAACTAATTTTTTTCAGTAAATGAACAACCAGCCAGCATTGTTTTCTTAAAAATATAGCTTTTACAGTTCATATGCTTATTGCCAGCACCCCAATAGCATACTGTCTGCTCCAAACATTGAGTAAATACAATTTTTTTCTTCTAAAAACCAGTTTAAATTTACCTATGCATATCATTGCATTTTACCTGTGATACTGAATGTGTAGCATATTATTGCAAGATAATGGGTAGTAACCGCAAAAGCAGTACTGCAATAATGCATTTTTTATAATCGTGTTATTAAATGGGTTGCATATTACTGTAAGATAACAGGTACTTACAACAAAAGCAATAATGCAATAATGCTATTTTCATACCCATGCTATTCATTGAATGCATTTTTTTTTACTGCAAAAAAAATCGTTGTATAACTTCAGGATACCGTGTAGTTCAAAGTCATTTTACTGCCAAAATTGCATTATTATACCCATGTTAGTGAACACATTACTGCATCATACCGTGTAGTTGAAAGATATTTTACTGCAAAAACTCCCTAATTACCAAAATAAATTGTCACTACCAGTGTGCAGTGTGTTTGTAGAATGGGAGAAAATTTGTATTGCATCTCTGTCTTAAACGTATGTGCAATGTGCAATTTCTTTTAGTACCATTTAATAATCTGTGTACCAAACCCATGACTTTACATTCACCTTATAATAAAATGTCTGAAAAATTAAAGAGCAGAAAAAGAAATACCCATGAGAGTCAGTAGTAGTAGCAGTGGCACTTGTAGTCACGATGGTGGTGCTAAGGGCATTGGTATCAACGGTGGCACTCAGGGCAAATAAAGAGCAGGACTTTGAGGGGGGCCAAGAGCCCACAATCACATATTACAGACGGATAAAAGTAGTGGGGAAGGTGAGTGCTATGACGATGATTGTATGTTGGACAGAACCTGGGACCCAGGTTTGCTACACACCTACACACTATTTTTGCTATCTCCACAATATACTGCTGCTGCTCCCAAATAAAAGGGAGACATCTTCTAAGCTTGTTTAACTTCAGAACAAGCCACTGTTTATTATGACAATTAACACTTGTGTGCATATAAATACTGGCAGGCACTCTGTCCCAGTTAAAGGGAAACTGTCACCGGGATTTTGTGTATAGAGCTGAGGACATGGGTTGCTAGATGGCCGTTAGCACATCCGCAATATCCAGTCCCCATAGCTCTGTGTGCTTTTATTGTGTAAAAAAAAAACGATTTGATACATATGCAAATTAACCTGAGATGAGTCCTGTCCCTGACTCATCTCATGTACAGGACTCATCTCAGGTTAATTTGCATATGTATCAAATCGGTTTTTTTAACACAATAAAAGCACACAGAGCTATGGGGACTGGGTATTGCGGATGTGCTAGCGGCCATCTAGCAGCCCATGGCCTCAGCTCTATACCCAAAATTCTGGTGACAGGTTCCCTTTAATGCATAATTTTTGGACCGAACTAGCTACTGCTTCTTCTGTCATTAATGTGTGTGTGCATAAACAAGGCAGGGATCTGCCCCCATTAACGCATCATTTTTCCCCAAAAACACTGTATGTTTAAACAGCGTCTGCCCAGAAGGAAGATTTTTGGAAGGTTTTTAATATAAAAAAGCATAACAAATGTGACGGCAAATGTAAGATGGTGTGTGTGTATGTAAAAGTGCCTGTATGTGTACAAGTGTGTGTATGTAAGAGTGCCTGCATGTGTACAAGTGTGTGTATGTAAGAGCACCTGCTTGTGTATAAGTGTGTGTGTATGTGAGTGCCTGCATGTGTACAAGTGTGTGAATGCAACAGTGCCTGCATGTGTACAAGTGTGTGTATGTAAGAGTGCCTGCATGCATGATAGTGTGTATGTAAGAGTGCATGTATGTTTACAAGTGTGTGTACATAAGACTGCTTGCATGTGTACAAGTGTGTGTATGTAAGAGTGCCTGAATGTGTGTGGGTGTGTGAAAGTCCAGTATGTGCGCACTGATGTACTGTGTGTGTTAGGCTGGGGCTACAACACACATTGTGTGGCCAAAGACTGTAACAACATTATATTACATTGCAACTAGCAAACGCAAATGGGGTCGCAACCCAACAGTCACAAAAAAAACCACCTGCTTAATTTCTTGTGACTTTCTCATTGTAATTGTAAGAAACTTACATTTAACTTTCATTTAAAAGGGTTGTCTGACTTCAGCAAATGGCATTTATCATGTAGAGAAAGTTAATACAAGCCACTTACTAATGTATTGTGATTGTCCATATTGTCTACTTTGCTGGCTGGATTAATTTTTCCATCACATTATAACCTGTTTGTTTCCATGGTTACGATCACCCTGCAATCTATCAGTGGTGGTCGTGTTTGCGCACCATAGGAAAAAGCGCTGACATCTCTGGTGGCCGGGACAGTGGCACCGCACATAGGCTGGTGCTTTTTCCTATATTGTGCAAGCACAACTACAACCTGTAAGGGCCCTGTATTAACTTCCTTTACATAATCAATGCTACAGTAATAAATGTTACTTTATCTATACACACAGCTTGGTTCTGTTACTGTATCTATGGATGTAGCTTGGTTCTGTTACTGTGAAAATCAGGGGTTTGAGCAGCTCTCACTTGCCAAGGATTCCACTAATATAGCGCGGACCGGCTCCTTCACCCGAAGTAGGAGAAATATAGATATGAAGAAAAAAAGGATTGGTTGGTCCAGCTTGTATTCGTGGTAATCCAAAGCTTTATTCAATATTCAGTAAAATCCAGGTACAGGAATGCAGGTCTACATGTTTCAGGCACAATAAAATCCTAGCCCTTACTCATGACATTTTCCAGTACACTGCAGAAAGTTTTTATAGAGAGGAGGGAGGGACTGACTTTCTCACCTGAGGTAATCAGGCTGAGGTTCAACCACTCCCATCCCATCCACAAATCAACACTCAATTAAAAGCATACCATAAATTTATGTGATTTATAAAAACATAAAAAGAAATAGCAATGACATATTCAGAAAAAAATATATAGTAATGATGACGGAACTAGGTGAGGAAAATGAGAAAGGAGGAATACTATATGATCAATAGTTTGAAGATCAATATTGTAGGATGAGGTCAAGTTTTTTATTCAGACCATGGGGTTGGCGACTTTCTAACTGGAAAATCCAGTAGGATTCTCTATTCAGAAGTTTGCGTTTTCTGTCACCACCTCTTAAAGGTTTTTTGACTTTTTCGATACCTTGTGCTGACATATATGAGACATCCCCACCATGCACTGTGGCAAAGTGGAGACTTGCCGCAGATACATTGCGGTTTGCATGGTGCGGTATGTCTGATATATGTTTTCTAATGCGCGTTTTTATGGCATTTGTTGTACATCCTATATATTGCAGCTTGCATTTGGTGCATGTTATGCAGTAAATGGCAAAGGTGGTGTTACAATTGAGAAAGGAGTGAATCTTAAAAGTCTGGCCATTAACAGTAGATTCAAAATTCTGGCTGATTTTCATGTATTTGCAACAAATACAAATGGAATGACCACATTTGTAGTTCCCCTTTGTGGATAACCAAGTGCTCTGAGTAGAGCAAGATTTGTCATTTCTAAAAAGGGAGGGACTTACTGAGCTAGCTATGGTAGGTGCTTTTTTAGCTGCACATTTTACGCCTTTTTGTGCCATTGCTGCCCATGCCTTGTCGCAGGCCAGAATTGAAAACTCTATTGATGCATGGTTTCAACTTGGGCATTCTTAGCCAAAAAGATCAGGATTATATTTTTGTTGCCTTTCCTGTCACCCCTATTCTACATGCCCTACCAAAAGTCCACAAATTAATTTTTCCACCTCCCCTGAGACCAATTGTCTCAGGCATAGGGTCCTACTCTGAACGTCTCTGCCAGTGGGTTGACTCGTTACTGCAACCTTTGATCCCCAACATTCCTGGTTTTTTAAGGGATACCAAATCAGTTCTACAAGCAATACAGGAGCTTGAATGGTCCCAGAAATATTCTTGGGTCACTGCGGATGTAATTGCACTTTACCCTAGCATCCCTCATAATATGGTCCATACCTCCCTGGTTTGGTTTTTGGAAAACTTTGGAAATTTCTCTGTGGTGCTATCAGAGTATGTGGTGGCTGTGGTGGACTTCCTACTGAGACGAAATTATTTCATGTTTGATGGAAAGTTCTTCCTGCAGACATCAGGGGTGTCGATGGGGGCCAAGTTCTCTCCCTCCATCGCTAATATTTTCATGGCATGGTGGGAGAGGAGCTTTCTCCTCATCGACACCAACCCCTTTTCGGATCACGTGAGGTGGTATGGCCGTTACATCGACGACCTGATTTTTATCTGGTCGGGCGATGTGGCGGCCGTACCGCTGTTCACGGAATATCTGAAATCCTGAGTAAATGGTATCCAATTTACCGTTCAACACAGTACGAATAACATTGAATTTTTAGATCTCAGACTCAGGGGGGACTCCGCCACAGCCTCCATATACACCAGCACACACAGAAAGCAAACAGCTGGTAATACACTACTGCATGCACAATCATGCCATCCCACACATACCATCAGGAATATACCTAAAGGAGAATTAATCAGAGCCAAAAGGAATTGCAGTGACGAGTCAACCTACAAAACAGAGGCAGAAAACATTACTAAAAGATTGACACATAGGGCTTATTCACAAATGTTGGACAAATGCAATAGAGAGGTATCAAACATTGACAGAAATTCATTATTAACTACTAATGTGAAAAAACACAGTCACAATATCAGAGAGACATTGAACCATGAAAGAAAAAATATCTTTGTAACACAATATAGCAAAGAATACACTCAAATCTGTAATATTGTAAAAAAAACACTTTCCGGTTCTGGCCTGCGACAAGGCATGGGCAGCAATGGCACAAAAAGGCGTAAAATGTGCAGCTAAAAAAGCACCCACCATAGCTAGCTCAGTAAGTCCCTCCCTTTTTAGAAATGATAAATCTTGCTCTACTCAGAGCACTTGGTTATCCACAAAGGGGAACTACAAATGTGGTCATTCCATTTGTATTTGTTGCAAATACATGAAAATCAGCCAGAATTTTGAATCTACTGTTAATGGCCAGACTTTTAAGATTCACTCCTTTCTCAATTGTAACACCACCTTTGCCATTTACTGCATAACATGCACCAAATGCAAGCTGCAATATATAGGATGTACAACAAATGCCATAAAAACGCGCATTAGAAAACATATATCAGACATACCGCACCATGCAAACCGCAATGTATCTGCGGCAAGTCTCCACTTTGCCACAGTGCATGGTGGGGATGTCTCATATATGTCAGCACAAGGTATCGAAAAAGTCAAAAAACCTTTAAGAGGTGGTGACAGAAAACGCAAACTTCTGAACAGAGAATCTTACTGGATTTTCCAGTTAGAAAGTCGCCAACCCCATGGTCTGAATAAAAAACTTGACCTCATCCTACAATATTGATCTTGAAACTATTGATCATACAGTATTCCTCCTTTCTCATTTTCCTCACCTAGTTCCGTCATCATTGCTATATATTTTTTTCTGAATATGTCATTGCTATTTCTTTTTATGTTTTTATAAATCACATAAATTTATGGTATGCTTTTAATTGAGTGTTGATTTGTGGATGGGATGGGAGTGGTTGAACCTCAGCCTGATTACCTCAGGTGAGAAAGTCAGTCCCTCCCTCCTCTCTAAAAAAACTTTCTGCAGTGTACTGGAAAATGTCATGAGTAAGGGCTAGGATTTTATTGTGCCTGAAACATGTAGACCTGCATTCCTGTACCTGGATTTTACTGAATATTGAATAAAGCTTTGGATTACCACGAATACAAGCTGGACCAACCAATCCTTTTTTTCTTGGTTCTGTTACTGTATCTATACACACAGCTTGGTTCTGTTACTGTATCTATACACACAGCTTGGTTCTGTTACTGTATCTATACACAGCTTGGTTCTGTTACTGTATCTATACACACAGCTTGGTTCTGTTACTGTATCTATGCACACAGCTTGGTTCTGTTACTGTATCTATACACACAGCTTGGTTCTGTTACTGTATCTATACACACAGCTTGGTTCTGTTACTGTATCTATATACAAAGCTTAGGTCTGTTACTGTATCTATGCACACAGCTTGGTTCTGTTACTGTATCTATACACAGCTTGGTTCTGTTACTGTATCTATACACAGCTTGGTTCTGTTACTGTATCTATACACACAGCTTGGATCTGTTACTGTATCTATACACACAGCTTGGTTCTGTTACTGTATCTACACATACAGCTGGGTTCTGTTACTGTCTCTAGGCACAGAGCTCGGTTCTGTTACTGTATCTATACACACAGCATGGTTCTGTTACTGTATCTATGCACACAGCTTGGATCTGTTACTGTATCTATATACACAGCTTGGTTCTGTTACTGTATCTATACACACAGCTTGGTTCTGTTACTGTATCTATGCACACAGCTTGGTTCTGTTACTGTATCTATGCACACAGCTTGGTTCTGTTACTGTATCTATGCACACAGCTTGGTTATGTTACTGTATCTATACACCCAGCTTGGTTCTATTACTGTATCTATGCACACAGCTTGGTTCTGTTACTGTATCTATACACCCAGCTTGGTTCTGTTACTGTATCTATGCACACAGCTCGGTTCTGTTACTGTATCTATACACCCAGCTTGGTTCTGTTACTGTATCTATGCACACAGCTCGGTTCTGTTACTGTATCTATACACCCAGCTTGGTTCTGTTACTGTATCTATACACACAGCTTGGTTCTGTTACTGTATCTATGCACACAGCTTGGTTCTGTTACTGTATCTATACACACAGCTTGGTTCTGTTACTGTATCTATGCACACAGCTTGGTTCTGTTACTGTATCTATGCACACAGCTTGGTTCTGTTACTGTATCTATGCACACAGCTTGGTTCTGTTACTGTATCTATACACCCAGCTTGGTTCTATTACTGTATCTATGCACACAGCTTGGTTCTGTTACTGTATCTATACACCCAGCTTGGTTCTGTTACTGTATCTATGCACACAGCTCGGTTCTGTTACTGTATCTATACACCCAGCTTGGTTCTGTTACTGTATCTATGCACACAGCTCGGTTCTGTTACTGTATCTATACACACAGCTTGGTTCTGTTACTGTATCTATACACACAGCTTGGTTCTGTTACTGTATCTATACACACAGCTTGGTTCTGTTACTGTATCTATGCACACAGCTTGATTCTGTTACTGTATCTATACACACAGCTTGGTTCTGTTACTGTATCTATACACAGCTTGGTTCTGTTACTGTATGTATGCACACAGCTTGGTTCTGTTACTGTATCTATACACACAGCTTGGTTCTGTTACTGTATCTATGCACACAGCTTGGTTCTGTTACTGTATCTATACACCCAGCTTGGTTCTGTTACTGTATCTATACACACAGCTTGGTTCTGTTACTGTATCTATGCACACAGCTTGGTCCTGTTACTGTATCTATACACACAGCTTGGTTCTGTTACTGTATCTATACACACAGCTTGGATCTGTTACTGTATCTATACACACAGCTTGGTCCTGTTACTGTATCTATGCACACAGCTTGGTTCTGTTACTGTATCTATACACACAGCTTGGTTCTGTTACTGTATCTATACACAGCTTGGTTCTGTTACTGTATCTATACACACAGCTTGGTTCTATTACTGTATCTATACACACAGCTTGGTTCTGTTACTGTATCTATGCACACAGCTTGGTTCTGTTACTGTATCTATACACACAGCTTGGTTCTGTTACTGTATCTATACACAGCTTGGTTCTATTACTGTATCTATACACACAGCTTAGTTCTGTTACTGTATCTATGCACACAGCTTGGTTCTGTTATTATATCTATACACACAGCTTGGTTCTGTTACTGTATCTATACACACAGCTTGGTTCTATTACTGTATCTATACACACAGCTTAGTTCTGTTACTGTATCTATATACAAAGCTTAGGTCTGTTACTGTATCTATACACACAGCTTGGTTCTGTTACTGTATCTATACACACAACTTGGTTCTGTTACTGTATCTACATACAGCTTGGTTCTGTTACTGTATCTATACACACAGCTTGGTTCTGTTACTGTATCTATATACAGCTTGGTTCTGTTACTGTATCTATGCACACACAGCTTGGTTCTGTTACTGTATCTATGCACACAGCTTGGTTCTATTACTGTATCTATACACACAGCTTAGTTCTGTTACTGTATCTATGCACACAGCTTGGTTCTGTTACTGTATCTATACACACAGCTTGGTTCTGTTACTGTATCTATACACAGCTTGGTTCTATTACTGTATCTATACACACAGCTTAGTTCTGTTACTGTATCTATGCACACAGCTTGGTTCTGTTATTATATCTATACACACAGCTTGGTTCTGTTACTGTATCTATACACACAGCTTGGTTCTATTACTGTATCTATACACACAGCTTAGTTCTGTTACTGTATCTATATACAAAGCTTAGGTCTGTTACTGTATCTATACACACAGCTTGGTTCTGTTACTGTATCTATACACAAAGCTTGGTTCTGTTACTGTATCTACATACAGCTTGGTTCTGTTACTGTATCTATACACACAGCTTGGTTCTGTTACTGTATCTATATACAGCTTGGTTCTGTTACTGTATCTATGCACACACAGCTTGGTTCTGTTACTGTATCTATGCACACAGCTTGGATCTGTTACTGTATCTATGCACACAGCTTGGTTCTGTTACTGTATCTATACACACAGCATGGTTCTGTTACTGTATCTATGCACACAGCTTGGATCTGTTACTGTATCTATGCACACAGCTTGGTTCTGTTACTGTATCTATGCACACAGCTTGGTTCTGTTACTGTATCTACACACAGCTTGGTTCTGTTACTGTATCTATACACACAGCATGGTTCTGTTACTGTATCTATACAGACAGCTTGGTTCTGTTACTGTATCTATACACACAGCTTGGTTCTGTTACTGTATCTATGCACACAGCTTGGATCTGTTACTGTATCTATGCACACAGCTTGGTTCTGTTACTGTATCTATGCACACAGCTTGGTTCTGTTACTGTATCTATGCACACAGCTTGGTTCTGTTACTGTATCTATACACCCAGCTTGGTTCTGTTACTGTATCTATACACACAGCTTGGTTCTGTTACTGTATCTATGCACACAGCTTGGTCCTGTTACTGTATCTATACACACAGCTTGGTTCTGTTACTGTATCTATACACACAGCTTGGATCTGTTACTGTATCTATACACACAGCTTGGTCCTGTTACTGTATCTATGCACACAGCTTGGTTCTGGTACTGTATCTATGGATGTAGCTTGGTTCTGGTACTGTATCTATGGATGTAGCTTGGTTCTGTTACTGTATCTATGCACAGAGCTTGGTTCTGTTACTGTATCTATACACACAGCTTGGTTCTGTTACTGTATCTATGCACACAGCTTGGTTCTGTTACTGTATCTATGCACACAGCTTGGTTCTGTTACTGTATCTATAGACACAGCTTGGTTCTGTTACTGTATCTATACACAGCTTGGTTCTGTTACTGTATCTACACACAGCTTGGTTCTGTTACTGTATCTATACACACAGCTTGGTTCTGTTACTGTATCTACACACAGCTTGGTTCTGTTACTGTATCTATACACACAACTTGGTTCTGGTACTGTATCTATACACAGCTTGGTTCTGTTATTGTATCTATACACACAGCTTGGTTCTGTTACTGTATCTATACACATAGCTTGGTTCTGTTACTGTATCTTTATATAGCTTGGATCTGTTACTGTATGTATACACACAGCTTGGTTCTGTTATTATATCTATACACACAGCTTGGTTCTGTTACTGTATCTATACACCCAGCTTGGTTCTGTTACTGTATCTATGCACACAGCTTGGTTCTGTTATTATATCTATACACACAGCTTGGTTCTGTTACTGTATCTATACACCCAGCTTGGTTCTGTTACTGTATCTATACACAGCTTGGTTCTGTTACTGTATGTATACACCCAGCTTGGTTCTGTTACTGTATCTATACACAGAGCTTGGTTCTGTTAATGTATGTATACACAGAGCTTGGTTCTGTTACTGTATCTATGGACACAGCTTGGTTCTGTTACTGCATCTATACACAGCTTGGTTCTGTTACCATATCTGTACACACAGCTTGGTTCTGTTACTGTATCTATACACAGCTTGGTTCTGTTACTGTATCTATACACCGCTTGGTTCTGTTACCATATCTATACACACAGCTTGGTTCTGTTACTGTATCTATACACAGCTTGGTTCTGTTACCGTCTCTATACACACAGCTTGGATCTGTTACTGTATCTATACACCGCTTGGTTCTGTTACTGTATCTATACACACAGCTTGGTTCTGTTACTGTATCTATACACCGCTTGGTTCTGTTACTGTATCTATACACACAGCTTGGTTCTGTTACTGTATCTATACACACAGCTTGGTTCTGTTACTGCATCTATACACAGCTTGGTTCTGTTACTGTATCTATACATACAGCTTGGTTCTGTTACTGTATCTATACACAGCTTGGTTCTGTTACTGTATCTATACACACAGCTTGGTTCTATTACTGTATCTATATACACAGCTTGGTTCTGTTATTGTATCTATACACACAGCTTGGTTCTGTTACTGTATGTATGCACACAGCTTGGTTCTGTTACTGCATCTATACACTGCTTGGTTCTGTTACTGTATATACACACAGCTTGGTTCTGTTACTGTATCTATACACAAAGCTTGGTTCTGTTACTGTATCTACACACAGCTTGGTTCTGTTACTGTATCTATACACACAGCTTGGTTCTGTTACTGTATCTACACACAGCTTGGTTCTGTTACTGTATCTATACACACAGCTTGGTTCTGTTACTGTATCTATGCACACACAGCTTGGTTCTGTTACTGTATCTATGCACACAGCTTGGTTCTGTTACTGTATCTATGCACACAGCTTGGTTCTGTTACTGTATCTACACACAGCTTGGTTCTGTTACTGTATCTATACACACAGCTTGGTTCTGTTACTGTATCTATACACACAGCTTGGTTCTGTTACTGTATCTATGCACACAGCTTGGTTCTGGTACTGTATCTATGGATGTAGCTTGGTTCTGGTACTGTATCTATGGATGTAGCTTGGTTCTGTTACTGTATCTATGCACAGAGCTTGGTTCTGTTACTGTATCTATACACACAGCTTGGTTCTGTTACTGTATCTATGCACACAGCTTGGTTCTGTTACTGTATCTATGCACACAGCTTGGTTCTGTTACTGCATCTATACACACAGCTTGGTTCTGTTACTGTATCTATACACACAGCTAGGTTCTGTTACTGTATCTATACACACAGCTTGGTTCTGTTACTGTATCTATACACAGCTTGGTTCTGTTATTGTATCTATACACACAGCTTGGTTCTGTTACTGTATCTATACACAGCTTGGTTCTGTTACTGTATCTATACACACAGCTTGGTTCTGTTACTGTATCTACACACAGCTTGGTTCTGTTACTGTATCTATACACACAGCTTGGTTCTGTTACTGTATCTATGCACACAGCTTGGTTCTGTTACCATATCTATACACACAGCTTGGTTCTGTTACTGTATCTATGCACACAGCTTGGTTCTGTTACTGTATCTATACACACAGCTTGGTTCTGTTACTGTATCTATGCACACAGCTTGGTTCTGTTACTGTATCTATACACACAGCTTGGTTCTGTTACTGTATCTATACACACAGCTTGGTTCTGTTACTGTATCTATGCACACAGCTTGGATCTGTTACTGTATCTATACATACAGCTTGGTTCTGTTACTGTATCTATGCACACAGCTTGGTTATGTTACTGTATCTATACACCCAGCTTGGTTCTATTACTGTATCTATGCACACAGCTTGGTTCTGTTACTGTATCTATACACCCAGCTTGGTTCTTTTACTGTATCTATGCACACAGCTCGGTTCTGTTACTGTATGTATACACCCAGCTTGGTTCTGTTACTGTATCTATACACCCAGCTTGGTTCTGGTACTGTATCTATACACACAGCTTGGTTCCGGTACTGTATCTATGGATGTAGCTTGGTTCTGTTACTGTATCTATACACCCCACAGCTTGGTTCTGTTACTGCATCTATACACACAGCTTGGTTCTGTTACTGCATCTATACACACAGCTTGGTTCTGTTACTGTATCTATACACACAGCTTGGTTCTGTTACTGTATCTATACACACAGCTTGGTTCTGTTACTGTATCTATACACACAGCTTGGTTCTGTTACTGTATCTATACACACAGCTTGGTTCTGTTACTGTATCTATACACACAGCTTGGTTCTGTTACTGTATCTATGCACACAGCTTGGTTCTGTTACTGTATCTATACACAGCTTGGATCTGTTACTGCATCTATACACACAGCTTGGTTCTGTTACTGTATCTATACACACAGCTTGGTTCTGTTACTGTATCTATGCACACAGCTTGGTTCTGTTACTGTATCTATACACACAGCTTGGTTCTGTTACTGTATCTATACACAGCTTGG